>NC_140587.1:507415916-508716033 GCF_964204655.1 Triturus cristatus
GAGGTATGCACCCAGTCCAAGCAGAAAACGCAATTCTAGTCACAGTAAGTCAGATATACACCATAAATTAACCTGTGCTCCCCCTCTGGTAGCTTGGCACAGAGCAAGCACGCTTAACCTAGGAGGCAGTGTGTTAAGTATTTGTGCAACACTTCAAACAGTACAACAGTGAAAACACCATTTTGTGTGTGGACAGGACACAGCCTATTCCCGAGCATGTGAGGCAGTGTTTAGTTCTGCCCCCCACCAAGCCAGTTATATTATATTTGTAAAGCGCGAAAAATTACCCGAGGGTGTCAAGGCCCTGGGAGCTGTCGGGAATATTAAGCAAGCTATTGCCCAGAGTCACATGGTGCTGGGCTAACCTGCTGCCGGTGCAAGGGACCGAACTATGAGCCCCATGTTCTGGAGTCAGCTGCCCTGGCTGCTGAGCCACACCTCTTCCACAATAGCCCTCAAAGGCCCATCAACTAGTACCTAAGCTCCCATCCATTGTGTGTGGCTGTCTAGAGGGAATGCACAAAGTCCATCTGTCACTCACCCTAGATGCTTACTTAGAAACAGGCAGAAGACACCACATGGCTAAAGTAACAAAATGCTAACTTTCTAAAAGTGGTATTTTCAGAATTACAATTTTAAATCTCAATTCTGCATTCGTTTCATTTTAAATTGGGGGTCCAGAGACACAAAACTTGAAAAGTCTATATTTTCCTAATTTGGAATTACACTTATAACTAGGTATTTGGCTTTTTTTACCACTCTATGATCAGCCCAATTGATCTGCCTAGTCATGACAATCTGGGTTTTTCCCTTATTTAGTGAATACCCTGATATCTTCCCAAAATTCTGTGCTTCATGTTCTATGGCTTTAATAGCCCTCTCAGGGTCGGGCGTGATGAAAACTGAGGTATAAACCTTTTATGGCTTGAAAGGCATTAGGTCTAAGTTCATCCTTTTCATAACGCACCACAGAAACAGCCAGGAGACCTGATTGAATGCTTTTTTGGCGTCAAGTAGTATAAGCACCATTGGGTCTCCTGAAATCTGTGCTGCGTCGAACAGGGTGATGGTTCTCCGGATATGGTCAGTAGTACCCCTCTCCAGAATGACACCATGTTGTCATATGGATACCAGATGTTCAATTTTGGTAGATAGTCAGGAGGCGAAGATTTTACCATAGATTTTAGTGTCACCATTTACGAGTGTAATTGGGCGATACTAGTCCATTTCGAAGGGGGGTTTATTTTTTTTAAGGAAGATAATTATCTTGGCTGTCGCCCAGGAAGCTGGAGGGGTGGCCCCATTAAAAATCTGTTCTACCAACGCCGTAATTATTCTGCAAATCTGAGTGGAGAAAACTTTATAAAAGTACACTGGGATGCTGTTGGTGCCCGCCACCTTGCCGTCTGGTAGATTTGCCAGGGCATAAGCTATTTCCTCCCAGGAGGGGAGATCTTCTAGTTGCCTACAGTCGTCGGTGTCAAGATGTGGCAATGACACTGAGTCCAGATATTTATCTATCTCCTCATGTCTAATAGCTTGAGAATCATTACCTTCTTCAGTGTATAATCGAGAGTAGAAGTCGCGAAAGGCCGCCCTGCTCTCGCTAGGCTCGCTAGTGACATCCCCTGTGGGAGTCTGTATAGAGTGTATCCCGTTTGTAGTAAGATGTTGCGTTATCCTTACCACTAGCTGGTGGCCGACCTGCTCTCTGTATTCGTATATCTTTTTCCTTGCAGTGACCCATTTTGCGGCTGCTTTTCCTGCCAAGATTGAGTCAATTTCTGCCCTATGGATGACAAATTCTAACTGGGCGGGTTCGATGTCTGCCCCCTGGCAGACACCGACTTAATAGTGAACGAGAACTTGGAGCCTCTTGCTGCAGATACCAAAAAGGCACTGAATAGGCTCAACAGTTTACATTTGACTATCGTGGGCCGTTGTAACGTTATCAAAATGATGTTCTTCCCCAAAATTCTATACTATTTTAGAGCTATCCCTCTTGAGTTTACGAATCAAGCTCTACAGAAATGTGACCTTTGTTCTCCCAATTCATTTGGGCTTATTCTCAGCCCAGAAGATCACTTACATTTCTTTCTCTTCCTCTCTCGAGAGGGGGTTGGGCCCTCCCAAACTTGCGACTATATTATTGAGCTTCGGCTTTACAAGGATGCACCATATTGCTCCAAGAACAATTTTCTATCTCCCACAAGGTGCTCCCGTCACCATTTGATATATTGCTGGGTCCTGAGGCTAAAGGCTGTTTGTGGCGCCAATTAGAGTTTGAGTACTTTAAGAGGGTAAGATTTAAGACCCTTATCGGAGTGCACAAGGTATTCATGGCCATGCGTAAGCTTCTTGGGCTGGGTAGACTTAATTATTATACCCCCACTAATAACAACTCCAAATTGCCTGGAACTTTTGGGAGGTCTTACTTCCAAAAATGGTATAGTTCAGGGATAAAAACACTAGGGGCCCTCTACTCGCCCACTGGGGTCTTGGCCTTTGAAGCACTTCAGGCGAGATTTAATTTGAGCCAGAATGAGGTTTATAAGTATTATGCAATTAGGGACTTTCTTTCACGGAAGGCCGGGGGGCCCTCGGGCTTTGAGAAACACGAACTCGTAGAGAGATTGTCTGCACCCTGTGTTCCCCGGCTAGGGTCCATCTATGCCTTGTTAAACAAGCTTATGCCTGATGATATGGCCTCAATTTCTAACAAATGGCAGCAGACATTGGAAATTTCTGACAATATCTTTCATCTAGCCTTTCAATACGCACAGAGCGACCTTTTATCGGCCAACTTAAAAGCACAATTTTATAAAACATGCTTCTTCCTTCATTATACGCCAAGCAGAATTGCCAAGTGGGGTACTGGTAAAGGCACGTACTGTCCCCCGATGTGCTGAATATAGTGCAGACTCTGTGCATATATTTGCTCTGTGTATAGAATTGATTACCCAGATACAAGCCTTTTAAGTAAAGAAGTAGCACAGGACGTTTCGCTAACTCCCACGACCATCCTGCAGGGGATTTGTTACTCTATTAGCAGAAGGAAGGTGGGGCCTTAATTTTTGTTGCCATGGCTGTTTACAGGCTTTGTATAACCTCTGCCTGGATTGATCCAACTCCCCCTTTATTTTCGCACTGGTTGGCCCGGCTATTGTCAATAGGAAATCTTAAAAAGGCTATTTATGGGTACGAGCTATAAAAAAGGGAATTGTAATTTGGGAACCCCTGTGCAGATGGCTCTCCCAAGTCAATCAATAAACTGTATTGTGTATTGAGCCATAAAGGTGGGACCGATTTGTATAGCTCTGTCTCTTTTACATTCAATCCTATTTTTCAAGCACTGTACACATTCTAATATGCTGCAATATACTCTGCCTTTGCGTTGTTTACATTTTTTTGCACTTTCAGCACTGGTCACTTTATCCAAGAACTACTTAAAGGTGGACTTATAACATTATACTTGAGCTTTATATCTTGGATGGACTAAAATACATGTAGTCTAGATGGTGTTTTAAATTAACTTACTTAGGAATTGCGCAATCGGATAATCACTTCCTTCTTCTTTTGTCCTTCCTTTCATCAACCTAATGTATCTGTGATTTTCTTAGTGGGTAGGGTGGGGGGGTAGGTGGACGGAATGTTTTGTATTTTTGAAGGCTCTCTCTTGTAAATTGCACACTAAAATAATTTTTTTCAAAGAATAAAAAGGAATTACACTTATAAGATGTATTAAGGTAACCCAATGTTAACATATGGCAGCGATAGGCTTTGCAATAGTGAAATACAAATCTTTACTGCCAAGTCATGTAAAACTTATAAGTACATATCCTACTTTTTAAATACGCTTCACCCTGCCCTTGGGGCTGTCTAGGGTCTACCTTAGGGGTGACTTATATGTATTAAAAAGGAAGGTTTGTGTCTGGCAAGAGGGTTAACTTAGATATAGGAAAGCATAGGAACGTCATCCCTGTGCACACCGCACAGCTATGTGTCCCCAAGGTTTCAAAGAAAAATCATAAATATTTAGATCATTGCATCACTCATTAAAAGTAATGTACACATGTGGTTTGAAAAAGCAATTTCATTTGAATGGTTTTTGATACCACAAATATAGTGAACAAACAAAGAATCTGAGTCTCATACAGTTTCAAAAATTCTAACAAACAATGCATTTACATATGCTGAGTAATGTGCTCAAGGCATATTCAGTGATTCAATTACAACAGGCCCAATGCATTTCGGGTTGTTATACCCTTCATCAGGAAAAATACGTTCTTCAGTTGTATGTCAATTATGGTCTCCTACCGGAACATTGAATAAAACAGAAGAATAAAATATACACTGTGGCGCGATACTGGATTTACAAAATGTACGTATCTGTGTTAGCCCTGTGCGAAATTAGTAGTGCAATGTGGCATGCTCCTTGTGAAACTCAATGCGTGCAGAACCACTGCCTCCGGCTCTAGGTGAGTCTCCTCCTTGTTCCCTGAAAGCACCTTCATTCATTGCCATAATCATCCACTTATAAATAGCGGCCCGATAACCACCGCATTTATTTTATTCAAATGCACTAATCTAAACAAAGTGAACTTCAGTGTTGTGAGTGAAGATAAAAGTGAATTAATTACTTGTGTGCACGGGATCCAACCAAAGTGGGTTGATATGCTCTTTCAAGACTACTTGCCAAAAATGAACAACTGGATCCCAGAGCTCAAAATGTTTTTTCGATCGCAAAAATAATTTGTCTGAAAATAACGAAAGAAAAGTGTGAGTGGTGTTAGGGTTAACACATAGTGGCTCCAACACATGTGACTAAACAGGGTTTAGTCACGTGTCAGATTAGGTAACAGGAGGGTTAACTTGCCAGGTCGACATGGCAGTTTAAAACTGCACACACAGACTCTCATTTGGTAGGTCTAAGACATGTTTAAAGGGCTACTTAAGTGGGTGGCACAGTCAGTCTTGTAGGCCTACTAGAAGCATTTAATTTACAGTCCCTGGGCACATGTAGTGCACTTTACTAGGGACTTATAAGTAAATTAAATAAGTCAATTATGGAGAAGCCAATGTTACCATGTTTTCAGATGAGAGCACATGCACTTTAGCACTATTTAGAAGTGGTAAAGTGCCCAGAGTCCTAAAGCCAGCAAAAACAAAATCCGCAAAAAGAGGAGGAGGAAGGAAAAATGTTTGGGGGTGACCCTGCAGAAATGGCCATTTCCAACAGGGTTCCTACTCTAATCATGTATATTGTTATACCCCAAGATGTTGCTTTATGATGAATTTCTCATTTTATGTCTGCTGGGCTCAAGACACACAAATTTGTCCATTGTAACTTAAGAAAAAGTAAGATACGTTTTTTCGTTCATTAATTGCTGGACGTTTCGCAGCTGGACCACAAAAGGCAATTTCCCAAATCAACTGTTTCTGGCACCAAGGTTCAGATACGTTTCCTGTTTTTGTCTGTAGGTTGTGTAAGCTGTGCTTTATTTTTATGATATTCAATGTATTGTGTTTGAAATTAAATGTACTATTGATAAATGTAAATATTGATATAAACGTGTGCCCTTGAAATATAAAACAAAATTGTGAAGACAATGATATTGTGCAAAGTTGATCTTCCTTTATGAGCCATAAAGTTCAACACATTTGGCAATTATAATTTCAGTTAGTCACATTCTAATAAAAGGTATTTATTAAGTTGATAACATGAGGGAAATATGTACTACCTTACACATATTTCCTGCATTTCCCTTTATGCTATGTGAATTCCATAAGTGATTTCCTGAGACCATTATACGTTGAACTTGATATTTCATTGTCACACTCACTGTATGTTCATCTATTCCTATAGATGTGTTGTCTGTATTTTTGAGGAACTCTACTCCAAGACTCTTGAGTTTCAAAGTGACTACTAACTTCCAACATTGTACGAGTGTTTCTCCCTCCTCCCCTACTACCTTCATCCTTGTTCTGTGAATACTCTGTGGCTACCCACTGTGTTCTCAGAGTTTGAGGGAAGGGAGGGATTGGTTTGAGACCAAGTGGCATTTTAGTCATATACAGCAAAATGACTGTAGGGTTGTTCCCCCAACCATTTATTTTGCATCCTCTGTCTTAGTGAATTAAAAAAAATCAGAACTGTTGAATCTTGCTGTATAGCGAGCGAGGAAGTATTGTGGATAGGTAAAAGTGCATCTCTATGCGATCTAAATGCTTCTGATGAGAACAGCTATTGTAGTGGAACAAATCCAGATCCTGCTAGAACGATGGCCATGGTGAGTGTGAAACAATATTTAGGCAGTATCCATTCAAGAGTGGTGGCCAGTGCAGGTAAGAGTGGTGAGGCGGAGCAGGTGGATTAAGGGGGGAGTCAACAGATGACTACGAGGAAAAAGAAAAAAAAAGAAAACCACGTACCTTGCTCTCACCGCATCGCCCTCGTCTGTAAACTCCGCCCACCCCACTCTGCCCCACTGCTCTTACCTGCACTGGCCATCAGGACAAGTCTCAGTTCTTGCTATTTGACGAGCAGAGCAGTTATGTTTGTTGATGTTGTATGCTCTCCAGTAATTACCTGAAGGTCAGGAGTACATCCAGTACGGCACAGCCCTCCTGCTTTCCCAGAGAAAGGATTCCTGGTAAAAAATCTATTTAAAAAGGTAATCTAAAATCTATCCATAGATCTGCTTCAAATTGTTTTCAATTTTCTCAGTAAAATCTTCATAAAACCTTCTAAAGGAAGACTCACCATTGGAAATAGCCATCCAAGTGGAGGGTAAATGCGAAAGGAAATATAACGTTGAGTTTAAAAAACAAATGTCAAGATCTTGATAACAAGTTACCTTAGTGTAGCTCTTTGACTTAGAGGCAGAGCATTTATTAGAACAATAGAAAGGATTTACAGGACTGAGAACAAATTCTGGAGATTGTAACTAGAGTGCAGTGTTTCTCAAAAATAACTCACTTATGTTGAAGCATGAACAAGAATAATGGTATGACTACTGAACTATCTAGAAACTAGCTCAAACCTGGTGACCAGTGAGCATTGATGTATATATTTTTTGCAGTATATTTATTAACTAATAATTGTTGTCGTTGTTCAGTCATAGCAAGTGACATGTTATAACAGCTTGTACCGAACATTCTATCTAACAAGTCATCGAGACAGTTCAGTGCTGGACCCCAAATGATCCACAGCCAGGATGTTCGGCCCATCCTCTCTCCTACTTCGCCTCATGTTGAATCCACTTTCTAAATGCAGAGGCATAGTATCGCTGTTTGATGGATGCGGCAGCAAGAAGCTGTGCATCAATTTGAGCAGCCGGGACATCTTTGGAATGCTTTATTTTCTGGCAACTTGGGCTGACAAAGGGGCTGCGGGCAGAAGAGGTCCATTGCCCAGGAGAAGCACGGGGACACCAAAGCTCCAAACAGCTTTAAAAAGAGGAAAAAAAGGATGACTTCAAGGAGGATGTTACATGGGAATAATTGCAAAAAGTACAATTGATGGACAGAAACCAGAATAATGTCATACATTCTCCCCAGTACAGAGATCTGGGCCTAAATCCATTGTTCTTTTGCTCACCATGCCATTCCAGTTTGGACCCAGCCATATGCAAATCAGTCTTGACCCTGCGCTTAATGGGAACAGTCCAGTCCGAACTGCTAGGCCAGGTCCTCCCTGGACTGGAAACAAGCAGTCTTGGACCGGTTGTGGGGTTTCACCCCTCATCAGCCAGGATAGCTTGACTCCAGTGGCTTTGAGATCATGGGACCCACGTCTGGGCATACCCGCCCCACTCGGGGTGATAAAGCAAAAAGTACAATTGATGGACAGAATGCAGAACAATGTCATACATTACAGTCTCCGTCCATTATCTCCTTGTGTTTGCTTTGTTCGCCCTAAGTTGGCAGGGTATGCCCAGATGTGGGTCCCTTGCTCACTTTGCCACTGGATTCAAGCTAGTCTGGCTGATGAAGGGTGTTACCCAGAAACCGGTCCCAGGATTCTTGTTTCCTTTTCAGGGAAGACCTGGCTTGGCAGTTCTGCTTGACTGTTCCCATGAAGCACAGGGTCAAGACTAATTTGCATATAGCTGAGTCTGAACTGAGGTGGCGAAGTGAGCTGAAGAATGATGATGGATTCAACCCAGATCTGTGTCTGGGGGTGAGTATGTGAAAAGTTTTAGTGCTCCATCCATCAACTCCTTGTGTTTGATTGGTTCGCCCTAAGTTGGCAGGGTATGTCCAGTAGTGGGTCCCTTGCTGACTTCGCCACAGGATTCACGGCTAGCCTGGCTGATGAAGGGTGTTACCTAGAAACCGGTCCCAGAATGCTTGTTGACGGTTCAGGAAAGACCTGGCTTGGCAGTTCGGGCTGGACTGTTCCCATGAGGCACAGGGTCAAGACTGATTTGCATATTGCTGGGTCTGCGGAATGAGCAGAAGGATGATGATGGATTTAACCCAGATCTAAGAGTGACTGGGGATGAGTGTCTGAAAGGTTTCAACGCTCCGTCCATCATCTCCTTGTGTTTACATGGGGAGAATCATTAGGTTTCACACTAGGGGTAAGTGCTTGGCTGTGTTCTAGTCATGTGCATATTTACCTGGCAGTGGGTTTCTGGACAGGATTCTTCCCTAAATTTGCAATGTTTCTGCTGTTGTGTGGCTCATAATTTTGCAAATTACAAGATGGCATTAGGGACTGCGTGGAGGAAGAAAAAAATTATCAAGTATGGGGAAACATTTAAAATCTGCTGAATTGATAGGGAACCTGGATGCTACTTCATCGTTAGCCCTCAGAGCAAAAACACATGCAGAGCTAGAGATATCAGCATCGGCAAGAGCAGATCGCAGCTTCCAGTCTCGCCATGGGTCCGGGCTGGCAATAACTCCATTGAGCTCTGGCAATCTAACAGCAAATCATTATGAAGGAGTGTCGGAACTGGTAGGTGCACCTCAGGAGATGGGGATAGTAGGCAGCGCCCCCACGGTGGACTCCCTAACAGGGGCAGAAATACTAAACGAGAGTAGCAAGAGCAGCAAATTGACTGAATGTGAGGAAAATGAGAAGGCGACTGAAGCTAAAAATTATATGCTGACACAGTGGACTCTACTGCTACTGCTAATCAAATCAAAACAAAAGAGTAACCGCTGTTCATGAAAGAGAAAGTAATGCCACGGGGACACCTGGGTGTACTTCATCCTTCTGATGTGGTTCTGCCAGTAGCCTTCCACAGTCTTGCCCGAGGCTCAACTATAGGATCATTACAGTTTCAGGACAGTGATTCCCTGCAATGACAGCAATCTCATTCGCAATCTCAGTCTTTAAGTCTAGCTCAGAGATGATCTCGCAAGAGCAGCCCCAAATCTTATTATCATCTCGGCCCCAAATGACACAAGAACAGAATGGGTAGGAAGGTGCAAGCATCACCGTGCAGTAGGATATAAAGATTATGCTTAATGTCATGTTGTATGAATTTAGAGAACTAAAAGCCTCACAAGCAATTGAAATTGCAGACCTGCACCGAAGTTTATCTAAAATCTAAGAAGCAATGGCAAATTTTCCAGAAAAAGAGTGCAGGAAGCCAAACCTAGAATTTTGCAACCAGAAGACCAGGTTGGTGTGATGCAAGAGCAAGTCAGCCAAGTCAGGAAGCAAAAGTCTTCACTGAAATATAAAATTGAGGAGCTGGAAAATCACTTGAGTTGCTCTATTGAGCCTGGTTGAAGTTACTGAGGGCTGCTGGGGCTCCGCAGGTCCTTCACTGGGTAGATTCTTTCATCATGATGCATGTGATTTGGCAATCACACAAGCACATTGGATCCAAACTCAACCATTCCCTAATTCGAAACTGTCATTGACAATATTGGTGAACTTTGTTGACTATCGCATTAAAGAAAGTATACTAGCCACAGCAATTGAGAAGAAACAGTTTTCAACCCTGAAATACCTCACTGTCATATATTTCCTGACAAGTCGGCTGCGGCAGCCACCGCTGAAAAGTATTTGTGAAAATGTTGTATTTGTGTAAAGCACAGGGCGCTCAAGCAGCAATTAAGGTGAAGAGTCTTGGTCACAGGGCAGTTTCACATGTTCACTAATCTTGTTAAGGCTCAAGAGTTTCTGCAAAAGATTTCTAATTAAGTGTAAAATAATGAGTGTGGAATTGGGTCAGTGGAATAGATGAATTTGATGTGGCGTTGGAGGTGGGGCGGGTGGGTTGTCTGTCCACAGAGGTGCAACACCCTGGCACCCAGGGCAGGCCACTGCCGTAGTGACACGGGTATTGTGGGCTATTCCACTCTCGCAGGGTTTGGGTGCTCGGGTGGGGGACACGGGGTGGCTTAGATGGAGGGGGAATTAATGGGTGCTGGAGAGCACTTTCAGCAAAAAAGAGCAGAATCATAATCGATTATGTATTTTTTGCATTTCGCTATATAGGGAGGACAGGATTAAGAGTGTGCTATCGTGGTAATGGGTCTTAAAGCTAGATTTATTTCTTGCAATGTCAATGGTATGTCTAACAAGCAGAAGTACTGGGGATTAATAGATGGTTAACTCGTTTTCCCCACAAGCTCCATTTCTTCTGGGGAACCACCTTAAAAGCAACTTCCCAAACCTTTTTTTACCTAAGCATTATTCAAAGATATATTTCGCTTGAGCTGGGTTGACAGTCAGGGCGGTAGCAGTGTACCTAGGTAAAGGAGTGGAATGGTTGCTCTCTCAAGTTATCAGGGACCCTAAATACAGAATGATCGGGCTGAAAGTTAGTGTAAACGGCAATCCCTTGGGTTTGCTGAAATATTATGCCTCGATTATTGAAGACCCAGATGCAATAAACCAGATCAACAATAGGGCTATGGGAGCAGAGGGCCCAATCATTATAGAGGGGATTTTAATTTTATCCAGGATGTAGTGTGGGATACATCCAACAAAACTAGAAAACAATTAAATCTGAAAACAAAAAAAGTGGTAGATGCAATGAAGCAGGATTACCAATTGATCCACCTGTGGTGTGAGGAACCCTTGGGAATTTCGCATTACACATGCTTTTCATGCAGCTTTAATGCAGCTTCCTATATTGATTATTTTCTAATTCCTCGCTCCCTGAAATGTGTGGGTTCAGGCATCTGGGCAAACCCATTTTCGGATCTCTCCCTGGTCACCACTGAAGTAGAGTTGGAGGTACGGAGAAGGGAGAGGTCCAGTTGGCAGATGGATCACAATTGTCTTGCCAATCAATAGTGGTCAAAGGATATGAGAACATTCATTGGGGATTGTGTTCTGTTGAATAAAGGTACAGCATCACTGTTTTTGGTCTGGTAGCCTTTATGGCAACATTCTGGGGGCATATAATTGCTTATATGGCTCAACGATCTAAAAACTGTGCGGAACGTATGGCTGAGCTCCAATCCACAGTTGATGCTGCTCTCCAGAAGAGGAATAGGTCCCAGGGTTCACAATCTCTTAAAGATAATCAACTGGGTAAAGCTAAACATGATTTGAGGGAACTTTTTATTCTGGAGGAAATCAATAGCTCAAGGGCCTTCCAACAGCAGGTATTTGCTGAAAACAAGATGATTGGGAAATTTCTTGCCTGGTCAATGCAGGGTTAAACAGAATGGGACACTAGTTATCGATTTACAGAAGCCAGGGTCTGGGGAAATGGTTCGTGATAGAGTCTAAGTGTCAAAGGTTATCTTACAGCACTATAGAAATTTGCAAGAAAATACTCTGTCCCTCACTAAAGTATATCCCAATGCTTTCAGCCCTTTATGCTGCCGCAGTTGGCAAATGCTCAGGTAGAGCGAATGGTTGTGGGTATATTAGCGGCAGAGATGTAGCAAGCTCTTGCCTCAATACCTTGCGGGAAGGCTTGTGGCAATTGCGATCTTCCTGCAGAGTTTTTTAAAGCATTTGCCGGAGAGCTTACACCCTTTTTGATGGAGCTCTTTAATTTCATAAGGGAAGGAGGGGAGGTTCCATTGACTTTTAAAGAATCAACAGTTGTCAACTTTTTGAAAAAGGATAAAACTCCAAGAGATGTCAACTCATATTGACCAATCAGCTTGTTAAATACAGATTAAAAGCTTTTAATGAAAATATGGGCAAATCGTATTACTCCGTCAGCCCAGG
The DNA here is from genome assembly GCF_964204655.1 of Triturus cristatus. Lineage (NCBI taxonomy): Eukaryota > Metazoa > Chordata > Amphibia > Caudata > Salamandridae > Triturus > Triturus cristatus. The sequence goes on from NC_140587.1 coordinate 507,428,074, forward strand.
ATGCAATACCTAATGATCAGACAGGGTTTGCTGCAGGTAGGGTATGTCATCCAAAACAGGTTTCTTAATGCACGCACTAGATTGTTTTGCTGTAAACCAGACCCCTTCAGTCATAATAATGGTTGATACAGAGAAAGCATTTGACCTGGTAAATTGGGATGCTCTCTTGGTTTTCTTTCTCAATTTACTGTAATGCTTCGAAATCTGTATCAAGAGGCTCAAGCGAAAGTGTTTATTAATTCTAATCTAGCAGGGGAACGCGCCAGGGTTGTCCTTTTCCCCCAGTTTTATCTACATTTTTTATAGAGCCCTTGCCAGTGAGGGATAATGAGGGGATTGAGGCTCCTCTAATAGAGATGTCAAAATTAAAATTATTTGTGGATGATAGTATTCTCTACCTTAAGCCAGAAAAGTAGTTCATCCAGAAGCTGTTTGAGGAGTTCAAGCAGTTCAGAATGATCAGGGGATATAACATCAATCAGAGTAAAACAGAACTGTTTTTATATAACACCTCTGCTAGTACTCTCCCCTCTTCTCTTCAGCAACAGGCTCGTTCTCTTAACCTGATCCGATATTTAGGGATATATGTAACAAATTGCTATTCCCAGCTTTACCAATTAAACTATGTCATTATGATGAAGAAGATTAAGGATTTGTTGGACAAATGAACACTTTTTCCTCTCTCACTTGTAGGTAAGTTAGCCCTTAATAAAATGTCCATTCTATCCTTGATGTTGATATATTTTTTCAAATATCCCTATAAAAATTAGCAAGACTTATTTTAAGGAACTTGAGGTACTCTTCCGGCGATTTGTGTGGAATAAGAAGGCCTCCAGGGTTAAACTCTCAGTACTCCAATTAGAAATGTTAGGGCGGGTTGGCATTACCTCAGGTGCAGATCTATTATGAAGTATCTCTTATGGATATATTAGTAAGATCAATGGACACAAAGAGGGTGGTAGATAGTTTTTTTAGATAAAATGGTCCAGGAGGTGGAATCTCAGCTTTTGGTCTTCATTAAGACGGCCAAACTCCCAAAAAAACAAGATATATAATTGGCCAGACCTCAAGCATTGTTTTTATCAAAAAGTATATCAGCAGGCTATGAGTATTGGGTGTTAAAGGAATGTAAATATGCCAGGTTGAGAATATCATAACAGTTCCTCAAGATTTTGGAACACAAACGGTTTTAAAGAATTTGGACACTTCTTGGTGAGGGGTAAATATATCACTTGTCAACATCTCCATGTGAGGTGTGGTGATCGATGTAAGTTTTTTTCTGAGGTTTCAGCTGATTATCAGTTTTTGAAATAATGTTGACTTGAATCCAGCTTAAATTCTCACTCGGCAATACGTGCTCTGCACAGGTCAAAACTTAGGTGTATTGATAACGGGTATAGACTGTTACGGAACCAAAAGGGCAGTCAGCAGGTGAAAAATGCTCTAGATAAAGTCAGACTGTCTACAAAATGCACTCTCTCGGAGGTAGAGGGGCATTCGATCTCGTTATTAGGCCACAAGGCTTTAAGAGCAGCAAATTTTAAGAGGATGTCCTTTTTATCCCGCTGGATGGAATATTACACCCCAGGGGCTCTCCACAGAATGTATCCAGCAGTGGAGGATCATTGCTTTTGCTGCCAGTAACAGGGGATAGGTGGTTGGCTGCAAATTCTTTTACCTGCTAAAAGTTTGCTCAGTTTTAGGAAAAAGTGTTTTCAGCCCTTAGTCTTGGTTTTCAGACTAGGATCGATCCGGAGGCTAGTGTGGAACTCTTTGGGTTCTTAAGTAAGAGGCAGAGTATCTTGATTGGAAAAGCGGGTGAGGTGTTTATTGCGATAGCCTCCCTAATTGCTCGCTCATTGATCCTCCAGAACTGGAAGACATCTAGAGTATCAACATATTAAGAGTGGCATGATAGAAAAAGAGCTGGATGAAAAAGCTTGAAGAGGCATATGCGAAAAGAATTGGGGGCATAAATAGATTTAATGCCTCATGGCAGTTTATGGAGGTAATAGAAAATGCAAGAGTAGTAGGGCTGTTTTCAAAGGCATGATTGTACTTTCAGGTACAGATATTGTTATATATGTACAGTAAAATTATCCTGCTGGCAGCTATATTATGTTTGTTAAAGGTATGATCGCGCTTGGTGTGTGGGCTGCTGGTAGATTGGTACCCAACAAAACCTTTTTTGCACTTTAGCGGATGGGTGCTATTGCATTTGTATTTTAGGCACTATTGCACTTTTTGTGTTGGCTGCTGCTATACAAGTATCTTCCAAAATGTCTGCCCTTTTGTGGGTTGCCCCCCATTTCTCTATATTATACGCACAAATTCTCTTTCTGCTGCTGCATAAGTGTAAGGAACTATGGAGGTAAAAAAATATAATTTGGCACAAAGGCACTTTACTTTTGTGTCTAATATATTGTTGTCTTAAATGATTGGCCACACATTAAATGTTTGATCTTAATCTTGCAATCTAATGAGTACGATATTAACAGCTATTTATATTTAATGTTGATGAAATGTTTTCTCTTGTATAGAATTAAATTATGAATCTACTCAATAACAAAAAAAGAGAAACTGTTCAGGTACAATTACTATTAGATCTCCTTTAGAAAGTGAGGAAGGGTTTATTGGTTGTGCATGTTTATGTGACATGTATATCCCTAGTAATCTGATTGCACCTTTTCCTTAAAAGAGCATACTGACCTGGGCAACTGAATGGGCCATAAGAGTCACTAGCTGACTACAGTCCACAGAATTATAAATTGGGAGACAGAACTAAGATCTCTAAGACCTCAGAGTCTTGTTCTCTCTCTCTTTCCCAAGCCTTTCCCCCTACTCTCTGGCATACAGCCTTCATGTTCATCTTTGGAACATTCTTCATATTAAGAGAGCAGGGGTTTTTTGAATCTCTTTTGCACAGTCACAGGGAAGCAGGTTGATGAGTGTTTTTACAGTTCTGACAGTGGGCCAGAGTGAGGTCCTGTGTCGGTTCATACACAGCATCTGATATTTTTAGTTGTTATGGAAACTTGTGTCAAAAGGGCATTGGGGGAAGCTGAACGATTCATGCTCAGTTCGTGATGATCTTCATCAATATGGACAGAATGGGAATATTTCTGTCCAAAGGTAGTTTTCCTCAATGAACAGACAGAGCACATGCCTTCTTAATATACTTTGACAGAAAATAATAATTCATTTATTGGTCTTTGCATATTTTAGTGACATTGGTCCTTTGTCAAAAGGATGGGCAAACATATGTCACTGCACTTCACGGAAGTCTTTTTTCTACAAGATGCACTCTATCTATCCAGCCACAAAACATGTTGGGCACAATACTGTAACACCTTTTTTATTGCTCTACAGGAGTAATATGCAACCATGGGTCCTCACGCCAGCTGCCACTGCAGAAGTTATCCTGTCCAGCTTGATGGCAGTCCACTACCCTCCGCTGCCTGTTGCTGCCCTCTGTTTGTGCCTCCACTGCTCATTTCTGGCTCTGTTTTGCATTTTGTGAACATCTTTCTGCCCTCTGTTTTGCCTTTTCTGCTCATTGTTCTGCCCTCTGTTTTGCCTTTTCTGCTCATTTTTCTGCCCTCCATTTTGCCTTTTCTGCTTGCTTTTCTGCCCTCTGTTTTCCTTGTCTGCTCGTTTTTCTGTCCTTTGTTTTGCCTTTTCTGGTCCTTTTTTCTGCTTTCTGTTCTACCTTTTCTACTTGTTTTCTGCCCTTTACTTTGCCTTTTTCTGCTCGTTTCTTCCCAAAGTTTCCCTCCTCCTGCTGTTTCCCTCCTCCCGCCAAACAGTGTCCCTCCCTCCCCAAGACCTACTTAATGGAGGCCGCCCTGAGATCATGTAGTGGGCGCATGCAGAGGGCATGCCACTGATGCACCAAAGGCAAGCCCGTCTGAACCCGTCCACGCCTGGACTAAGCCCAGCACCAGGAACCCTGGCCCTCTCGCCACCCACCGCTAGATCACCAAGAAGCTCTTCGCTCTGAGCCCCGGACACCAAAACAACTGCTTCTGCACTTCCTCCCCACGATAAACCAAAGGACCTTTCACCTCCTGCAACACAGGGCCATCAGCCTGCCCTGGATCCCTTGCCACTTCCGCCCAGAAGAGCGGAAACCCGGAACTGCTCCAATGCATCCTGCTCAGCACCCAGTCCCTCTGCAAGCATGCCATGGAAATATGGGACACCATCACCACCAGTTCCCCTGATGTTGCCTTCATCATCAAAACATGGCTCAACCCATCCTCAAACCTCAACATCACCCAGTGGCTACAAGATGATACACAAAGACCACACTAATAAACACGGCAGGGGCATCCCCATCATCTTCAAAGAAACCATCCAATGCATAGTCATCAATGACGACCTAACACCCCTCATGGAATATCCCAATTTCCAACTACATACCGACAACAACAACACAATAAAACGCACCCTCGTATACAGACCCCCCAGATCCTGACCAGCTTTCTGCGATGCAATCTACAACCTGATTGCTCCCCTATCCTTTGACTCCTACCACCACATCTTACTCAACGACCTCATCTTCCACATCGGCAATCAGTGTCCGCTCACCACTCAGACAACCACAGCCATCATGTCATCCATTCACTCCAGGGCACCCACTGCCCCCTGCCCCGACCGTCTTTTCAACCTCGGAACAGACACTATCAGCACAAAATTTACCAGTATCATCAACACCTCCATCACCAAAGCAGCAATCCCGAACAGATGGAATCAAAAATGCTCCCTGCTCCCCAACCAGGCCAAAGTACTGGAGAAGGCCATCAACAAACAGCTTACCGAATACCTGGAACAAAACCACCTACGTGGCGCCTCCCAAGCAGGATTCAATGACAACCACAGCACCGAGACTGCCCTGATCGGTCGCAGAGACGACATAAGAAACCTCCCTGAACACAGAGAGACTGTGTCCCTGATCCTCCTCGACCTCAGCTGCCTTCAACTCTGTTTCTCACCACACCCTCATGAACAGACTCTACAATATCGGCACTCAGCAAAACGCCCTCAAGTGGATTGCCTCTTTCCTCACAGTATGCACACAGAGCATCCGGCTGCCTCCCTTAACCTCCGAACCCAAGGACATCTTATGCGGTGTATCCCAAGGATCAGCCCTGAGCCCCACCGTGTTCAAAACCTTTATGACCCTCCTTGTAGACATCGTCAGAGCTCATGGTCTCAACTTAAGTTTCTAGCCAGACAACACTTAACTCATCCTCTTGCTCAGCGAAGACACCTCCACCACAGAATCCACTTCTGCGACACCATGACCAATGTAGCCAACTCGATGAGAGACAACTGACTTAAACTCAAATCCATTAAGACAGTAGTACTGATCTTCAGGAAGAACACAAATGTGTGGGACAACAGCTGGTGGCCAGTAGAACTTGGACAAATACCTACACCTACAGACCATGCATGCAACCTAGGCATCATCCTCGACAGTGAACTGACTATAAAACGACAAATCAATGCTGTTCCCTCCTCCTACTTTCACTACCTTCACACTCCCCGCAGAATCTTCAGTTGGATCACAGTTAATCCCCAGAAAAACCATCACCCAGTCCCTCATCACCAGCCAGCTCGACTACAGCAATGCTATCTACCCCGGCATCTCCAACCAGCTCATCAAAAGACTCCAGACAATAAAGAATGCTGCAGCCAAACTCATACCGGACCTCCCCAAATGGGCTCACATCATCCCCCACCTTAGAAACCTCCGCTGGCTCTCCATCGAAAAGATATGTTGAATATCCACAGGCACGCCCACAAAGCTCTGCATGATCCAGGACATGCCCACATCAACCAACGACTGACGTTCCACCTACCCGCAATACCCGCAAGACACCTGCGATCATCTTTTGCCTCGTTTTCTGAATCCAATTAAGGAGTTTGTTTACATGAAACTATGTAAGATGTGGTTAACTTATCACTGGAACACTGTTGACCTGAGATTTCAGATTACCTGATGAGGTGGCTAAACTACCAGGATTTAAGAAGTGGGATCTATTAGGTATATTGTCACTGCAGCATGAGTGTGATGCAAATGAGATTGTCTCATTTGAAAATCTCCAGAAGATGAAATGGCCCCATCTCAAACATTCAAATAGTCAGAGCTATGATACACCTTGCACACTAGGATCCCAGCAGATGAAGAGACACAAGAGGACTCCCCGTTAGAGAGGAGACTGATCACCTCTAAGGCCATATCTCTTATATATAGCACTCCACTATAAATATAGTTATGATCAATACACAAAACAACTGACAAAGATAGGGAGGAATGGCAAATTAACACAGGGACCATAGAAGATGACTAGTTGTGGGAGGCAGAGTGATTCCCCCGCAAAGTGGCCCTAAAAGTCAGATATAGACTTATACAACTGAAAAACCTGCATAGGGTATACTACGCTAGAACATAGTTGCATAGAATTAGGAAGGGCTGGGACAGAAGGATGCCTACGGAACTGCGGGAAGCAAGGTACATTTTTCCACATCTTGTGGGAATGCCAGAAACTCCAAAGGTACAGGCAGATGGTGATATGGAAAGGCGTGGTTGCCATCAGCTACAAGAAACCACTTATAAACCTGGGATTTATGGTGCCTAAATGGGACATAGCCCCGAAATGGGGGGGACAACATTTCCCACAATACGAGAGCAGAAGAGGAGCCTGGACTCGTGCATGAACCAGAAAAAAGCATTTGCAAACATCGGGATGCCCTAAGAAATTTGACAAGATATGGGTCTGTGGCTAGAGGGTAGGGGAAGAGAACATACTATCAAATAATCGCAGATCACAGTGAACAGTCTTTGCATTTCCCACTTCCACCTTTCCTTCCATCCCCCAGACCCTCCCTACACACAAAGAGTCAATATCACTGACATTGGTAAATGATAGGAGTGATGTACTTCAATTATTGATTGGTAATGTAAACGGCCGGCTTAACTGTCGCTCTATGTGGGAAGGGAAGGTGGTCATGGAAACAATACTGACTTTTTTACTGTCTCATGATAAAAACTCAATACATTTTTAGGTCGAGCATTCAAGACCTCTTGTATATACTTTACTATATACTTATATGTGTATGTACTTTGTGGGCTATGGAGATCAGCCCTAGGACTTGTCTACTTCCGTTTAGGGACTTTTTTTCTGTTCAACTGCCTTTATTTAACTGTCTTGATAGAAAATGACCGGTAGAAGTCAGTTAAATACCAGAATTGCTTTCTGCTTGTTTAACTGCCTCTATTTAACTGTATGATAGAAGACAACCAGTAGAAGTCGGTAAAATTCCAGAATTGCTTTCTGCTAAGGGACTTTCTTTTTTTCATTTTTCTGGCAACACAAATTTTCATGCCTGCACCGGTGCGGGCCCAATAACCACTGTGTCCCGGAAGTGGATGCCTGGGACACAGGATGTGAGCCAGCCCTGGGGATGGGGTCCCCAGGGCCCTTAATGACTCAAGGAGGGGAGGCTTGTGTCCCCCCCTCCCTTTTTTTAAAAGTAGCGGCCCCTGGGAAAGGGGTTCCCAGGATCTTTTAAAGGCTCAGGAAGGGAGGGGGGGCGCACAGACTCCCTCCTCTTAAAAAATATATTGGGCCCCAGGGGCTGCTTTCCCTGAAGCTGCATACGGCTGGTGGAGGGGAGCCCTGCACCCCCTCTCCTCTTATTAATCACTTGGGTCCTGGAGGATGTGATCCCTGCGACCATAAACGGCCCAGGGAGTGAGGCCAGACTTCCTCCTCCCCTTAATTACAGAATGCGGCTCTGGGCAGCCGTTGTAGGGTTTTTTCCATCCATGGGACCTAAGTGGGCAGAGTATCCCTCCCCTGACAGGGGACTAATTACTTGAGTCCTGTAATGGCTGCCAGTAACATTTTTCTAATGTTGCTGGCAGCCGATCAGAGTGCACGCTCCTGCAGAAGTCTGACAACGGCGGGAGTGAGATGGCCCAAAAGGCGGAAAGGTTTCTGAGCCAATCAGAGTGCTCTATTTTTTTTTAACTTAGTTCAAGGGATTCTCGAAAGAGTCCCTCGACCCTCACTGGCCAGATATACAAATATTTTTGAACCTTCATTTTTTTAAAACAACTGAATGGACCTATACCAAATCACAAAACTCACAATCTGTGGACCAAGATCTACCTTCCTGCCAAAATTTGGCCAGCAGTTTTTGCTGTAGCCCTCCCTAAAGAGGTCTATTGAAACTGCATAGGGATTTGGGACCCCATTTATCTGGAAACTTGCTTGACGGATCACCCCAAAACTTTCCATGCACAAGCTAGTCAAAATGTAGCATCTTTTTGGGAAGTTTCATGGAGATTCGTCAAACGCGGCCAAAAATATTAGCAACACAAAAAAGCTTTTCATATGGAATAGCTAACCTACCTATAACCACACTCACAAAGATGTGTTAATGTCTACCTAGGTTGGTTGTGTCTGTACTTTTGCATATTATTGAATGGTCGCCCCTTTTACTTAAGTTTAAAGTTGACACTGTAACGGACTGCGGCCATGTTTGGCCCTTCCTTATCACTAGATATGCGGCGTATTTCACTATATTCGAACATAAGTGGGCCTCAGTGAAAGCCGTAATTTGCCAGTCCTTCTTATCACCCCATTCCTTGCCCTGTACTAAATCATGGATATGACAGTTTGCTTGTGACGTTGTTTTTGAACAGATAAGTTTGGGAATCATGCACACCCTGGCACCTTACCTACGCTATACCATTCAAAACTCCGTATAGAATAATAGTGTGGAACATCAGGGATGAATTCAATGCAAAAACAATACAGAATAGGTTCTATCTTAGAGAAGTGGAAAATCTAGATTGCCTTCCTTCAAGGGATCCATCTTGTGCACAGGAAGATACCTAGATTGCAGCGCCGATGGGCAATATCCAGCACAAGGTACTCAGCATTTACGAGTAGAGGGAATTTGATTTGGCACAAGGCAGATGTTTCATTTGAAGTGGAATTGCCTCATTTTGACAATTAGGTTCAATATATGTTGCTTAAGGGCAGGTTAGATGGGGTGTCACAGATAATGTGGTGTATTTACTCCCCTAATATTGACTAGTTCACTTTCTAGCCCACATTTTGTATTTGCATAGCCAACTAGGAGTATCTGCCCTGGAAGACTGGGGAGAATTCAAATGTGTTTTTGACACAGTATTAGATTGTTCCCATCAATCTCACCCCAGTTTACTCCTGTACACAGTAAATGTAGAACACTGGGAAATATATGGCACCTAGTGATTGCACAACCCAACCAAACTAGAGTAGTCAGTTTACTCCAAGGTGCATGATATGCATTCATGTCAGGACAAAATAGTCTGCATTCCCGGGCTGCAACAACAGATTTCCTCTATAACATATACATCTAAAATGGTTTTGACCACAACATTCTTCAGGTGGTGACAGCCTTGGTTAATGCAATGCCACCTATTCCAACATGGGCATGCAGATCACGGTTGAAGACGTTGGACCATGCGCAAGGGCGAGATGGTATCAAATGCTGCATACAAATTCAACAGTACTAAGATAGCTGCCCACCCTGATCTACCTGGCGCCTGATGCCATCTGCTGCTACAATGAGTGCTGTCTCCGTACTATGAAAGCAGATCTTCTTTAAAGTGCTTTGCATGGTCTTTCAAGCAGCGGAGCATAAAGGATTGCGACATCTGAAATCCTTTTAATAGGTATCTTTCAGGCAGATCTCTTAGGTCCTCTGCTGTTAGAAATGTGATTTTTCCCATCTATCATAGAGCCAGATGGGGAGAGTGAAAAGATCCACTTCAACGCAGTAAATGAAGATAGGTATCTTAATTTGGTAAGATGCAGTGACAGGTACCTCCAGTTCTCTCTTCCAGCTTCACAGCTGCAACTCCTCCTTACTTCAAAGAGTGGCAGTTTCAGTTCAGTTAGTACGGCATAATAACCATGGTTGAAACGCGATCCCGGAGACACGATTCGTGTCGGGCGTGCTCGCTACAGACTAACCAACGGTTGTGTGCCTGGTCCATTGGGGTTGAGAGTTTCCGAGGGCGGGGGCCACCAGGTGTTGTCCCATTCAGAGGAGGTGGAGGCATGGATGAGGACTTCTGTTTTCTCTGAGTTGAGCTTCAGGCAGCTGCGGCTCATCCAAGATGCAACGTTTTTCTTCCCTTCTTGGAAGCTGGGCCTAGTGATGTCAGGTTCCTTGGTGAGGGATAGGATGAGCTGGGTGTTGTCGGCGGATGAGACTATGTTGAGTCCGTGTTTTCTGATGATGGTTGCGAGGGGGGCCATGCAGACGTTGAAGAGTGTGGAGCTGAGGGAGGATCCTTGGAGTACTCTACATCTGATCTCTGTTGGTTTGGAGAGGAAGGGCGGGAGTTTTATTCTTTGTGTTCTGCCTGAGAGGAAAGATCGTATCTAGTCTAGGGCTGTTCCGTGGATGCCGGCGTCGTGGAGTATGGTGGCTAGTCTGCGGGGGGAGATGGTATTGAAGGCTGCTGACAGGACCAAGAGGATGAGTGTTGCTCTGAGGCCTTGGTCGAGGAGGGGATCGGATGTCTCAGTGCTGTGGTTGCTGCAGAATCCAGATTGAGAGGTGTCTAGGATGTTGTTAGTTTCTATGAAGTGTGCAAGCTGGGTGTTGACGGCTTTCTCTGTGACTTTGTCGGTGTCGGTGAAAGGGAGTAGTGGGATCGGCCTGAAGGTCTTGAGATCCGTCGGGTCTGCGGAGGGCTTCTTAAGGAGGGGATTTGTGCATTTCCAGTCATAGGGGAATGTGGCGTTCTCGAGGGAGCAGTTGATAGTTTGTTGTAGTTCCTGTGCGATGATGGTGGAGGCCCTGTGGAAGGTGTGCGGTGGGCAGGGGTCAGTAGGTGCTCCGGAGTGGATGCTTTTCAAAGTCTTTGCGGTGTCTTCTGTGGTGAGAGTCCAGATGGTGAGGGTCTGTTGGATGGCTTCGCTGGGCGGGGGTGTTTAGGCGGTGCCGTGGTCTTGGTCGTCGAAGTTGTAATAGAGCTTCTTGATTTTGAGGTGGAAGGAGGAGCTGAGTTCGTTGCAGAGGTCTTGGGAGGGAGGGACATCGGTTCTTTCGCTGTTTGGTCTGGCTAATTTTTGTATGATGGCGAAGAGTACCTTTAAGTTGTGGGAGTTGGAGAGGATTCGGTCTTGGATTAAGTTTCTCCTTGTTGATTTGATGAGTTGGTGGTGTGAAGTGGTGGCTGCCTTGTAGGCAGAGCGTGTTTTACTGTTTCTCCACGTTTCCTCCAGTCGTCGGCAAGAGCGCTTGGATTCTTGGAGGTCTGTGGTGAACCAGGTGGCTTTTGTATTGTGTCGTCTCATGGTGTTCAGGAGGGGGGCAAGAGTGTTGGTGCAGTTGGCAATCCATTGGTAGAGATTGCTCGCTGCTGTGTTGGCGTCTGTCATAGTATGATGGGGAGGAGTGCAGCTGAGGGCGGATGTGAGGAGTTCTTTGGGGACTTTGTTTCAGTTTCTGTGTGGGAGGTCGGGCATGCGCTTGTGTGTGGTAGGTTTTGAGAAGGAGATTGAAACCTCTGCGGTTTATACAGTGTTCTCTGCCCAGCTGACCCATAAACTGAGAAGTCTATATTGAGGCATTTGTGTCCCTCCACTAGAGTCTTTGATTCTCTCTATTCTCAGACTAAGCAGGGATCCTCAAGAAATGGTCTCTTACTGGCTACTACTGATTTTAAACAAACTATAAAATATTAGGTAAGTTCACTGCCTTCCGGCTTGTTCCACAGCTCCCCAGGTTGAATCACCTTGACCAGAATGGATTTGTGCCAGACACAATACCCCCATTCATGTACCTGGGTTTGGGGGACTCAATAAGTAATTCTGAAGTGACATGGCAACGAGCAGCCTGTGTGAGTGTAGCTCTTTTTAAATTGCTTTTTTATTGATTTTAATGCATCATAAATAACGCAACTTGCTTAAACAGACATATAACTTTGCCACAATCTAATCCCACTGCCCAGCTGAGGAATTACCAGTTTGTTTCACAGGACAAAATGAAAACAAGTACAAGCATAAAATTGAAAGAGTACAAACATGTTCTTCTAGTCCTACATTTTAAGACTAGGACTCTCCATCTGTGGAATGAAGTTGATTGGGCCATCCTCCCCAAATTTGTGTATGTTTTGTGGGGCAGCCCCTAGCTTTATATACTGATTCGTCGGACACTGCCCACACGTCCATGCCACTACACCATTCTGCAATAGGTGGCGTGGGGGAGACTCTCCGATATCTCATTTTTGCTCTCTTAGTGAGTACTAGACATATGAATTGGCAATCTTTTCCAAGCCTGTTCTCCACCTTCATCAGCCATGACCCCAAGCAGGGAGACTCAGTGATCAATTGCTAGTGGACTCGCACTGACTTGTGCAAGAAAATTGGGTATTCTTGACCAATACAGCTGGCTCACTGGGCATTCACACACCTCATGGTAGAAGGTACCCGTACATGAGTGGCATCTATGATATAGATCATGGTTACTTATTCCCATTTAAAACAGTCAAGATGGCATATAAATATATTCTATGAAAATACTTAAGTGTATTAGACACAGACAGCCAGTATGATCAACTAACGGTTGGTCATCTTAGCCTCAATCCAGTTGTCTTCCTCCAGGGAGCCCAAGTCTAGTTCCCACTTCACTCTGGTATATTGGAGGGGATCCAGTGTGTTTATCACCAGGGCCTTGTAAATACAAGAGCCACCCTTGCCTCTCTACTTTGCCTAGAACTCATTTTGATTCAAGTGGGTTAAATTTGGGAACCATAGTTAAGTCGACCCTATAGTCATTCAAGGCATGACGGAGTTTGATATCTAATAAAACCTGTAAGTTATGGAGTTCAAATTCTGTCCGCAGTCGCTTAAAGGACTTCATATGACCGCAGTCCCATACATCCACCACCTCGGAAATCCCAATGGCGTCCCAAGCCCTAAATTTAGTGATGGTGTCTCCCCAGTTATCCTCTTGCTACAGCCCATCATCTTCAGCGCTCGTTGCCATCTGTATATCGGAAGCCTGTAGACCAATGGAAGCGCCAGGGTGATCCTATCTCCATAGAATTGTGACAAAAGGTTTGAACACCCCAGGGTTTTCATCTCAAGGCAAATAGCTGAGTCCACTCTATCGGCAAATAACCAGTCATTTATTAAAATTAAGACAGTGGCTCAGTAATAAAGCCGGTCGCTAATTCCTAGACCCAGTCATAGGGAGATTGCACACACTTAGTGAAGGATAATCTTGAAATACATCCTGCCCAAAGGTACCTTGTGATTTCTGATTGCAAGGAAGGAGGAATCTGTTGGGAAGAGATCATTTTGCAGTCCATATAGTAGTTGAGGCAGAATGATCATATAAAAAGGGTGCCTCTTCCCAAAATGGAAAGCGGCAATTTGCTCCACCTATCCATGTGGAATCTGGGATTTCTGAGTAGTGGAAGACTGCTCAATTCCCAACATCTTGTTGGGTGTCTTGTTATGTCTATGCAAAGGTATTTAAACTGACTGCCCTCATGGGGAACAGTCAGAATTCCAGGTGTCTATAGGCATGCCCCCCTGCATGGGCACCATTGTGGACTTTCCACATTTGACATGAAGGCTAGAAGCATCACAAAATAGCTCCGGCCTGTTAAGAATTCAGGGAACAGTGAAGTGGGGCTTAGAAACATCTAACAGGACATCATCTGTGTAAAGTTCAATGCAATCTTCATGACTACCCACAAAGCAGATTCCCTAGTATTGAGCATCAATTCACACCAACGTCATTAAGGGCTCAATAGCTAATAAAATAAGTAAGGGATACAGTGGGCATCCCTGCTTCAAACAGCTCTGAATTTGAAAAACGTCCACGAGGACCCTGCTAACTCTAGCCAAGGAAAGAGTGTAGAGCAATTTCATGTAGGTGCTGAATATGGGGCCAAAATTCATGTTTTCAAGCCAGTCATTCAAGTAAGGACAACCCACAGAGTCAAAGGACTTCTCACAATCAATTAGAACCAGGGCAGAAGAGGTCTCGGAGGAGATCCACATGGGACAGAGCTACACACAGCCTTCTTCAGCAATGCCTTGGTCCCATCTTTGCCGTGAACCCATTTTGATTCCACTGGATCAGGGCACATATTACCTTAACCAACCTTTTCTCCAACACTTTGGGGAGGATCTTCGCCTCCACATTAATTAGAAAGGTCAGACTATAAGAGGCACAATGAGAAGGCTCTTTGGCGGATTTATGACTAAACACTAAGGCTTTGGCCATGTTGTGGGACAGTTTGCCATTCTCTTCGTTCATCACTTTCATATGGGAGTTAGTATAGAGGCATACTTCTTAACTGCTTGGGTGCTCATGACGAGCTGGCACAGTGGAGCTGGGCTCGTCACAACGGTTGCAGCCCGCCAACGCGCGACTGATTCCCCACCTGTGCGGGAGAATCAACCAGTGGCCGGGGTCATGACGAGCTCAGCTCATCATTAGCACAGCTCCACTGTGCCTCATGACGAGCTGGGCTCATCACGAGCACCGCACTCGCCCGCCCCCCCCCCTCACCGTAAGGGAATTACCCCCGCAGCGAAGGGGTTAAAGAATTTGGCTGGGAAGTTGTTCAGGCCTGAGCATTTTCCGAATAGCATATCTCACATGGGCAACAGCATCTCTTCCTCTGCTAAAAGAACTAAGGGCACTCTGGCTTCGACTTGTGGTCCAGGCATTGGGAGATCATTCAGGATGGGCCTTTCTCTCAATCCTGCAAGGAACTTGCTTGGTGTAGAGTTGTGCATAATATTTGGCCAAATCATTAACAATGCCAAAGAGTCGGTTATCAGCCGATGATTGGCACCTACTATATGGGCTACAAACCAAGCCTCCCGTCAGTCTACACATTTTCCTGCATTAACACCAGCCTCATATTTATGTTGCAATGACAGCCAAGCTGCCTTTGCCAAATCTAAAAGTTTACCCTTAAACCTTCCCTTGCTGCAGCCAGCCAGAGCAGCATGGCTGGGCCCAGAGATTCCTCCGAGTCGCCCATCTGCCAACCTAGCTCATTAACCACTGTCCCTACTTTTTTTATGTTTGGGTGCATAGAATGGTATCTCACCCCATATCACCACTGAGTGCTTCCAATAGTGTGACACTACAGGTCTCTTGAGTCTTTATTAGTTTCCAAGTACTTATCTATATTCTCCCAAAGGTGGTCAGCAAAGTCAGCATCTAATAGGAGGCAAGTACGCCTCTTATCTTTCCTCAGAGTCACTTCCATTGGGGAATGGTCTGTTAATCATCTGGGCAGTATACAAATACCCCCAAACTCACCAAGGTCTGCCACAGGCATAAAAGAAATCTATCCTACACTGTTTTGTGGATGTAGGAGTAATATGTGAACTCATTCATTCTGCCCACTTGGGGAAAGTTGTAACCCTTGCATGTGTAGGTGAGCGAGTGCTTTCCAACCCAGGGAACATTACAGCATTGAAATCTCCTCCCACAATAAGCTTTCCCATTAGACACTGTAGGAACAGCCCAAGCAAACCCTGCAAAGTATCTTCAATCAGGGCTGGCAGTACATACACTCTAACCACATTTAAGTTTTCACATCTATTGACCCTGCTATTGCTATCCAGCGGCCTAAGGAGTCTTTCAAAACTTATATAACCTCCATTGAGAAAAGTTTTAAGTGACAGGATAGCTTCTCCCCTAGAATTCCGAGTGAACTCTGCATGGAATATTTTGATGCAGCCATGTCTTCCAAGGAATTGACAATGGGAGCCAGGAGACCAGTCTCTTGCAGCAAGAGGGCATCCGGAGCCCTCTGCATAACACACTGACAGACCGCCCCCTGTTGAATTTATCATTGAGCCCATTTACATTCCAGGAAATGATCTTAGTGCCTTGTAAACTCTGATCCTGTGTCATGTGATTTTTATCTTTCATGTTGAGCAGTGGGGGCCAAAGACGAGATATCAAAGGAGCACAAACAAAGACCCAAGTTACACCCAACTTACCCCACCCATCACAATGAGAAACATGTCACCCAAACAATCAGCTGTGTGCATTTTCTCAGTGTGCAAGCATCAGCCTCCTTTTTGTAACATGTACTTCCCAGTGACATAAAGTAGTATCCACACCGACAGCCAGGTGTAGGGGATCTCGATCTCAGAGTAGCGATGATCAAGTAGTCTGGCTATGTGGGGTGATCTTCCCTAGTGCCAGAGGATGTTGGGTCCTCATGTGGGATTGTACCTCTTCCTGGATTTGCTGCAGCTAGGTCACCTGCATCTGACTCATCGTGGGCTGACTCCCTAGTTGATAAGTCATCTTCCGGAGCTCCCCTCAATGGTTGACAATTTACATTCCTCCACCCATTCCTTGACAGACTCAGGGGTCTCAAAAAAAGGAGGATTTCCTGACATGCAGGATTTTCAATGCTTGACCCAGATGAAGGGCTTGTTCAGCTGTTGCAATTCTCAGGAAAAACTGACACTTAGGTGAACATCCTCATTTTGGTAGTTCCTTATTTGCATAATCACCGGTCATGAGGGAGTGCCAGGGAAAGGCCTCAAAGTTAATGTTCTGTGGGCTCTCTTCCAGATAAAACAAGGAGAAAGATCAGGCTGTGGGACCCAAGATCAGAATTACTTCAGGAAGAATTGTTCCTGCTTAGTGCCCTCAGCATCTTAATCACTCGTATGTTATTACGCCAGTAGCAGCCCTACACGTCCTCAGCCCTTCTCTTCAGATCCATTGAAATCCCACAAGAGAATCACCCCTTTTTTACAAGTGACTGGAGTTCATCCTAGACCGCGGATATGTTCACGCTGAGTGGTGGGGTATGCCAGGTTTCTAAGACCTTGTGTGAGGAGCGAGTGCTCTGTACCCAATCCTCATATCTGAAGCTCCAGTGCCTACCTGAACTCTCAGATGGCTTGTAGAATCCATGTCAGAGAGGCTTCTGTGTTACTGTTGCCAATTGGCAGTGCAGCCACTTCCGGACACTGGTCTGGCTGGTGCCCTGGAGTGCTTATCAATCTTCCTCTTCTGATGGGAATAGGTGGTCAAGGTCCAGCAACATCAACCCCGGCCTCAACTTTAACAGTAGGGCCTAGAAGAACGTTACTGTTAAACCACCAAGGTGCAGCCCTAGTCTCATCAGGTCGCCACCTCACAGTCCAAGAGTGGAACCACTTTTTAGGCAGAAATATTGAAGGCACAGCAGGTCCCAAGGAATATCAAGTTGATCAGGGGCCCTTCAATCTGAACAGCAGGAGGAACGCTCTCAGGAGCAGCACATAGTTTACGTCCTCCAGCTGATCTTCTAGAAGCATTTCCGCTTGTGACCGTGGATGCACACCTCTCAAACAGCCTTACCAACGTGGTACTGAAAGAGCATGATCGAGGGGCCCCGGCAGGCAGACACATGAGTAGAGCCCAGAGGCAGCAGTGTCCCTCACACCTCCCTATTGGGTGGGCTGGTTCAAGACCATCTCAGTTAAGCTATGCAGACAGCCTAGGATGTCTCCAGCAGGCTCACCGGCAATGCCACTTTGATTTGGTCCACTTAGATCCTGCCCAGCTTGTTCAGAAGATGCAAGGTGGGTCTGGGCACTCCCTGCCTGCAGGCAGCCAAGTTAGGTTGGTAGGCCACCTCCTTGGGGGAGCTTCAAAGCAACAGCAATGCCCACTCCCACAGAGATTCATGATAATCCTAGTTAGTCTTCTTGGCCCCATCCTCCAAACCACAGTGAAGTATGCAGCTGCACGATGATCACCATGGAAGAAGCCACCAATCACCCTTCCTCTTAGAGCTAGGGCAGCTATTGGGTTCAGCAGCCAGCGGACCCCAGTGTGACTGAATCATTCTGGCGATTGGTAAACCAAGTAGCAGGATTTCAATGTAGCTGCTATGGCAGGATTATAGCGTCCCCCCGACACAGAGCTCTGAAAGAGTGCAGCTGTCCGTTTAGGCTGACAGCTTACCCTGTGCGGTGTTTTGACCTTGAAAAGGCGTTGGATTCCTTAAATTGGCTATACATGCAGAGTATGTGAAATATTTGGTGTAGGCTCTTCCATGCACCATTGGATACGGATTCAATTGGGTGTTCAGAGCAGATTGCTACTGCAGGATACTATACAAGTGGTCTCCCTTTATACGGATAATATCCTGATGACACTGCAGACCAGTCATAGCACCGACACTTGATGAATTTGGAGCCTTTCTGGCTTTCATGTCTTAGTCAAAATCTTGCATTTTTCCCTTTCAAACCCAGGGGTTATCCCACTAGATGGACTGTGTTGTAATGCCAACTAGCATAGAAGACCACTACCGTCAAGTATTTGGGGAATAAAGATTTTCCACACAGCTGCTATCCATGCAGGCAACTTGGGCAAAGTAGTATGAAGTGTTAGGTCACAGCTTGCATTTGGTTTTTAATATCACTTTCAATCATGAGTGTCAGAGCTCATTCAAATGGTTGTGCTTGCTGTATTCTTTTGGGAGCCTTCTCTTACTGGATAAGATTGTCAATGACCTAGACTGGATAAGAAGGTTTTTGTGGGCTGCATGTCAACGTCAAGTTGCTATCTCAAGCCTAAAGCGGACTATAAGAGGATTGGGACTCCCAGACATGGAAAACTATTACCTCACTGTGCAGTGGGTAGCCAGGCGGCTATTTGTTAGTTCATTGTACGAGACTCGCCTCCTGGAGAATAGATACAACAGTGGAACTTTGCAGAGAATAAGATTACCAGTTAAAACTGGTTATGCATCCACCCTACTGCACACAGCATTGGAATGCCTGGAACTTACTGTACTCTAGCAAAACATACTTCCTGATAGCGGAGCAACTCCTGTAATAGGAGGACCCATGCATTTAGATGTTTAGGTACACCAGCTCAGAAAGTGGACTGGGAAGGGGATAGGGACTACCTGGGATTTAGTTGCAAATGGGACTACTGGACTTACTCTTGTAGAGGACCAAAACATTTCAGGGAGGGTGCGGGGAACTGGAAGCACCTGTGCAAAGTCTAACACTATGGATGGCAGTAAGAAGTTAGATGGCTCTAAAGAGCTCATCTATGTCGCATAGACCCGCCACGGGTCAAGCTCCATAAAGACTGGCAATCTCATAACCAGCCCAAAGAATGGATGGATTAAGTGGCGTAAAATCCTCATCTACCCAGGTGAAGCATTGTGCAATGCGAAGTTAAAGTGTAAGCAATTTAACGTTCTTCATAGAGATTACTGCTGCTGTAAGATCCAACCTAGTGGCTTCTTGCATTGCCCAGGATGCAGCACTGATGACAGACTTAACATAAGGGCTTGCAGCTTACCGACATCCTATTGGTATGGGGGTACTGCTGTATTAACTGAAATCACAGGCTGCAGTAACTCTGGAGGCCTGTATATTCTGCCTTTTCTCGCACCCCAGGGTGCACAAAGCAGAAGAGGGAGGTTTGTAGACCTAGAGTTACCCTTGGCAATGCAAATGATTGGGGGGGTGGGGATCCCCTTCAATAAAGATTTTGGCTTAATTGAAGCATAAATTGGCTGGGGCAGAAAGTAAGGGAAGAACAGGCGGGATTGGGAAAAACGATGCAATGCTTAACATCCTCAAAAACAAATGCCAAAGATAAATGCTGTCGATTCCCATGATTTGCTGACCTACATCTGGACTACTATGACTACCATTGTAGTTACTGCCTATTTCCCGGAATGGTTCAATATACGATCCAAGTAGATTTGTGATGGGGGAATTTGGCATAATTTGCCTATGAATGAGAGTGGACTGGTGTGTTCCCGAGAGTGTTATGACTGAAGGGGGGGGCAGGTGAAGGTCAGCGGAGTGGTCAACTACGACTTTAATGAAGAAATAAACGAACCTGTATGCAAATTGATGTTTTAGAAACTTGGTGACAAGTGTTGCAATGGTAAGCGCATATTGTGTAAATCCACATACCAGTCTGTGGATGCTAAGGTAACAAAATTGTATAAGATTATGAACTACAACTCCGACTCAAACTATCCTCTTTACATAGAATATTATCTCCCCTCACATTGCATCTGTGCTTGTAAATACTCATTTGCCAATTCCATCCAACCTCTGCTCATTTCTACCGTAACCCTGCCCCAAATTCAATGTAAGCTATACATTCAGATCATATAGTTTCGCATTGACAGTTAAGTTGCTTGGAGGCTTTAAAAAAAAAAAGTGGCTTCAGACTCTTTCAAAAGAAAGCCAGGGGCTTGTTGCAGATACACATGGAGAAAGTTTCAAACTCAGGCCTTCACGGTGCAGAGATTTCTCAAACTCTCCCCTCAAACTATATCAGCTTGTTTAAGAGCAGTGAAGGTTCAGGAAGGCCACAATTCGGCACTGTCATGCAAGGATTTGGCACCAGTATCATGTAGGCAAAGCTTTAATTCATGGTAATCAATTAAGATATTAACGTAGGCGTGATGTGGTGCAAGACCTCCAATGGGAAAACACGGTTGGGGTGGTGGGCAGGAGTGGCAACACCATCCTGCCCCATGATCCCCAGGGTTACTTATGCTCTCCCCTGAAATTCAAAGACTTATGCCCAGAATGAGAAAGGAGAACACCGCATTGATCTTAGTTGCCCCATCATTGGCCTGGTCTCGATAAAGAGGGAGAGTCAGGCGGGGTGACTGTTCCTTCTCACTTTTCAAATACTGCATCGGGGACCTTCACACGGTGAATATTGGCAGCATGGAGACTGAAAGCCAGTAATTGAGGGCTTAGTCTGCTGCATTTACACTTTAGGAATTCAGGAGACCATCTACTTATAAAGTCCTACACCAAACCTTAAGGGTCCTTTAATAGATGGTGCATTGAAGTTTACCGCAACTACGGGGCTGGCCCAATCTTTTCTCCACAGCTCTTCACATGGGTCTGAAGGTCACAATTTTAAAGCCAGTGGCCAGGCAGCAAAGCCTTCAGGAGGCATATGGGGCAAATTTCAGATGTTTTTAGTGCAGAGCCCATTTAGTACATGGTCATTTCCACCCGGTTTTTCCTCCCATTTTACCCATTTGAAATAGGATTTGTTTGAGGGTCTAAATGACCCTCCCTAGTAGCCTCTAATTGGAGAAGCCTTTATCCATGGTCTCAGCTAGAAAACAGAACCAGTTTTATTTCCCACCTTGTAGGCTTTTTTGCACTCATGATCAGATTCAGACTGGACATCTTTGTGTCAAAGAAATTCTTCCTGCCATATAAAAGGAAAGGTGATGTTGCCTCAATTTTTCCCTTTCATAAAGGAGAGATTAGGAAACAGATTGGACACAAGGGCCCTTTCCCATGTAGAGCTTTGACTCTTTCAGTAGAAAGAGGCCTAGTCTGTCAGTGTTGTACCCACACCACTGGTATCCGCACTTTGAAGGACAGCAACCCTGGTGGCTTTGGCTTAAAGTCAGACATCTTTCGGGATTCAATGCAGGTCTAGGGTCAGGTAATTAGCAGTTACGATAGACAAGGCCCCTTGATTGCAGATAGTTGCCGACAACCCACCTGGTCTATGCCTTGAGTTTGTGTTATCACTACAGGGTTGTGCAGGAATTTGGGTTAAGGGCATTTAGTTGCAGGTGCCTTCCTCTATGGACTAAATAGGGGTGGTAGTTAACGGAGAGGAGTTTCCTGCATTTAACGTGGCTTGTCCTGTATCTCAGGACAAGAGACATTTTAGTGAGGGACAAAGTAGTAATGCCAGTTACCCAAGGGTAATTGCATTACCCAGAATCCTTTCCATCCATTTGCCTCCAGGCTAACTGGTTGAGGGTGCATCTTTTGGAGTCAACGGGACAAGTAGGGGCTGCAATGGGATAGATACACACCACTGAGCGGGTACTGTAGTCGAGACATTCTTGCCTCATAATGAAAGGCACCGAAGTGAGGGACAAGGATTTAAAGTAATGGTAAATAATTTAGGAATTACCCTACCAGAAATATTTACCATAAGATTCACGATGCCCTGCTCTAGCTTCATGCTAGATCTTGGAGCCAGATTCTAGGACTGCTTCGCTCCCAAAAACAGACTATAATCTCCGTGCAGTCTTGCATTTGCCATTCTTTCCAGTCTGCTTATGGTTTTAGTGTCTATACAAGCCTTATGAAGTAGCAAAATGACCATCCAGATTTAAAGTGGAGGCACTTCCAAGAGTTCAACTTGCCCCCCACCACCATTCATAGGTGATTGGATCGCACCCTCCTGCTAGACGCCCGAGAACACTCCCTCCGCTGAGACAAGAGCTACAACTAGACTTCGGACGGACCCAGTTTACTATACATGTATTCCAGCCAACAATGCCACTCAAAGTTTCCAATTCTAGACTTGTGCCCGATTATACAAAACAGATTTTCAAGTCACTCAGTCCAGGAACAGCAGGTCTTTCCAGCATGGAGTAGCTGCATTGTTGCCTTCATCCAAAAGGAGCCACAACACATTAAAGATGCGACATGGTAAAGAATGCATTCAGTTTGGTTTGTTTAATAACCACCGCAGACACCAGTTAACAAACATTGGGATAGCATTCGAGTCGGTCACAAAATTAAAAGAAAAAGCAAATAAAAAAAAACGCAGATTCTATAGCATGGCTCATGGAACTGAGCCTCTTGAAAGTACACAGCCGGTGTGGACTATACTTTATCATAGGTCCGTACACATTTCACGTCACCCATGGTGCAAGTCTAGAAAAGACAAAATGGAGAAATTAAAATAAGTAAACCGCTCATACAAACAAGTATTGCATTTAGTACAGTCATGCAAGTTTAGAAATAGCGAGAGCGTTTATTAGAAGTGCTGCTTTCTTTCAAGCTTGAATATTAATTAACCCCAAGAATAGGGAAACCTCAAAACGTCAATGTCATAATGTGCATAATGTTTATTAAAGCAGAGCATTTCTGAAAGGCAATAAAACTATGCACATCTGCTTAAACTCGGGCCATTTCCTCCAGGTGATCAGACTCCTGTTAATGCCTCACTTTTGCTTTAGTGCCTTCCATGCAGGTAGGAGTAAGCTCCTCCCTCCTGGGAAGGCCTGTGCTGTTGGAGCGGCAGGGGAGGAGTTAGGATTGGTTAAAATGTTATGCAAGGGAAGACGCCTGTACGACTAAGTCGTCACGTGCGCTTCCGCAAAATAAGATACACGGACAAGCGATCCCAATGTAGGGGCGGCCGGGAGGGAAATACTGCAGTGCTACCAGCATGGCGGCTGCAGCTGCCAGTTTAGGAGCCCGGTTTCGGCGGCTAGAAAGGCGCTTCGAAATACAGTGTGCATCCAAACTACTTTGGGAATTTCGAAAATTGTACAAAGTAGCTTTCTAGAAATGCATTTTAAATCATGTCAGAGGCCGGAGTACATGCCTCCAAGAAGATTTGAGAATCGCCGAGCAGTCCTGGGAAGGCCTCCTTATTCCACTGAGCATTTCCCAGCAAAGCTGGGTTTGAAATGCTTCTCCTCGTGCCACTGTCACCAAAGGGGACTTGCAGCCGGCACAGGGAGGCTTCAAGGAGAAAGCTAAATAAGGGAGGGGGGGCGAGGGGTGAGGAGCAAGGCATCACAGGAGAGGCAGTGAGAATGGGTGAATGAGTGCAAGGGGGCAATTGGAACGGGCCGATTGAGCATTTTTGCTCGGGCTGCTTGCTCAGTTTGGCCCCAACCAAGTCAAAATTTGACAAAAACCATACATCCTGCATCTGTACCATACAGACAATTTCCCAGCTTGTAGAAATGGCACGTACACAATTAAGTACGATACGCTTGGTACTCCTGTGATCTGTGCTCGAAAAAGGCATAAGTAACTCTAGAACAGTGTTTCAGGCTCAAGTCGAGGGTCTGTCAGGGCACTAGTAGCTATTTTACATCCAATATTACTCCAGCATGCACAGATTGTATTGCAAAACCAAATGGGATGATGGACGGAGTGTTCAACATTACAAGCACTCACCCCCAGTCAACTGATCTAGGGTTTAAACCATCATCATTCTTTAGCTCACTCCGCCACCCCAGTTCAGACATAGCCATATGCAAATTAGTCTGACCCTGTGCCTCATGGGAACAGTCCAGCCCGAACTGCCAAGCCATGCCTGGACCGGAAACAAGCTTCCTAGGACCGGTTTCTGGCATTTCAGCCGTCTTCAGCCAGGCTAGCTTGAATCCAGTGGCAAAGTGAACAAGGGACCCACGTCTGGGAATACCCTGCCAACTTAGGGCAACAACTGAGGCACAGGGTCAAGACTGATTTGCATATAGCTGGGTTCAAACTGTAATGGTGAGCAAAAAAAAAAAAGATTTAGGCCCAGATCTCTGTACTGGGATGAATGTACGACATTGTTCTGCATCCTGTCCATCAACTGCTTTTGCAGATTGTATTGCACCAAGGTAAAAATATTGCTGCTACTATAGTCAAAAAAGGCCAATCACTTACCACCACGAGTTTGCCATCCTTAACTTCCCTTCGGATTGTGGTTTCCTTACCATCCCACTTCTGATGTTGGATTAATGCACCATCTTCACAAGTGACTGTTGTCTGGGAAAAAAAAAGATGCCTCACTACTTGTATAATGTGCATTTTAACCTAACTCCCAAACAACAATCTACAGCTACCCCATACCAAGTAGGTTAAAAATTCCCCATGAAATGTTTCTCAGGTGCTATGCGCTCATATGCCTAGAAGGCAAGGCACAGTGCTTTCAGGCAGAATTTCCCTCCTTCAAATCAGGCCAGGTAGTTGTGTTAAGGATTTGGGAAGTAAGTTGCATGGTCGAACAGCCAGAAATGCTAAAAAAAAAAAAACTAAAAAAGAAAGACGCTCTCCTTTAAAAAAGAAGTCAAGGGTACAACTGTATGGCAGGAGAAGAGATCTACTGGCGAGCCTTTAAACCCAAGCTGGACAAGTTCCTAGTCTTAAAATTACAGAGGGCCATTACCCTGGGGTATTTATCCCCACACTAGGAGCTTTTAGTTAGAATTGGTCCAGGAGTGAAGGCACCGATGATTTTCCTGCTGCTACAACAGGCTATGTAAGGAATCCTAAGTACTACACTGACTGCTACTCCTACAACAGGACCCGGCAGTCCTGCTTTCTCACTCTGTCCTAAACGGACAGTATATCCAGCAAGTCTTTGTTTTCACAGAGGTTAGAGTGAACCCAATGGAAGGCAAGTTTTGCTGGACGCCAGTGCAGGATTAATTAGCAGGCCCTACCAGAAAGTAATGTAATAAAGACCACGAAACATGCTCTGCATAAGTAATTTAATTTTCCCTTTCTGATTTTTTATGCACATTCGAGAATGGCAAGTCCTGTCAATTATGCCTGTGATCATTGGCGATT
Organism: Triturus cristatus; assembly: GCF_964204655.1. NCBI lineage: Eukaryota > Metazoa > Chordata > Amphibia > Caudata > Salamandridae > Triturus > Triturus cristatus. The sequence continues at coordinate 507,453,477 of NC_140587.1, forward strand.
TCCTTTTATATAAAAAAAAAAAATCACACCTGTGTTTCTGGATTTCAAGATCTGTAACCCTAGCATATGCCACAAATATGCATAGATACCCTCAGCTTCTGATGCGAGTGGCACCCCCTCCCAAACTATACTTCTGGGTAAAGGGGCGTTACTGCTTAGCTACAGATCAGTGACAGACCCCTTTTACACCCTCTCATTTTAAGGGGCATATCAGCAAGGGCCGGCGATAATTATCGCTCAGCGCTCTAAGTGTGAGGATAATTATCGCCGGCCAACTCTGAATTATATCACGGAGATAACGTGCTATCAGCAACGCTTATTGCCAAAGCGATAAAATTCAGAATGCAAGCTGCCAATTGTGCGATTATCGCACAAGGTTTGGCGATAGCTTGCTGATAGGGATAGACATGATATCCACCTTACATAGGATATCATGGTCAGAAAAATACCAGACGTAAAAACTGCAGCGTTAACTGCGGTTAGCACTGCAGTTTTTTTTCTATCTCCAACAGGGTTAGCGATATCCTTGATAATAGGAGAAGTGTCGCTTAGCAACATTTCTCCTATTATTTTACTCTGAAACGCCCCCTTTGCATCTCAGATGCAAGGGGAAGCGTAGAGTAAAATGGTGCTAACATCCGAATTTGCATATTAGCACCCCGTTGCTGAGGGCGCTAGTTTTATCTCTGCTTTTTTGGTTTTTAAACCCCAAAAACGCAGAGAAAGCCCTTGTTGATATGCCCCCAAATTAGTTGCGGAATACAGCCTCGCGACTGGCCCAGTGGTAGTAGGTTAGCTAAGGTGACGTAGGAGGCCCCGCCCATGTATCACCAGGTACGCAGCGCGATGCCCTCACCTTGGTCTTCCGGTTGTCTGCCGTGGTCTCATCAAACTCCTCTCCCAGCTTGAAAGAGATCTCGGTATTTGTGAACGTGCTCTCAGTTTTGACGCAGTACAGGTCTCCTTTTTTACAGATGATCACATTGGGCTTCACCATACCGCCCGCCTTCCTGGTAGCAAAATTAACACCTGCACAGAAGCGAAGAGAAAGCAACATTAATATGCCTTAAATCAGATGGCGAGATATTCTGAATCACACATACTACACAAAGTGACAGTACGCAACACTTACAAGTCAGCTTATACAAAGCTAGTAACCAGCAGAGCTGGCTTTTGGCAGGGGCCTGCAGTTGAAGGGCGCACAGATTGCCGACTTGAGCTGCCATGAATATATCTTATTCCAGACCTCCCGTTCATTGCCTTAAAGTTCTTAGTAAAACCACGTTCTTAAACTTCCCCGATTACCTCACCCAACCCTTCAATCTCCTCCCAGGGATTTCGCTTGCAGTTTAGCAGCTGTACAGGTGATTGATGGGAGGCGGCAAAGCGCGCGATTCTTGCCAGGTCACTGCTGAGGTACAGGACGTGCCCCCCCTCACATTACCATTTTAATAGGTTGACCTATTTAATTGGATGAGTAGAACATATCCTCGTAGTTCAATGCTTGAGCAAGTCAAATGTGTAAACGGTGGCAACCGTATTTCAGTTCACTGGAGAACGCAAAAGTTTCACACGCGTTCGCTCACATTGCAAATTGATTAAAACTGGTTTTATTTTGCATTATGAAATCCCCCCTCCCCCCCAAGAGAAGGGCAGGCATTCTGTGGACGTCAAATTGTGTGTGTCCACAGTACTTTTAATGTAATTTTCGCCTATCAGTATCGGTAGGCAAGAAAGCAGGGAAACGAACTAGCCGCATTTGCCGTGGGACACCGCCCGACTACTAATCCATTCTACGCAAACGCCCCTGCTTCTTACAGCCACGTGCTGGTGCGTCATGTCCAAGCCAGAGTTCTAAGACTAGCCAAAGCCTCACAACTTCAGCATGTTGACCTTCGGCGCGTGGCTGGCTGTGCCTACCAAGGGCGCGCGCATGCTGCATCACAACTTCAGGAACAAGTCGCGTCATTGCACACGCAAGTGACGGTCTTTTGGGTGTATTCTGGGAATTGTGGTCTTGCAGTTTACGATAGTTGATAAAGTACACGAAGCATACAGGGTGGGCTGCTCATTCAAAATTCATACTCAAGACCCAAGGAAAGGAGAATTGGTTTGCAGGAAGTTATATCGCCCGGCTGCCTCACACCGCCAATGTGGGACCCGGGGAAGCGAAGGCGCAGCCTGGTTTTCCACGGGGAAGCTTCGCGAGGTTTGAGGACAGGATTGGCGGATTGCGGGCGGGGTGGAGTTTGGGGGTTCACAATACAAGTAGTCAGGAGAGGGGGTTTCAGCCCCTTTCTGACTCCTTGCACTACCAGGGGAAAAAGTTTGCCCACCACCCTACAAGTTTTATTGGGGGTTGGGACCTGGTTGTATTGTGTGCTGAAGGGTTGCCATGGTTGGACAGGTTGCACTGGCAGAGGCGTTAGTGGGGGGTGGGGGAAAAGCATGTGAAGGAAGATTGTGTATGGGATGGCTGGTACAGGACAAGAAGGATGCTGGGTTCAAAGTAGTGTGAAAGACTGGGAATGCAAGGTGGTTATTGAAAGGATGAGTAAGGCAAGATGCGGCGCTGAGGTGAAAGCTGGGGGTTGGAGAGAGAATGGTGGGAAGAAAGGGTTTACGTTTAAAGATTGATGATAAACTGTTGACGTGTTTTAAGGTATGCAATCCTGTCCTAATAAATGGCCTTTTATGAATCAGAGTGCAGTGTGATTACCTCGCAATTAAAACGGAGGACATTCTTCCATGTCAAATTATGCTTTTCGTTAAAAAATAAACCAAAAACTCCACAGGTTTGACCTTTTCCCACGAATGAGGGAGGGTAGATTCCTTTCACCTGGAAAGTACAATTGCCGTCCCCGTATCTCGTTAAGCACAATAGGGCCGACAGGATTAACATCTGTTGACGCATCAGTGCTTTAAACGGACCAGTACCAAGTACCGGCACTTCAAGAGAGACACTTTTCATTGGAGTGTACCGACCCTTCTCAGAAACAAGCAGGTACTCTGGCACAGAGTACCTGCACTTCTATTTTTCCATTTCCAGCACTGCGTTGATGTCATGTAAAAGAACCACACAGCTCGAAAAGGTGCCTGGGTGAGAGCCCTGTAACCCTACTGCTAGGTTGAGGCATAGTTATTCCAGGGAGGGTTAATCTGATCACTCATGCTACACTTTATAGAACGGAATCTCAGGATGCCGCCCTGTGGTCACTAAAAAGGTACCGAGGCAAGATGGGTAGGAAGAAACTCGATGGGATCCGGAGCCACATGGCAATCAGTAAGAGCACTTCTGAAAAGAAAAATGGCGAAGTCAGTCCATAGGTGCGGCTTCCAGCCTTGGGAGACAAGCTGTCTCATTTGGTCATGTTGTATTAGAGCTTAAGGGTGGGTGTTGCTTCGCCCTTGTTGGGGGTCGTAGGAACATTTTTTGTTTTCAAAAAGCACACGTTGCAATAGTTTATGAAACTGAAAGGAACGATCTTGCAAGAAGATCCGCATTCAGAGAGAAGCAAACCAAGGGCTGAAGAGAACTCACCCACTGCCCATCATGCAGTGGTCGGAAGAAAAATGAATGGATTAAGAGGGCTGGCAAAGACAAACTACAAGTGTATAATTTAGTAAAATGAAAGTGGGTTGTGTAACGAAATCAGACTGAATGGGGAGGGCTGCACGTGTATTTTGCTACCCCAACAATCAGAGGGGGAAGTTTCCTCATTTCATGCTAGCTATATTAACCCCTGCCCCTCCTACACCATCGGGTATTAAGAGAAGCATACATTTAAGGTGTCATTGTTTGGCCATGACAGTCAATGAAACCTCAAAAGCAGAACACCAGGACAAGCCATGGTGATAGAAAGGCCAGTTCGGGTCTAAGCAGAGATGCAGTGAAGACAGGAGAAGCACAAGTCAGGGCCCTGCTTGGCCACTCTCCTGGGTCCTTTGAAAGGAACAGAGAGGGGTGGAGGAGAATCACATGAAAAGTTAAATTGGGACTAGGGCTCATCATACAAGCTGGAAAACACATGGCAACCGACCCACCACTTTTTTTTTTTTTTTTTTAAATAAACAGGACTTGTGTTGGAACACCTTCGTGTATCACAGACAGACCCATAAGAAAAGACAAACAAAAAACCCACACCAAAATTACAAGTTAACTGCCCCCAAACAGTACCTCCCTTCAGTGTTCGGTTTCCATATTGACTGTCCCTATTTTGGCCCCAGAACCTACAGACCTGTTTCAGCACGCACATCGTTTAAAACGATAAATATATACACAATTTATTTTTTAAAAAAATAAAAAAGGATTTCCCGATATTAATTTATATACAGCTTTTCCTCTCCTTCTGAGGTGTTTTTTTTTTTGGGGGGGGGGGGGGCGGGGTGCTTTGAAGCCCATTTGCAAAACCATAATCTTGAGGTACACCCAGCAAGATCTAAGAGGTAAAACCAAACTACAAAAAATGCCCAACATAAAATTGTGCACCCAGATACGGCTATACAGCAGGTGCATTAACCCACCATACCTTCACAGCACTGGTGCCGGTTAGCCGCAACTTACACATTACTGGAGAAAAACGAAAAACACATACAAGGGAGGGTGGGGCGACGGGCGTCTACAAGATAACTCAAATACGGATCTAAAGACTATGGGAATGGACTTCTCGGAAAAATGTCCTCCATCGGCACCTCTAATGCTCTATCACCCCTACAGTCTCCATCATAGTCTCTTTGCGCATTGTATCATCGATCTTTGGTGGTGTATCCCCCAGTGACCAATAGGGTGACTCGCACTTCTCGCATGCAGTGCAAGGACCGAGATGAAGCCAAGACTGGATGCGCGGACGGTAAGCGTCCCTCTTACCGAGGCTCTGCATGTACTGATCAAAACCCTCGCTGCTGCACAGCTTCCAGGTCCCAAGCATCTCGTCCGCCATGGCAAAGAGTAAAAGAGCAGCTCAAGCGTCCACGCACAGGTGAGGAGAAACTTTGCGTTGTGCGCGAGGCAGGGCTGCGTCTCTGCCTTTTAAAGAGGAACCGGCTCCCGGCAGCTCGCCTCGGCCAATGGGCGGATCCCGACCTCCCTCGAGCCGGGAAGCGCCGGGTCAGCACCATGTGCTGCAGAGCCAGGAAGTCACTAGGGCAGAGAGCGCGGGCATGCCCCTGCTGAACACCCAGTCCCCGTCCGGCTCGCCTCGGTCCCGTGCCTCTGCACGTGCCCACACGCAGTCACCCCACACAGACATAATACCAGAAAATGCAAACTAGGAATTCAGATACAGCTGACAGCACGCGAGCCAGAGCTCTGGACGCCACCCGATCTTTAGTTTTCAGGCCAGTACACCCAGAGGGGTGACCCTCTGTTTTGAGTCACTCTGCTTGTGCTGGAAATTATTTCGAAGGTGAAAGTGAGGATATTTTACAATCCTATATATGCACTTTGAACGTGCAAAAAGTTATATGCATTTTCATGCTTTGTAAACGCCAGTGTGCGATACTTGAATTATTGCTGGGGATTGTGACTACAGGGTGTGGCTGGGCCTCCAGTTGATCGACTCCTAGAATATTTGCAAAAAGAGCAGTTTTACGAAAATTAGGCTACGAGTCTAATTTACTGCCCTAACACTAGCCCTCTACACTTTTGAGGAATAATTCCTCCAAATATTGTGAAGGAGTGTTAAAATGTAAATATATTGGCCATAGGTCAGTGGGCGCTGTGCTGAAAGGGCGGAGGCGGTAGTGAATACTGCAGCCTGGATGACGTCTTGTGGCATGAGGAGGCAGCAATGCTGTGCTCGCATTGAGGGTAAGCTAGACCTTCCACAGGCTGGCAAGTGTTGATGGTGCACAAACACTATGAGAGGTGGTCTTGCTGTGCCTACATAGACCACTCCCCCTCTCCACATTGCTTGGAGTGACGCAGAAAGTGAAAACATGGCACACCCCGCCTTAAGAGAAGAGAGGTTGCCTTCTCTGCATATCTCCTGCTGTAAATTGCAGATGACTATAAAATATGCTGTGCAGTAGCCTACAAGATCAACTATGTTGTACAGTCTTAGATAAAGAGACGCTGAGTGGGGCACTTTGCCAGTTTCCTCTGTCAAGACGATGGCCATGTCTTTGGGCATATGCAATTCAAAGTAATCTCTGACTGACATTTTGGTAAATTTGTAAGAGAAACTCACTATGTGTGTAGTGTCCTTCCAAAGAAGATGACCCTCGTGTACAATTTAGAAGCTGCCTCTAAATTTCCAATGCTGGAATCCATGAAGGAAGTCTTGATCTGTAAGCGGATGAAACCTGACAAGGCAACCATCACCATGCCACGATTCATGTCACATTTATAACCTGTGAGGAATACTACCAAATCTCTGAAAGTGGATTATCGGATTCCCAGCTTCTTAGACATAATTACCATGGTATAAGATGCAACCCTGTTAGATTTAGTAGACAGGAGACTGTAAGCATCGTTCAAGAAGAGCGAGGCCGATTTCTTATTGACAATGAGGATCATACATATGAGTGTCAATGTTTCTCAGTCACAGTTGCAGGATTTGAGTTCTGCGTTCAGCAGCGGATGTGGTGGTGGCTATGCAGAGGTCCTAGCCATGATTGAGTGACAGATCCAGCTACTCTGTCACATCTCCATGGGTGCGGTGGAAGCCTCAGCTGTAGCAAGGGGGTGGGGGCTATTTTTCTGCCAGGCGCCACTTGTTTTGTACAGGTTCCACCCAAATCAATATGCTGATGGAAATTCGCCATTCCAGGGGTCAAGTGTTTTGGTCCATCCTCAGAGCAGGGTATACAGAACAAATGTTGAGATGGGGACATATGTATGGCTGCCTGTGGTAGTCAAGGTAGCCTTTTAAGCAATTATATTTTAGAAAACATCTCCAGCCACCACCAACCCTATATCCTGCACATCCAGTAATTTCCCATGCCTGGTTCTACCCAGGCTAAGAAACTGAGGACCTCACTGAAGACTGAGTAGAAGTCTCAACAGGGATCCTGGCTACCTTAGACTGAATCGTTCAGAAGATGGATTGGTTGGAGGTCCAATTAAGCCACAACACAAAGGAAGAATTAATACCAATGCATGGGTCATTGCTGTTCCACAAGCTGGCCATCATATAGAATTCAGAGACCTTCCACCAAACTTCAGACACATAATGATCAAAAGATCCAGCTATTTGGTACATCTTACAGGAGGGTATCATTTAGCTACCTGAGAAGCAGCCATTACACCAGTCCCCAAGCAAAAGTGGGAAACAGGGTTTTACTCCACCCCATTCCTGGTGAAAACTATCTGGCAGTTCAAACAGTGGTGGACATACAAAAGACAAGAAGTGGGTCAGGAACAAAGGTTTTAATTTACCTGAAGCAATTGTTAGCATCTTTGCACTTTCAGGATGCCTACCTCTATGTTTGAGTTTCCATCTCAGAACAACACTGCCAGTTTCTATGCGTCCAAATTGGCTGCCATCAGGTCCCAGCATGTTCATCACTATTAATGCACCAGCGGTGGGGGATTGCATGCAGAAGATATTTGCATCCACCCATAGCTGTATGAGTAGTCTACCAATATTACCTTCACCGGATTGGTGGGTAAAACACAGAAAGTATCTGTCAGTTCTCGCGTCCCTGGAAGGCTCATAAACTGTAAGATGTCCCACTTCTCACCAAAACAGAATTAGGACTTTAATGAGCTGTCCTTCATAATAAGCCTGGGGTGGATTTCAGGATCCAGAAACTACACGAAAGCCTTTTGTGCAGCTCCAAATCTGTTGCATGGAAGGATGCAGTTACAGGTTCAGGGGACATTTCTGCAACGTGGGTCCTGGTCCCATGTTCATGCATGCAAATTAAGCCATTACTTTTCTAAACGCTTGCCATCCAGGATCACAGAGGACCAAGATTTCAAGACAGCAATCCTGGTGGCCCACTGCATCAGATCACAATGTTGGTTACACCCTAGGAACCAAGGGGAGAGAATTTCATTTGGCCGCCATCTCAGGCGATGAAAATGGAAGTCAGTGGTCTCAAATGGGGAGTAACCATCGGATCTTTTAATGTCCATAAGAAACTGCCATCCAACAATCTCAATCAGTTCTCCAATAAGGAGGTATTGGAGGAGAGGAGAAGGCTACGGAGGCTTTCAATTAGCATTTGAGGGGGGAAGCAGGGCTGATCCAGGGAAAGGCCTAAAAAAGGAGGCTGCAATGTCCATAAGGCTCACAGAAGATAGCCTGTTTTCACTCACTGCAATACACGCGTTGTTGAACAACACTCCAGCAACCAGGGTTAGCTTTGCAATCGGTAGCAGTGGTTATGTTTACTCGCACATCCCCAATAGCATTCAGGGTTTGGAAAACAGCAATGTATATATTGCAGAGCTACATCAGACTGCCCTCTAGCTACGAAGAGAGTGCAAACAGAGTGCGGGATATTATCACACTCAATACTGTAAAATGGTCTGGAGCACACAAGGAGTAAGAAACCAAAGTAGTAACATAGGCATATGATAAACAGTCACCAATTAGTAAAGCTGGTCAAGTTCCAAATCATTCTTATCTTCACAGGAACATAGTTTAATTCCACCAAAGCCCATCACTGAAGTAGAGGTGTATATAACGAAGCCCCTGTGAAGACAGAGCCAGCATTATCATAAACTACAACCAGATGTTGATACAATAGTTGTAAAATACTTCTTTAGAAGCAATTCAGTTCTACATTTTCCTTGGCTGTGTGTTACTTCCTGAAGAATGCTAAAAATGAGTGAGCTCTTGTTCAAGTTTATCCAGTCACAGGAGAGTGGCTGTCTGTGTGGAAGGCATATAGCAGACTACCTTTTTCTCATTCCCTGGGCAAATCTTTTTCTTTCACCATTTGTGCCTCACCTTCACTCACTGCTCCCATTTCATAGGGCTTCACAGTAGTGGCACCCTATGAAAGGGCAACCCTCTGCCACATCCCACGAAGACTCCAATAAATGCGGACACCAGCAGTTCCATTTGGGGTGTGACAGTGGTATTCCAGGAGGTACAGATCAATGGTCCTTTAGGGAAAGGAGATCTGTTTCCTGCTGATTGGTGCTCCATACCCTCAAATCTTTTTCTTAGATGATCGTCCACAAGTCAGTCCTCAGAACCAACAATATGGTGACTGACACTTAAATTAACATCAGCTCACCCATTCAAAACATGTGACAAACCGGGCCTTAGAGGTGGGCTCGTCAACACCTCATATTAAAGGTATAGACATTGTCCAGGAGGATGGAAGGAACAGGAAATTCTCATCCCACGTGGAATGCTCAATCTCAGGAAGGATTCAGGGTAGAGTTGCCAGAAGTTCAGAACTATGGAACCCTTATGTCACCATTTAAGGAAGCACCCCTTCAAATTATGCCTCAAATATCCAGATTTCAGGGCATGGGGGTCAAGCACCCTTTTCCTGAATTGGCCAAAAGGGATCCTGCATTTATTTTTCTGTTTCTATTCATCTTGCAGGTGAAATTCGGGATGAAAGAGGCAGAGGAGGGCTTGGTGTTTGCTTTTGACCACTCAAGCAAGGTTTTTTGATGCTTTGGCATATGCGATTACAGCAGTTTGGGAGCTGCTTCTCCAGTGGTGCAATGAGTAGCCATTTGGGAAACCTGGGATCACTATGGTGGTATAGCAGAAGACAAATTGCTGCTGGGGCTACTTCTCAAATTTTATATTAATTTCCGAAAGTGTAATTTGTGTTTACGCCTGGATTCCTTACAGACTCCCCTGTTTAACCCACAGAGCCCATCAATACAATGGGCTTTAAAATGATGATTGGTATGTTAATGGTCATTACTTTAGCTAACAGACTGGACGAATTAGGTGTCTTGTTATGGGGTGATTCTTCTGTCTAATCCAGTTTCCTGACCAAAGGTGTTGTCTTCCTTTCCTAGTTGTCAGGAATATGACTTGCCTTCTATTTTCCCCTCTCATGCTCTCCTGGAGAATCTTCCTGGCCCTGCCTTGATGTGTGTAGGGCAGTACTAAGGTACTTGAAAATCTACCACTTTTTGCCTCATAGGTAGGCGTTTTGTCACATTCGAAAAAGCAAGGAAGGAAGGCTCCTTGGTCACCCAAAGCAGGTGGAAACCATCTATGATATTGGTGGCTTACGTAGCGACTCTGGATGCACTAACATGAAGGTATTCTGGGGAAGTTCTTGGAAAGACGCTTCTACAGCATTACCGTCTTGAGATTAAAGATGCTTTCAGCGCCCGATCTGGCATTTTTTATTCTTAGTAATGTGGAATAATGAACTTCATTTGTGGTTCTTGAATATATTGACTGGGTGTGCAGCATATTGTGGTCTGGTGTGATCTGCTATTATGCCAGTTTTTAGCTTATCACTTTGTGAGCCTCTTGTGCAAGAACAAGAAAAATACAGGGTTACGTGACAGCACTGCGGGTATGATTTAGCAGTAATACTCATTACTCCAAATCCTACCTTTCTATTTCACAATCCTTATGACAAAGGGCGGGAAAAGTGAAAGCCTTCTTCCATTACATTGAATAAAATAGAGACATTTTGATCTGTGTGAAAAAAATGATGACATTTCTCGACTTCACAAAACCTGACCATTTCCTGTAGCCAGCTGCCCCTCCCTCCCCCCATCATGAACGGGACTTTAGGCTGTATGGATTTGTGCTGTCACTCCTGGTTTCCCTAACCCTAAGTAATAACAGTGAAGCACTACAGTTTGACCAAATGTCTCATTCGCTGGACTATTGTTGCCCTAATTTTGAGGTCTGAGCAAGACGTTTTTTGTTTTGTTGAAAGTGTTTGTATATATAATGTACTTATAGGGACTTTCGGCCACAACTCTAATTCTATTGGTCTGTTGTTGTGTCATTCACATTTCACTTCATCCCGCTATAGCATACACCATGGGACAAAGGGTCAATTCATTTTAGCCACTGGCTCGCATCACTGTGAATGCTGGAATTCTGCTGTTTCACAAGAGGCACGTCCACACACAAATAGTTCCCTTCAGTCCAGAGACTAGTATGGCAATGCGTGCGTTTTGAAACCCAAAAATATTTTTGTTTCTAGCCAATATTTTTTTATGATGTGAAGGGCCCAGCATCTCCTCCAACAATAAAGTTTTACAAAAACTATGAAATAACACAACAAGCATTGACAAACCAAAAGGTTAGAAGGCAATACCGGACCTCTTGGTTTCACCATTGCTTGTTTTAAAAATGTTCACAGCATTGCATTTTACAGACCTCTGAACTTTAAAAAAATCATTAGCAAAGTTACGAGTTGTTAAACTTTTCAACTTCATTCCTCCTTTCGACCCGCCCACCTTGTAGGTGATATTGTAGTTTGTATCAGCTTCAGTATAGGGATGAATCTATAAACATGCTGATGGGATTAAGAGGCAAAGGCCCTGCCTGGGGCGATGGCAGGAGGGTGGTTTGCACTAGCAGCAGCTTAGCTTCCTGTCTGAGAAGTGGGTACAGCTCACGAACGAGGTCTGTAAAAAGAAGGGTAGCGCTAGGATTAATGAGGATTAGCATAAGTAGCCCCTGCTACATGATATCATCCATCAAGTTGACGAAAGTCAATTTTATTACAGTACCCCTAAATCTGTTTGGAATCCATGGTATTGCTTCCACTTCAGCGTGGAGGAAAATAATGACATTTATAACACATCTGGGCACATGCCAATATCTTGCTTTTGCATAGCACAGCAGTCCGAGGCGGCAGAGATGTACCTTCGGAAGCTGGTATCTATAGTATTCTTTAATTGTCAATGGTTGTGTTGTGGAATTCCTGGTGACAGAGGATTTTTACAGACACGAGGTCTTTTTGTATTTTCTGGTACTTTCCACATGACACAGCAGGTGCAGCCAAGGATGTGTTCCACAGAGCAGCGTCAGCCTCCATGGAGCATTGACTTATAATGTTACATGCAGGAGCTTAGACCTTCTGCTTCAGCCAGTGGGAGCTTCCTGTTTGCACTACAGTGTACTCTGCAGGGAATCTCAACTTTGTACTGTACATGAAGGTGGAGTATTCAGCAGTGGTTCATAAAAAGAACAAATCCCTCGGATTAGACATATATAAAAAAATAAGCAAACACGTTTTGCACATGATGTTTCGAATTGACGTTTCTGGTGTCGTTTATAGTGGTTCTTTTTGATTGGGATGACAGCACAGCTTTGCCTGCTTTTTGTTCTTACCTTTTATTAGTGTTAGCTTTTTTCCATTGCATTAATTCCCATGGCATGATATTAGGTCATCTATCTATTAACACAACTTTGGGATTCATTTAGCCTGTATCGATAGAGGACAACAGACGTAAACTGGTGAATGTGCCCTTCTTTCCACACTCACATCGTCTCTTCATCGTGAGTCATGTCTTGGAAACCCTGAGTTTCTAGTGATATAACCTCAGCTTGCTTTTTTGTGGGAAGCCTCTACCTCTAACTGTCCACCCTTGGAAGGCATACCTTGTTTAGGGTGTGACTTCTAACGCTGTATTTTTAGGTTTCCCCTGCACATTGCTTGCTTTGTGCTTGTCAATCTCTGGTAGACAAAAATCTTAAAAAGAAAGGACTTGGAGCCCACTTACAATTGGTTGGCTTCCACTTCACTCTGATTTCCTTGCTTCTCATTGGGCAGCGGCTTGAATTCCACTGTCTTCCTGTTTTTCAGCTGATCTGTGGAGCATAGACTAAGTACTGCTTCCGTCCGAGTCCTTCCACGGGGTGCAGCACTTTCAGGGGTACTTTTTTAACTTTATTTGTTGCAATCCTTAAGAGTGAATGTGTTCACAGTCTGTCTCTTCTGCTCGAAGTCCTTGTTTGTGCCACCCACGCTCCTCCTGCTGTTATGATGATTGCTCTTTTGCACCACCCAAGTCCCCCCCCAGCATAATAACCTCTCCCACCTCTGTCGGTTGTAATGCTCCTCTGTGCCCGGAACCTTATTGCCTGTACGTCAGATGGCTTAACAACAGTACTCTTAAAATGATTGCATACAATATCACGTTGCTTCTTGTGGTAAAATATGGAAATTAAACAATACAAGTAAAAGAAGACAGACAGCAAAGTGGCAGAAATGTTCTGCTTTGATGGTGTTTTATTGACATAGTCATTGCCTTCAGGCAGCCGAGTAGAGAGCAGACGGAAAAGTGCCATGAGTAATGGAGCTCTCCACAAGGACCAATACACACCAAATACTACCACCAACCCCGCTCCAAGCACACCCAGTCACACTGATGGTCCAACACAAACGCTGTCCAAAACGATCGCTGTTCCCATTTGCTAGAAAGTTCAAGAAGGAAATGCAGGTGAACAACTTTTCTAAGGTCATAAATAACCCCCTCAGCCCAGACAGCGCCCGTCTCTGCCAGTATGTCCCTTCCTGGGCGCTTTCATAAAGTCAGTCTGTCAGCTGGGGCTCTCATAAATATTCTTTAGTGAAGGGGGAAAAGTTTCTTGTAAGTAAATTTCTTCGGCTGGGTGTTGTCAATCTCTGTTTTGGTCTGATCAATGCAGGTGAAGATTTGTATACGCTATATCATGATGCAGAGGCGAGGCTGCTTTTCCGGGAATTGCTGAAGTCGGGGACCACATTTGTGTGCACAGAGATGGCCTTCAGGACAGGGTCGGATTGGGAACAAAATTAGGCCCAGGCACCTAAAGAGGAACAGGCCCACATTTGTGGATAATGACCTTTCATGAAACGTTGCTTAGTATTGAGAGTATTTTTGGGAGAAATGTTTGATAAATTAAGCCTTCAACGCTTATGGAGTCAGTAGCATTGGCAAAGACTAGACACACCATTATTCCACTGCAACTCATCCACAGGTCACCTCACCTATTATTCACACCAATACTTTCTCTACTTCAGGTGCCGGAATTTCTTAGTCGCCTATTGGTCCATTAGTCTGTGCTACCCCCACCCAAAAGATCCCTGAATATCCTGTATTATATCAGGTCATGAGTCAGAGAGCCGTGTACATCTTTTGTGTCTGGAGGTTTCTATTCACCCTCAAGGAACCAGGGGTCCTTCTGTTTTGGTTGTCACTCAGGAGCCTCTCTGAAAGTGATGCCTTTGGGGATTTCATACAGCTTCGTACTTAAGGCCTCATTACGATGTTGGGCAGAAACTTTCTGCCCGACATTGTATCGGATTCAAGAACCGACCGCCTTGCGGTTGGCAGCTCCAATTACAATGCGACCGAACTCTGTTCGGTCGGAGTCCCATTGTTCCCTATGGGAGCCCGTGTTCTACACGACAACACAGACTCTTATGGGGAAATGGGGTGTTTGTTGAAAACCCTGCACCCTGTCACAGGCACCCCATCGTGCCTGCCACACAGTGCAGGGTTTTACAGGGAGAGGTCCCTTAGGTACCCCTTCGGCCTCCAACTGGACGCCTCAGGATGCAGGGCTCCAAAGTCACTTTCCGACAGCCTTTTTATGTCGAACAGGATGTTGGAAATTGACATGGTAATCGGTCAGCCGGAAACGCAGCCCATAGAGGTGCATGATGCGGTTCCAACCAACACGAATACTCCGAGAGCGAGTTGGAACCGATTCTGGAATAACCGCGCAGTTTCCTTTCCGACCGCAAACATTGTAATCGGTCGGGCGGATGAGTCGGTCTGAAGGGTTCCAACGCAATCTAGGAGATTCCGATTATCAGGTGGAGGCTTTCCACCCGACATTGTAATGAGGCCCTTAATTTCTTTTGTATTGTGCGTAGAGACTTGATTTGAATCTGGAAACGCTGCAGGAATTCACGCCAAATGCCTCTATTTCTATCTGTCTCTATCTCACTTTCTTACTTGCTGTGTATACCTCTTTCCTTCCTTATGTCACTTTTTGTCCCCTCTTTCTAGTTCTTCAGTTTTCTCTCATACTCTACTTCTTTTCCTCTCCTTAGTGTCTGTCATTCTACCTATGTCCTTTGCTCAGTCCCTCACATTTCCCATCCGTTTTTTCCTGTCTTTCTCTCTGTCTACAAATCCCCACTCTCTTTACCACTTCTGGCTCCCCTGTGGGCTCCTTCTTCAGTTATTTTTATATCTCTCATGCCCTTATTTCTCCTGTCATTTTGTATCACTCCTTGAAGTTTGATTTCCTTGCTCTTTCTTGCAAACCTTCCCTTTTATTCCTGTCTGGCTCTCTTTTGTCAGCCTCTTTCACCCCCCTCTGCCCTTTGAATTCCTTTGGTAGTATACCTAATGGTATATTCTCATGTGTCCCCCTAATTACTTTGCTGCGGACTGTAACAGAACGTCCTCCTGTGCATGGAGGCAGCGTTTAAACCACGGGTACTCATAGTACGGCCCGCGGGCCCGGCACGCCTTTCTTGGCGGCCCGCGGACCTTGCAGACATCGTACCGGTGTTTTTTGTTTTTTTTTACAGTGTCAGCAAACAGTCTCTGCTCTGTGGGGGCCGGGCGATTCAAGTGATAGTCCGAGTGGCGCTGCAGGGGCGCTAAGAAGAGGTGAAATACAACAAAGCCTCGTTATCATGCAAATGGTCTCTTAAAGACCTGTGAAGTACTCGGGTGGGGCTGCGTGTGTGCCCGGGAAGGGAAGCTGCCTCAGCTGCCACACAAGCGGGGGTGAGGTGACAAAGAATGACAGAGTTCACTTCATCAAGTGAGGTGTGTAGGCATTTGATGACTATTTTCATTAAAAGCACTCACGTAAGGACCCATGAATTCTATACTTAACGGACGTGGGGCGTGTTCAAAAGTGGAGTGGTTTTACTGTGTATTAATGTTAACTGTTGGAATAGCAACTGTGGCAGGGGAAATACTCCAGGTGAAGAATTATACATGTTTGTTCATTCTGAGACATTGAGTTGTTTTGGTTAAAAGGTGGAAAACACTCGGTTTGTAGTTTAAATGAACTCAGGTTTACGTAACCAGCAGACACAATTAATCACCTTTAGGTCATTACCAAGGGTGGAAATGCACATAAAACAAGGCCTTCCGGGCAGCATAACCAGTTGCATTTAATTAGAATACGCGTGCTCCGAGAAAGATGAAGTTACGATATTTTTAAATAGATGCAGTTGAACGAGGCATCATGTAAATATGTTTTAGGACGATCTGGCACGTCATGGTAAGTGCACAAAATACGATGGGCGCCTGTCTGTTTTTGTTAAATAACCGAGGATACTTTTAATAGTGAAATACAGAATGTATATGAATACCGTGGGAGCATAAATGACCGAATATAATTTACAAGCGGCAAGGTCAAATGCAGCAGTTTTCATTTATTCAGTGCTCTACATATAGACCTGTCATTAATATCTGGGATAAGTGGTATGTAAAACGAGAGTGCTTCATTGACACAATATGATTAAAATAACACATTTGTTTGTATTCCTAGGTGCCCCTGACAAAGGGAGTGTTATTCCCGAAATGCATTGGGCTCTTGAAAATATATCATGACATGCAATCCACCCAACGCTCCTGAGTTTTTTTGAACATGGTCAAGAACGGATTGAATAAAATGAATTGAACACAAGAGAAAAGTGATAAAAATGAATGGTGAAAAGCGAAAAAAGCTAAATAAATTAGATGCATTTAATTCATTGGATTCAAGCTACAATATGGCTGTGCAGCATTGTGGAATCTAAACCGGTTCCTTCGTGATTTATTAAAGAATGACAGAGGACAACAGGGTGTGAGAGCCGGGTGAGGTGGCAGAGGGTGACAGAGGGCAGTAGGGAGAGACAGAAACAGACAGAGACAGTTTGAGACAGACAGAGAAAGGGACAGACTGACAGAGACAGAAACAGATAGAGGCAGAGACAGATAGAGACTGGGGCAGACAGAGCTAGATAGAGGCAGAGACAGGGACAGACTGACAGAGACAGATAGAGGCAGAGACGGATAGAGGTAGAGACAGACAGAGACAGACTGCGATAGAGACAGAGAGAGGGACAGAGAGAGAGACAAAGATAGAGGCAGGGACATATAGAGGCAGAGACAGATAGAGGCAGAGACAGACAGAGACAAATAGAGGCAGAAACAGACAGAGATAGAGACAGACAGAGACAGAGACAGATAGAGGCAGAGACAGGGATGGGGCAGACAGATAGAGGCAGAGACAGACAGAGACAGACAGAGACGGAAAGGGAGACAGAGGGAGGGAGACAGATAGAGACAGGGGCAGACAGAGCTAGATAGAGGCAGAGACAGGGATAGACAGACAGAGACAGATAGAGGCAGAAACAGACAGAGATAGAGACAGACAGAGATAGAGACAGACAGAGACAGATAGAGGCATAGACAGGGACGGGGCAGACAGATAGAGACAGAGACAGACAGTGACGGAAAGGGAGACAGAGGGAGGGAGACAGAGACAGGGACAAACAGAGACAGTGACAGACAAAGACAGATAGAGGCAGGGACAGACAGATAGAGGCAGAGACAGACAGAGAGGCAGAGAGACAGAGAGATGGAGAGGGAGACAGAGGGAGACAAAAGGAGGCAGGGAGTGGGAGACAGAGGGAGGGAGACAGAGGGTGACAGAGGGAGGGAGAGGGAGGGAGACAGAGAGGGAGGGACACAGAGGGAGAGGGAGACAGAGGGAGGGACACAGAGGGAGACAGACAGAGGGAGGGAGACAGAGGGAGGGAGTCAGGGGGAGATAGAGGGAGGGAGAGGGAGACAGACAGAGGGAGACAGACAGAGGGAGGGAGGCAGAGGGAGGGAGACAGAGGGAGACAGAGGGAGGGAGGGAGACAGAGAGGGAGACAGAGAGAGAGGGGGATAGAGAGAGAGGGAGATGGAGAGAGAGGGAGACGGAGAGAGAGGGAGACAGAGGGATGGAGACAGAGGGAGGGAGAAAGAGGGAGGGAGAGGGAGACAGACAGAGGGAGACAGACAGAGGGAGACAGACAGAGGGAGGGAGAAAGAGGGAGACAGACAGAGGGAGGGAGACAGAGAGGGAGACAGAGAGAGAGGGGGATAGAGAGAGAGGGAGATGGAGAGAGAGGGAGACGGAGAGAGAGGGAGACAGAGGGAGGGAGACAGAGGGAGGGAGAAAGAGGGAGGGAGACAGAGAGGGAGGGAGACAGAGAGTGAGGGAGACAGAGAGAGAGGGAGACAGGGGGAGGGAGACAGAGAGAGGAAGACAGAGGGAGACAGAGAGAGGGAGGCAGAGAGAGGGAGACAGAGGGAGAGACAGTGGGAGGGAGACAGAGAGACAGAGAGGGGGAGACAGAGAGGGGGAGACAGAGGGAGACAGAGAGAGACAGACAGAGGGAGACAGAGGGAGGGAGACAGAGGGAGGGAGACAGGGAGGGAGACAGAGAGGGAGACAGAGGGCGACAGACAAAGGGAGGGAGACAGACAGAGAGAGACAGAGGGAGGGAGACAGAGGGAGAGACAGAGGGAGGGAGACAGGGAGGGAGACAGAGGGAGGGAGACAGAGAGGGAGACAGAGGGCAACATACAAAGGGAGGGACACAGACAGAGAGAGACAGAGGGAGACAGACAGAGGGAGGAGGGCGACAGGCAGAGAGAGGAGGGCGACAGACAGAGGGAGACAGAGGGAGGTAGTCAGGGAGAGACAGAGGGAGGGAGAGGGAGACAGACAGAGGGAGGGAGGCAGAGGGAAGGAGACAGAGGGAGACAGACAGAGGGAGACAGACAGAGGGCGGGAGACAGAGAGAGAGGGGGACAGAGAGAGAGGGAGACGGAGAGAGAGGGAGACAGAGAGAGAGGGAGACTGATAGAAGGAGTCAAATAGAAGGAGACAGATAGAGGGAGACAGAGGGAGGGAGACAGAGGGAGGGAGAGAGAGGGAGGGAGACAGAGAGAGGGAGGGAGACAGAGAGAGGGAGAGAGAGATAGAGAGAGGGAGGGAGGGAGACAGACAGAGGGAGGGAGACAAAGAGAGGGAGAGTGAGATAGCGAGAGGGAGAGAGAGAGAGATATATATATGTATGCCGGGTCCGGTGGCTCAGTGGACGAAGGCGTCCGCTGCAGGGGCCTGTATTCCACCTCATGGTCACAGGTTTGTTTTGTTGCTCTAGCTCCGCCCCCTCCCCCAATGACCCCACCCCCACGGTGCGGCCCTTGGCCACAAACCACACTGTAAATTTGGCCCCCCGAGAGAAAGTTTGGGAGTACCCATGGTTTAAACCAAAGGGGAATCCACAAATGGAATTTCCTTTACCATTTCATCACTTTGATGAAGGAAATTCCACTGGTGGATTGTAATTTACATTTAGCACTACTTCCTGGAATGCCAACATCCTCTAAACTTAGCGATAGACTGTAGAAGAAAATTAGTGCATGTGAGGCAGTAAGTATTCCCTTTTACTCATCGACCAGGAAATGTTTGACACCCTCTTCTGCTTCCCTCTCCATCATTTCCTTCATCTTTCAATTTTTATTTGTAGTTCCATATAGCGCAAACACTACCCAAAGGAATTGAAGCACTTTACATGGACACATTCATTTTTTAGGTACAGGGATTTTAAGTGATTTGCTCAGAATCACAGGACATTGAGCCGGCGACAAGAATCAAACCGGGTTCTCAAGTCCCAAAGTAGGCTGCTCTTGCCATTACCCCACATCCTGTATCACTTTCCTGTCTCTCTTTTCTCCACTGTCTTTCATCACTTCTTCTCCTTAATCTCTTCCCCCTCTTCCCCCTCACTGCCTCAATCTGTCTGCATCTCTAGCATTCTTAGCCTCTCTCCTCTACCCTCTCTTTCTTCTTGATTTGTTATTAGTCCTATATTTTTGTCATTGTTAACCACTCTGCTGTCTCACTTCTCCATTTGTCGCGCTCCACATCGCTCTACTCCCTCAATCCATTTTGTTACTCTCCTGCCATGTCTATTCTCCCTTCCCTTTGCCATTTTGCTCCAGAATGAACGTTTATCACAGTAATGTTTTAAAAAAATAATAATTGTTTTGTGTTGTCAAAAACATTTTCCTTTTTGCTCATTTTGTATGTTTGTGTTGTTTTTTTTATTTTCTTTCAGTGGTGAACAGTAGTGGCAGCAAAGATGACAACAAAGTGGGAGGGTGCACCTGGTGCTCATCTGTCTGCTGCCGCAGACACACATAGAGTCTCTTAGTGGTCACCACTCATTCTGTTTTCCTGCACAGGCCCCTTTGGCCCCACCCCAGGTAACATTACTGCTAGATGTGATGCTCAAAAAGATCGCATTCATCCCAGTGGCCTCACTGTCACGTTAAGAGACTCTGGACAGGAGGAGACCCACCACATTCTGTGCCAGCTCAGTTTGGCCCACTGTCCTACTGCAAAAGGCAGTGAGCCAGCCATTCTCTCTACTTAGCTATAATGAGCTCCGATCTTCCCTCTAAGGCTGCAGTGGCCCATAGGGTGAGGCACCAGTGGGCAAGCAGGCCCAAGCAAATGTGATTTTATCTACTTCTCAAAAAAACAGCCCACCAGCTGGCCTTGGCTTTAGGCACCATGGACAATGGCCGATTGCCCACCCTGCCAATCTGATGCTGCTTCAGGGTGAGGTGCAGACCCGTGATCTTGGGTCTTTTATCTCTGTGTGACTGCTCACAAGACAGCCCTGCTTTTAAAGCATGTTGGGTGACTCAAAGAGTTTAAGCTTACTGCTAACTATTAGGGTGATCTTAAGGTCACAAGTTCAGAGGAGAGAGCACTTACTTTTCAATCCACTTACTATGGGCAAACAGAGTAGCATAAATTGGGTAATGCTAGTATGTGTTATTTATGGCTTTAAGAACCTAGAAGTAGGGAATTAGGTGTTATATAAAACAAGCTGTTGCTATTAGAAACATGCATGTTTAACAGATCTATTGGCGCTTTTCCAAGCATTAACAAAGCTAAAAAGTTTTGGCCATTCAAGATCTATTGGTTTTGTCACAATT
This sequence comes from Triturus cristatus, assembly GCF_964204655.1. Classification (NCBI taxonomy): domain Eukaryota; kingdom Metazoa; phylum Chordata; class Amphibia; order Caudata; family Salamandridae; genus Triturus; species Triturus cristatus. The sequence goes on from NC_140587.1 coordinate 507,474,391, forward strand.
TGTTAGACGTGTTGCACAGCAGGGTGTACTGTTGTCCACAGCTAAAAGTAAAGAAAACAAAAGCACTAGGAGGTTGCCAGTGCTGGCTGCGTCATAGCACTTTTAGAAATGTACTTTAAGCCAAAACCATTGACAAAGCCAATACATCCTGCATTCGCAAATACATTGGATTTACCAATGCTTGTTTTGTTGGTGACCAGTGTGAAAACCATGGCAGCTGCAAACATGAAAAAAAAATGACTCCAATGCACGGAGAGGACTCCAACTGGTTCACGAACATTGCCCATATGTTTTCCTTGGGGTCTGTTTCTGCTAAACAGAAGACTTAAGCTGGCCCACTATAAGATAACAGCCCTCCCGGTATTTAATTTGCTCCAAAAGTGCTTTTGAAGTGTTGGCGGGAGCACGTATGATCAAAATTATGGACCACAGCTATGGGGCACTCTAAGTTTGGCAGGTGGGCCACAGCAGAAAATGTTTGTGACACTCCGGTGGCGTAATGTGCAGGAGCATATTTATAAAGTCATGCAAAGCCACTTTACGTGGATTTTCATGGCCTTGTAAATATGTGCCTCTTTTACACAGAACACTGCGTGGCATGAACTGGGCGTTCCATGAGTGCTGCTGTGGGAGGTGTTCCCACGCAACACCCATGGAATCTGAGGCTTTCCCAGATTTACGAGGCTTCGTAAACCTGGAAATGCGCCAGATTCAGGGGTGGCATTAGGGAGGCACAACAAGGATGAATATCCTCATTTTGCCTCGTTTTCATCTCTTTTTTCACCTCCATTGACTGATTTTATTCAGAATGGTGTCCCTTCCTGCACAAAATCAATCATCCCTGCGACGCAGGCACCCTTGCAACATGGCGCAAGGGTGCCTGCATTGGCATGGGCTGCTTTATTAGCACAGGGTCAGTACAGGAATGCACTGTATTCTTGTAAATACAGTGCATTCCTGCACTTTTAGAATGATGCGGCACTGCAAAATTGCTTGCGGCTCCCCACTGCACCATTCTATTGTAAATGAGGCCCTAACTGTTTTCTTCGCCTTCCTCGACTGATGGGGGCATGTAGGAGGACCCCATTTTTAATTCTTGCGTACAGGCAGCTTATAGATGTCTGTTGTTGAAAGCCTATTGTTCACAATACCAATACCTACACAGGCCTTCGGACCAGTCCACTGATTACCTTGGTTGACTTTATTGTCACTCTCATTTGCTTGCCTCTTATTCAATGGCTTTCCTTCTTCTTATGTTGGTTCGTATCCTGGAGCATAGCTTCTTTCCCATCATTTTGACTGAATGACTTACATTCTCCCACTGCTTATATTCTGTGAAGTACTTTTTTAGCACTCCATGGGAGTACATGTGTTTACTTGCTTTCTCACTTCTGTGCTGCTACCCTTCTCAAATACCCACTCGCCCACTCCGGCATGGACCTTGTTGCTCCTTCTCCCCCTCCTCAGTTTGTCCATAGCTTCCTCTACCCCTCCTAGCCTTTTTTGCTTTTTTTAATTTCTCTTTCCAATGCCCTTAAATTGCTAACCTGTTGCCCTCACTCTCCATTTCCCACATGGCTCCCCATTTCCCCCCCTCCCCGGAGTTTCACCCCACTTGCTCTTCTCCCACCTGTCCTATTGCAGCCCACTTGATAATTAGAAAAAAAGCTTTTTTAAATCTACCATTTGAACATTCCAACAGCTGCAATGTTGCCAGATTGCTCCTTTTTAGGTCTTGGCTCTTGATAGCACACATGCGCTGTCTTGAAAAGAGGAATGTTGTAAGTACTATGTGGTCTTCTGCCTGTCCATAAGCTTTTAATTTGCTGGCTCCATCGTCGCTCCAGTATTCGTTCTTCCATGCATACGTCATGCCTCTGCGATGGTTTAGCCCTCCATGAGAGCATGGACCAATTACCCTTAAATATACGCAGCGGCTATTTTAGAGCATTATTTCGGAGCTACTTTTTTATTTCTTTAAGTGCGCTTTTCACGAGCGCTCCTGTTTCTACTCTTCCCGCTCTCAGTGACAACAATCGGGCGAAACTGCGCAGTTTGGTTTCCTTTTCCAATGCATTGTCTCAGTGTAAGCTGTGCCCTGCCTTTCACAATTGGTTGGTAAACTGCAGGTGAATGCACAGCTGAGGGGATTGCTCACCTCACCAGAAAACAGTAGAGCAGCTTGCAGCATAAACTTCCATGCGCTGCGGATGGTGCATTTGTGATTCCAGGCAGCGATCGCTGAAGGCAAGTATGTTTTGCTGACAGCTGACAGATTCTCGTGCATGGGTGTGAGACTGGCAAAGCTTGGCATCCTTGAAAGGCAAGGCTCGATTTTGCTGCTACGTTGCAGCTGCAAATGGCACCAGGAACAGCAAAACATGTAGATGTGAGTTAACACCTGCAAGGAAAGGTTTGAGCTACCCAGAGCACCGTTCAATACAGTGCAGTTTCCTATATCTCTGACCCATGGAGACAAACAATAGCACAGAATGGGTTAAATTTAGGACACCCGTTTACTACGGCCGTTTTGGGAAGGCAAATATCTAGAAGCTTTTGGGATTATTTCAAAGATAATCATTTTGGAGAAACATGGTTTAGCATTAGGCCATTTTCAGTAGAATGTTCAAAATTAGAATGTAATTATTGTTCAGGTGTGTAATATATTGCAGGGAGTTAGTAATAGGATGAGATTTCCTTAACTACAGATAGATGTTAACCTATATTTGAAGAATAATGCTAATATGTACCTGTGGGTGTAGTTTTATGTAATAAGTGGCTTCTTTATTTGCTAAAATGCGACATGCCCTATAAGGGCATGTGTAAGAGTTAAACAAATGAATAAATATACTATTTTTCGACTCCATCTATTCTCAAAACATAAAATAAATATGGATAAATACCAATAAGATGGCCCAAAAAGTAATATGGATAAATACAGACGGAAATGTTAAAAAAATAAAAAGCATAAAACTGGGAGCCCTAACTACGAGGTCCCTCCCCGCCAGCCTTTCATTGGCGGTTCACCCGCCATGGAAAGGCTGGCGAAAAGGGACTTTGGAGGCCCGTAGCGGGCACCCCATTCGTTCCCTGGCCCTTCGATGTGGGCACTGGGGGTCACATATGGTGCCCCCTATATGTCCCTGCACCAGGTGGCAGGCACTGCATGGTGCCTGCCACGGAGTGCAGGGATATGTTAAGTGGCCCCTTTTTTGCCAGCAGCGCCCGCCAGAGTACAAAAGATAGGCATTGCAACCGCCCTGGTGGCAGTCGCATCATAATGTCTATGTCGGGACCGCCAACAGTCTGGCAAGCTCCCGATTTTCGATAGGGTCCGCCCACCATCATAATCAGCCCTAAGATCCCAACATTTCTGGTCAAGAATCCTCAATAGGTAAAATTGCCTCTGTAACATACACAGCCCTCAGTCAGCGAGGGTGATTCCAAAACTTGGAGATGGGTAATGCTGCTGGAATTAGTTTTTCCAGGTTAATCTTTGACTCACATGCTCACCTGCAGTATCCAGTATGTCCTAACATAACAATAGCACAAATAGACTGAGACAGACGTAAGGACTTAAAAGAGCAAGAACTGTACATGGGTAGAGAAAATTACCACTTCCCTCTTCCTCATCATAGTCCTTACTCAATGAGAGTAAACCAAAGTAATGTCCACTTACTAACTTTCCTATAGAACATATATATCAGACGAAAATGGTGCAGACCTATGCTGTATGAAAGAGGTATGTATTTAACAAGCATTGGCATAGCCAATATTCTCACCTTTGGGACCTTATAAGTGTTTAGCCATGCAACACTTGATGTTGTTGCACCAAGGATATTTTTCTGGATAACTAAACACTTATAAGGTCCCAAAGGCGAGACCTATTGGCTATGCCAATGCTTGTTTCCTTTGCTTTCAAAATGACATCCTACATCTTTCATGAGCAAATTGAATGTAAAAACGACTTTCTCAAAGTCAACCTTTTATTTCAGAATGAGTTTTTCTGCTACAAGTTCTTCAACCTGTTTCAAATACAAACATCTCAAATTGAAAAACCCTTGTCCGGTCGGTTGACCAAAGTGCATGTAAACACTGTCAACAAGAATGGAGAAATAAAGTTTTTCATATTCAATTGGGATACCACGTGAGCAACACCAAGTGAACGGTGCTTCACCTTCATATTTAAGCGTCAGGAAAACATGGTCACGATTACCTTGGGGTAGAAGTAACCGTTGGAGTCGAGACGAAAGGCTTTTCAGGTACGTGGAAAGAATGCGGACCACTAGAGCTCGCAGCGGGCAGTCAACAAAAACGCAAGGATATTTATTTTAATTTTTTTTAACTTAAAGGGACTTTGTAAGAAAGCCGCAGCGGCGAGGTTCAGATTTAACCCTAACCTTGAGCCCCTAGCAGGAAGACAATAACAAGCAGGAAGTGGGATAAGGGAGGAGGGTAGGGCACGTCGTGCGCACTAAGGCGGAGCCCGTTGGAGTCGAGACGAAAGGCTTTTTAGGTATGTGGAAAGAATGCGGACCACTAGAGCTCGCAGCGGGCAGTCAACAAAAACGCGAGTATATTTATTTTAATTTTTTTAACTTTAAAGGGACTTTGCAAGAAAGCTGCAGCGGCGAGGTTCAGATTTAACCCTAACCTTGAGCCCCTAGCAGGAAGACAATAACAAGCAGGAAGTGGGATAAGGGAGGGGGGTAGGGCACGTCGCGCGCACTAATGCGGAGAGAGGCACGCAGGCTGGCAAATGGTGTGCACTTTCGCGGCCGCTTTGATGTTCTCAGTGGCCGTGCGGCTCACTGAGAACATCAAAGCGGCTGCAAAAGTGATCACATAGGCTGACAAATGGTGCGCGCGCCCGCCACACATGCACTGTAGCTGGAGGCCTGAAAAAAGCCACTAGTTAGCACTTCCAAAACCCGCTTACTAAAACTCTCGCCAGAGCAGCACTAAAGTGCTGGCTCAGGTGAGACCTAAAAAGGAAGTTTTAGACCTGGTATCTTTGGCGTAATTTCCTCAGTCTTCTTGCTTCTAACTTCCTGTTGTTTGACTGTGTGCTGCATTTCGTTTTTGCTGGTTTTGGGACTCTGGGCACCTAACCACTGCTGACCAGTGCTAAAGTGCAAGTGCTCCCTGTGTAAATTGTATTGGTGTATCCAAAATTTGCATATTTGATTTACTAAGAAATCCCTAGAAAAGTGCACAAATTGTGCTCAGGGCTGTAAATCAAATGCTACTAGTGGTCCTGCACCACTGATTAGGCCACCCACAGGGGTAGCCCTGCCATTACAGTGTCTGTGGGTGCAGTGTAAACTGCCATTTCGGCCTGGCATGCGCACCCACTTGCCAAGTCCAAACCTTCCATTTTATTACCTGCAAGGCACCCCTAAGGCTGGCCCAAGGAGCCCCTGGTTAGGGTGCAGTATCTTTAAAAGGTAGGACATGTACTGTTGTGTTTTGCATGTCCTAATAGTGAAATACTGCTAATTTCGTTTTTCACTATTGCAAGGACTATCTCTCCCATCGGGTAATATGGGGGTTGCCTTGAAATATCCTTTAAGTGTAATTTCCCATTGGGAACTGATAAAGATTGGTAGTTTGGGGTCCCTAAACTCACAATTTAAAAATATATCTTTTGTGAAATTGGTTTTTAAATTGCATGTTTGAAAAATACCATTTTAGAAAGTGGTCATTTTCTTGTGTAACCATTTTGTGCCTCTGTTTGTCTGCAGAATCCACGTCTGGGCTGGTTGACAGTTGGGCTCTTGTGCATTCACAAGGTAGGAGGAGTTGTCATTGATACCAGGCTAGAGCTGTACCTGTCCTCACACAAAGCTGTCTCTACCCCCTGTAGTGTATCTGGAGCCAGGTCAGGGAAAGGCAGGGTCCTGTGCACTACAAAGACTTTCCTTTGAAGTTTGCCTACTTCAAAGGCAGAAAGGGGTATAAGTATTGCACCTCTGAGACCCAAAAATCTGAACACTTCTGGAATAAGAACATTCTGCCAAGAAGAGCTGGATGCTGTAGTAGGGACTGCCACTGTGCTTGTTGCTTTGTAGAGCTGGTCTGCTGCTTTCTGCTTCTGTCCGGGAAGTGAAAGGACTGGACTTTGCTTTCTGAATCCTGCTTGCAAGGTTCTACGCCTTCACCGGAGTTGAGGGCACTGCTCGTGAAGGTGCAACTCACCTCAAGACTTACATCGCAGCCCCAGTGTTGCTGACAACAGCAACAAATTGGCGCCAACGTTGTTATCGGGGCCGCCACATGCACTGGAGCCAAAGACACTGCTTGTGAAGTGCACAACACACCGCCCGACTTGTCCCGCAGCCCCGACCTCCACAATGACAGTGCTTCGTACTGATGCCACCGCACTGCATGCACTGAAGCCAACGGCACCACTCGTGAAGAGCATGATGCACTGCTTGATTTACACCCCAGCCCTGATGCCTGTCAATGCCAGCGCTTCAACCTCTTCATCGTGGAATCGATAACTAAATCAGTAACCTCCCAAACTCATCAACACCACACCATCGTAAGGAACCGAGGTCTCGCTGCCAACGCCGCATCACCTCCCCTGCGCAGCAATAAGGAACCAACACCGCACCAGCGCCAGTGATGCCTCCCCTCCCCAATGCCGTACAGCATCTTTGTTTTCATCATTTTAAAGGTAGTGTTGCTGAGGGTCGGTGTGACTCCGTAGCCAGCCCACGCTTCTCACGGTTGGCGCCAAACCATTGGATTAGTTAGTACCTGTCGCAACGTCGAGGTAGCCCCTGTTGGAGCTATTGTTTTCTAGAAGCTATATTTTCACAGAAATCTTTCGAAAATGTATATCTTGACTTGTGTATGTTGAATTTTTGTCATTTTGGTCATGTTTTATTCACATAAATATTGGTGTGAACTCTGTAGTTTTTTCATTGTGTTACTGTGTGTAAGTACAAATGCTTTACACATTGCCTCTGAGATAAGCCTGACTGCTTGTGCCAAGCTACCAAGAGGGTGAACAGGGGTTATCTTAGCTGTGTGACTCCCTTACCCTGACTAGAGTGAGGGTCCCTACTTGGACAGGGTGCAAACCACTACCAACTAGAGACGCCATTTGTAACAGGAAACTGTTACAACATGTACATGTAATGGAATGTGAGGCGACTGGGGTTCTCAAATCTGGAGGTGACTGGACTGGTGATTAGCAGCTCCCTTTCAATGCATTGTACAAATAAACTACTGCTTACTGCAGAACCTTAAGTTGTCTCTTCCTTGAAGGGGTATTCAAATTGGTGATGAGCAGCAAACCTGGTGGTATCGTTCTTGACAGCGGATTTCATTGAGAGGAGAGCACCTGCTGTTGAACCAGCACCGGGCATTCAGCAGTGTGGCCAGCAGCTTTAAGGTCACCTTGTGTGATACTCATGACAAGTGAGAGAAGTGAGTTATTATTAATTTGGGAGCCACCCCACACTTGAGCCAGGCTCGGTTCAACTGTTGTTGTGTGCAGGTTACTAGTAAAGCATGAGCAATGCACAAGTGGTTGCTCGATCGGCATCATGCCGCTTTGTTGTTGTTGTTTGGTAACGGGACACAGAAGAGCGTCAAAACCTTCTCACCCAGATTGGTTGGAGTTGTTTTACAAACATGCTGTTGTTGGAAGGAATTACTGTGTAAGCGCATTTTGTGTGGAAAAGAAAAAAAACCCACCAGAAACAAATAACTGAGATATTGTAATTGTTACTGCCACAGCCAACTTTGCAGCTGTTTCCAACGCGCTTAAGGTCTTTTGCAGCGTGGTTACTCCTTTCTGACGGCTACTGACGACTGCTGCCCTGACTGTCGCCCTGCCTTGGCCCTTCCTTTGATGATGTATGGTAAGGCGAGACGATAGACGGGCCTCTGTTGGTGTAAGAAGACGTCCTTAGTTAAGTATTTCGTGGGTCGCGCCCACAATTTTTGTCCTTGGTACCTCTGGTTCTTAGATTCGACTATTGCAATAGCCAAAGCCGAGGGTAAGTGCATTTGTGCTGCGTAAACTGAGTTTTACCCCCTTGAAGTTTGTGAACAGTCGGGTGAAATCACGAGATGCCTGGTCTGACTAAGTTTGGAAAACTTTGTTGCTTTGGTTGTAATAGGGATTCCCGACTTGAGGACTCTTGTCCGATTCCTTCGGTTGGAACTCCCACGTATGAGCTCTATTCAAAACATGGTATTGGCCCCATTGCCTTTAACGAGACATGGACCCGATACACGAAGAAAGATGGTGTTTTAAAATGGCCAGAAAATGGTAGTTTCGATTCTGATGTGCTAGATAATTTGGAAGCAGTTCTATTCAAAAGAAAAGCCCGGCCGGCAATGTTTGACTCTTTCTGCCTTTGGCGTATGGAAGCCAAACAGAGAGAAATTAAGCAAGCAAAACGAGATAGGAAAGCACAGGGTATGACTATTATACAGGCTGCCCAACAATTCAAAGATGATGAAATTAATAATGTGATGGAAATTTCAGAAAGACAGCATCGTATGGCGATAGATAAATGTTATCCGGTATTGCCTGTTTCCACTTCCGATAACAAGAAAGATTTAGAAGAAGATCCCCTAATGTCCCATTTATTGAGGTTGCCTCCGCCCTATGCACAAGGTACTAATGCACCCCAGTTGTTACAGCCTGTTCAGCTGCCAGCAGTACCTCTGCCTGTTCCGGCTCTTCCGCCTTTGCCCCTTTTAGTATCTCCGCCCTTACCGGTTTTGCCCTTAACTTCAACTTCCTTGACCTCATCTCCTGATCTTCGATCTCCTTTGCCTTCTGCTCCTCCTGCAATTACCGGTTCTCCTTCCACTAGTTCGCCTAATACCTTGTCCCTTATTCTTATGTCCAATTCTCCGTCTGTGCGTAAGCGTCTTACGGACACCGTCACTGGTATTCTATCTCCTTTCTTTGAAGCTTTAAATGTGTCTCCGGCTTTTGCTCGAAGACAATCTCGCAGTCAGTTCCCAGATTTTGAAGAACGAGAAAGGTTGGACTCTCTCGCACGTAAATGGATCAAGAAGGGTCCTCAGTATAGTGTACCTGACATTATGCCTACATTCTCACAATGGAATGCGCCTACACAAAGATATATTTTTAATGTAATGTGTGATACTCTCATTAAAGAATGGGAGGATGTGAATTCGAGTCCGATCCCACAAGGTCTGTTAGATGTTCAGACTGATTTCGACAAAGGGCTTGTTGTGGGTTCTAAGGTTGAAGAAGCTGTAAGGACACTTATTTCTTATAGATCCTTATTGTCCTCTCAGGCTTTCCTTGATTCCAATCCGTCGGTTAGACTGACACTGAAAAATTATCCCATGAGAGAGGTTCCACCAGTATGGAAGGAAGAGGTCGCGGCAGTAGGTGCTAATCCAGCTATTCCTGCTCATTTTCAACGTATATGGGTACATGTTCCATGGAAACGATCTGATGTTTTCGCTCTTAAACAGACTCTACCGGATCCTCGTAAAAATCCTGCAGGTTATTATAAAGAATTATCACAGACAGTTGACGCTTGCATCATGAACCTAGCTGATATCGATATGTTGATGGGAAATGTAGTCCCACAGACAATATGGGCTAGGATTCGTAAAGAGAATCACGCACAGGAATTAGGTGCTAATTGGGATGTTATAATTGCCACAGATAGAGACCAAGTGGGTGGTGCAAAGCCTGACGCTTTGATTTCGGAACTCCCTGGTAGGATTATTACATTAATGAAAACGATGATGCCTGCATTGAGAGTTAACTGGGATAAATTAGCAGCATGCAAACAAAAGAAAGATGAGAGTGTCTCTGATTTCTTCACTCGTTTCGAGGAGACATTTATTGACCACAGTGGTCAAGATATGGCTACAGAGGGTGGTCAGCGATTATTTGTGGACAAATTCGTATTTAATTTGCTTCCCGAGCTGTCACACAAATTGAAAGATTCCGAAAGTTCATGGGCTGTTTCTTCCTCTGCCCATAAATTGGCTACTGCACAATGTTATGAAAATAGAGATAAAGAAGAAAGAGAAAAGCAAGAGAAAAAGACGAAAGAATTGAAAACAAAGGTTCTCTTGCAACAAGCTTATCCTCCTCGCTATGTTCAGCCTCAGTTTCAACAGCCTCCGCAGTTTCAGAGGTTGTATCAAAAACCTGAGCCATATATTCCGCGACCTTTGTTAGGACCTAATCAATGTGCCTATTGTAGAGAAGAAGGTCATTTTAAAAGTAGTTGTCCGGTTTTATTGCAGCGCAATGGAGCATTATCTGCTCCACGAGATCGTGCTGGCCTCCAGTCCGCAAACAGGGGTAGAGGTCGAGGTATGTCAACTCAAGAACAACGTTCCCTTCCTCTTCCCAATTCTGTGAATTATTTTGATCAGCAAAATATTAGGACTACACAGTATTACAATGAGGATTGTTATGTTGGAGGCGAGAATGAGAGTCTTCATACTAACTAGGACAGCCATGGACAAAGTAAGGGAGTTGTGTCGATTCCAGTAGATCAGAATGGACCCTATGTTAATGTCACTACAATGGGTGTTTCAGAGCCATTTCTCCTAGATACTGTGGCGATGAGAAGTTCTATCATTCATTATAAACTCCCTGGGGCACCTTTGTCTGGCTTAACGAATGTTTCTGTAGGAGTTTCTGGCGCCCCTGTTCGTAATCCGGTTTCCTTCCCTTTGCCTATTTCAATTGGCCCTTATGATTTGGAAGCTTCACTTCTTTTGACGAATGGTTGCGGTGAGAATCTGTTGGGTTTGGACTTATTGAAAAGAATGCATGCTACGATATATTGTTCTCCTTCTGGTGTATATCTTACTTTAGGACAAAAACCGACTTCTCCAATGTATTTGTCCAAAGATCAGTTTCCACCTGAATTGCTCTCTCTTCCGACAACGCTTTGGGCCACGGGTCCGAACGATGTGGGTTGTCTTGAGATTCCACCTTATGTTGTCACTCTCAAGCCTAATGTTGAATTGCCACGTATTCCGCAGTATAGAATTTCCACTGAAGGTGAAAAAGCGCTTCTGGAAATCATTCATGATTTGATTCAGAAGGGTGTGGTTGAGGAAACGAGAGGTAATATATGCAACAGTCCTATTCTTCCTGTTCTTAAACGCACTGATCCTTCTCAGCCTCCTGTATATCGTTTCGTAATTGACCTTCGGGAGGTAAACAAAATTGTTGTACCACAATTTCCAGTAGTCCCAGATATCACTGCTCTGTTGACGATGATACCTTCTACAGCGACTTGGTTCTCTGTTATCGATCTAAAGAATGCCTTCTTTAGTATTCCCATTGCTGAAGAGAGTAGGGATATTTTTGGCTTCTCTCTTGGAGGCCGAAGCTTCCGGTTTAAGCGCGCACCTCAGGGCTATTGTGAAAGTCCCTCTATTTACAGTCAAGCTTTAAAATGTCATCTTGGTGCTTTTCATTTGCCGTCGGGTGCTGCTCTTATCCAATACATGGATGACTTGTTGATTGCTGCTGATTCAGAAGATATTTGCAAAGATGTGACTGTTGCATTGTTACGTCATCTGTTTGATCTGAATCATAAGGTTTCACCTTCAAAACTACAATATGTTCGTCGAGAGGTTACCTACTTGGGTCATCTCCTATCAAAGGAGGGACGACGATTAACCCCAGAACGAATTCAGGCGATTGCGCAAATGTCTGTGCCATCCACACAAAGGGAGGTACGTGCCTTTCTGGGTATTACTTCTTATTGTAGACAGTGGATCCCTAACTTCTCTTTGTTGGCCAAGCCTCTGTTGGCACTCACTTTGAAAAATACACCACAGCCCCTTCCATGGACTGACGAATGTCAGAAGAGTTTTACTGATTTACGTACTGCTCTATGTTCTGCTCCTGTATTGGGTACTCCCGATTACAGTAAACCCTTCACGCTCTACGTCTATGAAAGAGAAGGGTGTGCGTTGTCAGTTTTGACGCAGCGATTTGGAGACAAACAGCGTCCATGTGCATATTTTTCGGCTACGTTAGACCCAGTAGCTAAAGCATTGCCTAGTTGTCTCAAAGCAACAGCAGCAGCAGCGATTTCTATTCGACAGTTTGCTGGAATAGTGTTAGATAACACACTTATTGTTATGGTGCCCCATGCAGTGGATACCTTATTAAACCGAACAAAAACGCAGCATCTTACGAGTGCTCGTTTGTCTGGATATGAGTTGACACTTTTGGCTAGTCACGTGCACATCAAACGATGTAATTCTTTAAATCCAGCTACTTTGTTGCCTCTTCCAGTAGACAAAGATGACCAAGAACAACATGACTGTTTCCTCCATACCGAGGAAGAAACGAAAGGAAGAATTGATCTGAAAGATACGCCGCTAGAGAATCCGGATGGAATTCTATGGGTGGATGGTTCTTGTTTTAAGCTTCCTAATGGAGATACAGTTTCAGCCTATGCTGTTCCTACTTTACATACAGTTGTGGAAACCGCACGTATCAGACACAATTCAGCTCAAGCAACAGAATTGATAGATAGCTTTAACGAGAGCATGTGTGTTGTCAAAAGGAAAGAGAGTGAACGTGTACACCGACAGTCAATACGCCTTTGGTGTAGCGTTTAATTTTGGACGTCTTTGGAAAGAGAGGGGTTTCTTTACTTCTCATAGTACTAAAATACAACATGGTCAATTAGTGACTGATCTTCTCGAGTCACTTTCTTTGCCTGCCCAAATAGCAATTGTAAAGTGTAGTGCACACAAAAAGATTACAGATGATGTTGGCCGAGGAAATGCATTTGCAGATGAAGTTGCGAAAAAGACAGTGAGAGACGCTACAAGTCGAATGTATGTGGCAGGTCCTGCGAATTGGGTTAGAGAGACAGGAATGTATGAGGATACAGAGGAAAGTGTAAGAGCGATTCAGAAAGAGGCTACAGAGAAAGAGTTGAGCAAGTGGAAAGAAAGTACAGGAATGTTGGATGAGATGGGATGTTGGATGGAATTGTCTGAGCACCAACGTTGGCTGTTACCAGACGCCTATGTGCTGCCAGTAGTCACTATGGCACATGGTCCAGCTCACCTAAGTGCAAAAGGTATATGCAAGCTTCTGGCTCCAGTGTGGCAAAATGAAAGAATCCCAAAATGTGCAGACAATGTAGTGAAACATTGCATTGTTTGTTTGATGTACAATCCAGGAAAGGGAACCCCAACTCCAGCAGGTCACTTTGCTCCTCCGACATATCCATTTGAGGTGTTGCAGATCGATTATATTCATTTGGAGCGATGCAACAACCTCAAATACGTTCTGGTGGTAGTATGCGCCTTTTCAAGATGGATAGAAGCATACCCTCTAAAGGACAACACAGCCTTATCCACAGCTAAAGCTCTATTAAAAGAATTTTTCCCCAGGTTTGGTTTGCCGCGCGATATCTGAAGTGACAATGGGAGCAAATTTGTGGGCCAAGTCATGCAAAAAGTTTGTGCGGGTCTTGGTATCAAGCAAAAGTTCCATGCGGCAAATCATCCACAGTCAGCGGGTTTAGTAGAATGCTACAACGGTACACTAAAGTTAAAACTAGCGAAAGTTCAGGCTAGTACAGGACTCAATTGGCCCAATGCTTTACCATTGGCTCTTCTGTCCACCAGAACTGCAGTACACTCTCGTTTGGGAGTTAGCCCTTACGAAGTGGTTTTTGGACGCCCGGCTAATGTATGGGGAGTCCCTCGCCCTAAGAAATACTCAGACTTACCATATCCAATGTTGATTGACTATTTGCATGACCTTACGACTAAATTGCGTGTTCTCCATCAACAGGTTCAGAGTGCTTTACCAGAGGTTTCCACAGACCCAGGTCATTCCATCCGACCAGGTGATTGGGTCTGTACAAAGAATTTCCAAAGGACGAAAAATTCGGAGCCCAGGTGGAAGGAGCCTCGATTAGTACTTTTAACTACGAGAACAGCAGTCAAAGTCGAAGGAAAGAAAAATTGGATTCACGGTGTGCATTGTAAGAAAGTGCCTTTGCCTCTACCTTTCGATCAGTGGGTTCGTAGGGGTATTGGTGACTCTGAAAGTGAAAAAGTCCCACGATTCGTACCTTTCAGTGATGCACACCTGAATGGAACATTGTCTGAGAAAGAGGACGACGACATTCTGCAGGAAGCGATAACACCACATTGTCGCTTGGATACGACAAATCCACGAACATTGTTTCAAGACCAAACGATATCTGATAAAGAACATTATAATTTGAGACCTAGACCAAAGAACTCTTAAGATTTCTCTCTCCTATGTAGTATTCTGTCCCGGTTGCAAGGTCACGGTAGGAGTCTTAGTTGCGACCTGAGTAGTGGCAATAGGCCTGCAGGACTTGCAGTGTCATAGAACGGCAGACAATCGTGATTAAGTGATTGAGGAAGATTGCCGTGAGCATCCACTTAGAAAGATGGAGACTACATTAGGCAAAAGAGAAAGTAAAGATAAAAAGAATCATTGTAAAGAAATGTATAGTCGTTGTGGTATTGCTTTATGTATTATTATATTATTGTGTATTCTTTTGGCGTGTATAAATTGGATTGTTATTGCCCTGCAGCAAAACGTTGTCTCTCCTTCTACTTCTTCGTCTTCTTCTACTGTCTCTCCACATCTGTTTCATACCCTTCCTCAACATGAACTCATTAGAAGAATTGAATATTATAACAATTCCTTTGTCCAGTTGTTACATCAACATCAATTAGTGATCAATACAACTGACTGTTGGGTGTGTGGACTCATGCCACATACCGTAGAAAAAGGAATGCCGTATTTAGTCCTTCCGTTCTCCTATGAAGGTTCTGCTTGGGCTTATTTTGTTATCTTCTCCAATGCCTATCAAAGCAAATTCAGATGATCCGTTAGTTCACACATTAGTGATCCGGATTTTAGTCATAGTTCGTTGATAAAGGGAATGGTAGCTATGGCTAAAATCATGGAAAATAGTAAAATCTCCGTTGACAAAAGAAAAGCATACACTAACTGGAACGTCACCCATTACGTCACTAACCTTAGTGATAAAGTTAGAAAAGGAAAATCTTCACCGATTTGGACTATACCACATCAAGGTAATTTCTGTTTACAGATAAATGGTCAGTCTGTTGACACTGTACAAAGAAATAGCTGTTCCCACACATATGTCTACTCCTCTCAAAACTCGCCTCCTCTAGTGCCGTCTCAAGGCACATATTTCATTTGTCATAATAGGGCTTACACATGGTTGCCGACTGGTTTCTCCGGTACTTGCTATAATAGCTTTCCTTCTTCCCCCTACATACACCGCTTCTGCAAATCATAATCGAAACAGATATGGCAGAGGAATTATTAATTCCAAGGACACAGCAGGACAAGAGGGAGGAGATTTCCTCAAAGGATTTCTTCCTTTTTGGGGTCCAATGGCCAACAGCAGAAATATAAGGCAATTGGTTCGTGTCGTAGAAACCACCATAGACATCACTGTAGGAGCCTTAAGTAATATCACGGCAGAACTACAGGCAGATCGTCTTATGACTTTACAAAACCGAGTTGCCTTAGACTTTGTTCTTGCAGACCGTGGTGGAGTATGCAAATTGATCGGGTCAAGTTGCTGTATTTTCATACCTAATGACGCCCTGACAGTATACCAAGCTATCTCTAAGTTACACATGATCTCTGAGTCGATTCATCAAGACGAAGGAGATTGGTCATTATTGGAGTGGTTTTGGGGACTACTGTCCAAATGGGGTTGGAAGGTATTGACATTCCTTGGAATAGTTTTAGCCATCGTATTCTCTTGTTGCCTTTGTATGCACTGTGGCCCCGCCATCTGCGACCTCTGTGCTACTATGTGCATCCCTAAACCCAAGTCACAAAGAACAGAGAATATCAGAATGATGCTACAGCAACAGCTCGATGACCTTATGGCCATCGACATTGACTCAGATTAATGTGAGTCTGAGTATCTTGCCTGAGTTCTGGCAAAAGGAGGGTCTGAGGAACTTCGATTTTCAATTGTGATCGTATCGACCCACCATTTTGTACTCCGCCGCCATCTTGTGTTGCCCTCACTCAGGCAGCATGACGATCGAAGTCTTTTTCTGCTTTTTCTGCAGCTTCGTGTCAAAATTAGCCTTCTGCCTCTATTTGCAAAGCTGGTGTTAGGATTGGCCGAGTACACTAATCCCTGTCTGGTTTTTCTAATCCCCGTCTCAACTATCTGTTGGTTCACACTATTCTCCTCTGACTTTATCTTATCGTCTGGCCTTCACTGTCCTCTGCTAGCATTCTCTCGTTTCACAACTGTCCTCCAACACACACAAATGTATCTCGCCACCTGCAAGTTAGTTGTGGATCTGTTAATGAATTAGTTTGAAGGAGGGGTGACAAACACAGTTGGAGGAGAGGTTTCTTCGAGTCATCTGATACTTTGTTTTCAAACCTTTCCTATTGGTGCTGTCCTGTTTTTCAACTTTTCTTATTGGCTCTTTTCTTTATGTTCTGGGTGTGTATTTGGTTAATGTATATTTCACCTATGTGGTATATAAGATTGTGCGCCACGGAGTGAAGTGGCAGTCTCCTGAGAACCTACCTTGTGTACTTCTGGGACAACTGTACTAGCTGCAGCTAATAAATCTGATCTTTTACGCCGACAGAGTGTCCCCGTGTCTCTGTGTAGCTAAGCAGGAGAACCCAGGAGATTAAGGCGTACCCTGCGCCGCCAGGTCCAAAAGGTTTTGGTTCTTCAGCGTAGTGCCATTGGTGTGATATATTTACTACTTCACGCAAGTTAGCGATGCTCAAGCATTGCTTAGGGGCAGAAGGCCAATTCATTTTAAAATGTTTTCAACCGTTACAAGTTGAGGATGATTAGGATTTGGATGATTTGGAGATTGGCATGGAAAGATTGGATATAAACGATGGAAAAAAGAAATGAGGTGGTGAAAAGATTTACGTTTCTTAGAAGAAATCAGCATTCTGGTGAATCAATTGATAATTTCATGGCTGACTTACATCAGTTGGCTATGACTTGAAATTACAAGAATTTCTTAGATGATATGTTGAGAGACCATTTGTTATAAAAGATAACCAGTAAGAGAACAAAAGAAAAATTGTTGAATCCTGAAGGTTTGATTTTGTGTAAAGTGATAGAAATCACGAAGAGGGCAGGGAACACTGAGGAGGGTTTAAAGGAAATGACGTCTGGACGTATAGATAGAGTAAGAAGTGTGCAGAAGGTGATGCCCAAGAACGATTTTGGAAGGAAATAAAACATGTCAAGAGGGAGGTCTACTGATACTTTGGACAAAGAGATAATATGTTACAAATGTGGGCTAAAGCATCACTTTGCAACCAGCTCTGTTTGTCCTGCTACCGGACAAATATGCAGGAGATGCAAATGTAAAGGGTATTTTGCATGGGTGTGCAAGGCCAAAAGCGAGAATTTTCCTATGAAATTCAAACGTTTGGTTGCTGCTGTGGATTTGCAACATGGATGATATACCAGAGGAGTTTTTATTGCAAGTTAGCAACGTAAGAACTGTGAAGCACGCAGACAATCCCTTCTGTATGATATCCATTGACAATGTAGATGTCCTCGTTTTAGTTGACTGTGGAGATCGTTATACTCTGAATGGGGAGCATCAGCTTGTGAATTGTCCTAGTCAAGTTAAGCTATTGAGTTGGAGGGCACTTTGGGATTCCAAGGTGTCACAACTCAGTTGAAAGTGTACATTGCAGCAGATGTTTCTTGTCTGTTGGGTTAGCCACAACAAAGAAACCTACTGATCAGATTGGATCTTAATCATCTGTTGTGTGTAGAAACCAGCATAAATACAGTATCAGAAAACAAATAGAAGTAGAAATGTGTGGCGGTCTTTAATAACAATATACTAAAAGGCTTTTCGGACAAAATAATATTGAAGGAAAAGGCCTTCCTGAAGTATACAAGGTACATTCTATGCCTTTCATTATGAGGGACTATTTGAGGAAAGAATAGTGCAGACTATGTGAGGAGTGAGGATAGAGGAGATTGAAGCATCTAAATGGTTGGCTCCTATTGTTCTTGCAAAAAAGGCCAATGGGGATATAAGGATGTGTGTGGATCTCCATGATTTAAATCCAGCAATCTTGAGGGACAGGCATCCTTTGCCTAACATTGGTAAGATGTTAGTGTTGATTGAAGAAGAAAAACTGTTCTCTATGTTGAATTTTTCATATGCATACCACCAGATTTTACTAGAACCTGAGTCTAGACCAATAACGTCCTCCATTACACCAGAAGGTATATCGGTGCGTACACATGCCTTTCGGTTTTGTGTCTGCAGTTTTCTAAAGTGATGAATCAACTATTTGGTGATATGCCTAATGTGTCTTACTTTTAAGATGACATTCTTGATTATGGCAAGAACTAAGAAACCCATGATAGAGTGCTAAATGATGTGTTTTCCAGTTTGCAGAAACGTAGGTTGACAATCAACCCGGAGAAATGTAAGATTGAAGTGAGTGGTGTGGAGGACCTGGGGATGGGTTGGAAGAGTATGGACTGTCGTCTATGGTGAAATTGGTGACAGCCATACAGGATGCTCTGTCTCTGGTAAACAAGGATCAGCTACAATCATTCTTTGAGTTGGCTGAATACTACTCTCACTTCATACCCAAGTTTGCTGATATAACGGTGTGCATGAAGAGATTGATTGCAAAGAACTGTAAATTTGAATGGTGTGAGGGAAGTTTTCATTGCCTATGCATCAAGTCTGTTAAGGGATGCAGAGTTATCATACTCTACCATTGAATGAGAGGACTTGGCCTGTTGGTGGGGAGTTGATCATTTTCAAAAATGCATTTGGGGTATGAAGTTTATTTTGTGCACTGATAACCGTCCATTGGTGGAAGTTTTCACCACGATGGTTCAGGCATGACATCTGCTAGAATAGAACGGTGGATGATGAACATTTTAGAATATTTCTACAAAATGTAATGTGTACCAGGAAAGAAGAATGTCTTGGCTGATTGTTTGTCAAGGTTACGCGTCAATGGTCACGAAAAAAGTGAAGTGTGTGAAAATGACTGGATGGTGGCTGGTGTGGTTGTTGTAGGTCATGTTTCGCATGAGGAGTGGGTACAGGCTGTGAAAGATGATGTGGTGTTAAAGGAAGTTATTAAGTTTGTATCAGGAGAATGGCCAAGGAAGGGTGAAGGGTCCGATCATGCCAAGAATTATCGTCATATTAGTGACAAATTGTCAGTGATTGATGACATTTTGTGGAGAGGTGAAACATTGTTGGTACCTGAAACTTTGAGAGAGCACATTCTGAAAATTGGCACATAAAAGTCATGTTGGGATGAGTGCAACTAAGTGTAAAGTGAAAGCTGAATACTGGTGGGCTGGTATGAATTGAGATGTGGAGTGTAGCATCAGGAATTGCACACCATGTGCATGGAGGGACAAATCACAAAAATTGTGGAATATCCACCGGTGCCATGTATAAGATAGATGATCCGTGGAAGAAAAATGGCTTGGACATATCGGTGCCTTACAGTGTTTTGGATTCTAGTCCTAAATATTTCATTGCAGCAACCGATTATCATTCTAGGTGGCCAGAAGGTGCATTTACCAGTCAGGTAACCACTCAAAAAGTTATCAGTTTCCTTGTAGAGGTTTGATATAGGGAAGAAGTGTCTAAAATAATAGTGACTGACAATAGAGTACAATTTGTTTCAAATGACATGGATGACTTTTTGACAAAAGGGGGTGTGGAACATAACTATTCATCTGTTTATTACCCTCAAGTATATGGATTGATAGAAAGGTGGAACAGAACCCTCAAGGAAGGATTGCAGTTGTCTTTGTGTGAAGGTGGTTAATGGAGAGTTGCTGCAAGCAAATTGATATGGGTTATTGTACAGCTACTAATAGTGTTACAAGTAAGACACCTTTTAAGTTGATGGGAAGGAAACCTAGGATGTTGTGATCCATGGGTATACAGAGGCGTAGTTTGGATGGACATGATGGAATTAGTGGTACAAATAATGCACATGCCATGGATATATATTAGTTGGTGATTGGGTGAGGGTGCAGTGGACTTAAGGTGCTATTAAAATTTTCTGACTCTTCGCAGGTGAGGAAGGTGAATCTGTATACTGTGCTGTTGAGCAATGGAAACGTGTGGAATCTCAAGACGGTTATTAGAATGACTTACTAAAGATTTAGTCCAGAATTCTAGAAGAGTCGTGAAGAGTTTTCTTTCTGGTCCACAGTAGTCATGGAGCACAAGGATTAGGAGTTCTAACTAGTTCAAAGTTTACGAGATGTACAAATTCTTTAATCACACTGTCTATGGTCATTTAAAATGTTTAAACTTGTTACTGACCATCAGTTTTTATATTCTTGTTTTATTATGCTTACGCTTGATTGGATGTGTGCATTTTTTCTTTCCCTATTGTTTTTTTTAGTTGTTGTTAAGGAGGGAGAAGTGTTGCATCTATGTGTCATGGAATATGTACATGTAATGGAATGTGGGGAAACTGGGGGTTCTCAAAGTTGGAGGTGGCCAGGCTGGTGACTGGCAGCTCCCTCTCGATACGTTGTACAATAAACTACGGCTTACCACAGAACCTGAGGTTGGCGCTTCCTTCAAAGGGTCATCACAGAAGCCACCTGAGTAACAGTGACCTGAAAGGCAGCAGAGCGAAGCTTCCAATGAAGAAATTAACTACTGAAAGAACACAGGAGGTCCACTTTGGTAGTCTCACACAGATCTCCAAACTGGGAGCATGACACCTCTTTCTGGAAGTGGTCGTGGAACAGAGGCAGAAATCCAGACACGCCAAATAAGAGGGTAAAGAAATGGAAAAGCATCACCTCAGAGTAGTGGAGGAGGAACCTGTGTAGTAGCATGAAGCTTAGAAAAGAAGTCTTAGATAAGAGAATAGGCCTCTGGGAGCAATTTCCCAGAGCCCAGACACAATCACAGAGATGCAACACACCATGCATGGGCACAACGTTGGAAAAATAGAGTAAGGCACCAATTTCTCCAAGAAAAACCAGAGAAAAACCCTTGAATTCAAGTGGGTTAAAATTAAGAAGCTCAGTGTTAAAACAATACTCTATCTGGTAGTACACAGAGAGGGCTATCACCTGCATGTGGAAAATGGAGCAACTTGAAAAGCCCACAATGGAAGCCTATCCCATGCGGAGACAGTCACGGCCCATGCAGGTAAGAGCAGTGGAGCGGTGGGGCCGGATGGGAGGGGGATATTGACAGACGATGACTAGGGAAAATTAAATAAATAAATAATTTTTCCTTGTCATCGTCCGTTGAAATGCCCTCCCCCCACCCGGCCCCACCGCTCTTACCTGCATGGGCCACGGCTGTGCGGAGACCAAAAGGAGGGAATTTTATCACAAACTGACAAGAGATGATATTGGAGATATCTGCTAGAGAGAGCCTAGCCTTTAGACCCTGGTGAGGGTGCATAATGGGTCTCGGGACACACATAAACGAGCAGCCAGTTGTAGAAAACAACCAGTCTGCTGAGAGTCCAGCAACGAAAAGGAACCCACTGCCTGTGATGCTGTCCAAAGCAACAGCCCATAAAGGAACTCTATGCAATGAGGTGACCTTGTGTAATGTTATTTAAAAGTTCTAATGCATTTGGCCCAGGTTGCGCTTTATAAAAACTGCAAAACATTTTTGAAAAATAGATCTGTGCTCATGCGCAACTGACTTTTCAGAACTGCGCATACTTCACAATCCTTCAGCTCACCACAAACTGGACATGGGTCACATACACTATGTTCAGCCCCTCCCCCGTCCCACCAATGTCTTCAGATGTGTTATTCAGTGGTGTGAGGGGGAGTTAATGGTTGCTTTGTGTTTGATTTGTGTTATGGCTCCTACAGCGTGGCTCTGTGTTGTGCTCCTAGCATCAAGAGTGTAGTTCCACCTATCAGTGTCTGGGATGGAGGTGAATTTACTAGGTAGGATCCATGTGCCATTCAGGATGATAGAAAGGACTGATGAATGGAAGAGTGGGCGAATAAATGGACGTGCAGGTGAAATAATGGATGGATATATGGAAGTAAGGCCGTAATTATTAAAGGATGGGTATGTGCACTGGCGTAACGAAAATCAAGGGGGCCTCCCTGCACGGAACGAAGAGGGGCCCCCCTCTAGGCTCAGTTAGGAGCTGTCTGGCCAGAGTGTAGTGCCGATGGGGCCCCCTGGAGCTTGCCCCCCCCCCACACACACTGCAGGGGCTGCAGGGGCCTGTGTTATGGCCCTGGGTATGTGAACAGATGAATGGACGGAAAATGGTTAGATTTATCGGTGGACAGAAAGCTGGATGGGTGGATAAACGAAATAGTAAAAGTATAGATGGACAGAATGGTGAAAGGGTGGATGGAATGGTGAAAAGATGGATGGGCGGTAGTTTGAAAAGAATGGGTAGGCTAAAGGATGGATGGACAGAGTGGTGAGTGAATGAGTAGATGGAAGGATATAATACTGCATGTATAGATGATGGAAAACAGTATGGAAAGGATCAGGTACTCTTCCATGGAGGGCCATTCCTACTCATTTTAATTACTCAGTATCATTAAAGGCACGGTTCAAAGTGCAGGGTGTTCTAGTTTTCTGGCTACTTCCTTGACCTTGATATTGGTTTGAACTGGGGACAATATAATGTTAGTTGTGTGGCCTCGGCACAGCGAAAAAACAATGAAAAAAGTTAATAACAATCGATTTCAACTGTGACCTTTCCTTCTTGGTCCAAATTAAAGATGCAAATATTGTTTAATGTAAAACAAATTATGTTATTAAAACAATACAGAATATGGCCTTTTCCTTATGAATTTGACATAATTGTTACCCGCATGTATGTATATATTTACTATGAAAGGTGCCTTATATAGTTCAACATACAAAACATTCATTAATGCTGAAATCCTGCAATTGGTTATTGACTCTTCAAGAGCCCTTAACACATATGCATGTATTACCCCCCCAGACCCCACCCCAAGGTAATAACTGGCTGAAATGATGCATTTGCAAAGTTTATTGAGTTCCTAAAACTTGATCTGTTGCTCAAGTTTCCTGCAGAAAAATGTTTTTGTTGAGAGACTTCTCCGAGTTTTTTCTCACACACGAAACTACTTTCTTCACTCACAGTTTTGTAAAACGTTGAAATCTTCATGCAGTTCACAGCGGGCCACATGTACAAAAGATAGAAATTGTGAATTCCTAATTGCAATTTCCTGCGAACAGCAAATAGGAAATCGCTATTTCAAATGTATGAAAAGCTTTTGATTTTCATTTGCGATTGCCAGTGGGTCGCAAATAGACCTACCTCATAAATATTAATGAGGAAGGTCTCGGTTTGCTACCCATTGGGAATCGCTAAAATCACAGGGATGGTG
Source organism: Triturus cristatus (assembly GCF_964204655.1). Lineage (NCBI taxonomy): Eukaryota > Metazoa > Chordata > Amphibia > Caudata > Salamandridae > Triturus > Triturus cristatus. The sequence continues at coordinate 507,497,811 of NC_140587.1, forward strand.
GCCTGCTGGGGTTAGCAGACCACCATGTCTGTAATTGCTTTTAAATAAAGCCATTTTTTTAAAAGCAGCTCTTTTTCCATGAACCCGTTGACCGCGGCGCAAATTCCGCCGCGATGCGGGCGATTTAATCAGTGGGCGGGGTCTGAACACGCCCATCATCACGTGGGACGGCCCGGGACCGTCCACAACACCGAAGGGGTTAAAGGAAAACAGAATGCATTTAAAAAACAAATGAAAAGTTTTCTTTTAATTTTTAAGAGTATGCAGTGGACCGTGGAACCACTGCCTGCTCTTAAAAAATGCTTTATCATATATTCACAAAGGGGAAGGGAGTCCGTTGAGCCCCAAATTGAATTTGGTGGTAAAATGTGGTTTTGCAACTGCATTTTGGTCGCAAAACATTCATACATACCACTGCGGTTCAGTATTAGAATGGGAGGCTCTTGACACGCCCCTTCCTAATACCGAATCAGGTTACCGAATCGCTGTTTGGGTATGGTACATGTCAAAATGCCTTTTTGCGTTTGCAAACGGAAAAGCCTTCATACATGTGACCCAGAGTTATTAATGTGTTATTAAAGGTCATAGAGTATGTCCAGACAAAGGTGAATACCTTACCTCACGGTTATTATTAATTTAGTTCTTTACGTCAAACAGAGATTCGTTCTAAAGGCTTGACATTTTTGTGTGTAATGTAAAGCTTAAAATCAGTCCAATTAAGCGATTTAGCCAAGATCAAATAATGTGGGAAGCAGGGATGGCAGCCCGTGGGGTTCCTCGCCCTGCACTAGTCAGCTCAATCACTAGAGCATGTTCTCTCCAGCCTGGAAGCACATTAAAGTAACTGCACGGATACGCCGTTCTCTAAAACTTCATGAGGGCCTAAACTCTCACACATTTATTATGATGTTGGCTTAGTTTGACTGAGGGTTGATTCTGTCCAGCTATTAGACAACCAGAGGCGAAAGGTAGGGAGGTGACACAATCAGTACAAAAATCACACCGTGTGGCTAGGAAGGAGATCAAGAATAGAACCCAGGTTTACTAATCTGCAGTTAGGTCCTCAAACAAAGGATAACAGGCACAGTAAATTCACTCTCACACATCCCTCTCTGAAGCTCGTGAATAGCTGAAAACAAAAACAAGCAGTTGATGGATGTATGTTTATTTCTAAAGCCCTTCATAGAAGGCCCATTATCTGTTTTATCACTTGAAATGTATTGCTTGCAAAATTAACACATTGCCTAACATTTTAAAAGCGCTGCTCCAATACCAAATCCAATGTTGTAAAGTGGTAGAAGACTTCAACCTATCCCATGAACTCTCGCATAGGACATGCAGACATACAACAAGGTCCTGGCATCTAGGTGACAGGAGAAGGAGACCCTGAAACATCCTACTAAAACCCACAACATTACAACCTACCACTCTCTGCCTCCTTCTCGTTCCCACTCATCTCTTTGCATTACTACCTAGCCCACACCTCCTGCGTGGTCTTCTCTTCTCTCATGTGCGCTTTCTGCCTTTTCATCCTCCATCCCACTTTTGCTTCTCAGCCTCCCCTTTAATCAACTCAAGTTTTCTCCTTCTTCCACCCTACAGCCCCACACAAAGCCCCTCTCTTCCACTCCTATCCTTCTCTACTATTCAGCTTCTCTCTCTCCGCTCTAATAGTTCACTGCCCACACCACTCCACCTCACACCCATGCCAGCTATGATCCATCTTGTGAGAGATGGTTGCCCTCTGTTGGATTCAGGGTTACTTTTGAAAGGTCCCAGTATCAGTCAAGGGACATTTATTGGCAACATAATCATCACCTGTTGCTCGTTTACCTCTATCCTCCCATTGCTCCTCAACCAACTGTCCATCGCTGGGGGTAAGTGCTGAAAACCGCAGTGCTGAATAGTCGTGTTGTTCTCAAAAGGACTGCAGTTGTCATGCCCTGAATCACATACAGGTAAGTTCTCTCCCAAAATGCCACAAGTGCAATGGTTGCCGGGTTAACTGGACTGGAATATTTAAGGCTTCCGTTATAATACTTATCTAACATGGTATTTTATGTCTGGGTGAACCTGGCTGGGTAATCTCACTCCTCAGGGAACAAGACCGGTGCATTTGAGGCATGAATAATTATCTGCTGCCTCAGCATCTTACATATGATGGAACTGAATTGGATTTTTGAGATGCTTCAGCACCTGGATGGGCCTAGTCTGGGTATATGCCCTTCACTGAACTCTGATGAAGAATTTGATGACACCGTTTTTCTCATCATCTTTGTATCTACTGATCAAGGTGGGGGAAATCAGCACAAATACCCATAGGTTTTGATGCAAAGCCCAATGTACTGAGATAGCCAGACTGGGTCTTGAGTCAATAACTAACACCTCCTTGGAGCATACATTAACTTCTTAATTTCTCAAAATACTCTTCACATTGCATGTGTACTGCAATGCAGTGCAGACATCCAATGCATGGGAGCCTTTTGGGTTTATCTGGGAATACACATTTGTCCTGGAGGATACGCTTCCAGTACAAATCTTATGCTTTACAGCGCATACTAATCTTGATATCATGGTGTGAGACTGTCCATCACTTAAGGTGCTCAAACTGTGCACCAGCACAAGGAATGACAGGAGCAGCACTCCAATCTTAGGGCCTCATTTAAGAAAAGTGTTTCATCGCTGGGGAAAAACAGCGATGCAACACTTTTCACTGCGCCCTTCTTGCGACACCATGGATGAGCCGCATTTACACTACGGTGCTCCATGTCGCAAGGATTGACCAGATACATCATCAATCCTGACATATCTGGTGGCACAGTAAAGACACATTGCTGGAGTGTGTCAGTAACCTGATGCAACTCCAGCAATGTGACATTACACATGTGGCGAGTGCCATGTGAAAGACCCTGCGTCACTCCTTATGCCTACTTGAATCAAGCTTAAGGATTTGACGCAGTCAAGTCATAAAAGTGGCACAGTGAAATCTCATAGATTTCAATGCGCCACTTATACGAACCTTTTTTATGTGGGAATGCCTAGCCTTCATACATTATACATGACGCTGGTATAATGTAGCCCAGGCATTCACAAATGTGACGCATGTGCCTAGTCTTCAAAAAGGATTTCCCATGGTAATTACAATAGGAACATTTTCCTCCTAAACAGGAAAATGGCTGAACAGATTTACACCAAACTGACAAAAAGAGAGAACTTTATTCAGAAAGCATGCAGTTATCGAGAAATTTGCGTTTCAAGAGGTGCTTGGGTTGGCCATGAAGGGGTTAACCCTCAGAAAAATAGATATGTATATCTAGACAGTTGGTCCTGCAGGAGGAGCCCACAGGACTCCCATTACAAAGGTACCAACAAATTAAAATAATAGGAAATTCTGATTGCTGTGTGGATGTCTATTGTTTCCTACTTTATTTGTTGACTGAAGAGGAAAGATGGCTTCTCCTGAATTTTCACTCGTCAGTGTTCCCAGGACAGGAGATGTTTATTTAGCACCTCAAATAAAGCTGATTTACAACTTTTTTGCTTATATAAGTGGAACCTTGGTGTGCAAAAAAGTATGAATCTTAGGGCCAGATGTACGAAACATTTTTGTGTTCGCAAGATTGCCAACACAAAAATGCTTTTTCTGATAAAGAAAGCCAAAAGTGAGATTCAGTAACCTGTTACCGAATCAAAATTTGGGTCTGCAATTCGGTATCTGGAAGGGGCGTGTTTGGGGTTTCCCTTCCAAATACTGATTTGCATTGGTATGTACAAATGCACTGCAACCGAAATGCGGTCACAAAACATTCGCACTTTACCGCTGTTGGAAAACGAGGCAGTATCTGTGAGGACTGCACAAATAACATGTCACATTTATCCTTCACTGGGAACCAAACACCCTAGTGTAGCGCTAGCGTCTTAGAGGGTAGCGTTGCAGAACAGTCTAAGGCTTACTCAAGGGAGGTGGTGTGGGCTAGTAATCGCCATTTACAGGTACGCAGAAATAACACTCAATAATTGATTGTCCAGTCTGTACTTTGCTTTATAAAAGTAAGAGTACATTTATTAAACACACACACTACTCAATACTATGCACCAATTTACAAATATACATAAGCTGTTGGAATTACTTTGTGACATTGCATAACATTTCCACCCCTCCCGCAGGGGGTGTGTGGTCTAGTACCACCACTCCCATGTATGCACATCATCTTGCCCCTAATGCAGTTAGTTGAACATAACCTGGAGCGAGGGCCCTGCGCACTGGCACCATCCCAGTGGCAACCCATCTCATTATCTCAACCAGCATTTAAAATAGGCACCCCTGCCCTGGTGACACACAACCCTGACTGAGCATCCCATACTGACCATGTCAGTATACATCGCTAAATCTTAGCGACTAACAGTCTAGGTTCTTCTTCACCTAACGCAGCAGCAAGTATACATGTTTAGGCTTTCCTTTAAAATAAGGTACTTATTAGACTTGATAACATTTATAATGCATTGCAATTACAACCTCTAAAAGGCATCACAGATGAAATCACAGGATTAATCCACGACACCCTAGCAGGAATGTCCAGCAACATAACCCATCATTGCTTATGACTTCACATTACACATGTGACTTACAGTCCCGCCATAGAAATAACATTGGTCAATGCCCTTCATTGAAATTATATTACAAGTGCACTTCTTGTGCAATTGCACCTCTTCACCTCCAGGGCATGCCTGTCTCCAGACATCCCCAACTCAGCCCTTCATCCCTTTGTTCACTCCTCACTACACTCCCAGCTGTAGAACAAAAATTCCAGCCTAAGAGGTGATTCAATGCTGGCTGAGCCCTTGAGGGGTTATTTCTCCTGGATCCCCATAGACTTAGGGAGGGACTTCTTCTCTTCGTGCTGGGGGAGCCTGCATTTCTCCTGCAGCTCCCCCTGCACCGCTGCACTCACTTGGTGGTGACCCCGTTCTCCTGGGGCCACCACAGGCAGAAACTCTGGCAGGTTTTCATACAGGCCAGTCCTGACTGTGCAAAGCATTATGGGGTGATTTTCATCACACACGTGCATATTATAGCAGCGGCTCTCCTGCTGCGCCGGGGAGAGCCTCGCTGCCCTGCTGGTGGCCCCACGCCGCATTTGCACTTTGGTGGGAACCCGGTCCCACCCGGACCCCCAGACGAGTGGTCCCCGGCTCGGGGAGCCCACCACCAGCTGCTCCTGGCCTCTTCTTGCTCCCTGTGGCGTTCCCCAGCCACTGGGAACACTCTCCTTCGCTCTCCTTGTCTCCAAGAGGGTGCTTGCAGCAGGGAGCTGTCTTCACTGTCTCCCTGCGCCAGCCTTTCACCCGGCTCTCCTCCAGGACCTCTCTCCTCCTTGCGCAGAGGCCCAGGCTTCTGCTCACTGGTCCTGGACTCCTCTCCTGGCGCTATTCAGGATCCTGGGACAGTCAGGGGGTTCCTCTTTCCAACTGCCCATGGCGCCATGCTCCAACACTCTCTGCGTCAGCAGACCACACCCCGGAGATCTCCTCTTCCAGTGCAAGTTCTTTTAAAGAATTGGGGAGGGGGCTGGCAGGAAGTCTCTGTTTGCCCTATCACACAGCAACACATCACTTCTCTGCCCCTGCTGCCTCCTTCCTGCCCAGGCCTCTGGGTTTGTTCAGGATGGCGTTGTCCAGGGGTCTCATTCCACATTGTCTCTGAGAGCCCCTTCCCCCCTAGCTGCCTTCTCTCCAGAGCAGCCTGGTGACTGGCACCAGGTGTCAGCTGCTGATGGATGAACCTGTAGCCCCACCCATCTTCTCTTCTTGGAGTGGAGGCCCTCGCCCTTGGAATGTTTGTTGTGCAGGGCTGGGCCTCTGAGGCTACAGCTTGAAGAGGGAGGTCATTAATTCAGCCTGGCAGGGTCAGCCCCCAGCCAGGCCCTGGTTATGAGCTGACTCGGGAAATATGACATTTCTAGATGACCCAAAAGCAGTACAAATATGACTTCGGACTCTGCAGAATACTTCTTCTCACCTAAGTTACAGTGGACTTCGGTGAGTGTCTGGAATTTGTAGGCCCTAGGAAAGTGAAACTAGCCCATGTGCTCCCCATCCTCTTAGGAGAATAATGGAGTGAAAAACAGTAAAGCACACTGACTTTCCCCGGCATGTCTCTTCCCACTGTATAAAGCTTATTCCATGTTACCACCCAGCTCTGCATAACTCCTGCCACACCATTCTATCTTTTAGCTGCTCCTGGGCTGCGCACGCTGTTACACTTGTGCACACGCATGTACACACGTGTCTGCATGTAACCAACCCGGTGCCCCTTGCTCTGGCTGCAGCACAGTGGCCTACTCGCGCCAGGTGGACACCGGTAAAAATACACATGCAGTCTCCTGTGCAGGCCCTACACGTGTGCACACGCATGTACACATGGGTCTGCATGTAACCAGCCCAGTGCCTAGTCAAGCCAGGGGGACACCAGTAAAATCCACATACAGTCTCTTTAATAATGAGTTCAATGTAGGTGAGTCCCAACTTATGAGGCTCTCCCACAGTAAAAGCTCAACAATTAGGTGCTCAAAAAGCGAAAAATCCGGGCGGCTCAGATGGTCAGAACCACCTTCTAACAACCACCAACTCAAAGTAGTGGTAACCCATTTGCAAAAGAGAAGGGGTCTCTTTGGGATCCCTTCCTCTTTGAGAATGGCTTAATTAATATTGTTTTAAGAGCAGGTAGTGGGTCCAAGGAACCACTGCCTACTCTTAAAAAATCAAACTTCAAAGTTTCATTTTTTTTTTTTTGTAAATGCATCCTGTTTTCCTTCAAGGAAAACGGCTTGCGCATCAAAAAAATATATTGCTTTATTTAAAACCAATCGCAGAAATGGTGGTCAGCTGATCCCAGCAGCGCACCATCCCTGTGATGGCTGCGAATCGTAGTGGGTCACACATTGCAACCTACCTAATTAATCTTCATGAGGTAGGTCTATTTTTGACTCACTACGAATTGCTCATGAAACTCAAGAATTTCCTACATTAGAAATAGAGATTTTCTAATTGCTTTTTGCAAAAAAGCGCAATTAGGAAATCACTATTCCTAATTTTCATACATGTAGCCGTAAATGCCATATCTCAGAACCAGGATAGGTGGAATTTTAGGAGCGGCCTCTATGGGGTTGAACCCATCCATCTTCTCTTAGCAATGAAAAACCGGAAACTGATCAATCCGAGGACACTTGAATACTTTTTGTATTCCACTCTTATGAATGTATTGTCAATTTTTTGGGGGGAGGTGGGTCTGTTTACAGGCCTAAAATAGAAGTGGAAACCGATAACGTTCGTGTGTGTGTGAACAGACAAGGTTTATCCAGAGGCAAAAAGTGTTTCCCAGTGGAGAAATAATGAAAAAAATATCGATTGTCTGCTTAATAGCGAATCCATCGGGCTATATACAGAACAAGCATTTGCAATGCAATAGGTCTCGCATTTATACGAGTTTGAGCTATTGGCATTGTAAATGACAATGCTTTTTATTTAACTTTGGTTTTTTTAAAACATAAATAAAAGGCACTGTCATTTACAATGCCAATAGCTCAAACTCGTATAAATGCGAGACCTATTGCATTGCAAATGCTTGTTCTAAAGGGAAGCGCTCAAATCTGGTATTGTTTCTGGAGTGAGCTGGAGCCATCTGAGAATTCTTCAAAACAGAAATCCTATTCATTCATAAAGTGCCTGGAGACAATAGCATCCTTCTGTGAGGCCCATTTGTAGAGCTCGGTTATTTCTCAGCTTAGACGCCAGTAAAAGAGCTACATGAAATATTGCATCCACTCTAGAATTAATAAGCTCCAAATTCAGACATCCATCCTTCAGAGGTCGATAAAATGAGTTCCATTGAGTTTGGTAATAATTAACATGTGTCATCAGTGCCTACATCCCAAACAAATGTGGATGGCGCAATGTAAATATAGTAATTATTGTATTATTTTGTCTGGAACAACCGTACATAAGTTTCCTTAGCAATACTTTTCCAAGACCAACTACACATAATTGTACATTAAAAGTAGTATCTTTGGTGTTCACATTCCTTGCACTCGCTGTATTTTCAAATGTAAAAAAGAGCGAAATATTTCACAATTCCCAAGCCGTACATGGTGAAGTCACCCTGCAGCTGGTAAAACGAGATGCAAACGGCACCAAGTGGTGAAAACATTTGGTGAAATGGGAAACACTAAACAAAAGGTGCAGTCTCTGAAGTGTGGTGGCAGATGTGTCACTTAGCTGTGACAAGGCCGAGGTGGCGGCGTCAAGCTACAGTAGGGACCCCGGGAGAGGACTGCACAAAAGAGAAGAAGGATCGTGAGAAGCCAAACAAAGAAGGGACAGAAAGGAAAGAGGAAGGAAACACGAAGGAATAGGAGGCCTGCAATAATTATCTTCATTCAATATGCATGAGAGAATGACCGAATGGCACTCACTGTAGCCCCCTACCGTCGTGCAGCAAAAGGCAGCCGCATGTGAATCAATAAAACATGCCTGCAGTGGGATTGCTTATTTCTGGGCTTTAAAAGGAAAGTTATCTGTATACATCACAAAGGAGGGGGTCGCCAAAGTTCGACATACTTGCACACTGACAACGGCATGGCCACGCCAAGCTGTCTCCCAAAATCAAGACACCGGATTCTCAGTCGCTGATTGGGCTGTGGCTACCGGCTCCATTTAGAAAGTCTATGCACCCACCATGACGGCCGGGGGAGGGAGACAGAGGTTCCCATTGAGGAGGAGCGAAATCCCGCACGGAGGTGGTCACACCCCTTGTGAAACATGCATGAGGACTCTCAGTCGCTGATTGGGCTGTGGGCACCGGCTCCATTTAGAAAGTCAATGCACCCACCATGACGGCTGGGGGAGGGAGACGGAGGTTTCCATTGAGGAGCAGTGAAATCACGCAAGGAGGTGGTCACACCCCTTGTGAAACATGCATGAGGACTGTAACAGTGCCTCACCTGTTAACTGGGAGAGATGAATACTTGACTTTTGTGATAGCCATTCCCCGATGTTTGAGCTCGACCTTTAGGTCGATGATGCGCAGTTTGCGATCCTTTTACCCTCTGAGGTAGCGGCCGACATTTTGCAGATGTGTGAGCAGGAGAGAACGAGAAAGCAGCCAAAGAGCGCAAGTGTGAAAAAACAGCAGTGTCTCAGTGTGTGTGCGCCTACTATATAGCCAAGCAGCTGGAAGCTGAGGGGGTGGCAAATGGCGTGTACATTTCGCGGGCGCTTTGATGTTCGCAGTGGCCGCGAGGCTCACTGAGACTATCAAAGCGCCCGCAAAATGTACACGCAGGCTGCCAAATGGTGCGCGCGCCGCATGCACTGTGTGAAAGTGATCGCAATCGCGATCACATCGAAGCGGTCGTGCGGCCCGCGAAAGTGAAAGCAAACGAGTGCTTTCAGGCCTCCAAATGGTGCGCGCGCCCGGCGCACATGCACTGTATTTGGAGGTCTGAAAGCACTCGTTTGCACTTCCAGATCCCCCATTTACAAAATCTCTCCCGAGAGCAGCGCTAAAGCGCTGTCTCAGGCGAGACCTAAAAAGGAGAATGCTGTTGTAAGAAAGTCTGCAACTACATACATTTCCAGGAGTTCTCAGTGCTATGTTTATGAATCTCTGAATAATGAGGACTCTTCGAAGTAGAGGGCTTTGTGAATCAGGCCCTATAAACCAAGTTGCTGTCTTGGTTTTTATTGTGTGTTTATTCTGTAATTCTGTGCCCATTGCACTTACATATGAGTGGCTTGTGCTGGAGAAGGAGGAGCACACTGGGGCCTAAATGTCACGTTCAGCATCGTGAATGATGGATATATGTATTCCAAGCGTGTACTTTGGGCAACGCGGATATATGATCACATGCACACATGATAGTTATCCTCAGAGAGTTGGGTGTGGGAAAGGAAGTCTGTCCTGGCGCTGTGGTTTTGACCTGATGCCAGTGTCTGAAGCTCTGAGGAGGGACCGAAGAGCGGTGGCGACAGACTGTCGGCTGCAGAGAGGCCGCAGGGTGTGTGGCCTACACCTGAATGCACTGGGGCTGGAACAGTTTTCAGAGAGGGGTGCTGACCTCAGTGTTACATCTCAGAAGTCATAGGGTTGGGGAAAATCCAAACGTCGCACAAGGAACAAGTGCAGCAAATAAGCCATGTCAATTCTGCAGCAGATTGGTACGGGTGGGGTAGGATTTTGGAGCAAACTTTTACAAATATATTGCAAAAGCATGGTGTGGTAGGTACCTCTCTCTCATACGCAAACAGCACATTTTGCTTTGAAACGCCCACTAAATTTGCACAAACATACAGGTTGACTGGTAAAACTATATAGCGCAACAACCATGTGGGGAAAACGGATTTCAGTGAATATTTATCATTTTTGTATTCATTAAAATGTTTGTTTCCATCTCACTTCCAATTTAAAAACGCGCCTCCCTCATTTGTGCGTTTTTTGTTGTTGTTATAATTTGAAATATTTTTACAGTTCATTTACAAGTATTCAAATTGTGTTGTGAGTTGGAAAAAATGACAACCTCATAACTTTCTTTCTCAGTCCCTGTGCCCCAGCCCAGCAATAGGTTCAGATAGTACATTTTGTAAAAATCACTCACTGTGCAGTCACAAACAGAAAAGTGAACTCCAATATTCCTTTAAGCAGCAATTGTTCACAAAACATAACCTGACGTTTGACCCCTGTCTTTGGATGCATTGCAAATGCGACAAGAAAAACCAAAATGTAATGATATCTTTACTGCAATCAACAGAATGTGCTTATCTTGTGAGGCGTTGCTATTTAGCACTCAACGCTGAAGTACACAATGGGCAGGGAAATCGAGATTCAGAATAAGACACTAAAAGGAGTGGAAGGGAGAGCTGACAGCAGTTTTATGCCACTTGATACCCAGCTGAATAAGTACCTGATTATTAGGAGTGTCCCCAGTGGAATATTTAGTATTTCTTGCATCTGATAAAACTAAAGACGATGGGGTTCGAAATTTGTGTGTGATAAATAGCACATATTCCAAGATTTTCCACCATTAATTGGAAATAACATGCAGATATTGGTACTTACAGGCCCAAAATCCGCACGTCCAGGTAATTTCCCTGGTTAAACTACAGCAGATTTTGACTTGATGAAAATTGGCACGGGGTGCAGACTTTATTGCACCGGGTAATTACCAGGTGTGAGAAAGTTGATAAAATTGTGACCCCTGTACAAAAAGGGGTTAGCACCTAGATCTGAATTTTCCAGCATAGTTGAAGTTGGGCCATGATCATAATTGGACCCAAGCTGACAGAGCAGTGGAAATAAGTTTGGTTGCTATGAGAATTCGTTGTAAATAGAAAAATCATATCCTGTCCTGTTTCCTCCCAAGACCCCCCTGGCCCCCTCCCCATCCTCTATAGACAATGCAGATCAGCAGTAGAAGTAACTTTCAGATGGTGCTAGGATTCGTTGGCATACTGCTAGACAGAGATGTCTGGCCAGTTAGAATATCTCAGAATTGCTCCATGCATCAGCTAAATGGTTTTGTAGACAAGATCGACGCTTGGGACACAGTATGTGACAAGGAAAGGTGATGAGAACCAGAAAGCATCTTTCTTCATTCTTCTATTATGAGTGAAGCCACTCAGGGATCGCACCCCTCCAATTCTCAAAGATACAGAGACTTTGAGCACTCCATGGTCGCAGTGTCACATGCCTTCAGGTCAAGATGCACCAGCAAGCAGGCACCACCCCATTCAATATAATAATACATGTCATCTTCCAACAAGTAGTGTGGCTGTCTCCAATCTAGATAGGGACCAGAATCGAAATTATATGGTTATAGAAGAGAATACAATACATAAGATGGCTAGTCCGGAAATTAAAATGTTCAGAATAGTCACCTTTGGAAGAGTTAAGAAGAAATTCTGGTCCTATCCGAGACCAGGAACAGGCCGTGTGATAGGGATGAGTTCACAGAACGATGAATTGTGTTGAAGTACACAGTGCCTATCCATGTTGAAGCCTGAAAATGACTGAAAACACTGGTGCCCTTAGAGGTCGTGAAAAACGAGTGTCACCCTACGGATGGATGTTCATGAATGGCTGGCACGCCAGATTATCCTCTAGTCTAGCGCATGTTCAGCGCTCTAGCGCCGAAAAGACTTGGAGCGCGCTTTCAGATGTAGCTGCAGAAGGTAACAGGAGTAGAGAAGAAATGGAAACAATGCACCTTTTTCTGTGCCATTTAACACATTCACTAAATAACACCGCTGGAAACTCGGTAGTTAAGTTCAGACAATGCTTAAAGTTGACTTCAAAGGCACTCTAAAAAGTATACTGCCCGCTCTTAAGGAATTTAATATGCTTATCTTTTACTGTAGGCACTCTAGATGGAAAGTGAGTTCTATTTTAAGAAGTCCACAAGTTGGCCTATTTACTAATAAAGTTTATGTTTACTGTACAAGTGCTTGTTGTAATGAAAATAATACAAAGCACTAATTGTTATTTTCCAAGACAAAAATAATAATATTAGAAATTGAACCAGCATATTTTAGTATTCCGAAGCTGCTCTAGGCATCTCCAGGGTTCATAAAATCAAGCAAATATTACATGAGCAGCAAAAAATCGCATTCTTGGTGCTCTGCCCGTGGCCACCTGCAGCAGGAGAACCCTAAGAGCTGCAGAAGCAGACAGGTCTGGTGACTGAAATGCCCAGGGTGCCTTCGGTAAGGGCATGCCACAAAAGGAGGCAGAAGGTATTGGATGTGAAAACTCAGAGCACAATCCCGTTTGCCGCTCTTCTTCCCAGTGAAAAAAAAATGAATAGATCGTGCCACCAAAGAAGGCTTGCAATTTAATGGTGGACTGCTAGGGTTACTTCACGTGTTTCCTTGCCAAGGCTCTATTGGATTTCCGCAAACGTTGCACATTTGAGGAGGGTGAATTCTTTCTCCGGCTGGAACAGTTGTGGTTTCACAAATTGCGTGTTTTTGTCTAATAAAGTGGGGAACAGACATACGAACAAAGCGAGGAATATAGTGTTTGTTTTTCTGAAGTTGCATGGGAAGTGCACCTCAGGTCATGAGCAGAATGGGGGCAGTGAAGTACAGCGCGTGGCCAGCTGGTCCAGTAAATAAAACTTCTAATAAGAGGAAATAAATGTAGAAGGCTGGCAAGACTAGCGGATAGGGTGACCAACTGGCATTGGTGCAAATTCAGGACGGTGAGTGCAAAAATTCAGGACAAAGGGTGAAAATTCAGGACACAAATTCAGGACAGGAGGTCAAAATTCAGGACAAAACTTCAGGACAATAGGTAAGTTTTACAGACACATCAGAGGAGGCTGTGCAATAGTATATAAGTAGGCCCAGCCATATCCAAACATATTCAACCATTTGCAAACCTATCCATCATGTATCCTTCCATCTATCATTTCACTCATCCATCCCTTCATCCATCCTTTCACTCATCCATCCTTTCACCCTATCCATCTGTACACTCATCCATCCACTCTTCCACCCATCCATCCATTCACTCATCCATCCAGCCATTTACCCATCCAGCCATCCTTTCACTTAGCCACCCTTCGTTCCATCCACCCACCCACCCATCTACTCATCCACTCATGAATCCATCCATTGACCCTATCACTCATCCATCCTTTCTCTCATCCATCTATCCTTTCACTCCTTCACTCATCTATTCATCCTTTTGTCGATCTACCCTCCCTTTCACTCACTCATCCATCCTTACATCCACCCTTTTACTCATCCGTCCATCCATTCACCCTCGCACTTATCAATTCTTCAATCCATCCATCATTTCACTCATCCATCCACCCACTCACTCACTATCCACCTTTTCACTCATCCATCCTTTCACTCATCCATCCACCCTTTTACCCATCCAGCTACCTTTCCACCCATACATCCAGCTATTTACCTTTTCTTTCATCCATCCTTCCACTCACTCATCAATCCATCCATCCTCTCTCATTATCCATCTATTCAATCGTTCATTCATCCATTCACCCTTTCACTAATTCATCCAGCCATCCACCCATCCCTTCACTTACTCACTCGCCCACCTTTTCATATCCATTTTGAGCTGAGCCTTTTTGAGAAGAGGCCCATCAAGAACTTCACCCTCACTGCAGGAGCCATTCCAGGACTGGGACAGAAGCCACCCAGGGCGGAGACAGGATCCACCACGGGGGCGGGGGGGGGGAGGGGGGAGGAGAGGAGCCATCACAGGGGGGGGGGCAGGAGCCACCACATGGGGGGACAGGAGCCATCGGGGGGGATGCAGGAGCCACCACAGGAGGGGGAACAGGATCCACCAGCGTGGGCACAGGGGTGGGCATGCAGTATTCTAGGTCAACTTGGTCTCTTCCAGGGTGGGGTAGGGCTCCTCACCCCCTCCTGGACAAGACCACGAGACAACAGGCTCTCTTTCTAAAATGTTAGTTTTGCCATCCCCCACTGTGATGTACAGTACTTAAAGGAGATACTCCAAGAGAACTGATTTAACTGATTGTCCTCCATACTTTGTTAATCAGAGTGGGTGCGATTGTGCCGTTTCTTTATTTTATTACATTATAGACTGCATGTTTGAAGAACCGAGGTTTGCTTACAATTTAGTGACAGTAATTAAGCTCTGTGAAGAGAACCATGTGCTGCCTGGTGTAATCAGGGCTGGTTCTAGGGTGTTTGGGGCCCTGGGCAGAAAGGGAATGTGTGAAATCCTGCTAAATTGCAGAGACATGGCACAATCAGGGCTCTTTGCATCTGAATAGATGCCCCTGCTCTTGAAGCTGCAGCCCCTCCCTCTCAGTCACCTTCAAACACCTCTTAACAGCTCATGAAGGGCGAAAGGTGTGAGGGTGGCCATCCCGCTGTGCCTTTCCAATGCTGCTGGGGATCTGACCTTTGGTACTGCATCGGAGTCAAGCAGGGAGGTGGGTGGAAGCTGTGCCGGCTTTAGGGTGGTGCGACCGGTGCCCGGTTAAAATTACGGACAAATAGCGTCCGTTAAAGAATCCTTCACGGACAACGGACAGACGGCCGAAATTACGGACTGTCCGTGAAATTTACGGACGGTTGGTCACCCTGCTAGCGGACAGAAACAGGCTCCTCTCTTCAGAAGGAGGGACAGTTAAAGAATGCCTTACCGAGCTCTTTCATGTATGCGTCAAAGTTGTCACTGGAGACCAGTTTCCAGGTTTCGAAAAGGCACTCCATTGGAGCTGCGCGCCGCGTCAGACAAGAGGCCTCGGGGAGAAGAAGAAGAGCTGCTGGCAGCGGAGGCGGGAGGCGGAGTGTCTGGGACAGAGGAGAAGGCACGCATTTAAGAGCTGTCCCGGATCCTGGCAGGTGCGTGGTACCAATCTGCAGCGAGCACGCGAGACCCGCCCTCGAACAGCCAAAGCAGGGTTTCCGTTGAAGCCCCGGGGCCCTGGCGAGTCATGTTCCTGGCAAGCTCGAACAGGATCGCGCCACGGAACACGAGGGCGTCATGTTGTAGCGTGGGACTCATGTGCCCACACAGGCCTGCTTAGGTACAGGGCTGTTTCATAAGCCAAGCAGGGCTTAGCAAGTTCACTTTGTGCAGCGGCCCGCGCGCTCCTGTTCCAGGTGTTGTACTGGCTGCATCCATGCAGGGCAGGGCTTGAGACCAGAGAGCAGCCGCTGTTGTGGACGTAGCTCTAGGTGGCAGCATTAAATGCTAGCTAAAATACTAACAATGCCAACTACTATTAATTAATAATAACTCGATTTATATAATGCTCCATAGCACCATTCTGTCATTTCTGGGATCTGTACCTAAGCTCTGCTGTTGTCAACCATATCAAGGATGTAGTTTACTGCTCATTTTTATTGAGAGCGAGAGAGCAAAAGACACACTCAATTGATGGACTGAATTCAGAACTAATCAAAACATTCACCTCCACTCAATAGATCCGGGTTAAATCCACTAATCTTTTGCTCACCATGCCACCCCAGTTTACAACTGGCCGTATGCAAATTATTATTATTTATCATTATTAATAAACTTATAAAGCGCATAGTTCCACTAGAACAGTGTGTCCCCGCGCTGCGATGAGGGCAGCAAAGCAGGTACTGAGGTCTATTCAGGAGGGAATAGGAAAGTCTTCAATTTCTTCCTAAAGGTGCCTTCCACGGGTTCCACTCAAAGGCATACTGGAAGTTTGTTCCAGAGTTGGGCCGCTAAAAACCTAAAGGAGCGGCCCCCCATCCTGGCTCTTTTCACCTTCAGAATACAAACCAAACCCAACCCCTCAGACCTGAGGCGGCGGGTGGGAGTGTAAGAGGTGAGGAGGTTCCTCAAATAGGCTGGAGAGGTCCCATGCATAATGCGGTGGCACACACATAGAGCTTTAAAACGAGCACGTTCTTGGATTGGGAGCCAGTGCAAGGAGGAGAGAGCCGGTTTAGAGGGGGCTCTCCTCGGACGCTTCAGAACTAGTCGGGCCGCTGCGTTCTGCACGCATAGGAGTCTTTGTATACATCTTTCTGTAGCACCCAGATAGAGGACATCCCCATAATCAAGATGGGAGGTCACGAGTGCATGAACCAGGGTCTTCCTGGCAGCAGCGGGCAGTATGTCCAGAGTCTTCCTGAGTCCTTTAAGAACTCCGAAACATGTGCCCTCAACCCGTCTGGTATGATAATCAAATGAGAGGTGGGTATCCATCCAGACACCGAGGTTTTTAGCCTGGGCACAGGGAACGGGAGTAGGACCCAAATTCTGCGGCCACCACGCGGATGACCAGACAGAAGGAGCTTTTCCCACCACCAGTACCTCAGTCTTATTGCCATTAAGTTTTAAACAATTTGTGTCCATCCAGGCTGCAAGTTCTTGGAGGCACGCCACCAAGTTGGGGGCCGCTGATTGTTGATCCTGAGTCAGGGACACAACCAACTGGGTGTCATCGGCGTAGGATTCCACTCCAATCCCAAAACCTTCAGCAATCACAGCCAAGGGAGCCACATATAGATAAAAAAGGGTGGGGCTCAGAATTGAGCCATGGGGGACCCCCTGCTGCAATGCCATCACCTTCGAGTAGAACTTACCCTGCCTCACCTGAAAGCTACGATTATCCATGTGCCTCATGGGAACAGTCCAGCATCAACTGTCAAGCCGGGTCCTTCCTGGACCGAAAACAAGCATCCTAGGACCAGTTTCAGGGTTTCACCCCTCATCAGCCAGGATAGCTTGAATCCAGTGGCATAGTGAGTCCGGGACCCACGTCTGGCCATACCCGGCGCACTGAGGGCGAGAAAGCAAAAGACAAACAAAATTGATGGACGGAATGCAGAACAAATCAAAATATTGGCCCCCCAGTCAAAAGATCTGGGTTAAATACATCATTCTTTTGCTCACCATGCCATCCCAGTTTAGACCTGGCAGACCTGTACTGGCGTTAATGTATGACATTGTTCTGCATTCTGTCAATCAATTGTTCTTTCTGCATTTATCATCCCGAGTGTGACGGGTATGCCCAGATGTGGGTCCCGTGCTCTCCTTTCCACTGGAGTCAAGCTATCCTGGCTGATGAGGGGTGAAACCTCGAAACAGGTCCTAGGATGCTTGTTTCCAGTCCAGCTAGGACCTGGCCTGGCAATTTGGGCTTGACCGTTCCCATTGGGCACAGGGTCAAGACTGATTTGCATATGGCTGGGTTCAAACTGGAATGGCATGGTGAGCAAAAAAACGATGGATTTAGGCCCAGATCTCTGTACTGGGGTGAATGTATGACATTGTTCTGCATTTTGTTGATCAATTGTTCTTTTTGCATTTGTCACCACAAGTGGGACGGGTATGCCCAGACGTGGGTCCAGTGCTCTCCATGCCACTGAAGTCAAGCTATCCTGGCTGATGTGGGCTGAAACCCCGAAACCGGTCCTAGGATGCTTGTTTCCAGTCCAGGTAAGACCTGGCCTGGCAGTTTGGGCTTGACCGTTCCTATTGGACACAGGGTCAAGACTGATTTGCATATGGCTGGGTACAAACGGGAATGGCACTGGTGAGCAAACAAACAATGGATTTAGGCCAAGATCTCTGTACTGGGGTGAATGTATGACATTGTTCTGCATTCTGTCAATCAATTGTTCTTTTTGCGTTTGTCACCCAGAGTGGGATGGGTATGCACAGACACGGGTACCGTGCTCTTCATGCCAGTGGAGTCAAGCTATCCTTGCTGATGAGGGGTGAAACCCCCAAACCGGTCCTAGGATGCTTGTTTCCAGTCCAGGTAGGACTTGTCCTGGCAGTTCGGCCTGGACTGTTCCCATTGGGCACAGGGTCAAGACTGATTTGCATATGGTTGGGTTCAAACTGGAATGGCATAGTGAGCAAAAAAATGATGGATTTCGGCCCAGATCACTGTACTGGGGTTAATGTATGACATTGTTCTGCATTCTGTCCATCAATTGTTCTTTTTGCGTTTGTCACCCCGAGTGGGACGGGTTTACCCAGTTGTGGGTCCTTTACTCTCCATACCACTGGAGTCAATCTATCCTGACTGATAAGGCATGAAACCCCGAAAGCAGGTCTAGGATGTTTGTTTCCAGTCCAGGTAGAACCTGGCCTGGCAGTTGGGGCTGGACTGTTCCTGTTGGGAACAGGGTAAAGATTGATTTGCATATGATTGGGTTCAAACTGGAATGGCATGGTAAGCAAAAAAAACAATGGATTTAGGCCCAGATCACTGTACTGGGGTTAATGTATGACATTGTTCTGCATTCTGTCCATCAATTGTTCTTTCTGCGTTTGCCACCCCAACTGGGACGGGTTTACCCAGTTGTGGGTCCCTTGCTCTCCATGCCACTGGAGTCAAGCTATCCTGACTGATAAGGGGTGAAACCCCGAAAGCAGTCCTAGGATGCTTGTTTCCAGTCCAGGTAGGACCTGGCCTGGCAGTCTGGGCTGGACTGTTCCTATTGGGCACATGGTAAAGACTGATTTGCATATGGCTGGGTTCAAACTGAAATGGCATGGTGAGCAAAAAAGCTATGGATTTAGGCCCAGATCTCTGTACTGGGGTGAATGTATGACATTGTTCTGCATTCTGTTGATCAATTGTACTTTTTGCGTTTGTCACCCCGAGTGGGACAGGTATGCCCAGACGTGGCTCCCGTGCTCTCCATGCCACTGGAGTCAAGCTATCCTGGCTGATGAGGGTCTCGACCCCGAAACCGGTCCTAGGATGCTTGTTACCAGTCCAGGTAGGACCTGGCCTGGCAGGTCGGGCTTGACCGTTCCCATTGGGCACAGGGTCAAGATTGATTTGCATATGGCTGGGTACAAACTGGAGTGGCACTGGTGAGCAAACAAACAATGGATTTAGGCCCAGATCTCTGTACTGGGGTGAACGTATGACATTGTTCTGCATTCTGTCCTTCAATTGTTCTTTTTGCGTTTGTCACCCAGAGTGGGACGAGTATGCCCAGACGCGGGTCCTGTGCTCTCCATGCCACTGGAGTCAAGCTATCCTTGCTGATGAAGGGTGAAACCCTGAAACCGGTCCTAGGATGTTTGTTTCCCGTCCAGGTAGGACCTGGCCTGGCAGTTCAGGCTGGACTGTTCCCATTGGGCACAGGGTCAAGACTGATTTGCATATGGTTGGATTCAAATTGGAATGGCATGGTGAGCAAAAAAACGATGGATTTAGACCCAGATCACTGTACTGGGGTTAATGTATGACATTGTTCTGCATTCTGTCCATCAATTGTTCTTTCTGCGTTTGTCACCCCGAGTGGGACGGGAATACCCAGTTGTGGGTCCTTTACTCTCCATGCCACTGGAGTCAAGCTATCCTCACTGATAAGGGGTGAAACCCCGAAAGCAGTCCTAGGATGCTTGTTTCCAGTCCAGGTAGGACCTGGCCTGGCAGTCTGGGCTGGACTGTTCCTATTGGGCACATGGTAAAGACTGATTTGCATATGGCTGGGTTCAAACTGAATTGGCATGGTGAGCAAAAAAGCTATGGATTTAGGCCCAGATCTCTGTACTGGGGTGAATGTATGACATTGTTCTGCATTCTGTTGATCAATTGTACTTTTTGCGTTTGTCACCCAGAGTGGGACGAGTATGCCCAGACGCGGGTCCCGTGCTCTCCATGCCACTGGAGTCAAGCTATCCTTGCTGATGAGGGGTGAAACCCTGAAACCGGTCCTAGGATGTTTGTTTCCCGTCCAGGTAGGACCTGGCCTGGCAGTTCAGGCTGGACTGTTCCCATTGGGCACAGGGTCAAGACTGATTTGCATATGGTTGGATTCAAATTGGAATGGCATGGTGAGCAAAAAAACGATGGATTTAGGCCCAGATCACTGTACTGGGGTTAATGTATGACATTGTTCTGCATTCTGTCCATCAATTGTTCTTTCTGCGTTTGTCACCCCGAGTGGGACGGGAATACCCAGTTGTGGGTCCTTTACTCTCCATGCCACTGGATTCAAACTATCCTTGCTGATGAGGGGTAAAGCCCCAAAACCGGTCCTAGGATGCTTGTTTACAGTCCAGGTAGGACCTGTCCTGGCAGTTCGGCCTGGACTGTTCACATTGGGCACAGGGTCAAGACTGATTTGCATATGGTTGGGTTCAAACTGGAATGGCATGGTAAGCAAAAAAACTATGGATTTAGGCCCAGACCACTGTACTGGGGTTAATGTATGACATTGTTCTGCATTCTGTCCATCAATTGTTCTTTCTGCATTTGTCACTCCAACTGGGACGAGTTTACCCAGTTGTGGGTCCCTTGCTCTCCATGCCACTGGAGTCAAGCTATCCTGACTGATAGTGGGTTAAACCCCCAAAGCAGTCCTAGGATGCTTGTTTCCAGTCCAGGTAGGACCTGGCCTGGCAGTCTGGGCTGAACTGTTCCTATTGGGCACATGGTAAAGACTGATTTGCATATGGCTGGGTTCAAACTGAAATGGCATGGTGAGCAAACAAACAATGGATTTAGGCCCAGATCTCTGTACTGGGGTGAATGTATGACATTGTTCTGCATTCTGTTGATCAATTGTACTTTTTGCGTTAGTCACCCCGAGTGAGACAGGTATGCCCAGACGTGGCTCCCGTGCTCTCCATGCCACTGGAGTCAAGCTATCCTTGCTGATGAGGGGCGAAACCCCGAAACCGGTCCTAGGATGTTTGTTTCCAGTCCAGGTAGGACCTGGCCTGGCAGTTCAGGCTGGACTGTTCCCATTGGGCACAGGGTCAAGACTGATTTGCATATGGTTGGGTTCCAATTTGAATGGCATGGTGTGCAAAAAAATGATGGATTTCGGCCCAGATCACTGTACTGAGGTTAATGTATGACATTGTTCTGCATTCTGTCCATCAATTGTTCTTTTTGCGTTTTTCACCCCGAGTGGGACGGGTTTACCCAGTTGTGGGTCCTTTACTCTCCATACCACTGGAGTCAATCTATCCTGACTGATAAGGCGTGAAACCCCGAAAGCAGTTCTAGGATGTTTGTTTCCAGTCCAGGTAGAACCTGGCCTGGCAGTTGGGGCTGGACTGTTCCTGTTGGGAACAGGGTCAAGACTGATTTGCACATGGCCGGGTTCAAACTGGAATGGCATGGTGAGCAAAAAAACAATGGATTTAGGGCCAGATCTCTGTACTGCAGTGAATGTATGACATTGTTCTGCATTCTGTCCATCAATTGTACTTTTTGCATTTTTATTTAGAGGCAACACCTTTGTGCATGGGCCTACAACTATTGCTTTAAACGGGCAGGCACTATCAGGTACTCAGTATCTGCACTTCTTACATTTGAAAAGGATGGTGCCAACACTTCTTAGCACTGCTCTAATGGTTTTAATGGGAGAGTACCAGTACTTCTCAGCGGCAAACAGGTACTTTGGAACAAGGCATACCTGCACTTCTGTACCTGCACTTCTATATTTCCATTTCAAGCACTGCCCGCAACCTCTGTGGCAGTTGTTGTGGGACCCAGTTTGGGCTTGACCGTTCCCATTGGGCACAGGGTCAAGACTGATTTGCATATGGCTGGTTCAAACTGGAATGGCATGGTGAGCATGGACTGTTCTCATTTTGCACAGGGTCAAGACTGATTTGCTTATTGCTGGGTTCAAACTGGAAGGGCACTGGTGAGTTAAAAAAAATGATGGATTTAGGCCCAGATCTCTGTACTGGGGTGAATGTATGACAGTGTTCTGCATTCTGTCCATCAATTGTTCTTTTTGTGTTTGTCAACCAGAGTGGGACGGGTATGCCCAGACGCGGGTCCCGTGCGCTCCATGCCACTGAAGTCAAGCTATCCTTGCTGATGAGGGATGAAACCCCAAAACCGGTCCTAGGATGTTTGTTTTCAGTCCAGGTAGGACCTGACCTGGCAGTTCGGCCTGGACTGTTCCCATTGGGCACAGGGTCAAGACTGATTTGCATATGGTTGGGTTCAAACTGGAATGGCATGGTGAGCAAACACACGATGGATTTAGGCCCAGATCACTGTACTGGGGTTAATGTATGACATTGTTCTGCATTCTGTCCATCAATTGTTCTTTCTGCATTTGTCACCCCGAGTGGGACGGGTTTACCCATTTGTGGGTTTACTCTCCATGCCACTGGAGTCAATCTATCCTGACTGATAAGGCGTGAAACCCCGAAAGCAGTCCTAGGATGTTTGTTTCCAGTCCAGGTAGGACCTGGCCTGGCAGTTCGGGCTGGACTGTTCCTATTGGGCACAGGGTCAAGACTGATTTGCATATGGCTGGTTTCAAACTGGAATGGCATGGTGAGCAAAAAAAACAATGGATTTAGGCCCAGATCACTGTACTGGGGTTAATGTATGACATTGTTCTGCATTCTGTCCATCAATTGTTCTTTTTGCGTTTGTCACCCCGAGTGGGACGGGTTTACCCAGTTGTGGGTCCTTTACTCTCCATACCACTGGAGTCAATCTATCCTGACTGATAAGGCGTGAAACCCCGAAAGCAGGTCTAGGATGTTTGTTTCCAGTCCAGGTAGAACCTGGCCTGGCAGTTGGGGCTGGACTGTTCCTGTTGGGAACAGGGTAAAGATTGATTTGCATATGATTGGGTTCAAACTGGAATGGCATGGTAAGCAAAAAAAACAATGGATTTAGGCCCAGATCACTGTACTGGGGTTAATGTATGACATTGTTCTGCATTCTGTCCATCAATTGTTCTTTCTGCGTTTGCCACCCCAACTGGGACGGGTTTACCCAGTTGTGGGTCCCTTGCTCTCCATGCCACTGGAGTCAAGCTATCCTGACTGATAAGGGGTGAAACCCCGAAAGCAGTCCTAGGATGCTTGTTTCCAGTCCAGGTAGGACCTGGCCTGGCAGTCTGGGCTGGACTGTTCCTATTGGGCACATGGTAAAGACTGATTTGCATATGGCTGGGTTCAAACTGAAATGGCATGGTGAGCAAAAAAGCTATGGATTTAGGCCCAGATCTCTGTACTGGGGTGAATGTATGACATTGTTCTGCATTCTGTTGATCAATTGTACTTTTTGCGTTTGTCACCCCGAGTGGGACAGGTATGCCCAGACGTGGCTCCCGTGCTCTCCATGCCACTGGAGTCAAGCTATCCTGGCTGATGAGGGTCTCGACCCCGAAACCGGTCCTAGGATGCTTGTTACCAGTCCAGGTAGGACCTGGCCTGGCAGGTCGGGCTTGACCGTTCCCATTGGGCACAGGGTCAAGATTGATTTGCATATGGCTGGGTACAAACTGGAGTGGCACTGGTGAGCAAACAAACAATGGATTTAGGCCCAGATCTCTGTACTGGGGTGAACGTATGACATTGTTCTGCATTCTGTCCTTCAATTGTTCTTTTTGCGTTTGTCACCCAGAGTGGGACGAGTATGCCCAGACGCGGGTCCTGTGCTCTCCATGCCACTGGAGTCAAGCTATCCTTGCTGATGAAGGGTGAAACCCTGAAACCGGTCCTAGGATGTTTGTTTCCCGTCCAGGTAGGACCTGGCCTGGCAGTTCAGGCTGGACTGTTCCCATTGGGCACAGGGTCAAGACTGATTTGCATATGGTTGGATTCAAATTGGAATGGCATGGTGAGCAAAAAAACGATGGATTTAGACCCAGATCACTGTACTGGGGTTAATGTATGACATTGTTCTGCATTCTGTCCATCAATTGTTCTTTCTGCGTTTGTCACCCCGAGTGGGACGGGAATACCCAGTTGTGGGTCCTTTACTCTCCATGCCACTGGAGTCAAGCTATCCTCACTGATAAGGGGTGAAACCCCGAAAGCAGTCCTAGGATGCTTGTTTCCAGTCCAGGTAGGACCTGGCCTGGCAGTCTGGGCTGGACTGTTCCTATTGGGCACATGGTAAAGACTGATTTGCATATGGCTGGGTTCAAACTGAATTGGCATGGTGAGCAAAAAAGCTATGGATTTAGGCCCAGATCTCTGTACTGGGGCGAATGTATGACATTGTTCTGCATTCTGTTGATCAATTGTACTTTTTGCGTTTGTCACCCAGAGTGGGACGAGTATGCCCAGACCCGGGTCCCGTGCTCTCCATGCCACTGGAGTCAAGCTATCCTTGCTGATGAGGGGTGAAACCCTGAAACCGGTCCTAGGATGTTTGTTTCCCGTCCAGGTAGGACCTGGCCTGGCAGTTCAGGCTGGACTGTTCCCATTGGGCACAGGGTCAAGACTGATTTGCATATGGTTGGATTCAAATTGGAATGGCATGGTGAGCAAAAAAACGATGGATTTAGGCCCAGATCACTGTACTGGGGTTAATGTATGACATTGTTCTGCATTCTGTCCATCAATTGTTCTTTCTGCGTTTGTCACCCCGAGTGGGACGGGAATACCCAGTTGTGGGTCCTTTACTCTCCATGCCACTGGATTCAAACTATCCTTGCTGATGAGGGGTAAAACCCCAAAACCGGTCCTAGGATGCTTGTTTACAGTCCAGGTAGGACCTGTCCTGGCAGTTCGGCCTGGACTGTTCACATTGGGCACAGGGTCAAGACTGATTTGCATATGGTTGGGTTCAAACTGGAATGGCATGGTAAGCAAAAAAACTATGGATTTAGGCCCAGACCACTGTACTGGGGTTAATGTATGACATTGTTCTGCATTCTGTCCATCAATTGTTCTTTCTGCATTTGTCACTCCAACTGGGACGAGTTTACCCAGTTGTGGGTCCCTTGCTCTCCATGCCACTGGAGTCAAGCTATCCTGACTGATAGTGGGTTAAACCCCCAAAGCAGTCCTAGGATGCTTGTTTCCAGTCCAGGTAGGACCTGGCCTGGCAGTCTGGGCTGAACTGTTCCTATTGGGCACATGGTAAAGACTGATTTGCATATGGCTGGGTTCAAACTGAAATGGCATGGTGAGCAAACAAACAATGGATTTAGGCCCAGATCTCTGTACTGGGGTGAATGTATGACATTGTTCTGCATTCTGTTGATCAATTGTACTTTTTGCGTTAGTCACCCCGAGTGAGACAGGTATGCCCAGACGTGGCTCCCGTGCTCTCCATGCCACTGGAGTCAAGCTATCCTTGCTGATGAGGGGCGAAACCCCGAAACCGGTCCTAGGATGTTTGTTTCCAGTCCAGGTAGGACCTGGCCTGGCAGTTCAGGCTGGACTGTTCCCATTGGGCACAGGGTCAAGACTGATTTGCATATGGTTGGGTTCCAATTTGAATGGCATGGTGTGCAAAAAAATGATGGATTTCGGCCCAGATCACTGTACTGAGGTTAATGTATGACATTGTTCTGCATTCTGTTGATCAATTGTACTTTTTGCGTTAGTCACCCCGAGTGAGACAGGTATGCCCAGACGTGGCTCCCGTGCTCTCCATGCCACTGGAGTCAAGCTATCCTTGCTGATGAGGGGCGAAACCCCGAAACCGGTCCTAGGATGTTTGTTTCCAGTCCAGGTAGGACCTGGCCTGGCAGTTCAGGCTGGACTGTTCCCATTGGGCACAGGGTCAAGACTGATTTGCATATGGTTGGGTTCCAATTTGAATGGCATGGTGTGCAAAAAAATGATGGATTTCGGCCCAGATCACTGTACTGAGGTTAATGTATGACATTGTTCTGCATTCTGTCCATCAATTGTTCTTTTTGCGTTTTTCACCCCGAGTGGGACGGGTTTACCCAGTTGTGGGTCCTTTACTCTCCATACCACTGGAGTCAATCTATCCTGACTGATAAGGCGTGAAACCCCGAAAGCAGTTCTAGGATGTTTGTTTCCAGTCCAGGTAGAACCTGGCCTGGCAGTTGGGGCTGGACTGTTCCTGTTGGGAACAGGGTCAAGACTGATTTGCACATGGCCGGGTTCAAACTGGAATGGCATGGTGAGCAAAAAAACAATGGATTTAGGGCCAGATCTCTGTACTGCAGTGAATGTATGACATTGTTCTGCATTCTGTCCATCAATTGTACTTTTTGCATTTTTATTTAGAGGCAACACCTTTGTGCATGGGCCTACAACTATTGCTTTAAACGGGCAGGCACTATCAGGTACTCAGTATCTGCACTTCTTACATTTGAAAAGGATGGTGCCAACACTTCTTAGCACTGCTCTAATGGTTTTAATGGGAGAGTACCAGTACTTCTCAGCGGCAAACAGGTACTTTGGAACAAGGCATACCTGCACTTCTGTACCTGCACTTCTATATTTCCATTTCAAGCACTGCCCGCAACCTCTGTGGCAGTTGTTGTGGGACCCAGTTTGGGCTTGACCGTTCCCATTGGGCACAGGGTCAAGACTGATTTGCATATGGCTGGTTCAAACTGGAATGGCATGGTGAGCATGGACTGTTCTCATTTTGCACAGGGTCAAGACTGATTTGCTTATTGCTGGGTTCAAACTGGAAGGGCACTGGTGAGTTTAAAAAAATGATGGATTTAGGCCCAGATCTCTGTACTGGGGTGAATGTATGACAGTGTTCTGCATTCTGTCCATCAATTGTTCTTTTTGTGTTTGTCAACCAGAGTGGGACGGGTATGCCCAGACGCGGGTCCCGTGCGCTCCATGCCACTGAAGTCAAGCTATCCTTGCTGATGAGGGATGAAACCCCAAAACCGGTCCTAGGATGTTTGTTTTCAGTCCAGGTAGGACCTGACCTGGCAGTTCGGCCTGGACTGTTCCCATTGGGCACAGGGTCAAGACTGATTTGCATATGGTTGGGTTCAAACTGGAATGGCATGGTGAGCAAACACACGATGGATTTAGGCCCAGATCACTGTACTGGGGTTAATGTATGACATTGTTCTGCATTCTGTCCATCAATTGTTCTTTCTGCATTTGTCACCCCGAGTGGGACGGGTTTACCCATTTGTGGGTTTACTCTCCATGCCACTGGAGTCAATCTATCCTGACTGATAAGGCGTGAAACCCCGAAAGCAGTCCTAGGATGTTTGTTTCCAGTCCAGGTAGGACCTGGCCTGGCAGTTCGGGCTGGACTGTTCCTATTGGGCACAGGGTCAAGACTGATTTGCATATGGCTGGTTTCAAACTGGAATGGCATGGTGAGCAAAAAACAATGGATTTAGGCCCAGATCTCTGTGCTGGAGTGAATGTATGACATTGTTCTGCATTCTGTCCATCAATTGTACTTTTTGCATTTTTATTTAGAGGCAGCACCTTTGTGCATGGGCCTACAACTATTGCTTTAAACGGGCAGGTACTATCAGGTACTCACTATCTGCACTTCTTACATTTGAAAAGGATGGTGCCAACACTTCTTAGCACTGCTCTAATAGTTTTAATGGGAGAGTACCAGTACTTCTCAGCGGCAAACCGGTACTTTGGAACAAGGCATACCTGCACTTCTGTACCTGCACTTCTATATTTCCATTTCAAGCACTGCCCACAACCTCTATGGCAGTTGTTGGGGTACCCAAGGGATTAGTGATCAATGGTGCAGTAAGCACGGTGGCACTGGGCCCATGGCAGGACCTACCAAAGCAGGACGTTGATTGGGGTGGAGGATATTTCTGTGCTTGTGTCAGTGCTCATTGGGCCCTTGCTGTGCCACTGGCAGTACAACATTTCCATGCAATGTTTGATACAATAAAGCAGCCCTTGTGTGGACGCAGGTCTAGATGGCTGCACTGCGAGTTGATACTATGACTAATAATAACAGTAGTAATTACAGATATGTGTTTTATGTAATGCCTCATGCATCAGTCCCAGCTGCTCACGGCTCTGCAACTAACAGGTGCTGCTGCTATTAGCTTGATTAATGATGTAGTTCAGTACTGGAGCCATGAGGAGACAGGAGACAAACGGGAAGGTTGTGCTTTAACAGATTCAACCCATCAGGCAGTATATGTGAAAGGAAAAGCACAGCTGATGCCTATTCAGGTGGCTGATGTTCCCATGGTCAATGGTTATAGCCAGCAGGGATTACAGACTTCCCGGTTCCCACCGCATTTTAGGCTGTACATGTTACCTGAGACACTTGCCATGCCATTCATTGAACAGCTATGTCTCTTTGCAGTGAGGAGACTTGAAATCATATGAATCGTTAAGATCAGGGCATAAGTCCTAAAAAATAGTGGGTGGACCAAGGGTCTGATGTTCAAATGCGTTCTACAGGCACAAAACATGCAATTTGCACAATATCCGGCTTTGCAACTGCCAAACACAAAAGCATTGCAGCATATATGCCAACAATCGAGATTCAGGCAGGCGAGTCCCTGTTTTTAGGGACTAATGGCCAACAATCGAGATTCAGACAGGTGAGTCTCTACTTCTTTTAGGGACTAATGGCTCTATTTCAGCTTACTCACACCTAAGAAATCCTCCTCTTCAGTCCAAGTAAATGGGGAAACTATAAATTCACCTGCGTTTTCATTCTAATGCTCCCTCATTTCTTTTCCCACATGTTGGTATGTATCCAATATACAAAGAGTACTTTGCAAGCCAGAAATATCTTTCTGACTCGCAAAGTACGCTATGTGATCCCTTGTAAATCGAAAGTGGAGTAGATGTGAAAGGGACACCCACCTCCTTCTTCTGAGTAGTTGTGGTTTTCTGAAGTGGTTTGTGATTAAGAATGGGAAATTTCCTAGCTAATGTTACGGAAAGTTTCAATTCTATTAAGGACTTGGAGGCGAGGATTATGCTGTACTTTCAGTGCTTTATTCCAACAGCAGCCATTTTAAAACTTGAACTGAGACCACATTTCCCAAATACCCTCAGGAAAAAATGGTCAACAAAAACAAAGAAGGGACAGCATATCCCTTAGTCCAAATAGCCAATCACGATCCATGATCCATAGCCCAGTCCGTCGTCATCCCCTTGCTCATCTTCTTTCTTTGCACGAGTGCGCCATTAATACTAGCCTATTTGTCCTGTTTCCCGGTGTCTGCTCCTAGAAACCAAAGAACAACATCAGGACTCGAATTGTCAGAGACGAAAGCAAAATTTGCAAACAAGGGAATCGACAAGAGAACATCAAAGAGTCAGAATCATGCTGAAGGCAAATGAAACAAATCAGGCAATGAGCAGAATACATAAGCAAAACATGCACAAACAAAATGCACAGTATAAACCATAAAGATACTACTTACTCCCAACGGGCAGGATATCTCGCAGAGACCTGTGGGTGGGATAATCCTCACCTCCGAGTCCTTAATAGAATTGAATCTTTCCGTTTTGTTTGCTAGGAAATTTCTCATTCTATGTCAGTATCGGAGGCTTCGGTTTATGCTAAGTCAAAGCTTGCTTACCACCAAATGCGCCATATCGATAATAGGCTTAAAATAGAACTGTTTAATGGTTGAATCTGAGGACCAATCTGCCGCATTCATAATGTCCTCCAGATGAGCTCCCAGAGAGAATGCCTTGGAGGCCATCACGCCTCGTGCAGAATGAGCTCCAAATTGATGTAGGCTAATGCCTGCTTCCTGCATAACCCACCGCACCCAGCGTGCGATAGTGGGCGATGACACCGCCCTGAGGGGCTTCAGGAGAGCAAACAATAGCTGTCTCTCCCCAGGTCTGAGCTCCGAAGACATCTCATAAGCTTTCAAAACAGCGCACCACACACAGCTTGGGGGAGTCTGGAAATGCTGGGTATTCAATAACACACGTATAACTCTTGGTCCTGTGACTGATTGTAAACGACACCCCCGAAGGAAAAAAAACTCTGCCCGTGATGTCCAAGGCTCGTACGTCCGACAATCTGCAGCACAAAATCAAACAAAGAAGCATCACTAGTTTCACAGTAAGCTCTTTGCGGGATAAAAACTCATCAGGTTGCCATGAAAGAAACAAATTAAGCACTCTGTTAACATCCCACAGCTCCGAGTACCGGGGTTCGGAGGAAGTGACAAGCGGAGGCCTATCAAGAGTCTGCATACGAAAAGATGTTCTCCCACCGGCTTGCCGTCCAGTGGGATATGCCCTGATGAAATTGCAGAGAGGAAAGTATTGACCGATCGGTAAGCCAAACCCTGCCGGGCCAGATTCGCCAAGAAATTCAAAACGTGGTCTAAATCTGCGCCCACGGGATCGCAACTCCGTCGCACACATTAATGACACCATTGTCCCCAGGCCGAGCGATAACGCTTGACGGTACTGTCCGACCAGGCCTTGGATAAGAGGCTCTCAGCGAACTCCGAAAGGCCTGGGATCGACCATCTACCCCTGTAAACTTCCACGCCATGAGGTGAAGAGAGCCGTCGAGGACCATCTGATGAGGATGGTTGTTGGGATTGAGAAGAAGCTCTGGAAAGTGGGAGGGTGGGATTGGAAAATCCCAAGAAAGTTCCAGAAGAACTGAGAACCAAACTTAAGACCTTCAAATGGAAGTAATGAAAACCATGTTGGCCTGTTGTCGCCTGATCTGAGCTGACACTCTGATGATCATGACGAAGGGCAGGAATGCATAAAGCCATTCCTGCGTCCAATCTTGCAGGAATGCATCCATGGCTAGAGCCAGGGGATCCGGCCTCCAGCTGAAAAAGCGAGGTAGCTGATGATCCAACCTGGAAGCAAAAAGATCCACGGAAAAAGGACCCCAAAGGTCCTGCACCTGAGAAAAAATGTTCGGATGCAACTTCCACAGACTGGAAGTGTCACAACTGCCAGTCTGCCACCAGATTCTCTCGACCTGGGAGATATTACGCCGTCACCGAGATATGATGGTCTAGGCAGAACTGCCAAAGATTTGTTGCCAGGTCCCTAAGCACCTTCGAGCGAGTGCCCCCAAGGTGATTGATGTAACAGACCACCAATAAGTTGTCCATTTTTAGGAGGACACAGGACTGGACTTTGTCTTTGGTCCAACAACACACGACGAAGGAACCCGCCAGAAGCCCCAGTCAATTGATGTGAAGTTCCTGCTCCTGCGGGGACCATAAACCGCCTGTGGAGAACTCTCCACACCTTGCGCCCCAGCCTGATGTGCTGGCGTCTGACTCTATAACTAGGTCTGGGGCGGAGCCGAAAATCGCTCTCCCGTTCCAGGCCTCCATGTAAGAGAGCCACCAGCGAAGTTCTCCTAGCGCCTCGTCCAACAGGGAGACCGGATGGGAGTATGGGATCCCTTTGCAAAGATGTTTGGCCTTCAGGAGCTGCAAGGCCGGACAGTGTAGTGGACCCGGGAATATTGCCTGGATCGAGGCTGAGAGCAACCCGACAATGCGGGCAATCTGCCGACGGGGAGCCATACCTTTTGCCAGGGTGCGCTTGAGCTTGTGGCGAATCTTTGCCAACTTGCGTGCTGGAAGACTGAGGGTCGCGTCCGTGGAGTCGATCACAAAACCCAAATAGGCGACTCGCTGGGCCGGCACCAACAGGGACTTCTTGGAGTTTATGACAAACCCCAAACTCTCCAGCAGACTGATTGCTAGTTGCAGCAACTGATCGCAAAGCACCCCGGGAGCCTGGGCCAGTAACAGCATATCTTCTAGGTAAACAATGAGACTCGGCCCTCTCACCCTGAGGTATTCCACAACTGGTTTGAGAACCTTTGTGAAGAACCACGGGGCGGATGAGAGATCGAAGGGAAGAGTTGTGAAGTGATACACTTGTTGGCGCCAGAGAAACTGCAGGAACCTTCTGTGGGGGAAAAAATAGGGATGGCCAAGTAGGCATCCTTTAAATCCAAGCAGACCATCCAATCTGCCGGCCTGAGCACGTCTTGCAGGAGGTGAAAACCCTCAATCTTGAAAAGGCGGTACACCAGCCATTCGTTGAAATCACGCAGGTTGAGAACCGGCCGCTTCCCCCCATCCGTCTTGTCCACCACAAACATATTGCTTAGAAATCCCTGTGGATGCAAGACGGTGGGACAATAGTGCCTTTGTCTAAGAGCGCGGAGACCTTTGCGTCGATTAATGCCTCTTCATGTTGGGAAAACCGAATAGGGTGGGGCCGAAACGTTTGTTTGGGATCGCCACAGAACTCTATTTGAAAACCTTGCACCGTCTGTAGAACCCAAGCATTGGACGTGACTGTCCTCCACACATTCAGAAAATCGG
Organism: Triturus cristatus; assembly: GCF_964204655.1. Classification (NCBI taxonomy): domain Eukaryota; kingdom Metazoa; phylum Chordata; class Amphibia; order Caudata; family Salamandridae; genus Triturus; species Triturus cristatus. The sequence continues at coordinate 507,530,340 of NC_140587.1, forward strand.
CCAGACAGCCTCCCACTCGCACTAGAGAAGTTGTGGAAACACTTACCGGAGTTAGAGGTGTTGTCTCTAACGCGGAAACCTCAGCCTCTGGAATGTCACCCTCGGGAGGGGTAAAAGTTGGAATACCATGCCTGGTTCTGGTATTGCCCCTGCCTGGAGCCTTGCCCCCTGAAGTTGCTGTTGTTATTTGGGGCCTGGCCAGTCGAGTGGCCTTTTCCTTGACCGGCCCCACAGAAAACCTGGGAGGGAAAAACTTTCTTAATGGAAAACTGCACCCTATTCAAAGATGTGAACTTACCCAGCTCCTTTATAAATGGTTCTCCAAACAAACCTCCCTGGGCAACCACCCCGGCCTCAGAGTCAGCCAAGTCTCCCAGTTTGGGATCCACTTTTATCAAGAAAGACCTCCTACACTCAGTTGAGAGCGCAAGAATTTTGGTTCCCCAGAAACACTACTACTCTTTGCGCCCACTTGGAGAGAGCGTTTGGAGATATTACTGCTCCTGTAGACTTAGCGTCCTCTGCCATGACCAATATCATGGTGATTGGGCCCAGGGCATCCAGGAGCTTATCCTGGCATGCCCTCCAGCATCAATCTATCCCTTTCTTATGATCTTTCGTGAGAAAGGTCGCCATCCTAGGATCGAGCTCTGGTATTTGAGTGACTTTCCCATCCAGAGAGGGACGAGGGCATTCTGAGCGAAGGCGACTGCGAGCCTCCTTGCCCATTGACGTGCAGATCCTGCTTGCTACATAACCAGCCACCTTGGTTGAAGACGTCCATTCCGAGGACTTTGGGTGCATTACCAACTCAGGATCCAGTATATCGGATTCTGCACTGGTACCCAGGGCCGGCTCTAGGGCGGTGCGAACGGTGCCACCGCACCGGGTGCAGACTTCACGTGGGGGCACCTATGTGCTACTTTATCTTGTTTTCAAAGCACACGCTGCCGTGTTCATGGCCTCCAGCAATTTTCGGCCAATAATAAAAATGTCAAGTGAACTCCGGTGATTAATGTTCTTCCCGGTGAGAGACCGTAGTTTTGTCTAGTGGAAGTTTTGACTGCTGGAAGTTTTAATTCCTCATAAGTTAGTGCAGACGGTCAATATGCCTGCTGCAAAGAATGTGTACTATGCAAATCACAAAGTGAATATAACATTAATAGGTCAGTGAGTTAGTGCTTTCATCAGACACTTCCTTTTGTTACTTGCAGTTTACAAGTTAAACTCCTAATGTAAAACAGTGAGCTACTACCTGTCATCAAAGAACTGAAATGCAGACTTCAAGTACAGATTAGAGCGTATTGATTTTTCCCCCAGACTTTCATTATCCTAATGTTTCACAAAGGGTTCATTTGGGTAGAAATAATTTCTGATTATTAAAGAGAACCCCCAAGCATGGAATTATGTTTCAAATTCTGAGTTTGTGCTTCTCCAGACCAAGCCCCCCTAAACTATACTCCCTACCAGTATGGATGACATATAAATCCTACCCCTTGTAGTCCTCCGTCTTATGTAACGTGTCCTATACATTGATTTACACATATATGATTGATTGTCTCTGTAATGTGTGTGCAATGTAAAGTGCTCTGACAACCTTCACTTTTATGAGTGACACTATAAAACAAATTAAATGCATCTGTGAGAGAGTGGTTATGGAGACAGTTAAAGGGTGGTAGTGCGGGAATTCATTGCAGAGGTGGTCATTGGGGAGGGGGGGCGCCAAAAATCATTATCGCAAAGGGCACCACCAGTGCTAAAGCCGGCCCTGCTGGTACCCTGCGGATCCGTAGGGCGGGGGATGGGGCCAGATACCACAGCCTGGAGGGACCTGGCTCCTCGTCTGTATCCCCGTGAATGTCATCCTCAAACCCTTGGGAGGGACTGGGTGGATCAATAGGCACAGAGGAAAGGAGAGGGAGCTAAGGGAGGTGGTTGCTGAGGGTTGTGTGCTAGAAAAGCTTCTCTCAAATGCTGAAAAGTGTCTTGGTCTACGCCGTCCACATTAGGACGCTTAGCGGGCACAGGGTCACTGTTAGAAATTGCTAGCGGTGCAGCTGGAGCCGACACCGCCGTTGGGGCCCATTTAGAACAAAACTGCTCCAACCTTTGGCATAAACGCTCCTCCATGGGAGCCATGAACTCTTCTACAGCGCAGTAGATGGACGCATCCACCGAGTTGTAGAAATCGTCATCCCAGGGTAGCTGCTCAAGGGGATCCTCTTCCTAGTGCATGTCTCCCTGCTGCAACATGATGAGCACTAAGACGTCACCCACAGGCTCCGAAGCTTAAGCCTAGTGGCACCCCCGCAGTCAACCGGCAGCTTAATCAGTTGCTGGGAACCAGAAAATTTAACAGGGCACAACCCCAATCAAATGAAAGGCACCTTGAGGAGCCTGGGACACCCTGCACCAAGTGTAGGAAAGCGGACGCTCCACTCGCTCTAATTAGCCCTAGGAATGTGTCCCTGCAGGCCCCAATTCAGCCTGAACCAAATGCCAATAAAAAATACACCCAGCGGGCGTCAAAGAAATTATGCTCCACACACGCACACCTACTCGATTAAATTGAGCGTCAAATTGGCCTGAGAAAATCTCTACAGACCCTCTGCGAGGGCGTATGTCTCCAGGGGTGCGAGGCAGCCAGGCAACGGTGGACGGAATGCAGGAAATTGACACAGAGGTCAAATTCTGCTTGACACGTGCGACAGCACCCCTAGGGGTCAGGGGTGCAGACCGCGCCCCGCTGCAGGACAAAAGTAGGCGGTCCCGTGTAGGTCTGATAACAGGCCCGTGGGCCACGGCGGCGACCAAACTGTGAGTTTACATCGCCGCACCACAGCACTGAAACACTGGAACAGGGCTGCACACAGCCCCGGGGCAGAAGGTAGCGTGCTGAGGCAGCCCCTCAAAGGTCAACTCTCCCCACTGAGGCGGGCCGCAACAGTGCCCCAGCGCTGCAAATAAAACACATTATGCCACAAGAAAGATCTGCAGATGGCAGAGATGAATAGCTAAAACATCCGTAATAAACGGCAGGCGCGGGACGCGAAGCGCGGTCCCATGGCTGCCGGTACAATCAACAACAGTTCAATTATATGAAGAGAAAAACAAGAACACTCATCTTATGGTTGCGAGCAACAAAGAAAGAGGATGAGCAAGCGGATGATGACAGACTGGGCTATGGATCCTGGATCATGATTGGCTATTTGGACTAAGGGACATATTGTCCCTTCTTTGTTTTTGTTGACCACGTTTTCCCGAGGGTGTTTGGGAAATGTAGTCTCAGTTCAAGTTTTAAAATGGCTGCTGTTGGAATAAAGCATTGAAAGTACAGCATAATTCAAAGCCTCCTGTCCTGACATAGAATTGCAGTTGCAAACTGAGAATACAAACCTGTCAAAGTAGGGGCACATAGTCACAACATGGAAGCTGTCCATAATGGACTGTTTGCACTTTGTGACTGGCAGCTGTGGTCATCTGGTAGGGTATTAGCAGAGAGAGTTTCAAAGGACCATTGCATGTAGCGCCAGTGATCCCTAGCAGCATGCCATTTCTCTTTTTAAGGTCGAGCCTCTGAGAGCATTCACTAGCTCATGCGTCTTGCTTGCAAGACACTTGTTAACAAAAAGGGATTGCAGCCCGCCCATAGCTTACCGTTTGTTGGCTCGCATGGTGCTCTTCTTTACAGCCTCGTAATTCAAGGCAGGCCTAACATCATTACAATACATCTTTGTGGAGCAGGGACTAAGCACTGATTGTTTTAACTTAATCAGGCCCTGACAGCTTCTCCCCACTTGATTGAGGTGCTATTTTGTTCTGTTTAACTTTTAGTACCTTGCAAACAAAAAGCACGTGACTGGCAAAAATGTGCCCAGCAGAACAAAAAAAATTACAAAGGTTTATTTTCTATAATTCTATTATATTGCCAAATCTTCTTTTTTCACTTTGCACAAAATTTTCCTTTGGCTTTTGCTTGTGGGCTCTGTTCTAAAAAAATTAGGATTATTTTATTGCAAAGTGACACTTTTTCTTTCTTATGTGTGATCTCTGAAATTATGCGTTAACACACAGTCATACAGAACACCCCAATCCTCCCCACTTCAGCTTGCGCCAATCCACTCCACCTCACACCAATCTGCCCCAGACAAATCCAGTCCACTCCAGTTCACTCCAAACACCACACTCCAATCCTTCCAACCCACTCCAATCTGCTTCACTCCAATCCAAAATAATCTGCCCCACTATAATCCAAAACAATCTGCCCAATCCAATCAAAAATAATCTGCCCCACTCCCATCCAAAACAATCTGCCCCACTCCAATCCAAAACAATCTGCCCAACTGCAATTCATCTAACTCTAATCCAAAACAAAATACCCAACTCTAATCTGCCACACTCCAGCCTGCCCCACTCCAAATCCACCCAACTCCAGTCCAAAACAAACTGCCCATTCAAATCTGCCCCACTATAATCCAAAACAATCTGCCCACTCCAATCCACCTATCTCCCGTCTGCCCAACTCCAATTCAAAACCATCTTCCCCACTCCAATCTGCCCCACTTCACTCCAATCCACCCACTCCATCCCAATTCACCCCAATCCACCCACTCCAATCCACCTCACCCAAATCCAATCCACCTCACTCCTTCCCCAATCCTACCAACTCCAATCCACCCTACTACAACCCCAAACAAACCAATCCAAAACAATCTGTCCCTCTCCAATCGAAAACAATCCGCCTACCCTAATCCAATCCACCTCACCCTAATCCAATCCACCCCACCCCACCCCACCCCAGTCCAGCCAAATGGATCTACCCCACTCCAGTCCACCCCACTGAACCCTACTCAAATCCAGCCCACCCCACCCCAATCCAATCCACCTCAATTCAATCCACTCACTCAATCCAATCAATTTCACTCCAATCAAATCCATCCCACTGCAATACAACCCACCACCTGTTCAACCCACCCCACCCCAAATCACCCCACTCCATTCCACCCCACTCCTTTGCACCCCACCCCACTCCATTTCAATCTAATCCACCCCACTGCAGTCCAATCCCCCCCTCTATGCCAATTCAACCCACTGTAGCCCAATCCAGCCCACACCACCTCAGTTCAGTCCACCCCACCCCACTCAATCCAATTAACCCAGCCCACCACACTCCAATCCAACCAACTCCAGTCCAATCCACCCCACTCCAATCCAATCCACCCCCTCCAGTCCACCCCTCTCAACTCTAATTCACCCCACTCCAAACCACCCTACTCTAATCCAATCCAATCCACCACACCCAAACCCATCCACCCCACCCCGCTCCAATCCACCCCAATCCAATCCACCTCACCCAATTTCAATCCACCCAACTCTAATCCAGTCCACCCAATCCAATCCTCCCCACTCCACTCAATCCAACCCACTCTAACCCAATCCAATCCATCCCAATTTACTCCAATCTACCCCACTACCTCAATCCACTCCAACCTACTCCACCCAAATCTATGACACTGCACTCTACGAAACTCTCTGTCACTGACCCACTGAACTCTACTCCCCTTTACTCAACTCTACAAATCTCTGTTCCCCGTACTCTACTCTACAACACTCTACTCCAACAAGTCCAGACTACAACACTCTACCCCCACCACACTTTAGGACACTCTACTCCAACAAATCCACTCTACGACACTCTACTCCCCCCCACTTCACTCTATGACATTCCACGCCACTAACTTTTAGCCATGCTGAACAGCAGCCACATTGATTTACAACAAGGCAAAACACATTTCCAAAGCCAATATGTGTAGGCGAGACCTATGGACTTTGTCAATGCTAGTTTTAAATTCAGCCCCTGCCATTTAAAGGGGCTTCACTCAGAAAAATAATTTACTGTTTTGAGATTGTGACTGCAGTAACGGATGTCTGCTGTTGCTCTTGGATCTCCATCCATCTATTCACAAGCATTCTGTAGGATCACAACATGGAATCCTGCCTCTCTAATATTAGTGAAGATGGTTAATGAAATGCAAATTGGTGCACTGAAATGGATTTTGTGACTTGAGCAATGATATATCAAGCCCAATTGGGCCTGGCACAGCTCAGTCAATGGAAATGGAGTGAAGACACAAGAACTGATGTCACAGCGCTATCCTACACCTCTACAGTTCTATTGTGCAGTCAACGCTGAAAGACAGCCTTTAACATATATTTAATGTATGAATGTAAACATTTGTATAAAATGCATTATTCATATCTAAACCAAACATACATTACATCTATCTACTTGCAGACTGCAAAGGCAAAAAAGATCGCTCTTAAACATCTCATGTAACCTTGGAATTCATTACATTGTTAACAGGGATTTGGACAATTAATGACAATAATTTGTGATACATTTGAAGATTGTGTCATTGTGCATGGGTTTGTCATCATAGACTTGTTAGTGGCACTGTGACGTGGCCTCATTACTGCATGTGCAATTTTTAAAGACAACATTTAATCACACTCAAATGTGAATATAAAATATTGAATTTCCATTTCACTTTCATCAGTCACGTATTCAATGCAGAATGCAGTGGCGGTTCCTCTGCTACGGTAGGGGAGCGTCGCCCCACTGCTATTTCAGCAGTGCCAAAAAGAAATTTATAACACCTGGATGGTATTATAATTTTCTTTTTCTATGCAGGAGTGGGGTGGAGCTGGCTCTGTGACACCAGAGCAGGGGAGGAGTAGTTTGCACTCCTCTAAGTGCACATGACAGTTTGTCCAGCCCTCTAGGACTGGCAAAACTGACATGTGCACTTGACCTGTTCTCCATTGGGCTGTGTTGCTGTTCAGTGCCAAAGTGCAAGTGCTCCCTTTGTAAATTGTTGTTATGGATTGGTGTTTTCAAGATTGGCTGATTTGATTTACTAGTCAGTCCCTATAACAGTGCACTGTGTGTGCCCTGGACCTGTAAATCAAATGCTGCTAGTGGGCTGCAGCACTGATTGTGCCACCCACATAAGCAGCCTGTAAGTGCACCTCTGGCCTGCCATTGCAAAGCCTGTGTGCAGTTCTAGTACTGCCATGTCGACCTGGCAAGTGCATCCACTTGCCAGGCCCTAATGTTCCTGTTTCTTGCATGTTATTCACCCCTAAGGTAGGCCAAAGGAACCCCTGTGGGCAGGGTGCAGTATATGTGAAAGGTAGAACATGTCCTGATGTTTGTAAGTGCCAGATCGGGCAGGGTTCTGTGGTGTACTTGGGACAACAGGTAGGGAGCAGCCAGGTGGCGCCCCTACAGCCCAAGATTGATACCTTTCTGGCTTCGGAACCCCCCAAGACCCAGACAGAGGTGAGGGCATTCTTAAAACTCACCGGGTAATACAGGAGATTTGTCAAGGGGTATGGGACCATTGTTGCCCCCTCGACAGAGCTGACTTCCGGGACGCAGCCCAGGAAGGTGAACTGGACTGACGCCTGCAAGAAGGAATTAATGTCTTGAAATCTGCCATGTGCACGGCGCCCGTGCTTCAGGCGCCCAACTTCTCAAGGGAAATCATTGTGCAGACAGATTCTTCAGAGCATGGTGTAGGGGCTGTGCTCTCACAGCTAAATGAGGAGGGCCTAGACCAACCTGTAGCCTTCATTAGTAGGAGGTTAGTTCCACTGGAACAGAGGTGGAGTGTGATTGAGCGTGAGGCATTTGCTGTGGTCTGGACGCTGAAAAAGCTGAGGTCCTACTTGTTTGGGACTCACTTCTGGGTTCAGACTGACCACAGGCCCACTCAGATGGTTGATGCAAATGATGGGTGAGAATCCAAAGCTGTTGAGGTGGTCCATTTCCCTACAGTGGGTAGACTTCACAGTAAAACCCCGCCCTGATACAGAACACGCCAATGCTGATGATCTATCCAGATTTTTCCACCTTAGTGAAGAGAACTCCCAAGAGGGTGGATAGTTCTCTCCACATTTCATCTAGAGAGGACATGTTTTAGACCTGGCACCATTGGCGTGGGTCTACCCTGCATTTTTTGACTTTGCCTCCTGTGTTTTTGCTGTGTGTTGGATTCCGTTTTGCTGTTCTAGATGCTTTGGGCACTATGCCACTGAGGTTCAGTGCCAAAGTGCAAGTGCTCCCTTTGTAAATTGTTGTTATGGGTTCGTGTTTCCATGATTGGCTGATTTGATTTACTAGTCAGTTCCTATTACAGTGCACTGTGGGCAGATGGAGTCTATGTCACTCAGGAGTGACCAGGAGACTTGGAAGACAAATGCCCTTTGATGTCGGGTGTTGCAGGAGAGCTGTCGATGACCTTGACTCTGCAGCTGTGAGGACCAGGCAATGCTGAGGAAGACCAGGAGCAATGCACAAGCTGCCCCACGAAAGATGTTGAGTGTGGAGGGGTCAGTATCTAGCGGGAACACCAACAAGCCTTGGCAAATGCAACCAATGCAGGAGTTGAAGAAAGAACAACGTTGGGACCAGCGAGGTCCAGGGGACGCACCACAAGCTGAAGAGTCAGGGCAAGCCCCAAACAATTGGGGGTGCCCAAAAGAAACAAAGGTGACCCTCAACAGGACCCATAGGCCGGAGGCACTGGAGTCTCAAGAGGGCCTCGAGCAGCTCACCAAAAGATGCAGGCCACTGTGCACACGATGTGATGTGGATAAAGACTTTGGTCACTGGAGATGCTTGAGGCTGGGGCTACTTGGAGCCCAAAGATCTTAGTAGAAGGAAGCCAACAAGTCTTTGCAAGTGCAAGTTGGCGCTGTGCACAGGGGTTTGATTATTGCAGCCCCCACAAGGGATACTGGCCTCAAACTTGGTAAGAGGGCAGGGCACGGCAGACCTCAAGAGCTTTGGAAAACTAACACCTGTGTTGCAGAACCTTACGGAGTCTGGAGGAGCTCAGGAGCAGCAGACCGCTCGACTTAGTTGCGGTGCCAGGGAATGGAGGGAAGTGACTCCTTCACTTCAAGGGAGATTCCTTCAGGTGTCTTTGATGCCCACAGGCCTTGGAAGGTTCCTGTATGGTGCACAGGCACAGACTGGAAGGGAGACAAAGTCAAGCCCAAACAAAGTCCAGGGAAGTTCAGAATGCCCAGACAGTAGAAAAAGAAGTGGTTTCTGATCTGAATCTTGTCCCATGACGAATCTAGGAAACCATCCACAGGTAAGCCCTTAAGTACCCTAAGGAAAGGGTTGCGATGATTCAGGGGACCCTCCCAGGGGAAGGTCTGGGCAGGGGGAAGGTTACTCCCATGTCCTTTGTCCAGTTTTGAGCCAGAGCGTTGACTAGTTTGAACAGGACAATCTATGCAGGCACCAAATGTGCCCCTCATGCAGACTTAGTGGCGCTGGCAAGTGCTCCCACCCAGTCCCAATGCACTAAATCCTGTCTAGGAGGTGGTCACACCTCACTGTGACAGGATGCCTATTGTTCTGCCTTCCCCTGCTGGAGCCTGGCTCAGCAGTAGGAAGTCAGAAATGTGTCTCTGGTCTGCAGCAACCATTTTGTGCTGTCCAGGTCTGGAAGGCTGGCACCGGGAACACTGAGAGCCTAACTGAGGGCTCTTCCAGTGCTTGGAATCATACCTCCCACACCATTTACAGTGTGGGTGTATGATTCCAACATGCTTGATACCAAACATGATAGGACGCGTTGCAGCCAGTTTCGAGATGATCATTGCGTAATTACCCCGTGCCTCTATATATGGTATATGGCTGCTTCACTGACAACCCGGGAGAATGGACTCCATAGGCTGTAGGGGTGTCCTCTCACTTAGAACCAAGCACCCTGCCTTCAGGATTGCAAAGGCCTGGTATAGGGGTGACTTATAGGTTTTAAGTGCAGTGACCCTAGATATAGGAAACCTATATCTTTGGGAAGTGGTGCTAGCACCAGCTTACACAGGCTGCAATGGCAGACCTGTAGTTCCATTCTGAATGGTCTCCCATGGGTGGCATAATGCATGCTTCAGCCCATGGGGGTTCTCTGGGGTACCTATGCCCCAGGTACCTTAGTACCATATACTAGTGACTTATAATGATACCCCAGTATCCAATATGGGATGTACCTAAGTACTTACCACAACAATTTAAGGGAGACTGGTGTACTGATTAGCAGGATCGCAGTCAGACTGTTAAAAACAGCTTAGCACCCGCAAAAATTGGGGGTAACCATGCAAAAGGAACCTACCTTCTTACACACACTCAGAAAAGAAGAGGAGTAAGCGTAGAGGTCTGTACCTCTCAAAGTCCAAAGTAAAAGTGCCCAACATCAACCCGTGGGAACGCCAATTAATACCACACCAATCTTCTGTGTAACGCCCCTTGATCACACCATCAAGGGCTCCATTGTTCTTTCCATTCTCATGTTGCAAGCTGTAACATTAGCAGACTCTCCCAGGTGAATCCTGAGAACAACATCATCCTTTGATATCTGCAACAACTCAATACATTACTGCAATTAACATTCTGGCTCTCTATGTTCTTCTCAGGCTCTCTATCATTAGTACAGACTTACATCTATTCTCAAACTAACAAACCATGTGAACGTACCTGCAAAGGAAAAGACATCCAGAAATGAAAAAACTGTAATTTATGCAAAAAGAAATATTGGCCTGTGTCAGTCAATCTAAGCATATAAATCAATGGTGCACATTAATACGTGTTTTTTGTGTACCGCAAACACAAATAAATTACACATGTACATAAATTCAGCATTAGATTCATTCATTTACACCTTTAGCAAATATAATATAACTTCAAATGCATGAATATAAGATTTGGACTAAGAACTACATTATGAATACTAATGTGAAAACATAAGGGCACACGTTTACATAAAGCTTTCTCGTTTCAAATGTAAATACATTTTAATAGTGTGAAGACGATTTTATCCAATCTCCAAAGACTACATTTTATTTTAATAAGGTTAATGCACCAGAAGAATATGAATTCCTAGTTCTAGAATGAATGCACTTCAATACTGGATTCAAGTGCAATACTTTACATTCATAACGTTAGGACACACAAAGTGTATAGTGCTAAGTGCCTGTATATATACATATTGTGTATTTATGATGTGTAAGGGTGGAGCCAAAAATACGCTACTTCAATCCCTCTTCTGAAGGCAAATCAAGCCATCGCATCAAGATCTTATCAGATGAGACTACCATGGGTCTCATAAATGCTTGTCTGGATTCCTCCAGATGTTTCATGTCATCTTAGTATCTGCTTTGTATTTCTTATAGTTCTATGTCTGCTCTTTTTCTCTTTGTTCCCTTCTTTGCTTGCATCCTCTTGTATGCCTTAAAGAGCAAAACCAGGTATATTGCACAAAGAGCAATCATCTCAACGGGCTTCAACATGCTTCCAAAAATTCCACTTCCTAGGTTTCCAAACCATCTACTTACAGCAGAAAATTAATTTCCAAATGCTTCCAAAGCACCTGTTGCTTCTAGCTCCTCCAAATCTCCCTTCATGTCAGTAATGTTTTGATAAACATCTTCTAGTCCTTATTTTTCTCAGGGTTGAAAGTGCAACATTGTTAAACTTTTAACATCCGACAGACTACTTCCTACTTTGCGAGAAAGATGTCTAATGCAAGACAGTTCTCCAAGACCATAGATCTCACAGCTACTATTTCAGTATCTACAACTAATAAGGCAGCTGCTGTACGGACAGACAACTTATCTACAATTGTGGACAATTTTCAAATGTTGATGTCATTAAAAAATCACACCTACAGATGGGAAAAGTACACTATGAATAATGTCAAATTGTTCCACATGATAAATCTTTGGAAAAGCGTAGTTTCAAAAACATATACCTTACCATCCTTTTGGCAATCTAAAATTCATTTGCTCCACATATATAATAAACTCCTGGAATAGCAGGATCTTTCCCTTCCAATAATGATCCCAATGTCCTTTAGTTTCAAAAGTGTGTTCAGACTGGCTCTTTCCCACACACTTTGGTGCCGATTCCGATCCGGTAAAAATATTTCCCGTACGACTCGTATCCGTATTTTTTTACGTACAAGTCCCGTACAAACGGCCAAGTACGATTCGTACTGTCAAATTACATACGAATTGCCTCGGGAAAAGTCTACGAGACGTCCCCGGACAGATTTACGTACGAGTCGTAAAACTGAAGTCCGAGCGCACAATTCCGATCCGTACCGGCGTTCCGAATCCCCAAGCGTATGGAAAACATCCCGTACGGAGCGAACTTTGTATGACCACTACCCCAGTACACTTGGGCACGGGGTACGAGTCGTATGGACCCCCCACCCCACCCACGCATGTACGCGCCGTACCCCAGCACCCGTGTATGTATGCGCCGTACCCCACACCCCAGCACCCGCGTATGTACGTGCCGTACCCCCCACCCCTATGTACACGCCGTACCCCCCTACCCCAGCACCCGCGCATGTACGCGCCGTACCCCCCACCCCAGCACCCGCATATGTACGTGCCATACCCCCCTACCCCAGCACCCACACATGTATGTGCCGTACCCCCCCACCCCAGCACCCGCACATGTACGCGCCGTACCCCAGCACCTGCATATGGTTGCGTTGTACCCCCCCACCCTAGCACACACGTATGTAAGCACCGTACCCCCCACCCCAGCCCCGTCCTCGGACGCACCGTGTGCCATACCCCAGCACACGCATATGTAAGCGCCGTACCCCCACCACAGCACCCGCGTATGTACGCCCCGTATACCCCACCCCAGCCCTGTACTTGGACGCACCGTACCCCAGCATTGCGTATGTACGAGTCGTACAACACCATTGCACATGTGAACACTGAACAACATAGCCATGGACGCACCTTACCTATGCGAAAAAGACTCGTACTGAACCAGGACACTGTAAAACAGCACAAGGACCGTCAATTCGACTCGTACAACACCACAAAAGACGTCTACAGGACAAAAAACTACTAAAAGACTGACCTGGCACATCCAAACAGTCAAACAGAGGCCCAAAATCACAACCACCTCTTATAACACACCCAACAAAAGTTCAAACACAGCCACACCCACAAATGGACCAATAAAAAGGGCCCACAAACACAAACCATGAGCCTTTGCAACAGACTCACTGCTGACAGACATCACACAAAAACAACTGCACCCATACACCTTAACTCACACACTTTCACACTACCTCCTCCACACAGACCCCCTCTACACATACACACGCACCTACACCTTCACACCCACAACCATCCACACCCACACCCCACACCATGCCCACAGACAAGAATACAAAGTTCACAACGGCGGAGCTGGACATCCTTGTCAACAAAATGATCAGAGTCGAGCCACAGCTCTTTGGAACATTGGTCAGACAGACCAGCATAGTCCAAAAAACTAGCCTGTGGCAGAGGATCGTCGATCGGGTGAATGCTGTTGCGGCCATCAGAAGGACCAGGAATGAATGTCAAGCCAGGTGGTACGATCTGCGCAGGGCAGTCAAGCGCAAAATGAACGAGGAATACGCCCAGAGTAACATCACAGGAGGTGGGCTGCTCCGCTGACCGGTACATTACCATCCCTGGGAGGAGAAGGTGATGGCCCTGCTTCCGCCGGTGGGAGTACACGGAGTCGAAGGAGTCCGAGAGCCTGGGGAGTACACAAACAACTCACGTAACATGGGGGAATGGCATCCACACCCCAACTACAACAAATGCACTCACCTACCCCCAAGCCTTCACCTGACACAACCACACTCTAAACAACGCTCAGGCCACTAACATGAGTATGCCCCATTTACAAAGCAAGGCCATGCCATGTCCCAGCCTACACAAACCACAAGCCCAAGACAGGATGTCCGGGATGCTGGGAGGGTGGGGATCATTAACCATATAGTAAAACTCAGAAACAGACAACAATGCCCTCAGCCCATATGGCCCAGGTACATACCCATGCACCATGCGCAATGCACAGGGACTGCCAAAGTACTGACAAAGTAGCTGACACTTGGCCCTGCTGTAGGCAGCACAAGGCCCTCCTGTGACAACTGAAAAATCTAACACAAACACAACCAGCTAAGATAGCTAGGACAGGAACTCACACTCACTGACATGGCAGCATGCGCCATGGGGGGACAGATAAATCACCTGGGAGACCAACCACAAAATCACACTACACCCACCAGCAGGCACCGTCAATCAATCAACAATCGATCTGGGTACTTGTAAGGCGCGCAACTTTCCCGTGAGGGTCTCAAGGTGCTGAGGGGGGGGGGGGGGGGGTGGTTACAATACTGCTCGAAGAGAACGGTCTTGAGGAGACATCAGAAGGCAAGAAGTAGGTCTTGGGTCAGTCGTAGGTGGGTTGGGAGTGTGTTCAAGCTCCTTGCGGCAAGGTCGGAGAAGGATCTGCTGCAGGCGGGCGTACGTTAGATGCGGGGGACAGCTGCGAGGGCGAGGATGCCGGAGCGGAGCTTGCGGGTGGGGGTGTAGAAGCTGAGTCTGATGTGCAGGTAGGCATGTCCATGGGTGTGGAGTGCCTTGTGTGCGTGGCTAAGGAGCGTACAGGTGATCCTCTTGTCGATGTGGACCCAGTGCAGGTCTCTCAGAAGGGGGGTGATGTGGCTGTGGCGGGGGGCGTTGAAGATCACTTGTGCCGAGGCGTTGCAGAAGCGTAGTATCTGCCGTTGGTGTGTGGATGGGAGTCCTGCATAGAGTGCAGTGGCGTAGTCCAGTCAGCTGCTGACGAGGGCCTGTGTCACTGTTCTACTTGTTTAAGTCGGGATCCACTAGTAGATCTGGCGGAGTGTGCGTAGGGTGTCGTTGCAGGAGGAGAAGACGCCGTTGACCTGCTTGGACATGGAGAGGGAGGATGCGAGGATCAATCCTAGGTTGCGTGCGTGTTTGGTGGGTGTCGGTGATATCCCCAGAGCAATTGGCCACCAGGAGTCGCCCCAGGCTGAGTGTGTGGTTCCCAGGATGAGGACCTCCGTCTTTTCCGAGTTCAGTGTCTGATGGCCACTCCGCATCCAGTCGTCTATGGCCCTCAGACCCTCGTGGATGTGTGTCTTGGCGGTGTGAGGGTGCTTGGTGAGGGAGAGGATGCGCTGGGTGTCGTCGGCGTAGGAGATGTCTTAGAGGTTGTGGTGGCGGACCACTTGTGTGAGGGGGGCCATGTGGATGTTGAACAGCGTCGGGCTGAGTGATGATCACTCACCCCTCACACAAGCACACACCCCCGGGGCAGCCAAGGGAGTCACACACTCTCACAATTGACATGTGACACAACAAGATCAAGCCTCAGCCAAAAAAGCATCCAAGGCCAAATGCGACATGTCAAAGACCATGGATAACCTTTCAATCTGTCCCCTGCAACATACCAATCCACAAGTGAACATTGATGTGAATGCTAGGCACATACAATTACCTGGAGGAACTGTGGCAACCTGAACATGTATGAAACATGGATGTCGCATTAAAATGCATTAACATTGTCTCCCTCTCACACACAGGGCAACGTCATGGATCTCCCCCCAACACTGGGGGGGAACAATCACAGGCCCAGGCTCAGCAGGAAGATGATCCCACCGGCAGCGACAACTCTCAGCACTCTCTGGATGACCCCAACCAACCTGGACCCTCTGGTGCCCCAGCCCCTGCAGCACCTGCGTCAGGTACATCTGTGCCAACCACCACCACCATTCTTGCCACATCCCAGGAGACACCCAGGAGCCCTGCCCGCACAGAACAACTGAGCCAGTCTGACCTGGAGGGACAAGGTTCTCCGGCCACCCAGGAGGAGGCCGACAACCCTGCAAATGCCATCTCTCAGGGGTCCGGTAGACCTGATGTGCCCACAACGGCAGGCCAGGCTCGTGTGGGCAGGGGTGGTGGGAGTGGAGGCAGGCGGAGGCGCAAACCTGACCAGCCAGCTGAGGGAACCGGTATGACACATACGGCACATCTTGGAGACATACCGGCGTGACACCAGGGGCATCAGCCAGGTAGTGGGGAGCCTCACAGAGATGAAGGGGACCCTCGACGAGATGAAGAACCTGCAGGCCGAGCAACATGCCAGTCAACAACAACACCAAGGACGGATGGAGGCAAGACTGGCTGAGCTCCTGGCGGTGCAAACGGACATAAGCCGTTCACTCCGTCGGATCGCCGACAACATGGGCAACTCTCCCTGTGCCACCAGGCGAAGACCAGCACCAGCCACAGGGAGGGAGGGAGGAGGAGGAGGATTCATTCGACGGAGCGTCCCAAGCATCGTCAAGGCCTTCATCGGAGGGTCCCCCGAGGAAGGTGGGTCGTCCACGGAAAAGGCCGTGAGAGGCAGCGTACCATCCACATCTCCCAGGTCACCTGGCCTGGCACCTGGCGCAACAGCAGCACCTCATCCAATGACATTCTCTGCCACATGGACTTGCTGGTCACAGTCTGACCAATGATGACCAACACTGTGGTCTGGACTCTGATGACTCCAACTGGCAAGGATGCCATCTCCCCCTGTGAACTTTGGATTCCATGCACACTGTATAGCACCTATTTGTCCACACTAAACAAGCCCCCACCGAGAATAATTCTCTTTTTCTACAATTACATGGCGCATTAATTTTGCATGAGTACACAACCTACGTGTGGGGAAATGTCAAACTAGGCATGAGTGTTGAACTAACTCCAGCCATCCATACCCTGGAATCTGAGTCTGGGACAGGACACACATGGGTCACAATGTATCATACTATACAGACATGGAGCACAATACTCACCCATGATGGCCTCAAGCTGCTGAGGGGGGGCATGCATTACTGTGCGGACAGACCAATTGGGAAGAGTATCCTGATGGCGTAGAGGTCATGGCTCATGTGGATGTTGCCGGGGAGGGAGTAGCAGGTATGTCTTGCCAGGTGGGAGAACTATGTCCACCATGCTGGAGTACGGTGGATGTGAAGAATGGTGGCCAGGGCAAGGTTGGATGCACGGAGTTGGCACAACGGGGTCTCGGATGACAGACGGCCAACGTTGGTGTGGGCTCTGGGGTTGTGCCCAGCCTCCTGAGTGTGGGTGAGGAGTCTGAAGGTCATCCTGCAGCACACAGTGATGCATTGCAGCTATCTCTGGTGGACGGTGAGGTGGCTGGGGCGCATGATGTTGAAGCTGAGGAGTGCACATGCAGCCTGGATGTGGACTGGTTTCCCGGGTGTTAGGATGTACTTGCTCCATAGAGGGCGGGGCAGTAGTTGACAGGGCTGGTGTTGTGCTCTTGGGTCATGGTCTGTCTTTCCCTGGAGTGGATCTATCTGTGGATCATGTGCATCATGCAGAGGGTGTTGCACCCTGAGGTACAGATGCTGGTGATTAGCATGGTAAATGTGAGTGACAATTCCATGATGCACACCATCTTGTGTGCGTGGCCACTGGGTGCATGTGCAGGGCTCTTGCGGGTGGGACACAAGCAGTTGAGCCACCTGTAAGGGGACAATCCTCAGATGATTACCTCAGTCCTGTACAAGTTCAGCCTCAGGTGGCTGATATTCAGCCATCCATCAATGGATCTCATGCCTTCTTGAATGTTGGAACTGTCAATAGCTGCGTCTTTGGTGAGGGTGAGGAGCACCTGGCTGTCAATGGCATATGAGCTGATGAAGAGGTGCTGTGTGCATGTGATGCCGGTGAGGGGGACCTGGACGCATTGAGGATTGAAACGCTGAGAGATGATACCTGGGCCATGTGCCAGATTATGCCACTATACTACATGCTGAAGGCATGAGTCCCACTCCCATGGCCTTGCTGGTGTACGGAGCCGGTGGGGATTAGGAGGGACATTACCTGGTTGCTGTGACAGGGCCTGGAAGGCGGGGCAGGGCTGTGTAGGCATTTGGAGTTGCACAATCATCATGCAAAGGTGTTGTGTGTGCGTCTGGGGTATGGCTGAGAGCAGGCGGTAGCTCCTTGGATGGACAATGCTTGGAGGGTGGCTGCAACATCAGACTGTAGTGTGATGTGGGTCATGTGAGGACATGAGGTTTGTGCAATGTGCACGTTGCATGTGCTTAAGGTCCAGCCTTTGGCACCGCGTGTGCGCTACAGTGGCACAGACAAGCTGATGCCAGACAAATGCATGGGTGGAGGGAGGAAGGGAGGAGCATCTTTGAGGTGTGTGTGTTGCCGAATCTGTAAACTCTCAGTGCCCTCGCTGCAGGGGCTGCAGTAGCAGGTGGCATGACATGGAAACTATGCCACTAGTTGCACACAAAGACAAGGATGTCAGAAAGGACTACTGCAACAGGCGTATGTAAAGGAGGAGTGTCCGGTTCCCCATGGCACACCCAGAGACAATGGATGCACAATCCCCAAAGATGACTGACACCGGATCATTAAACTGAAGGAAGAGCTACACACAGGATACACATCCTCAGCAGGTGTTGACGGTCTGTTGTGGCAACCAACATGCTCAAATACATACACAACCATGGACATCATGCACAATGGATATTGTAATCCCTGAAGAACTGCATGCATGTTGCTAAACTACACATAGACTCATATGCCCAATCTTTGACAACTATGCCAGAGATGCTGCATGCAAAGTGGCAAGAGACCAGCATTGACAGAGATGAGGCACCTTGGAGGGTGAGGTACACCTTTATTACTCAGGTTCATACCTAGGGAAATGCATCAATAGGAACAGACTCACAGGTCATTTGGCAGAACATGTGGGACCTACACTGGACACCCCCTTCATAACACAGATGCTGTAAATCCATTGAACTGGCACACAAGTGAAGTGTGTGAGCCAAACACACCCTGCTGCACACGGAGGGGCTTCAATTCCCCATTTATCCTCTCATGGGGATGTCCCACACTATGTCCACCCGTAGCATCCCGTATGTTTCAGAGGGAAGTTGTACACACATTGATACCTTCATCAGAATCCACTGTCCCATCACAGATGACTGCTATGAAGGGTGACTATCAATACATGGGAGTCATGCAACATATCATGTGCCCCATGGTGAGTCGACATGTATGTATAGTAAGACAACATGCACAGGAGCAGTGCCCACACATTACAAACCCCTACCAACACCAAAATGCCGTGCAGCAATCCTTAACCAAATAGACTTTTCACCATGTCCGTGCATGGGACGCTGATTCAGCACACGTTGCAATACTCATGAGGAATAGCGGGAGCCCAACGATGACACGAGCAGACAGCATGCCAAACAACCTGGGGATGACAGAGACACAAGAAGTCAGGGAAGAGATTGTCATCCGCATGCATGGTAATTTACTCTACAGGAATAAGTCTGTCACCATGCTATAATACAATTGAGTGTCTAAGCTAAAATGTGTGGAAGGACATCATCACTCGAGTGACACATCTGAACACACATCTAAGTCACTTAGCATACAACCAGCTGGACACACACATTGCAACACATGCCACACAAGGCTCCAGCCGTACACACTCAGACCCATGGACTCACCATTATGAGAAGAAGTTGCGTATGAGCTGACTCCGGATGTCGTCCTCCTCCTCTTCCTCATCGTCACTTGCCTCATGACCAAGCGCTTCATCCTCCACGGGTGGATGTTCCTACTCATCCGGATCCAGGATGAGTGACACAGCCTTCTCCACTGCCATGTTGTGCAGCATGCAGCACACGAGGAAGATATTACAGGCCTTCACCGGTGCATATGGGAGGGACCCGCCTGTCTTGTGAAGGCACCGGAATTTGCTCCTCAGGTGACCAAACGTCCTCTCAATCACTCGCCTGGTCTGCCCATGTGCGTTGTTGTAACGGTGATCTGCAGCTGTTCTGGGGTTGCGGAGGGGTGTCATCAGCCATGGCATGTTGGGATAGCCAGAGTCCCCTACATGGAAACATCATGTAAAGAAGTGTGTCAGGAGATGCCGTAAGATAATAAAATAGCGCTAAACAGAGGACAAACAGAGTATACCCACCAACAAGACATGCTCGTTCGTTGTGCAGCCCCAGCATCATTTCTGGCACCCTGCTACACCTCATGATGTAGGCATCGTGTGCTGACCCTGGAAACCGTGCACAGACATGGGAAATCAGCACGTTAGCAAGACACACCACAAGGGCATTTATAGAGTGGTAATGTTTACGGTTGCGATAGGCCACCTCCTGTGCCTGTGGTGGTACCAAAGACACATGTGTCCCATCAATAGATCCTATGACATGGGGCATCCCTCCCAGTGCATAGAACTCACCCGTGACACCTGTCAACTGCTCATGAGTTGGAAAATGGATGAATTCATCCAGGTGCTCCAACATGGCTTCTACAAAGTCATGGAGGACACGGCTGAACATTGTCTGTGACATGCCACCAACATCAGCTATGGTGAATTGAAACGTACCGGTGGCAAAAAAATGTAGGGCTGCCATCACCTTCATCTTGGGGGTCAGCGCAGTAGGATACCTGTGTCGCGGTTGGAGGTGTTGTTCAAGCTTTGCGGTCAAGTCCTCAATCAACTGTTGCGAGAAGCGGTAACGTCTTATGCAGTCACGTTCCCTCATGGCAGCCAAGTCTGGCATTGGTCGGGGGAGAGGCGGTGCCCTGCAGATAATTGGAAGGAAGAACGAAGAGTGAGTACCTAACAACATCAATGTCAATGAACTGAGCACATGCTCAACTGCTACTACACATCAGCTAAATACAGAGTCAGGTCTGTGCTACACATTCAGGACACGTATGGCAGCCAGGTGATACTCCTACGACAAGCCAGCTACACCCGTTGATAGTCACGTTCTACATGACATGGCCCGGAACTAGCTGTGGGCCAGTGTAAGTGAACAGCCAGAGACATCACAGGAGTGACATACATCCACAAATCTGCATTGGAAGGATATCATCTCATACAGACTGCTGGCGGCAAGCTAGACGCACAGGTCACATGTCATTGGAAATGTACAGATCATACACATAGCGATGAAGGGGTACACGTGAAAAACAAAAACACAGACATGGATACGGCGCAGATATGTCCTCATGTCATAAAATCATCTTTGAAGCATCCAGACACACGTAACGTGTGAATCCACATGCGGCATGGTGTGCGTATATGTGTTGATGAAATAAATGGGGTGTCATTGCGCCCCTGACCAGTCGCACAGCTACATATGCAAATCCACAATGCTTCAAATTAATCCTTATTATGTCAAATATTCGTTTAATTCTCTTCTCCAACTCAACTCCACTCAATCCACACTCGAAGAACCATGCAATTTTCCAGGTTTCCTATGTTTCTGATGAGACCATCCGGACTTCTATCACAAACACGATCAACGCAAGATTCATCCCAGGCATGTTCTTTATTTAAACCCAATGCATTTCGGACTGCACAAGTCCTTTGTCAGGGGTAACTACAAGTGAAACATGTTATAATTAATAATGGACATGTGCATATAACGTGATGCAACTATTCAACAAAATATGTGTGCCATGCCCATCTACACACAGACACATGTTGGATGCAGCAACAGCAGATGCAGTTGACGGAACAACAGCAGCAAGCTCATGGGAACACATGACACACACAGGACCTGTTCACATCAGGGCACGGTGTTACTTAGATGTCAGGTGTTAGTGTCCCTGTCCCTGGCATCAGGGGACATTTGCGGGTGTTGGTGACTGTGCCATACCAGTGATGCAGTGCTTGACACGTTTGTACTACATGCACACATGTGCATTGTGGGAAGGGGAAGTGTGCCACATACTGCCCCATCACACATGACATGTGTACACAGGTCATCACACATCTATTGTGTTAAAACATGAGGAGACATGTGCCACATCACTGCCTGACACACCTAGGCCCTGCACATGTAGGACTGGAATGACTATGACTTGATGTACAGCCGTGCACGAGTCTGACACCTCCATTCCATTCGTGTGCGCCTCCTATCACCTGTGTAAGCTGTGAAGCGGACAGTACACACGCTCTGAGGGCGTGTGAACGGTCCGTATCATCACACTGTTGTTCCCGCTGGAGTACGGGTGTGTGTACGGACCGTACACATGTACGTGTACGACCAGTGTGTACACGTAGGTGTACGACCATTTTGTACACCTACGTGTACACACTGGTCGTACATCTACGTGTACACACTGGTCGTACACGTACGTGTACACACCGTTAGTCCACGTATGTGGACTACCAGTGTGTACACGTACATGGACTACCAGTGTGTACACGTACGTGGACTACCAGGGCGTACACGTACGTCGACTACCAGTGTGAACACGTACGTGTACGACCAGTGTGTACACGTATGTGGACTACCAGGGCATACACCTACGTGGACTACCAGTGTGAACACGTACGTGGACTACCAGGGCGTACACGTACGTGTACGACCAGTGAATACACATACGTGGACTACCAGGGTGTACACGTACGTGTACGACCAGTGTGTACACGTACATGTATGCCCTGGTAGTCCAAATACGTGTTCACACTGGTAGTCCACGTACGTGTACACACTGGTCGTACACGTACGTGTACGCCCTGGTAGTCCACGTACGTGTTCACACTGGTAGTCCACGTACGTGTACGCCCTGGTAGTCCACGTACGTGTACACACTGGTCGTACACGTAGGTGTACACACTGGTCGTACACGTACGTGGCTAACTCAATGTGCAACTGGTGCGGTAGGAGTACGTGTGAAACGCACCGTACCTGTGTGTGGATAGCTAAATTACATAGGGACACATGAGGGACAAGTATTGGGGCCTAAATGCATGCTGGTTGTCATGGATACCGATTTTCAAGTTCAAATTTTCTATCATGTGGCCTGGAATAGGCAGTTGGCAACTAAATACAATGTTGCTAAGTGGTTGTTGACTTCACATCATGCTCAAATTTTGAACCATGCAAAGGCCCTCACTGGGGTATGTTTAAAGGGAATGGAGGAAACGTAGGATGCAAATGAGACTGACCAATCACTCTGTACTCCTGTAAATGAAACAGTCCAGCAAGGCAGATATAAGTCAGCCAGAACCCATGAGAGGGCACTTGCCTGCACTACCTTACACTCGACACCACTGCTGCTGCTTGTGATTCCTCTGGGACCATGTCAGGGACTGTGGAGAGGGCCCAGCCTTTGAGCCATGAGGAGAATGAGGCATTGCTTGATGTCATCCTCCCACAGTACCCCAGCCTGTATGGGAGACCAGGGGAGCAGGTGAGTGCTGACTCCACTAGCTTTGGCTGTGCCCCTTTTTAGTGACTGTCACTTCTGGCATTGTGTCCAGGTGTGACAGACATGCAATGTTGTTTAGCGTGGGTCCCGGGGGGGGCAATGGCTTATGTCTCCCATGCAGAGCATGATGTAGTTCCTGTGTGCACTCCTCACTTGCATTGTGCTTACTGTGACATTCACTGCATAGTGCATTGCAAATTCAGCCTACCCAATCCTTATGCCGATTTTTGTCCTATTGTCCAGAGGTGATTCCCTGCCCCCCCGGTGTGACAGGTGACTGTACCCACAGATGTGTGTGAGTTGAGTGGAGCTGTGGTGAGAGTGTCCAAATGATGTGTACGCCCCCTGGACATTGATGTGTGTGAATGTTCCTTGTCATGTGGGTGAGTGTCTATGTGGAGTGTTGCACCCCAGCTGCATGGAAGAGGCAACAGCTCCACCCATCTGAGGGGTTTAAGTAAGCCGTGCAGAGTGTCTGACTTGCTGAGCTAGCACCACACCTGTGACACCCCACAGGCAAGTGGCACATGTGCAGAGTGAGGTTTGTATCCGCTGTTGCCAATGGCAGGTGATTGATCTGTGCCTGTGTGTGTCTGTGTACTCTGCTGAGGTTGCTTCAGTGGCCTGGGGCATGTGACTGCTTGGAGGTGCTGTCCATCAGCCTGGTGTTGCATTTGATGCACAGCGTGTGCCATGATGATGGAGTGTGTTGCACCCCTCATGTCACCTGTGTACTTTCAATGCCATGTACTGCTTTGGGGCTTCCACATAGGCTAATGTCCCTATGAGAAAGGTGCAATTGGTTGCCAGCATAATATGCCCTGTTCTAAATATCAAAGATGTTCAAATGTGTGTCTCTGTGACATGGAGCAGGTGTAGTGATGTTGTCTCGCTTTGTCATCCTCACAGGTAACCGCATACGCCAAGTGGGAGATATGGAAGCAGCCCTTCAGGGCCGTGAGATCTGTGGAGGGTCGCAGTCGGCGCCTCGCCCAGGTGAGGAAACGCTGGCAGGACATCCGGTGCTGGACCCGGAGGATCGCCCGGTGGCAGCTCAAAGACTCACCTCCACACAAGCACGGCGGGGGCCGCCGACTGTCTCAACAGATGAAGCGTGTCCTGGCGGTGACCTTCCCTGAGTTGGACAGGCGGTTACAGGAGTTGCAGCAGCAGGAAGGGGGTAGGTACATGTGTGTTTGTTGTGTGTCACTAGCTTTTGTAAGTGCTCAGTTGCCTGGATACACAGCGAGGGTTAATTTGTGCAGTGCATATCATGTTCCCCAAAGTCAAACGGGGCTGTTCCTCCTCCCTTCCCATAAATGACATGTGTTCCCTGGTCTGTGTGTAATCACTATTGCACATGGTCAGCTAGGCTGCCAGTTAATCCAAGTGCACATTGCTTTCTGCATCATGTGGGGGGGGTCTGAGACATGTGTTGTTACCGTGCCTGTGCCCTGTCCTGTACAGTCATTTGGGTGTCCATGTTAGTTGGCACTGATGCTGAGTCTCAACATAGGAGTGTGAGTTTTCAAATGAACAGACTTGCAGCATGCATTAACAATGTTGTGGCCTCAGACATGATGTGCATGAGTGGGAGATATGCATAGTGCAGGGACGGTAGCTCAGGTTACAGTCAGATAATTCCAGGACAATGGAGCTGTGTTCCCACTACAGTCCCCTAAGACACCCTTGCCTCTGAATCATGCGTGTCATCCAACACTGTGCCCATTCTCTGTGTGTTCAGCATAGTCTGGCCTCTGTGGCATAGTTCCCTGCCCTCATTTGTATTTCTCTGAAGTGTGCTACATGTGCCCATTATACATGCTGACCCCATTTAGCTTGTGCATCCTCACACTGGGCAGTGCCTGTGTGTCTATGTACAACTATCTGTTGATGGTTGTTGGTCACAAATATGTGTTGGCAGCCTCACAAGGTGATATGGAGTACATTTAGGAATTCGTGATGCACATTGGAGTAAACCCAGATTAAGAGGTGTCACTTCTTGATCTGTCTCAATCACATTGTCTCAGGTATGGGGGGTTTGTGCGGGCAAGGCCTACATGTCCAAACCTTATGTCTCCTTGCCATGTCTGACCTGTGTGTGATAATTGTCTGGACAGACACTCAACATGCAGTGACCCAGCCAGGTTTTGCTGGGTTTAATGCTTGTGATTTGCAGCATGTGTCAAAAATGGAAATACATGGCTCATTCTCATCCATTTTTGCCACCAGTGTGTGGGCGAGATGCTACGTAGTTTGGTCTGTGTGTGCTGACATCTGTGTGGACATTCTTTCTTGCCATGAGGGTGTCTCCTCAGTGCAGGTGCTCCTTATCCAGACACATTGCAGGCCCATTAGCTAATGCATTGTCCTGTGTTTGGACATGTGTGCCACTCCATATGACAGGCAGTGGGTCAGATGTGTTGCCAACTGTGTCATCATGGTACGGATGGCCATGTGACAGGTGACATGATTCAAGTTTTCAGTCAATAAGTATTGTACCTTGGCACTCACTACACTTGTCAACATGTCTGCATTTTTCCTATGCTTGGTTGTGAAGGACAATAATGTGCCTGCATGACAGATGTCTCCCAGGGAAGTGCAAAAGAAAGTACTTTTACACTTTCCGTGGACACGCAGGCACATTTCACTGGAAGGCACAGTTTGATTACCACTTGTCTTCTGAATATACATATCCATGTTCACACAGTGTGTTTGCATGTGTGTAAGTCCTTGGTTGTTGCTGATACGAACTTACGAGTGTCAAGTCATCCAGACCACCGTGGTGCCATGTATATGTACCTACTGATACCCCATTTCTTATTTACAGTGGCTTTTTAGAATTCGGCTGCCAGCTCATACAATGACTGTGTAAAAGTATTTTTGTGTGCACATCATTGTGTGACTTCTGTCATGCAGGCAGATGTGTCTTCTGTTCACAAAGTGGCACATTCACACATTCTAAACATGTACATTGTGTAAAGTGTTGTGAGTCCCAAGGGATTGCAATGTTTTTGGCTATGGTTTCCTAAGTACTTGCAGGTCTCAGAGTGTGGGGACACCTTCAGTATTGAGGTGTGTTATTTGGCCTTGGGTGCACCAATACTGTTTCGTTCACAGTGAACAAGAGGTGGCATGGATTAATATTCTTGCTGTGCTCAACTGTCCCCAGACAGTAGCTTCTCAGTATAATTCGATATCAAGTTATTTGCTGTTGTGTCATGATCTCCATTGTTTCCAAGTGTCATGGTGGGTCAACCAACTGGGGAGTGCAGGGTTACATATGTGCGGACTATTCTAGATGTTACTCATGATGCATTTCCTGATATGCACTGTGACATTTTAATTGGGACTCATGTGTCTATTGTGTACAGGTGACTGATTATTTTCTGTCTCTTCACCTTGCCCACAGCATCATCGGAGGACACCGAGAGAGACACCTGCACGGACATGGAGGAGGGATCCAGCACCGCTGCCACCACTGCTGCGGAGTCTGCGGGAGCAAGTGGCACGGAGGGCAAGGGGAGTCAGGCGGAGGACCTGTCTAGTGACAACACTGACTACGACGCAGACGGGTCTGATGCTGAACTCCTCCAGGGGGTGGAGGCTGCTACGACACCTGGCAGCAGCACTACATCTGTCACCGCCCCCTCCATTCCCATCACCGCCCTCCCAGTTGCTCCGGTCCCTTCTGTCTGTGCTAGGCAACACCGTGTCTCCTTCGTGCTAGGCACCGCACCCCCTGCCCCTATCGCCCCTGCTGCCCTCACTGCAGAGTCTGTGGAGATTCTGCGTCAGTTGCAGGTTGGACAGACATCACTGCTAAATATCCTCCATGGCCAGACCCGAATGATGACACAGATGGTGTCGTACATGGAGGGCATGTCATCAGCGATGTCTGACCAACGGATGTTGCTGAGGTCCATGGACTCTTCACTGACAGCAGCAGTGAGTCTCCTGCAGCGCTTCATCCCCCCCAACCCTGCACCATCCACACTTCCCACTCCCATACCTGTCCCAAGCACACACAGACATTCACAAGCACGCACCCCACCAGACACAGCCAGCACACCACCAAGTAAGGGCAAGCGCACTCCTCCTGGCATGCACACTCAGGGGGATGAGGGCACACCCACTGGGTCTGGGGCACACAGGCATACACGCAGCCACAGTCCGAGGCCGCATGGCGCACTAACCAGTCCCTCCAAAGGCACTCCCCTCGGCTCCCCTACCACACATCCAGAGAAAGAGGCCTACTTGGCTGTGCTGGGCCTCAGCCCCTCTGTCTCTCCAGCCCGCAAACGGGAATGGCATTCCACGGGTAGGGGAGTTGAGGCCCCCCGTGTCCCCCTTCCCCCAGTAGCGCTGCACCCCATCACTCCGACCCCCCCCCTCCTTTGAGGTTGTGTTGTCTTCGGGTGAAGGGGAGATGCTTGACGACCTGGCAGCAGTGTGCAGCGCCAAGCTGACCTCCACCTTTGGCGCTGCCCCACCCCCTGTGGTGGAGGCATCCGCCCCTGCACCCACCACACCTACCCTTCCACCTCCTGTCCCTGCGGTGCCTGTCCTTCCCCACATGATGCCCCCCCTTCAGTCGAGGAACCTGAGGGTTCTAATGTGCAGGCAAGCTAGGGGAGACGTGTGGCCATGTGTCCCCCCCAAGGACTTCAGATCTGGACTGGCCATGTGCCTTTGTTAATAGTGTCGTTAACTACTTTTTCATTTAATGGTGAATAAAGCATTTTGTTTTCCGTTTGAACACATTTGCATTTCAGGTATTGATGTGGGTGCTGATGGTCCCGGAGTTGGGGTGGTGGTAATGTGTTATGTGTCAGGAGAAAGTTGTCGTCTGATGCTAATGGGGTGGACCATGGTATCTGCCTGCCATCACAATGTCTCTGCAAGGTATATTTGGTCGTGTGTGCTATTTGTTTTTGGAGACATTGTCCCAAGGACTGTTCCTTCCTCTGTGGCACCTGACGTCTACCCTGCAGGGAGTTGCACTTTTGTAGTGCTGACCTGTGTCTACATTTCCTTTGTTGGTGACGGATCCCTTCAACTATGGCCATGCCTGCTCAGCAATGTCTCCGGCTGCATCCTCTGTGCCATCCTTGCTAGTCACTGTACTTGTGTATTGAATATGTTGTCATGCCTTAATGGCGACAATCAGCATTTTCCACACTATGCATGTGTGTTATCCCAGCCTAGCACACATTTGGTACTTGTTCTGCAGGGTATTTGAGCAACTGACTGACAATTGTGGGCATTGTATCTGTGGGAAGTCCACCCTATTCCTTCCATGAGAGGCAACATCTTGGTGGCTGTCCCGGCACCTGTACATTCCTATCAGTCCTGGGATATGCGTGACAGTGTGTGTTCCCTTTGGCTCTCTTAGTGTAGTGGCCATTGACATGAGTATACAGTCTTGTGGCATGATCTCTGTGTGTGTATTGTGCTGCATCCGCCAGGGGTGGGTATGCATGTGTCATTTGTCCTCACACCCACATGTGTTGTGTCATGCAGTGGGGGAAGGACATCCATCCTCATGGGAGTGGGACACTGCTGTCAGTGATGTGCTGTTATGAAACTATCACCATAGTCGAACATTAGGGATGCGTACATACACCCATGGAGTTGTGCTCATCTGATCATGATGTACACACACCCATGACTCTGTCCACTGCTGGGAGTCATATACACCCACCCCTCACATGTCTGTCCACTGCTGGGAGTGATATGCACCCACACACATATGTCTGCCCACTGCTGGGAGTCATATACACCCACCCATCACATGTCTGTCCACTGCTGGGAGTGATCTGCACCCACCCCTCACATGTCGCTGTCCACTGCTGGGAGTGATATGCATCCACACACATATGTCTGTCCACTGCTGGGAGTCATATACACCCACCCCTCACATGTCTGTCCACTGCTGGGAGTGATCTGCACCCACCCCTCACATGTCTCTGGCCACTGCTGGGAGTCCTCTGCACCCACCCCTCACATGTCTCTGTCCACTGCTGGGAGTGATCTGCACCCACCCCTCACATGTCTGTCCACTGCTGGGAGTGATATGCACCCACCCCTCATATGTCTGGGCACTGCTGGGAGTCCTCTGCACCCACCCCTCACATGTCTCTGGCCACTGCTGGGAGTCATATACACCCACCCCTCACATGTTTGTCCACTGCTGGGAGTGATATGCACCCACACACATATGTCTGTCCACTGCTGGGAGTCATATCCACCCACCCCTCACA
Organism: Triturus cristatus; assembly: GCF_964204655.1. Classification (NCBI taxonomy): domain Eukaryota; kingdom Metazoa; phylum Chordata; class Amphibia; order Caudata; family Salamandridae; genus Triturus; species Triturus cristatus. Next base: position 507,559,823 of record NC_140587.1, read on the forward strand.
TGTCTGTCCACTGCTGGGAGTGATCTGCACCCACCCCTCACATGTCTCTGGCCACTGCTGGGAGTCCTCTGCACCCACCGCTCAGATGTCTCTGTCCACTGCTGTGAGTGATATGCACCCACCCCTCATATGTCTGTCCACTGCTGTGAGTCCTCTGCACCCACCCCTCACATGTCTCTGTCCACTGCTGGGCGTCCTCTGCACCCACCCCTCACATATGTCCGTCCACTGCTGGGAGTCATATACACCCACCCCTCACATGTCTGTCCACTGCTGGGAGTGATATGCACCCACCCCTCATATGTCTGGGCACAGCTGGGAGTCCTCTGCACCCACCCCTCACATGTCTCTGTCCACTGCTGGGAGTGATAGGCACACACCCCTCACATGTCTCAGTCCACTGCTGGGAGTGATATGCACCCAACCCTCACATTTCTATGTCCACTGCTGGGACTCCTTGAAAGACACACACCCACCCACCCACACCCTTGGTGCTGTACACTGCTGTCCTGGCCATGTACACACCCCAATATACTGGTTATATGCTGCACCAGGCCCTAAGCCAACATTTGTGGCGTGTGTACGCCTTGTATCACTAATGTGCTGGTGCCCTAGAGGTACGGGTGATGCGGTCCGTACCCCCGCTCTGAGGGCGTGGGTACGGCCCGTACCACCATTGTAGTGGTGATGTAGGGGTACGTGTGGTACGCGCCATACCCGCGCCCTCAGAGCGTGGGTACAGCCCGTACCACCATTGGAGTGGTGATGTAGGGGTACGTGTGGTACGGGCCGTACACACGCTCTGATGGCGTGGGTATGACCCGTACCACCATTGGAGTGGTGAAGTAGGTGTACGCGTGGTACGGGCCGTACCCACGTTCTGAGGGCGTGGGTACCACGCATACCCCTACATCACCACTCCAATGGTGGTACGGGCCATACCCATGCCCTCAGAGCGTGGGTAAGACCCGTACCACGTGTACCCCTACTTCACCACTCCAATGGTGGTACGGGCCGTACCCACGCTCTGAGGGCGTGGGTACGGCGCGTACCATGCGTACCCCTACATCACCACTTCAATGGTGGTACGGGCCTTACTCACGCCCTCAGAGCGGGTACGCGTACGCGGGGATTGGTGGACACGCCCCCCGAAGTGACCAGACCCTGGAGGTAATGTAAGGACAGTATATGGTATTTAACAAATTTGGTGGAGGTTATGTTTCCTGCCCCTCACCCCCCCTTTGCCCCTGGGTGTTGTGCTGACCTTCTACGGCGTGCGCGGCGGTTTCGGTGCACCAGGTCGTAGGCTAGGAGGGCCAGGATGACACGTAGGATGGGGTCCATGGCTGTCCGTCGCGTCCCGCAGCTCCGTGCGGACGTAGGCACGAATCGTACTTGCTGGTCCGTAGAACGCTGCCTGACTCCGTCCGGACGTCACGTACGCGATGTCCCGGATCGGAATTGTGGGTATTTTTTCGTCGCACGTAGTTTTTTACGATTTGTACGGAAATGGAATTTCTGTACGAATCGTACTTGCTGCTTTGTAAGGTGCATTTCCCGGGTACGAGTCGTATGGAGAATACGCTCCGTACGACCATTCGTACCCGGGTTTTACAGGATCGGAATCGGCACCTTTGTGTCAGTTGTGGATTGTTCTCTAGATATGCATAATTTCCATTTTTGTCTCCAATCTAAACTTAATGCAGCTTGATTCACTGCTACTTTATCCTCAATTTCTTCTTAAGCCCACTGATATCCAGTTTTAACGTTTTGATTTAGATTCCATCCCTTCCCTTCTGTCCTCAACTGAATTTATAATGTTAATCTCTACATTGGATAAGATACAGGTTAAATTGTTTTGATGAGCATAAACAGTGTCTTTTGTCTTGGTTGGGTTTGAAAAATCCTTCATCTCTCTCTCTATTTTTAGATTCAGGGCGACGATTCAAGTACTTAATTATAGAAACTTCTGAAAATATCTAATTATAATTAGAAAAATAATACTGAAATGACCCTAACCATACAAAAACTCATTAACAAGCTACAATTAACACCAAGAGTCAAAGGAATGTGATGGTATGTGATACCCTCTTCAGCCGATGCAGGTAATTGAGAACAAACATAGCAATCCCTAGCATCCATAGTGTCAATGTACTCATAAATCAATGTGTAATAAACATATGAAGCAAGATCTCATCTGGAAGCATCTATGTGTAAGTCTTTCTTATCAAGTGAGTGCATTCCATCATCAGTAGAAAGTGGGGTTTTGTGGCTAAGTATAGCCTTAGTCTCCTCTAAACTAGATGAAATAGGTAAGATTAGTTCCAGAAGCAACATAATTAGTACTATACTTACAGTTATCAACACACCTGCTATTGGGTACCTACATCTATTTGTGGTATTATTAGGCTTCATAACTTTTCTGAACTCAGACCATTTATGTAAAAAGCAGCAGCAGCATAAGTCATTTTAATTGGTTTCTAACTTCACAAATGGGATATAATGTTCGGTCAATCATAATGCAAATATAGTATTTACAAGGTCTTCGTGAGCCTTTCTTTACCTACATTTGTGCTACCTTGCTCAGCATAACGGTTCTAACAATGACCTTTTACCCAGTTATGTGCTGAATAAATGTCGATCAGTTTCTTGGAAGTTAGCCTCATTTACTATGTATGAGGATTCTTAGAAAAGTCCCCGCACATGAAGCACATAACTGCATGAACATACTCTGTGTAAGATGAAGTCATGGTCATCTTCATCCCAGGGCGAAAGAACTGCTTTGCATAATCACAGGTATTGTTCTAGGCTCATTTGCATAATCGTACTCAATCAATAAAATGTTATTCGGCTTTTATAATAAAAACCATAAAAGTCGGGATTACAGCAATACAAAAAAACACCCATCCTATTAATATCATCGATCATCAAATGTCATACATAAATTTAAAACACAATCTTAAAACAAATAAAGATAAAAGTTTATCAAGCCTACTCTACACATGGTAGTAATTGTGGTATGCTCTGCATAGAATGTTATCACTCGTGTGGGGTTCCACGTTCCACTTGTAACGGGCGGTGGATTGGAGTTATGTGCGTCTTGGATGTGGTTGTCTAAGCTGTTCTTCCTTACTTGGAATAAACCTATCTGGAAACCTGATTTGGCTACCTCGCTGCTTACTTCACATTGGCGACGATCGGGATTAAGGGAGAACAGCGTTCACTGGAAAGTACCAAGAACATTTTTTTTTTATTTTTTTTTATCCATTAAAGTTCGTGTATGATTTCACATGCACCGGCGGCTGATCAAATTACTGTGCTTTGATTGCACCTGCGGCCGAATTACTGACTCGGAGTCAAGTTTCTCGGATGTATTGCGGATAAAGAAACCATCAGCTTTTCATGGTGCGTCATGGTGTTTCAGAAGTCTTTCATCACTCGTATCCAGTCTAGCGGATCTAACTGTGGTGAAGACCGTGGTTTGTGAGGACGTTTACAGCGGGAATTGGGATTAGCGGAGTTTCAACGTACATACATTTTAACATACTTTATTACGGATCGTCAAAAGTAAACAACTCACGTTCAACGGAGTTTGGAATGCCATGGTTCGGTCCCCGCGCCTCTGCATCTCCGCGATCTTTGTTAAATGACGACGAACAACGCTCAGAGCACACGCAACACGCTCAGAGCGTAATTTCATCACACGTTTGGCGGCCATATTCAGGGAAATACTCAACCACTAGCGCGTTTCAATACAGCTAGTCAACAACGGCTATTCAATGGAAAAGGAAAGGCGAGCACTAACTTTGGTGATTCGCACACCACTTATGTAAAGAAGAAATTCTTCTGGTTTTTTTTTCTTCTTCCTAAATTTATCTTTTTATTGTTATTTATATTGGTTTGCTCTCCTTTGTGTCATATGTCATAGGGAAACGTTTTTATTCAGAGTGTGGAATTATATTTTACAAACTCATTTAAATATCCACAATAATTTTAAAATTCAACTGCATTTTTAATGTAAGAGGATTATTTTAAATTTAACATGTCAAACATTTCTGCTCCCCCACATTTCTTACCTTCTGCTGGCGAGCCAAAAAAGGAATGGGACCTATGGTATCCCATGTTCATAGCCTATGTAGAAGTTCTGGAAGAGGATGGTTGTACTCCCAAAAGAAAACTAGACCTGTTGAGACACTGTTTAGGGGGTCAAGGTATTAAAGAGTTTGACAACTTACCTCCCTTGGAGAGCGCAGAAGGAGTAAATGTTTTTGAAGTCGCAGTAAAAAAAATGAGCATTAGATTTGGAAAAAAAACCAATGTTGTAATGGAAAGATTTAAATTTTACTCCCGCGCACAAAAAGAAGATGAGTCTATTGAAACTTATGTATCTGCCCTACGCTCATTAGCAGGCTCATGCGCATTTGATACTATCAATTATGAGCAAGCGTTAAGGGATCAAATAATGATGAAAACAAAAAGTAAGAAAATACAAGAACGGTTGTGGTTAGGAACTGAGTCGTCATTAGCTGCTGTAGTGAATATTGCCAAAGGCATCGAACAATCGGAGAAATTTGTTAGTGAAATTAGGGGCCAGGCTCCAATATGTAATATTAAGGTACAAGATCCTGTAGTTGAGGTATCACTTGTTAAAAACCAAGTTACAACTAAAAGGCCACAGTTTGTCAACAGAAAGGAGTTTAGTTTTAAAGACAATAAGCCTAATAGAAGAAATCCTATCATATGTTACAGGTGTGGCAGCTTTGACCATGTGGGCAACTACAAAGGATGTCCTGCGTGGAGTAAAATTTGTATCAAGTGTAAGAAAGCAGGTCATTTTGGGAAAATGTGTAGGTCAATGCAAAAAATTAATTGTGTAACATATGATGAAGAAGAAATTTCCACAGACTTCAATGAATTTAATTGCATCTCTTGTGTGACTGGGAGTAGTTGCAAGGGTTTTCCATCTGGCACAATATTTATTGATGGCAAAGAAGTGCTAATGATGATCGATTCTTGTGCATGGTACTCTATTATTGGTATGGAGCTATTTAAAAAATTGTGGGACAAAAAGCAATTATTGTCTCCGGATATCAAACCGGGTAGCTATTCAGGACACAAAATAGACCTGGAGGGTTTTATTTGGGCAGACTTTGAATTTAAAGGAAAAAAAACCAAGGGTAAATTATATGTTGCGACCAAGGGGGTATCCATTTTGGGATGGCCACATCAACAAGAGTTGGGGATCAAGTTGGATCCTAATGCCTCGCCACCTGTATACAGCATTTTGGCAGAGGATGAAGCATTTGTTCAAACCATAAAAAGTTTGTATCCTAAAGTATTTCAAGATACTCTTGGAGAATACACAAATTTCAAACACAAGATTATCCTGAAAGACTCAGCACTGCCCGTAAGACACAGAGTACGTAATGTACCTTTGGCTTACCGCACTAAATTGAAGGACATATTGGTTGATTTGGTGTCAAGAAACGTCATTGAACCAATTGAATCTTCCCCTTGGGTTTCTCCGGTGGTTCTTTCCCTCAAAAGCAATAGTGATTTGCGTTTGTGTGTTGATTTACGCAGTCTAAACAAAGAGATCTGGATCGATAGACACCCATTGCCAAACATACATGAGATGATCTCAACACTTTCAGGTGCGAGTGTGTTTTCCACTGTAGATTTGGCAAGTGCGTATCATCAGATTGTTTTACATGAGGAATCTAAATCCCTAACAGCTTTCATCACACCCGAAGGCATGTTTCAATTTTCAAGGATGCCTTTTGGGTTAGCTAGTGCAGCTTCAGTTTTTCAAAGGATCATGAAAGAGGTGTTGGAGAATTGTCCTGGTGCGATTGCGTTCCAGGACGATATTTTAATTTTTGGAAGAAATTTCGAGGAACATGATGCCAATTTAAAAAAGGTTTTAGATGCTGTACAAAAGAAAGGGCTAACACTGAAATTCTCTAAATGTAAGTTTAGGAAAAGTAGAGTAGAATATTTAGGACATGAAATATCAAGTGAAGGAATTAAACCTAAATTAGACCATGTGAGGAGTGTTCAAAAAGCGCCGGCACCTACCAATAGAGAGCAATTGTTATCCTTTTTAGGTTTGACTGAATTTTATAGCAAATTCGTGAAGAATTATTCTTCAAAAGTATTTCCCCTACGTGAATTGTTAAAGAAAAATGCGAAATTCATCTGGGGTAACCAACAGAATTTAGCCTTTGAAATTCTAAAAAATGATATCAGTTCTGCTCCCTTTTTGAGACCATTTGAGATTGGTGGTGAATGCATAGTGGCTGTGGATGCTAGTAGTACAGGTTTAGGGGCGGTACTGATGCAGAAGAACTTTGGAGAGGAGTTTGTGATATCTTATGCCTCTAGGTCACTACGAGGGGCAGAATTCAACTACTCCACAATTGAGAGGGAGTTGCTCGCTTGTACTTGGGCTGCACAACATTTTAGGCAATTTTTGTGGGGAACAAAGTTCCAATTGAGGACAGACCATAAACCTCTAATTAATATGTTGGCGGCTGGTGGTGGCAGAACACTTACAGCGCGGTTAGCAAGACTAGCTGCAAAATTACAAGAATATCAGTGTTCTGTGGTGTATATTCCTGGCCGGATGAATGTACATGCAGATTGTATGTCTAGATTGTCTTTGCCTTGGTCCGATGTCCCAGATCTAGATGGGGAGAAAGAAGAATGTGATGTAGCATTCACTATGGAGGATATTAACCACAGTATGGGTTCAAGTTGTTTTTCAAAAGAGCTGTGGGAAAAAGAAATGTCTAAAGATGTTACATTGAACAATGTGATAAATTATCTCCGTGTTGGCTGGCCGGAAGAGAGGAAGCTGAATGGAGATATCAGTTCGTTTTTTAAAATAAGAGACGAACTTATGTTCTCACATGGTTTTGTAAGTAGGGGTGATAAAATAGTACCTCCACTAGGAATCAGGAACAATTTAATTAACCTATCCCATGAAGGACATATGGGCATGTCATGTACCAAAAGACGTTTAAGAGAATTTTACTGGTGGCCTTGCATTGACAACATGGTTGATAAATGGGTTAGAAATTGTGCTCTCTGCTCCAAAAATGATAAGACTGTCAAACCGCTATCGGTGGGTGTCTCTCCGATTGAGTATTCACAAGGACCGTGGGAAAAACTGGGTATTGACATAATTGGCCCTTTGGGTCTTACACCTGTGAAAAGTGTTTTTGCATTAGTACTAGTGGACTATTTCTCCAAATGGCCGGAAGTCAAAATAGTGGACAAAATCACAACAACTCAAGTTATAGAGTTTTTGGACAATGTTTTTAGCAGGGAGGGTTTGCCTGCTGAACTTGTTTCTGACAATGGCCCACAATTCATTAGTAAAGAATTAGAATTGTTCTTAAATAAGTGTGGTATTATCCACAAGAAAGTGTCTAATTACAATCCTATGGCCAATGGTCAAGTGGAACGATTCAACAGAGTGGTAAAAGAATCTATACAATTGGCTGTTAAAAGTAACATAGATTGGAGGAAAGCTTTGAGAGCCACTTTGCTTACATATCGTACTTCTCCTCATTCCGTAACTGGCTGTTCTCCATTCGAGATGTTAAGAGGGAGGAAAGCAAGTTCGAAACTCAGACCTTGGTGGTTAAAATCTAATGTATTTAGTGATCCTTTGGTAGATTTTGAAGCTGTCAGAGAACGTGTATTAAGATACCAAGACAAAATGCGAAGTGGAAGTTGTACAAAACGTCCTTCCAACCGAAAAATTAAAATTGGTGATTTGGTACGTGTCAAGTTTGGGTGTCCTGACAAAAAATGGTCTAAGTGGTCTGATCCCCTCAAAGTCATTGAGGTTTTTAGCAAAGCTGTTAGAGTTCAAGGTGGGAAGATCTGGAATTTTAGACGAGTGTCCATGTATAGGTCTAACAATGATTTTAGCAAGTTAGATGTCATGCCTAAAAAGGATTTGGGAACTAAGGAGAATTGGGATGACTGTCAAAATTTCTTTGATACTTTTGATGGTTCTTCTGGGCAAGATTTTTGTGTTTCTTCTGCTAATGTTCAAGGAACCTGTGGAGCTATGATAGACTCAACTTTAAGCCCAGACAATGTAACAACAACCATAGCTCTTCCTGTAAATCGTAATGTGGTACCTGGGGCTTCGGGTCAGTTACAAAATGATGAGGTATCTGTTCTAAGGAAAAGTTCTCGCATTAGGAAATTACCTGTTAAATTGAATGATTTTGTCAGATTTTGATTTCTTTCAAATGTTAACTATGTTGTAAGTTTCTTGGGTATATGAATGTTTTTTTATTTATTTTTTTATTTTTTTTATTTTAAGTGGGAAGGTGTGTGGTATGCTCTGCTTAGAATGTTATCACTCGTGTGGGGTTCCACGTTCCACTTGTAACGGGCGGTGGATTGGAGTTATGTGCGTCTTGGATGTGGTTGTCTAAGCTGTTCTTCCTTACTTGGAATAAACCTATCTGGAAACCTGATTTGGCTACCTCGCTGCTTACTTCACTAATCACAGCCAATCTAAGCCTAACTGCGGCCTTTAAAAAGCTAAGAACATGCCATAACGTGGACCCTGAGAACATAGCTAAAAAAGTAAATCCAGGACGCACTTGAGTGAAATTTGATGTTTTTAAAATTGGGATTAAATAGGACTTTCTCGACACCTCGTAGAAAACATTAAAAAATGACTCATGTACTGAGGGGACTTGCTGTCACAACCACATGGTGACAGGGTGTCACCTTTGCTACTCCCTCGTGGGTGAGCAAGGAGGAGATAAAACCAATCAAAACGAAACCTTGTCAATAAAAAAAACTGTTGTATGTGTTGGAAAGGCCAAGGAGATACAGTTCTGTGGTTTGTACGGTTTTCATCTCCCTGTTGACCACCCGGCATTTACAAAAGGACTCCTTAGCCTAAACTAAATCCTTCCTGTTGATTGAATCCGGGTCACTAAAGAGATCCGCCCTTCCAAGAGCCCTAAGTCATTCCCGGATATATTTAAACCAAGGGACGTGATGGGCATAATCAAGAGTCATACAATCCCTTAAGATGTCTTTATGTAAGGTGGTCCCCTTATTCAACCAAACTTTAAGCCAATAAGATAAAGGGCAAAACGCCAACAAGTCTGACAAGTAGGACATACCCAGTTCTTCGTGTACGGAAAAAGTAGAGGTTTTCTGGGGTACACATAGGAGTCGTCTCAGGAACCTATTTTCAATTCTTTGTAGCTCCTCATGCGATGCATAACCCCAAATTTCACTACCATATGTTACCTGTGCTAAACACTTAGCTCTATACATCTCCAAGATTGCACCTATTGGTTTTTTAACCAACCCCGATGCAAAATTAAAAAATTGCTGCATTAGCCCATAGGAATTCCCATTTCTTCTTGCTTCTCAGAGGGCCCCAGTTTAATTTGGAATCCAACAAGACCCCCAAGTAAGAGAAGACACTAGTCTTAGGGACTGCAGTAGACCCTACCTTAAAATTAAAGGACTTCCTTGAACTTGACCCCGCCTGCATCACATATGACTTAGAGTTGTTGACTAACAGGTCCTGGTCCTTCATAAACTTCACAAAGGAGTTGAGTAAGGATTGCAGACCCCTTGCTGTCCGGGCCATAAGGACAGTGCCGTCAGCATACCATAACACCGGCAGACCACGCCATTCCACCTGGGAAAAGTCTACCTGAGTGTCAACTAATACCTTTTCCAGCTCATTAATATATCAATTAATTAAAAAGGGGGCCAGCAAACAACCCTTTCGCACCCCTCCCTGGATTGGGAATTGACGGGTGACCTTACAGTCGTTCGTGTACCATATCTACGCTTTGGTGTCCCTATGAAGCTCACGGAGGAAAAGGACAATATCGTTGTCCCCGCCTATACCCTGTAAGGTCTCCCATAACCTGTTTCTATTTACACGATCAAAGGCGGAAGACAAGTCCATGAATGCCAGATATATGCTACCAGATCGAGCAATGGTATATTTGTTGACAATCATGTATAAATTCAGACATTGGTCGACTGCAGACCTCCCTGGACGAAAATCGTATTGGATGTCAGTCAAGATGTTATTGTCATCTGCCCATGTGGGCAACCGATCCAACAGGATATGTCCTACTACTTTAACAGATGAATCCGTTAGGGATCTGGGCCTATAACAGAGAGGGCTATTCCTATTTCCTTTTTTAAAAACAGAGACAATAGTGGATATGGACCAGGTGCTAGGCAGGTCCTTTATTGCAGCATTTATAACGGTGGTAAGGATTGATACCCATAACTGTGGGTTAGATAAATAAAGGTCCAAAAAGATTCCATCAGGTCCTGGCATCTTGTTCCTGAACAACCCTACTATACCCTTGCTACCTTCGTCAGCTGTGATGACAAGGGCCGACTTCCCTCTGCCACCAACCAAACTTGCATCTGATGAGCTGCTAAACATTTTCTGGAAGTAGCCAACCCATTCCTCTTCTGTTATATGTGCATCAAGGGCCTGTGTGTTGCCTCCTGACAGAAAAGGACAGTTTACAATACTCCAGAACTGATTGCTATTTTTGAGGGTACAAGCCTCAGTGAGCTTACTCCATGCCCCTTCCTTTAGTTCGGTCTTCCTCCTTGCTAGTTCGGCTTTGTATATCCCTCTACGCTCTTTTACCAAAGGAGAATCCCTTGGTTTAGTGCCTGGTGCCCCCCTCAAGTTCCTGGCCGCACAAGAACAATTGTGATCAAACCATATTGTGACTCATTCCTTCGAGTATGTGTGCGGTACCTTAAGCAGATGTCTAATTGTACGTGAAATGGATGTGAATGCTTCCAGTGCAACCCCTGCTTCTTCATGTGCCGTTGTACAGATATCAATTTCCCTCTTACACTTGGCCATGAGGGACTCATAGAAGGAGTCCGGGGTTATCTGCGCCCACCTAAGCCATCTGCCCTGATCTGTTGCTCTTAGTGTTCCCCTGGGTACTAACATACAGGATTTCCCAGGTCTTGGCCATATGGTCGAAATACACAACCAGTTATGATCGCTGTGATACTGTCTATGACAGAAAAATCCAAAAGAGGTTGGAAGAAAGGGCTGGAAACAAAAATAAAATCTATGAACATAGAGCTCCCCCTTCATGTGAATGTCGGATTATTGGGGTTCCCACCCTGGGTCACCCTGCTCATAGACATGGTTAAATCAAACTCATCGACTTGGGCATTAAGACTGTCTTCCTGAAGGGTATATTCAACATGCATACCCGCCATCCGAGGGCCTCCTATGTCGGTTATAATGCCTGCATTTGGGTCCCCACAAAGATGAATAATAAAATCTCCTGCCATCATGAGGTAGCCACTCAGAGGAGCCTTAACCGTCACTTTTCTTAGGAAAGAGCGCATCCTAGCGATGTTACAGACATCTGTAGAAGCGGAGTTGGCATTATAAAAATTCATCAGCAACAGGTTTACAGGCCCCTGGGAAAAAGATAATGCCTGCAAACAATCATTATTAGTTGATATTTCCTTCAAGCAGCACTGTATGTCCAAGGAGACATAAATCAGCAGCCCACCCTTGGTTCTTCCCGCCTGTGAAGGAGTGGCTGGTACACAAAAGGTCTTAAATCCCTCAAGAAAGAAACTGTTGGTAATAGTCCACGTCTCCTGGTGGAAAATCACATTAAATCCTTTTATAAAAGTGATCCATCCGGGGTCTTTGATCTTGTTTGCTAATCCGGCAATGTTCCATGAGATAAATTTACAGGCTTAACCATCCCCAGAACCTATAGAGGGAGGCCCTGTATTCCTACTGTGGGAGGATGCTATCTCTATGGAATCTTTATCTGTGAGTCAATCACAAGAGTCCAACGTTTCCAAAGGAGTAAAATAATTATAAAGAGGTATATCTTGAGCTACCATCTGGCGTTCCAGCTCGGGACAACCGGGATAAGCTGGGAGCCTCCAAGAGCCCACCCTATTAGGCATCAAAACACGGGTAAAGGATTTATAAAAATGCCCCAGGGGTAAAGCCACAATAGATGAAGCAACCCCATCTGAGTTGTTCTGTGACACTGAATGTAAAATTTCCTTTACTAGATGGGGTCTGTTAAAGTTAACAATTATACAATCTCCTGCCAAATTTTTTGCAGACCTCCCAACCCAGGACACTCTTCGCAGCATGATTATTGATTTCTCCAACCTCAGACCAAGAGACATATTACAATCCAACCAGTGCAGTACCTTGTTCTTGAGTTGATCAAAGTCTTCATCGGTGCCCCATGAGAGCGCCGGAACATTGCCAAATTCTACTACATATGGTGAGGATTCTGGTGGGAGATGTAACGTTGGTAGCCTCTGCCCCGGTATCTCCCCCATGGGGTCTAAAGCATGGGTCTCTGTCGGGGCACCCCCACCCCTTACTGGCTCTCCTACTGGAGGTTTGGTTGGACTAGAACAGGCTGTGGGACACTGTGCCTTCACTCCCCCGGCTCAACCCTTGCTACCTTCGTCAGCTGTGATGACAAGGGCCGACTTCCCTCTGCCACCAACCAAACTTGCATCTGATGAGCTGCTAAACATTTTCTGGAAGTAGCCAACCCATTCCTCTTCTGTTATATGTGCATCAAGGGCCTGTGTGTTGCCTCCTGACAGAAAAGGACAGTTGACAATACTCCAGAACTGATTGCTATTTTTCAGGGTACAGGCCTCAGTGAGCTTACTCCATGCCTCCTCCTTTAGTTCGGCCTTCTCCTTGCTAGTTCGGTTTTGTATATCCCTCTATGCTCTTTTACCAAAGTAGAATCCCTTGGTTTAGTGCCTGGTGCCCCCTTCAAGTTCCGGGGCGCACAAGAACAATTGTGATCAAACCATATTGTGACTCATTCCTTCGAGTATGTGGGCGGTGTTTTAAGCAGATGTCTAATTGTATGTGAAATGGCTGTGAATGCTTCCAGTGAAACCCCTGCCTCTTCATGTGCCGTTGTACAGATATCAATTTCCCTCTTACACTTGGCCATGAGGGACTCATAGAAGGAGTCCGGGGTTATCTGCGCCCACCTAAGCCGTCTGCCCTGATCTGTTGCCCTTAGTGTTCCCCTGGGTACTAACAAACAGGATTTCCCAGGTCTTGGCCATATGGTCAAAATACACAACCGGTTATGATCGCTGTGATACTGTCTATGACAGAAAAATCCAAAAGAGGTTGGAAGAAAGGGCTGGAAACAAAAATAAAATCTATGAACATAGAGCTCCCCCTTCATGTGAATGTCGGATTATTGGGGTTCCTACCCTGGGTCACCCTGCTCATAGACATGGTTAAATCAAACTCATCGACTAGGGCATTAAGACTGTCTTCCTGTAGGGTATATTCAACATGCATACCCGCCATCCGAGGGCATCCTATGTCGGTTATAATGCCTGCATTTGGGTCCCCACAAAGATGAATAATAAAATCTCCTGCCATCATGAGGTAGCCACTCAGAAGAGCCTTAACAGTCACTTTTCTTCGGAAAGAGCCCATCCTAGCGATGTTACAGACATCTGTAGAAGCGGAGTTGGCATTATAAAAATTCAACAGCAACAGGTTTACAGGCCCGTGGGAAAAAGATAATGCCTGCAAACAATCATTATTAGTTGATAGTTCCTTCAAGCAGCACTGTATGTCCAAGGAGACATAAATCAGCAGGACACCCTTGGTTCTTCCCGCCTGTGAAGGAGTGGCTGGTACACAAAGGGTCTTAAATCCCTCACGAAAGAAACTGTTGGTAATAGTCCATGTCTCCTGGTGGAAAATCACATTAAATCCTTTTATAAAAGTGGTCCATCCGGGGTCTTTGACCTTGTTTGCTAATCTGGCAATGTTCCATGAGATAAATTTACAGGCTTAACCATCCCCAGGACCTATAGAGGGAGGCCCTGTATTCCTACTGTGGGAGGATGCTACCTCTATGGAATTTTTACCTGTGAGTCAATCACAAGAGTCCAACGTTTCCAAAGGAGTAAAATAATTATAAAGAGGTATATCTTGAGTTACCATCTGGCAATCCAGCTCGGGACAGCCGGGATAAGCTGGGAGCCTCCAAGAGCCCACCCTATTAGGCATCAAAACACGGGTAAAGGATCTATAAAAATGCCCCAGGGGTAAAGCCACAATAGATGAAACAACCCCATCTGAGTTGTTCTGTGACACTGAATGTAAAATTCTCTCTACTAGATGGAGTCTGTTAAAGTTAACAATTATACAATCTTCTGCCAAATGTTTTGCAGACCTCCCAACCCAGGACACTCTTCGCACCATGATTATTGATTTCTCGAACCTCAGACCAAGAGACGTATTACAATCCAACCAGTGCAGTACCTTGTTCTTGAGTTGATCAAAGTCTTCATCGGTGCCCCATGAGAGCGCCGGAACATTGCCAAGTTCTACTACATATGGTGAGGATTCTGGTGGAAGATGTAACGTTGGTAGCCTCTGCCCCGGTCTCTCTCCCATGGGGTCTAAAGCATGGGTCTCTGTCGGGGCACTCCCCACCCCTTACTGGCTCTCCTACTGGAGTTTTAATTGGACTAGAACAGGCTGTGGGACACTGTGCCTTCACTCCCCCGGCTCAAACTTTGCTACCTTCGTCAGCTGTGATGACAAGGGCCGACTTCCCTCTGCCACCAACCAAACTTGCATCTGATGAGCTGCTAAACATTTTCTGGAAGTAGCCAACCCATTCCTCTTCTGTTATATGTGCATCAAGGGCCTGTGTGTTGCCTCCTGACAGAAAAGGACAGTTGACAATACTCCAGAACTGATTGCTATTTTTCAGGGTACAGGCCTCAGTGAGCTTACTCCATGCCTCCTCCTTTAGTTCGGCCTTACTCCTTGCTAGTTCGGCTTTGTATATCCCTCTATGCTCTTTTACCAAAGTAGAATCCCTTGGTTTAGTGCCTGGTGCCCCCCTCAAGTTACTGGCCGCACAAGAACAATTGTGATCAAACCATATCGAGTATGTGGGCGGTGCTTTAAGCAGATGTCTCATTGTACGTGAAATGGCTGTGAATGCTTCCAGTGCAACCCCTGCCTCTTCATGTGCCGTTGTACAGATATCAATTTCGCTCTTACACTTGGCCATGAGGGACTAATAGAAGGAGTCCGGGGATATCTGCGCCCACCTAAGCCGTCTGCCCTGATCTGTTGCCCTTAGTGTTCCCCTGGGTACTAACATACAGGATTTCCCAGGTCTTGGCCATATGGTCGAAATACACAACCGGTTATGATCGCTGTGATACTGTCTATAACAGAAAAATCCAAAAGAGGTTGGAAGAAAGGGCTGGAAACAAAAATAAAATCTATGAACATAGAACTCCCCCTTCATGTGAATGTCGGATTATTGGGGTTCCTACCCTGGGTCACCCTGCTCATAGACATGGTTAAATCAAACTCATCGACTAGGGCATTAAGACTGTCTTCCTGTAGGGTATATTCAACATGCATACCCGCCATCCGAGGGCATCCTATGTCGGTTATAATGCCTGCATTTGGGTCCCCACAAAGATGAATAATAAAATCTCCTGCCATCATGAGGTAGCCACTCAGAGGAGCCTTAACAGTCACTTTTCTTAGGAAAGAGCCCATCCTAGCGATGTTACAGACATCTGAAGAAGCGGAGTGGGCATTATAAAAATTCAACAGCAACAGGTTTACAGGCCCATGGGAAAAAGATAATGCCTGCAAACAATCATTATTAGTTGATAGTTCCTTCAAGCAGCACTGTATGTCCAAGGAGACATAAATCAGCAGCCCACCCTTGGTTCTTCCCGCCTGTGAAGGAGTGGCTGGTACACAAAAGGTCTTAAATCCCTCAAGAAAGAAAATGTTGGTATTAGTCCACGTCTCCTGGTGGAAAATCACATTAAATCCTTTTATAAAAGTGATCCATCTGGGGTCTTTGACCTTGTTTGCTAATCCGGCAATGTTCCATGAGATACATTTACAGGCTTAACCATTCCCAGGACCTATAGAGGGAGGCCCTGTATTCCTACTGTGGGAGGATGCTATCTCTATGGAATCTTTACCTGTGAGTCAATCACAAGAGTCCAACGTTTCCAAAAGAGTAAAATAATTAAAAGAGGTTTATCTTGAGTTACCATCTGGCGATCCAGCTCGGGACAACCGGGATAAGCTGGTAGCCTTAAAGAGCCCACCCTATTAGGCATCAAAACACGGGTAAAGGAGCTATAAAAATGCCCCAGGGGTAAAGCCACAATAGATGAAACAACCCCATCTGAGTTGTTCTGTGACACTGAATGTAAAATTCTCTCTACTAGATGGGGTCTGTTAAAGTTAACAATTATACAATCTCCTGCCAAATCTTTTGCAGACCTCCCAACCCAGGACACTCTTCGCACCATGATTATTGATTTCTCGAACCTCAGACCAAGAGACAAATTACAATCCAACCAGTGCAGTACCTTGTTCTTGAGTTCATCAAAGTCTTCATCGGTGCCCCATGAGAGCGCCGGAACATTGCCAAGTTCTACTACATATGGTGAGGATTCTGGTGGGAGATGTAACATTGGTAGCCTCTGCCCCGGTCTCTCCCCAATGGGGTCTAAAGCATGGGTCTCTGTCGGGGCATCCTCACGCCTTACTAGCTCTCCTACTGGAGGTTTGGTTGGACTAGAACAGGCTGTGGGACACTGTGCCTTCACTCACCCGGCTCAACCCAAAGGGACTACCACCTGGGAGTTTAAGACCACCGGGGGCCGGGGAGGAAGATTAGCACTACTTTGCACAGGTGTTATAGATGGCATGTATCCACTTGGACCTTGCTCAATAATTATATCACTTGCTGAAAGGGGACCAGTTAAAGACCCCCCCAGGAGGATCAACGTTCCCTGCTGACCTATCTTGGCAGATCCTCGTGAGCTCCTGCTCCATTGTGACTCGGCATTGCATAATGGGGTCTAGTTTACGGTCAGTGTTGATTATCAAGGAGCCCATCCATCCATCCATCATGGCATTCATGTCCTCCTTAGACAGTGGTTGCGGGCACTTGGGAGTTTTGCTTTGACTCCTGTAGCCGAACCTTTCCTTTTTACTCCCGTACCTGCCCTGGCTTTTAAACCTCCCGGCTTTGCCCTACACCCCGGGCCCTTGGTTGGTATAGTTGAGCCTACAAACTCTAGTCCAGTATTGCAGAATATGCCTACCTCTAGGTCATGGTCTCCTACTGTCCCCAAGGACGGAGATCTTACTGGTGTTAATGAGGGTCCCTGTTCAGGCTGGATAACCAGGGCAGGATGCAATACACTACTCCCTGCCGTACCTAATGGGCTGGAGACAGGGCGGAATACAGGCGAACGAGAGAGCTGGCAGGACACCAGCTCATTTTCCTTATCTATTATCCCAGCTGCTCTTAATAAGAATGCGTCCATCATCGTGGCAGGAGGACCTGGGGGTACTGACGTCGGGCCTTTACGTTTCCCCATAATTCCAAAACGGGGATAAATGTTAACTAAACAGGCCGGCCAGCAATCATTGCTTAGAGGGACTGAGATATGACCACTGTCAGGCAGACAAACCTTCCACTTCTAGTTAAAATGTTCTCAGAATCTCCTCCTACCTTACCATATTTGTGGCTGGAAGTAGTCATCCACGAGGCTCCCCTCTCAGAACTTTCTTTGAGTTTTCGGCCCCAGGTTTCCGCACAGTCACACCAAGCTCATACCAGCGAAATCCAGGGCCAGAGCCAAGAAAGGTGGCCCAGCACAGCCTCCACCGGGCTCTGACGGGCGCGGACGGGCCTACCCTTTGCCCGGGCTCATCCCATGTCTTGGGAGGCAACTAGCGCTTTTAAGCACGTGCGGCGCGGGCGTGCTGCCCAACTCCTCCTCTTTTCTCTGGCCGGTGGTATTTTGGGTCACCTAGTCCCTTAGGGCAATTAGCAAGCCAGCAGCGGCAAGATCCAGGCAAAACAAAAGCGCATCCCTATAATAGTCCTCACAACAAATCGATTGTGTAAGGAACTAAAGGCTATCATTATGGTATAAAAAAACCATACTAATACTAGATAGGCAGAGGAGAAGCTTCACGCTGACACTAGACGCTGAAGTCCTTGCCTGCAGAAGCTACAATACGCAGTGATCTGACATCCCTTGCGGGAGGTCCAACTCGAGACCAAGACGGGGTCCTTCCTTCTCTCCCATCAGGTAATGGGGTTGGCTCCTTCCTAGGGGATTCTTGGCTTTATAGCCACATACATGTTAGGTACACTTAGGTAGGTTTGCCTCCTAGGAGTATGTTTGTTTACCGCTATGTATCTATGTGCCTGCATATATTCACTGTTTTAGCACCATGGTGGAATTCTACCTTTTATTTACACTTTTGGTGCTTGGAAGCGTATACATCTGCTTCTGTCTAATGGTTGTCGCAGCACATATGTTTTATACTAGAATGACGGTGGTTCAATAAATGCTTATTGAAAACGTCCCTATTGTTTATTCTGTGTATCTCTCTGAGACTAAGTGAGCACGATTGACTTGAGTGCAAAGTACTGCACTGTTTCAATGATTCCTGAAGGATCAAGGGTTATCATGCTTGATAGTTGCCAGAAACTGTTCGCTCCTTGGTAAGGTTAGGGGGCTTATGGTGGTTCTGTGAGCTAGCTCGTCTAAAGGCTAACATATCCTTTGGGGGTGTCTGGACATCAATCCCTTAGTTTATGTGGTCTAAATGCGCACATCCTTTGTATTTTTAGGGAACCACACCACAACACTCCTTTAGCAGACTCTGGCCTAGGTACTCTTCTTAATTCTTTTAGCAAATTCTATTTACAATGTCTCTGTTCAAAAGCTCATTTCAAAGTTCAATCTACAAATCAAGTTAAGGACAATTTGGGTCAGTCTGTTCTGTGGCAAAGTAAAGTCAAAACACAGCTCAGCCACAGTCATGTATTCACGGAGAATCAGCTGAATTTGCACTTTGACTCTCAAAGTACCAAAATCCTTTTTCTTGGGCATTTGTTGCAAGATATGTCCATTCAGGGGAAGAATTACTCTGACAGGGTACTCTTGCTCTCTTTGATCTTACTACAGGCCCTTCATCCTCACTGCAGCTTAGGCCAGATTATTCAGTATCTTCTGGGATAGTGTGTGGTGCACACTCTTCCGGCAAGCTTTTTCTTCTTCCCTCCTGTCCTCATGGCCACTTGTCTCCAGGCACTACTCGCATTGCTGTAGCACTGGGCCCTTCGTCAGGATCTGATTCTGATGCAGTCAACGCTACAGGGTTGGTCCCTTTTGTTCTGACTTCAACTTTTGACTAATTAAGACCCCCCCTCAGGCCAAACATGGGCTGTCCCAGACTCTTGCTCATTCCCAACAGCTTGATTAACCTGTTTCCTTTGTCTAATTGTAACCACCAGCACTTCAGGGAGAGGTGCTGTTACATCATCAAGGTGACACGGGACTCTGCGAGTATGTGCAGCGTGCACCCAGTTGTGGAGATCTCTGCACTTCACAGCTGTTGTAGGGGCCAAGATGACTGGGTAAGGTCCTCACCACAGAGGCTCCAAACACGTTTTACACATGTGCTTCTTCACCCTAACCCAGTTGCTAGGACTGAGGTCATGCCACTGCTCCTGATGGGGCAGAGCTGTAGCTCTCCAACCTGATGAGACACATAACTCACCACATAAGCCAGTCCTTTGCAGTAATCAAGAACCATGTCATCTGTAAAGCTCACAAGTGCATTTGCAGGCACAGTTGGTAACCTCATGGCTCTGCCCATAATTATCTCATAGGGAGATAATCGTGTGCTCCTTTTGGGAGAACTGTGAAGACTCATCAACACAAGGGGCAAAGCATCAGGCCACTTCAGAGATGTCGAAGCACACACCTTAGCAAGTCTGGATTTCAGTATCTCATTGACTTGCTCCACAATACCTAAAGCCTCAGATTGATAACTGCCATGTAGCCTATACTCCACTTGCAGTGCTGCACACAACCTCTTCAGAATCTCCTTATTAAAATTAGTTTCTCGGTCTGATTCCAGAGAAGTTGGCAACCTGAATCTCTAAATTAACTCTCTCAAAAACAATTTAGCTACTGCGAGACTGTCATTTCTCCTGGTCGGGTAAGCTTCAGCCTATCAGAAGAAGATACACACAATCAGCAAGGCGTATCTCAGCCCATTGCACACAGGCAGCTCGATAATGTCCAGTGCTATCCTGTGGAAGGTGTCCTGATCTCCCAATGTGACTCATCTTTACTGCAGTCCTTCTTCCTACATTCATTTGTTGACACATAACACACATGTGACACAACCCTTTAGCCATCAGTCTGAACCTATAATTAAACCACGTCTGACTAAACAGATGCACCATGGCATCTCTACCTACATGAACAGGTTCATGATAGTGTCTCGCCATTAGGGGTAACAAGCTGTCTGGCAACACATGTCTTTCATCTCCTGAAACCCAAATGTCATCTTCATCTCTCTTGACACAACCTGCTGTAACCTAGCCCTGCTGTTCTGTTTCTGACACTTCCTCCTGAAGCCTCTTAACTTCCTCCCATGTATGAGCTGTGGTTCACAAAAGATTGTAATTGATCTCATCTGTTCCTTCATTTTGATATTCACAATTGAAAGTACAAGCATTTAAGGCATAATATCTGGCAATCCCACCAGCATACCTGTTAGATACAATTACATAACTATCCCCTTTGCAGTGTGCAGAACATTTCGCAACTGTGATCTAGGCAGGTAGCTGTAGTGCCTTCAACAAGTTATACACACTTTCTCTGATGCTTATCGGGGACGCTGAAAAAGGTAATAAATCCCCGTTGTGACCATAACTGTCCGAAGTCATGGACAACACAGAAGTCATACTGACTATCAGTGAAAATGGTCACTTCCAGCTGGTCTGAAACAGCATGATCTTGTCAGAGCAATCAATCTGGCCACTTGTGCAGAAAACACTTCTTGAAGCCAGGAGGCTTCTACCACACCCAAGACAGTACAAACTGTGCAGGCAGCTCTCAGCCTTCCTTCACTGTCTCGTAAACAGCAACCATCAACAAACATTACATATTCTGATTCCGGTAGTGGCAAACTTGTATGTCAGGTCTTGACTTGGTGCACAGTTCATTAACATCAAGACAGTCATGCTCAACATCACTTTCAATACCATAATTTACCGTAATACGCAGTAGATTTGCAGTATTTAAAGTAGGACATCGATTGAGGGTTATATTGTCTTCCGCAACTATGGCTTGCTCATACTTAGTCAAACAGCTATTGGTAAGGTGTTGGGTCTTGGTGTATGTTAACAATATCTGAACTGTCGGGGAAGACCCATAACAATGCTCTCACAATGTTCCATGCTGACTCCTGTGGAGGCCAAGGTTGTGAGACAGTCGAGCAAAGTAGCAGCTACTGGGTCAAGTGTAGCTGAAAAATAAGCAATGGGTCTGCAAGCATTCCCGTGAATCTGAGGGAGCACTGATAGAGTGCAGCTCTCCCTCTCACTGCAAAACAAAGTGAAGCATTTCTTGTAATCAGTCATTTCCAGTGCCGGGGCATGACAGAGACTTTCTCTCCGCCCTGAGAAGGCACACATGCAAATGTCATCCAATGGTACCAGATAAGACACATTCTTCTATGTCAGCCTCTGCAAAGGCTTGGCCACTAGGGAAAAGTTGGGAATCCACTGTCCACAGTAAGGGTGGGTGCTAAACTCAGGGGAAGACCCATAACAATGGTCTCACAATGTTCCATGGTGACTTCTGTGGAGGCCAATGTTATGAGACTGTCAAGCAAAGTAGCAGCAACTGGGTCAAGTGTAGCTGAAAAATAAGCAATGGGTCTGCGAGCGTTCCCGTAAATCTGAGTGAGCACTGATAGAGTTCAGGTCTCCCTCTCACTGCAAAACAAAGTGAAACATTTATTGTAATCAGGCATTTCCAGTGCCGAGGCATGACGGAGACTTTCTCTCAGCCCTGAGAAGGCACACATGCAAATGTCATCCAATTGTACCAGATATGACACATTCTTCTGTGTCAGCCCCTGCAAAGGCTTGGCCACTAGGGAAAAGTTGTGAATCCACTGTCAACAGTAGGGGTGGGTGCTAAACTCTGGTCCACTGGCAGAGTTTGCGAAGTTCCAAGAAAACTCAGCATTCTATCCCATAGAAGAGTTTATCAGCACCACCCCTACTTTAGAGTTATAGTAGTTCTGGAGCGGCAAATTTATGTTGCCTTTTTCCTTTTTTATGCCTAGTGTGTGTGGAACGCACGCCTCCCAAGCCTCGTTCTGGCCCAGTCAGTTGAGAAAGCACACTTCTGATTCATGAGAGGAAGGGAAGGAAGCTGTCGCACCTCTGATTGAATGAACAGCACGCACTTGCAGCGTTGCTCTGTATGTGATTATTTTTCATCTCTTTGACCGTCTGGCTTCCAGGGTGGAGTGAAGCGATGTCTGCTACATGCTTTTACAGTCTGCTACATGCCACACCTTGGCCCTGGAGGACATGCAGGATAGGGTGGCATTCCCTCAGCTGCTGAGGCACCAGAACAACCTGGACTTCAGCTTCAACCAGGTAATGCAGCCGCTATCAGCCCTCCACCTCTGCCTGTTCATGTAGTCATGTTACTTATCTCACATGTGTCTGATCTCTCATTCTGTTGAAGGAGCTGCGAGTTTCTATTCTGCATTTTTTAAATGGCATGATATTTCTGCTGAGGCACTTCAGTGAACATTTGTGTGCGTGCAAACTTTATTTATTTGACAAAGGCATCCAAATGTTGATGGAAGACCCTAGTTGTTTCATAGTTGTAGGACTTTGCAAACCTTGTATACCATTTTACCATTTGAATGACCTGTAAACTACCCTTAAGATTAAAGTTCTTCTTTTGTGGTCCTTTGGGGTAGTGGCTGATAAAATAGTGACACTCAGCTTATTTCAGATGGCAGAGGGTACCAGCTGCAGAAATCTGTTACCTGCAGGCAGCAGATTCTAATCTCAGCAGGGCTGTACCAGCCTGTCATCCTTCTAAGGCTGATAAAATCTATTTCAAGAAGACATGATAGTTAATTTGGAGTTCACACTGTGAACGCAATTATTATTATTATATAACGTAATGTTTCAGGAATAGAGGATGCCGAGAGAGAGGTGGATTGCAAGAAGTGGCTTGATGCAATTGAGATGGCTGCGGTTCAGATCTTGCTGCACCCGCCCACATGCAGCCAAGATAGGCTGTCTCCGTCCCACAGCTGTGCTGACAGCTTGAATGTGTTCCCTTATGAGCTGGCATGGGGCAGTACATAGATGCTTCTGTATGGGCAAGATAGGCTGGAGACGGCAGTAGGAGAGGGAGACAGTATCTCGGGAGGATGGCAGGCTGGGCATGCATCAAAGGTGTATGGTTGTCTCCTAGCCTACAGAGAAGAGAATTCAACAGCCATATCTTATGCACTTTCCAATGCCTGGCTAAAATCTAAGTGAACACCGTTTGTATTTTTGTTAATTGACATGAAGGAAAGTAAGCTAAGTGGAGTGACCAAGAGCACACAGTTGTGTGTGGGCCAATTCTCTATAAGCCACGTCACATTCTGTAATAATGTGCTTAACATTTATGGATTTTAATTTGTGAGCACGAGCCAGTAAATGAAGCACTTGGTTGCCCCTTAACCTCTTCAGTGCCCATGACGAGATAGTCTCGTCATGGAGCACGGTTGCGCTGTGCCCATGACGAGACTATCTTGTCATGAACCCCACCCACTAGTGCAACGCCCGGCACAGGAGGGGGAAAGGGCGTGGCACTGAAGGGGTTAACTCATCCCATCTCAGTAACAAGTTTTGATTTGATTGATGACTAATAAACAAACACGAGCATGGTGGCTGAAGAAATGCACATATTGTTCTGTAGATGCCTGCTTAGCCTGCTTGTTTCACTGCCCTATGGTGTTGGGGAATTAGGTGTCAGCGCCGCTGGCGGGCAATTTCCAATGTCGAGATTTCAGGAAGGAGGGGGTGTCTATTCAGTTGTTCTGTAGCCATTTTGTCCAGTAAATAAAAGTTTTTTGATGTACTGGCACTGCAACTTTTTTTGCTGGGTAGAATAAGGAATGAAGGTTTTTGCAGCGGGATCATTTTCTCCACCAAGTGAAGGTGCAGATGGA
The DNA here is from genome assembly GCF_964204655.1 of Triturus cristatus. Classification (NCBI taxonomy): domain Eukaryota; kingdom Metazoa; phylum Chordata; class Amphibia; order Caudata; family Salamandridae; genus Triturus; species Triturus cristatus. The sequence continues at coordinate 507,583,995 of NC_140587.1, forward strand.
ATTCTGAACAGAGGCCAGGTCTGAACTGTGATGCTCGTTTGTTGCAGCTGTTTTCTTCCAAAAAGGTGCACAGACTGTGCTTTGTAACAACAACCAAGTTAGGAGAAAAAATGGTGTGTGTTCGACACTGTCTGCCGGTGCCTGTTCTGTCCTGCACTGTTGGGCCAATAAAGACTAGGGGCCCGATTCACAGAACTAACTTAAGACAAAATCCTAAACTTACTACCATTTTGGTATTCACAGAAGGCACTTACTCATTTTGGTATTCACAGAAGGCACTTACTCATTACGGTATTCACAGAAGTTAGGAGTCCTAACTTTAGGACTCCTAAATGCCTTCTGTGAATACCGAAAGTCTTAAAATTAGGATTTTTCTCAGTTTAGTAGTAGTATAGTTAGGACTCCTAACTTTAGGACTCCTAAATGCCTTCTGTGAATACCGAAAGTCTTAAAATTAGGATTTTTCTCAATTTAGTAGTCCTAAATCTAAATTTAGGACTAGTAAATTGAGAAAAATCCTAATTTTAAGACTTTCGGTATTCACAGAAGGCATTTAGGAGTCCTAAAGTTAGGAGTCCTAAACTTAGGACTACTAAATTGAGAAAAATCCTAATTTTAAGACTTTCGGTATTCACAGAAGGCATTTAGGAGTCCTAAAGTTAGGAGTCCTAACTATGCTACTACTAAACTGAGAAAAATCCTAATTTTAAGACTTTCGGTATTCACAGAAGGCATTTAGGAGTCCTAAAGTTGGGACTCCTAACTTCTGTGAATACCGAAATGAGTAAGTGCCTTCTGTGAATACCGAAATGAGTAAGTGCCTTCTGTGCATACCAAAATGAGTAAGTGCCTTCTGTGAATACCAAAATGGTAGTAAGTTTAGGATTTTGTCTTAAGTTAGTTCTGTGAATCGGGCCCTAGAGCTGGGCATTACCAGGGACTCCAGATTCTTTTTAATTATCTGGTTGAAGATTGATGGACTCTCCGTATACCTTTGTGGGACTCGGCACCATGCCAAAACACGGCTGCTGAACTGAAATTCAAAGTGGAACTAATTGTCCTCATGCAATGGTATGGAAAAGAAGGCTTAGCACAAGTCAATGACAGTGGATCTGAATTAAAATCACAGCTGGATTTGGTACCACAGGACAACAAGTGACGACAATGGTATTAATCTTTCTCAGGTCCTGCACTATGCAATACTTGCCTTTGGTATGCTGCAAGCCCATAATGGGTAAATTACATGGACTCCCCATTATCTCCTTCAGAATGGCCTGTTGAATCATTGGGTCAATCCTAGGAGTAATTCCAGCAAGGGTTTCGGGGGTCAGATTATTTTGCGGGATTCTCGAATACTCAGCATTAGGTTTCAATGTTATGCAAATAGGTTCAACACCTTTAATGAGACCTATGTCTTTCCCTGAAAAGCCCCAGATGGCAGCTAGCACTGTGTCTCTCAGCTCTGGTGGGGGAAACATCCTTTACAATGCAGGCATTACAACGCAGTGCCTTTACAACGCAACCATTACAACGCAGGTACACTTACATCGCATGATTTTACAACGCATGCCACTACTACACATATATAGGTCCAACCCATGCTTTAACAACGCATTGATAAGTATTGTATGGTAAGTGTGTGTTATATTTTTCGATAATGCATGTTAAATAATTTAAGTAATATTTATTTATAAAATATAATAATTTATTTATAGTTCATTAGTTTTTATATATTTGTATTGTTATTTAAGTTAATATGTATGTTAATAATAACACATAATTTATGAAACAGTTAAAAATTATGAGTAGATTAATACTCAGGAATTAATATTAACGCTACTGTTCTAATTATTATGGAAACATTTATAGAAAATGTATTTTTAAATATAAGATTAAAAATAAAAATACTTAGGTATTCATTTTGTTGGTAAATATCTAATTTTGATGATAATTATTTACTTCATTTTAGGGTTCAGGTTAAAAATTTTAGTAAATTAATATTCCGGTATAAATAATGTTTATAAGCATTTATTTGGTATGTAAAAACTTAAAGAAAGTATTATTAAAAACGAATTAAATATTATTCAATATTTAAATAGAAAGTACATAGAGAAGTACATAGGTTTAAATACTATTACTGTTAATAGTAAATTGTGATTAATGATATATATATTTTAGTATAAAGTATATGGAATTAATTATTAATAAATATAAAAAAATAATATACATATAAAAATGTTTAAATTAAAAAATGATTATATGGTATTTTATATTTCTATTAAAGGTAAATAAACATGTACAAAGAAATAGGAAACAGGTAATATCTTTTTTCAGAATTATTTATTGTTAATTTAACATTTTTAGAATCATTGTAATAAATTCTGAAAAATATATAAAAATTAGAGTATATTTTAACATATTTTATTAAAATAGTTTTGTATTTTATTATGTAGAGTAACATTTTATAATACATTTTCTCACGCGTTTCCATTGTTTTCAATGAGAGAAAATGTCCTTTCTTCATTGTTACTAAAACATATGACATCGTCGCGTAGACGTAAGTTTCATCATTACGTAGATCGTCGCTGGAGCGAACAGAAGCAAGGGAGAGCTGCGTTAAGGTAAGCTACATTTAAATTCCTAAAATACATAGGGGTCTATGAGGATGACGGGCGGTGGCACCACCATGGCCTCATACCCGCCATATTAGCATGGCCAAACACAGCCCATTTCCCGTCTGCCGCGGTGCGACGCGCACCCCCATCAAAGTGCACCCGCCACCGCGGCGGTAGGAGCCAATGGAGACTCCCGTCCGCTGTACAAATCAGGATGCCACAAAAAGCCAGCCACACTGCTGCGGAGAAACCGCCCAACTAGAGACGGCAGAAGCTCGACAGCGGAGCCCAAACCTGATTACCGGTCCAGACCACAATGGATCCAGCTCTTCACTTCTTTCCGGTGCTGTACCTGATACATCACCAGCAACTCATGGACCGTCGCGGACGCCGCCACAGGTACGCAACAACACAATCCCGCCCACAACCACAACACACAACTCATGGGCTGATACAGGGTCCCTGGCCACACCAGATACCCTGGTGGGGACAGAAACACATCCACAAGTGTATCCACACAGTTCCTATCTGCCACCAAGTCACCCCTCCGCAGCCAGCTCACACATTACCATGATCTCCAAGTAATGTCCCGGTCACGTCACCGCAGTGGTCAAGACAAAGGGAAAACATGCGCACAATGCAGAAGGCAGGTTCAGCGCCAGGCATGGGCAGGGCACAAAGTACACAGGGCCACACCTCCACACTCCACACACTGCCCCCCTTGAATGGACATGCAACGTGCACCCCCGTGCATCCCCATGCCTGACAACAAGCTAGGTGAATCCACACCCTGCCCCACACAACAAACAACTAGGGAGACAGCCACAGCAGGAGTGGCTGCAGAGGAACACACAGCACAGAAGCACAGGCCCAGGGCAACACACACACCACAACACCACATTCATGGCAAGAAAGCTGAGCACAAGCACCAAATGAACACACACACATACAATGAACAAACATCCTACTGGACACACAGCCTGACAAGTCCCACAGACATACCGCACACTGACACACAGCCACATACACACACCACATGCCACCAGCAATGGAGCACAACATATAGGAAAGCCAAAGTGAGGTGCACACATATGGAAGACCAAGGAGACAACCAACAAGCATGTATACATCACATGCAAGACAAGGAACAGAGAACAACACGCTCACCCCATCAAAGCACACCTGGCTGGCACAGTAAGTGAACTCAAGCCACAGCCACCTCAGTGCAACAACTCAGGGAGACAGCAAGGCAAACCATGTATAGGTAGAGGGATGAAAGGAAGGCCCTGAAGTCAAACTGTGAACAGCCACAGATATGTACACAACAACTTCACAGGAGTATGCCAGCAGCACAACACACAGGGCACATTGACACACTCCATGACTTCCAAACACAAGTAGGATTCTCCACAAATACCCCCCTCACACCTGCAGCACCCAACCCCAGTGCCAGACACACAGAAGGGTGTCAATAATGTCCAGTCAATACACAGACAAACAAACACACTCCCGGGGGGTATCCACAAACATCATACACAGGGATGCCAGAACCAATGTCTGCACCAAGACAACAGCCAAACACATAACTCAACAGAAACACACACAGAACCACAACAAGACCACACATGACCCGTGTAGCCAATCTGTGGGAAGGCAATGGGAACACAGACACTACAGGAGTGCACAACCACATCAGTCAGGAACAGTGCACAGACAACATACCACAACACACACAAGAAGTGCACCATCACAGAACAACACAGCCACATCAAACACACAACAGATGCACACATGACAATAAATCACATAGGAAACACAGCGGACATCAGGGGATGCACACCAGGCCAGGACAAGGCAACATACACCCACAGCACTGCATGCTCAACAAGCAGTGTGAGCACACAAAACATAACAGTCCCACACAGCCATGAGTGACACACCATGAACACCCACAACAACAAGCAAAACAGCCCACTGACAACATCACACTCAGGAAGTCAAGCAGTACCCCAGCATACACACATACACCTAACACAACACCCACACATGCACAAGTCTGGGACACCAAAGTGGAAACAACTTGACCAGAGGACTGGCCAGCACAGACAGTTGAACTGCACATGAGCAAACATGACTGCTGAACAGTACTACAAAAACACAAATACCTAATTGGGGGAAATTCCATGAGTGGCACAGTGCTCCTGGACAAAGATCTGCACCACAAAGCACAGTGTCACAAACTAAGTGATGGGGAGGCACACACACAGGCAACACAAGGGGACAGCTGACATCAAAGTAAAGTGTTGTGCCCTTCAGTAGTGGACATGGCAGGAGTGCACCATACACAAATAGAGGGAGTGCTGACTCACGATGTCAAGGCATCTGAAGCACAGATAGGGGATGGTATGACACCGCACACCACATGCCACACTGGAGACAACAAAGCACCATGTGACAGCAAAGAATGAGCACATCACACCCGCAATGTCAGTGTGGTTGAGCAGGTATGCACAGTGAGTACAAAATCAAGACACACGGCTGTTCAACAAAACAAAAGCCTGACTTGCCAGTCACACACTCTGCATACTCACAATTGGCTAAAGCAACAAGTAGGAGTCAGTCAGAACTGCAAGTTCACACCAACACACTGCACAGTGCACACATACAACTCACACATGTGCACACAATCACAGGTCTGAACAGTCACACAAACAGGCACTCTACTCCTGGGTGACACATGTGTGTAGTTGACATTGCATGGGCACACACACATCATCACTCACGACAAACACACTCCTTCACACTGCTCACTTCTTGACCACCCAAGTGCACACACTGAAAGTAACCCATGTGACTAGGATGACTGACCATCACATGACCATATACCTACACTGCTGGGCACACAGAAAGTAAGAACACACATACATGATGATCCTGGCCAGCCTGCCTGCAGTACAGTGGAAATAATCACATACTGTACTGGCAGTCCCTGACATGTGTACAATATAGCTAGGCTTTCCTGTTTTCAGTTTTTATTTTTGGTAAATTCTGATGGGGTTTTTTCAGTGTTTTTAATACCTTAAAAAAAGTGGTTATCAGTGGTTACACATTTTCGGGCCATTAAAAACAACAAAAATAGTGTTTTTGCGGTGTTTATGGAATGTTAGTACATGTGTATAGACAGCGTGTGTGCAGGGTATATGAGGTCCAAATACATTCCTACAAATCAAACTTATTGTAGTACACCATATAATGGTTCTTTGGTCAAGCACACTCGCTCTTTCCTTCCTGTGTAAACGTTTATCTGTGAAAAGGCCCTCTCAACATTGGCACTTGAGATGGGCAACACCAAAACAGCCAGTACACAATTTTCTAACTCTGGCCAATGACATAGCTTCCCATGCCAATATTGGAGCACCTGAAGATCGTGATTCTCTAAGACATGTTCTGCAACATATGCGTTGAATTGGGCACATATGCTCTCAGTTATTGAAGCGGTCAAAAATGAAGCAGTTCTTTTCAAAGTCTGGAAAAAATTCAGGAGGGATCTAGAACTTGTGCCGAGTACCTCATTGAGGCTTCATTAACTTCGATTGCCAACGTTGGTGAAGGGACATTTCTATGCATTATTGCAAGCCATTTCCAGTAGACTGTAAAATAAAATTTCCTGAATTGCTCCTCAACATTTGTTTGCTTACCAAGTGGCAAGAATTCTAACATGGAGCATTTTGCAGTGCTAAAGTCACTAAAAGTGTCACCCATTCTATTCTCAAGGAGATGTTTCATATCTACACCAATTACACTGAACACATGGTAGACAAGGGCGTTTTCAGACTCTAGTATTTTGATTATGTCTACTACAGCAGTCATGTTTTCCTGTAAAAACCTAAGCATGCAGTAGAGTGTACTTTTTTCACAGCACTATCAATATGTGACCAAAGATCATCACATGTCATGCCTTTGGCATCATCACTAAGCAAAGATTCTGTAAATGGTCGCCACATGGAAAATATAGTATTCATAGCCTTTAGGACTGAGAACCACTGGCTAAATGACATAGTTAGGATGGCTCTTTCTTTGATGCTACACAAAGCACAAAAGGAGAAATATTTGCAGTTTAGTTCCTGGGCATAACGAAATAGTGCAGCAGAATGGGCTACAAAGTCAATAGCATTCTTCATTAACTCTGAAGATTGTAAAGATGCTTGCAGAATACCATCTAGCAAGTGACAAGGATCTCTTACAGGAAAGTACTTCAGTTCAGGTAACGATTTTGGTAGGTCATCATACATCTTTACATATACGGATCTGAATTACTGCAAATACAAACAATATCACTCCAATCTTTATTAAACTTGGTAGGAACTTTTTGCAGCAGCATGCCAAGTGACACCGCATTCCATGTTTGCCAAACGTCTGGTGTCATGTTTTCACCACTATCTCAGATGCTTGGTGACAACAATCTTTTCACATATACCTGTCACTACACCTTTCATTAAATGTTTAAAGCCTGGGGTGTTTGGCAATTCACCTACAATCAATACTGACTCGCTACAAAAGGGGGCTGATGTATCAAAGGATTTCACCCATTCTCTGCCTTTGGGTAAATGTGAAGGTACATATTGGGAAAGAGTCTTATGAAACCAGCCATTTTACCTATCAGTGAAATTAAATGTAGCCAAAATATCAAATATGATTTTGATATCTCCTGATCCTTTAAAGTTTATAAAATAACTAAATAAGACCTAAAACATGTTTCTAAACACTGCATCTTTAGACCAAAGACCACAAAACTGAAAAAAGCATAAGGAAAAAGAAACAATATTTTAGTGACATCCCTAAACAACAAAACTCAAGCAGAATAATGTTTGCCCAGTATTTCTTACTGCTGCTTACAATGTAACAAAGTTACATTGTATTGGCCCCTTCAGGAAGAAATAAAAATGACTCTTTCACTCATCTTTTTCTTTCTTTGAATGGCACTTAGTTTGTGGGTGTGAATGTATTTTTTCAGGGTTTATATGTATACACTGGTGAAGGCTATTTTCCTTTTGGTGGGGTTTTATCAGTTATTATAGGTTTAAACCTAAACCTGGATAGTGTCAATATAGCTAACATGAAGAAAGAATGATAATGATAACGGTATTTCATCGTAAACCACCATCATTGCACCCAGAAGCATCAGAGTCAGTACGAAATGAAGTCCCTATCACACCTGTAAAAACTAGAAAAAGTGAGACAAGCCATTGGCAATGTTGATGTGGCATACAGAGCATGTGGGACAGTATCCCATAGACACACAGGAAAGAATTTATTCAGTAAGGACACTGACAAAACAGACAAAAGGAGCAACTCTCTATATTCACAAATTGCACAGATAGACCCCACTAGAGAAGAAAAAAGTACACAATGCAGAGCTTGTCCACGAGAAGCTACACAGGCAGGGGGCAAACAGCAGTGAACAGCAAGACCAGGGTGCAGGACTAAGTGCAGAGTGAGTCCATGAGAAGCTTCACAGGCAGGGGGCAAACAGCAGTAAACAGCAAGGCCAGTGGGCAGGACTAAGTGCAGAATGAGTCCATGAGAAGCTGCACAGGCAGGGGGCAAACAGCAAGGCCAGTGGCCAGTCGAAGGTGCTGACTGAGTCCATGAGAAGCTGCACAGGCAGGGGGCAAACAGCAAGGCCAGTGGCCAGTCCAAGGTGCAGACTGAGTCCATGAGAAGCTGCACAGGCGGGGGCAAACAGCAAGGCCAGTGGCCAGTCCCAGGTGCAGACTGAGTCCATGAGAAGCTACACAGGCAAGGGGAAAACAGCAGTGAACAGCAAGGCCAGTGGGCAGGACTAAGTGCAGAGTGAGTCCATGATAAGCTGCACAGGCAGGGGGCAAACAGCAAGGCCAGTGGCCAGTCCAAGGTGCAGACTGAGTCCATGAGAAGCTGCACAGGCAAGGGGCAAACAGCAGGGAACGACAAGACCAGTGGCCAGTCCAAGGTGCAGGCTGAGTCCATGAGAAGCTGCACAGGCAGGGGGTAAACAGCAAGGCCAGTGGCCAGTCCAAGGTGCAGACTGAGTCCATGAGAAGCTGCACAGGCAAGGGGCAAGCATCAGTGAACGCCAAGGCCAGTGGCCAGTCCAAGGTGCAGGCGGAGTCCATGAGAAGTTGCACAGGCAGGGGGCAAACAGCAAGGCCAGTGGCAAGTCCAAGGTGCAGACTGAGTCCATGAGAAACTGCACAGGCAAGGGGCAAACAGCAGTGAACGACAAGGCCAGTGGCCAGTCCAAGGTGCAGGCTGAGTCCATGAGAAGCTGCACAGGCAAGGGGCATACAGCAGTGAACAGCAAGGCCAGTGGGCAGGATTAAGTGCAGAGTGAGTCCATGGGAAGCTGCACAGGCAAGGGACGCACAGCAGTGAACAACAAGGCCAGTGGGCAGGACTAAGTGCGGAGTGAGTCCATGAGAAGCTGCACAGGGAATGTGTGTGACTGTACCCTGCCATGGTCAGCAACACAGTCTGGGGTGTTGACCAACAGTCAGGTTTGGCTGTCAGTCAGGCTGGGAGCTGGCTGGGTGTCGGGCACAGTTGGAGCACTTGACTGGGGAGAGAGAGGCCCAGCTGAGGTAGAACTATCAGTGGCTTGGCAAGCCGGAGGGCTGCTTGGACCAGGTGGTGTAGTGGCACGTGGAGGTGGAGTCACGCAGACTTGAGACACAGTGTGGGTGGGAGATTGTGGAGGGGTGCCTTTCCACTTCTTGTGGATTCTAAATGGCTTGCTTGACTTTGGATCAATGGGAAGTGGTGTGGACACAACAGGCACACTCAACACCGAGGCTGCAGCAGGTGCAGACACTGGCCCTCCCTCAGGGGACATGCTGGATCCAGCGGGACGCTTTGCCTGGCCTTGCGTTTGCCCCTCCATCCCCTGTTTACAAGGTGTTCCCCCTACAGTGCCCTCCTTTCCCTGCTTTACTGGGCTTGGAATGGGAGTCAAGGTAGTAGGTGAATCTGCCTTGGAGCCCTTCCTATGTGTACCCTTGGCAGGCACCACCCTCGCAGTGGGCATGGAAATTGTCTGCTTGTCTTTGCGAGACGCTTTTGGGACAGGAGAGTCCTTGGCTGGTGATGGCTCTGAGCCATGTGATACCGAGGTCTGCTTCTTTTCTTTGTGGCCCCTGGTGTCGCATGACAGGCTTTTGTCTTTGCGCTCTGGGGTGGCTTTGGTTTTCTGTGGGGATGGTGTCTGCGGCCTGGACCGCTTGGGCTGCTGATGCTGTATGCTACTTGTGCTGTATTGTGACCTTGAAGTCTGTGTAGCGTGGTCACTATCGTCAGACGTGGCCACTGGCATGGGGGTGGACAAAGAGACTGGAGCTGGACGAGATTGCGCCAGTTGAAGGGCTGCCGTCACTGCAGAGGACAAAGACTAGACAGTCCAGTGCAGCCCACCCACATCTGAATGTATGCCCTCCATGAAAGCAACCATCTGAGGCAATTTTTTTTTCGTGCTCTATGAATGCATTGAGGAGAGCTGTCTGGCCTACGCACAGCTTGCGCAAAAGGTCCACAGACTCAGCACTGATGGCAGCAGGGGGGACAGGAGCAGGGGCTGCGGTGCCTGGTGTGAAGGACACTCTTCCCCTCTTACTGGTGCGAACACAGGCAGCACCTGAGGAAGTGGCTGGGAGGGTGGGCACTGTATGCTGTGTGGTGGAAGATGATGCAGAATCCCCGTTCCCTGTGCCCGCAAACATGGCTGCGTCACCGCTGGCATCAGATGACATAGAACTTTGCGTCTCGGGCTGTGATTCCTCAAGCAGACTCCTGTCCCCCTCCGAGGCGCTGTTCACATCTGTGTCACTGGGCTCCTGTGCAGCTGTTGTGCTTGTTTTCCCCTCACTGGTGTCCTTCCCCTGTTCCTCCGTGACCACGAGAGATGCTGCATGAGAGAGAAAGATATAAATCAAAAGCAAACGACAGTGGACCACACACGAATTGCAGCACCTGTACCATAAATCACCTATACAGTAATAATAGAATGCGTGCTAATGAACCAAAAAGGCCCCCTGCCCAGGAGCACCTCCCCACTAAAGGGGATACAACACAAACCACCACAAATATGGTTCAGCACCACAATCCATCAACAGAAAGAGAATCAAGATCCGTAATTATACAGGGGTAGTAAAAGCGAATCACTGCCAATACAGATTTTTGTCCTTTCGTTCTTCTGTTTTTATTACTTCGTTTAATCAATAAAGGTGTTTTTTCTCATCAGCCGACGCATTTCGTCCTGTCCTACTTTTATTCAGTTTGGATTTCTTGAAACTATTCTTAATAGAAACCACTTGGTAGTAATAGATCTACGTATCAAATTGTTCCGGTCATATGGACATTCTTTGAATCAACTGTGGCTGATGTGCCACTACTTTGCCCTGGAGAAGTCCTAAGTCAACAGGACGAAATGCGTCGGCTGATCAGAAAAAACACCTTTATTGATTAAACAAAATAATAAAAAAAGAAGAACGAAACAACAAGAATCTGTATTGGTAGTGATTCGCTTTTACTACCCCTGTATAATTACGGATCTTGATTCTCTTTCTGTTGATGGATTGTAGTGCTGAACCATATTTGTGGTTGTTTGAGAGAGAGAGATGTAGGGTCAGTTCAGTGGCAGCAACATAACAAACATATGCAAGCAAAACAACCAGGAAGATGACTAAATCTACATGTTGCACGCCACCCTGTGCATTGATATTGTGCCAACACACTTTTGTTACTCAAACAGTGCGTGTAAACAAGAAAACCAGGCTTAAGTGAGCCATGTGATGACCACACAGCACAACATCCTGCATGAGGCTCCATTCAAACAGTAACTCAAATAGCTCAGACCTGAAGCCCACCACCCAGAATGCTATTGAAATGCCCAGTACTCAAATTCTCTTAGGAAGCACAGGTGGGGCAAATGCATGACAGCTGCACAGAGGCCACTTACAAGCCACTGCAGCACACAACCAACATCACATAGCCCAGCACTGGCACAGGCTGTGTACACATACAGCCAGACACAGCCAAAGTCACCCTTCCCAGAATACTCACCCCTACTTTGCTGCTGATGCTCCTTCAATCGTGCATCCAGCTCAGGGTGTGTCACGGCCAAGATGCGGCACATCAGTGATGTCATGCTGCACCGTACCAACCTGCCACTGCGAGGGAGCAGTCCCAGTGTCATCTCCGCAACGTTCTTTGCCAGCCTTGAAATGTCGTCCCACCTCTTGTGGTAGTGGGTGCGCCGGCGGTTTGAAACACCCAGGGCCCGCACCTTGGTCACAATGGCCCTCCACACGGCCTTACGCTGGTGTACATTGAGCTAAAGGCATGGGAGACAAGAGTGGGAAAGCATCAGTGACACAGTGTTATGTAACAAAATCTCCCAGTACAGTAGCATGATACTGACTCATCACAACTCCACAGATATGTCTTGCAGAGACAGGAATGCATCTCACAGGGTACATTTGCATGTGAGAAGCACAGGTAAATGCATGCAGGTGTGAGGGGGACACAGAACCTGCACATCTCACATACAAGCAGGATGCCAGCACAGAAAGCCATGTGTAGTCTGCCCACATCTACTGTCCATTTCTAGGTAGAGCAAGACATACGTCACATGTCAACATGTGTTTGGGGGAGACTCAATGTGTCCAACACTGCGCAGGCCTCAACAACCTTGCCCTGTGAATAGCTCACTGTGTCATGGATGTCACATTGAGGGACATGATCTCACAAACCACGCCCTTCTCACAGGGCCAGTTGTGTGCAATCTGCAGGGCTGATATAGCTCATTGATGGAGAGTCCTGCAAAAAACACACGTGTAACACTCTGTACATTCAGTGATGGGTCCTTGTCAGATTGGGCGGTGACTGTGCAGGCCAGGTGGGCTCACACTGAGATGGACAACAGGGACCCACACAGCCATTAACACAAGCAATCACTGTCCTGACTCCGGCATTACCAACTTGCTGCGTCACTGTATGGCTGACAAGACAAGACATGTCCCTCCAATCTTGATGGGCAGGCAGGGAAACGTGTGAAATAGGCTACACCCCCTTTACCCATGGAGACAGCATGTTAGGCAGTGCATGACCCAACCCCACACTCTCAGGCACATACTGCATCAGACTGACTACATGTGTGCCCCCCCTGCACTCTCTCCCCTACTGTTGAAGACTCACCACGACATTTGGGGCACCATATAGCCTTGGGTACTGTGTGAGCACCTCGTCCACCAGGACCTCCAGCTCCTCGCTTGTGAAGAGACTGGCACGGATCTTCCCAGTCCTTGCCATCACTGTGGACATGAGACAGCAGCGGCGGCAGTGGGCAGTGAGGGTTCTCAGGCAGCAGTCCCTGGAGGCATCAGCAGGTGAGGGGTCTCAGACAGCAGTCCCTGGAGGCAGCAGCAGGTGAGGGGTCTCAGGCAGCAGGCTCTGTGAGCAGTGGAAATGTGGGGCTCTCTCCCACACATATATAGGCCCCTGGTGTCGTTTCTGTGGTTCTAATCTGCTGCAATTGGTGTTCCAGGTCAGCCTTTTCAAAATTGCATCATGCTACCACGATAGCGGATCCCATTGGCTGTAAGGGCATGGTCCATGGCGGTGACACACAACAGGGGCTAGGCAGTAACTAACGGTGGTACATCTTTCAATTGTATCCAATGGCCGGCTCCGTGGTGGCGGAGCACGCCTACCGCGATTTTCAAAATTGCATCATGCTACCGCAATAGCGGATCCCATTGGCTGTAAGGGCATAGTCCATGGCGGTGACACACCACAGATGCAAGACGGTAGCTACTGCGAGTTGGGTGCCATACGGTGACATGGGTGACCAGGATTTGGGTGTCAGAGCATGCCAACCGCCATTTGGCAATACATATATATCAGTGACTACCGCGATTGTGTCCCTGGCATTGGCGGTGACACCGCAGGGGCCAGGCAGTAGCTACCACGAGTTGGGTGCCATACAGTGACATGGGGGACCGGGATTTGGGTGGCGGAGCCTGTCAACCGCTATTTGGCAATACATATATCAGTGACTACTGCGATTGTGTCCCTGGCATTGGCGGTGACACACCGCAGGGGCCAGGCGGTAGCTACCGTGAGTTGGGTGCCATACAGTAACATGGGTGACCGGGATTTGGGCGGCGGGTGACTGTGACAGCACCAATGGACACATCACGCTGTGTCAATGGCCATCTGTCAGTCATCCACAGTGCACAGTGTCCCCATGGTTGATGGAACGTCACAGTGCAGACAATGCCAATGTGCCATGTACCACACTGCTGAGCACACATGCCATGTTTGTGTATGTGATTTCTTAGATTGACATGTACTCCCTCACATGTCATTTGTGATATTGATGTGCCTGTACACAGGACAGTGTTGTTATGGACTCCCCAATGTGTACACATCTTAAGGTGTAAAAGTGCAGGGAATATCACTGTGATGTATTACAAGTTGAAGATTGTCCATATGTGCCTGTTCGCTTATGTTTGTCCATGCACACACTCGTCATTTACGCTCAGCCTGTGGTCATTGTGTTGTTGATGTGTGCCAGGTTCGACTAACGCCTGAGGGTGTCAGGTGCAGCAGCTAGTTGTAAGGCAGTGTTGTTGCATTAATACACCAATGCTGGATGATATACTCCCAGGTGTGCCCATGGTGAACCTGGCCATATCCATATGTGCATTCTCATATGGCGAGTATGATTTGGATGTAATTAAGGGGTGTCAGTTGACAGGTGTACGATCAGTGTAGCTGAAGGAGTCCCAACATGTCAGCTGGTCTGTAACACAATTTAGATGACAGTCACTGTTGGCGTTGTCTCCGCCAAAACGTGAGATGCTATGCCCATCTCATGATGTATTGCATTGACATGTGTCCACTTTCATCTCAACTAGGAGACCAAATCTGCATCGTCCCTTTACGGTGCTGGCACATATGGAGAATGAGGAGATCATCCAGAAATTCTGTCTGGATAGAGCCACCCTACAGATCCTTTGTGCTCAGTTGGAGCCCCACCTGCAGCCTCGCCGAACACATCCAACAGCTTTCACCCCCACGTCTAAGGTGATGGCGGCCCTGCATTTTTTTGCCACTTGATCATTCCAGCACACGGTGTCCAGCGCAGGTGGGATGTCACAACCCATGTTCAGCATGGTGCTACGGGATGTCTTGTCCGCCATCATGAGATACAAGGACACATATATCCATTTCCACAGGGGGCAGGAATTGGCTGCTGTGAAGGGATATTTGTATCCCCTTGGACACATCCCCCATGTGGTTGGTGCCATTGATTGCACCCATGTTGGGCTTGTACCACCACAGGTATGTGAGTACATCTACCGGAATCGGAAACATTTCCACTCCATAAATGTGCAGGTGGTGTGCCAGGCAGACATGATCATCTTGCACATGTGTTCCAAATTTCCAGACTCAGCCCATGACTCCTACATCCTGCGTAACAGCATTGTACCAAGCTGATGGCTAATCTGCTTCCCGAGCGTACAGTTCATGCCTTGTGGGTGAGTATGCCTATTCAAATAGCGTGCTGTGTGTGTGACATGCTGTCCTCTGACCCAGCCACAGTGCAATGTGTATCTGTGTTTGTCACACATAGGTGACTCTGCATATCCCAACCGTCCTTGGTTGCTGAGCCCGCTGCGGAATCCCAGGACAGCAGCTGATGTCTGCTACAAGGACGCCCATGGAAGGACACGTTGTGTGGTGGAGCTGAAGTCACGTTTCTGCTGCCTGGACAAGACCAGAGGTGCACTGATGTACTCGCCCAGGAAGGTGTGTCAGATTGTAGTGGCATGCTGCATGCTCCACAACCTAGCCATTCGCAAGGAGATCCCCCTTCTCCTGGATGCTGATGAGCAGCAAAGGCCCGCGCCTGCAAACCATCCCATGTCCAGTGATGAGGACAGTGGAGAGGAGAAAGGTGTTGACCTGCGTCAACAGCTCATCACCCGCTACTTCACTTGAAGGTGAGTGACAATGTACAACGAATCCATTGTCTGATGATGCTGCTGTTGTTGTGAAGGTGTATGGGGGCTTTGTGACTGCAGCCGGTTGTTGACTCTGTGGTGGCTGACAATGTTTCTGGAACAGGGCAGTTTTGTACTTCGACAGGATGTGTGTGTTGGGACTTGTTGCCCATTGTGATGTGTGCATGTTGGATTATCTTGATGGTAGGTGTTGTGTGATGTCTGTGATGCCACAAAAAGACTAGTGAATGTTGTTCTGTTGTGTTTTCCCAGGTGCCTTCAACCTCTCCTTGCCTACATTCATTCCATACTCCTGGTACATTGTAATCATGTTGAAGACAGTACATCCTGCAATAAAGACGGAGCAGACGAAACAACATGTGTATAAGGATTTGTTATTTACAATGGTGACGTGAGGGGGGTGAACATTTACATTGAGGTGATTAGTGGAGCAGTGAGTAGTCAGTTATGGTAGATGAGATAATCGAGTTGCCACCACATTGATGTGGTGACCTAGTCCAACAGACAGATGCCATTCACAAGGCAGCGTGGGGAAGGACAGTCCAAAAAGTAAATGCAGTGTTAAAGAGGGTTGCCATCAGGGCTGGCTCCGTGGCTGGCGTTTGGCAGGTGCTTTGCCTCCAGATACTCCCAGGGTTTTCTTAGGATGGCCCCTTCGTCGCTTGGCAGGGGGGACTCACCCCTCTCTGTGGCCGCAGGGGAGGATGGTGAACTGGCATCCTGCGGCCCACCAGAGGGAGGTGGAGGTGTTGGCTGTGGCGCAGGCCTGTCCCTTAGTGCCGCCACTTGCTGGCCCAAGAGATCCACAATTTGTCCCATGCGGGTGTCGATGGACCTCATCAGCAGGATGAGCTCGCGAAACAGTTCAGCCGACCAGCCCGTTCGTCCCGGGGCCCGTTCACATGCCCCAAGGACTCTGTTTATGTGGTGCAGGGATTGGGTCCCAGCCTCTTTTTGTCTGTGGGTGACCCTGCCCCTCCCACCTTCCCTGCTGCAACGGACCTGTTGCCTCACCACTGTAGGCACCCGCATCCTCTCCCTGCCCTCCTCAATCGGTGGTGTGGGATGGTCATCCTCTGGGACAGGGAGGGTGTTGCAGGCAGCACTGGTGGTGGTGGCAGTGGACGCACAGGCCATTACAGCAGGGGTCTGCAGTGACGTTGTTATTACAGCCGATGTGGTGGGGTGGACGATGGGGTCCTGGGACCTGTTGCGCCCTGGCACACCAGATGGGCTGGCTTCGAGATCATCGTCCAGAGAATCCCGGGAGTCAACATCTGAGAGTCCATGTACCGGGGGGACTGGCTATGCAGGTTGCTTGTGTGGTCCTCTGCAGTGAGTTCTTGGTCACCTGTGGGTCAGGTGGGAGATAGTCATTGTAGTGCACACTGAAAGCTTTGTGTTAGCTGTATGTCATTCACTGTTTGTACACCACACAGTTGATTAATCATCACATTTTGTTGTATGTGCACTACTGTGCCTCCGGACATGGTGCTGTGGTACATGCATTACTTGTCCATGGTGTGAGTTATCAATACCTACCATGTGCAACGTGCATAATTTCTGAGTACAGGGACATGTTGCCATCTAGGACTAGCGCAGGGAGAAATTTCTGTGAGGACTCTTTTTTGCTCACTCTGCCCTGTCAGACGTTACATCTGGCCATGGACAGGCCATTGTCATCTCCTGCATACCTTCGTCTTGTCATGTGCATATCTGGATTTGTACCACCAACCATGCTTTCTAGTTTCTTATTTGTCCTTGCTGCTCTGGCCCAATGGCACTTACACATGGAATTCAGTGCTGTGCATGATTGTGCCCAGACTTTCTTCTACATGTGCATTGGTGTGTCACACTTTGGTTGCTGTGACAGTCTCATTGGCTTAGCTGTGTGCACACTGTGAGTGGCAATAGGATCTGTGTGTATGTGTGTGTAATGAGAGAGCTGGTGTTGTCATGTGGCACCAAGCTTTTTGCAGACACTGGCCGTGTGCACATACTGGCTACTTACCTGTTCTGTTTTCCCATTTGGCTTTGACTTGACACATCTGTGTGTGTGTGTGTGGTGGAGGCTTGCATGCTGATCAGGGATGTGACTAGCAAGCATGATATGTCTACCTATCTGTTATTTTGTTTGTGGTGATGCAATGGCTGACACATGTATCTGGGGGGGAGCGGAGGCTCCATCGTGATGGTCTGGGGGACGTGTTGGCCTGGGGTGAGTTGTAGTGCAGGCCTCCCACGCCCACACAGCCTCCATGGCAAGATGGCTACCTACCGGTTAGTTTGTTTGTAGTGGTACCATGGCTACCAAATACTTCTGGGTGGTGTGGGGTGCTACATCCTGTTCAGGGGTGGGACATGGGGCATGGTGGGAGTTGTAGTACAGTCTTAACACCCACAAACACCCCTCACTGTTAAGATGGCTACCTACCGGTTAGTTTGTTAGTAGTGATAGTATGGCTGCCACATACATCTGGGTGGGAGGGAGTGCTCCATCCTGATGAGCTGGGTGACAAGGGTGCATGGTGGAAGCTGTTGTGCAGGCCTCCCACCCCCACACAGCCTCCATGGCAAGATGGCTACCTACCTGTTAGTTTGTTTGTAGTGGGACCATGGCTTCCAAATGCTTCTGGGTGGTGTGGGGTGCTACATCCTGTTCAGGGGTGGAACAGGGTGCATGGTGGGAGTTGTAGTACAGTCTTCACACCCACAAACACCCCTCACTGTTAAGATGTTTACCTACCGGTTAGTTTGTTTGTAGTGGGACCATGGCTTCCAAATGCTTCTGGGTGGTGTGGGTGCTACATCCTGCTCAGGGGTGGGACAGGGGGCATGGTGGGAGTTGTAGTGCAGGTCTTCCATCCCAACACAGCCTCCATGGCAAGATGGCTTCCTACCTGTCAGTTTGTTTGTAGTGATAGCATGGCTGCCACATACATTTGGGTGGGAGGGAGTGCCCAATCTTGATGAGCTGGGTGACAAGGGTGCATAGTGGGAGTTGTTGTGCAGGCCTCCCACCCCCGCACAGCCTCCATGGCAAGATAGCTACCTACCTGTTAGTTTGTTTGTAGTGGGACCATGGCTTCCAAATGTTTCTGTGTGGTGTGGGGTGCTACATCCTGTTCAGGGGTGGGACGGGGTCATGGCGGGAGTTGTAGTACAGTCTTCACACCCACAAACACCCCTCACTGTTAAAATGACTACCTACCTGTTAGTTTGTTTGTAGTGATAGCATGGCTGCCACATCTGGGTGGGAGGGAGTTCTCCATCTTGATGAGCTGGGTGACAAGGGTGCATGGTGGGAGTTGTTGTGCAGGCCTCCATGGCAAGATGGCTACCTACCGGTTAGTTTGTTTGTAGTGGGACCATGGCTTCCAAATGCTTCTGGGTGGTGTGGGGTGCTACATCCTGTTCAGGGGTGGGACAGGGGGCATGGTGGGAGTTGTTGTGCTGGTTGCCTGTGCACATGCCCCCATGGTGATGTTGCTAGCTATGTTTGGGGTGGATGTGAGTGAGTGAATGTTGAATCTGTGAGACATGTGTTGGGGAGTGTGTGGTGCATATGAATGTACTTGTGCCTAGGGGGTGTAGCTTTGTAGTTGTGCAAGCCAGTACATAGTGGTGTGGTGGTAGTCATTTGTTTGTACTTACCAGTCTCCATACCCCTGGATACTCCTGTGAGACTCTCAGGATGCAGTATGGAGAGTTCCTCCTCCTCCCATGCAGTGAATTGTTTTGGTAGGATGGGAGGGCCACCGCCAGTCCACTCAGCCAGCTCACGGTTCTTGCTCCTCTTCTGTTTGACAACCCTCTTCAGGTCATGCCACCGCTTCATGATTTCATTTTTTGAGTGCGGGGTGGTCCCTACTGCATTGACCCTTTCGACTATCCTTGCCCACATTTGGGCTCTTGTGGCTAATGGTGTCTGTTGGACCAGGCTGCCAAACAGTTGTGGTTCCACTCTGACTATCTCATCTACCATTACCTTCAACTCACTCTCTGTAAATTTAGGCATTTTATGCGTTGCCATGGTGTGTGATGTGCAAAGGGGTTGTGGGTGCAGGGGTGTGAGTGGTGGAGGGTGTGATGTGTATGCTGTGTGATGTGCAGGGGGTCAGAGGTGCAGGTGTGGAAGTGGTGGTAGTGGTGATGTGTGTGTGGTGTAATGTTTTGCCTCTCCTTTCTGTTATGGTTCAAGCCCTTCTCTTCTGGATTGTTGCAAAGGATTGTGGTCTGGGAAGCGGCTGGTTTTATACTCAGCTATGTGGGTGTGTCCAGATGGGTTATTTCTGTCAGGTGTGTTGTGTAGGTTGTCCTGGGATTTGTATTTTTTTATTTGCCACGTGGGTGTGTTCTGTGTTTTGGGGGGCATGGCTGCTTTGCTGTGTGCACTTTGTGGCCTTGTTGTGGGGTTTTTCTTTCGTCCGCCATGTTTATCACGGAGCGTCTGCAATGCTGGGTGTGCTGCAGCTCTTCCGCCGGCTCTCCCATTCATCACTGTTAGCGACAGCAGTGGTCGTAAACTGCAGTACGTACCGTGTGGGCTTCGGGGTTATCCTAATTTTCCGTGCGGTGTTTCCGCTGTCCTGGTGGCAGTTTGATTGTTTTCCGCCGTTTTGGTCATCTCTGCCCGTTACGGGTGGTTTTTCTTGGCCTCGTTACGTCGCGGTTTGTGTTTTTTGGCGGTTGATCCTAATTTAGACGCCCGATTTTCCACTGTGCCGGCGGGCGGTTGATTTCCGGAACCATGGCGGTTGGGGTGGTTTTCTGCCCGCCATCCTAATAGGCCCCATAGTGTGGTGGTAATGTTTATTGTAAGGAGAGATGAGGGAGGTATATCTATTTAGTAAATGTGTTTTATGTATGTTTCATGTGTTTTCACAAACTAATTTGAGCCATTACATGTTGCAGTAGTAGTTCCACGTCGGGTCTTTTAGTTCTAAAACTACATTTGTTTTGTTAAGTGGTTAATGTTATATATATTAAACACTTAATGAAACAAAAGTGTTTTGAAATGTGTACCTTTTTGGCTTAGCGGTACGTTGTTTAATAAATAACACATTTTTATCAGTTTTGCGGTTAGATGTATTTAAACTTTGGTTAAACTGTAATACACTTTGGATGTATTCGTAAAAAAATTTCTACAGGATTTTGGCACTAGATAGATTGAATTTTTGGAATTTGTTGCGTTTTTTATGTAAAAAAAATAATACTTTCGGGATTTTTTTCTTGGGTTTCCTTATTTTGGATTTCTAGCATTATCCAAATGTTATTGGATTTTGATTAGAAGTGGATTGCAACGTTGAAATTTGTTGCGTTTTTTCAGAAAAAAAATATATTTTTCGGGATTTTTTTATTGGTGCGTATTCTCACATTTGCACTGATTTTAGTGTGCATATTAATATATTTTTTATCAGGTGATGGATTTTTTAAATGGATTCGCTGTTATTTAGTATGGATTAAAGAAAAAAAGGACTCCTGGTGAAGTAACGGATGGAATGTAAGTCCAAGAGTTGAAGATAGAAAACTTCTGAAGGTAAGAAGACCCGACTTTTATTTATAATTTTAATATTTTTTTAATATGTTCAATTGAATTAGTAGGCGTTGTTTTAGGGTAAAACAGACAAGTAAAATAAATGTGTTTTAAAAGTATAGGATGTGTGCAAGATTATCAAGGTAGTCTGAAGCCACTGTCAACGAATATTGTTGAATTACACCCAAAAGTCTTTCTGACATTTCCTTAGTTCTGGTAAAAATACGTGGGTTCAGACTACCAGTTAATGATTGCGCCATTCTCATTTCTCGGAAACTTTGCTCCCTCATCAAAATTTCACAAAAATGATAGAAATTAGGGTGAGGTTTGCCAATTGCTTTGTTGAAGGAGTTATACCATACCTCTATGGCATTGTTTGTTTTTTCTCCTCCTTCTAAGCAGGTCGAGTAACAGTTCCACCATTCCACATGGAAAAATGGTCTCCTTCTGTGACTGCTTGGATGGCCAATCCATGTGTCTTCAAAATAATTTAGTATAGGTGCCAATCTATCTTCATTTGCTGTAAAATATTCAGATTCAGTAATTGAAGTGTAGTATTCGTCTACTCTACACTGCCAGGAGGAGCAAAGCAAAGTGCAGTTAGTTTTTTGAGTTTAAACTGTAGTTTACTGTCTGATATATAGTCCTCAATTAAGGATGTTTTTGGAAGTTTGCGCCAATATGCCTGAGAAAAGTGAAAGAAACATCCTTGAATTTTAGTTTCTGGGTAGGTTTTTGTAATTGTATTAATCATAGATATTTCAAAGTCAATTATTACTTTTCTAGGACTTTTGTTAGATGTTTTAGATGTTATCCCTGATAAAAATTCAGTGTATGTTGAGGATTGTTTATCAGGCAGTAAACTGTATACTAAGGGAATTACTGTATTGTTAATGTATGCGTGAATAGTGTATATTTGGTTGAATCGATGAGGCATGCTTTTAAACGTTCCATCCATCATCCAAATATCATTGTTTTCTACTAAATTTTGTGGTGTGCTGAATATTAGGATTCTCTTTTGAGGGTTTTCGTTATCATGCAATAGGAAAGGTTCATTAGAAGCAGTAACAGAGACTTCAGGTGGAATAATAATGTCAGAGTATGTTTGGGGTGTTACTCTTTGTGGCTTACTTGTCTGTTTTTGACGTTGAATAATTCTTCTCAAATTAGGTACTGTGGGCATACTACTTGCAACATGTGGGGGAATTTGTTGTGATACCTCCCTTATCTTTACTTTTATTTATTCTTTCATGAACTTCAATCTCCATTTCAGAGACAGAGTGGTTATGGTCTGTGGTCCTTAAAACAGTGTCACCAAGAGTAAGCGCTCTGCCTGTGCAATGGGTTGAGTAATATTGCACACACCTCCAATGACACCTGGGTTCAGATAGTCTCTCCTTACAATAAACATACCCACTATGGTTCAGCACCCTGTTCCCTCTTTTGCTTTGGATGTGTTGTGCTTCTTGGGATGGTGTTGCCATTTTTATTCCTGTAAAGAGAAGAAAGAAATAAACAATGTTATTTATTTAAAATTTAGTGATTTATACCTGTTTAGAGGGAAAATGACTTTGGGGCCGATTCACAGAACTAACTTAAGACAAAATCCTAAACTTACAACTTTTGGTATTCACAGAAGTTAGGATTTTGTCTTAAGCTTGTCTTAAGACAAACTTAAGACAGACTTAAGACAGACTTAAGAGAGACTTAAGACAGATTTAAGACAAACTTAAGACAAACTTAAGACAGACTTACGACAAACTTAAGACAAAATCGTAACTTAAGTCTGTCTTAAGTCTATCTTAAGTCTGTCTTAAGTCTGTCTTAAGACAAAATCCTAACTTCTGTGAATACCAAAAGTAGTAAGTTTAGGATTTTGTCTTAAGTTAGTTCTGTGAATCGGGCCCAGTATGTTTATATTCGTTTTTTCACAGTTTACAATGTATGCATTTTCAATATCTGGTTATTTTTTTTATTTTGATGTATCTCTATTTTTGTTGTATTTTAACACAAACAATCCTGCTTTATTGGGAGGAAGGAAATTCAATTAATTGTATAGGAAAACAAATCAATTTATCTTACCTTTGAATTAGATGTTGCAATGTTCTTTTGTGTTGGAAAATTAGTTGTGGTTTTCTGTGTTTCTGAAAATAAAAATATATTTTGAGTTTTATTAGATATATGTAGTTTACTGGTGAAGTTTCCTAGTGAGAATAACATAGGGGTCGATTATGTTGGTGGGCGGATCGCACTGCCCGTATGGCGTTGGCGACCCGCCCGCCAATTCCCCCCGCCCGCCTACCATTTCCCCCGCCACATTACAATGGCGGGGGGCCCCTGGCAGATGGAAAGACCATCTGCCGGTTTTCCGCCGGTCGACTCATCAACCGGGCTGAAAAGGTGTTTGATATGGTGGCGGTGTCTGGATGACACCGCAATCCATATCAAGATGATTGCGGAGATCAGCCATCCCATGGCGGCAACGCCGCCATGGAAAGGCATGCAGATTCTGCATTTGGGGGCACGTTGCGGGCCCCCAGGGTGTTGGGGGGTCGGGGAGGCACATGGAGGTTCCTGTGGTAGCCCCCAGCATTTGCATGCACAAGGTGGCAGGCACCGCTCGGTGCCTGCCACGTTGTGCATGCAAATGCACGACATGCATTTCTGACATTAACCGCAGCAATGTTAGGAATGCGGGATGCACCCGCCAGTGTGGGGGGTGCATCCTAATCCATATGGCAGGACCGCCGCACCTATGGCAGGCGGTCCCTTTTGCCGTTGCGGTGACGGGCGGACACTGTCCGCCCGCCATCGCAATAGACCCCATACTTCTTTATAATTGTTGGCTTTTGTTTTTGTAATCATACCTTTATTACATTGTTTAGGTTATGTCTTCCTTTTATTTAATATTTTGCGTTGTTTTGTGGTCTGAAATGACTACAGAAAATTAATGTTAGTGTATTAAAAATTTGTTACATAATTTCTCTGAAATATAATAGCATATTTTTGGTTAAGGAACAATACAATCATGTTTTATAATTATATAAAATTAACTTTTTTGATGCCAAGACTTAAATTTGTGTTTATCTTTTCGTGTGGGAGATAAAATATTATTTTCTGGAAAATTATTTCAGTACAGTTTAAAATGTAAATAATTATTCATGTGGAAATTACCTTGCTTTGGTTTGTTTTCTTCTTATTGTTTAAAGGTTTGAAAGCTGGAAAAACTATTGAACATTGTTAGTTTTTTATGTTGATGATGTATTTTGTGTTTGTATGTTTTCTCATTTATTTGCTTTTTCTTAGTTGGTTATATTTGAGAGAATTACCTTTCTATATGATTTCTTTGTTGAAATGTTGTTTTTTTATGTTGTATTGTAGTAATCTGTTGACATAAAAAAAAAATTAGAGTAGGAATAGTAATTTTAATGTTTTAATATTATGCATGTTTATTGAAAGAAGCAGCTTTTGGAGTAAGACTATTTATTTTAATCTCATCAATATCCAGCATTTTCTCTGAGTCAAGCATATTTTAGAGTACGCATAGTAATATAAACATACTAGTATCCTGCACAATTTCAGAATCAAACACATTTTGGAGTTGGGATAGTTATTTTAACTTAAATACTATCCAGCATGTTCTCTTAGGTAAGCATTTTTTGGAGTAGGAATAGTAATTTTAATACATTATTATCATGCACATTTTCAGAATTAGGCACCTTTTGGAGTTGGAATAGTTATTTTAACCAAAACACTATCCAGCATTTTCTGTGAGGCAAGCACCTTTTGGAGGTGGAATAGTAATGTTAATCTAAACACTATTCAGCATTTTCTGTGAGGCAAGCACCCTTTGGAGTAGGAATAGTAATTTTAACATACTACTATCCTGCACATTTTCTGAATTAAGCACCTTTTGGAGTTGGAATAGTTATTTTAACCTAAACACTATTCAGCATTCTCTCTCAGGCAAGCACCTTTTGGAGTTGGAATAGTCATTTTAACCTAAACACTATCCAGCATTTTCTGTGAGGCAAGCACCCTTTGGAGTAGGAATAGTAATTGTAACATAGTAGTATCCTGCACATTTTCGGAATCAAACACATTTTGAGTTGGGATAGTTATTTTAACTTAAACACTATCCAGCATTTACTCTTAGGTAAGCAGGCTTTGGAGTAGGAATAGTAATTTTAATACATTATTATCAAGCACATTTTCAGAATTGAGCATCTTTTGGAGTTGGAATAGTTATTTTAACCTAAACACTATCCAGCATTTTCTCTCAGGCAAGCACCTCTTGGAGCTGGAATAGTTATTTTAACCTAAACACTATGCAGTATTTTTTCTTAGGTAAACATCTTTTGGAGTTGGAATAGTAATTTTAATCTAAACACTATCCAGCATTTTCTGTGAGGCAAGCATTCTTTGGAGTAGAAATAGTAATTTTAATACATTATTGTCGTGCAGATCTTCTGAGTCAAACACCTTTTGGAGTTGGAAAAGTAATTTTAACTTAAACATTATCCAGCATTTTCTCTTAGGTAAGTATTTTTTGGAGTTGGAATAGTTATTTTAACCTAAACACTATCCAGCATTTTCTCAAAGGGAAGCATACTTTGGAGTAGGAATAGTTATTTTAACCTAAACACTATCCAGCATTTTCTCACAGGCAAGAACCCTTTGGAGTAAGAATAGTAATTTTAATACATTATTATTATGCACATTTTCAGAATCAAGCACCTTTTGGAGTTGGAATAGTTATTTTAACCTAAACATTGTCGAGCGTGTTCTCACAGGCAAGAACCGTTTTTTGCACATTTTCTGAATGAAAAACCTTTTGGAGTTGGAATAGTTAATTTAACTTAAACACTATCCACCATTTTCTCACAGGCTAACACCCTTTGGCGTAAGCATAGTAATTTTAATACAATATTATCCTGCAAATTTTCAGAATGAAGTGTAAAAAAATGTTTAAACTGGAAACATTATTTTAACTTTGAATATATTTTGTAAAGTGAATAATAATTATTTTTTTGGGTGAAGTCTCGTTCGTTTTAGCATTATTTACTATAAAATAACTATTTTACATTTTGGTTTAAACAAGAAAAAAAATATGTTGTGACTTACTTTAGATATATATTGTCCCAAATAGAGTATTTAGTAAAGTTGCTTGGAGGTTGTAAAGTTTTGTAACAAACTGAAAAAAATATATATATATTGGAATTTAGTTTATTTGCGTCTTTAAAAATTGTTAAGTAGCTATACATTTCTATAGTTTGAACTTACTTCGAGTTTTAGCTGGCTTTCTTCGACGAGTAGAATTTGCAAAGTGTAATCCCGCATGCAGTCTCTGGTAATCAGGTAACTTTAATTTTAAAAGTGGTGGATGGCTCCTTTTATATGTTTTGTTGTCTTGAACGTTATTTGAAAGTAAAATATGTTTTGTGTGTAATTTTTCTTTGTGTTTTTAATGGTGTGTGAGAATATAAATAATTATTTTGTTATGTTACTTTTCGTATCTTTTTATTTTAGTAGTTTTTAACATCCGTTTTGGCTATTTCTGGGTCAAAGTAATTTAATTGAAAGAGTTGTAGGACTTTTTTTCTTCGTATTTTTAAAACAGTACTTTTCTTTTTGGGGGTGGAATTAGTTGTGTGTTATACTGTTTTTGTTATGTGATAATTTATGATTTATTAATAGTAGTTTAATTTGTTTTATTAAGTAGTGTTTTCATATTTGAGTATTTGTTTTGCGTTTACATAATAACATTTTGAAAATGTTGGTGAAATGTTATGTTAAAATGTTATAAATAAATTAGTTTATATTAATTTAAGTTTTATATTTAATTTATATGTGTATTATGCATTTTGGTAATGTTTTTTAAAATTATAAAGTAAAAAAAATAATCCTGGAAAAAGTACTTGAGTATTCATTTTGCTACCCGAGTATTTTTTTTACCATTGGGTAATTCAATTAAATATTGTGTTAGAAAATAGTCTGTGTTGTAGCAATTATTTAAATAAATGTATATAAATTTTATTATCTAAATACTAGCATTGAGTATCAATTTTAATACTCAAGTATTAATGTTAATGCTTGTGTATTAATTTCCATTATTTACGTTTTAATGCACTTCCTCACCCAAAACCCCTGTTTTCCCTGCATCCCGCTCCAGGGGTTTATTATACAAAATATATATATATATTGCGTTGTAAATGTGTGAGTTGTTGTAGTATGCATTGTAATGGATCATTCAATTTATTATACTACATTTGCGTTGTAATAGTATGCGTTGCAAAAACGTGCGATGTAATGGTAGTTGAGTTGTAAAAGTTGTGTTGTAAAAGCATGCGTTGTATTTGTTTGCGTTGTAACTTCATATATTCCTCTGGTGGTGGATCATCGCATGTCAACATAGATTACAGCCTGACATCTGAACTCTGGTTTACAAATTTAAAGACAGCATCTTCGTCATGAGCTTGAAACTCAGTGCCCTTTGGTGTACAGTAAATTGAACAATTTAGCTTGCACAAAAGATCACGTCCAAGTAGATTTAGGGGACTTGAATAACACACCACAAATCCATGATTCTCCTTGAAAGACCCTATTTTAACAGCTACTGCTTCAGTAACAGGGCTAGTAAATTGTTTGTTGCCAAGTCTTACAACTTGGATACATTTTTCCAAGAGGGGTAAGTTGGGAACCGCTACTGCTCTCACAGAAGAGCTGGGAGCACCAGAATCAATCATGAATGATATGGGTGGCCATTCACCTCACCATCCAGGAATGGACTACGTGGGCTACCTTTAAGGTAGCACCAAGCAAGCAATCCTCCTTCCCCTCAGGCACCATCATTGAGACAGTTCTGAAACTGTAATTCTCATCTGCTTGTATCATAGGGTACTGTTGAGATATACCCTGATTCACAAAAAGGTTATTGTTTGCATTGGAGACCTGTTTTGGATTAAATCTGGAAGTATTTGCATGGATTTTGTGGCATTGGGACTTGTGGAACCTGCATTACCTGAGCATGTGAACCTGAAATTGTTGTGCCTCTGTACATGCAGTGTCTGAACTAGATTATTAATTTGGGGTTGCATAAATCCATTATTCTGAATCTGACTCCCAACATTAAGATGACATTCCTGCTTCCAATGGCCTAACTTGCTGCATACGTGACAAGGATTCAAAGTCTTCAAAGTCGGCACATTAATTCCTGTACTTGTATCAATTGGAGCACCATGACCTCTACCTTGCTGCTAAAACCCATTACCACCTTGCATCATCATAACTCCCTATTGACACATTCTCTGCATGGGCCCAAAATTCCCAACAAACTGTGAATTATGACCTTGTTGTGTAGCTTTCATCTCTGCAACCATCAACTTTGCCTTCCATTTCTTCTGCTTCATCTCAATCAATTCATCACTGCAATATTATGCATACCTCAAGATCTCATCAATCGGTTTATTCTGCTAGCAAATTGAATGCTGATGAATCATGGAGGCAACCATATTTCTCACTCCTGACACAAATCAGAACACATAATCTCCCATATCTTTCTCCTGAAGATTCTCAGTTCCATTATAATGTTTAAACACCTTCAACAACCTTTCATAAAAAGCATGCACTGACTCTTTAGACCCTTGGGCTGTTCTGTTAATCTTAACCCAATCAATATCTTTAGCCAATACCTTGCCTTTCAAAAAGGATATCGCCTGCTGATATTTTTCATCACCCACCCTGATGGGGCATTCATCACTTGATTTCTTGGAGACTCTCTCTCCAGCCAATTCACAGACACTTTACATTCTACCCACAAATCACTTCATACCACAATCTCAAAGAAGGTATTCAAATCTAGTCATAGGACCTTTGAAATTTTCAAACGTTATTCAACCTTAGTATACCACTCATCTGGTTTCTCTCTCAGTTTTGGAAAATTATTAGTGAATGATGTAAGATCACTCCTACTCAAAGGCTCAAGGACATAACCTCCACCTGGCAATTCTCTCAACCGGAAAGCTGAGGTACCCTCTCCCTCCAATATGGACAGAGATGGTTTTCCGTCTGGTTTCTTGTTGTCTTTCTTTTTCACCCATCTGCTTTCCCACTTATGTAGTTCACTCCATTTCCGAATACAACCAATTAATTCCTTAAACTGTAGTTTCATTCCTGATGTCCTCATGCTAGTTATGTCCTCGTCACCAAAGCCTACATGGTAACTTTTCTGCAAAGACTTGGTTCTAATCAAATCAACCTCGTACTTTTCGGATAGTTCTGATAACCTTTCATGAATCTGCCCTGCACGTCTAGTAAAATCTATACACATGAAAACTAACCCTGGGCGTAGTTCGCGAAGTAGCTCTATGCATAGCTATGCAAAGTGCACTTCGCATTACGCAATCTACGCGTAGCACTTCGCGAACTGCGTAGTACCCTGTTCGCACTGTGCAAGATGCCGTTTTCAATGATTGCACAGTGCGGACAAGCATCCGGCACTGTGCAATCTTTGAAAACGGCATCTTGCAAAGTGCGAGCTGTAGTTTTCTGCCGCCTGAGTAGATTTTTACTCGAGCGGCAGCTTTCTCAACGCAGACTGGTAGTTTCTCATCGCGAGCGGTCGCGAGCATACGCGACCACTCGCAATGAGCAACCTGACTTCCCCGCGTTGAGAATCTCGCCGGTAAGTTTATTTTCCACGTTCGCGATTGCCAACTTGATGTTGCTGATCGCGAACGAGGAAAACGTCTCGCCGGGATGTCATTTTGCTTGCTTGTGGTCGCCAACTTGACGTTGAGGACCGCGAGCAAGCAAAAAATGACCGCTGCACTACGCTACGCGTGTTTGCTCTGTGCTACGTGCAATTTGCGTAGTGCGAAGTAGCGTAAACTTCGCAAACTACGCGAGCGTAGCGTAGTGCTTTGCCCAGGCTTAATGAAAACGAGTTCAGTTTCTTGATAGGTATCTAATTGAGAAAGGTCAAGATTCCCTAATATCATCTCCTCCAGTTCTCATTTTAATATGACTACATCCACCATATTGTCTGTCACTGGAGACAGAATTTTCTCTCCGGTCACACCTGAACTTGTACCTCCTTGTGGGTTTACAACTAACCTTTAGAGCCACCTATCGAATTCCTGAACACTCGGGCCAGTCTGCTCTACATCAGCAGTAGATACTATCCCTAGTTTGGAAGTACTTTAAGTAAAGTTCATGCAAATACTACACATAGACATATCAGAATTTAGTGATCGCTGAACAATCCCTGTCAGAGGTGTGAATCCTGTCTGGTTCATGGTTGGGTCTGCACTTGCAGCACAAATGGTATTATATTGAGTAGGGACTGAATAAGTGGGTAAATATCTTCTCATACTCTGGTTCATAGAAGTGCAATCTGTGGCACCAGTCCTGGTAGGGACTGCTAAAATAAGTGTTGTTTTCCCCATTGATCCAGGGTTATACAGTGGGACAACAGGACCTATAGTGACCAAAACTATAAATACATCTGGAGCACTCAGAGCAATTGGGTTTATAGGGGTACTGATTCCCATGTTCCCTCGAATCACATTAGAACTTGTATTCACTGGTGCAGTAGCTATTCCTGAAGTTCCATTGACACCTGCACCACTTTTTCCTTCCTGTAGAGCTTCTTTATATGGGGGTGGATGAATCGACAATAATGTGTTCAAAAGATCATCACTAGAGTAACTATGACAGGGTTCATCCTCAATCTCTGCATTTTTCCCTTTTTTCTTCTTTTTGTACTCTTTGTTAGCTCTACTTCTTTGCTTGTTAATAGGGAGTACAGTCTAGCTCCCTCTATCATATCGATTCTCTACTTCTTTTGTTCTGCATCCCGTCTAGCATCAGCATAAGTACGTACTGCCTTCCTGGCTCTCCCATGATATTTTTCCTTCTGCCTATCCTGAGCTGCTCGCTCCCAAACAAGTGCTTTGTACTGTGCGGGTTTAGGAAGTGGTTTCTTTTCGTATAGTTCTCTCCTCAAATTTTTCTGATTCTCAAAATGAATATGCCATGGTGTAAAAACACTAATGCACATTCTTTCGCAGTGATCTTATGCCATTGGTTAAGCCAAATACATGTATGGAGTCTTACATTTATAGTAATTTAAAGACCATCCATATCCTCAGGTGGTGCCTCTTCTCCCTCTCGAACAGGTATTTTTACATCTCCCTAAAACATGTCTTGTACAGTCTTAAAGAACTTCCTTTTTCAACAGTATGTTAACCCCAGGCAGCGAAGTCTGCTCCGCCAGCGGAGTTTGCGATGTTTTGCCAACTCCGCGCTCCGCTGGGAACGCGGAGTTCAGGTAAAACTATGACTCCAAAGTGGAGCGGAGTTAGTGGGCCCCTACCCCAGAAAAACTAAAAAGCAGTAATAAAAGTCTAGCAAGGATGCGCACATGCGCAGTCCTCACAAGAAATACAATGTAGGGGTTTGCGTGGATGATTACAGCGAGGAAGACGAGGAGGAGAGACCACAGTGAGGACGAGGGCAGCCCAGAGATGCCACAGCAGGTAAGTAACTTTTTTTTACAGCTTTTTAGTTTTAGGGGGGTGGAGGGGAGTGGAGCAGAGCGGAGTTCCACTGAGTTTTTTTCCAACTCTGTGGAACTCCACGTAGCGGCAATCCGCCAATGCCGCCCGGGAAAAGAATCTTTTCATTTCAAACCAGGAAATAATTTATTTACCAAACAGTTCTTATTTGGCATCAACAACCAATACCAGTGCGGCACTCTATGACATAGACAACCATCTTAGCGGGGCTCAACAGCAACCAACCAATACCAGCATGGCACACTCTGACATCAATCTCACTTCTTAGCGGCTCACCCTACTTAACAATTCTTCATATCGCGTTCTCTCAGCAAGTATTGTGCAAAAACAAATGCAAGTACACACAAGAAACAGTCCAAAGTAACACTTTCTGAACTACCCTGATGCACACTCAAACAAAACCTTGACCAGCGGTGTCTCACTTGGATTGATACAGTTGATCCCTGTGCACTGCGATTCACTATACCAGCCACACCTCACAATCATGCAAAGATTAAGGGCCAGATGTACGACCATTCAGTTTAGCGAGTCACAAATTGAGCTGAATTGCGACTTGAAATTTATGACTCGCTAAACTGAATGTACATCATTGTCTCAGACACTGTTTGCGATTCCCAATAGGGTCGCAAATTGCATGCTTCATCAATATTCATGAGGCAAGCGCAATTTGTGACCCCATTGGGAATGGCTAGCACTCACAAGGATGGTGGCCTGCTGTGGTCAGCAGACCACCTTGTCTGTGATTGCTTTTTCATTAAAGCAGCTTTTTTTTTTAAATGCAGCCCGTTTTCCTTAAAGGAGAGATGGGGAGAGGATGTAGCCGTATGGCTTGAGCGGTCGTCCTCAAGACTCGGCAACGATGTTCAGCATCATGTGAATCTGGGCAAATCCCTTAATCTCCCCATGCCTAACAAAAATGAATGTGTCCTTCTGTAACAAAACTGGTGCTCATGTAAATCGCTCTGATACCGGATGTCTCGGGTCTAGTTCGCGCTATATAAAACTAAAAAAAAAAAGAAGTTTTATTACAAGTTAGGTTAATGTAAATGAATCTCAAGGTACAGAATAACAACTAGATAGCCAAATCTCCTAAAGAAGTTCAGGCACATCAATATGAGACAAACTAGAAGTCCAGTCACAGTAATACAAAGAATTAACAGCTTAATTGATCTTCTCGCTTAAACATGAGTATTATCTAAAGTCATATAATCTAGAATCCAAAATTATTATGGGTGATTTAATCTAAAGGAGTCTCAAAAAGTCAGGGAAATTCAGAAAAAGAGTAAAATGTTGAAGTGTGCGGGAAGGTGTCAGCATTTTAGAAGCTCGATCAAGACTCTTATAGGGATAGGGAAACAAGTGTTAGCCTAAGCCACGCTCAGCAAAGAATCAAAGGGGTAAGCGTAGAGGTCTGTACCTCTCAAAATCCAAAGGAAAAGTTGCCAACATCAACCCGTGGGAACACCAGTTAAAACCACATGAATCTTGTGGGTAACACCCCTTGATCACACCATCATTGTCCTTTCCATTCTCATGTTGCTTGCTCTAACATTAGCAGACTCTCCCAGGCATGTCGTGAGAACGACCACCAACAACACCTCGATACATTACTGCAATTAACGCTCTGGCTCTCCGTGTTGTTTGCTAAGGTCTTCTTCTCAGGCTCTCTGTCACTAGTACATAGTTACATCATGTGAACGTACCTGCAAAGAAAAAGAAACACAACCAGAAATGGAAAAACGGTAAATTATGCAGAAAGAATTACAGGCCTACTTGGGTCAATTTAAGCATATAATTCAATGGTTCATATTAATACGTGTTGTTTGTGCACATACAACTACAAATAAATGACACATGTAAGTACATAAATTTATCATTAGATTCACGTTGCACCTTTGGGCAAATATATTATAACTTCAAAAGCATGTATATAAAGGTTTGACTAAGAACTACATTATGAATACTATTGTGAAAACATTAGTGCACAGGTTTACATAAATCTTTCTCATTTCAAAGGTAAATACATTTTAATAGTGGGAAGACGATTTTATTCAATCTCCAGAGACTACATTGCATTTTAATAAGGTTAAGGTACGCACAGGCACATTCATCAAGCAAAATATGCCTAGCAAAAATTGTGATTCGCAAAAAAAGGCTGCTTGCGAGCGCAATTCAGCCCTTCCCAATGCAGGAACCCAATTACCAAAAAACAAACTGATTCGCTAAAATAAGGACTCGTAAATTTTGCGAGAACCAATAATGCGAATCCTTATTAGCGAGTCCCTTAACAGTGTCCGCAAATAGTGAATAGCTAATAAAGTGTCACAATCCAATGCATGTGAACTCGCAATTAGCGAATCGCTGGAAAATCGCTATTTTGCAAGTGCAGAATAAGGTGGTAAAGTGGAGAAAAACAATGTGCACAGGTGCAACCACTCAGAAACCTCTTTAAACTGACTCAGAAGGCCCCTGAAGCTTTTCACAATGGCAGCGCTCTACGTGATGCGAGGAGGACGAGGATTCATCTAGCAGCCCAGCGCAGAAGGAGTGGATTTTCAGTGTGCGCATCACATTGCTGGGACAAACAGAAGATGAAATCTATGATAAGTACAGGCTGAACGGTGCAATGATCCTACACCTAATAGCAGAATTGGAACCCTTAATGCAGCGCCAGACCTGTAGGACCCATGCTCTCCCCGCCCATGTACAGGTCCTATGTTGCCTGCACCTACTTGCCTCAGGCAGATTCCAGGGGGTAGTAGCTGTAGCTGGAGGGGTGTCACAAAGCTCCCTTTCACATTTCTTCAAAACCTTCCTTGACGCCATGATGACAAGGATCCACACCCACATCACCTTCCCCACAACCCAACAGGATTTGAACAAGACAAAACTGGATTTCTACCAGGTAGCACAGTTCCCTCATGTGATTGGTTGCATAGATTGTACGCATTTCCCCATTTGTCCCCCAGCAGCTAATGAATACATTTTCAGGAACAGGAAATTCTATCACTCAATCAATGTGCAAGTAGTGTGCAATGCAAAACATATCATAACAGACATTGTGGTGCAATACCCTGGAAGCACCCATGACTCCTATATATTTCGACACAGTGGCATCCACACCCGTCTGCTCAGGAGTGAATTTGGTGAAGGACATCTACTTGGTACACACATATACTTATTCTCAACATAAATCAAATGAATGTCAATGCATAACTGTCGCTAACACTTTGCTTACCACCCTGTAGGTGACAGCGCATATGCCGTGCGGAACTACATATTGACGCCATAACTCAACCCAGCTACACCACATGAGCAGAGGTACAATGCAGCACACATCAGCACACAGAATGTAATTGAACACACGTTTGGACTACTGAAAAAGTCGCTTTCGCATCCTACACAAAACTGGTGGAGCGTTGCAGTACCATCGAGAGACCTGCTGATGGATCATGGCTGCATGTGCCATGTTGCACAATATTGCCACCAGGAGAGGTATACCCATCGAGGTGTCCGACAGTGAGTCTGAGGGGAACAACCAGCCACCCGCACAACTCAGACAAGAGCATTGGGGCAAGCTCAGCAGAAGGGCAAAGGAGACGTGCAGACATCACACAACATTATTTCTGAGGTATGTAATGATGGGACAAGACACTTAAATGTCGAACAAAAAAGTATTTACTAACATGAGCCCATGTAGTATTGTGTAGCCACACAGAGAATTGTGCTAAATAGAACAGTGATTGCATTGAAAAAACAGGAAAATAAACAATTCCAGGACCTGTAACTTAATTACTATAATGGTTTTGTCCATGGTTACCTCACCATGGGCAAATGAAGGAGGACATGTCTGTCTAGCGCTTCCTGCACCCCCAAACGCCTTTTGCCTGCATCAGCTACATCCCCCTGATATGCACCAGAAGGTGTTGTGCTGCGGGTACTGCACCTCCTGGCAGTGGTCATTGGCACCGACAGGCTGCTAAGGCTGGATGCCTGCTCACTCCCGTCCTCCCCCCTTAAGTTGCTGCCACCAACAGTAGCAGCCTGAATCTGTTCCACGGCAGTGGTCACTTGTCCAAGGGCCCTGGCCACATCCCCACAACAATGGCCCATATCAATTTGCATGGCCACGGAGCGACGTGACAGCAGCGCAATGGTGTTGCAGAGGTTGTTGTTGGATCTGGTATAGGCTGCCATGCGCATCATGCACTGCTGATGCCTTCTCCTCTGTGTGCCGTGGTCCTCAAGCATCACCCTGGTGAGCTTCTGCATGCTTGCGTTGGTCTGCCTAGTTCCCTCCACAACCGCTGTGGTTAGTTCCTGCACACTATCTGTCATGAGGGTGATGTTCTTGGCCAATTTTGATATTTGCAGCTGGATTGACCCCATGTGTCTTGCTTGCAGGTGCTGCACCCGCAACATCTGGGACTCCACGTCACCCCACACATTTGGAGCCTGGTCATCCTGAGCAGCAATTCGGGCCCTTGAACTGCACCTCCGTCCTCGTCAGACCTGTGCCTGGGGTGTAGGTGTTGTGTTCACACGAGGTTGGCTGGTGACAGGAGTGGGTGCAGGAGCCAGCTCAGATTCCATGGGCTGCAGTGATGGAACTTGGGCCCTGCGCTTTGTGGGTGAGGGGATGTGCTTGCTGGGGCAACTGGTGTCTCCACATCAGTCTCTGCAGGAGTCTCCGAGAAGTGTAGACATTCACTGTCTTCAGAGTCTCCTTCTGCTGCATCTGTGATGTGAAACAGTGCAATGTTAATTTGTGTTAAGGTTACTGTTGTGTGACATTAAGCATACAATTGGCTCACATTAAATCACTGACTGCAATCCCTGACTGCCATGCAGTGTTGGCGTGTTTTACTTGCCATTGTTGTGTTTGACTGCCCACTTGACTGAAATGCCTACAACTCCCATAATGCATTGGGTGTATGAAGGGAAAACGTGGACTGGATTTTGACCTGTACACTGGGGTATGTGCACAATTGAACAGTATTATGAAGTGTATGGTTGCAAGCATCTTACCTTGTGTGGTACTAGCCGTGCCGGATGTGTCCAGCTGGGTCACTCCCACCACTGCTTCTGGCTGGATTGTGGCCTTCCCCAGGTTCTCCAGGGCGGTGTTGTCTGGAACTGTAGATGGGCCCCCTCCAGTGACCCTTGGCTCCTTTAGCCTTTCTGCAATTCGCTCCTTGGCACGGCTACGCAGGTCGTACCACCTCTTCTTGAGATCATCTATACTGCAGTGTGTGACACCCACAGCATTGACCTTGCTCTTGATACGCAGTCATATCCTGCGTTTTTCTGCCTCTGGGACTTTAAGTGAAAGTTTCCCAAAGAACTTGTCATGGCTCTTGGACACCTCCTCAATGAGGTTTTCCAGTCCCTTTCAGTGAATTTCAATTTTCTCTTTCTGGGCGTGGCACTCTCCCCTGATGTTGTTTGATCCTTTCTGGTGCACAGAAAGTTACTGCAAACAAAGTTGGATGATGAATCAGCTCAGCTCCAGCACTCTGCTTCCTCCTCTCACTTCCTCTGGACACTGAATGAAGCATGGACTTCTGGATGACTTCCTGGTTGTGATGTCATCAGCATGCTTCCGATGCGACACACTATTTGCGATTTTGCAATTTGCGATTTTGCTAATTGTGAATTCGCTAAAAAGCGAAATTGCAAAAGGTGTTTTTCGGAATTTGCACGTCTCTTTTGTGAAATCGCTATTCACATTTTGCTCCCTAATGTCAATATCCCTGTCTGGGTGCGACATCTGTTAAGTTGCTATGAAAAAATTAATGTCCTGCTGAGATTTGCTCTCCCTATGCTCTAACTGGACTACCAGGACCCGGGGCAGTAGCATTCATGGATGCCATAATGGCCTAGTGTGCTCACCAGTAGCACCGTTACTCTTCCCACCACTGAGGTTCTTAAAAGGCTGAGTTCCTGCATGGAATGCCAATATTTCACTTTCATGAATGGCATCTATTTGAATGCGTGGGTTCCGCTACCACCCTTATCCATCTCCGAGGCCTCGCAAGAGCTATTCCTGGACGGTCTCTAGGTGCCAAGACAACAATGGCTCAGACACCGGAAGGCAGCAGTTCATTTTGTTCTTCTGGTACGAAATGAATAGCAGCAGGCAGGGGCCAAAAGAAGCCTTTTATAAATCTAGTTAATAATCGTACTTTCAGGCCCACACTTTCTCCAAGTTCATTTGTCTTTCCTAGTTAGTGCAGGCAGTGCAGCAGCAGGAAAATACAGGGTATAAATATACAGACACTGGCAATGCATGGGCGTAACACAGGCCCCTGAAGACCCTGCGGCGCAGGAGGGTGGGGAAGGGGGCAACTCTTATGGGATCCCATTCTGCCTATGGGCAATGAATGTCTGCCAGATATTGGAGACTCTCTTCAAATTTTGCAGGGGGGGGGGGGGGGGGCACAATTTTACTTAACGCCACTGTCGCCATGTTATGACACCGATTTAATTAAAAAGCGCCCGTGAAGACAACTGATTGGAAGCTCACTTATTGGACTGTCAGTGAAAAAAACAGACGGGTGGTCACTCTACTTAGGCCATGTTCACGGACCAAGCGGATGCTGCCAGGGGATAGTGTTATAAAAACCACCCTATGGCTATATTACAAGTGCACGTAACGGTATGTAATGCTTACAAATGGAAGCAGCCTCTGTTGAGATACAAGATCACATAACAAACACCTCCTGCCACGACCTCAGGCAAGCGGGACCAGGCGTGCCACCCCCTTAAAATAGTGTCAGGGCTCCATCCACGCTGGGCAGTTGCCCGGGCGCCCACGAGCATAGGAACCCCATGCAGACCAAAATGGAACACTAATTTTCTGTTAAACATTTTTATTCCTGTGAGTGGTTGTGTAGGTAGGGCCAGTGCACTGCTTTGCCCGGGGGCCTATAATGCTGTTGAGACCGCCCTGCCCCCGTCCAATGTCCCCCCGCCTGTCCTACCTTAAGACTAAGAACCACCTACTGTAATTTTGTGCAGGGACCAAAGGCCTACCCGGGAAACCACATTCTACTTTCTGTGCACCAGTGTGAGCGTTACACCTCTGCCACTGCTCAGAAGGGATTTTAGAAAATTGATGGAGTGATCAGAGAGTTCTGTTGTTGGGGTCTTAGGGGCACTCTCCTGATCAATAGCTTCAGTATTAGTTTACTCCAGCAAGGTTTCCCATTGTGTGGCTTTGTTTGTTTAAACCTGATCAGTTGCTTGTAAAAGGAGGCGTTATCCTCACAGAGTTAATGGTGAATTTTTCTGTAGCTCACTGTGTGAAATCACATCGATATTTCTTTAAGGTCGGTACAAGAGGTAGCCCTTGGCTTAAAAACAGCACATCCAATGAAGATGGTTTCCAAGCAAAATAAGAGCATTCATGGGGCCAATCTGACCTTCTACACACCCTGCTCAGTAAGTGCTTTCTTACCAAAAGGGAGTGTGTTGCAGTGTGCAGGCTGAAACGAAACACACTGGGAATATATATATCTACTGAACTAGTTTTTATTTGCTTGTCCTTCCCCACACATTTCTTCTACTTTTGAAGAGCTTATCCCCACCCATACAACCCCTTTTCTACTCTATGCAGCAATGCTCAACTCCTCCCCACACTTCCTGTCCAGACCCTGGGATCACAGTAGGAGGCCGGGTCCATGGAAGGACTTGGGGGCATATTTACAAGGGCTTTATCAAAAAATCAGAGATAAAACTATTGCCCTATTTACAAGAGGGTGCTAATATGCATACATGTTAGCACCCTTTCTCCCAACGCCTCCCTTTGCATCTCTAATGAGATGCAAAGTGGGCATACCCCGGATGGACTACCTTGCAAATATCGCTGATGTTCACATCGCGATATTTACAAGGCTGCCCCAGCATTTTAGCACACGTTAGTTTTTTGAGCAAAATGCTGTTTTCTCCAAAAACTAATGTCGGCTAAAATGCAGACTTACCTATCCCTAACATTGGGGCGCATTAGCAAGGTTATCGCCGTTTTGCAGGGAAACCAGCGATGTTCCTTGCAAAACGGCGATAACCGCGCTATCGCTGGAATTTTTATCACCCTGGAGAAACGCGTTGTTAATAACGCGCTACCAGGGCGATAAATTCCAGAGATAGCCTGCAATAACAAAATTATCGCTAAGCACAGCCAGCGATAATTATCGCTGGCCGTGATAATATGCCCCTGAGTGCTCTGGGGTCTCAGCACCCTCCTCGCGACATGACTTCTCCCCCTTTCTTAGAGAAAATTGGCACATCTCTGACAGGACATCCCACTCTTTTCTAAGAGAAGAAGACATTTATTTATGTTTGCGTTTTTTACAGCGCATACTTTACCCAGAGATGTCGAAGCGCTTTACAATAGGGCGAAGTAAATTACACAAGGAATGAGAGTAACATGGTAGTAGGTAACACTACTTATATGTACAACAGTTACTCGTGGCGAGAGTTACAGATTATCAAGTTACATATTTACTCAAGATCACCTATTAAAAAAAGGTGGAGCGATTAGGGTTACACAAATTCATAATACATAGTTGCTAAATTGAGGCAGAGTCTATTAAGATTTTTTTCCCCCTAGTTAAGGAGAACATCTCTAGGTGTCCTTCCAATCATTTGTTCCTGCGAGTTCAAAGTTCATGGTGCAGTTGAGCTGCTCTCATCGCTGGGGATGAGGTGGCGGGTATGTGTGTGTGCAGCTCCCGTGGTGCACCGGAGCCGTCACCGGTGACTGGGGTGACTGCGTCAGAGAAAAGCATTCTGCTCTCAGAATGAAAACGGGTCTCTGAGAGTCATGTTTTTGGATGCTTTCTACAAAAATGGGAGAGTTACCCTTATGTGCCAAAAGGGGCAGGGTTATAGTATTATTATGAAACAAAAATATTCCCCCCTTCTGCTCATTCTTGTATTAAATCATTCCTCAATATGTAAAGCACACCTTCCGTTCATACAGTTCTGACATCTTAGCCAGCATAATAATCACTTTATCGCTCGCTAAAGTTAAAAAATGATGCTATTTATTAAACATAAAAAACATCATATTACATATTGAAAGGCGTGTTCACAATGACAAAAAGATCTTTACATAAATCTCAAACCAAAACACAACTTATTACATCATCATTTTTGATTCAGGAGACTGACCTGCTCTCAGAGTCACATGTCTTCATCCGGAGGTTCAGTTTTCTCAATGGAACGTTGAGTGTTTGGGTGTTTTATGTGTTCTTTCACATGGGGGGCTGTTTGGAGCAAGCACATGTTATCAGATCGGACAGTCTTCCTCGTCACTGTGCGACTACTGTTGAGCACTTCCTCTGCTTCTGTCCCCTTTGTGCTTTCTCTGTGGTGTCTGCTGATTTCGAGCGTATGTTTGTGTCAGCTGTGATCCTGGGACCCGTTTCCTTCTCGCTCCTTCTTTGTATGCTACTGTTTGTGCCATTTTCATGAAACCTACCACCACTTG
Source organism: Triturus cristatus (assembly GCF_964204655.1). NCBI lineage: Eukaryota > Metazoa > Chordata > Amphibia > Caudata > Salamandridae > Triturus > Triturus cristatus. Next base: position 507,625,277 of record NC_140587.1, read on the forward strand.
ACACGTTTTAGAGGCATCTGTGGCCTGATGCTTCAAGTGAGACATGGTACCTGTGGTTTCCACAAATTGATTGGCCTGATCCCTGGATGAGCAGCTCTGTGTCTTACTCTCCTCTTCCAGGGTGCACATTGGACGGTGGCCTTGTGTCCCATGTTTTTAGCTGGGATGTCTTTGAGCTGATTGATATTTGTACTCTTAAGACCTTTCCTTGCTTTCACTCCCTTCTTAATCTTATGCATCTTCTTTGCCAGAGCATCCGTCATCCCTTTGTTCATGCTCGTCTTTCTGCCGTTAGGGCGTTATGCTTGTCTTTAGTCAACTTACCTTTTTTAGCTTTCTCAAGAATTCCCTGTGGCTTTTTGAGAAACTTGTAGAGAGTATTTGGTAATGGACAGCACTCAATGAGTATCCTCACTTGTAAATGTGTTGTATGTGCACTGTTGTACCAGGATACCAAACCTTACCATTACAGCTACTAAGGACGCATGCTGAGCTGAAAATATGGCACTCTGGTTTCACCTTTCCTTGGAGTTAAAGTATGTTTACAGTGTTTCTTTGAGTTTCTTGTATGGCCAGTTTTTTTGCAGAGCACATTCTGATTTGATGCTGGCTGACATGACCTACTAGATGAATTAAAAGCTGCAGCTTTTTGTATAACTCACAATTCTCCTGCTGCTTCATGGAAGACATCCATTGACTCCAGCCACTTCTACCACTTCAGTCCCAAATTTCGTGAATAGGCCACAATGACTGGGGGTGGCTGTTCCAGTTAAGTGGTCTCTGTGCTCCCATTGATGAGAGAGACGCAATGGAATATTTCAAGATTCTTTGAGCCTTTCTTTGTAAGGCTGTTGTTGCCTTATGTTGTTTTGACTCAGAGTAGTACGTTACTTTTTCAACTCTTTTGTGTTTGAAAAATTTACAGACAGGTGTGCTTGTGCATTTGTCTGGAGTGCTTGGCCCTGCCCTATGGACTCTTACGGACGTAGGCAACAAGTGCTACCATCCGTAACTTATAGGTACTTTACAGAATATACAACTGAGTCAGTCCTGTTAGGATTAAAACTTTTAACTAGCGGATCCCTGTATCACTCTTTCATGTGTTTGTCATTAGTCTTAGCAACTTTACTAATGGATAGTTGTAATTTGTCTTTGTGGCCATTTACTGCCTGATTTATATATTGGTGGTAAGCATACTCCATCACAATGGCGACAGAGTGCAGTGGCCTAGCTAGTCCAAAAGTGCCCATGCAGGCCAGCGTAAGAGAACCACCTCTACTTATTTATTTATCTATTTATGTATTTGTATATAGCGCAGACATTATTTGATACTGTTAGAGAGCTTTACAGAAGAGGTGAAGGTTACATATATATAAGAAATGATACAAGCATTACAAATGGAGAATCAAGTTACATAAGCGTTTAGAATTCTGCAAGTTCTGCATAATGTACACAGTGAAAACCAGGCAAAAAAAGTATGGCACAATGCAAACTATTAGTCAGAAACAGACCCAAAGAAGTTTCAATAAACATAAAGCCTGAAAGTGTTAAACCAGGTTCCGTGCCTGTGACTTGAAATGATCATTGAAGTTTTCAGAGATCTGCCAGTTTGGAGAGGTTGAGTAGTGAGTCACAGGACTGACAGCCTGCTGGTACTTACACCTCAATCTCTTAGTGAAGTCATCAACGATTTTTCCCCATTGGTTGTTTGCACCTTTGTAGGTTGACGTGGTGCACTGTAAGGGAGAAGACATCAACAATACATTTCTAGGGAGCTGATTCCAATGTCGGACGGACACAGGTCCGTCCGACATCGGTCAGGAGCCGTAACCGACTGACCTGCTGTTGTCGGTTACGGCCCTGAAAGTACGATGTGACCAAACAGTGTTCGGTCGCATTCGTATGCTTCACAATGCAAGCATGCATTCTGAGCGGAAGGCATGCTTGTATTGTGAAAAGCAGGGGTGCAGTTCATCCCTGCACCCTGTGGCCGGCACCCCAAGGTGCCTGCCACCCGGTGCAAGGATCCACAGAGGGTCAACATAGGTTCCCCCAGGCCGCCATTCGGCAGCCTCGCACCCATGGGGGCCCTACTGGGGGGCCCCAAGGACAGTTTCCGACTGCCTTTTCGTGCCGGGACCTACGCCACATCAAGATATCTGCATATCACCCCCAAACGGACAGACTCGTTGAGCAATACAACGGGACACTAAAAGCTACACTGAAGAAATGCTGGAGGTGAATGGCAAGGAATGGGATCAGCTTTTACCCTTGGCCTTGTACGTGATAAGAAGTCAAGTACAGAGCAGCTTGGGCTGCTCAGCCTTTGAGATTCTTTATGGAAGACAACCACGAAGCCTCCTAGAAATGACGATAGAGGTCTGGGAGAAAGAAGACGCCATAGAAGCAAGAGAGATGTTAGAGTATACCCAAGGCTTAAAGACGAAGATAGGAAAGCTCCGCGACCTAGCCTACTTCCACCTCGTGAAGAAACAAAAGCTACAGAGTCATTACTACAACCGAGGGAAGAAGTGGAGGACCCTAAGTGTAAACAACTGGGCACTGGTGTTGCTGCTGACACCCACCCAGAAACTCAAAACAGAGTGTAGAGGCCCTTATAAAGTCATCTATACCATTGGGAGAACAACGTATAAGCTGCAGATGACCCTGAGCGGTACCCAGACGTTCCACATAAACATGTTAAAGAAATGGTTGGGACCCATACCCAAGACTGCCACCCACACCGTGCCTACGCTGGCCAGCAGCTCCAGTACGATAAAACAATTGGTAGTCAATGACGACCTCACCCAACAAGAAAAAGAAGAATTGGAAGAAGCCCTGAGCCCCTTTACTCCTATATTCTCTGACAATCCGGGAAAAACAAATCTGGCCGAACATAGAATCGAGACGCCACCCGGAAAGGTGATAAAACAACAACCTTACAGAATCCCCTCTGCCCGAAGAATGGCCATTCAAAAAGAAGTACAAGACATGTTACAACTGGGAGTGATAAGACCATCAAGAAGTGAATGGTCATCTCCGATTGTGATGGTCCCAAAACCACATGGCAGTACTCGGTTCTGTATGGACTTCAGGGCCCTCAACGAGATCTCGTCTTTTGATGCCTACCCTATTCCTCGAATAGACAAGTTAATTAAAAAGTTAGGAGAAGCCAGCTATATTACGACATGAGACCTAACAAAAGGTTACTGGCAAGTGCCTTTACGGGAGAAAGACAGGAAGAAGACCGCCTTCTCAACTCTGGACGGGCTCTATGAATTCACAGTTATCCCCTTCGGGTTGCATGGAGCCCCAGCCACCTTTCAGAGGCTCATGAACACCGTGCTACAAAACTACCACTCATTTTCGTCGGCATACCTGGGCGACATAGTGGTCTTCAGCCCAGACTGGAAGACGCACTTGCACCACCTCCGAACAATCCTGCAAGCTCTACAAGCCGCAGGATTACATATAAATGCCAAGAATTCCCAGGCTGCTTTCCAAAAAGTTAAATACCTGGGGTATGTACTGGGACACGGACTGATTACCCCGCAAGCTGAAAAAGTCAGAGCTATCGTAGATACCCCTTTCCCAACCACTAAAAGAGACATGAGAGCATTTCTTGGTCTAATAGGCTACTACAGGCGGTTTATCCCTCAATTTTCGGAGGTGGCCTCCCCTTTGACGAACACCCTACAAAAAGAGGTGAAACCACGGGTCTTATTACACCCCACAAAACCTATGTTGGAGGCATTCCAGACACTAAAAAGCATCATCACCACAAGCCCAGTGCTGTCCTCCCCCAATTTTTCCCGCCCATTTCTCCTACAAACCGATGCCACAAACCACGGGATAGGGGCCGTTCTCTCAGAGTTATTCCCGGAAGGTATAGGCCACCCAATAGTGTTCATAAGTAGAAAGCTCTTCCCAAGGGAAATGAAATACCCCACTATTGAACGTGAATGCTTGGCAGTGAAATGGGCCATAGATAAGCTGCGTTACTACCTGGAGGGACACCATTTCACCATGTACACAGACCATGCCCCCCTACAGTGGATGAGCCATAACAGTGCTCATAATCCAAGGGTACTCTGTTTCTAACTCGCCAGCCCTTCTCCTTTACTGTCAAACATCGCAGGGGAATGGACAATGGTAGCGCGGACTATCTCTCGAGAGCATTTCCTCTCCCCAATCGGGAGAATCCAGGGCAGGAGGAATGTCACAAGGTGGGCATACCCGGGCAAACAACAGGACTAACAAGAGACTGGTGGGAGGCCCGTGATGTTATCCCTCCTCTTATCTCTCCCTGACAGGACGAGTGGTTCCATTCATCCCAGCCGGACCTCACGGAATCAGGCGCTGGTCCCTTTAATTGGAGCTCACTGGTTGCCGACTCCACCCCCAGTGAGGACATCGTCGCCTCTGATCCAATAAGAGAAGATGACGACTGGAACTAGGTGTGTGCTATCACCGGAGGCTGGAAGGAGCGAGAGGAGAGCGGAGGAAGCAAGAACCAAGATCGAGACGGAGAACGGAGATGCCAGGGACAAACATCTAGCCTGGGAGGAGAGGAGGAAAGCCCAGAGTGGACGGGAAAGCCAAGAGGCCACAGGGAACACGCTTCGCTGAGCCGCGCTCCAGGAGGAGCGTGGCTGACACAGGTACGGGAGCGGTGCGGGCTGGGTCGGGAGGCGGGAGAGGCCAGACGTGTAGAAACGCCAACCGCTTACCGAAGTTTGTACATAGTATACACCCCCAACCTATCACCCTCACTCCTCACCGCTTGCCGTGTGTCACTGGTTGGATTTAGTTGCTCCCTCACTCCTTTCCCTTATTTTTCACTGTGCCACAAGAATACTTACCCCTGCCTTTATTATTTTCTTTTGGGGTTCCTGAGTCCTTCCACGTACGCCTCCAGTCCAGGAAGAGGGAGGAAGACCGATCGGTGGATGAGGAAGACGCCGCTGGAAGCTGAGAGGACCGGAGAGGAGTCCCGTTATTCCCCTTATTTTATATTCAGACTGGCTGACTGCAGAAAGCGTACCTATTACAAAATAAAACCCGCTTTACCCCGACGCAGGCTCACGCAAGTTTCTTCTGAACCCAGTACACCATGTCATTCAACACTTGCCATAGTTTAGGTCTGGGGATTAAATCAAAAGCTGTTTCTAAATCAATAAAAGCCAGATACAGAGTACCCTGACCAATAGTTACGACTTTCCAGAAAAGCAATAATAGATGAAAAACATGGTCAATGGTCCCTGTCTTTCTCGGAAGCCAGCTTGGCATTGTGTTAAAATAGCATTGTCATCTGCCCAAGCCAAAATCTTCTGAAGGAGGGCTCTGCTAAAAACCTTTTTGCAACACATCTATAAGGCTAATAGGCCTATGGTTACAGGGTTGGTCTCTATTCCCGTTTTTGTAGATAGGGACCAACTCCTCCCCCTGCCAAGAACCTGGGACAGAAGCACTACTTGCAATGGTGTTAGAAAGAAGAAGTATGTAGCGAGCCCAATTCAGTGTGTCAGATAATAGGATGTCCCCCGGAACTCCGTCTGGCCCTGAGGCTTTGACCTGGATTATTCGCCCAATTGCACCCTCGATCTCCCTCAGAGAAAAGAAGTCTAGATCCATATGATAGGGAGGGCACAAATTGTCTCCCACAGACAGTGAATCTGCAGGATCAGTGTAAAGCTTTTTGAACTGATCGTGACAGACTTGGGCTTCAATATAGTTAGGGGGCGAGGAACCCCCTGTGTTGTTTTTCCAAACAAATAAGGACCAGGATAGTTTTGAGTCTTTGTTTGCACAAGCTTTCTTAAGTGCCTGCCAGCATAACTCGTCCCACTCCTTCTTTGCATGATTGATTGCAGCATTATAGCTACTTCTAGAGTCTTTGATTTGGATGGTGTGATTTAGCCGTTGGGTCTGACAATCCTGGTTGTACCAGGCTGCTGGGCCTGTTTTTGATTTTCTGGTACTTGGTTTGTGCCCTGGTTCAATAAAATAGAAGCCTATTTGGTCACTGAAACAAGAGTGGACAGAACCTACATTTGCCAACCCTTGCTGACTCTTGGGTAGAGATTGTAATTCAAGAATACCCGCCGACAGATCCTGCCGTAGGCCCTGAAGTTTGTCTTCACAGACAGTGACCTTTTGCCATTTCAATCTGCAACCATCGTTTGTTGGGAGGACCTCCTTTGAAATATTCAGAGGTGGGAGCTCATTAAGGTTGACACCCCACACTGGCTTCATGCTTAGGCAAAGCGGGTTATGGTCACTGTCGGTTGTATGATCCACAATCATGTCAACAACACTCCTCCATAGCCTCAAATCTATTAAGATATAATCAATTTAAGATTAACTATTTGCTCTAGCGAAGGTGTTTGCTCCTGAGGAATCCGAACTTGATCCCCCATTCGCTGCCCTCAGCCCATACTCTAGGTTTAGGGCAGTTACTTTAATAGCTAGTTGTGACCCTCTCTTAACTGGCGGCAGGTATAGGGAGGGGACTTTTCACATCTGGTCTTCTTCGCTTGTCCCCGTTATATCGGTGAAGTCTAAAGGTTTGAATGAGATATTGGGGTCACCTGCTACTATTAGTCTTGACTCAAGTGGGCACTTGTCCAATAGTTCCCCCAAATGCCCCCCTTTGTTCCTCTCACATATATGTTGTATAGCTCGATAGGTTGGCCTGAAGAGCCCGTAATACGTCGCCAAAGAATATCTGGGCCATCCGAACTCAGTAATGTGATCTTACAAAACAGTGAAATCTTAACCCAGATAATCAAACTTCCTGACGGACGTCCTTTCCCTTTCGAGACTACAGTGACGCAATAACAAACATACTCTGATTTGTGTACAGCGACCAGTAACCAGGCTTCCTGAAAGATACACACATCAAAGCCCTCTATAAATTTGTTCCAATGGGGGAAGGGCATTTTGCTACCTTGTTCTCCACATTCCAGGATACTATGGTGAGTTGGGGGTCAGAACCTGGCCTGGGGTGCTGACAGGTGTTAGTAGCAGCTGGGATCATACTATCAAGATTAGGTCCGGATTCCATACAAGGAGAGACCCCCCAACTTTGGTTCATTATTCTACCACCTTTAGTTTTGCCGGTCGTACTCCCCTCCTCAATTAGTGACAAGGTGCCTTCATGATGGAAACTAGGGGTATGTATTGGGGTAACAGTACAAGAATTTCTATCCTGGCGACGATTTCCCCCCAGAAGTCAATCAATCGTTTCCAATGTTGATTTAGGGCCCGTTTGATCCAGTAAGATAGATGGCTTTGGTTGTGATTGTGGCTGGTCTATAGGAATATATTGTCTCAATTAGATATGAGATTAATCTGGTGGGCAGCTTCTTTATTATAAGGCTAGAAGATTCTCAGCTAGCTCTTTTCCTTTAAGAATTCATACGATGCAATGAGTGGGCTGATTTGGGACTACACGTCTTCTTGCGACTAGGATATCATCAAGAATTACAGATCGGCATCCTCTAACACAGCAAATCCAATGGATCACTTTATTTGTGAGTGAATCTCTGCCCTCATACCCCTCCCTCTCACCCAGTTTGGGAACTGTGAGGAATGGGTGGAAAATAAATCTGGGAGGCTGTATGTGTTTCTTAATTTTGGCGTTTACTGTGAGAAGTCAATGCAACAAAAAATAAATCTTGGGCAAAGCATAAATAAATTATTGTCTTGGTTCTGATCATTGTTCCTGGTTTGTCAGGGCTTCTTCATTGCTTGGTGAAACTCCTTTCCTCTTGTCTTTTTCTTAGGTCTCAGGTCTGGTCTCCAGTGGTGCGTCGTCCCCGGATTACCAGGAGAGAACACAAGGAAATTCAGGTAAGTAAAATGGTCTGTCCAGTAGGTGAAATAGTGAAAGTGACCATCACCACACCTTGGTGGACATAACACTAAAAAACCCTTTTCTTTATGTTATTATTCTTTTAGTCTTTTATAGCTTCTAACCCTCTGATAGGAGGGGAAGGTTTTGTGCACAAAGTAGAGAGAGAGAAAATAAATACATACATGTAACTAAATCTGTGTTGCTTTGGTCACTTGCTTTTAAACTAATCATATGGACTTCCTTTCAGTCTTCCTGAATCCTTTCTATAACTCTCCTTAACCTACCGCCTTAATCTTTTCTTCTTGTTCTCTTTTTTAATACGTTTGTCTACTTTTGGCCTTCTTCCCTAAAGTCTGCCTGTTTCTTCTTGGGATCGATCATTGGCCTTTGTAGTACATCAGGGTCTCTCTTTGGTCCCTCTCTTGTCTACTTTTCTCCCCATGTTTCCCTTCTCCACCCGTACTTCCCCAAAACTAGCGTCTTCCCCTGTCCACGTACCAGGTAAAGCTGCAACTCTCTCCTGAGTTGCGGCGGGGACTTCAGACCACCCGGGGCGAACACCACTCCTCGCTGCACCCTTCTGGAACCTCATCATCCTCTGGTGGTGTTCTCCCATTTTCTGCCATCGAAATTGGACATTCGTCTTCTTCCTCCGCGCCGGGGTCTTCGTCCTCCTGTCCTTTATCCTGTTGAGTCCAGACTCCTCCTTCCTTTCTGGAGTCTTTTGGATCCGCCTTCTACCCCTGGTCCGAGCGGCCGTGGCACCAGGTTCGAGCTTGCTGGTGATTGGACTCTTGCGTTTATGGCTCCACCCTCCTTCTTTGTCCGCATCGCTCCGTCATGTACCTTGACCCTTTTGTTCTTTTCTTCACAGGTATTGGGTCCACGGAACAGGTCATTGGTATGGGGGTGCAAAGGTCCAAATGGATCACAGGTTCTGGGTTGGGGTCTGTGGAATGAATTGTTGCATTTTTAAGAGGGGGCGGGGTCGGCTCATCCTTACAGGAACATTGTTCATATAGATCTTCTGGGTAGCATATGGGGCTAGAAGTGCTTGGGCTGTGACCAGCCAGATTTAACCGTCGGTGCCCCCTGGTATATATTATTTATTGTCAATCTGTGGTGATTAAAGACTTTTCTCCCTGCCTTTTGGTTAAGAGAGGAATCAGTTGTGGGGAAATTTGTGTTTGGTACCCCTTGTGCAAGGCAGTCAGTAAAAGAATGTTGGCTGATTTGAACAGAAGGAACCCTTCCATGCCTAATAGGGAGTATTAGGGGAGGGGATACATAAGGAAATTGGCTGGGTTCTCTCAGTGCCTTCGCAACCGGAGGAACAGTTCTTGAGCTATTCTCCAACAGTTGCATCAGTAGCCCTTCTAAGCCATCTATCATGGATCTTACAACCCCCACTTCTGTCCTCAGGTCACTAATAAACTGGATGGTATTCAGGTTGTGATCTTGGGAAATTGGGACTGGCTCACTTGAAATGGTATTATTTTTGGGGGGCTTGGCTGCCTGGTGGGGTTGGTGGGGCTAATGCTTCAGTGTCTAGTATACCTTTGCATTCATCTAGTAGGCAATCAATTCGATCTAAGACACAATTACTACCAGCATGTTTGTTCGATTTCTTTGCTTTTTTTCCTTTTCCCGCTACCCCATTCCCCCACCTACCGCTGCTTTCCTTTTCTCCATGAGCAGCACAACCTCGTTTGACAAAAAGAGGGCTGCTCCCACTTATTAACCTCCCTAGAGGTCCTTGTTCTTCCCTAAGAAAAAACAACTGTAGTACACAACCAGTTTAAAGGTCCAACAGAAGTCCACAAGAAATGTCCTGCAACAGTACAAGTGGGTATTATGAGGTTGTGAATCAAATAGTCCCGACAGGGAAAAAAATCAATAACTTTCACAGTATAGGAGACAGCAGCACAAAAGTGGAAGGTTGTAGTCAATCAAGCTTTAGTGTCACAGGTCGGAGGGGATGTGAACAAACCGTCCTCCTAACTGAGGATAGATAAAAACGACACAGTACCTTTTGGTTGTAACAGCCGACCTCAACAGATGTCTAGGTTCCAAAGCGCATGGCGGGTGGCACTGTCCTGCCTCTTCCTGCCAATGCGTCAATGGCGCTCCCTTCAGGGAGTAGAGGCTTCTGGGGCATGTGGTCTTGTGGCCTCCCAGCAAGGAAACAGCAACAGCAGCGGCAGTAGGTGCTCCCGCACCGCAGAAGACAGAGGGCACTTTTATAGTGCTTATGGTGCTCCCTCCAGGGAGTAGAGGCTTCTGGGGCATGTAGTCCTGTGCCCCCCTCCCCCAGCAAGGAAATAGCAACAGCAGTGGCGGCAGGTGCTCCCGTGCTGCAGATGACAGAGGGCACTTTTATAGTGTTTATGGTGCTCCCTCCAGGGAGTAGAGGCTTCTGGGGCATGAAGTCCTGTGGCCCCCCAGCGAGAAAACAGCAACAGCAGCTTCTGTCTCAGAAAAAGCGGAGAGAGGAGCTGAAAGAGGCCAGTACAGTCAAGCAGAAAGGATATGTGCGTTTCAGCTAGTACACAAATCCTGAGACTCACCGGTCCCAGGTGGGTAGGGAGGTCCTCAACCAAGAGGATAAAAAGGACACGTCCTCCCTATTTAGTATACTTTATGCCACTAGAATGTCCCTTCTGTAGTTTAATTGTTGCTCCGGGGAGGATCAGTAGGTCCTTGCAGGGAGTTCCTTTGATGAAAGTGTGACAGTAAGGACTCCCTCCCGCGCTCCCATTGGGAATTCTTTGCCCTGAGTTACAGGGGTAATTCCTCATCGAGACCAGTGGCAAGTATTAGGCTTGTTCCAGTTTTTAATCACGAAGTGCCTGAACCAACTAGTTCACTTGCACTCACATCTTCGGGGGAAGTAACTTCTTTACGTCCCACCCTGACAAAAGCCCAGGACCTATTTAGGCCAGATAGGAAGGACTGAAACATGTTGGTGCTAAAGTTAGGGTCATAGGATCTTCACATCCTAGACACCCTATTATATATATTCTAACCTTCCCTCCCACTCCATTATTATAGAATTCTTTAGGCGTGGGTGAGGAATTTTATCTTTAACAGTACGCCCCCATACACAATATCTTTAAGTGCTCCCTGAAACACGGTTGAGCCCACCCCGACTTTTAGCAGTCCGGGTGAGGCCTATGATGAAGCATGTCACTATTAGAGTGAATGAGGGCTATTAAAAGGAAAGGGTTTCTTTCCCTTCCCACCCGTCACAACTGGTTGGACATATTTCATTTGTTTCTCTCGTGAACTGTGTTCTGGGGAGGATCACCACCACACACTTAGGAACCCCCAATCCAGTATTGATCTTTCGTTTGCTGCTTGACCTAATTGAAGGGAAAGCAAAAATGAAACTACAGAAGGGACATTCTAGTGGTATAAAGTATGTGCGTTTCAGCTTCTAGCTCCCCTGCAGTCATGTGGTCAAATGACACCTCTCATTTCAGAGACAACCTTTACCAAGCAGGCATTCGACACATCCCACCACTTGAAGCTTCCAGAGTAGGTATTTGAAAGGATGGAGGATAAGGCATGCCACCACGTCTTCCTAAAATGTCCCACGTCTTGATGCCATCACTGTAGCCAGCGGTCCTTCACCTTGTCGTCCTCCCAATGGACTTCCTCGGCGTTGCAGGACCACTTGTTCCGCTGAGAATCCGGGAAACCCAGCCACAGATGAAAACCGTTTTGGTGGTTTGCTGCCTCTCTACCACATACAGAAGTTGTTCAAGAATCTCGAAAGTGAACTGTGCAGACTAAGCAATAGAACTATGGGAAATAGGATCCAGCTGGTGTGTACCTTTCCAGCTCTCCCTGTGGAGTGGGGGACATAGGGTGAGAGAAGAAGAGTAAAACGAAAAACATCAAAGTTTTGGGCTGAGAAGTACTCCGTCAATTTAGAGGATTTACACAGATGAATGTGGCTTTCCTTCATGTGCAACGATAAAAGAAAGTTCTTTGCTAAATCTTCTCGGAATGTTGAAAAAACAAAAAATTGGCAAGACACAAAGGGGGAGATTTACTAAGCTTTTGCGCCGTGTTTGCGTCACAAAAGTGAGGCAAAGTCTTTGTTTTGTAATTTACTTTCCAGTGTTAAACTTGTTTAGTGCTGGAAATGACCTAAAAGTAATGTGAAGAAGCGCAATGCGCTGCTTCGCGTTACTTTGCACCATGGGGACGTACCAAGGGTGGTGCATGGGCGTTCCCATGCAACTACCCAAGGTTTCTCACACTAAACCCAATTTACTAAAATCAGTAGATTGGGTTTAGCTTGAGAAAACTGTGCCCTTTTAAAATAGGCACAAGGAAGGAGAAATGCTTTTATTTCTCCTTCCTTTTTGTCTTTTCATGCGTGCTGCACTGTGCAGCACGCATACAAAGTGAGAAAAGCTTTCCCTTGTGTCGAGCATAGTATTTTGTACAGGAAGGGTACCCTTCCTATACAAAACCTATGATGGACTCATGCACACACCCTAGTTCTGCGGCACTAAGACGTGTGCCTGGCGCACGGCAGCTGTAATCTGCACAGGCGCAAGGGAAAGGGGAGGAGATAGCCATATCTATGAAGATATGGCGCTCTCCTGCTCCCTCCCTGTCGCGCAACACAGCACAGCCTCGCAGTGGGCTGCGCTGCTTTGCGCGACTTTTTCATAAATCTCCTCCAAAAAGTGCTAAAAGCAATTGGTATCTGGTGCACTGTGTACAACGAACCGAACACCGGCCGGTCTGTCTTCAAAACTTTAAATTCTAAATTTTGCTTCCTTATTTATATACACTTGTTTAATCTGTGAATATTTTCTATGCAGCCAAGACCCCCTGGCGAGGTGTCACAGACCCCCAGAAGTCCCATGGACCACCGGTTAAGAACCGCTGCTCAAGATCACAGGTTGTAATCTGCTAGGACAGCTCATGGGCTACGGTGTACGAAATTCGCACTCCACTGCCCTAGGGCTATTTACGTGCCCAATCATTAACTGAACAAATGTCAACAACAGGTCAAAAAAAAGAACAGAACAGAACTTGACAGTACAAACCCCTCATTATGCCATAATAACAAGGGATAAAATGTTCATTACATTCAAACAAAATCTGTATTTTAAGAGCCCTCCCCTTGGCCTCTAACAGTGATATATATTCGTAGGTATAATTCTTCCGTTTCTTGTTAGTCTGTTCTACCACACGTTTGCTTTTTAACCTTCAGACAGTTTCCTCGCCCCCTTCCAAATCTCCCGGCACTTCTTGGTAAATAATGGTTTCACTAATTTTCGTTTCATGTCAAAGATGGTTCTTTTGAAAATTACTCTTCTTGCAAACAGCAGATCGAGAGAACTAAGGGGCATATCATCAAGAGGGGGCGATAATTATCGCTAAGCGCACTTAGCGCTAGGATAATTATCGCCTGCTATCGCTGTATTTTATCGCTGAGATAGCGCGCTATCAGCGACGCTTATCTCAAAAGCGATAAAAATACCATCGCTAAGCGCACTTAGCGTTAGGATAATTATCGCTGGCTATCGCCGAATTTTATCGCTGAGATAGCGTGCTATTAGCAACGCTTATCTCAAAAGCGATAACATTCCAGGCGCAAGCTGTTAATTGTGCGATTATCGCTGGAAATATAGCGATAATCGCACAACGTTTGGCGATAGCTTGCTGATAGGGCAGGGCAGACTCAGCCATGATATCCACCTTCCATTGGATATCATGGCTAAGTCAAACTGACAGCAGGCATAAGGAAAGTAGGGATAACCAAGGTTAACGCTACTTTTCTTATCGCTATGCTTGTTAGCGTGCCCATTGATAATTGGAGAAATGTCGGTTAGCGACATTTCTCCAGTTATTTTGAGCTGTAACGCCCACTTTGATGCAAAGGTGGGCGTTACGGGAAAGGGCGCTAAGGCAAGGATTCACGCGATAGCGTGACCTTGCTGATATTGCGATAAAACGGCCACAAAAGCGGCGATAATATTTTATCGCTGCCTTGTTGATATGCCCCGTGGTCTTGAGGAGATGCATGCCACAACTCAGCAGCAGTGGTGCTTGGGAGGCACATTCAAACAATTGAGGGGCTGAATCTTGGAGAGGGTGTTCCTTATGGGCCAGGGCGGCTGACTTCGGAGCTAACGAGCCAGGTTCGAGTGTGGCGGGCGTCTCCAAACATCCTGTGATTCTCGCAAATCATTGAATCTCCCTGTGCCTTAAAAACATTAATGTGTCCGAATGTAATGCGCCTGGTGCTCATGTAAATCGCTCAGATACCTTCGGTTCGAATGCGCGCTATATAAAAGTGCAAAAATAAAAGTCAGTGGAATAGCATGCTTCGTTGCCTGTATAATGTCAACTACATTCATACGAAGTGTAAACCACAGTTTAAAGGTGATAGGTATAAAGGTTTGCGCTGCCATCTAGTGGGCGGAAAGATGTACTGCTGCATTTTTATGCTATTTTATTGGGCTTAGTGAATACTTGAGAATCTGCACAAGTGGAAATGGCTGATCTCTGACGTGATATCGTGGGCAAAAAGACAATGGTTTGACATGCAGTCTAATTATTTACCAGCTTTTTTATTTTTCTAAGTGAGGCACCATAGGTGTGGCAGGTAAACTCAGACATGGAACCCATGCTAACTTCCATAGGACTCAAGTTGCAACACAATGAGGGAAAATTGGTCGAGGGTTGATTGTTTTTTCTGTGTAGAGGGGGTCCTGGCCTGCCCTATTTATTTTATTTATTTGACTTGTAAAGCGTATGAATCACCCCCAAAGGGGTATGTCCGAGCTTCGGAGGTGCTGTAGTTAGGGTTTTCAAAAAAGCTCAGTTTTAAGGAGCTTTCGTTAGTAGATAGTCTTGGCATTTACAGAGGTGGCTGGGGAGTTGGTTCCAATAGGAGGGGGCTAGGTAATAGAATGCTTTCCCACCTATGCGGGATTTCTTAACACGAGGCACCAGAAGTAGCAACTTACAACCTGAACGGAGTGTTCTGGAAGGCTGATAATGGGTGAGTCTATCTGCTAAGTAGCTAGGGCCGTTGCTGTTTAGTGCCTTGTACACAATGCAGCAGATCTTAAATCTGATCTGCTTGCAGATTGGAAGCCAGTGTATGTAATCAGCCCCTAGGTAATCAGCAATGGCTGAGATTAATTCCAGCATTTGTCTAATTAAGATGAGCAGCAGAAAAGATGGGCTCAACATACAGGATCAACTGCATGTCCTGCTCCGTGTCTGGAAAATCCACTAGGAAGTGGTGCAGGATCTGTCAGAGAGGCAGTCAGATGAGGTGGCTGTCATATTTCAATGCATTAGTTTCCATTTAGTAAAGTATTTCTTTTATTACCTTTCCCACCTTGTCCTTTGTTCCATGCCTCTATTTCTCTTACCTGGCTTTCCCTCCTATGTGCCTATTGGATAATGGGCACGAGCCCCGAACCTTGGTATTGATGGAGCAGGTACAGCAAAATTTTGTATACCCCCTCTATTTTGCATGTAAAGACTAACTATATAACTTACTGATTATAATTTTACTAACGGTGTGGTGTGTTATTCTAATTCAACCTTTTGCATACACAAATTACACGTGGGAAATTGCTATTTGCATGGCAAAATAACTCTAATGATTAAAATACGTACGCATATTAATAGTAGTAATTGTGGTAATTAGATATCGCATGATTTATGTTGCTTATGTGTTGTTTGCATTCCTGATTGGATCCTAAAGGTGAATATTATCGCTTTAAATGTCGCTATATGCTAGGAAAATACTAATACATAAAGGGATTAGTAAGGGTATAACATTAGAATTATCATTTCTTTGTATTAATTATTATTTTGTGTTTGTTTCGCTTAAGTTAGCATTTGGGCCTACCACAAAATGGAGTCAAAAATCGAGTTCAGAAGTGGCCACCGTCTCGTGAGCACAATGTCTACTGCGCAGACTCGGATGGCTCCATGAACTTCCTGACAACCCCTGTGCACCATGTCCTCAGTCAAGGATAGGATCTTGGTGGACTGCCAAAACCCAGTCGGTAAAAACTGGTTAAAATGCACAATTGGATCATACAAGCAAACCTAAAAACATTGTAACATAAGGACTATGTCATCGACGGAAGTGAACAAGCAAAATCCATGAGAAACCATAATGAACAAAAATTGGATGTTTTCGATCAGCCAATCACAGACTTTCTCCGCCTAAAAATGTTTCATGTTATCCCGAAATTTATTATAAAAAGAGTAGTAGGATAGGGAGGAGTTAAGTTGGTGTTGATCCGGATTGTTCCGATTTCCTGACGTCTATGCTGGCGATGACAGATGCTTGCACGATTTCTGGTCCTATGGAGATCTTTGGGACTGTAACGTGCTGAGCAAAGAACTTTCGGACTTTGAGCATTGGCCTGCTTTATTTGGACAATTTAACGGCTAATTCGGTTATGCAGAGCCAATGAATTAGAGAAAAACCAGATAGCAAGAATAGGTAATTATAATGTCCGGTTTATTAATTAATTGATCTAGAAATTCTAAAAATTTGGATGAAACAAATGCTAATATTAATTGCAAGAAAAATTTAGATAAACAAATATTAATTAACAGAAATTATGAGTTTGTGGTTTTCCGTTAAAGAGAATAAAGGATTATGAGTCTTAAAATGTGTTTTAGTTGGTTCTAAATCACCATCAACCAATCCAACTAATTGGTCTGTCGACCAAGTGGGTGGAGTGCCTTGATGTTTGGGATTAGGAATCTATAGGTGGCGAATGTTAATGTATATTCTGTAAAATAACTTTTTCTTCCCTATAGGTTATAAGGTACCCCCCACATGTCCAGCGCGATATCATCATCCCTCCTGTGTGCAGACTCGTGAGTGGAGACGTGTGAGTGTTGGTGTTATGGGCCCCACCAATGACAGCATGAGTGAATGAGTTAGTGTGAAGTTGGGTCTGCGACGCAGGGAGGATAGTTGTGTATATATAAATTCCTATTTTCCTCCGGTCTTGCGCTGGATCTGTTTTTCTGGTAGCAGAATGATGGTTTTATTGCCTTGGTTTGGTGATTATTGCTTATAGATTTGATTATTGCTTATTGATTTTCCTATTTAGAATATTGATTATTGATTGTGGATGTTGGATAAGTATTGGTTTATGTATTAACATTCTATGTAGAGTCGCGTTGCGTTCTATGTTGTTTGACGACTTCTGGGATGTAGGAAGTCGGAAGTTTGTAATGATTCCGTAGTAGGGCAGATTGTTCGCTGCTCTGGGGAAATACGGAATTATTGTGCCCTATAGGTACATGGGGAAAACGTGTAACGATTGAAGTTGCACGACACATTGTCTGGGTTCGATTTGGTAACATCGTCACGTGTTGCCATTAGGGATATTTTCTGTATGAAAGAAGTGTATGGGTAGCAAAGGCCACCTGTGAAATTTTGGTCTTAAGTACCAGGAGTCCAAAAGGCACTCTGATTACGGTTATCACTGGAAAGGTAATAGGTGTTCCCTAAGCTTGTTAGAAGGATAAAGCAGAGGGAAGTGCTACTTTATTAACAAGTGTAATAATCCTGTAGTAGGGCAGATTGTTCGCTGCTCTTGGGAAAGACAGGATTCTGTGTGAATGAACTACATTTTTCGTATGAATGTGTGTAAATGAAATAGCATTCAGGTTAATTGTGAAACTCTGGTTTTAATTCTCAGGAGCATTGGGTCTCCAACAGGTGTTTTATTTCTAGAGAAACGGTTAGCTAATGCTCGCTAGAAGGGTAAAGTAGAGGGAAGTGCTACTTTATCAACGGATGTAATGATTCCGTAGTAGGGCAGATTGTTCGCTGCTCTCGGGAAAGACGGAATTCTTGTGAAAAAGGTCAAGACTATCTCTTTGGTTAGCGAAACAGATAATGGTGACGTTTTTATGTTGTTACTAACAGACTTTAGTAAAAAGTGAATGAAAAAAATTTGCCGATAAATTTTGTAAAGGAGGAGTCAGCAGAAGCAGGAGTAGCGAGAAAAGTTGACGTCAGAAAGACCGCGCTGGGATTGGTTAGTCAGTAAGGACCGAAGACGCTCCCGATTGGTGCGTTAGTGTGCGCCGCACTTGGAGTGGAGAACTACAGGGTGACGTAGACGCCCCGGATTGGTGCGTTATTGAGAGTCGCGCTGGGATTGGAGAGTTGTAAAAGTGACATAGACGCTCTGGATTGGTGCATTAGTGTGAGTCGCGCTATGGTTTGATAAAACAAACAAAATAGTCGTAGAAGAAATCTAGCGATACAGAAAAGAGAAAATTATGTATTACGATCCACCAGAGAAAGAGAAAAAGTCCTGGTTCGGCAAAATCAAGAACTTATTTAACAAGGACAAACCGATTGTGACTAGAGAGGGACAGTTGCTTCCTCCAGCGAAATCACCTGCATCCTTTATGGTTGCGAAATATGGCTATCATACATGTATTTGGTTAGACAATTGGGCAAAGTATACAAAAGATGATGGAGTTTTAGCATTTCCGGAACATGAGTCATTTAATTTAGCGGTTTTGAGAAATTTGAGAGAAAGAATGATGAAACTAGAACCAAGACCTAGACCTACACAGTTTGAAGCATTGACAGAATGGGAAGATGAGATGTATGACAGAGAACGGCAACGGAGTGGCGGAAGGTACAGATATATGTTTGGCAGATCGTATGGACAAGAGAATCATGATGATAGAATGAAGAGATGGCGAAGTGCAAATATGACTGATGGGTTGTTTCCTATGAGAAATGTTGAAGAAACTATTAGTAGAAAATGTACAGAAAAGAGAAATAATACAGGATCAGAAGGTTATAAGTATGGTGTGCATGAGTCGGAGGATGATGTTCTCGAGGACACGTTTTATAAAAATCCACCCCCGTATTAACCAAATTCCACATTATTGACACCAAGTGCCCCAGTAAAAGAATCACCACAGAATATAAAATTTGAAACAGTACCACATGAGGTTGGAAGAAATAATCCTTTCAGAGAAACAGAAAATACTCAATCTAGTAAAATGGCAAATGAAAATTCAGCTGAATTAGCTAGAACTACTTTAGAGTTAACTGAGAAACTGTAACTGTTCCTGTAACAATAGGACCTGTAATGCCGATTTTGATAAACAAAAGGATAGTGAGCATTGTTTGACGATTCCTTATAACGGTAACAGAGAAAATGAAATGCAAAGAAAAGATACAAGAGAAAATTCATGGAGACAAACGGTAGGAATTTCTGAACAAAGTACTCCTAAAAATTTGACAGTAAATCAGAGTCTAGCAAATAGAGCAATAATGACGACAGAGTCAGTACCAGGATCACCAAAAGGTTTAGAAGAGTCACGAAATGAAATGATTCCTGTAGGTCCTACTTCTGATGAATTAAGTGAATGGCTAAGAAGTCTACAGCAAAAAGATGCTGAGCCTAGACCTTTAGATGTGTCCAAATTAAAAATAGTGTTGGAAGAATTAATAGTAGGGACTATTACTACAGAAAAGTTAAAAACCTATCAGGATGAAGAATTAATGTTTCTATGCAAAAGTATAACATGGAGATTGAGAAATGTACATGAAAGATTAGAAGAAGTAGCAAATGAAATGGGTATTGACTTCGAAAAGGTAAAGTCATTACAAAAACCATACAGAGTAGATTTTTCTGAAAAAGACATTGAAAATTTGAATACTACAGGATGAACAACTCAGATTAAAGACTTAATTATATTACTAAGAAAATGGGGCGATGTAGACAAAAGGAAAAGTAGATGGTTTCGAAAACGAGACAATACAACAGATAAAACGTTTGCAGCTTACCCAGTAAGAGAAAAAGAAAAGGTAGTAACTGAATGTCCCATGAGAGAGATTCCAGGTGGAGGCTATGTACATGTCCCCTGGACCAGACAACATATTTTGTCATTTACCAATGATTTTCCACGACTGCGCGAGAAGCTAGTGGAGTGGTATAGGCAGGTAGACAGGTTTGTAAAATTATCAAAAGTTCTATGGATTGATTTGAATAGCCTATTTGACATAATTGTACCAGCAGATCTATGGACAGAATGTAAAATTACAATAAGTTGGCCTGCACAAGAATACCCTAGAGATCCAAAAACAGGTGCCCCTGATCCAGAAGTAATGAGAAAATATGAACAAGTAATTACCTTTCTGAACAATAAAGTACCTCCTAAAGAAACTGATTGGGTAAAGATTGATAGAACTCATCAAGAAGCGAAGGAATCTGTACACGCATATTACGAAAGGTTGATTCTTGCCTTTAAACAGTATAGTGGTGATGAAAATTTGAGTGACAAAGATTTGAGTCATTTTGTGTATTGATTTGTGTATGGGTTGCAACCCGAAGTAAGTGAAATGATTAACCCCTTCGGTGCTCATGACGGAACGGTTCCGTCATGAGCCACGGTTGAGCTGTGCTCATGACGGAACCGTTCCGTCATGACCACGCCCGCGCAAGATTCCGTCAGCACAGCGGCGGAATCTGCGCAGCATGGAAGGGGTTAAACAGCATACAGTAGATTGGCAAAATAAAAAGATAGATGAAGTACTGAGACATGCAAAATATTTTAGTGATGAAATTGAAGCAAAGCAGCGTAAATTAAAAGAAAAAGCCATGTGGGCTCAAGTAAAAGTGGCAGAGAGACAGGAGGCTCAATTAAATGAACAGGCAAATGGTACGGGCATGAGACAAAAACTTAATATTGGAAAAGGGAAAGGACAAATTAATATAGATGAAGCCAAAAAGAAATGGCATGTCATAATTGTGGAAGAATAGGGCATTGGAAAACCGAGTGTAAATTTCCCCCAAGTGCTAATGGTGATAATGCATCATTGAATTCAGAGGTGCAGAAGGAGGTGAGTTGTCAACCGCAGCGACAGCAGCAGGTTGTTGCCCAACAGAATCAGGCGCCAAAACCGCCTTTTCCACAGAGCGTAAATCCTCAGAAATACAGTAATGAGACAGGATTCTACAACGAAGAACAGGTAACTAAACTGCCGCGCGCTAGTTCTATTTCAGAGTATTGGCTACAGCGCGATGAGAGTGAGTCAGAAGAAAGTTATTGACGATGCCGAGGGGAGGAAGAGTAGTGCGTACTTGGCGTAACTCTAGAAGTAGACCAGACAGGCCCATTTGTGGATGGAAAGGTAAATGACGAAAACATTACTTTCCTAGTAGATACTGGTGCTACTCATTCAACTGTTAGATCAGCTGATGTTAAAAATCTTCCTCTCTCGGATGAAACAATACAAGTAGTTGGAGTATCCAACAGACAGATAAAAACGTATCTCACTGAACCAGTTAAAGTTAACATAGGGAAATTTTCTGATATGCACCGTTTTGTTGTGTGCAATTCAAGCCCTGTAAATTTGTTAGAGAGAGATTTGCTGTGCAAAATGAATTGCACAATATGTTGTACTCCAGATGGTATAGCATTTGAGACTCCTGATGAGGATGTACTGTATAAAATGACTATGGCTAATATGGAACCTGAGATTAACGAGGCATTTGCTGTATTTGACCCCAAGGAATTGCCTCAAGAATTGAAAAAGACAGTAAAGACAGAGGTATAAGATTTCACAGGAGAAGATGTGGGATTGATGAAAAACGTAGATCCTGTAAAAGTTGCTGTAAAGGAAGGAGTAAGTTACCCAAATATTCTGCAGTACAAATTGACACCCGAGATAATTGCAGGAGTCACTCCTATAATAGACAGAATGATTGAACAAGGTATTTTGAAGGAAATAATGAGCAGTCCATGTAATTCACCAATTATGGGTCTGAAAAAGCCTAATGGAACATTTAGAATAGTACAAGACCTGAGAAAAATAAATAAAATTGTTGTATCATGTTGTCCCATTGTACCAAATCCATCTGTGATTTTGTTTCAGATTCCTCACGATACAGAATGGTATACAGTGATTGATTTGTGTCATGCTTTTTTTTCCATTCCATTGCACCCTGACAGCCAACAGATTTTTGCGTTCCGGTTTGGCGAATGTATTTTGGCATGGTGCCGAATCCCACAGGGGTATACAGAGAGTCCCTCAATATTCAATCAGAAGATTTAAAAATGCCTGAAAGTTCAGTTTTGGTCCAATATATCGATGACCTGCTTGTGGCATCGAGAACTCGAGAAGCTTGTGCAGTGGATACCATTGCATTGTTGAATCATTTGGCAGATGGAGGACTTAAAGTATCCCCATCGAAATTGCAATTCTGTCAGAAAGAAGTACAATATTTAGGCCACAAAATTGAAAAAGGGCTGAAAAAAGTAACTGCAGATAGAATCAAGATAATAAAAGGAATGAGAGCCCCAATGACGCAAAGAGAAGTGAGAATGTTTCTTGGTATGGTTGGATATTGTCGTCAGTGGATAAGTAACTTTTCGCTGATTGCAAAACCTTTGGTACCCTTGACAAGAAATGATGTAAAAGATCCCATTGAATTAAATAAAGCAGAGTTGACGGCTTTTAAACAATTGAGAGATAGTTTGTGTGAAGCACCAGCACTTGGCATGCCTGACTATGAGAAATAATTTGAACTCTATTGCAGCGAAAGAAATGGATGTGCACTTTCTGTGTTAATACAAAAACATGGAAAACTGAGAAGACCAATTGCATATTTTTCAGCTATATTAGAACCTGTAGCTGTAGCATTGCCTGGTTGTTTGAAAGCTGTAGCAGCCACTTGTAAGAGTCTGGAACAGAGTGAAAGAATTGTGATGGGATATCCTGTGCGAGTGTTTGTACCTCATGATGTGGCAATCCTTTTAACAAGGAGTCGCACTCAGTTCATGACGCATAGTCGTCTGACTAAATATGAGAAAGTCATCCTAGGTGCAACAAATGTGAGCCTTGTGAGATGTCTGAATGTGAATCCTTCAACGTTGTTGCCTGATGCTGAAAATGTGGAAGTCAGAGACGATGTGGATCATGACTGTTTGAAAGTGCTTGATTTCTGTACAAAACCACGTCCTGATATAAAAGATGTACCTTTGACAGAAAGTGACTATGTGATGTTTGTAGATGGATCATGCTTGAGAACGGATGAGGGAATTCTGAGTGCAGCATATGCAGTATGTACGGTAGCAGCTGTATTGGAAGCATGTTGCCTAAAAGGAGTAAAATCAACCCAGGTTGTTGAACTTTTTGCATTAACCAGAGCATGTAAATTGGGAAAGAATGTGAGAGTGACTGGGATAACCGATAGTCAATACGGCTTCGTGTAGTGCATGACTTTGGGCAAATCTGGTCCCAAAGAGGGTTTTTGACATCGAGTGGAACTCCTATAAGGAATGCTGAAGTGGTTGGAAAATTGCTTGAGGCGATACAGCTGCCTAAGCAGTCAGCTGTGGTAAAATGTGCGGCCCATTCTAAGTCAAATGACTACATTTCAGCTGGCAACCAATTTGCCAACGGTATGGCTCAATATTGCGCACGTAATCAGAACTCTGTGAATCGGGGAAGAGACGAAGAGAAATGAATTCATGTCCCTTGTTGTTTACTAACACTGTGAATACATGGGAAGAAGTGAAGCAGTTGCAGGAAGAAGCAGGAGATGAGGAAATGAGACAGTGGGTAAAAGCAGGATGTGCACCACGAGAAACAGATCATGTGTGGGTTTATCAGGATGGAAGACCAGTTATGCTTGATAGCATGGTTTCTGCCATGGCATGGATGTATCATGGACAAGCACATGTAGGAAGAGATGCTATGGTCAGATTTTTCAAACAGACATGGTATAATGCAAAATTTAGACTTATAGCTGAAAGCCTTTGTCAAAGATGTCTTATATGTCAGCAATTCAATCCTGGAAGAAAAACAGTGGTAAGTCTGGGAACGATAGGACGAGAAGGAGGGCCTTTCACCAGAATACAGATTCACTTCATTGAAATGCCCCCCTGTAACAGGTTGAGGTACGTTCTAGTGATGCTTTGTCTGTTCTCCCGATGGGTGGAAGCATACCCAACAAGAAGAAGTGATGGAATTACAGTAGCCAAGGTATTATTGAGAGAGTTTATTCCTAGGTTTGGTTTTCCAGTTACGATTGAGTCAGATAGAGGAAAACATTTCCATAATGAAATGATGAAATTAATTTGTGAAGCATTGAATGGACAACAGAAACTACATTGTGCCTATCGCCCAGAGGCTTCTGGTGTGGTGGAACAAGTAAATGGCACCATTAAAAACAGACTGGGAAAAATGTGTTTAGCCACAGGTTTGAAATGGCCTGATGTCTTGCCTCTGGTACTCATGACGGATGGATGACGTTACAACGCATGCTGTTACAACGCATGCTGTTACAACAAAAGTTTTACAACGCGAGTGCATTGACAACGCAGGACATTACAACGCAAGTCTTTACATCGACTTGCACTAGATGGCGTGCTAACATTAAAAAAGTGTAATTAACTATTCCAACTCCAGTCCACGTAACAGTATGGAAGGTGTTGGGATAGTAAACTACACTATTTTTAATGTTAGCACGCCATCTAGTGCAAGTCGATGTAAAGACTTGCGTTGTAATGTCCTGCGTTGTCAATGCACTCGCGTTGTAACAGTTTCGTTGTAATGGTAGTGCGTTGTAAAAGTTGCATTGTAAAGGTTGTTCCCCACTCATGACTATTAGATCTATTCCAGATAGGACTACAGGTTTGAGTCCCCATGAAATTTTCATGGGAAGAGCAATGCAACATGTTTTCATACCAGTCAACAATCTATTGCCTATATCTGATGACTTGGTGTTGGATTATTGCAAGGGGTTGGCTGATTCCGTTCATTCTGTGTTCCATCAGGTTCGATCGGATGCCACCACTCTTGAAAAGAAGCCAGCTCATGGATTGAGCCCAGAAGACTGGGTGAGAATAAAAGTGCACAGAAGACGAAACTGTTAGGTCCCACGTTGGGGAAAACCACGTCAGGTGATTCTGACCACGACAACAGCTGTAAAATGTGCAGGAGTAAAGAACTGGATTCATGCTAGTCAAACCTTGCGAATTTCAAATCCAGTGGATAACAAGGAAGGAGAATACTTTGAAGAATCAGATACAAGTTTTGAATCAGATACTGAAGAAATAAGAACAAGACAAACTCCTGAAAGAGTTGTGGCTCACTGGTTAGAGGCGGCAGACCCGTAAGCAGAGGACGGCCCGGGACCAGGGTTCGATTCCCGACGCGGCAGGGTCGTGGACCAGGGTCAGCGGGCTCGATAATTCTCGCCTCGGTGACTACTCCAGTCAGGGACCACACTCGGCAACTCTGGGCATTAGCTTGCCTCATCTTCACGACAGCCCCCCCAGACCGCCGGGGATGCTTGGTTGCACCTTAGAGATACCCATTAGGGGCCATCTCTCAGGGTGAGCCAGGACGGGTTCCCCAGCGGTCAAAGCGCGGAGATACTCCTCCGGGAGTCGATTCTAGCGCTATATAAACCCACAATTAAATTAAATTAAATTAAAGGGGGGAGTTAGAACCAAGTCCAGTTATTGCACCAGAGAATCTTCCTTTAAGATGAAAATTGCAGATTTCTGACACCAGCTTAGAATCAGACACTGAACCAGTACAAGCACATAAGAGTGAAAATAAAAACAGTGAAGAGACTGTCAAAGAAATTCTTGATAAAGAAGTTCCGAATGAAAATTCGAGAGAAATTACACCTGAAATAACAGGAATAGATGGTAAGGTACCAGATACAGAGAGTGAGGGAAAGGTTTTTGCGGAAGACCTCAGAGGAGTTATAGGGAAACCATACATCCAGGTAGATAAAGGGACAGTTAGCCAGCAGGAACATTGTGTGGAAGAACCATGAGGAGGGACAGAAGTAGGTAAGAAAAAGGAAGTGGTGGAAAGAAAGACTACTGAAAGTAAAGGTCAAGTTGGAACTGAATCGGAGGACAGTGATGAAGAAGGACCAGAAAGTCGAGTCCTGAGAAAAAGAGCAAGGAGAACTGAAAGAAATGAAAAAGGAAGTAAGTTAAAATGACCAGCAAGGGATGAAATTTGGCCAAACAAGATAAAGAGATTAAGATACAGATTGACACAAGTAAATTCATCTAGAGCTGAACAGGTGAATGAAGTGTCTAGTCAAGAGAAATCAAAAGGCGTGGAACAAACACCAGCAGAAGAAAGTAAGAGAATGAGAAAACCTAGCCCGAAGTATAAGTCACCGGAATGGTCATATGTGGCACTGCCTGAAGTAAAAGAAGAGGCAGACATCCAATGGGATCTAGAGGGGACTGTACCAGAAGTGGTTGAGGAAGACGAAGAATCGGAAATCCTGAGAGTTATCTTGTCAGACATCGGAGAAGAGACGGATGTTCAGGACATTCTGCATCAAGATTATGAAAGAAAAGTGAAAGACGATCAAATGCCAAACTGAAGAGACCAAAAGTGCTCTAAAGGAAGAAACAATAATTTACCAGAAAAGACATAAAACTGAAAGAACCAAGTAGGTGCTTAGAGCCTTGGGTTAGACAAAACTAGTTGTGAAGTAGAAGAGGCTAAGTCAAAAGACACTGATAATTTTTCGAAATGGCAAACACAGAAAGTAAAAAATCTAAATGTGTGTTCCTTAGAAGATGGTTCAAAATGTGTTGTTGTTGTACAGGATTACTAATGCTTCTGTGGAGTGCGTTAGCTTTAATGGTTTCATTTAAGGTTACATTAGAAACAATAGAAGGACATGGCGAAAATAAGACTAATGTAGAAAATATTCAAATGATTTATCCAACTAAAATAGATAGAAATTATTTACATAAAGATAGATCCATAACTGATTTTTCTAACAATGTTTTTTCAAAATTATTATACGAATATGTGAAGACAATTGATGTGAGGGATTGCTACGTTTGCATGCAGTTACCTGCATCTGTATCTGAGGGAGTGACATATCATCACCTCCCAGTGACATATGGAATAACCTGTAGTGTATTAGCAAGTTTGTTTTACAAAATAGGGAGACTAGAATACTACTTTTCAGATGTAGATAACATATTTTCACAAATATCTGTAGTCAACAAGTTGAATAAAGTAAAACCTGCTAAAGTGTTAGGTGAATTTTTCTTAGAAACTAAAGAATTAACATTAGAGTCAATATTTAGAAACAATCTAACCTGTAGTTTGAAGAAGGAAGAGAAGACTTTCTTAGATATGGTAGAAGAAAGGAGATTAAAAATGCAAAAGAAGGTACCCGAGGGAAAAGAAGAAAAGACAGTCTGGGATGTTGAAAGAGAAAAACATTTGAAAGGAGAAGCTAGTCCAACAATGGCTTTAGATTGGCCTCAGAAAGGGAAGTTGTGTATCAGAAGGAATCAAACTGCATATGATAATTACTTTGTAGGCACAAGTGATTGCCATGATACTTATAGAATCATGGGTGGATGGGGATTTAAAGGAGGAAATGATCCGGTTTTTCCTGGATTATATTTTATCTGCGGGAACAAAGCATATTATCGATTGCCATCGATTGTATGGCACATGTTATCTAGGCCTGGTTTTCCCCAAAGGTATTTCATATGGGAAGAGGAAAAGATGGTGCACATGAGATAGGTAGACAACTAACAAGTAGGAGAAGATAATCTTGGTCAGAAATAGTAGGAGACATTTTTGGAGTGTTGATACCAACAGTTGGAATATCTCTGAATGCACATAAAATTAGAAAATTATCAACAGTAGTGGATCGCTTGTCAACAAGCACTGCTGGAGGATTTTTATTGGTAAATACTGAAATGGTTGCCATGCGTGCCATGGTTATGCAAAATCGACTTGCCCTTGATATAATTTTGGCAAAAGAGGGTGGAGTCTGTGGAATGCTGAAAGTTCAACATTGTTGTACTTACATTCCTGACGAAAGTCAAGATTTAAAGACATATATTAAGAATATAACTGATTTGCATGAGGAGATTGTTCCACTGGAAGCTGAAGGTATTTGGGAAAAGATTGGGAAAAGGTTTTCTATTATTAAGGACTTTTTACTAAAACTAGGTAGTACCTTTATTGGTAAGATATTATTACCTGTAACATGTGTGATCATTTTAGTATTAATTCTAAGATTAGGATGTCTATGTAGCAAAAGAAGAAAATTACGAAATAACATAAAAAGAGAAACTGGAAAGAAAAGAGAGAAAGAAAGGAAAGAAAGAGAGTTTGAAGAGGTAGAATTAGAAGATTGGAAAGAGAACATGTATAGAATAACAAGAGAAGAAGAGACAGGTGAAACAGTAATGTGATCTAACAAAATGTTAAGAGAACTGAATTCATTTCCATTTACTATATTTTTCCAAATTTAAAGGTAATGTGGTGATGTTAAAAATCACCAAAGGGGGGATTGATGGAGCAGGTAGAGCAACATTCTGTATACCTCCTCTATTTTGACTAACTATATAACTTACTGATTATAATTTTACTAACGGTGTGGTGTGTTATTCTTTTTCAACCTTTTGCATACACAAATTACACATGGGAAATTGCTATTTGCATGGCAAGATAACTCTAATGATTAAAATACGTACGCATATTAATAGTAGTATATGTGGTAATTAGATATCGCATGATTTATGCTGCTTATGTGTTGTTTGCATTCCTGATTGGATCCTAAAGTTGAATATTATCGCTTTAAATGTTGCTATATGCTAGGAAAATACTAATACATAAAGGGATTAGTGAGGGTATAACATTAGAATTATCATTTCTTTGTATTAATTATTATTTTGTGTTTGTTTCGCTTAAGTTAGCATTTGGGCCTACCACAAAATGGAGTCGAAAATCGAGTTCAGAAGTGGCCACCGTCTTGTGAGCGCGATGTCTACTGCGCAGACTCGGATGGCTCAGTGAACTTCCTGACAACCCCTGTGCACCATGTCCTCACTCAAGGATAGGATCTTGATGGACTGCCAAAACCCAGTCGGTAAAAACTGGTTAAAATGAACAATTGGATCATACAAGCAAACCTAAAAACATTGTAACATAAGGACTATGTCATCGACGGAAGTGAACAAGCAAAATCCATGAGAAACCATAATGAACAAAAAGTGGACGCTTTCGATCAGCCAATCACAGACTTTCTCCGCCTAAAAATGTTTCATGTTATCCCGAAATTTATTATAAAGAGTAGTAGAATAGGGAGGAGTTAAGTTGGTGTTGATCCGGATTGTTCCGATTTCCTGACGTCTATGCTGGCGATGACAGATGCTTGCACGATTTCTGGTCCTATGGAGATCTTTGGGACTGTAACGTGCTGAGCAAAGAACTTTCGGACTTTGAGCTTTGGCCTGCTTTAGTTGGACAATTTAAAGGCTGATTTGGTTATGAAGAGCCAATGAATTAGAGAAAAACCAAATAGCAAGAATAGGTAAATATAATGTCCGGTGATTTGAATTAATTGATCTAGAAATTCTAAAACTTTTGATGAAACAAATGCTAATAATAATTGCAAGAAAAACTTAGATAAACAAATATTAATTAACAGAAAATATGAGTTTGTGGTTTTTCGTTAAAGAGAATTAAGGATTCTGAGTCTTAAAATGTGTTTTAGTTGGTTCTAAATCACCATCAACCAATCCAACTAATTGGTCCGTCGACCGAGTGGGTGGAGTGCCTTGATGTTTGGGATTAGGAATCTATAGGTGGCGAATGTTAATGTATATTCTGTAAAATAACTTTTTCTTCCCTATAGGTTATAAGGTACCCCCCGCATGTCCAGCGCGATATCATCATCCCTCTTGTGTGCAGACTCGTGAGTGGAGACGTGTGAGTGTTGGTGTTATGGGCCCCACCAATGAGTACATGTGTGAATGAGCTAGTGTGAAGTTGGGTCTGCGATGCCGGGAGGATAGTTGTGTATATAAAAATTCCTCTTTTCATCCGGTCTTGAGCTGGATCAGTATCATGTTGTAAAACAAAAGGAAATGATGGACGGAGTGTTGAACATTGCAAGCACTCACCCCCAGTCAACTGATCTGGGTTTAATCCATCACCGTTCTTTAGCCCACTCTGCCACCCCAGTTCAGACATGGCCATATGCAAATCAGTCTGACCCTGTGCCTCATGGGAACAGTCCAGCGCGAACTGCCAAGCCATGTCTTCCCTGGACCAGAAACAAGCTTCCTAGGACCGGTTTCTGGCATTTCAGCCATGCTTGCTTGAATCCAGTGGCAAAGTGAGCAAGGGACTTACGTCTGAGCATACCCAGCCAACTT
Source organism: Triturus cristatus (assembly GCF_964204655.1). Taxonomy (NCBI): domain Eukaryota; kingdom Metazoa; phylum Chordata; class Amphibia; order Caudata; family Salamandridae; genus Triturus; species Triturus cristatus. The sequence goes on from NC_140587.1 coordinate 507,655,371, forward strand.
ATGGCGAACAAAGCAAAACCTCCGGTCTTGCGCTGGATCAGTATCATGTTGTAAAACCAAAGGAAATGATGGACGGAGTGTTGAACATTGCAAGCACTCACCCCGAGTCAACTGATCTGGGTTTAATCCATCACCGTTGTTCCATGTTTTGACAGCTGGTATGTTTAATATATATGGACGTGCTGAGGTGAGGACGTGAAAAACATACGTTCCTGACAAGAGTACAACTGAGTTTGTACTGTGTTTTAATTACCTTAAATGCAACAGTGGCCCACACACAACACTTCCAGGGCTAGATGGTGGATGTCAGAAGGGCAACTGTGTTTCTGCAGATCTGTGACATCAGCAGGAGTAGATTCAGGAGGCAATGAGGGCATGGTAAGAGCTCCAGATCAGCTGCCAAGCTTTCTGGATGCAGCATTTCTAAGTTGGCTGTGATCCTCTAGCAGATGTTTTCATACCTCATGTGTGACACTTTGAGTGGCACTTTATCACCAGTAGAACAGTAGTACAATGCTAATAACTCAAATTCTGTTGTTTTTTTTTGCATTCAAGGACTTCTATACCTATTTCAAAACTACAAGAATGCATTGGAAAAATTAATTTCTACCCAAATTACTGACACCTGACATAGGTCAACTGGGCAAGAGGACTTGAGATCCTGTGAAGATTTGAGCAGCATTTCAACAACCTAGATGATTTTTTTGCTGCTCTCTACTACTTCTGCTCTCTACTGATGAAGGGCTAACCCCAGTAACACATGCACTGCCTGCACCAACTTTGGTGAAAATCTACAGCAACTCTGAAAGAAGCATTCTGCATTTACCAGAATGCAACGAAGTGAACTGTGCTGGATGAGAGGCAGTGTGCTCCCTCCCCCCTAAGCAGACCCTCCAGCATTTCGCGATTTACAACACACACACTTCACTACATGCTGCCATACAGCCATAAAATAGCTGCCTCCTCCTGCCGCACTGTGACATGTACGATTTTGCAGCATTGCATAACCTAAGACACCATTAAGTGCTTCAGTCTGGTCTACCTGGGAGCTGGAGAGGGCTGCGTATTCCCCTCTCACATCTGCCTGGAGACATGCGGGGGGCGGTGGTGTGTTTTCACTGATTATTCGTGTAATCAGGATCGTAGCGGGTTGTCCATGACTGCTCGGCTCTCTCTTTATAGAATCTCTGTACAGGAGTGAACAGCTGATGTTCACAGCCTGATGTGTATCTTTCACAACTCGTTGTGATTCTCTGTATAATAGAAACCACAGTGCGACTAGCCCTGGGTGTCAATTATTCTTCAATTACTGCTTCCTCCCCCACGGCTTCCTGGCTTCCCGCCTTCCAGAGCTCCAGTTTCTTGTCATGATGTGCTTGCCTTGAAAGGTGGCAAGTGAGTTCATTCGGAGGCCATCATAAATAATAAATCTCATCAGAAACCAATGATCAGCAAGGGCCCCCAAGTTCAGACAGAACAAGAAGCAGCTGAGTGGCAGGAGTGTTTTTAACAAGGGGAAGACTCGCGAAAATAAACCCAGACAGTCTAAGGAAAGATGAAAGCGCGTCACAACCAAACGCTGTTATGAGTCAAGTATCAGTCCCTGTGTTGTGTGGTGGGAAGCCCAGAGGCACCTCAGAGTGCGGGCCTGGAACAGTGATGCAAGGAAAGGGTCGAGGAAAGGAGGGATGGGCGAGAAGCCGTGCAAATGAAATGGTCTTCCACCCAGCTGAGAGTTAAACAGAATGAAATACAATTTCCAGAGAATGTGCAGGAAGAGACTGGCATAGTAACTTGTCCGGACCGGAGGGCCGCCACGGCCCGTGGAGGGAGTTCCGTGGGGCGGTAAGGCGGGGCGGGGGAGGGGCAGGGTGGGGGTTTCTAAAATCCGGAATATGGATAATTGCAGGTAATCGCATTTTGCGATGCAGCGCGCGCTACGAAATTCGTTTTATTAATTTAATTGTTTACTTACCTGCAATTATCCATATTCCGGATTTTAGAACCCCCCACCCTGCCCCTCCCCCGCCCCGCCTTGCAGGGGCGATGCAGCGATGCAGCGAACGCTACGAAATTCGTTTTATTTATTTAATTGTTTACTTACCTGCAATTATCCATATTCCAGTTTTTAGAACCCCCCACCCTGCCTCTCCCCCGCCCTGCCTTACCGCCCCACGGAACTCCCTCCACGGGCCGCGGCTGCCGGAGGGTTGCCATTTGGAAAGAAGAGGGGTGTGGCGCTAGCGGTATCGTCCCAGGAGAACACTGTACGTAATTACAAATAACTCAATACAACAGGTGTGTGGTGAGAGATGGGGCATTGGAGAAGCTGGTGGTACAAATTATTGTTTATGCGTGTTTTTGTGTGTGTACATAAACGGTAAAACTTTTTTTCTTTACTAACTTGGCCTGCCAAACTCTATCAGTGGAGGGCTGGGATAGCTGCAGTTAAGTTAATGCGTGTGTCATTATTTAACACAGAAATGTGAGCTACCAGCATATCAAGGCCTCTGTGTGCTATGGCTCTAGCGGGAAGGGGACGAGGGTTATAGACGTTTAAGAAAGTCGACTTTATTTAAACTCTGCAAAATATCCATTGCACTTTTTAGTCTGAGAGTTATGTATTGAAATTTAATGACAAGAAGTGCACGCACAGTAATGAACCCCTCAGATCTTGATTCTGTGTGTGTGGGGAACTCCAATGCATGGGGAGATGGGATGCTTGCAGAGGATAATGGAATAGTCTCATATTCCGGGTGTAGACTACATACACAGCATCTGTAAGTCACATTGAGGTGGGGACTGTATTGTTAAAGAGCTTACACCCACTCCCATGCTACTGATCTGCCTGGAGCAATATTTAACGTGCTTACATTATCCGTGGCAATGTACCTCCACCCACTACCATCCTGCACTCTAGGGCACCTGAGGAGGAGGTGTCATGCCTCACAGGTGCAGAAGGCAGCAGTGCCCTGGCAATGTTGTGTACATGGGGGCTAGAACATCCCAGGGAGAAATAGGGCCCCCTCTCACGAGGTTAGGATTGGAGCTGTGCTTCCGTAGAGCTGCAGACACTTTAAAAATGCCTATTTCAAAGTGGAATCCTCTGCAAAAACAGTTTCCATTGATGTAAGGCTGAAAATGAATGATTACGAGTGAAAGTGCTGCAATAATGCCGCAAAAGTTCTATTTTTGTGCCGCAAACTTTGCAAATCTATGCCGCAATATCCTGGGGGGTCTGTGACATCCAGAATGGAAGCCAATTGAACCAACCCTTAAACCATTTGTCTGGAGCACCTACTTGGCTCACCTTTGTCCATTGAACATCATATAGAGTTTGTATGGCCTAGGTCAAAGTTCTATGGCCCTCATCATTTGCACGAATGGTGCAGTTGTAAGGTCTAGCATTTCAGTGCTACATGATCATTATTTTCATTGTTTGCAACTGTTCCTTAATTGCATTGAACCCTTTTCCGGTGGCATTGATCTTCTTCTTTATTTCCCATTTTATTTGGAGCTTTCAAGCTGTTGCCTTTGCCTGGAAGAATGACAACACGTTTCCAAAGAACAGTTGAGCATCGTTGAATGGTCTGAACTCTGGGGGTACAGCCGTTCAAGAGGTGGGCCCATAGTACTCTGCAGAACTTTTCAAGCTATGATGATGAAGAAAAGTGAACAGATGGCTCATGCGGTGTTCATGCAGTTTGGTGATGTTCACCCCTCGGATGACTGGACTGGGTGTTTGCCAGGTAACCAGAGAGCAGAGGGCCCCTCAGATAGAGGTAGTTGGATGTGTAGCAGCTCTCCCTATTTGCCAAAAGAAGTCCATGAGACTGAAGGTGCCCTCTGCATGTCAGCGTTATGTATTGTGGGATTGCAGTTGGTGTTTTTTCCCTACATTGATGGTGACATTCCCTCTGAAACATTAAGAAACGGATATTAATTCCTAACTGTTTGGGAGCCTACTGTCCCATCCACCCAAGTGTATTTTGCAATGCTGTTATCCTATGTACTCTCACTCTTCTCTATGGTGTCTTTATTGGTGTGGGTGGCATTCCATTGGAAATTGTTCTGCAGAAAAATCTGATTTTGGGGTGCTGCTGATAATGGGCGTAAACTGACCCAGTGACTACGAATTCTGGCCTCTATGTGTAGTCTGGGGGCATCAGGTTGGTGATGTCGAAGCTATAGTGGGAAAAGAGCTGGGGGACATTGAAAATGTCCCCTGCTAGCATTCTGTCTCCCAACCCATAAGTCTTCTGGTGCATGCCGACTAGTTCACTTATTATATAGCTAGTTACAGCGCATCTAGTTTAATGTGGGCAAACATATTCAATACTTTTTTGTTTATCTGGGGTAATGTATAGTACTTCTGCCTATTGGCCATATTTTTGCAGGCTATATCTAGAAGCTCATCCCACACAGGAAAATATGTAATAGGCAAAGAGTGAGCGATGTTCAGGGGTACTTCTTTAGGCATTACAGGCTGATGAGGAACCTGCATTCCTCCTCTACCAACCTACTATGTGTCCCGAAATTTCAGAAAGTGATGTATGGTGGCATGGCCTTTTGAGGTGATGGTAGCTCAGCTGTTGAATAAGCTGCCAGCCCCCCTCAGAGCCAGTAAGAGTCTTATGCACTTTAATAGAGATCTAAAAACCTGGTTTTGCCCTAAATAGCCAGATCCACATCAGGAAGGGACTTGAAAGATGTTTCATAAATATGGAGGAAAGTGTCTTTGTTGCTGACCCTGTAAGGTTTACATAGTGCCAGCATACCTGTTAGCTGAACGCTGCATTTTGCAAATGTTATTATTAATAATAATAATTACTTCTCTTGGAGATTGCAACCTATCTGATGTGGTGGCATGAGGAGTGAGGGAACACACTACACATTTACTCATCCAAGGAGTTTCGTCCTTTCTCAAACAGGTGCTGATGCCACATATTATATAGCAGTGTGTGTTGAACCTTGCCCTTTGGTTAAACTTGTGGGGGCGCTATATATGGGTCTCCCCCTCCGGTGGCAGAAGCTAAGCATATCATTGTGAAAACATACAAGATATAAAACAGGTATCATAAAAACAACCAGACAAACAAAGCGGAAAAAGAGGATAGACATACATAACTGTCCATTTAAATTATCCAAGCGCGGTGGGGAGGGAGAGCCGGAGGGGTGTTACAGGTGCTCCTCTCTTCCCCCCTCTTTTCCCTTTGGTGTCTGTTGGGGAGCTTCTATTGATGGGTCTGGGCGAACATCTGTGATGTGGATCCATTGTTTCCTTTCAGCCACTATGGTAGTTGTGAGCGTGGTTAATTAACTGTAAAGGGTCCTATAATTTTTGATCTTCCACTTTAGAACAGAGTTGCAAATGTAGAAATGTTGGTCGGTCATCACAGGGTGGACATGCTGGTCATTGCGGGTACCTTTTCCTCAGGATACCGGTTTAGGGAAGAACTTAGCAGCCTTTGTTAGCTCAGACAAATATGCCCCCATTATATTTTCTTGTACATCTGCTTTGTGTGTCTGTGGTGCTTTATCTACAAAGTTATTTTGGCACCTGTATCTATAGCGGCAGGGAAATTTGTGTTTATGTATGTATACATATATTATTTATGTATTTATTTATTTTTGTGGAGTTTTATATAGCTTGAACTAGACCTGAAGGTATCAGAGCACTTTATATGCGCACCAGTTATGTTACAGATGGACAAATTCATTGTTGTTAGGCACGGGGAGATTAATTGATTTGCCCAGAATCACAGAATGTTATGCGTCCCTGCGGAGACTCGAAACCCGGTTCCCCAGCTCTGAGATCGACCGCCCTAGCCGTTAGGCCACATTCTCTCCCCAAGATATTGTTTAGGCTTGCCTTCCTACTGGGTAAGAAAGCACAAGAGCACACCTTTCAGATTCATGAACAAAGAAATAAAAATTGTTAATTTAGTCAGATAGACACCAAGTGGGAGACTTGCACAGAGTTTGATGAAATGCAAGAAAGCTGATTACATGATTTGATGTCCATAGTAGTGGCTCAGGTGTGACCTTGTAGATTTAACCCAACAAGGATTTTGTTGATAAGAGAAATTTGGCACCCCGAAAAATTATTTTCATGTACTCTAAATCCAATTATCTCCAGTCCTTCAACAAGAGGTCACCATACACAATTCTTAATTGGTTGCATTCAAAAGATTACAGTATGCATTCGTCATTCGTACTGTTTCTTTTTCACGCCTTTCCTTTTAGTGAAGTTCATAAGGTTTCTCATGGGCCCCCAAATGATATGTTAGGTAACCGTTGTATGAAAGGAACTAATTCTGTATTCTTTACCTCAGTTTCATGATTTCCTACTAGTCCCTGTGTACAAAATGATCTCAGTTATGTACAAGAACCAATGTGCAAATAGAAAGAGTACCTATATCAGTACTATTGTAATCAATAACTTTCCCTACAATGTCCTTTGTAACTACTTCTTAGTGACCAGGATGGTCACTGTTCCACATAGAGGTGGCCCAGGGGTGGATGTATCCATGAACGCATATTTACCCTTCCTCACCATCACTAATCCAATGGTTCCCCTAGAGTATACCTCACCATTGCTAAGATAACCGCAACCGGCTTTGTGCAATTTATAACATACTCCTCTAATCTAGATGTGTCAAAGTTACAGTCAGTTATCCATTTTAAGATCTCCTCTATCTCAGTTGTATCAAATTCCCTCTCAAAGTCACCCTCAAGATAACGATCTATATTCTACATTCCTTGTCTATACTGTCCAATATGTATTCCTCTGTCTGTGTGTCTTGGGGTGTTAATTCTCTTAGCCAACAATCGTGAGGGGGTGATGTTACAGTTCTATCACAGGAATTATAATTGATATTGTCACTATTTGTTATGGGGTCCATGAGGTCACTACACTACTATAAACCTTTGATAGCGGTCACAATGTTCTTTGCTAAATGCTGCAGTGGCACAAGCAATCTGTCTTAGAGATTTCAAATAGTTCCTCTACGAATGAATCTAATTCCCTGTGGGATCTACTCCTGTCATGTTAATGTATGTTGTCTGGAGACCTAAAGGTGATGTACAGTCAATACCTAGGTGTTCGAGAATTTCTGCTATTAATGAGTTATTAGACAGTACTTACATGGGTGCTCTGCTGGGGTCAGTGCCTTTTGAGAAGCTGACAATCTGACCATTATAAAGATGGATAACTAATTTGGGCATCTGTTGCGATTGATCCCTTTGCTGACTGTTGACACATTTGCCTAACTCAGGCAATCTTTACAGTTACTTTGTCTACATCAAAATAAATGGTACCTTCACCAGACCCAAAGATATCACAGGGATTTTTCAAAACGTTCCTCTTCAGTAATCTCAACTTGTATGGCTGCTTGGTTTCATTGAGGGGCTCTGATACCTTTGCCAGTGTCTCCGTTAAGTTAATGTCTAATAGCGATACCACTATGAATGATGATATTCTCTTTAGATGGGATGTGTATATCCGGTCCCAATGGTTAGGGCATTTAATGGCTGTCTGTATGGTAAGCAGAATGCTCTGGTCCCTTCCACCTTAAATAAGACACATCCAAAAAGTACTTTGTGTAGTGTCATCAGAAGTGTTTTATTTTGGCACAATCAATTTGGCGCCTTGCTATTATTGTTTCCAATTTAATTATCATGACGGTCACTGCTAAAGTTCCCTCAGGAACCCTTACATTTGAATAGGGAGGTTACTCTGGGTAATGCATCAATATTTACTCCATTAATGGATCTTCCAACTCCTTGAGCCGAATGTTCAGTTCTTCTGTGTAATTTTCCTTTTGTTTACAACCCTTCTGGTGCAATTTTGCACTGTGGTGTTCTTGGCAGTGCAAAATTCTACTTGACTTTAATCCTTACTGGGTCGATATGCATTTTTCCTACTTTCTCTCAGTGTTTGACCCATACTCTGTCATCTATCATATAAAGTATATGCAGTGGTATAGTCTGTATTCTTGATCTGACAATACCTATATAATCAAACAATTCAGACCCACCATTTCCCTTCAAATATACTCCATCAGGCTAGTCCCAACAAATTATGTGCTCAATTGTCTATCATTAGGAGTGAGTGTTTATTTGTTATTGGATTTATAGTATGCTAAAGAGGGGTGAACATGGGGCTGGACACGAGAACATTAGTGAACCTCACCGATTGTTTGCTACTTCCCGAGAATGGAACTTGTGCGAGTAGTTTTTGCTAAGAGAAGAATTTGCAATTCCTGTATAAAGGAGGAATTTAACAGATGTCCCTACAACCTTTCCTTGTCCATATTGACCCATGTCATCTACTGATATCAGGGCCAGTTGTGCTAGTGCTCTCATGCAACCCTATATATAACTGTATTAGACGTATCCTGTCTTGTCAAACATTTGACAATCATAATCAACTAACATCATCTGTATCTGAGGTATTCTAGTGTTAAAAATAATTTGACTGTTGTATGGCTAACTTATGAATATTCAGTCTCTGTTCATCCGCTCTGTTTGGGACTCCTCTATCTTCACTTTTTCATCGTTGTCTGAATGCTTTTGGACTATTGCACCTCCAGTGGTCAGTACTCCTATAATTATAACAACATAGTGTATGTTAGAGGCAGCATTATAGTTAGTGTTCTGTCCAGGAGAAGGAACTTACCATGACTTCTGTTGTCCATTCTCCCTCTGTCTTTTCAACCTCCAAACTCCTTATCTCTGACAGGTGGGTAGGCCTATTGCCATAGTACCCTTGCTTTAGCTCTATGTATTCCTCAATTCTTTTTATATGATCATATCATTCCATTCATTGCTTACTTCCCTGGGGGTCCATCCATCTTTTACCCCTGTAGTACTTTTCCCATGAATGTAACACACCCCTTATTGACAACCTATTCTTCTCCCCTTTCTACTTAGTTGCTCTCATACATTCTTCTAAATAATCCAGTGTATTTTCTCTCTAAAATCCCACCAATGGAAAATTGCTGTGTTAGATCTTTTGCTATGAGGTGGACCTAGTCCTAAAAACACAGTTCTGTGTCACAAACATTTTTCCCTCATTGTGGAAATTTGCCTTTTTAGGGGCACACCGGTGCAGGGTTCACCCTTCTCTGTCCACTGGTCCTTAAACCAACAAAATAGAGATTGGCACTGAAGCTAGAATCAAAATAACAAGTTTATTAATCACTCATGAGTGGAACTACATCAATACAACACCCTCAGGCACTGTAGGAGGCAGTACATGGAATACAGAAACCATGGGCCTTTTATACACAGTTTGTTGCAGAGTAAGCATGTAGACTCAAATAGAAGGAACAAGCATACACAAGAATAGCTATCGACTAACATGGGCAGATGGACACCACTTAGTCAGCAAAGTGGGAGGGGAGACAAAACTGCTTACATCAGTAAGACATGGTGGACAGTTATATTCTCAAACAGGTGCATTCCAGCAGCTACAGGCCTTTCTGAGCTCATACAGTGCTCCGGCTCAGTACAGAAGGAATTAACTAAAGCTGATGACTCAAGTAGAATAGAAAAGCAGGCAACAATGAAGACAGCAGAATCACAAGGCTAACAAAATGGATGCTGCAAACAAGATGGCTTCAGCTCATGCTAACAGCAATTATTTTCGATTTCCACATCATGACATACCATACTGGTGACCCTATAGGTGATGTTTGGCTGAGACTGGTTCAGTGTCCTAGACTCTCTACAACATTATATATATATGAGAAAAATATCTTATTTTACATTTATATGCATGTTGAAATGTTATTGCAATCTCAAAAATGGCATGCTTTTATATTGCAGTTTTAATCTACTAAGTCCCGCTATTATCATTCCTAAGGCAAGGACAGGCATCAGTGTATCTGTGTACCATTCCTTGCAATATTTTCTGTTCCCTTTATCCCTAACAGATTTATCTTCCTCAGGGGTCCCATTTCTAAAACTAATTCTATATTGTTGCCCAGTCTCAGTCAAATCCGTGAATGCTATACCTCCAATATAAAACCGGGTAGTACTTCAACCTAGGTCTATCAGTGTCCAGCACTGGGCAATCCACAATATACACTACATCTTTAATCTTCCAGTCTAACTTGGGTAATGCCTCTGCTCATATTTTTCTAGAATATGAGGAATGCACAAAATATAAAAACATCACTGTCATGTTTTCTATTGACAAAAACGTGTCACATAATCAAAGATGTATGGAGTCAGAGTCAGTCTCACCTATGTAACGGCACAGCTTCAAGAAGACCCACCTGTATGAATAGACAGAATTTAGTCAAAAAAGGTGTCTGCTTACCTTGATGTATGTGCACTTCTATGCAATCAAGGCAGCCTTTTCTCCTTGAGGCGCTGTCGGTATAGACTGGACTTGACTCCTTATCTGGTTTGCCAAATATTAACTAGGAAAGAAATCAAAGACACATACGGCCAGGATATTGTCAGCTCCGTTGGACTGAAGACTATGTCAATTTGCAACACCAAGCAGCTTCTTATATACTCACAAATGATGCTGACTTCATTATTATCATCTTAAAGAGCAATTTTCTCAGAAACATTACACCACCTGTATCCTTGAACTCGTGTCTTCTCCTCTCGGTTCTCCTTATCTTAATCCTAACAGAGCTTTGATAAAACATTGTCCTTTATCCTCTCCTTCCCGAGTGTTGTTTATTCTGCTGGTCTCAGGTTGTCTCATCTTGCTTTCTGTACTATTGGCTGAAACAACATATTTTCTGAATCACATCTGCTAATATTGGGAATGGAGTATGTGCTTGTGCACTGTGACCATGAATTCTTCAAGCATTTGTTAGTCATGTTTTCCTATTTAATTAAACTTGCTGATCTTGTGTCTTGCTCTCCTCGGAACCCCCACCTTTACTCTGTGTCCTTGTGTAACCTGGGTCTGTATTTGTTCTTTGATCACATAGAATTGTACAGTGCTTTCTGCTGATAGCTGTGGTAGTCTTTCTTTGTCTGTCTAAGTTTTCCTTGCATTTTATATTTCTTTAACATCCTACACGTTATTCCACACTGGTCTTCTCATACACATCATTACATACTGGTCTCTTCATACTCATCATTCCACATTGGTCTCCTCATACACTTCATTCCACACTAGTCTTCATATACACATCATACTACATTGGTCTCCTGATACACAACATTCCACACTGGTCTCCTCATGCACATCATTCCACACTGGTCTCCACATACCCATCATTTCACACTAGTCTCCCCCTACACATCATTCCACACTGATCTCTTCATACATATTCCACACTGGTCTCCCCATGCACATCATTTCACACTGGTCTCCTCATACACATCATTCCACACTGGTCTCTTCATACATATCATTCGACACTGATCTCCTCATACATATCATTCGACACTGCTCCCCTCATGCACATCATTCCACACTGCTCTTCTCATGCACATCTTTCAACACTGCTCTCCTCATGCACACCATTCCACAATGGTCTTGTCATACACACCATTACACGCTAGTCTCATATACATCAATCTGACAAAATATGTCTATTTTCCACTTGCAAGATAAAGTTTACAGAAACTTGATTAAGCTATTTGTGTGGCTAAGACGATTTCCGGATTGGCATGTGTTTCTGCAGGATTTTCCGATGAAGTTTTAACTGTTTTTCAAACGTCTTTTTTAAGGATCATTTACAGAATGCAAAAACACTTTCAATACAGGTTTTAAACTTCAGCTGAACACAGTGATCAACACTTGTATCTGTCTTAATAGCGTACCAAGTAGTTTTGCAATGTGCCAAGGGAACAAACTGAGAACTAACCCGTGGAGAGTGTCTGGTCTAAGCCGAGGAGCAGTGACTTGTGATCACTGTGTAGCATGATCTAAAGAGAATGAAATCCTATGCCTGGTCAAACCTATTGTATTTGTTTTTTATGTTCAGTATATTTTACCAAAAGATATAGATAAAGCAGATAAACCTAATAATAATAAGTATGGGATACAATAATCAGCGATGGAAGAATTGCTAAGTAATTATATGTAAAGGTACCCTCCACTTACCATCCAAAAAGGAGTAGAGCTCCTCTGGAGAAGATTTATTCAGGTTCAGCGTAGATAGGTGAAGATAAAGGAGGGGGAAGAACCACAAACTTAAAAATGAAAAAAGGAGAGAAAAAGAAGGTAAAGAGGAGAAAAATTGGAACAATTCAAAAATAGAACCAATCTAAACATTGATCAACAAAATGTGACCCCTCAACACTGGGCTATCTACGTTCAACAAACTACACAAGCAAACAGATATGAACACAGCATACCTGTATAAGTCGAATATCTTATGTGTAGTCCCTTGTTGGCTGTAAAGGAAAAATTGCATACTGCAGCACTTTAAATTTAATGCAAACATGTGTACAGAAATTACGCCCTTCACTTTGTTTTATGTTATCATTTTTGTCTGTAGGTTTTTGTTTTGTTTTTAATGTTGTTGATCTCATGTAGTGTTGACTTATATACACATATTTTTCTCTCTTTTTCCTTGTTTTTTCTTGTTTTTTATGATCGCTGTTGGTGCTGCACTTTAATTAAGCTTGTCGCTGAAAAAAATACTACTCCATCCAATTTTTTCTGCCAACAAGGGACTACACATAAGATATTCGATTTATACAGGTATGCTGTGAGATTCATATCTGTTTGCTTGTGTAATTTGTTGAACGTAGATAGCCCTGTGTTGAAGCGTCACATTTTGTTGATCCATGTTTAGGTTGGTTCTATTTTTGAATTGTTCCAATGTTTCTCTTCTTTTCCTTTGTTTTCTCACCTTTTATTTCATTTTTTAGCTTGTGGTTCTTCCCCCTCCTTTATCTTCAATTATCTGCACTGAATCTGAATAACTCTTCTCCAGAGGAGCTCTACTCCTTTTTGGATGATAAGTGGAGGGTACCTTTACATATAATGAAATGTGCTATGACGAGCTACAGCCAATATTTGTAACTTTTTCTGTTCACCTATTTTGTCTTATATTTGTCGTATATTGATATTGGTATGTATCATTAAGAAATATTTGTGATATTCTTTCTTGGTATTATGAACCATTTTTTTTCCTCTTACCTGAGCATTGGACTGTGCAGCCTGAACAGTTAGTTTTATCTGTTAGTTAATAATTTGATTGTGTAGTAATGTCTTCTGTACTAGGTATTACCACCTGATGTTCTGTTGCCTGTCATTTTTTGTCATATTTTTGGAATGTTTTAATTATGTCTGTTGGTAGTTTCTTTTGTTTAATATATGTTGTATTTGTATATATTGCATCCCTGAAGAAGCCCGCCACGGGTAAAACGCGTTGGCTGTATTTGGCTTTCAATTGTAAAATCAGAAATAAAGGATTGAATACTTCAAGATTTCCTCTCGCTCTATGTGTATATGCCCAGCATTTGTGCTTTCAATATTTGAAAGTTAGTCTATGTTGCTCTCAGAGCCTTTCTTTCATGTTTAAATATTTGTGGTTGTATGGTGGCAAACCATAATTTGAGGTGGGCAATGGCAAACTAGTCTCTGTGCTTTTCAACTTATTCTTGCACTACACAAGTCTGTGCGATAGTAAGTTGCCCTGGCCATCATTCTTTGTTCAGAGTTCAGATAGGGAATGAACTATAAAAAGGACTTCACATCTTACTTGTATCTTTCCTCATTTGCTTCTCAGTTCAAAGACAGGCGTCAAGTGTTATGCAAGGTCTTCCTACAAACTGCTGCTCATTTAGCATGGAGATGTGTGTTTACTTTTCCTTTCCTCAATTGCAAAGTGAAGAAAATTTGTAATGTGAACCAAGTGGCGATCCTGCTAAGGCCCCGGAAGAATTAAAGGAAATACTGAAGGATGTCTTGTTTTCTTACACCTAACGATATTTAAATACTTATAAATGTACTTTGCAAATATCCCAGAATATATCTGCCGCAAGAAGAGTTTAAAAGAGCTACACCGTTTTTTTCATAATTCTGAAGTGTGATGGAAACAATAATTTTAACAGGATCAAAACAAACCAAGAGACTTTACTTGTGTGATGCACAAATGATAAGTATGCACAGAAATTGAATTTCCACCTGTTATTATTTGTGCACTATAGGTTTAGCAGTAAAGCCGCTTGAGTGCTGAAAATTTAGTGGCCATTTCAAGCTGACATAATAAAGGTAAATTTGCTCTGTGTAATAGGCAGTACCCTCAATAGCATAGTAAGGATGCAATGGACCCTAGAGCAAAGAATGGCACATTTGACTGCTGCTAGGGTTGGAAAATACAGCACTGTTAGGGTGCAATGGGGCCCTCAAGAGTCTGGGCCATGGTGACACTGCACCTTCTGCACCAGTGGAAGCTACACTCCTGAATACCAGAGCACACCATGCTTTAGGGATATATTTGGGATAAAATGTCTAAAAAGCAACACTACTCATTAATCATTATCCTGCTAAATGGACGTCTCATTTGATACACTTTGTGTAACACTTGGATTTTTCACAACCCCTTTGACTTCACTGATGTAACAGTGATGGCAGCACCCCCACACTTATGCTGAACCTGTTTTTGTTTACTTTTACAACTATGTGCACTTCTCCTTTGCACACATGGTAGATTTGGCCTACACCTGATTAGTTTGGTACATATCATTTACTTCTAAGTCCCTAGTACATAGCACTACAAGTACCCAGGCCTGTAAATTAAATGCTATTAGTATGCTGCAACATGTATTGTGCCACCCACCAAAGTAGCATTTTAAAACATGTCTCAGACCTACCACTGCAGCCTGCAGTGTAGTTCTAAACTGCCATATTTCGACCTAGCAAAATTAACCTTTTGCCAGGTCTAAACCTTCCTTTTTAATACTCATAAGTCATCCCTAAAGAAGTCTCTGTGCTCTGTAGGCTCATAGATCAGGGTACATGGTATTAAAAATGGAAGACATGTGTGCTTATGTTTTGCATGTCCTATTAGTGAAAAACGACTTAAGTCTTTTTTCACTGATGTAAGGCTAGCTAGGTCTCCCATAGCCTAATTTTGGGCTACTTTGTTACACTTGATAAACTTCAGATTGGGAACAGACAGAGATATAATGTTTACACTCACATGACTCGTAATTTAAAGTCTTCTTTGATGGTAAAGTCGATTTTAGTTACAATTTTGAAAATGCGACTTCTAGAAAGTTAGCATTTTCCTATCCAACCACATGTGCCTTTCTGCCTGTGTCCATTGTCACATGACTGAATTACTCTGCTGCTGTGGGTTGTGTATTGCTTCCAGACAATGAGATAATAGAGGCTTAGTTGTGAGGTGAGAGGGTCTTCGTAACAGGATCGCTAGGGAGGAGTTTTGCCCTGCCCTGACTACATTTCAAAGGGCACTGCCTACAGCACACAGAAAGGAACCTGACACCAGGTCTGCCATTGCCTTTGTAACCCTAGAGAGTGTGGAGCCAAACCCAGGAGAAGAAGAAGAAGAAGAAGAGACCAGAATTAGTTTTGGGGTAGACCAGGGATTTCCCCCTCACAAAGGCCGGCACCTGTTATAAAAATGGGACCTTCAGAAACTCTCATCAGAACACTCCTGGACCTGTGGAACATTCAGAAGAAGGACTGCTGTGATGTCTGAGGAAGAGGGGCTGCCCTGCTGCCTGAAGAAGGATTGGACCTGCCTGCCTTGAACACAAGCTACCCAGAGTGACTCTGACGGTCAATTGACTGACCTCCTGTTTGACCTATTGGGGCACAATAAGCTACCAGAGGTCTGCCCCGCACCTGCCCAGCTGACCAGCTGACCAGCATAAACTGGACCTGTTTGGACTTGCCTGAGACCTGCTTCTGCGCTCTGTTGGATTGAGCCCAATGGCTAGCATCAGTGGGAACGCCTCCTGAAGAAAAGGTGAAGTTATAGATGTTTTGTTTCCTCATGATCATGAAGTGACCACTTGATGCCGAGAATTGACCGCCTGCGATGGCCGCCAATAAGAAGCTACAGTGAGCAGTAGCCTTCGCACTGACAGTCACCGTCCATGGCAATTAATCAACAACAAGTTCCCACGACATCCGGCTCTTCACGCTACAACAACGACCGTCTGCGAAGCTTGACCTGCTCCTCACACCGGCAGCTTTCTCCTCACAGTCCCTGTGACCAATGCGAACAGAACTCTTTGCGTGAATTTTTGCCACGTCTAAAAGTGAACATGGGTTTAGGAATGTTCAGATGTTCTAGTCATCAATTACGGGCAATAATTTGTTTCACCTTATTCGCTTTTGGGTTAAAAGTGAGAACACAGGTCAACTGTTCCGAGTCCTGTTTTATTTTTGGTGTGAGGAGGCACTCACGTGGAGTAAACCACGCCCTTGTCAGTGCCCAATGTGAAACTTGAGAGCTATACAAAAGGCATTTTGTGCCTCTGTGCACACTTTTGACTACCTCTGAGTGTACTGCCCAAAATAGAGGGGTAGACACAAGCTAAAGAATAAGTATTTCAGGGTATTGGCAACAGAGATTTGATTGCATTATTGTCTTGTATATATATTTCCTATGCACTTTTGTATTTTTTTAATGTTATTTAATGTTATTATGTTTGTTTGAAGATCGGTCCCAAAGTGTATGTGTGCCTTTTATTGACTTAGGCAAGATATATTTTTTGTATGACTAAAAGACTAAAAATAGGGTAATTAAATGTTACCTATCCTGAAATAAAAGCAATATATTCACTCCTCCGTATCAATGTTCTATTATATGAGATTGTGTCCCATGCCCAGGTATAGGAGGGTGATTTGGGTATACCCCTTATGTATACATATGCATTAACACACAGGGCTTGCACCACAATGCTTGTGCATGATTCTTAACGATTGACTAAGTGAGTAAGTTACTGATTTGGAGCCTTGCTGTCGACGGGAAAAGGTTGAAAACTCAATCCCGGGGCCACACAAAAGTGCTAAATCAAGAGGTCACAAGAGGGATAGGCACAGAAGAAGGAAAGGACTATTTTATAACGCCTCCTGTCACATCCTTGTGGCATCCCAGCGCTGTGCAATAGCAGGCGCTACTGTTCAAATAGTATGACTTTTATGGACCTCAAATGCCTAGCTGGTCTGCTCATGATGCAAGCCTATTGCCTGCGGAAATCCTGCATCTCATATTCTGCTCATGGGTTTGGCGTCAGCGGGTAAATACATGGTCAGTATATGGTAGTGTGTCAATCCATGTGCAAATCAGTTGTTTTTAATAAGGTGATGTCCTTCGATCGCACAACACTTGTTACAAGTACCTTTCTGTAGGATCACGTCGTAATAATGTGCATAGCAACAAGTGGTAGTAGTCAATTTCCAAGGCAAAAAGGTTATCAGAATTCTGGTTCCTTGGGGTGTGCAGAAATGTGTGTTCCCATGAATACTAACTGTCCTTCTTAAAACCTCCTTGAGGCTGATAGCAGGGTTTCTAGAACAAAATCAGATCCCAGGTCTCTGATCGCTTTTTGTGTCTTGAGTATATATATATATATATATATATATATATATATATATATATATATATATATATATATATATATATATATATTAGGCTTCACCACTGCAATCCTTCAGCAAAACAGATGAAAGCAGACCTAAAAATCTGTGCGAAGTTTTCACTTTATTGAATGACCTTCATCGCCGCGTTTCGGCCTTCAGGAGGCCTTGATCATATTATATATATGTGTGTGTGTATATTTATTTATTAGTAGTAGGAGAGCCAATAAATTAACAGAGAGCTGAGCCAGGACTCTGGCAGGGCTCTAGGTCTGCACACAAACCCAGCCACTGACATGTTTGACATGTAAGCCAAGCAGCAAACATCATGTAAAAGTATGATACAGTCTTCAAAGTTCAGCAGTGTATTTCTTTCACATGTTGAAACGTTTCATCTGAGCACATCATATTGTATAATTGCATTGAGAGGCACCTATTAAAAGTGATCGTTTTTAGACATGACATTATTGTCCCCACTTCACCACCCTGATGACACTGCCACGTGTGAACTAAGAGGCAAGTTAGTTGTCATGTGTACCCTGTGTATGACCTGGATTTATTTAAAGCATGAAGCAACATTATAGCCTATTAAAACTTCGTCAATTACAAGAGGTTTTTGCACAGTGCACATCCCGAACTCATGTATTTAAATGTGCTGTCATTTGTGGTAATGAAGTAAAAGGAGATTGCTTAAATGAAATATTTGCCTAGGATCACACAATTTTGTCAAAAGTGGGAAGCAGGGATTGATCCCAAGTTTTCCGGTTTATTTATGCAATTCACCAACGGTACGGTTATCCCTCTCTATTTCGCATCAAAGATTAATACTTTGACATTAATTCTTGGCATGAATGTGAGCAAAGAATGCTTCGTTTTAGCTGAGCTGCTCATTTAGGACAGGCCTGGCCTCCCAGCTCTTTTTATAAGAGACACACTGGAGGCCTCGCTCTCGCTTCCAAGCATTGCAGCCTGAAGGAGGAGTGGGGGGGGGCACTGCTTCTCTTTACAGGTGAGTAAAAAAAAAATATAGCGGCCGTTGCGCGCTCCTTCAGATTTCACGGGGTGAGAATCGCAAAAGAAGGGGGACCTGCTTAACGTACAAACTAGCGGGGCTATGGACTCCAGGTTCACCCAAACTCTTGGGGAACACCCAGCTGTACTCAAAGGAAAGGGAACGAGTTAGAAGTTACCTCACCAGACAATATCTAGAAACATTGAACGTCTGCTGCAAGCGAGGGGAAATTATGAAATCGGGATACAAAAGCTCCGATGCATATCGCTGCGATGAGGAAAAATATCTAACAGCCTACGGACGTATTGATTACGGTTGCGTACAATGAAATGACATCTGGAAGCAATACATTAATGACTGTGCATAGTATTAAAGAAAATCGTACTGTGCCACGCCCGGAAGTTAAGAAAGGAAATGCAAATCACATGTAATAATTTGATTAGTGGGGGTCTAAATAAAGATCACCCCCTATGATTACAAAAAAAAGCAGTACACAAAAAAGCAGTACACAAGGTTGCGGCAGCATTTCAAAACAAGCATTTGCAATGGAATAGGACTCGCATTTACGTGAACGCTACCTATTGCATTGCAAATGGGAGTGTGGGCGGGGGGGCGAGGGGGGCGAGAAGGCACACACAACGAGAGTGGGGGCAGGAGGAAGAAGGCACGGGCAACGGGAGCGCGGGCAGGGGGTGCAGGGTGCGAAAAGGCATGGAGAGCGGGGGAGGGGGAAAAAGGCACAGGCAACTGGAGTGCCAGCGGGAGGGGGGCGTGAAAGCACGGACAACAGAAGTGCGGGCGGGGGAGCGGGAAAAAATAGTGCTTCCAAATAATACGTACCATACAGTGTAACACTCGAAGTAAAGGGGCCAATAGTCATGGGAGGGGATAAATGATGACTTGGCATAATAACGTGGGACTAACAAGCCTCATAATCAATCAGAAGACAGAATTTACGAAGTGCAAAGACAGAAGCCAATAAAAAATATGGTCGGAGAGTGAGAGCAGCTTGTCTCACATACTCTACTACTGCATGCCTCGCAGAGCGAGCAGCGCATGCACGCTGCCGCGAAAGCTCGACCTAAAAAGACACTTAAACGTTACTATAAATAAAAAATATTTGCTGTTGCAAAAGCTTTGGAACACACATTACGAATGGGTTACATAGTTGCATTATTCTGAACATTGCGGGGAAAATCTATTCTTCATCTCCAACAAAGATAAAAGCTTGGCTTGATGAATATGTTGCAAATAATAAAATAACTGCATCCATCCATCCTTTCAAAAATGTAATATTGTTATGTTTGAAATGGGTTATTCCCAAAACAGATTTTATTTAAAAATTTGGGAGTTTGAGGTGAAATTAATAATTACATTCTAAAAGCACTAGTTTTGTAGCAACTGGCGAACATTTATCACTCTTATTATTAGCTATTGTTATAATAAATGGAAAAGTGAAGGGTTTAAGTATATTAGATTCTACTAAACCCTTTAACGTACCAGAGTGAGCCTTATACAGCTACAAAAACAATATGATAGTTAAGAAAATCAAGTAATCCCATACCACATTTGGATTTACTGGCTTGAAGTTTGGAGTAGCATATTCTATTAAATGTATTGTTTCGAATAAATATGCTAAATGTTGTTTTTTTACTGTTGATAGAAAGTAGATGGGAATTACTGTAGAAGCACTGTTCAGGTGTTATGCTTATGCAGCAATGACCATCTTAATAGCTTCAACTCTAAGACAACAATTTACATGTAGAAAAAAAACTATGTATTGTTTCTTTCAGTTTCTAAAGTATAATTGAACTATTTAAAACAATTGTTCTTTTGACTGAATTAGAAAAGGTAATACCAAAGTATTTAAAATTAGTTTAGTACCACATATTACTATTGATTGATTGATAGGCTTTATTTCGATACATAAAATATCTTAAAAGCAGTTCAACAGTTATGTGCCACCGTCTCGACCCGCGTGGAACAGAGGGCACAAAAGGGGGAGGACTGGGGGGACAATTTCCACCGGGATATCAGGTCACCAACAGGTAGAATCCCTACTCTAAATTTAAAATATAAAGCCCTATCAAAAGGAATGGAAATCATGTTGAGATAGGGTTCGTAAGCTACCACGTCTTTAATCCTCAAAAAGGCTACAGTTGACTTACATGGGCGTGGATCGACAGTGAGTTTAAACAAAACCCAAACCCAATACAATTTCTTTAAAGTGGCTTTAGGAGGGGCAGATCGAGTAACCCAAGCTTCACCTAAGCCCAGCTCCCCCAAAAGATGTTTAACGTCCCTCAACCATTTAATCCTTTGCCAGCCCCCCATTGACATCACCTCGGACAGTCCCTCCGCATAGGAGGCTAATTCGGGCACCCTCCACAAGCGGGCCCACAGGAGCAAGGGACGAAGTCGAGCTTGGTCCGCAATTGATCTGCAGCCTAGATCCAGCAGCACTGGAACTGTGGGTGTGCTCAAAGGGAGAGCCATCAGATCTTTCAAAAATTTGCTCTCCGATTTTGCAAGTACATCGAGATTGCCTGTACCCCACAGCTCCGCCCCATACAAGGCAGCACTAACCCCTCTAGCTTTATAAATCTCCACAACTGGGGCAATAAATTGTTTTGTGGAAGAACGATGTTCCCTAAGCAACACACCACCCACCCTTTTGTGGTTAAGGAGCATCTTGTGGATGTGCGGAGTCCAACTCATAGAGTCGCTAAGGCGGATTCCCAGGTAATCAAACTCTGACACCCTCTCCAGGTGAGCAGAGTTCAAGACCGGTGGGCGCCCCAGTTTCCCAGGAGGATTCATGATCAAATTTTTGGTCTTGTCAACATTGATCACCAATCCCCTAAGGGAACAAAACTCCTGGAAGCGGTTAAAAAGTTTTTGGAGGCCCTGGGGGGTCTTTGCAATGAGGAGGGTGTCATCTGCAAAGAGCAGTGTGGGGATCCGAGTGCCCGCCTGGGAGGGTGCATCAGCAGGTTCTTGTAGCAGATACTCAACCACACCATTCACATAGAGAGAGAATAGGGTGGGAGCTAACACACATCCCTGGCGGACGCCCCTACTCACTGGAATTCTGTTGGTTTTCTCCCCATTCTTACCCCACCGCACCTGCGCATAATTGTCTGTGTGTAGTTTTATCAGGAGTGATAGGATATAAGAAGGCACCACCAAACCCTGCAAGACCCTCCACAGTTCCTCCCTAGGTACCAGGTCAAAGGCAGTCTTGAGGTCGATAAAGGCCAGATAAAGACTGCCCTTGCCCAGCACCACCACCTTCCAATGCAGGAGCGCCAGTCTGAAGGCTTGCTCTATGGTCCCAGTTCCAGAGCGAAAACCAGCCTGGAAATCTGACAGAATCTTATTATCATCCACCCATTGGAGGATCCTCCCCAGAATTACCTTCCCTGCCACCTTTTGGGATGAATCAATAAGGCTTATGGGCCTATAGTTAGCGGGGTTGTCCCGACATCCCTTCTTGAATATCGGGACAATCTCGGCCCCTTTCCAGGATTCAGGTACAGATGCTCCCCCCATAATAGCATTCAATAGAGTGGAAACCAACTTCCCCCATTGCTTGGGATTGGTACGTAACAAGTCGCCGGGTATCCCGTCAGGCCCAGCAGCTTTTAGGGGGACCAGGGACTTGATTACGACCTCCACTTCTCTGTCAGTAAAGGCATCGACCTCAGTGTCCCTTGCCTCGACCAGCAGAGCAAAGGAGTCATTAAGGACCCCCTCGGCAGGGGTATAAAGGGACAAGAAGTGGCTAAACCAATTCTGAGCTGGGATATTACATGTCAGCAAAGTGCCAACAGGCCTTTCCATGGATCTTACCAAACTCCAAAATCCCCTAGCGTTCCTGTCCAAGCTTGCAGCCAAGAGGTCCGCCCAGAACTTCTCCTCCCCCTCTCTTTTTGCTGCCTTTAAAGTCTGGGAGTAATCTTTCCTTGCGAGCCTAATTGCAACCTGGGATTTAGATTTGACAGCCCCTACCAGCGCTTTTTTCTTGACTCTGCATTTTTTTGTAAACCAACCCTGCGTTTTGGGCAGCAACTTCCTGTTGTTAGCATGAGGAGCCATGCTAGGGAGAATAAATAGGTTGCTCAGCGCCCTAGTTAAGTCGCAGAAGGTCAGTGTGATATCCTCAGGCGATCGGGTCAGCGACTCCAATTTGCACTGTGCTGCAGCCAGAAGTGCCCCTATATCTGCCACTTTCTCTTCGGACATGATAAGCTTAGCCCACTTCAGCCGTCTACCACAATTGGATGGGAAAACTTCGTGGGGGTTTGGAGCTATATAAGATAATAATGCCCCCTTATCAGTTAACCACTGGGGAAAGAGAGCGAGTGAGAGGAGATTATGATCACTCTCAGTTGTCGGTATGATCTCCATATCCTTCAGGATGCTCCATAGAGTTACGTCAAGAAGAATATAATCTATTCTAAACGTATGATTCGGCCTATTATAAGTATGAGCACCCACTAGGTCAGACTTGGACCTCCCATTAACAGCCCTTAGGTCAAATTCCATGGTGAGGGAATTAATCTGTACCGCCACTTGGGTCCACCTCTTGATGGGAGGCAGCGCTAGGGCAGGAATCCCCCTCCTGGAGTCCTCCTCACCACTTCCCAATGTATCGTCCAGGCCCAAAGGCTCGAACGTACAATTCAGGTCTCCTGCCACCAAGATGCGAGATTTATTGGGGCGCTGCCTGAGCAGACCTTCTAATAGGGATATTGTGGCCGATGGTATACCACCCTTCGTGCCTCTGGCGTAGATATTAAAGATGTCCAGGAGGAGGCCACCCCGTGCACCCTTTACAGTAATATTGAGGAGATCGGGAGAGTTGGTGGGGTGCTGAACCACCTGGCAATCGAGAGCGACATCAACCCATATGAGGAGACCGCCCGTAGGGCGTCCCTTCCCTGAAACAGAGGGGACAGCGGGAACAAAATATGTCGAATATCCTACCTTGTGGCAGGGCTCCCTGCACCATGTTTCTTGAAAAATGTAAATGGAGTAACCCTTGTAGGAGAGTAGGGTCTGCTATCCTATGGTCACCCCAAATTTTTGCTTTTTGCTTCACTGGTTTTTGACATATTGAGGCTGTGGGCCTGCCAATCAGACCCCCAGCCTGCTGTTCTCTCTACTAAATTAAAACTATGCACCCTAAGTGCATAACCAATTGGAAGTGGATCACCCTGTCAGCCCCTGTACCAGTTTACACTAGGTACCCAGGGCATTGGTGTACCCAAGGCCTGCCAGGGGCTGAAGCATGTATTATGCCACCCCAGGCTTGGCCTAACAATTTGACACAACTGGCTGATCACTCAGCTGGGGTAAGTTGGTGTAATCACCACTTACTTAGGTGTAGTATACCTATACCTAACCTTAAATGGGACACATGGTAACCTACAAGTCACTCCTATGGCAGGCCTTAACAATCCTGAAGGCAGAGTGCTTGGTTCCATGTGAGATGGTGCTCTGGCATGAGCTGAGCCTGTCTGCAGTGGTCGGAACAACTTCCTTCTACTATTTCCAGATATCGTCATACCATATACTCTTAAGTGCATTATGAACCTCGCGGTTAAATGCTATCTTTGGTTTGGCTTTATCAAAACATGTCGAGTAAGGTGTCATACGAATTGGAATACTAACCCCTCGCCAATTCTGGCGACGGGGTTAGCATTCCACCCTTCTAGAGGGACACGACATGTACAGTACCTGAAACCCGGGTAAAATCAGACATAGCCTCAGCTCCACAAAATGGATGCTGCCACCACAGACACAAGTCTGCCCTCCTGCTGCTGGGAGTCCTTCCAGCTTGGGAGGTGTGGACAAAGGGTTTCCTGCCAGGGGAGGTGCGTGCACCACCCCAGACAGGATTTTGTGTATTGGTCAGGTAGGGCTTGAAAGAAACCAGACATGCCTGTGGCTCACAAGGAGCCTCGGTGCATATGCCAGTTCAAACCGGTCCTGGGGCACACCAGTCCTGGGCCTGGGGCGAGCTGGACAAAGGATTGGGGGTGTAACCACCCCCCTTCCTGGTCCCACCCATAGGGAGGGACCTAGCAGGTAGTCCGGCCCCTAGAATCAGCTTAAAGGTAGGAGCTGTGTCCTAAGACTTCAGACATCCTGGAATCAACTTAACACTAAGAAGAAGACGGGAACTTCGACGCTCTGCCGCACAGAGGACTGAAGCCAATCTCCCCTGTGGTCAGGGAGTGACCACCTTGCTAACGCAAGCACCATCCAGCGAATCAACGTCTGCTTTGCCGCCGCCTCCCGCCGGAGCCCGAGCCCAGAGACTGACAAGACCTGGACCTCCAGACCTCTCACCGCCCGATCCACAGTCCCTGAAAAGAGGAGACCCGTGGAGGCACCGAGACACGTGGAGCCAGCCATCTTGAAACGACCACGACAAGCTGACAAGCGCAACAACCGAGGCTCCCTCCAAGTTGTGCTTTGGGATCTGAGAAGCCCAACACCCGAGTAACATCTGCACCAAAGGTGAGCCCTCCAGCATCTCCACGATCTGCGGGGGGCCCTTCTGCATTTTGCCACTCGACGCGCCTAACCGGTTGCTGGCCCGCTGGCTAGTAGCCATCTTGGCGACGAACTCTACAAAATACACCACTGGTCTGGTTGCTCCAGACTGGCCCTTGCTCCCCTCCAAAGGAGCAGTCCTTCTGACCTTGCTGGTCAGAACCATCAGCTTATTTCATCTCCTACAACAATTGCTTTTGCCAAGGCTTGGTTGTTTCGATCAAGTCGCCGACACCGCCGACAGCGAGAGTCTGCGTGGGACAGCTCATGAACCAACTCCTGGACGTCGTCAACCTCCAGGGACCACGTGGCTGCAGAGACAAGCTACACCTTTCTTCCTGTTTGCACCCGACATTGCCTGGTACCCACCTGGTGCCACGCTGGTCACTGGCTAGTGACTGTGAACACTGTCCCCTCTGCTTACAGGTCTTCAGCATCCCCGATCCACTCTTGGATCCACTGCATCTCTCCCGGACCGACCGCCTGCAGCATCTTTGTCTTCAGGCTCCACGGAACAGATAGAAGAAACCCGACGCACTTCGAGGCCTATGCACCCGCTTCCTGTGGGTGAGGTAAAGCTGGCACACCTGTGCCCAAGTGTAGTATTACATCTCTAGTGCCTGTGTTCCAAATCTTGAGTTCCTAGTCCATCCGGAAGATCCTCTTTGCAGTAACTTTGTACTTTTTACGCACCCATTGAAACCTATGGGAGCACGTGTGTGACTATTTGCTCTGCACACGCCACCCGTGGACCTCCTGGTCACTAACTGAAGTTAGCTCCTTGTAGGCCCAACGATTCTAGAGGCCCTAGGCCTTTTCCCTTTTCTGTTCGTGGTACTTATACCACTATTTTAGTATATGGTTTGAGCGGCCACCAGGGCCTATCCATATAAAGTGCAACTTCTGTGTATTCTACTGTAATCTTGTTTGACGATTTGTGCTCCTGTGCTCATAAAGAGACTAGGGGTTACTTTGAGAAATAAATATATATTTTGAATATATATCTGTGTGGTGTCCTTTCATTGGTATAAAAGGGGGTTACATTTGGTAAAACAGCTGGCTTAACACGCTTCACGAGTTTAGCCTCAAAGACTGCTTAGCCTACGCTACCACTAGGGCAGCTAGTCCGAAAAGGTTGACTTACAACCACACCATAAGGGTTGCTTGGCATGGTACAAGGTGATCACTTTAACTAGTGAGCATCATATAGCAGGCCAACTTCTCACATTGGCGAGCAGCGGTTGGATTTGAGCTTGCTGTGTTTTACCATTGTAATCTCTTGGTTACCAATTGAAAGATCACATAGGTACCTGTAGGTACATATAAAACAAGATTAGATATACATAAGTTCTACTGAACTTAGTTGTTGTAGAGCAAAGGGAGTAGCACACCCTGACTACAACTACTAGATAGGTTTAGTAGGTAAACCCAAGTGTAGGTAGATTGCAACACATCCACCCACACTTAAGAGCAATGGCCAGGGCAGAGGGGTCCACTGTACCCATCTCTGTTGAGAGTGACCCCCAGAGGGCACCATCCAGCTTTGCTACCCTTAACCAGAATGAGCTCAGGCATTTGGCAACTCTTAGAGGCCTTAAACAGCCCAAGAACCCTACCTCTGCTGAGCTCAGAGAACTCTTACAAAATGATGAGAATCAGAGAGAACTCAGGAAAGCTTCCCAGTTAGCCCCCTTAGGGTCAGGAACAGGAGGCCCCCCTTCTGAAGATGCTACAGAGGTACCCAGTTCCAATAACCATCCCTTAGATGAGAATCATACTACAGGGGAGGAAAGTGGTGAGGATACAGAAAGTAGTGATGATGAAGGGAGAACTAGCCCAGTGCCAAGTGTTATACTTGGCCCAGCTAAACTAAGGCTATTGGGGATTGACAGTGGGTTTACCCCATTGGATCTCCCCAGTGGACTTAACACAGGGCTTGGGAGGCAAAGGAATCGCTCAGGTGACTCCAATGCTTCTCATGGCTCTAGAGGCTCTCAAGGTCACTCCAGGAAAAGGATGACCACCCCTCAGAGGAGGGAACATGAGGCCAGAATGCAGGAAGCCCAGCTGAGGATCAGGAAGCAGGAGCTAGAAGTAGCCCTGATGGAAGAAAAACTGAACAAGGCTAGGCAACCTAGAGAGAGTGGGTCTATACCCACTGGTGGCAGCATTGTCCCTAAGGACAAAGATAGGGTCTTTGATAATAGGAACCTGTCTAAGGTTGTGCCCCCCTACAAAAGTGGGGATGACATCCACAAATGGATAACTGCTCTTGAGAGAGCCTGCAAAGTACAGCAGGTTCCTGAAGACCAGTGGGCAGCAATCCTCTGGCTCTCCTTTGAAGGAAGAGGCAGAGACAGACTCCTCACTGTTAGAGAAGAGGATGTCAGAAATTACAGAGTCCTGAAGAGTGTTCTGGTAGATGGGTTAGGCTTAACCACTGAACAGTACAGGTTAATGTTCAGAGACACCCAAAAGACACAGACTCAGGACTGGTCTGAATATGTTGAATGTGCCACTAAGGCTTTGGAGGGTTGGTTGCTGGGAAGTAAGGTATCTGATTTTACAGGATTGTATAATTTGATGATGAGAGAACAGATTTTAAATAACTGTCAAAACCAGCAACTGCATCAACACTTGGTTGACTCTGATCTGACCTCTCCCCAAGAATTGGGAAAGAAGGCAGACAAATGGGTCAGAACCAGGGTTAAGCAAAAGAACCAGAACCAGGGCCAAGGGGGTGATCAGAAGAAAACAGACCAAAAGGGTGGAGATCAGAAATCTAAAGACCAGAAGTCTTCAACAGGGCCCCAAACTACTGCTAAGGAGGGTGGGTCCCAACAACAGTCCAAAAAGAAGAAAGAAGGTCAAAAGAAACCCTGGTGCAATCATTGCAAAAATACAACTCACTGGACTAGTGATTGCAAAAAGGGTGGAGCCCCCAACACTGTTGCCCCTAAGGCACCTGCTCCCAGTACTACTGTTAGCAGTGTTGGTCCCCAGACAAAGGGTGTAGTGGGAATCACTATGGGAACTGAAGGAGATTCTGACTTAGACAGAACCCTGACACAGGCAGTCTTGATCTGTGATGGGGACATTGATTTGTCCCTGACTGTGAGCCCCAGTAACCTGGGCAAGTACAGACAGACTCCTTTAATTAATGACAAAGTGGCTCAAGCCTACAGGGACACGTGTGCCAGTGTCACTATGGTGACACCAGGCTTTGTGGACCCTGGGCAGTACATACCAGGTGAGAACTACCTGGTGACCAATGCCAGCAATGCCACTACTTCACATAGTGTGGCAGTTGTTAACTTCTCATGGGGAGGGGTAACTGGCCTCAAAAGGGTTGTGGTTAGTGCAGACCTCCCAGTAGAATGTTTGTTGGGCAATGACCTAGAGAGTTCTCTATGGTCAGAAGTGGAGTACAGGACTCACGCAGAGATGTTAGGTATATCATCACATGTCCTTGCTGTGACCAGGTCACAGGCCAAAAAGTGCCTCACTGAACCTCAGGTCTTGGATCCTGGAACAATGGACCAAGCACCTACCAAGAAGAAGAACAGGAGGGTCAAGGCTGTGCCTTCCCCCCTGCCTCAGAGTGATGATCAGCCTTCCCAGGAAGCTGATCTAGAGGACCCTGAAGGAACTGTCCCTGAAGAGCTTGAACCTGATCAGGTTGAGTTTCTGGGGACAGGGGGGCCTTCAAGGGCTGACTTGAGGCAGGCTCAGTTATCCTGTCCCTCTCTTGAACCCCTCAGACAGCTGGCTGCTGCTGAGGCTGCTGGGAATGCTCAAGGTACCCATAAAGTGTATTGGGATGAAGGACTCCTTTATTCAGAGGCTAGAGACCCCAAGCCTGGTGCTACCAGGAGGTTGGTTATACCTCTGCAATTTAGGGGCTTCCTTCTTACCTTGGCCCATGATATTCCTTTAGCAGGACACTTAGGCCAGAACAAGACTTGGGACAGGCTTGTCCCTCACTTTCACTGGCCTCATATGAATGAAGATACAAAGGAGTTTTGTCGCTCCTGTGTGACCTGCCAAGCCAGTGGCAAATCAGGTGGCACAACAAAGGCCCCCCTAATACCACTACCTGTGGTGGGGGTCCCCTTTGAAAGAGTGGGAATAGATATAGTGGGTCCCATGGATCCTCCCACTGCATCTGGGCACAGATTTATACTGGTGGTAGTGGATCATGCCACCAGGTATCCAGAGGCAATTCCCCTTAGGACCACTACAGCTCCTGTTGTGGCCAGGGCCCTGCTGGGAGTATTCTCCAGAGTGGGGTTTCCTAAGGAGGCAGTATCTGACAGAGGTACCAACTTTATGTCAGGATACTTGACAGCTATGTGGAAGGAATGTGGTGTCAACTACAAGTTCACCACCCCTTATCACCCACAATGCAATGGGCTTGTTGAGAGATTCAACAAGACCCTAAAGGGTATGATCAAAGGATTACCTGAAAAGCTCAGGCGAAGATGGGACATCCTTCTACCCTGCCTTCTGTTTGCTTACAGAGAGGTCCCACAAAAAGGAGTTGGCTACAGCCCCTTTGAATTGTTGTTTGGGCACCCTGTAAGAGGCCCACTGTGTTTGGTGAAGGAAGGATGGGAGTTACCTCTCAAAAAGCCTAAGCTAGACATAGTGGACTATGTACTTGGTCTCCGCTCCAGGATGGCTGAGTATATGGAGAAGGCATCCAAAAACCTTGAGGCAAGCCAGGCCTTACAGAAAGCTTGGCATGACCAAAAGGCTGTCTTGGTTGAGTTTCAGCCAGGACAGAAGGTATGGGTGTTGGAGCCAGTGGCCCCAGCA
This sequence comes from Triturus cristatus, assembly GCF_964204655.1. Lineage (NCBI taxonomy): Eukaryota > Metazoa > Chordata > Amphibia > Caudata > Salamandridae > Triturus > Triturus cristatus. The sequence continues at coordinate 507,685,310 of NC_140587.1, forward strand.
GCACTCCAAGACAAATGGTCTGGACCCCATACAATCCTGGAAAAGAAGGGAGAGGTCACCTACTTGGTCGACCTAGGAACTCCCAGGAGTCCCCACAGGGTACTCCATGTTAACAGGCTTAAAGCATATGTTGACAGGGCAGACATGGGCTTGCTCATGGCTACAGATGAGGGACAGGAGGAAGAGAGTGACCCTCTCCCAGACCTGTTGTCTCAGAACCCTGAAGATGGCTCAGTTGAAGGAGTGACCCTTGGAGGCAACCTCACTGCCCATCAGCAGACTGAATGTAGACAGGTTCTACAATCATTTTCACATATGTTTTCCTTGATACCTAGTCAAACTGACTGGTGTACCCATGTGGTGGACACTGGTGACAGTCTGCCTGTAAAGAACAAGCTTTACAGACAACCTGACCACGTCAGGGACTGTATAAAGGCTGAGGTACATAAAATGCTGGAATTAGGTGTCATTGAACCCTCAGAGAGCCCCTGGGCTAGCCCAGTGGTTCTGGTCCCCAAACCTCACACCAAAGATGGCGAGAGAGAGATGAGGTTCTGTGTGGACTACAGGGGTCTCAATGCTGTCACCAGGACAGATGCACACCCTATTCCAAGGGCAGATGAGCTCATAGACAAACTAGCTTCTGCAAAGTTTTTGAGCACATTTGACTTAACAGCTGGCTATTGGCAAATCAGATTAGCTGAGGAGTCTAAGGCCAAAACAGCATTCTCAACCCCAGGTGGGCACTACCAGTTTGTGGTGATGCCCTTTGGTCTGAAGAATGCGCCTGCCACCTTCCAAAGGCTGGTGAACCAAGTCCGTACTGGGTTGGATGACTTTTGCGCAGCATATCTTGATGACATTGCTGTCTTTAGCTCCACCTGGGAAGATCACCTGATCCACCTGAAGAAGGCTCTTGAGGCTCTGCAAAGGGCAGGCCTCACTATCAAGGCTACTAAGTGCCAGATAGGGCAGAGTAAGGTTGTATATTTGGGCCACCTTGTAGGTGGAGGCCAAGTTCAACCACTGGAGAGTAAGATACAATCCATCAAGGACTGGTCCCCTCCAACCACCCAGACTCAAGTTCGAGCTTTCTTGGGCTTGACTGGGTACTACAGGAAGTTTGTTAAGAACTATGGGTCCATTGTGACTCCTCTTAATGATCTAACATCCAAGAAGATGCCCAAAAAGGTTCAGTGGACAGTAAGCTGTCAAAAGGCATTTGATGACCTGAAGGAGGCCATGTGCTCTGCACCTATCCTGAAAAGTCCTGACTACTCCAAAGAGTTTATTGTCCAAACAGATGCTTCTGAGTTGGGTGTGGGAGCTGTGCTGTCACAACTTAATGTAGATGGTCAAGACCAACCCATTGCTTTTATTAGCAGAAGGTTGACCCCCAGAGAGAAGAATTGGTCAGCTATTGAGAGGGAGGCCTTTGCTGTGGTGTGGGCCCTGAAGAAGCTGAGGCCATACTTGTTTGGCACTCACTTCAAGATTCAGACCGACCATAAGCCCCTCTTGTGGCTAAATCAGATGAAGGGTGAAAACCCCAAACTGCTTAGGTGGTCCATTTCCCTACAGGGGATGGACTTTACAGTGGAGCACCGGCCAGGTACTGACCATGGGAATGCAGATGGTCTCTCCAGGTACTTCCACTTAGGACATGAAGACGAGACTGGTCAAGGCTAGTTTAATGTCCCAGCGTTTGGGGGGGGGTTGTGTAGGAGAGTAGGGTCTGCTATCCTATGGTCACCCCAAATTTTTGCTTTTTGCTTCACTGGTTTTTGACATATTGAGGCTGTGGGCCTGCCAATCAGACCCCCAGCCTGCTGTTCTCTCTACTAAATTAAAACTATGCACCCTAAGTGCATAACCAATTGGAAGTGGATCACCCTGTCAGCCCCTGTACCAGTGTACACTAGGTACCCAGGGCATTGGTGTACCCAAGGCCTGCCAGGGGCTGAAGCATGTATTATGCCACCCCAGGTTTGGCCTAACAATTTGACACAACTGGCTGATCACTCAGCTGGGGTAAGTTGGTGTAATCACCACTTACTTAGGTGTAGTATACCTATACCTAACCTTAAATGGGACACATGGTAACCTACAAGTCACTCCTATGGCAGGCCTTAACAATCCTGAAGGCAGAGTGCTTGGTTCCATGTGAGATGGTGCTCTGGCATGAGCTGAGCCTGTCTGCAGTGGTCGGAACAACTTCCTTCTACTGTTTCCAGATATCGTCATACCATATACTCTTAAGTGCATTATGAACCTCGCGGTTAAATGCTATCTTTGGTTTGGCTTTATCAAAACATGTCGAGTAAGGTGTCATACGAATTGGAATACTAACCCCTCGCCAATTCTGGCGACGGGGTTAGCATTCCACCCTTCTAGAGGGACACGACATGTACAGTACCTGAAACCCGGGTAAAATCAGACATAGCCTCAGCTCCACAAAATGGATGCTGCCACCACAGACACAAGTCTGCCCTCCTGCTGCTGGGAGTCCTTCCAGCTTGGGAGGTGTGGACAAAGGGTTTCCTGCCAGGGGAGGTGCGTGCACCACCCCAGACAGGATTTTGTGTATTGGTCAGGTAGGGCTTGAAAGAAAGCAGACATGCCTGTGGCTCACAAGGAGCCTCGGTGCATATGCCAGTTCAAACCGGTCCTGGGGCACACCAGTCCCGGGCCTGGGGCGAGCTGGACAAAGGATTGGGGGTGTAACCACCCCCCTTCCTGGTCCCACCCATAGGGAGGGACCTAGCAGGTAGTCCGGCCCCTAGAATCCGCTTAAAGGTAGGAGCTGTGTCCTAAGACTTCAGACATCCTGGAATCAACTTAACACTAAGAAGAAGACGGGAACTTCGACGCTCTGCCGCACAGAGGACTGAAGCCAATCTCCCCTGTGGTCAGGGAGTGACCACCTTGCTAACGCAAGCACCATCCAGCGAATCAACATCTGCTTTGCCGCCGCCTCCCGCCGGAGCCCAAGCCCAGAGACTGACAAGACCTGGACCTCCAGACCTCTCACCGCCCGATCCACAGTCCCTGAAAAGAGGAGACCCGTGGAGGCACCGAGACACGTGGAGCCAGCCATCTTGAAACGACCACGACAAGCTGACAAGCGCAACAACCGAGGCTCCCTCCAAGTTGTGCTTTGGGATCTGAGAAGCCCAACACCCGAGTAACATCTGCACCAAAGGTGAGCCCTCCAGCATCTCCACGATCTGCGGGGGGCCCTTCTGCATTTTGCCACTCAACGCACCTAACCGGTTGCTGGCCCGCTGGCTAGTAGCCATCTTGGCGACGAACTCTACGAAATACACCGCTGGTCTGGTTGCTCCAGACTGGCCCTTGCTCCCCTCCAAAGGAGCAGTCCTTCTGACCTTGCTGGTCAGAACCATCAGCTTATTTCATCTCCTACAACAATTGCTTTTGCCAAGGCTTGGTTGTTTCGATCAAGTCGCCGACACCGCCGACAGCGAGAGTCTGCGTGGGACAGCTCGTGAACCGACTCCTGGACGTCGTCGACCTCCAGGGACCACGTGGCTGCAGAGACAAGCTACACCTTTCTTCCTGTTTGCACCCGACATTGCCTGGTACCCACCTGGTGCCACGCTGGTCACTGGCTAGTGACTGTGAACACTGTCCCCTCTGCTTACAGGTCTTCAGCATCCCCGATCCACTCTTGGATCCACTGCATCTCTCCCGGACCGACCGCCTGCAGCATCTTTGTCTTCAGGCTCCACGGAACAGATAGAAGAAACCCGACGCACTTCGAGGCCTATGCACCCGCTTCCTGTGGGTGAGGTAAAGCTGGCACACCTGTGCCCAAGTGTAGTATTACATCTCTAGTGCCTGTGTTCCAAATCTTGAGTTCCTAGTCCATCCGGAAGATCCTCTTTGCAGTAACTTTGTACTTTTTACGCACCCATTGAAACCTATGGGAGCACGCGTGTGACTATTTGCTCTGCACACGCCACCCGTGGACCTCCTGGTCACTAACTGAAGTTAGCTCCTTGTAGGCCCAGCGATTCTAGAGGCCCTAGGCCTTTTCCCTTTTCTGTTCGTGGTACTTATACCACTATTTTAGTATATGGTTTGAGCGGCCACCAGGGCCTATCCATATAAAGTGCAACTTCTGTGTATTCTACTGTAATCTTGTTTGACGATTTGTGCTCCTGTGCTCATAAAGAGACTAGGGGTTACTTTGAGAAATAAATACATATATATTTTGAATACATATCTGTGTGGTGTCCTTTCATTGGTATAAAAGGGGGTTACATTTGGTAAAACAGCTGGCTTAACACGCTTCACGAGTTTAGCCTCAAAGACTGCTTAGCCTACGCTACCACTAGGGCAGCTAGTCCGAAAAGGTTGACTTACAACCACACCATAAGGGTTGCTTGGCATGGTACAAGGTGATCACTTTAACTAGTGAGCATCATATACCAGGCCAACTTCTCACAACCCTCCACAAGCACGTTTCAGTCTGGTAGTCCCAGCTTCCTTGAGATACCCGCGACGTTCCAGCTAAAAATCTTAAAGTCTGGATCCGCCACAACAGGCTCCCTGCGGGGCTCGGTGTTAGGTGCCCCCTCCGTCAGATCTATAAGACTTAATCTACTGCCCCCACTTAGTCTTCCTGCAAGCGAGTTAATGTCCTGGGGTAGGGTAGTGGCTTCGTCTAACTGAGAGGGAAGAAAGACATTGCTTTCACCCGACTCGTTTGGCATAGGAACATCATCTGGGCTTTGGTCCCTGAAGGCCACCCTATGGCAAGTGTCGGTTCAATATCCTGACGGCCCCCCATAAGACCCGGGCCAGACTGCCGGTTGGAATAATTGAGGGATGACAGGATTCTCAGGATAAATAGGGTTATTGCTCCAACCCCCGCCAGAATGTAAACCATTAATATTTGCTGCAGTACTAGGGTAAAAATAGGTTAAATCTACTACACCAATGCTTGCCCCCCCAATTACATACTTTTGATTGCAAATAGTTTGAGCAACCCTATTGTCTTTGAAGTTTACCACCACACAATCTCCTTCTAGGTGCTTGCGACCATATCCTACCCACCCTACCCTTCTCACTCCTAGGATCAACCCATCTAGACCCCTAGGAAGAGGTCTATTGGTCTTTAACCAGTGCATGGTTTTATTTTTTAAAGCCTGGTGGGATTCATAATGATCATCCTTCAAAGTGGGTACGTTAGTAAGTATGGCGACATACGGGTGGCACTCGGGGGGCAAATTCACCGGTGGAATAGTTGGAGCCGCTATGGGGGAAGATTCTTCTGGCTGGGTTTCTCTGGGGAGGTTAGTACAAGTTCTGGTCGAGTGGGCTTGATCGGGACCATTGCCTTTGGCAATCCCATTCGAGGTTCCCTTATATTTAAGAGGTCCCTTCCTACCCAGCAGCTCAGCCCGGATAGGCTTCTTTACGAGGCTTACGAGGCTTAGGTGCACTCGGTTGTGCTAGGCCTGAGCGACTAGTACTGCCTGAGGTATCCGCAACCTGTGCAGCAGGTACATTAGCCACAGCCAACATATTTACAGTGTTTGCTGTATTAGAGGCGGTAGGTGTGGCCTGTGTGGATGCAGAGAACATCCGGGTGCCACTATCCCCTCCCTGTCCATCCTCCCCGATCTTCGAGTGCAGTTTGATAAGGGTTTTCAGAGAGAAGAAATTATCCAAGGTTGCCTGTTCAAATCTATCCAAACTCTCTCCCAACCCTTTTACTCTCTCTACAATCGGGGACAATAATGTTGTCATCAGGTCTTCAAATTGTGTAATTGTTACAGAGTCATTAGGTGGAGCTAAATGACAGACTGATGTTGGATCTACACATGCTTCCTCAATCATATGACCTGAATGATCACCCCCCTTTTCCATCCCGGGGTTTTTCGCGCCCAACCCCTCACCCGCTTTAGTTCCTATTCCCCTGGCACCATACTTCCTTGGTCTCTTATAAAGTTTTGGGAAGCTGCCTTTACGTGGTCTTGCAATCCTTTTCCTTTTGGTATAAGTTACATTCTTGGATACCGTCAGTGGTAAGGCAGGTGGCTGAGGGATATTAACTTGGATAGTAGGAATGATAGGACGAGTTGTAAGGACAGGGAATTCACTGGAGCATGGGTCAAAACTACTACTATCAACGGGAGGGGGAATAGATATGGCTGCCAAGCTCTCCAACCTATCTATACTGGCCCTCAGAGATGCAACCCGAAGAAGCTCCAGTGGAGGGGATGTAATTGAGAGGGGATCTGATCTACATACAGGCGAGGTAACAAGCTCCAGGGAACCCAATGAGGACCGTTTCGACGGAGGAAGTTCTTGGGAGAGACGCCGCTCTGTCATTACAATCTCCTTCTCTATGACAGCAGCTACCCATGTAATGAACTGATCTATAGTGCCTATAATACAGCTGGCTCCACCCTCTCCTCCTCTCCTGAGGCTCTTCCCTGAACGGGTGGACATTAACACAGGCTATAGTGGTGACCAGATATTAATAATAATAATACACCCCTATGTGTCTAAAGATACCAGTGATGTTGTCAGGGGGGTGGCCCGACCCGGCCCTGGACAGCCCCGGACTGCCACAGACTGCCCGCCCTTTGCCCGGGCTTCGCTCCGAGCTTCGACCCGCGCGCGACCCGCGTTCGCGGACGTGAGCGTGATTATGTACGTATACGCTGGGGGCATGGCTTGCAGGGAGAGCGGGCCAGGTGTGAGCTATTGGCCAGGCAGGGACTCCTGGGAGATGGAGTCCCTGCAGTAATGCTCGCAGCCCTGCTGTACTGCCACAGACCTCCCCAGCTGCCGTAGAAACTACAGGTTCTCCACTGATTTTTCCCGTGAAGCGGGACCCGCAAAGCGGGTCCGGCGAACAGTGATGGCAGATACAACAATTAGGTCCAGGCACAAGATTCCTTGGGATGAGGGTCCACTTGCCCAGGGTCTGAGTAAAAGCACACAGAGTCCCACCAGCACCAGGGAAAGAAGGTGTTCTTAAATGTAGCAGGTGCGCTGGGGGCGTGGCTTGCAGGGAAAGCGGGCCAGGTGTGAGCTATTGGCCAGGCAGGGACTCCTGGGAGATGGAGTCCCTGCAGTAATGCTCGCAGCCCTGCTGTACTGCCACAGACCTCCCCAGCTGCCGTAGAAACTACAGGTTCTCCGCTGATTTTTCCCTTGAAGCGGGACCCGCGAAGCGGGTCCGGCGAACAGTGAGGGCAGATACAACAATTAGGTCCAAGCACAAGATTCCTTCGGATGAGGGTCCACTTGACCAGGGTCCGAGTAAAAGCACACAGAGTCCCACCAGCACAAGGGAAAGAAGGTGTTCTTAAATGTAGCCGGTACGCTGGGGGCGTGGCTTGCAGGGAGAGCGGGCCAGGTGTGAGCTATTGGCCAAGCAGGAACTCCTGGGAGATGGAGTCCCTGCAGTAATGTTCGCAGCCCTGCTGTACTGCCACAGACCTCCCCAGCTGCCGTAGAAACTACAGGTTCTCCGCTGATTTTTCCCGTGAAGCGGGACCCGGGAAGCGGGTCCGGCGAACAGTGATGGCATATACAACAATTAGGTCCAGGCACAAGATTCCTTGGGATGAGGGTCCACTTGCCCAGGGTCCGAGTAAAAGCACACAGAGTCCCACCAGCACCAGGGAAAGAAGGTGTTCTTAAATGTAGCCGGTGCGCTGGGGGCGTGGCTTGCAGGGAGAGCGGGCCAGGTGTGAGCTATTGGCCAAGCAGGGACTCCTGGGAGATGGAGTCCCTGCAGTAATGCTCGCAGCCCTGCTGTACTGCCACAGACCTCCCCAGCTGCCGTAGAAACTACAGGTTCTCCGCGGATTTTTCCCGTAAAGCGGGACCCGCGAAGCGGGTCCGGCGAACAGTGATGGCAGATACAACAATTAGGTCCAGGCACAAGATTCCTTGGGATGAGGGTCCACTTGCCCAGGGTCCGAGTAAAAGCACACAGAGTCCCACCAGCACCAGGGAAAGACGGTGTTCTTAAATGTAGCAGGTGCGCTGGGGGCGTGGCTTGCAGGGAAAGCGGGCCAGGTGTGAGCTATTGGCCAGGCAGGGACTCCTGGGAGATGGAGTCCCTGCAGTAATGCTCGCAGCCCTGCTGTACTGCCACAGACCTCCCCAGCTGCCGTAGAAACTACAGGTTCTCCGCTGATTTTTCCCTTGAAGCGGGACCCGCGAAGCGGGTCCGGCGAACAGTGAGGGCAGATACAACAATTAGGTCCAAGCACAAGATTCCTTCGGATGAGGGTCCACTTGACCAGGGTCCGAGTAAAAGCACACAGAGTCCCACCAGCACCAGGGAAAGAAGGTGTTCTTAAATGTAGCCGGTGCGCTGGGGGCGTGGCTTGCAGGGAGAGCGGGCCAGGTGTGAGCTATTGGCCAAGCAGGGACTCCTGGGAGATGGAGTCCCTGCAGTAATGTTCGCAGCCCTGCTGTACTGCCACAGACCTCCCCAGCTGCCGTAGAAACTACAGGTTCTCCGCTGATTTTTCCCGTGAAGCGGGACCCGGGAAGCGGGTCCGGCGAACAGTGATGGCATATACAACAATTAGGTCCAGGCACAAGATTCCTTGGGATGAGGGTCCACTTGCCCAGGGTCCGAGTAAAAGCACACAGAGTCCCACCAGCACCAGGGAAAGAAGGTGTTCTTAAATGTAGCCGGTGCGCTGGGGGCGTGGCTTGCAGGGAGAGCGGGCCAGGTGTGAGCTATTGGCCAAGCAGGGACTCCTGGGAGATGGAGTCCCTGCAGTAATGCTCGCAGCCCTGCTGTACTGCCACAGACCTCCCCAGCTGCCGTAGAAACTACAGGTTCTCCGCTGATTTTTCCCGTGAAGCGGGACCCGCGAAGCGGGTCCGGCGAACAGTGATGGCAGATACAACAATTAGGTCCAGGCACAAGATTCCTTGGGATGAGGGTCCACTTGCCCAGGGTCCGAGTAAAAGCACACAGAGTCCCACCCTATATTACTAGTATTATCCAACAATCCAGCATAGCAACTGTACACAAAAAATGTAAAGGGAAAAAAACAAGTTTGTTAATTAAATCATAATCAAAAATATAAGCATACATTTTAGTAGTTTGAAGAGGAAATGAAAAGCATCATGTTTTCCTCCGAGCTGTTAAAGCAATGTTAACTCGAACAGACAGGTTCTGCCTACCAGCAGACTGAGATGGGCGGGAGTCACCTTTCTCACACCCAGTTATTTAACGAATTCAACTGAGATTGACATGAAAGGAATTTAAGCATAGTTCACATTGAATGGGAGAATCAACAATAAACACACAAAAGGTGATAAGAGAAATACTTGCAATATGTCTGACTGCTGGCAATTGTTCGGGTAGCATTTCAACCCATTGTTCTTTTGTCCACCATGCCCCCTCAGTTTGGACCCACGCATATGTATATCAGTCTTTTACCCTGCTCCTATAGGTACAGTCCAGCCCGAACGGCCGGGCCATGTACCCTCTGAACCACAACACAAGCAATCCAAGACCAGTTTTGACAGCTTTGACCTCCATGTAGAAGCTGACAGAATAATCTGCCAATTACAGCTCCTGTTGGTGAGAGTTTCAAGCACCCAAGGGTCTGACAATCCTCTCAGCCCTTAGGCTTCAGCCGCTCTGATAAATATGCAAAACCAGTATGCAGATGATTGACAGCTACACTCACTAGTCAGAAATTGAATTACTTTGAACACTCTCCAAAACAACATAGGCATTTGTAATAGGGATAGTAAGTCCCATCTATAACCAATCAACTTCATATACTATTCTACAGATATCCCTTTGTCCAACATCCCTACACTCTTCCTGACAGTCTGGTATTCACACAGCAGCTATACACTTGAGCTCCAGTGCCCTGTACAGAAACACTGGTCTGACCTGGGACAGGCTCTGATTGATTGATGTCTTAGAAGAATTAAGTTGACACATAGGATGCCCGATTTACTAAGGGTTGCAAGAGCAATCCTGTGACGCCAAGTGATGCCGTTGACACAAGCCAGATCAAATCGCACCGGCAATCAATTTTCTTCGGCAATATATATTTTTACACTGAATAGTTGATGCAAGTGTCTGCTCAGATAGCTTTGCGGCTGATAGCACCAAACCCTTTAAGGTAAACAGAAGAGGATCTTGAAAGGTTGGAAACAAAGCAAACACCCCTAAGATTTGACATAAAGCCAAAAGTAGCATGACCTGGTTTTGCATAAAATCCTAGCTCCAAAGAAAGCCACGTTGAAACGATGAACATGCAGGATATCTTGCGATATTCCCACGCATGATGTGTTTTTTGCAAAACAACACATTTTTTGTGGCTTACACCTGGACAATTGTCACGTAGAATGTTGTACAGGAGGATGTACCTCGAATACAAATGTCTCAAAAAGACCTCACTTTCTCTTTTTTGTGTCCTAGCGCAACGCTTCTCCTGCTGTTCGCCCTTTTTGCACAAACAAAGGTCAATGACACGATAGGGCCGTAACCAGCGCCGGACTGGCCGTAGCGGGCATCGGGCGTTTTCCCAGGAGGCTGGAAGGGTGGGGGCCAGTTTTGCAACTGTGGGGACCGGTTTTCTTTAATGGGGGCCGGTTTTGTAGCGGTGTTGCATATCGGCCCCCAATAACGAAAGCAGCTTTGCGACACACTTGCCCCCCCCACCCAGCCCTCCCTCTTGGTGGGGTGGAGGGGGGTGGGGGGGAGGTGGTTGTGACTGGTCCTACTAAATTGCCAGGCCTGCTCTGTGTTACCAATCCGGCCCTGGACGTAACTGTTTGCAAATATGGCGCTGGGAAATTGATAACTGTTCACGAAGCACAGCACTGCAGATTTCCACACAGCGCTGAGCTGTCTAATTTACTATTTTAACATTTTTTTAGGATTTGAAGGCACAGGTTGAAGAAATTAGGCTGCCGATTTTTCGTAAATCTGGGTCTGGCTGAAGATATCACTCCTTTATTCATCAATCAGGTCAACGCTCTATTTAATCCCTATCTAAGTAGCTTTCCCTTCCCTAAAGAGATACCACAGTCATATCTTCGGGGCATGTCATTGTGATGGTTTCTTTGGGGTCTTTACATCTCGTTTCAAAGTATTAGGGAACGATTCCAAGTGGTCAGGTGGAGGTGAGATCTTTACCTCACCAGGTAAATACCACCATCCAGTGGGGAGGTATTTACTGCCTGCAGTAAACACCATCTATTCCAATTTGTTTCTACTTAGAGAAATAAAGCACACGTGAAATCTAGGTATTTTCTCCTAATACATTTCTGTAGGTTTCGCCTGCCAAAATCTGTCAGGCAAATACAGGAGGGTATGGGGGGGTGCAATAATTATCGCATCACTTGGAATTCCAACAAGTCTGCAAGCCGTGTCTTTCATTAGGGATCAGAAATGATTTCGCCCCCGCCCACTTCTTATCAGGGTCTGTGTAGAAGTATCCTTTACAGCCACTACAACACGCCCAGTGAAGGCACTGTGTGAAGTCTGATACAGAGAGACAAATGGAGCTTTAGCAAAGGGGCCCTCCTCTTCTGCCCCACTGAAACCTTTCCCTCTCTTCTGCAGTGTAATGTCTGTCCAGCACCATCCTCTGAGTCGGTTTAACCCCTCTCCCTATTGATGTGGTCTGTTGTATTTTCCCACGAGGCCATCATTTCTCCAATGTATATGAACATGGAAAGAGAAAGGAGGAGCCGGAAACTCACCTACTTCCCAGCCATCTTCTCGTCAGCATGTTTCTTAGGAAGTTCTCGCCAAACCCCACCGTGCATTCTGCATTGCCATGTCCCGTCCAGCAGGCTCGGATTGGCAAGGCGGGCAATCGGACATGGACCGATGTTTGTCGAGGCCAGTTGGTGGGACGTGTTTTTTGGGTGGACTAAGCAGTCCAATCAGTCAGGACCATCCCTGTCTCCATTGCAAGTAAGCGCCGCAATGTAAAAGGCAGTTATTACAGCCTTTGCGTACATGTACTGAGGCTGGGCTAGCTGTCAGAGGCAAAATGTCACTGGACTGCTCCAAAGCGTGGCTCTCTCCAGGCACGACAGATGCCGCAAGGGTGGTGGAGGGCGGGTTAGGGCCTGCGAGGGAGCTTCTCAGGTTATTTGTGTCCCTCAACCCTCATGGAAGGAGGGGGGGCATAAATTAGTCTCTGTTGCACCCCCCCCCCCCCTATTTTACTGCCAGAGGCCGTGTTCACACTATATAAAGTACCAAAAAACTGTACGATTCTGGAACACTTTTTTAAAAGTGCCTGGGCCTAATTGTGATCCCAGTCCGACACTGCCATCCAGCCATATAATTGTCCCAAACCCTTGACTGCCATTTGGACTGTGAACTAGTGCTTCCTGGCCATCCAGCTAAAAGAGGAACTGTGACACCGGGTTTGGCAAGAAAAGCCTCTGGGTAAAAAAGTGAAGCAAGCCATTGACTAAACTGAGGAGTGCCCGGGCAAGCCGGCTTGTTCAATATGGAACATGAGCAGTACCAAGCGGCTAGATTACTGATTGGTTGCCAAGGACCAGAAAGAGGGTTAGGCAGAGTACGTAGGCCAAACAGGAGAGCCTTGGTTGGGTAGGTGAAGTTGAAGCAGTGGGAGAAGCAGAAGCACTGGGGACAGCGGGATCATTGGCAGTCCTGCCTCCAATTCCCTTCGCCATTCTGCCAAAACAACAGCCCACAGGCTGAAAAGAGTACCCACTGGACTGTACCACACATGCACTCGACAATTATTCAGGATTCAGAATAAAAAGGCATTCACCATCATTCACTCAATCAAGATTAGTTACTGGGAAGGGCTGTTTATTCATATTAAACAAATATGGCTAGCATAAGCAGCAAATGCAACCAGAATGTTCGGTTTGAAACCAAGAAGGCTTCAGTGTAACATTTTTTGGGGACACCTGATAACCTCTGAATAGTGGGACCTTTGCTTGTTGCTAAAAGGTTTTGCTTTGTGCCAAGAACAATACTGAAGAAATAAGCCATGAGGTAAAGAAAGATCTTGATCAATGTACGTGAAGCAACTATTTGGTGGCAACATTAAAATACATGACACAGAAACTCAGGAAATGTAAATGTATTTATATAGCGCCAATCACCACTACGGGTATCTCAGCGCTGTACTCATACCGCTGAAGGAACCCTTCCTGGATTTCCTGTGAAGTGTCCACTCCTGAGCACCCCCATGGTGAGGCCAGGCATCCCAGTGCTGTTGGGGCATTGTGGAGATTAAGCAAGCTATTGCCCAGAGTTGCAGCGTGGGACCCATGATTAGAATAGGCACTGAGGTGAGAATATCCGGTCCGAGGAATTTATAGCCGTGGGGGGAATCGAACCCTGGTCCCAGACCAGTGCTCTGCATCAAGGTCTGCCGCTCTAACCATTGAGCCACACTTCTCCACAATGAACCAGTTTGCTGTTGTGGGAGACCAACCCCCAATAAATTACAGAACCGCAATATTTTGATCAACCCAAACTGAATAGCAGAGTAAAATCAAAAATAGTGACTGGGACCACTCGATCAATGGGAAGTTGAAGAGTTTTATTACAAATATTTCAGAATAGGCAATGCAATGTAAATCAATATATGCCATGAAGGCACAGATACAGATATACAAAGTCAGAAATCAAGCGAAATATCTATAATTGTCAGGTTCACTAAGAACACTAACAGCATTTCTAAAAGGGGAAGAAGGTCTCTCAATACCTGGACAGAGTTGTAAGAAAAATGAAAGTCTCACCCAATAGACAGAGTTCCATTAGTAAAAATAAAAGTCGCCCCCCAGCCACATAAAGCCAAGTGGGTTTATACACCTTTTACACATAAAACATTTGGAAAACTACAGATTATCATGCAATAGTATGATTATCGACAGTACATTTTAGGCAAATCTGAAAATGGTTTATCACAATAAAATCTAAAACACTAGCCCACTTTTATGGGTAATCAAGAATCTTCCGTTACCGTCCGCAGCAACAGAAATCCGAGATGCAAGACACAAATGAAACATTCTCTAACAAAGACCAATACATTAATGTGCTAGCAAGTCAAAGACCGAGTTCTTAAAAAAATTACATCAGGAACACGATGGAAAGCTTTATTCATAATACGTGTTCTCTAAATAAACAATCAGTTACATCAGTAAAGAATAACGAATTGCAAGTGAAGGGCGCCCCTGAAAAGTCCAGAATGCTGGTGGAGATATTTGTATTGGTGTTGTAAAGTTTTTACTGATCATTGAAACATTGAGATTAGAAGCTGACACGTTTCGATATATATTTCATGTGTTGACCCCTGCACAGGGACACTGGTTTTATTGGTCAGCGTACGGCTAGAGATGTTTCTGCGCCGCTGTCCGGGAACTAACCAGTGACTTTGTTTATGGGAAGTCAGTGGGGCTTGAAGGTACCTGGCTCCACGTGAGCTGAGCTGAGCTCACAGCGAGGGCACCCGTTGCACTGAGAGAGGAGCCCATGAGAGCACGTTGACATTGGTGGGATCCGGGTGAACGAGTCGGCTCTTCGATGCCTCAGCGCTGAGTGCGAATGAGAGGCTGTCACCTGACCTCATTCTCAGGCCACGTGAGCTATAAACACGCCGGCGACCTCTTTGTCCTTTGCAATCAGCATTTCTGTATTTTTGAAGTCCTGGTAGATTCCTGTGGCTGACAGCTCAGTCATCCATAGACTGACCACAGCATCTTTGACATTAACCATATGCTGCCCGTCCGTGGGTTAAATATGGCATTTGCACACATACCCTGCCTTACAAGAAGGTAAACAGTAACAAAATAATGATCTACAACAGCACAGCACTTTGGTTCTCAGTTTGAAAATCAGACATTCTTCTGTATTTCTGCTCCCAGGGATGGACAGCTGCTCTTCATGGCACACGGACATTACGCAACAATAAAACTGGCGTTTGTGTTTTTGAATGAAAGTTCTCATGAAAAGGTGGAGTAGGTGCTGGTTAAATTTATCTTGATTTTTAAACGGAACAAAATTGATTTAAGTGCTCCATTTGGGCCACCAAAACATGATGTGTTTGAACCTTCAAAAACATGTGAGTCAGGTCTTGTAAGCAGCCCTGTGGCTCGAGACTTGTGCACAAAACGCAGTGCGTCATACAAATGGTGGACTGTAACAGAGCGCCTGCGTACCCGCAAAAGTTGGTGCTTTCCTACACGCTGGCGAGGAGCCTCTACACAACCACCTGACACGTGACTTGACCGATCACACAGAGGGACCTGGGTGACCAGGGGCCCGGGGCCCAGGCTCTGAATGTCTCAAGCTGGCAGAATGAAATGTCCTCCGTTTAAAGATGCTTCTCAAAAGTAAACAGGTCATTCAGCCATTCAACTGATGATTCAACTTCAAGCGCAATGAATAAAGTATTGCAGATAAGGGCTGTTACCACGTGCAACTTAACCATAACTACCCACTGTCCACCATAAAATCTAATATGCACAAGTGAGTACTCGGAAATAGACAAAATATTACCCAGGGAGCTTTGGAACGCACCGACATGGGTAAATAATGAATCAAATCACAGAATTCAGAAATAGTCAGCCAAAGGTAATAGAAAAGATATGATACATTCCAGAGAAAGAAGGGTGAAGAGGAGCTAGAGATCTTTCCATGTAATTCTACATTACACAGGCCCCACCATGCTCGCCAGCAGTTGATATTGTGCACTCATGCTTAGCTTTAGGACAAGAACCGGTGTGAGCAGACTGCTGAGGGCTGAAGAGGGCCACACAGAGTTGTGGTGTAAACATCTCAAGATACACACACTGAGGATGCCTTGGTGAGTAATGGGATAAGACGTCTCAAGATGCCTCTTCTAAAGGTACATATTATTCTTAAAGGAAAGCACTTGCAAAGAGAACTAGTTCCAAAAAACTATCTACAATTGTGAGCAGAGTGTTGGTAAAAAGACTCATTCTTGTACTCACACCTTTCATGCTACTGGTTCTTTGTACGAGTTCGCTATCCTGGCAAAGATTCTTTCTGACTCTGAGCATGCACTACAAAAAGGGGCAAGAAACCCAAAACTTCTCGGGGTTTGAGTTGTCCACTTGCTGGCCAGAGTTTGGGCTGTTCGTCTTCGGAGCAAGACCCAACAAGGGAACGTGGAGCCTCAGAGGGTGTGGATAGGGCAGTACCACGAAGAGACATGTTCTAGTGAACGGAAGTCAGTATGGCTGACATTCATCTCAACAGTAGCTCAGTTTTCCACTACACTCACTGCGCCCCTGCGAAGTGACAATAGCAACGCTGTTACCACAAAGTGCACTACACGCATAATCAACACGCAGAGGAAAAAGTAAAGTACCAGCTACGCGAGACAGCACATTTTGACATAAGGTCCAGTGGACTCTTCACCCAGTGAAAAAGGCTTGTACCATTGTAACTAATTAAAAGCTGCCACCAACCATCAATCTCCCCACAAGCTATGGAAGGGGGCAGTATACACCCTCCACTGTGAGTGTGGGTACAATGGGTGCACCTCCCAAACTAGCAGAGCATAAAAGTCTGCTTCAGGCTTCACAGTCTAGCAGAGACTGAAAGTCTACTAGAGGAATCGATAACAGAATAAACCAGCAACAAATACAGCCCACAGGGCTCCATGTTCCAGTCCACTGTGCAAGAGCAAATGGACTGCAGAAGATAGAAAAAGAATGGTGCACTTCAAGGTGCCATTCGGGTCTTTCACCCCTCTTTGACCCCACCAAGCACTGGTCTAGATGCTTCAACTTAACTATGAATACACATATCTGTACCGTCAATAAGTGAGCTTTTGTGCTCAAGGCATATTGTATCCCAGTTTCATATCACTACAACCTTATATAATGACTCACAGGCAAACTGTTGTGAGTCAGAAACCAAGGTTTAATGTTTACTATATGGCGGCCCCTTGAGGATGGTTTTCCTAGGTTATGTTACAGTACTGATATATGGATTTGAACGTTCATGCATTTATTAACTAATAAGTATCATGCTTTCGATATACCCAGCTGGAAATGGATCTTTGAGCAGCAATACTAACCCTAACTGGGATAACCCGGGATGTCTGTGAAAACAATTGTACAGGGTGATGGTAACTGGTAGCTAAAACACATACACCTAAAACAAAAAAAGCCAGAATTTTCGACTTTGCCAGTGCTTGTTAGCAGTATCAGATAAACGAGTAACAGCAAAATTGTTGTGAATAATTAGAACTGACAATATTTAAATTCTGAAACTGAATTTAACCTTGCTGAGGTCATTGGGAAAAGTAGTGGTCTTCGGAGTGGCTCAATCACTCCTCTTCTTCCTTTGACGTCACTTTTCCCTGCAATCTCTCGCTCTGCTAGACAGTATGCCCTTTCTTTTTCTCTCCACATCTTTCTGAAATCTTCCATCTACATATCTCACACATTGTGCAGACAGCATGCCAAGAGCACAGAGCAGAGAGGGTGGAGAGAGGAGCTTTCACCTGTCGCCGAGCCCCGGAGCACAGGACTCCAGGGTCCAGAGTTCAGGGTGGTGTTCCGCGAAGGACAAGAGAAGAACAAGAGACAACAGAGATAAGGCAGGGTGATGTGACTGAGCGCAGAGGGTGTAGCCATCCCCACAAAGTGTGAGCCCGGCCCCCACGGAACCGGCCCTGATAGGTCTGGGCTCGACTTGTGGGGTGGCCTGGTACACATCGGCCGGAGGAGAGTCGGTGTGTGGAAGGAGAAGGAGGCCCGCTGAGGTGTTTGTGTCTGAGCCCTGAGCCCTGAGCCAGTCGCAGAGTATTAGGGATGAGGAGCTGCTAATTAAACACAGGCCAATATAAAGCCTCCTCTGCTTGACAAAGGACTAGGAGTGGAACATAAATGCAGTCTAAAGTATAATGAGACCATGGAAAATCAGTGAGGCACGAGAGCCTGTGGGTGTGGCCTCGGAAGAGCAGGTGAGGCTCAGAGCCCCATGTCCCTTATTGCAGACACGGAAGCAGCCGGCATTAGGTCGGTGCAGCTTGCTCCTGTGGTGGGCCGTCGAACGCACTCCCCTCCCCATCTTCGACTTCCATGCCCCAGGGTGGACTTAATTAACCATAGGCTGCTCAGTGAGAGCCAGAGTAAGAACATAGTGAACAATTTTGATACCGTTCCAAATTCCCTCAGCTCTTACCTAACAGTGTATTAATCGTTGGACGAATTTGGTGTCCAGTGGCCTCAACCAGGTGGAAATTTGATGAAATTGTGCTGTTTGGGTAGAAGGCCAGTGGCTGAGGGTTGTTGAGGGTTGAGGTATGACCACCAAGAAGCTGTGCTCATGGAAGTTGATCTTTACAAGAGCCTGTAAAAAGACCAAAGACAACCCCTTGAGAAAAAATGCATTGCAGATAAATACCCTAAAAGGTTTTATTGCTATTTCCAATTTTTTTTTCTAAAAGAGAGGCAGGATTAAATAAAGTGGCTGCGGCGGAGAATAATTCTGAATTGCCCACTGGAAATTCTGAGGTAGAAGTTGAATTTACTCCCCAGGACAAACCAAATCTCCAACACACTGGTAGATCGTGTGATCCAGCCAAGTATTATAACCAGGGAAGAAGGACCTCCGAGGGAAGATTTTACCCTCCCTGATATTGATTTTGCCCCTAATGGGCCTCAGACATCTAGAGTATCTGCTGATATCTTACCTTCTTCAAATCCGGTGGAAAACATTATGGATACACCTATTGGTCCCTTCATCAAGATGCAGCTTTTTAGCAGTACTCCCAGTGGAAATTTAATAATAAATGCAAGGGCGTCAGTCGCTCCAGAATTGTTCTTGAGTCCACATTCATTATGTAATCAACCGGGGTACAAAGACCTGGTGTCCGATTCACTGCATTGTCTGGAAAGAGTTTTGTCCTCAATTCTGTCTCTGATGGAGAAATCTGTGACCAGTTCTGATCACATTTTGAATTCTCTTCTGCCCCTAACAAAATTTGAATATTAGACCAAAGAACTCCAGTTGAAAAAGCTACTTCTCTTGCTAAATCCTGTAATAAATCTGACCCTTCTAAAGATGTATGCCTGTCCCACCATCATTATTGTGGCTCCAACTCAAATAAGTCTTGCCAATTGTACGCTGCCTTAACTTTTAGTTGCAAGGAGTTCAGTATCAAGGCAGGGACGCCCTTTAGCAGGAAAAAGAATAAGGAGAAATTGGACTTATTTGAAAAAGACCAGCTATTTTCTTTACAGAAGGGGATAGTTTGTTATTGCCTTCGACCTCCTTGTGTTTAAACGAGACAAAAGGGAGAAAGGCAAAGAATGTCTTCCCCATCTTTAAAAAAATAGAGGCTGTTATAGTCCCGCCACCCATAGCGGATGATCAGAAGATCAAAAGCAAAAGTAAAAATAAAAGCGAGAACATGCAAAGGAATGCAAAGAGGAAAAAGCTATGTTGACTAAATAAAAAAAGAACAAGAAGACTTCGCTTCGATTCAAATGTGGTCTCAAATTCCATTACGACTACTGCAGAGGTAGAAGAAAGACACATTGAAGCAAGTACACGACCCTCTTCATTGTTACCAGGGAATTTCTGTGATTCAACATCGAACTTGCAAGGAGATAATGTACCTGTTTCTAGGCCAATAATTGTGTCTCCTACGTATAATTTGAACCCCAATGCTGCATTATTTTTCGGGGGATAATGTTATTTATAATCCTAAAGTGAGAGGCCTCTGTGGGGATATTTTGGCCAATAATCCGTTGTTGGTCCCTTTGTCTTTAGAATTTTATTACATTTTAAATCAGGCGTTGTATCTGAATTGATCCTTTCTATTGGCTTATTTTTCTGATATCCTGACATTTAAATGGTACCGAGTAGTGGCCTTGCACAGGTTCATGTTTTAGATCATGGTAGTAATGGAGGGGCTAGAGTGGCTTTCTGTGCGAAGTGGATTTCCAACGTAATAATCAAGAACAGTGATAAGTTGCGATGTTGTGGTATTGATTTCCTTGTCCCACAGAAGGAGAGTGCCTCTAAAATTTACTCATACAAGTTCAATGGTCTTAATGGCCAGGTCAAAATGCCATTCTGGCCTTTCTACCCGCAATTGGAGTGGGAAAGTAATGTGTGGGTCTCTTTTGGAATATATTGGGCTAAGCCGTCCTGCATTACTGGTGAAGAGAGGACATGCAAGAGGAGGCATAGCCATATTGCTCAGTACTAATATTAGATGGTTATGTAAAGATTTTTAGCATGTCTATTATTTAATCCTGGCAGTAAAGATTGGATTCGATGAGAATCATGAAGTATAGGTTCACTATTAATTGTAAATGCTTACATCCCTCCAGACTCCACTCATTCTCACCTGTTTTAGAACCTGTTTTACTTTATTTCCATTACAATATTAAGAGAGTATTGTACACATTTAGCACTGGTTGGCGATCTGACTGGCAAAGTTTCTATCCACAGTTTAAGGTTGTTCACAAATGCTTCAAAAGAGGAAGCTTTTAAAATTCCTCCAGCTATGTTTTCTAGTAATAGTTGGGTAGATAAAAGAGGCTTGCTCTTATTAGAAGGCTTGAGAAAAACAGAATTACTAATTGTTAATGGGAGCATAGGAAATTACATCCCAGCGAAGGTTACAGATAAATCCATTTCCGGTGGGTCTATCATTGATTATATAATTGTTTCAGCTGTCACTTTTATTAGGTTGTCACATATGGAAGTGCAAGAAAATACCTATAGCAATCATATGCTGATCTCCTGTGAAGTTGATATGACCTTAAAGGAAGTAGGTCCTTGTAATTTTTAAAGGTAAATCAGTTAGTTTAAAAACATCAAATGGCAGAATATACTGGAATACAAAAGCATCTTTCTCTTCCAGTTCTATCGGTATCACATGGACTCTGTATCATACTCTGGTTTCTGCCTGTAAAACGAATTATCTACTTACGTGGCAGAGACCATATCGGTATCCGATAATACATTTAACATAGAGAAATAAACAAATTAGTGAGCGCTCAATTCCAGAATTTCTCTTTAGATCGTATTAAATCTTCTAAAGAGGAAAAGATTAAGAAAAACAAGTCTCCTAAGGAAAGAAAAACAAGATTATAACTGGGGGTCCAGTTAAAAGTGGCAGCATCAGGAAATGATGCTAAAAGGTATTGGGAAACAATTTCGGATAGTTGCGGTTCTAAGTTAAAATCCCTCCCAATTACTATAAAAGAAGCAGATTGGAGAATTTATCTTGAAGAACTCTAGTCTGCAAACCCTGATTACGTTTGGCCATCTTTCCTTATAACCGTAACATCTACATCGCCCCAGTTATGCTATGCTCCGAGGTGTGAGATAGTGGGACTCATTAAGAGATTGAGCAATAGACCCTGATTTAATTCCTATGTCAGTTATCAAAAAAGAGCCTATGTTGTGGGCTTCATATCTTACTCCTCTTATTGCTTATTGTTACCAGCAGGGTATGACTCCCCCCTCCTGGTCTGGAATAATTTTTATTCAACTTTTAAAAAAAGGTCTTAGACACCTTCCTGGCAACTACTGCCAAATAGCTTTATTAGATTCAGTAGGGAAAGGTTTTGCCCAGAGTATTTTGGATCAACTCACTGGTTGGGTGATGGAGGAGAACATTCTTCCTATTGAACAAGCAGAATTTAGGAAAAAACACTGCTCTTTGGGTAACATCTGTATGCTGAAACTTATTGAGGAAAAGTACACTTTAATTGGAGGGACAAATGTCTACATTGGATTCATAGATTTTTCAACAGTCTTTAATAAGGTAGATTGGCCAACTCTCTGGAAAAAATTACAAAAAATGGGTATGCCTGCCCCCTTTCTAACACTTATTATTGGTTTACACTCTTCTACTTGTTGTCAGGTGCTATGAGGGGGAGATCAAGGATTATCTTCTGTGATAACAACAAAAAATGGGTTGAAGCAAGGATGTTTGTAGGCACCTCTACTTTTCTCTTTGTACATTGCAGATTTACCCAATTGCTCTGCTCCTAACAAGGGTGATGCCCTGAAGACAGGTGGCTGTCCCTTTTCCTGTCTGATGAACGCAGACGTAATTCTAATTATGTATTTAACTACTAATGGGTTGAATAAGAAGCTAATGTCCCTTAAGCAGTATACTGCTGTACAATATCTGAAGATAAATTATCTAAGAGTAAAATCTTGATTTTAAAAAGTTGAAAATGTGGAAAGAATAGCAAATATATTTAAAGTATTGGCTTAGAGAAACTTGAGATTGTAAATTCTTACCTTTACTTAGGGAATATGGTAACTGGCAGTATAAAGGATAAAGCCCACATTGAACTCTTCTCCTACATAGCTGGTTCGCATGCAAACGGGTTACGTGCATTTCATAACATAATGGGCTGAAGGCATTTTGTGCAAATGCTTTCTGTTTTTGTAAGTGAAAGTCTCTTCAACACTATTATCTGCTATTTAATCTATTTAGATAGAAAAATGGGGCTTCCTTGAAAAGATAGAAGGACAGATGTTGTGTACACTATGTAATTTTAATATATATGTTTCGACCCCTGCTATGAGGTTAGAATTCGCCCTGATACGCTCCTATGTTCAAGGATTAGCTAGAGTGATTCAGTGGGGCTATCAGTTGAAGAACAGTGAGTCAGATTCTATAAAGGGCCTTTTGAACCAAGACATTTTTGGTTCAGAAGCAGACAAATATTCCTTCCTCTGTCATTTTATTTTAGCGTTGAAAACTTTGATGTACAGGAGGAGTACAGGAAGAGTCTGTGACTTCCCTTTCCCTTTAAGAATTTAAAAACCTTTTAAGGAGTGCTAGCTGTACTGTTAGTTTTCAGCAAGACCTTAAGTGCTACAAGGTGAAGAAAAGGTTGGAGGAAATATCCTCAACTTGCTATCCAAGAGAAACCCTGAAGTATTCGGCTTGGAATCTGGATCATGGGATCCACCGCTTGCTGATTTTATTTTGCATGAATTTACTTTTGTTAAATGATTTAATGTAAAATTGGTCATCTTCTGTGAGAACAGGGAATGATTGTAACATGTAATTTAGGGATTCAGAACCACAACCATGTCCTGTTTGTCTGTCCAGCCCTGCTATTGAATCAATATCAGCTGCTACTGCCAATGTGTTTACAGAATAATGTTAACATCATAGCAGCAGCACATGGATTTCTTTTTAATCCAAAGAATGAAATAATATGCACAAGAATATCTAACTTCTTTAAGGAGTTTTTGTACTTATTTTAATTCTTTCACAATATTGCTGTATGGGGGAAGGAATTTATGGGACTGTTTTCTTGTGGAGTAATTTATATATATTGATTGCTTTGATGCATGAGGGGGAGTTCCTTATGTGATTCATGGGAGAATAAAACTAAACACAAGTTCACTGTTTTGGCCTCCGGTAATTGTTATTAGCAAGAAAGCACATTTTGGGTCTAGATGTAGACTTCTGTTATGACTGTCATTGATTTGATTTTCTCTGGAGGAATTTGCACAAACTCTTTTCTGCTATGAGGGAGTGAATCATTTGCACAAAATTGTAACTTTTCTCTCTATGTTTTATGAATTGATTCTATTCACAGAAGGTTTAATTATAATGAGATTATGTATGTATTTAATTCGATTTAACTGAATGTGGGTAAAGGATGTAAATAACTATTTACTAAATCGTATTATTACAACACAATTGTGACTCCGTTTTAATGTAATTTATCTTATCCTTCTGTGGACCTCATTTGAGATCCAAATCTTAATAAAGAATTGAATTGAATATATCACACATAATCTTTCTCTCCATCACTACTTTTTCACTCTGTTCTTCATTCACTTCCTTGTATCATCTACCCTTCACTTTTTTACTTTCTCTCTCTCCTGTAAACGTGATATCTTAATTTCCTTTGGCGTTGTCAACATTTAAGCTTCTATGTATACCTCCTTCACACTTTCTCATAAAATGGTAATTTCAGTTGGCACATATGTGACCATCACTCTGTGCTCTCTGCAAAGAGAGTGACTGGATGAGCAAATGGTTTTAACAGTTTTATGACCAAGTTACAGGTTCGATGAGCCGCTCACACTGCCTCTAACCTCAACTTCAGAGTTCTAAAACATGCACTGCCAAGTCATGAACACCAATCTACAACCTGTGCTCATCCAGGCACCAAGAGGCGAATCAGTTCACTACACACACTATCAAATAACCATATGCTACATTTAAAAAACTACAGAAATGCTACATCTGGAAAAATAAATACTCAAGGTGAAGTACAGCATGTGAAATGTAAAAAGGGACTGCATTGCTGACATGGGATGCATTAGGTTTCTACAATGATTGTTAAGAATCAGTCAGTGTTTTTGCCTGCAAAATGAAGTACTTGAAAATCGGGCCCGGTAGGGACTCTTTTTTAAGTCAATTTTTATTACTGCCGGGTGCAAGCTCAGTAGGTCCTGCCACACTTAAAGCTCTGCATACTCCAGAAAGGACAGCCTCACCTCCTGGAACTACAGTATAGGGTCGCGCTCCCTCCTGGTGCCGAAGCAGAGAACGCACGGAGAGGTAACAGCACAACAGCCAAATCCTCAGACCCTTTCTGAGCCACAGCCCCAGGCCCAGATGTCCCGGGTCCCCAGGTTCAGATCACATGCCATAAATTGTGGCCACAAAGGCGCAGAAACAAGCAGGAAGTTACCTCTTAGCTTTACGAGACGTTTGAAGGAACATCGATTTCTTTGCTTCGGTCTGGACAGGACACGCTGAACTAACTGCATGGAGACGGAGTACAATATGGATCGCTTTTGTAAGAGTTGCTGACAGATACATCAAAACCTTAATTGCCGGCACACCGTTGTTTGATATGCCTGATTGTTGAAGACATAATGACAATACGCTCTGTAGAATTCAATATGAACACACTTTGAGTGATACTGTTCAGATGCTGACAACCAGACACAAAGTTTATTTATGCAGAAAGATTTAAGGAGAACCTCTACATTAAATCATTCTACTGAAATACCTCTAGATGGCAGAAGTGTACAGTAGATAGTAAAAAGGTATTTTGGCTCTTCTGTAACAGTGCCTTGATTGCATGTGGGGGAAGAATAGATAGTGGGATTAGTAAATTAAGAATGCAGGTTAAATATGTGTTTACAGCACTGCTATTTGCTTTTTACCTACTAAGGGCCTGGTTAGGATGGCACTAAAGGGACTTGATGGGGTTAGAGGGTGGCCACAAACCTAATTATCATAGCTGTGCAAACATGGAATTTTGTGTGTGGTGAGGATGGAGGGCAGAAAATGTAGGAGAAAAATAATAGTTCTGGAAGAGAGGGCGCCTGCAAAGCTGTACCTTACCAGATAAAAAGTTATAGCGGTGAAAGGTTCGGAGGCCTGGCTGCTGGTGCACCCAGAGCCTCAAGCAATATTACCGGACTGCTGGTGCTGAACAGCAGGCCAGTGTGATTGAGTGAAGCAGAATTCCACAAAGTAATTCCGCTCCGCCCACCTCTTCATCAGGGCCTAAGTGTGACCAGTGCTTAATTTGAGCCAGTCGTTTCCAGTACTCAGCAACTGCACTTATTTCTCAACCCAGCGCTTATGACAGTCTGTCACATAGGGGCACTGTCTAATTTAGAGATAAGCACAACAGTTGTTTATTAATTCAATATACATTAGAAATGCTGCGATTACTTACCTGTAATGCATTACTCTGAGTCCTTCTCTCGCTTTGATGACTCACTCAGTGAGGCACCTGTTCCTCCAATCACAACCATTTCCCACAGATAAAAATCCCTTCCCCCTCCTTACTTCTTGTTCCATACCTATCCCAAACACCAGATGGGTGGACTGGTCGAAAAGGGTGGGAGGGAGGGCCCGAGTCATTACGGCGAGAAAAGGAATCAGCGTAATGCTATTACCGGTAAGTAATTGCATCATTACCCCTTCATCCCTTTCGCCATGATAGCTCACTCATTGAGGTGTACCTAAACCAAAAAGTGGCCAGGACAACCGCACAGAAAATGCAAACAGAAGGTCAAGCCACCAGCAAAAACAATGTATAATGCGGAAGCCAGCATAGCGAAACCCAACAAATCTGGAACCACAGGACCCAGACCACCCAACAAGGAGATCCAAAGTGAGAAAGAACAGTCCAAAAGGCAGCCCAACAGAGTCCCAGCCAGAAGAACCAGGAACCCCAGCCATGGAAGTAGACAAGCGGCAAGGAGATCTCCCAAGGACCCCAGGTGGAGAATAAAGACCAAACTGCTCAAAAACAAGCAGAAGCACAAACCGACTGTAGTATCCTGGTCTGGCTTGTTTAAAATGTGCCAGTGGAATGCTGACAGTATGATGCTAGCTAGAATGTTGGGAGTGGGAATGGACAGTTGGTGAAGGGCTGAGCACCTGGAAGGTTGCTCCTGGTGGGGCTATATACTGGCTAAATACTGGCTAATGACTGCTTATTACTGGCTGTATTTCTGATCTTGTAACCAACCTCAATAAATCTACATGAAACTACTTTCTGGATCCTGGCTTGATTACTACAATTTTATGGCGACGATTTGAACTAAAGAACCTGCGTGTGCTACCTCTGTAACCTTCAATTTCAAGTCTACTTCAAGTCTGGAGTACCTACTATCAAGCGAAAGCAACTCAAGCAACTACAGCTGCGATTATTCAAATAACTGGCACATCATAGCCCCACCAGTGACCTCTGCAACGGTCGCCCTCTACGCTTCGGTGCCAGTTCCTGTTTTAACTGCAGCTCAAGTCTCTGTTTGCTGTCAAGAGAGGGTAAGCCTCTGCTGTGCCCTCAGGAGAGGGTAAGCCCAACGCCTTGGTCAAGTGCTGTGCCCTCTGCTGTGCCCTCAAGGGAGGTTAAGCCTCTGCTGTGCGCTGTGCCCTCAAGAGAGGGTAAGCCTCTGTTGTGTGCTGTGGCCTCAAGAGAGGGTAAACCTCTGCTCTGCTGTGTCCTCAAGAGAGGGTAAGCCTGTTTTCTTGTGCTGTGCTTTCAGAGGGTAAGCCTGACTCTCTGCTGTGCCCTCAGGTGAGGGTAAGCCTGACTCTCTACAACGTTTTTTTTTAATGTTTTGTGCCTTCAAGAGACCTCAAAAACGGATTTTAGGCAACAAGTATAAGGCGTTGCTTTTACAGCGTCTCAAGCGTGCCAGCTCATTCAACAGACAACTGACAAGCGACAAGCAGTCGTCGTTCATTCAAGCCCCTTTTCAACAGACATGTGACAAGTGAAGTTAAGGAGAAAGAGTCATTGCTTTAATCTACAGGGGAAGATCCTGCATATTTTCTCTATGCGCAGAGTTTTTTACGCATGGCCCGTGTTGTGGGTGGTTGGTTTTTACGAGTGACATCTATTCAAGTTTCAGTTTCACTTGTGACTTCGGGGTAAGTTTACTTTTATTCCTATTTGGGCCCCAGTTACATTCTCAACGCGTGGCAGTTTAACCGTCATGGTGAATTCAAAGTTAGTGCGCACGAGCCATGCAACGCACGCGCCTACCTGTGCACTCTTGTCATCCCGCGCGTCTTTTCACAGTCCCCACGTCACCTCCAACTCGGATCCTTTATGCTTCATTGTGTCGTTTTGGTGCACGCTGATGCCGGGAGTCACCCGGTACAGCGTGAAAAAGCGTGCCACCATCTTGGAATCATCTGCCTCATTTGCTATTTCATGAAGTGTCATTTTGCCAGCCACGATATCAGTGCTTTCTGCCAACCATGGTTTAAATAAAGTTTATTCAAGGTTGCTCTGTCAGCGGAGCCGTCGTGGGAGCAAGAATCACACTCGCTTCATAATTTTTGCCTGCTCGTGGATTTTCCTGAACATTGAGCCTGATCCGGTGACTCTGTGTATTTGTTTGTTTTTTTTGTTCCATGCCAGCGTTTTTTTAGAAACTGCAACTTGCTGGTATTTCTTTCTTTATTGGGAAATACATATGTGACAAGGTTAACGGAGCGCAAGTGTCTTTTCAATTACAACAGTGGCTTGTTATTATTGGAGGTGGCATGCTTTTCTCGAGGGGAGTGTAATGGTGTTAAAAATTGTGAAAACTTGTTTCTGTTCATTCTCACCATTCTATATTTGCATTCAACCTCGAAAGGCTAATTGTATTTCAGTCAAAGTGTTTCGTTTCGTTTGCGGATCACACTGTTAACCCTATTTCTTTTATGCACGATGTCTGTTGGCTTATCTGGAGGTGGTCATTTTTGTGAAGTGTGTTTTTTGGTATTATTTTTTTTTAATGTGCATATACATTGACCTCCAGTCAGGTGCATTTTCTTTAGTTATTATTTTTCATAGGGTGTCATGACTATGTTGGTCATAGTGTGGGGAACACGTAACTATTAGTCTTACAAGGTGATGGTACTATTTGTTTTACTTACCTCTCTTGTGCAAAACGTATTTGTTCTCCGCACGAGGTCTGTTCCTCAAGTTGTTTTCACAACGATTACAGTGTACTGTGTCTCATGTACACAATGTTATGTGTGGACTACTGTCCCACTCGCACATGCTAATCTAAGGACCTCTCCGCGAGGTGTGTTAGGGTTATGTCTCTAGTTTATGTGCATATTAGTTGATCTCTAGTAGAGGTGTGTCGCGTGGACGTGTGTCCCGTGTTTTCTATGCACAATCTGTTGACCTCTCCAGAGGTGTGTTGTGGGGCTTTTCCCCGTCATCCGGTGCATATCAATTGTTACCTCCAGTCGAGGTGCGTCCGTAGGTGGACATCACATTATTTGTCAATTGCCTCCACGGCAGTGCACGCTGTACCTTTCTTAGTGGTCTAAGGTTGGTCATGTTTTTTTTTCAAAAGTGCACATATTTATACCTTCACTCGAGGTTTACCATGCAGAATCAAATATTGTTACCCTTGGTGGGTGTGTGGTTTAAGTCGCCACAGTGCATGGGTCGCGTTACTCTGGGCGTTTCAATTGTTCTAGTTTTGTTTTGCACGCTGTAGCCCAGTTGTATTCTATATTTATAATCTCGTTTTCATGTTGTTATTGGGGAAGTGTGAGTACTTGGATTCCTCTTCTTCTCTGTCGTCTTGTTTTCTCCTGATGTGAGCTGTTTTCTTGTATTTCTACCTGGCCAGTGGTTATGCAGAGGACAGTCATTAATGGATGTTTCCTTCTTTTATTCTTTGGAATGGTTGTTTTCTTCTTTTATTCTGTGGAAGGGAAGATGGGTGTTGTACGTCCTTTCATTATATCTTATCCCTTTCTCTCTGGTGTTTTTGTTAGGTTGCTATCCTGGGAAGGGAAGATGGGTTTGGTTGTTGTTATTCTCTCTCATCTCCTTTCGTTATGTTTTGCATTTACTCTTTTACGTGTTTTCCGGTTTTCTCCTTCTTGTAGCCTGTGTCTAGTTTCTGTTCTTTTTCTCTCCTGTCATTCTAGATTTTGGCGTTTCTTTTTGTTTTGTTGGAACAAAGTGGGATATGTAGTATCCTGGTCTGGCTTGTTTAAGATGTGCCAGTGGAATGCTGACAGTATGATGCTAGATAGAATGTTGGGAGTGGGAATGGACAGTTGGTGAAGGGCTGAGCACCTGGAAGGTTGCTCCTGGTGGGGCTATATACTGGCTAAATACTGGCTAATGACTGCTTATTACTGGCTGTATTTCTGATCTTGTAACCAACCTCAATAAATCTACATGAACCTACTTTCTGGATCCTGGCTTGATTACTACACCGAGCAACCGGCACAATGCCGGAGTCGAAGGCAAAACCCCTGCCATGAGTGGGACCAAGCACACAAACATGCACAGGAGACCTTGAACATCCGCCCATGGACCAGGAGGAACAGAACCACCATCCGCCCAGCAAGCAAAAGGAGCACCACCAGTCCAGGAGACAGAGCAGAAACAGCACGAGGAAGGCCAAAAGACAGGGCCACAAAGATGCCAAGGATGCAAACGTGGGGTCAGGAGAGCCCGCAAAACCCAAAATGGGCACAACACTAGAGGGATAGGACAGAGAGTAGAAAACCCTAAAAAGTCACAGCAACCAGACCCCGATCAACTACCACACCCCCACAAGACGAACGGATGCCAGACAAGCCCTGCCAGGAGGAAACCAGCACCTGAGGCAGAGAAACAGAAAGCGGAATCACAAGCGACTGAGCACACCAAACCAGAAACAACTCCCAGGCTGAGCACAAGAAGAACAGGCAACAACATTCCGAACAGCGTCACAGAAGAGAAAACCCAGGCAGAGAAACCACGGGTGGATGAAACCAACAGCAACTGCCACTCCAGACCCATAACCATCTCCAGCAATAGAATAAACAGACAGAACGGGGAGCCCTCCTTCCCAGAGCAAGTAAAAAGGATTGAAAGCAATCATCAGGCCCGCAGGCCAATGAACTGCTAAGCAACAGAATGCAGAGAAATGATGTCCTCGCTGCACCAAGATGCTATGATATGGCAGAGAACCCATCACTGGCAGCACAAGTAAAAGGGCAGCGGAAAAGAAACCCCAGTGGACCAACAGCCAGCCAGAAACGGGAAGATGGACATCCTCATCAGATGAAGAACAGCCAGCAGGGGAGC
The DNA here is from genome assembly GCF_964204655.1 of Triturus cristatus. Lineage (NCBI taxonomy): Eukaryota > Metazoa > Chordata > Amphibia > Caudata > Salamandridae > Triturus > Triturus cristatus. The sequence continues at coordinate 507,715,901 of NC_140587.1, forward strand.
CAACAACCCAGGGACTGGAACACAGGCCATTCATCAGGACCAGGAACCGGACAATCATGACTCCACAGCAAACCACAGAACTGCTGAAGATAAGGATAAACGGGCATGAGCAGAAACGCAACCTGCAGAATGAAAGCCATGGAGACCCCAGGAGACAACAGGGGAAGGAGCTGCTGCAAGGACAGAAGCCAACAGAAAGCACCCATGCTGGTAGGGACGCCAGGTCAGCCCACCCTTACGTCGCCACCTGACAAGTCAGGCCAGGAGAGCTACATTGAGGAACCCGCACGAGGAAAGGCAACCGGGTGCATGTACCAAGACACCAACACACTTGACCCCTCACGCCAGGCCACAGCCAAAGCCCCAAAAGACAGCATCAAGGAACAAGCAGGCAAGGTCCCATAAGAGGCAGCTCGAGCACCAGCGAAGACTAAGCAACATATGGCAGCGGACCACCATTCACTTGGTGACCCACATGAACAGAAGGCAAACAAGCATCAGGATTGAATGAGGACCTGCCAAGAAGAGGAGCCAAAATAAAACATCCCAACAGAAGGTGGCAACAGCATATCCAGTGCAGAGGAGTGCTAAAGAAAGCGGTGAACCTGGCAATGCTCAGACACTACACAAGAACCAAAGGAACAGGCATGGAATACATGTTCAAAAGCTGGGAGAAGCAGCCACCAGTTCACTGAGCAGCTTGGCATCCCCAACAGCAACCGAAGAACAAAAATGGACAGCCAGAACAGTCCACCACACCACGACCAGAGAATCGACAGGCCAAGATAGCCAAGGAGGTCACAGACACCCCAACAAGAACGGCAGACACAACAGCCAGGAATGTAACATGGTGAGCCATCCAGACAAGGGCATCTGACACACTCACCCCCACCGGAGCAGTCATAGCCAGCGGCCCAAAATCCTGCCTCAAGAATCAAAATCAACAACGCCCCATAGGAGGCCGCTAAGGGAACAAATCAGAGGCCAGGAAAAACTCTACCCGGCCACCATCCACCTAGCAATCCACACGATCCGAAGGCGAAAAGCCCCAGGAATGAATGAGGAGCAGCCAAGAAGGAACAAGCAGGTCAGAAAGAGACAACAGATTCACCCCTCCAACCAACACAAAGGTGAAGCAGAAGACAGTGACCATCGCCATACCTCTGGGGCGATTTCCCCTCTCCTGAATAGCCACAAGAGAGACGTGCAATAGCCCATACTGTCACTTGTGCACATAACAGTGACCCCAGCAGGAAGGCAACCGCTCACAGAGATATCCACCCCCAAAGCCCCTGCCAAGCAGACAATGTGGAAGCGTGGTAAGGCAGGCGAAAGCCGGACATGAGATTCCCCCCAGCATCCATCACAGGTGCTCCAAAGGCCAGGGATGCCAAAAGCTCGCAACCCAATCCCGCCGCACCGCAAGTAGGAAAAGAGAGGCACCAGGCCCGTGGAACCAGTGACGGCCTGCAGGCACAGGAAGACAGATGATGAGATGGAAATCTGGAAACAGACAGAGTACACAGACAGCTCACAAACATGTCCTCACTGCCCAGGAAATCACATCCCTTGTGTCACGCAAAAGCAGCATGTCGACCAGCCAGGGTAACTCAGGACAGGGGAGGAAGCAGAGGCCAAACGGCCAACAGCAGAGCCGGAGACACAGCAGGGCAGGAACACAGACCAAAAGACAAAAGGAAGGCAGACTCAGCGAAGGCCTGCCCCCGGGGGCAGCAAGGGTCGCAGACCAGTCTTCCCCTGGGGGATTCTTGCATGGCCATAAGGACAAGGCTGGGAGGGGGTCCTAGGGAGGTCACAGGGGCGGGTCAAGGGTGGGGTATAAAGGTGTCAGGAAAGGAGGTTCTGGCCTCTTTCCTGACACCTCACACCACCGGGATAGAGTTAAAAAAAATTAGTCCACCCACCCACCCTGCAGTTAAAAGGGAAAAGCGGTGAGGTCAAGCATGCCAGTTTAGGCCAGGTAGTAAGGCTGCGGGGTTGCGAAACTTTGGAGGGGGTGTTGAGTCACATATGGGCGGAGCCACCCCTTGGGCGGGGGGAAAGTACAGGTGATTGATGATGGAGCGCTGGGTGCAAGGAGCAGCGGAAGAAAGTCAAGAGAGGTTGTTTTAGAGGGCTGTGAAGGTGAAAACAGATGGATGAAGGAGTTTACAGCAGGAATGGGGAAGAGTGAAACAGATGAGATGTTTTGAGAATGGATGGGGAGTATGAGTTATTGTTGAATAAAGTTATATATTTGCATGTTATGTTTATAATGTTGTGGAGCTATGATAACATTGTCCTAATAAAATGGCCTTTTACGCTTCAAATAACAGCTTGGAGTGTAGTTATTTGCGTGACAAGAGCAGGAAACAGCACACAGACCAGTGACAGACATCGTCCAGACTTAGCAAAATAGAGGCCGGAGATGCACTGGCCCTATGACAAGGAGACAATCTCACAAACGTATCCATCCAGGGACATGATGCCAGCACAACTAGACCGTCAAACAACAACGCATTATGGCATACTGGAGAAGACAAGGTAGAGCAGTACAGAACAAAGAGCACCATAGACACCTCGTATAAAACCCATCACAGGGGAGCAAGAGGAGAACAGAACACAGGAGCCCTAGAAACAACTGTGGCTGGGCAGAATGCCTAACCATCGACCCCAGGGGCGCCAGCAGGCCAAACAGCAGGTTACTGAGGAGAACCGCAACTACGGCAACCCAGCCGAAAGCAGTGTCAAGACACAGCAGAAAAGACTCAAACAAAGAACATTGAGAGCCGCCAGTAGCCGCAAGCACATCAAAATGAATGCATCAGACAGCGGCACCAAAAAACAGGTGTGCACAACAATGAGCAGGCTGTTGAGCCAGAAGGGCAGCGCCTTGCAACTCAGCTTATGGGTACACGAACATGCTCAGGGACGCTTGTTGCAAAGCGGCTACAGACCGCAGGCAACCAAAACACGCCTCCCCCAGCCATTTGGAGGCAAGCATCCAAGAAGGTAGGACACAGCAAGCAGTTGAGGCCGCACTACAGGGAAAAAAATGACACTGGAAATCTGCATTACTGCCTGATGCAGAATGCCAAGGAGCCTCAGTCTTCCTGGCAACCAAAGCACGCCCCCAGCCGTCTGGAGGCAAGCACAGCATACCTCCATTCCAGGCGTGCAAGAAAGTGAAATGAGGGTGACCAGAAGTTGCAGCACCATAGGCAGACACCCTGTTGACTCCCACCGAAGCACAGGAAGTTCTGTCCCAATTCGTCTGCACCCAGGGCACAAGTCCTAAAAAAAGAAGTGGGGGGACGCTGTCACCGGAAGTGACGTCACAACAGGAATCTCATGAAAAGAAGTGGGGGGGGGGACGCTGTCACCGGAAGTGACGTCACAACAGGAATCTCATGAAAAGAAGTGGGGGGACGCTGTCACCGGAAGTGACGTCACAACAGGAATCTCATGAGTATTCATACGATGTCCTTTGCAACCCCCCCTCCCCCGAGGGGGTGCCCCAGTTGCACAACGAAGTGCTCAAAAGTGCACAAGAATCGATACAGAAGGACACACATTCCAAGCGTTAACCGCCAACGCCTGCTCGCTCTGCCTCCCAATCACTCCAGCCTGCACACACCACCGGTGCCTCTTAAAGTCTCCAATTACAAATATTAGCATATCTTTGGCAATTTACGGGAAACTTCCCTCCCACCCGGGCTCTCTGCTCACACAATGCTGTCCAGCTTTTGGGCAGGGGGGACGGCGTCCACCCGGAAAAATCTGGTAAAATAAGTGGGGGGACGCCGTCCACCCGCGTGGTACCCCGACTCGAGCCCTGTCTGCACCTCAGGCCACAAGGAACCAGAAAGCCGGAAGAGACCCGCGCAGTCTCCCAGCCCCACAGGCACTTCAGGTCATGCCTACAGGCAGCAGCTGAGGAGACACCAGGACATGCCCCCTAGCCGGCCAGGGGCAAGCACCACAGACCCCCGGCCTGGCCACAAGAAAGGAGTGCAGAGAGAAGCAAAGACTTGCCGCACTCACCTGGAGCTCCATACGCAGCCTCGCTGAAAGACAGGAACAGCACGCTGAGAAGAAAGGACTGTGCAAGCCACTCTGCGCAGCGTACCCAGCCACGCAGACACCATGTGACCGGGAACAGAGTCGCTGGAGCACCGCGCCAGCCCATTGGATTGTTTGGGGCACAAAAAAGGAACAGAAAATAAGAAGGGGGGGAGAGATTTTTATCTGTGGGAAAGGGTTGTGATTGTAGGCACAGGGGCCTCAATGAGTGAGTCATCATGGCGAGAGGGATGAAGAGGTAATGACTAATGCCCACCACCCAAGCCATTCTTATAGCTATGGGGGTCTGGAATGGTCTGAACTGCCACAGTTGTAAAAGTTTGATGGTTAGTAGTTGTGTCAGCACTGCCATTAGCAGCGCTGGCAGGGGCAATGGGTGGAGCAACCTGCAGTGGTCCCCTGACGGTGGCTCTGGCACTTATTATAATTCTTTTTTTTTTTTAACAAGTTAAGCACTGTAATTATTAATACAGCCAATGGAATAAAAGCACCAATGGTGAATGGTTCTGTTTGCTGCTGTATCTGACTCATTTTTGCGGTTTCCAACTCCAGATGTCTATACGAGTGGTTAGAAGAAAACAAACATTTCCTAGGATCATACACTCACCAAACACTGTTAATTATGAAATTGAGTCGGATAAGTAGGTCCTCGAGCGTAATATGTTCTAGAAAAAAGACAGAGGGGGATAGTATCAAGAAGTGGCGATAATTATCGCTAACCGCCGTTAGTGTGACTTTTTTTATCACTGTTTACCACGGGAAATTATTGCTGTGTTAGCGGCGTATTAACAACATGCCGCTAACAGTGGATACTTTCTCTTAACGGCTGAAATGTCCTGCGATAAAATTAGCGGAACGGCGATAAAAATCCTCGCGCTAACGTTAAAAAAGTGGTGATAAGCCCATTAGCTATAAAAAAACGCATGTTAGGCAGCTCAACATGAGTGATTTTTCCCTCTAACTTAAAAAATAGCCTAAGAGTCCACCTCCCATGGAAGAGATGCCCAAAAACATAGTTTAATGCAGATTGGAGCAGCCAGGGCCAAGTGTAGCACACATCAACAACCCCCTCAAGCCACCCAACATCCAGGATGACCACGATGAGAGCCTGGATGCCCCAATGGACCTGCATCTTGAGCCTGGATGCCTTCCTGGACCTGCGTCTGGAGCCTGGATGCCTCCCTGGACCTGCGCCTGGAGCCTGGATGCCCCGCTGGACCTGTGTCTTGAGCCTGGATGCCACTCTGGACCTGCGTCTGGATCCTGGATGCACCACTGGACCTGCGTCTTGAGCCTGGATGCCTCCCTGCACCTGCGTCTGGAGCCTGGATGCCCCGCAGGACCCGCGTCTTGAGCCTGGATGCCTTGCTGGAGCTGTGTCTGGAGCCTGAAGTGGGATGTGGAGGAGCTGTGGAGTCGATGAGCCGTGGCAGGAGACATTGATGTATGACGATCGCCAGTACCTGTTGGTGAAGTCTGGCAGGTCTCTTGGAGCCACGCAGCTGACCTGTGTGAGAAGACCGCCTTGCGACCCTTGGAACAGTTAATGGTAGAGGCGCTCCTGCGCACCAACGTAGTGAGGTCCGCATCGCATACTACAATCCACTACTACACCGGGGTGAACGGAGGGGATTACCAGTGGTTTGTGCCATCTCTCTGCATCACACGCCAGATGATATTGGGCTGGCCGTACGCTGTGGAGGCTGAGGCCTTCATGGCTAAGGGGACCCTGCTGCATCAACTGCATCGGGATATCCACCAGCGTACTAGGCGGTGTCTGATGTACCCAGCCGAGTGAAATCACACCTTGCTGAGGCTCCTGCTGGCTGAGTCACATACTTGTAGATAGTGCAGTGGATTGTGCCACGTAGATGACACACCCCCAGTGGCAGCTCTTCTGTTATGGCTGAAGAGCGTTGCCTTACCGCCTCAAACAGTGCAGAAGAGGAACAATCATCACATGATGATAACTCAATTAATGAATCAATCAGGGGAATTGTAAGCACGCTACTCACCCGTGATGGTATCAAGGCGCTGAGGGGGGGGGGCGGGGTGCAAAACTGTTAGCCGAAGAGCCAGGTCTTGAGGGTCTTCCTGAAGGTGTTCAGGGAGTGGGCGCGTCTGATGTTTGTCGCCAGCTCATTCCAGGTTTTGGATGCAATGTGGGAGATGGATCTGCCACCTGCTCTGGCTCTCTGGATGTGCGGGGTTTCGGCCAGTGCAAGTATGGAAGATTGGATGTCTCTTTTGGGTATGTGGAAGTTGATTCTGTCATTGAGGTATTTGGGTCCATTGTTGTGTAGGCCTTTATCGGCGTGAGTGAGGATTTTGAAGGTGACTCTTTTCTCCATGGGGAGCCAGTGGAGTCTATGTAGGCGTTGGCTGATGTGTTCGTGCCGGGGGATGCCGAGGATGAGTCTGGCGGCGGTGTTCTGTAATGTCTGGAGTTTGCAGAGTAGGGACTTGTAAATGCCGGCATAGTATGCGTTTCATTAGTCCAGTCTGCTGGTAATGAGTGCATGGGTGACTGTCTTCCTTGACTCCGGGGGGCTCCATTTGAAGGTCTTGCGGAGGATGCGGAGGGTGTTGAAGCAGCTGGAGGTGACGGTGTAGACCTGTCGGTTCATGGTGAGGGATGAGTTGAGTACGATGCCAAGGTTTTTGGCGTGGTCCGAGGGGGTAGGTGGGCTTCCGAGGGCAGCGGACACCAGTTGTTGTCCCATGCTGAAGGGGTGGTTCCAAAGACAAGGACAACTGTCTTCTCAGCGTTGAGCTACAGGCAGCTGTTGGTCATCAAGACTTCAACGTCATGCATTCCTTTCTGGAAGTTGAGTCTGGCGGTGGTGGGGTCTTGGTGAGGGAGAGGATGAGCTGGGTGTCATCAGTGTAGGATACGATGTTGAGGCCGTGTTGTTGGACGATGGCGACGAGGGGGGGCATGTAGATGTTGATCAGAGATGACCCCTGTGGGACTCCGCAGGTGATTACGTGGGATCGGAGAGGAAGGGTGGCAGTCTGATCCATTGGCTTCTTCCAGAGAGGAATGATCAGCGTCGTGTAGTCTGGCGACTAGTGTGCGGTGGGAGACAGTGTCGAAGGCCGCAGAAAGGTTGAGTAGGATGAGGGCTGCAGAGTGGCCTTGGTCCAGGAGGGTGCGGTTATCATCTGTGGTGGCGAGTAGAGCGATCTCGGTGCTGTGGTAGATGTGAGGAGGGCAGGGGTGGGTGGGAGCCCCCAAGTGGATGCCTTTCATGGTCAAGGCGGTGTATTCGGTTGTGACCGGCGTCCAGGTGGAGTTGGTGGGCTGGCTGGTGTGTTGGGGAGAGCAGGGGGCCGGCTGTGGCATCTGGTGGATGGTCGGCAAAGTTGTTGTAGAGTGTTTTGATCTTGAGGTAGAAGTATGTTCCGCGCTTATCGCTGAGGTCTTGGGACGGGGTGATGTCTGTGGCTTTGCTGCGTGGGTTGGTAAATTCATGAATGGCCTTGAAGAGTTGCTTGGAGTTGGTGGAGTTGTTGAGGATTTGGTTGTGATTTGGTTGTGGCAGTCCATCATGGCTTCCTTGTAGGTGGTGTAGATTTCGGGTGTCTTGGTGTTTCTCTAATTCTTCTCCAGGCATCTGCAGGTGCATCTTGCTTCTTGGAGATCAGTGGTGAACCAAGCGGCTTTCCTGGGGCGCCGTTTGTTGGACTTGCGCAGCGGGGCGAGCTTGTATGCTCAGTTAGAGATCCATGTGTGGAGTTCTCTGGCTGCGACGCTGGCATCAGGTGTGTTGGAGGCCGGGGTGGTGGTTAAGGTCTGGCAGCAGTGTAGGCAGGAGAACTGGCCGTGGGTCGTGTTTGGTGAGGCCTGTTGTCAGTTTCTGAGTTTTCCGTGGTTGAGTGCGTGGACGGTGGCTGAGCTGTAGCAGTGGCTGGCTCAAGATCCAGGGTTCCTGGCGCTGATCGCAGTCAGGTCACGGATGGACGCAGATGGGCTTGGCTTAGGCACGCCATCTGCGCGCCAGCGGCAAATGTCTGCTGCGCAACCGCACAGCGTCCGCCATTTAGGAGGGAGGAGGAACGATCAGCTGGGAGGTGGCAATGGGCAAGGACAGGGGCGGGGCCCACAGGGGCAGCAGCGGCAGGAAGCGGGAAGTGCGGGCTCCGAGAAGTCAAAAAAACAGATCACAAGTTAAAAACAAGGGATAACTAACTGATGTAATCATGCTATGTATCCTAAGGAGGTGGGAGGGTGGGTAGGACGCCTCCAAACACAGAGCAGGGCATGGGTGGATTGGCATGCCCACTCAAGTGCGCAATGACTGTTTGGTCGGCCCACTCAGGCCGGCCAAAGCAGTCATGCGCACTTCCCTGTTCGCAATGCAGGCTGCATTGCAGCCTGCATGGAGAACATGGCCATCCCTCCGGCCCCTGGCTGCATGACTTGTCCCGTTGCCGATTACCAATCCCACCGCTGCATCGATTGACTCAGGGGAGGGTGCCTGGCTGCCTACTTCCTTTTCCTGAAAGCAGACGCAGGAGAGCAGGCGCTACAAGGACACGGGACACAGCTTCGAGATAAGACTTCCCTCAATAAATATTTAACAACACACGCTCACACACACATCCCCGCGTCTATGCACCATCCAGTGTTATTTCCGGCGTTTACCACTTCACAGCTGTCCAGCACACTCCTCAGTTCTCAATGGTGGCCGCTGTGCGCCCATGCACAGCGGGCGTACCACTCGTGTGCTAAAGGCACATACGTAGTTGCGTCGCATGCTATCACCTCGCATTCCATTCCAATGCATACTAATACTTGGCACATTGCAACAGTAGAGTGGGTGTTGCATAGCGGAGACATAAAGATCACTGTTACCACTTCAGTGAGTGCAACCCAAAACTAAACTTTGCACCACAAACCCAACCGTGAACCCTGGAATTCCTTTTTTGAGCCCCCAATACACACACATAATCACATTTGAGACAAATGCACAACACATTTTTCATATTTTACCCCAACAAACACTATTTTACCCCCAAAACAGCCCATTTTTCATATTTTATCCCAACAAACACCCCTTTTTTCATATTTTACCCCAAGACAAACGTACATTTTCAAATGTTACCCCAAAACCCTTACACACCTGAGAAACTTTAAATTACCCCATTACTGACCTCACAATGTGTTGTGATCAAATGCGATGTTAAGGCACCCGCGTTGTCAGAGTTGCGTTGTCAACGATCCACTGCCTACATTGTAATGGTTGTCTCCAGTGCCAAAGGCAACCCATAGGCCACGGCGGTTGCGTCCGTCTGCCCCTGGACCTCGCTCAGCACCAAGGAGCATTCCACTTGGGCACTCCACCGCTACGACGCCAGTGCCCTCCTCGCCGTCAACCCTGGACGCCACCTCGCCTGCCAGGAACAACCTCTGTTCCATACCAGACATCACCTTCGCCATCATTGACGGCTGCAGTATCACCCACAGGAAGCACCCCGACCGTCAAGGAGGAGGCATTGCTGTCCTCTACAGAGGCACACTCCGACTGACAATGCACTCTAATGTGCCAAGGGTGACCATGGACCACGTCAACTCCCAGATCCGGACCAAGCCCAAGAAGATCCTCAGCGACACCCTCGCGTGGAGGCCCCCCAGGCCATGGCCCCCCATTCTCAAATACCATTGTAGACCTCATTGCACCCCAGGGTCTCCCATCCACCGACGACATCCAACTCGGTGAACTCAAGTTCCACCTGGACAACCCCAGTGACCAGAGCACTACCCGTTCCTGGGGAGGGTCACCAACATCAGATGCAAGCAGCAAGTCACCTCAACAGGCCACATAGCAGGACACATGGTCGAGCACATCACCTCCGCCAGCGGGTACTTTAACTACAGCCAAAACACCGGACTCTTCTGGACCGACCATCATTGGTAACATCACGTCTTCACTTTGCCCACCGGAAGCCACAGTCATCATCGCACCCCCTCGCAGCTGGATCAAGGCCAGCGAAGAACATCCCGTCAACTCCCACCGCACCAACACTCCAATAATGCTTCCAAACGATGACACCACAGCGCGCAACCACCACCGATGGATCTCCAACATCGCTGACATTTGGGCACCCCTCATGAACAGCACTGCGTCAGTACCTTCCGCCTGCCTGATGGCAGGCATGAGGGTGAGGCAGTGCCACAGGGATAGACTGGCCCGATGTATTGCTGGAGTTGCGTCATGGTTGTGACACGACTGCAGCAATGCGTGACTTTAGCGCAGGCAGATACGTCAGGATTCCTGACGTATCTTTCATTACTTGCATCATGGAGCGCTGACCAGTGATTACAGCGCATCCATGCTGTCGCAAGAAGGGTGTAGTGAGAAGTGTTGCAACGCTGTCTTGTCGCATCGCTGCATCACTTTTCATGACTGTGACACAGGAATGCGCACTATCGTATTGATTGTGTGCATTCCTGCACTGTAGTTTTGTCGCAGGGCAGAGCTGCAACATTGCTTGCAGCGCTTGCCAGCGCCAAAACGTTCAGATATATTGGCCCAACTTTTATCACCATTTTTAAGACCAGCTATTTTCTGGTGTTAAGTAACTGACTCTAACTGCAGTTAGAGGCAGTTTTTTGGCTCTTCAGAATTTCAAGGAGCCCCGTGATAATATGGAGTAGTGGTGTTTGTGTGCCTTTTTGCACGGGAACGCCTACTTTGCATGTCATTAGTGATAAATATCGCTAACATGCTTTGAGATAAAATAACGGGCCGCTATCGCCAAAAAACTCGCGCTAAGGCCCGCTAGCTGCAACTTGCTAATAGGGCGATAAAAGTATTGCCGCTTTAGCAACAGAAAAGTGCTGCTAAAGCGGCAATAGGTCCTTGATAATATGCCCCAGAGAGTTTAAATAAAAGCTAAAGAGAGACATTTGCAGCCAATGCACTGTGTCAACAGCATAGAAAAGTGGCTATGTTTGTTTTTACCCATCATTAGATAATAATAATAATCCACATTTGTAAAGCACAAACAATTACCCGTTAGGGTCTCTAGTCGCTGGGGGCCATCGGGAAGATTAAGCAAGCTATTGCCCAGAGTCACATGGTGCTGGGCTAATCTGCTGCTGGAGCCGGGGATCGAACTGTGATCGCCAGATTCCGGAGGCAGTCACCCTGGCCGCGGCGCCACACCTCTTCCCGAGGAGCACACACATTCTATATGAGCAGAAGATGGCAGCTGTGCAACAGGAAGTCCCATTCAAACGCAGAGGTCTCCACAGGGTGGTCTGATGAACTAGTGCGACGAGTGTTTAACTAGACAAGGGGCAGAATAGTGTGTGATAGTGTTCATGGGAATTTTCATCAAGTTACGGTTTCTTTGTTATTGAAAGCGAGTGCTCTTTTGAATGCAAGGCTTCCATGAAGAGAGTTTGTGCCAGGGACCTCCGCCCAAAGTTGTAGGCGTCTATAAGCGGATGACGCTTTCACAAACCAAATGAGTTTACGCAGGTAAGGACCCCGTAAGCTAGAGGGTGTCCTGCACGTTTGCCTGTCTACTTTTACACCTAGGGCTGACTGCATATTCAGCCGTCAGCATACATTCACGGGTAAAGCATTAGTGTCAGGATGTGCTGTGGCAGAGCGGGGTCTGTGTCCTAAATATGTGACCATGTCTAGTGCCAATGGAAATCTGTGTTTCAGTCTTGTTTGTACCTCTGCGTCTCTTGGTGTGCTCGTAATAAGAACTGTGTCTGCTGGCAGGGGTCTGCTGGCACTCACAGCTTACCAGGGTTATTGTCCCTACTGTAACAAAGTCTTCCATGTGAATCCATAAAAAGATCAAATCAAATACAATGGACTCTTATTGATGACGCAAACCAAAGGAGATTTGCCAATGGACTTTATCGATTATAATTTATCGATTATAATTTATCATCCCCCTGGTGTGGAGAGAGAATGACTTCAGACTTTTGTGTTGACTACATGCTGAACTCTTGCAGCTAAACCCCTTTTTGCAGACCCTATGCAGAACCTTCCTTGGACTCCAACCTAAACCATTTCTTAAGCCCAATTTCCCCTTTGAGTAGACTCTTAAAGACAATCCCTCAAGTCCTTTTATTTTCCTTACAGAGTTCCTTAGCCTGATGCTTATTTTCAACCTATTGAAGACTCTTCACTGAGCTTCAAAAATGCTTCTGTGGGTATTGCTTATACTTTTGTTCCTTATCCCTATCGTGTAAACTTGCTTGAACTCTGAAATCAAAGTATTCTTGTACCTGTGTTCGGGCCATTTAGATTTCTAATATATAGAAAAGATCAGAAGAAATCATTCTCCGAGCACTAAGTACTGATGTTGTTTTGTATTGAAGCCACAGAGCTGTTGGTTTGTTTAATTCTTGTTTGCCTAAACTTCTTTCAGAGGCTTGGCCTCCCTGTTGCTATTTTATACTTGTATAGTATGGTCTTGAATGTGATTTAATTTAACTTAATTTTTAACTTGTCATAAACACCCTTGAAATTGGCTACTGATTCCTGATCCTCATTGTGTAGCCAATGGTTGCATGGTTATGGAAATACACCACTAACTCTTTCTCCTCAGTACGAAACAAGATCTATCGGAGGACCAAGTTAGAAAGTAAGTAAGAGCTTAAGATCCAGCAGTAGAAATAGTAAACAGCCGGTAAATTCTCCTCCGCAGCAAGAGGCCCAGTAGCGCATAATCAAATATGTTGTATCAGAAGTATTATACATTATCCCCACTTCTACGATGTCACTATAGATTTTGTCATTTCTGTCACAGGTTGCATACATGCCATCATTTTAGAAGAGGAATATTGGAGATTTTAGAAAAATAATCGGGAGATTGTTTTTCTCCCATTGACTTCTACTGAGGCCTGATTTGGGTCCTTGTCATGTATGGGATTGTTAGGAGCATGGAGAAAGCATTATATGACAAAGAGTGCATGACAAAAATGTTGAGCTTGGGCTTCAGGAGCAGGTTACTGGCAGTGAATACTACGAGTTTCACTAGGCCAGTCCCGACTGAAGTCCTCCGAGGAATCGGGTTTTTGAATGCAGGAATCGGGAGGCGGTAGACTAGTTTGGAAATCGGTAGTCTCCTGCCTGAATCGGGAGGGTTGGCATGTGTGAGGGTGTCTTTTTTATTTTGTCACACATGTACCAGAGGTTGTGTGATGCGTCCATTACTATTGATAATGGCATTACTCCTAGTCCTACTTCTTTCCTTCCTTCAGCACAAGTGAGCCCCCGCCTCCCCCCAGACCTACCCCCAGCCCATAAAAACTCTGCCCGCCCTCACCTCCACCTGTACATAAAAGAGCAGAGCTAGCACTCAGATGTACCGCACCAGGAGGGAGGGAGGGTCCTAGAAGGAAGGCAAGGGAGTAGGACTAGGAGTAATGCCATTATCAATAGTAATGGACGCATTACCTCCCGTCCCTCCCTCGCCTTCCTTCAGCACAATTAAGGACATAGCTAGCAGATGAAAACAGAGATGGACAACTGAGTGATAAAGAACACGAAAATGTAATACCATGCCCCAAACACAGTAGTTCAACATCTCTAGTCCCTCATAGAGGATAAGACCCTGTTACCCAGAACATTATCCAAACGCTCCCGACCAGCAATCTGATAGTGACCGACAAACGTAGAAGGGGAAGACCAGGTCGCAGCCCTACAGATTTCCACAACAGAGGTACCCTGCAACTCAGCAACCGTAGCAGCCATACTGCGAGTAGAAGGGCCCTGAACCCCAACCGGGGGATCCACCTCAAGCTGCTTGTAGCCAGAAAAACCGTGGACCGAATCCAATGACTCAACTTCGCCGTGGAAGGTTTCACACCTTTCTTAGCAGGACCAAAATTAACAAACAAAGAATCCCCCTTCAGGAAGGACGCCATAACCTGCAGGTACCACAGCAAATCACGTCGCACATCCAGACAGTGCAAACGAGATTCCTCAGCCGAGGAAGGAGCAGGACAGAACTCAGGCAAAATCACCTCCTGAATGAGATGAAACGCCAAATTGGCCTTAGGGATAAAGGACGGAATCGGCACCAAAACCACCCGATCCGAAAAGATCTTGCAGAAGGGATACTTACAAGACAAAGCCCCCAACTCACCCAAGTTCTGAGCCGAGGTGATGGCTACCAAAAAACAAGTCATAAAAGTCAAAAGATTTAAATCGAGATCCTCAAGGGGCTCAAAGGAAGGAACAGAAAGGGCATTCAACACCAGCTGCCAATTCAAAGAAGGAAAGGAACAGAGAGGGCGAGGAAACAAATTCAACAGACCCTGAAAAAAATGAGGCATCAGGCCCCTGTCATCCCTCAAATTATGTCACGAAAAACCTGAATGGCCACCCACTGTACCTGCAGAGAAGCCACCGACAGCCCCAGATGAGCCCAATTCTGAATGAACCGCATTACCAAAAAGAGGTCCGCCACCGTTTGATCAACCTCCTTAATAGCACACCAGGCCAAAAAGGCCCTCCAATGCCTAGCATAGGACAGAAGGGTGGAGGACCTCCGAGAAGCCTGTAAAGTAACAGCCAGATGGTCAGGGACCCCTAAAACAGCTGAGCCCTGCCGCTCAGCAGTCAGCCCGTCAGGTGTAACTTCTGCAAGGAGTTCAGGGTAAGGGCTGAAACACCAAAGGAGATGGAACCACAGGAAGGAGCCACTCCCGGTCATAACACAACACGGTCAGGAGAGGAAACCAATTCACCCGAGGCCAACAGGGCGTAACTAACACCACCAGAGCACGGTCCCTCCGAACCCAAGCCAAAATAGGCCCGGAGCAGTGGAAAGGGGGGGAGGCATACAGAAGACCCCGAGGCCAAGGAGAGGTCAAGCCGTCAACACCCAGAGCCGGGACACCAGCCCAGAGAACAAAACAGGCCCAACTTGGCATTGTCCAGGTCCGCAAATAGGTCCACCACAGGGAGGCCCCACCGACCCTCCAACTGGTCGAACAAACTGGGAAGGAGGTAGAAATCCCTTGACAAGGGAATTTCCCTGCTCTATCGATCTGCCCGAACATTGTCCACCCCCCGAATGTAGAGAGCAGACAGACCCAGCACCCAGACGTGAGCCCACAAAAAGATGTAGCTGGCAATCAAGTTCAAGGTCCTGGACCTGGTCCCCCCCCCCGACGAATAACATAGGATTTCGCCACCAGATTGTCTGTCTGAACCAACACCCAATGGGCCCGCAGAGAGTCCTGAAAGTGAACCAGGGCCAGCCAAATCGCCCTCAACTACCGCCAGTTAGAAGACCTCCAGAGTCCAGCAGGGACCAGCACCCCTGAACCTGATCCGAACCCAGCCAAGCCCACCACCCAGACTGGCTGGCGTCCAAAGTCACCACAAGTGGAGCCAGAGGAGCCAAGGAAATCTTTACCAGAAGATAACGTCGGCAGAGCCACCAGAAGAGCTCCAGCCGGATCCGGACCGTCATGGGCAGTGGAGACAATAGACTCTGAGACCCTGGAGACCAACTCAACAGGATCTAGTTGGCCAGGCGAAGAAGGTGAAAATGAGCATAGGGAACCAGAAAAACCACAGAAGCCAAATGCCCCTGCACCCTCAGCTACTGCACCACTGGAGGAGCCTACTGGGACATCAAGCCCGAACCTGCGACTGAGGAGAGACCAGGCGCCTGTCGGACAGAGTAACATGGCCGAGCAAAGTCTGAAAAGGAGCCCTGATGAACACCATGTCCCGAGAGGGGGCCAAAGAAGATTTTTCCCAGTTAACCAAAAAAACGTGTCCCTGAAGAACCTCCAAGGCCCTCCGGACCTGAGCGAGCAAAAGAGACCCCCCCGGCAGCATGCAGTAAGAGGTCGTCCAGATAAGGATGAATGAAAACCCCTAATGAATGAAGGTGAGCCATGAGGGGCGCCAGGACCTTCATGGAAACCCGGGGCGAGGGCTTGAGGCCGAAGGGAAGAACGCAAAACTGAAAATGGGCATCCCCCACAGCGAACCTCCGAAAAAGGCTGAGAAGAAGTGGTGACAGGGACATGGAGATAGGCGTCCTCGAGATCAATGGAGGCCAAAAACTCGCCTGGCCAAATAAGCAGAATGATCGCCTGAAGGGTCAACGTACAGAAGTGAACTGTCCGAACCCAGTAGTTGACCCATTCGAGATCCAGAATGGGCTGAAAACCGCATGACACCTTCTGCACCAGGAACAGAATGGAGTAGGCCCCGGTACCGATGTCTGTGACAGGAACCCGGCAGATAGCCTTCTTGGCAAGCAAACTGGACACCCTTTCCAGCCGAGCCACTCTGCGTGGACCAGAGACAGGCACTGGAGTCATCGGAACCCCAGTATCTGGCAGAACCTGTCAAAAGTCGATCACTTAACCATGAGCCACAGTGCTCAGGACCCAGCCATCCAAAATGTCCTGCTTCCACTGAATCGTCCAGACAGAAGTTGTCTGGGACCCTTCTTGGCAGAGCCCTTAGGTGTGAAGGCAGCGTGTTTGGGAGAAAAACGGGGCTGAAAACGCCTCTGCCGGAAAGACTGACGAGGCTCATGCTTCAGGGATGACCGAGGGCCCCTATTCCAAGGTTTACTAGATGGAGCCGAACCCCCTTTATAAGGAAAACCAGCCTTCCGCTCTTTGAAAGCTTTAGATGGCTGGCAATTGGTCCCCAAACAGAGCCTGGCCATCAAAAGGCAACTTCAACAAAGCTGCTTTCTCACCAGGATCAACCTTCTAGTTCCGGAGCCAAAGGGAACGACGCCCTGCCACTAGGCCCCAGTGGACATTGCTGACGATTTAATAACGTCAGATGAAATGTCAGCCAACTGCTTAGCCTGCTGTTCCATTGCAGCCAGAAGATCAGAGCACTCAAAGCCCTCCTGGACAGCCGCCCCCAACTTCTCGAAATCACAGCAGCCTCAATCATGTCCTGCACTTCCTCCTTGGACATGAGAGGCATGTCATTCCTGGAAAGGCCCTGGCTCCTAGGGCATTTAGGGGGAACGGGAGAACCATCAGGAGAGGAACAGGAGGAAGAAGACACCAGGTTGTTCCTCTTAAACAACCTCTTGCGACCCATGTCCTCAGAAGAATGACGAAGCAACCCTCCAGCACCCACCTATAAGGAGAAAAGCCAAACCAGCCGCATCGGATAAAATCCATCAATAATGTATCAGATAAAGCATACATTTACAGTTAAAAATTTCAGACATTATAAAAAGATAAAACTTTGATAAAACACACCCATAAATGTCATGAGGTCTGAAATTCACGGCTAGAACAATGCAAAAACCCACAAGTGACCCAGTTAAACTAGTCTTAATAGAAGCTGTAATTTAGGTGTACACGTGTTCTAAAAAAAAAAATACAATAATTAAATAGGCAAAACAAAAACAACAACGAAACTACAGTACTAAACAGACCAGCTGCTTACTGTGCTCCACTTGGGCTCTACAGTGATCACAGAAATACTGGCTTAAAATACAAGTATGAGGGCACTGGTTAACCGGGGTGCCAGAAGGACAACAACCTCCAAATAGCCTTAGCAACTCTTCACAGGCTCACATGCCAAACAGCTTCTAGATATTTTGATTCAGAGGATACCATGGGAGGGGTGGTCTCACATTTACAAATCCTCAAGACGTCCTAAACCCAGCGAGCAGACCCCAATAATTCATGTTGTCCTGTGGCTTGTGTAGGCAGTGCAGCAGCACAGTAATGTTCACTGTTCTCCTCAGCCTGGTGGCAGGTGGGACAGGGCTCTAAACCAGTGTCGCTCTTCTGCCATCGATTGGTAGAAGAGGCTATGGGGAGTATGCCTAACCTCAATCTAAGGTCCAAGCTTCTGGTTGAGATGGGGAAGTGATTGTCCAGAAATTCTTCACATTTCGGGTCTTGTTTTATTGCCAGAGACACACTTAGTAGTCTACCGATGGTGGAATCAGTTGAGTCTTCTTCCCATTCACAGTCTCAGTAACGTTCTTTCATGATTCATATCTAATTGGAGTTGATAGAAAAGGGGTGTCCCAATAATCACTCATCCCTAGAGATGACAGTATTCCTAATGTGTTTATTCACTGAGGCTCTTCCTAAGATGCCACACAAGCATCTCTTGTAGGGTTTGAGTTCTGCCATGAAACAAATAAAAAGCCAAATGGGTCTCAGGTTCAATAGGTTTCCAGGTTATGTAAAATCTCACTAGTGTTAACGGAGAGATGTTTGGGGGTCGCTACCTCCAAGGTGTCAACGATACAGAACCCTCAGAGTTCTAGCCCATAAAGTGCAGCACTAACTGCTTGAGCTCTAAAAACGTCTAATGCAGGAGAAACTGGGTGGAAAATGGCATGGCTAGCAAACCTGAATATTGCCGCGGATCTGAGTCTCATCAGGAGAGTGCTCTGCAATTTGAGAGGACCAGGACTTAGAATCTGAGAGCCTGACACCTAGATCAATCAAGTATGACACTCTCTCCAAGGTGGCAGCCTACCCTAAAGTGCTTGTGCAGGTTTATAGCTGCACAAGCACTTTAGGTAGTTTTAAGCACATCAATTTCTAGGCCGTACTTATGTAGCACAAAAGCAGACATATCTCTCCAACAAAGTCGGCAGTCCACATGGGGTTTGGGAAAGTAAGGGTGTCATCAACAAATAACAAAGCAGGTGTTTTCAAACGGCTAAGATGGGGAATCATTTACACAGTTCCTCAAATAATCAACACAACCATTTAAAAATAAGTAGAAAGAGTGAGGGCCAAGACGCAGCCCTGGTAAACACCTTTACTGGCTGGTATTGTCTTGATTAATTCACCATTTGGGCCCAATCACACCCGGGTGAAATTGTTTGTGTACAATACGATCTTTACATCCAATATATCTGGTGGAAAACCCATTATCTTCAAAATCTCTCAAAATACTGCCCCTTGAGACCACATTAAAGGCTGATTTAAGATCTACAAAGGCCACATAGAGACTACCACAGGCGATGTCCACTGCCTTCCACCTCAGCATAATAAAACCAACAAAATACCTGGTCCACTGTGCTTGTCCTTGGTCTGATGCCAGCCTGGAAATGGCTAAGAATATAATTTTCTAGCATCCAGGTGGCCAATTTAACCATGACTTGTTTTCAAAAATTCTCCGGTAAGTTGTCAAGCTCACTGGCCAGTAGTTTCCGGGTATACCGTGACAACCCTTCTTATGAATAGAAATTATCTCCACACCTTTCCTTACAGGTGGAGCAAGAGCTCCAGCAACAGTGGCTTTGGAAAGTATGTTAATATAAGGAACCCAAACAGAGGACTCAGAGCGGTCTACATCTGCAGGGATTCTGTCTAGTCTGGGCACTCTTCCTGCTCCCCGGGAGCACAGAGCCTGACAAATATCAGTCACTGAAGCTGTAAGGGAGTGAGCATCACGGCCCAGGAAGTAGTGTCTCATAAGAGATAGGCATGGTGTAAGTATTGCACTTGTTAGAGCGAGACAGAGAAGTGTTTCCCTCTATAGGAGCCAAATATAACCCTCTAAAATGCTCAACCCACTCATGAGGTAGGATGTGGGTTTTGGGTTTCATAAACTTTGGTCCCCACGAGTGGGATATGCTAGAATGTTTCGTTATCCCAGGAAGATGCGGCTTCGGCCAGGTCCCCCCGGACATTTGTTTCCCATGCTACTTTGGCCAAATCCAGAGTCTTTTTGTATGGAATCCTAGCATCTCACACATTAGTGTTTATTCCCCTGTTTGATTGCATTGATAAGTGTGTTTTTAGCATTGCAGTGGTATTTATTGAACCAAGCCTGATGACCTAACCTATTATTGGAGATCTTTTTGTAATCCTTTAAAAAGAACCCTTTAAGCTCTACAAAGAATTTAACATGGACTACAAGTAAATAATATGCCTTCTCCATGTTTTGATTAAATTAGAGAAGAACTGGGGCAAAGCTTCTAAACATGGCTGCAATAACAGACAGACATTTAAATATGTGTTCCTCCTTTACATTCCTTAGTTTATTAGTAATAGATAAATCTGCTTAACCAGTTTCAGATGGATAGCATTTCCCATTAATCAAAGAGCTGCTGAGGTGAAGGATCAAAGGGTTGTGGTCACTCTCGTTCCTTGGGACCACACTCATATCACTCATTTTAGGCCACACTCAGAGGATCAGAAAGATGTAATCAATCTCTTGCTTCTATATGACCCTCTTTTAAATGTGGGATTTGCACAAATATCAGGAGAATGGCTATTACATGCACGTAGGCTGAAAGAAAGTGTAATATCAACAAATTAGTAGGTGGACCATGACAAGTGAAGTTATTGTCCCAGTTGCATTAATTCCAGAATCCTCTGTATACATCCTCACCTCTAGTCAAATCTGTAGATAAGCGAGATGGTTTAAAAGTTGTGTTAAAAACACCACCAATTATAACATAAAAGTCCCTGCAAAAGGTTTTTAAAAAAGGATGGAGTGCCTGAAGTGTTTGGGATTCAGCAGTCTTGTGGGTACTTCTATTATTTATGCTAATTAAGAGAAGTTTGTGGTCTTGAAACAGATCAGTCTTTAGGGCCAGTATAGTAAGTGTATGTTTATAGCAAGAATTAATGTAAATGCGTTGATCCAGAACCAGTTATAACCGATTAATAAATAAAAAAAATGTTCAAAATGGCAGTTTTTGTGAAGAATTACAATCCAGTGGACAGAAAGTCACATTGTTTGGAGGTTTGAAAATCACAATACCCGACACATTTACTGATTAAAGACATGAAAAGCTTAAAGTACACTTTGCACAAATTAGACTCAGTGACACACTATACTGAGACAAGTGTAGTAGAAGCATCGTAAAAGCGTGAGATGATGACAACATACATATAAAGTAATACTGATACACTGAGTTACACTAATGAATTTCCTATGCGCATGTTGTTTATTAACTTTTACTAATGAAATTGTGATGTTAATAAAGTGGCCTAGTGTTTCAAGTGCTTTCTGTTAGAATGCACCATTTAGAAAAGTCAGTGCAAAAAAGTGTAGAAATTAGATACAATCTTGAAATTTTGCATTATAACACTAAAGATTCTAAAGTTTATAAAAAGTGAAAAACGAATATTGTAGAATGAATTTAGAAAAGTATGCACTTATATGAATGTTGAGAAAATTTGTGACATTAGGGTATTTCTAACGTTAGCTATTTCCATGTAATAATGTCTGGTGAAATTTCTATACATTCTCCATTTAAATTGATTTAATTACATTATATTTGGTGACGCTTTAGAGTTTATTTTACTTAAAATTTGTAATGCCAACTTAAAGGCTGTTTTTCAAAAATGCTTTTTCTCTAATGGTGACATTTCCCCAGACCTAATAAAATGCTTCATTTACAACTAGTGAACAGTTGCCTCATTTTTCCTGTACATATATAAATATCAATATTCCTGAATGTTTCTTCAACTTTCACAGTGCAATATTCCTGTAGGAACAGGATTTCAGCTGTCGCTATAGATAGTTATTTTGTATCTCTTTTTCACCAATGTTAGGCCTATGTGGCCTTCCAAATCTCTAATTTCTCGTAACCAGCATGGGAAAGCATATCACTGTTGCACGTGTCCTAGGTGACATTATGTGAATCTGAACGTAAGATAGTCTTTAGATGGTGGTGTGATGCTACATCACCAAGAAACTGTTAGAGACTTTATAAAGAAGAAACCCCAACGGAGGGGCACCGCCATTCTGATTTTTTCCTACATTGATGACAGCCAATCTGGTTTTCCTTCTTGGCGAATGCCATACTTTATTCTTTCCCCTTGCAAGAGGATGTCATGCTGACCGATTTTTGATGATTACTAAGAACTATCCTTTCACTTTAGGATTGCTTTACTGAGGCTATAGTCAGTAGCTGATGGACTGAAACCTTCTTGCCGAACCATTTACATTTTTTTCCCCCCTTGTTCTATGCTAATGAACTTGCCCTAATGGACTTTAAGTTTGAACCCTTTCCCTTTCTTCATTGGATTTGTTCTGTTAGACAAACAAACTATCCTTCTCCCTTAATGGTGGTGGGACTCTGTAATTGTGTAAACTGATTTTATAATATCCATCCGATAATGCCTGCCTAAATGTTTGGTGCTTTTATACACGCTATGATATTCTTGACGGAAATTCTCAAGAAATTGCTTATAGCTATGAACTTTGACTCTTTAATACAATAGCCAAATTAATCTAATATCTGTCTGAGTTTGGTATTTAGTCCTGTTCGTTCTTTTATTTAAACTGTGCTGTCTATCTAATGACTTAAATGTGTTGCAGAGAGAACCCGCGAGCTCTGTTAAAACATCAGGTGTTACTTCTTTTGTGTTGTGTTGCTGTTGCAGAGCTTTTGGTCTGCATAATCCTACTCAACGTAACTTCTCCATGAGGTTGGGTCTTCCTGTTGCTATTCTTTATTTCTACAGTATGGGTTTGAGGGGGGTTTACCTAAATCTGGTCTCAAGAATGTGAGTTAGCTGTCAATTAATGGTCCTCATTGGACAGCTAACAAGGTGTTTGGCAACCCTAATTTCCACCCCTCCTATCAGTGAAGAAAGATACGTCAGAGGATCATTGCCTTTGTGGTAAATGGAAATGCTGAAGATTGTCTAATTGTAAAGGGCCCGGTATCATCAGACTAGAAAGGAGAGCAAATGTATAATAATAAAAGTCTACTACGCTTCTGCTGCAGCAAATCTTGGTAGCAGAGCTATGGTTCTGCCTAATGAATTGAGATTTTAGAGTGCCAAATTAAGTCCTTTGCCCAAGTATGAGAGTCTATAATTTTTGGTAGCAAAGAGAAGGATTGATGGAGTGCTGATGGAGTATCGCTCTAGATAAAATTAACAAGTAGCAGCAAAGGAGTGTGGGTATTAATAGGGATTGACTTTGCTATTGCTAAAAATTGCGTTTTTTATAAATGGTTGTGTGTTGTTGAGCAGAGTGAAGTGGTTAAAGCCCACATGGTTAAAGTCCATGTATGATTGTGGTGCTTGTGCAAAGCTGAAGTTGTAAACGCGTCCATCGTGGCCTAAGATCTCACGATATCTACCTGTGGGTTGTCTCAGTGTAGAAGACACTGAGTAACTTGTCCGCTATTTTGTGGTGTTGGTCATGAGACATTGTCAACAACACCTTGGTAAGGGTTCTCTTTGTGTATTAGTGGTAAATGGTTGGTTTGGTTGATTGTAGGTGGAGAGGGAATAACTACATCAATTAAGGGTGAAATCCAGCCGGTTTGAAGCAAATTAGTATAGAAAAGTTTAGTTACCTTGTGAAATTGATTATCCTGTAGTGGAGCAGACAGTTTTATTTGTTGCTTGCATTGTATTGTTATTTTGCATAGAGAAAAATATGCAGGAGAAGATTGTGAAGGATGGTGTGCTACTGCGATGAGCGAGACTGACATGACAGTGTGCCTCTGGAATTGTGGAAGAATAACATTTCCTTGATTTAGGAGATCATTTATGAATATAGAGTTGAATAAAATGAAATTCTTCAAGTTATTGCAGGAATTACTAAAGAAAGATGAGACCATATCTGTCAAAGCAAAGGTAGAAGCACCACCTAAGGGTACACCAGAATGCATTGTCATGATGGAGAAAGTGTTACATCCATATCTGTGGCTCACATTTTGGCATAAACTAACGAGTTACTTACCTTCGGTAATGCATTATCAGGTAGAGACAATATCTAGCTGCAGATTCCTTATCTTTGAATTCCCCAGGTGTGAGGCTGTACCCGGAAACTTTTGCTTAAGCTATGCCCCTTACGTGTGCCATCAGGTGGCTCTATTCGGCTCCGGGTGACATAGTTGGCATCGTTGGTGTGAGTTATGACGTTGCAGTTTCCTATATAGGCACCAACCAGGCACGCGGACGTCAATACTTTTCATTTTTTCCACACCAGAAGCAGAGAGCTACAAAGTAACTGATGTAAACGTGTGCAAAATCAGGGCCCTGAAAAAGAGAGTAACCTGAGCCCTAAAAAAAATCAGTCGGCACAGCAGGGACTCTTGGATGGGTCTGTAAGGAATCTGCATCTAGATATTGTCTCTACCCGATAATGCGTTACCGAAGGTAAGCAACTTGTTCATCTGATAGACTTCTAGCTGCAGATTCCTTACCTTTGAATTAGATTCCCAAGCCATACCCTCCTGGTGGTGGGCTGCGGACCAATTCCTCACAATAGGAAGTCCTGCAAGACCGACCGGGCAAAATGCCCGTCCCTGTGAACATGACTGTCCAGGAAGTAGTGCTTGGCAAATGTGTGTAAAGATGGCCACGTTGCTGCCTGACAGATGTCCAGGACTGGGACACTCTGAACCAAGGCTGTAGTCGCAGCCTTTCCCCTGGTGGAATGGGCTATTAATCCCTCAGGGAGCTACTTCCTAGCCAGAGCATAACAGATCTTGATGCAGAGAATGACCCCGCAAACAAATGGTACTTTTCTGCACTGCCCGACCCTTCTTATCTCCCACGTACCCCACAAAGAGTTGGTCATCCACCCAGAACTCTTTTTTGCGGTCAAGATAGAACGACAATGCTCTTTATGAGTCCAGGCGGTGGAAACGCTCCTCTTCCTTAGAGGGATGCAGGGGAGCAAAGAAGGTGGCAGCGTGATAGACTGAACCAGATTGAATGGGGTCACCACCTTCGGCAAGAATGAAGCACAGGTGTGAAGCACCACTTTTTCAGGAAAATACATAATCTAGGGAGGCATACAAGATAGTGCCTGCAACTCACTCACCCTCCAGGTAGATGTTTTTGCCATCAGAAAGGCTGTCTTGATGGCAAGCAGGTTGAGGGGACAATTGTGCAGAGGCTTGAAAGGAGCATACATAAGAAAAGTGAGGCCTAAATTAAGGTCCCACTACGGCATAACAAAGGGTGTGGGCAGAAACAATTGAGCCAGCCCCTTCAAGAACCTATTTACAATTGGAGACTTAAAGAGAGAAGGTTGGTCTGGCAGCCGTAAAAAAACGGATAGAGCTGAGAGATAACTCTTAAGATACCCAAAGCAGAGCCCTTCTGGGCAGGGGTAAGAATGAACAAAGGAACAGGAGAAAGAGAAGCAGAAAGAGGGTCAATAGACCCTTCTGTACAGTATAATGCAAACTTCTGTCAATGGCAGGCATATACCGTCTTAGTGGAGGGCTGCCGGACCACCAAAATAACGTTGCATGCTTTGGGAAGAAGGTCATAAGCCATCTACAACGCCGCTTAATCTCCAAGCATGGAGGTGAAGAGTTGACAGGTTCGGGTGGAGGACCCTCCCCTGCTGGTGTGACAGAAGATCCTCCCGAAGGGGCAGCCTGATCGGAGGATCAATGCTCATTTTCAGAAGCTCTGGATATCAGACTATCCTTGCCAAGTCTGGAGCAACAAGAATGACTTGCGCCCGGTCGATCCTAATCTTCTTCAGAACCCTGGGCAGGAGTGGTATGGGCGGAAAGGCTTACAGTAGGCCTGAGCTCCACTCACGACGAAAGGCATAGACGAGCAATAGCCACCTTGGAATCTCTAGGGCGCAGTATTGCTGACACTGCACATTCTCTTCAGTGGTGAACAGATCTAGTCAAGGATATCCCCACTGCTGAAAGAGACCTTGCACCACCTCTGACTGGAGACGCCATTCGCGATCCGCTAGGCATCAACGGCTGAGCTTGTCCTCCCTGACGTTCAGAGAACCTGCCAGGTGTTGAACCACCAGGGTTATGCCCTGCTGTCCCAGCCATGTCCAGAGATGCAGGGCCTCTTGACAAAGGGGCCACAACCCCACCCGCCCTGCTGGTTGCAGTACCACATGGCGGAAGGCATTTCTTCCCCCTTGACAGAGGGAAGAAATGCCTTCAATGCCAACCGAATCGCTCGAAGCTCCAACAAATTGATGCGGAGCGTCGACTTCATCGGAGACCACTGTCCCCTGATCTCCACCTCTCCCAGACGGCCATCTCATCCCAGAAGCGACGCATCTATCACAACTGTAAGATCTGGTTGGGGGAGGGAGAGGGGTCATCCGTTGACCCAATAGCGGTTCACCAACCACCACTGCAGATCTCTTGCAGTTCCTTCCGAGATCTGGACTTTGTAGGCAAGATTTCCCTAATGCTGGGACACCTGGAACTTCAGGTCCCACTGCAGAGCCCTCATATGTGTCCTGGCATGCTTTACCAACAGGATGCAGGAGGCCATGAGGCCCAACAACCTCAAAGTCAGTCTTACCGAAATCCAGGAAAGAGGCTGAAACATCGGATTCAAAAACTGAATATCATGGGCTCGCTGCTTGGGAGGATAGGCCCAAAACTGCACTGTGTCCAAATCAGCTCAGATGAAAGGAAGCATCTGAGAAGGAGTCAGGTGTGACTTCAGCACACTTACAGAGAACCCCAGTGTAGGAAAGTAGGATCTGTTTTCATGTTTACCCCTGCATTTTTGCTATTGTTATTCTGTTTTCTGACTAGTCTGGCTGGGATTCTGCTCATCAGGACCCCAGTCACTGTGCTTCATTCCAAAATTTGACAATGGTAAGTACTTTGGTACCTTCCCAATTGGCTACTGGTGTACCCCTGTAAGTCCCTAGTATATGGTACTAAGGTACCCAGGGCATGGGTACACCAGGGGTCTCCGATGGGCTGTAGCATGTATTATGCCACCCATGAGAGACCACTGAAACTGTGAAATAGTGCTGCTGCCGACCACAGACATGTTTCTACCCTCCTGCTACTGAGCTGAGCTGGAGCAGAGGAAGGCAGAACAGTAGGCCTCCTGCCACAGGGAGGTGTGACCACCTCCCAGACAGTGTATTGGGCTGGTGGAAGGGCACTTGCCAGCACCACCAGACTGATCTGAAGGGCATATTTGGTGCTTTCCTTGCGTACTCCAGTTTCAGCCAGTTAAGGGAGCTGTTGGTGGCTCCCGCTCTTGTGCAAAACTAGACCAAGGACAGGGGAGCATCCTCCCTCTGTCCAGCCTCTCCTCTTGGAGGGATCATTGAATTGTCCAAACCCCTTCCCTAGGGTACCTAAGGGCTCACCTGTGGGTGGCTCTTCAGATTCATCATGGAACAGGATTCCAACTGGAAACCACTTCAAACTCAACTGTCTGGGCACTTTGAACTTTTCTGGACTTTGCCTGGAAGCGAGACTGCACCAAAGAAGACTCCTGCTGCTCTTGCTCTCACTGTTCTGCAAGGTTTTTTGGTTGTCTGTGCCTGTGCTTCATCCAAGGTTCCTTTCCGGGCCTGAGGGAATCAAAGGCACCCAAAGGAATCTCCCTTGGACAGAAGGAGTCACTCCCCTGCATTTGCAGGCACCACAATGAAGCTGACCAGTCTGTTGCTCCTGATGTCCCACGGACTCCGAAATGCTCAGCAATACAGGTGGTGGTTCTGCAACTCCATCGAGGCCTGACCTATCCTCTCGGCACGTTTGAGGCCAGTGTCCCTTATCGGAACTGCTGGAACAGAACACCTGTGCACTACGTCGACTTGCCGCTGCCAAGGCTTGTTGTTTCTGTCCTTCAGAAATTTTCGGGCTACAAGAAGCTCCAGCCTCCAGCATCTCTTCCTACCAAGATCTTTGTCCTCACCACATCCTCTGTACTCTGGGCCTGCCCCTTTGGTAAGCTGCTAAAGGTCCTCTTACGACTCCTGTGCCTTCAGCCTGAGGATACTCTTGAGGGTCTTCTTTGGCTTCATGGGCTCCCCTGCTCAATCACGGCCTGCTCTGACTCTCCTGCACTGGATGAGTCTCTTGGACCTTGCTGGTCTCAACGCTGCACCTTCTTCATTTACCAGCTCTGTTGCTGCTGCCAAGGCTTGTGGTGCTCTCGCCATACACTGACCCCCTGGCTCTTGACTTCTGACAAGGGACAGCTCGTGAACCGTTCCTGGTCTTCCACAGCATCGCTCCGTCCTCACAGCTGCAGCAACAAGGACACCATCATCACTCCTGCATCTTCCGTCATCAGTGGTCATTGGTTGTCCGTGCCTCCTGGTCACTTCCAAGTGGCAAAGACTCTGTCCCCTCTGCTTGTAGAGTCTCCTCTTAAAGAATCCATTCTTGGATTCCACCAGACTCTTTCACCTTTGTCGCAAGCGGCATCTTTTCTGAAGTCTGCCATTGCACCCGGCTTCCCTGGTGTAGGTATCCTGGTTCCTGTGGTATCCGCAGGTGGGGTGACTCTCCAACCTTCCATCTTCCACTGGGTTTCTTCAGGATTTTTCTTCTTGAAAACTGCCACCTTGACTTTCCCATTACTTGCATTGAGTATGTGGCCGTGTTTCCGTTATGCACACAGCCTCTGTGAGATTTCTGGGTACTTACCTCGGGTGATTCCTTGTGTACCCAGTTCTTCTGAGTCTTCTGGTCCAAGTCCCGACTTCGATAGCAGTTTACATTCCACTTCTTTAGTATATGGTTTGGTCTCCCCCTCGAGACCACTGTGTATTTGTGCTTACTTACCTGTTTACATTTGAAATATTGTGTTTTTGTGTTGATATCTCAGGGTAGGAGATATACCAATGTGTTAGTGAGTGTGTATAATAAATATACTTATTTTTATAAGTACACTGTGTGGTTCTTTTACGTTTATCCTACACTATATGATTAGCTCTGGTTAAGCAAGCTGCTTAACACTCCTTCTGGACTAAGCCTTGAGGCTGCTCTCTACAGCTACCACTTACAGAGCTTTCTATGGTTGTCCGGCAGTATGGGGATGAGAAAATACGCATCCTGCAGGTCCAACGCTACCATCCAGTCTTCTTGGTCTAGAGCAGACAAGACCTGTGCTAAAGTAAGCATTTTGAACTTCTCATTCTTCAGGCAAAGATTGATGGTCCAAAGATCTAAAATGGGCTGCAACCTTCTGTTCTTCTTTGGAATTAGAAAGTAGCGGGACTAACAACCACTACCTACTTCTGAACCCAGCACCTTCTCAATACCCTCTGCCAGTAGAGCTATAACTTCTTCTTGGAGCAATTTTAAATGATCCTCCGCCAGCCGTTCTTGATTTTGGCAGAATGGGAGGAGGAAAAAAAAGGAAAGGCAGAGAATATCCCTCCTGAATGATCTGCAAGACCCACTTGCCGATGTTATGGACCTCCAGTGGGGGAGATAATGTTGGATTCTCCCACCAACTGGAGTGGCGTGGTCTTGCAGAGTCAGACTACGAGTGCTTGGAGGCTACGGCTGCTAAGGGCAAGGTGGCCGATGACTTCCGGCTTCCATTCCTAATATGGAATCACCAGCGCCGTGGCTGGAGTCGACGGCATTGAATCCAATGGGGCCCCTTCCGAGCTCACCAGAGGGGTAGGCCCATTCAAATACGTGTTGTAAGGAAACAATGGCTCGTGTGGATTAATACTTGCTAATATAATGTATAATATATGATAGCAATCCAAAGAGGAGGATTAAATGTGATGTCAGAAAGAAAAGCACAGCCATACACGTTAGATCTTTTGTAGAAAACATTTTTTTCTTTATATAATAAAAATGTTTTGTAGGAAGTGGACATAAATTCACAATATAAATTGACAATATTTATACGAATTTCTAATAGTGTCCCAGTGAAAAAATTAACCTAAACAAACAAGTGACATAAAGTGCAACATACAGAAAGGTTTCAATTTTTCATTACAAAGGCAATCATAAACACTTAATAAATCCAATTATCAACACTCAAGCATTCTAAGTGTCGAAAGAATGATTCGCCTTTCACGTCAACGGCGTTTCGACCCTATGACAATTAAAGGGTCTCGTCAGGACAGTCTAATATAGGGACACCTGGTCGTCATAGATGATATGTAACGTTTTAGTGTGCAGTGTCACCGTGCTTAATGTGAAATCAAATACTCACAGGGACCCAGCCGGGTGCCCTGTGAGAAGGCACTCACGAAGAGGCAGTAGCCCACTGGTTGGGTATCTAGTGTTGAATGTACTCAGCGTGAGGGTCTGATTACATAGGATAACGAACGGGAACTGCAAACGCGAGCTGCTGGATAGCTGTCGCTTTTGTTCCAAGAGTCCGATCGACTCTCTTCGATGCTTCCGGGTGTACGAATCTCCCGTGTAGTGCTGCAGCAGGAGAACGAAGTTCAATCTGCTAGGTACGGGCGCGTACCTAGCAGATTGAACTTCGTTCTCCTGCTGCAGCACTACACGGGAGATTCGTACACCCGGAAGCATCGAAGAGAGTCGATCGGACTCTTGGAACAAAAGCGACAGCTATCCAGCAGCTCGCGTTTGCAGTTCCCGTTCGTTATCCTATGTAATCAGACCCTCACGCTGAGTACATTCAACACTAGATACCCAACCAGTGTGCTACTGCCTCTTCGTGAGTCCCTTCTCACAGGGCACCCGGCTCGGTCCCTGTGAGTATTTGATTTCACATTGAGCACGGTGACACTGCACACTAAAACGTTACATATCATCTATGACGACCAGGTGTCCCTATATTAGACTGTCCTGACGAGACCCTTTAATTGTCATAGGGTCGAAACGCCGTTGACGTGAAAGGCGAATCATTCTTTCGACACTTAGAATGCTTGAGTGTTGATAATTGGATTTATTAATTGTTTATGATTGCCTTTGTAATGAAAAATTGAAACCTTTCTGTATGTTGCACTTTATGTCACTTGTTTGTTTAGGTTAATTTTTTCACTGGGACACTATTAGAAATTCGTATAAATATTGTCAATTTATATTGTGAATTTATGTCCACTTCCTACAAAACATTTTTATTATATAAAGAAAAAAAAAATTTCTACAAAAGATCTAACGTGTATGGCTGTGCTTTTCTTTCTGACATCACATTTAATCCTCCTCTTTGGATTGCTATCATATATTATACATTATATTAGCAAGTATTAATCCACACGAGCCATTGTTTCCTTACAACACATAATACCCAGGCTCCTTGTGGGTAGGGTTTCCTTGTTTCATAATTAATCCATTCAAATACGTGGCGCATGGCCTCGTAGAAATAGTTTATTTGAGCGCGGGTCTCTCTGGCTCTCGGAAATGGAGGAAGGCGCGAAGTCGACCCTGGCTCCCCAGAACCATGCTTACAGCGTCAGCGCTCCTTACATCGTTCGTCGACGGATAACAGTTGTAGCGAAGATGAAGTCCGCTTGGACTTCTTCTTCTTCGTGTCCCTCTTTCCCCTGAGTGTCCCGATGACCTCAAGTGGGACGAAGAGGACTTGGGTTTCCGAGAGCGGTCCCGTGACCTCTTCTTCGATCGGGACCGAGACCTTCGCGGAGTGTCGCTGGATGGTGTCGACTGCCGAGCCGCAAAAAGTTTCAGAGCCCACTCCTGCAAGGCCTTCGTGCCATGGCCCGAAACTCCAAGCATGACTTCGAGTTGTGGTTGCATGCGACACACTAAAGGCAGATGAGGTGAGGGTCGGTTACCGACATGGCGCAGTGAGAGGAGCCGCACGGTTTAAACCCTGTCCTCCTTGAAGACATCCTCACACACAAAGAAAAAATCATGAAGTCAACAAAAAGTCGAAAAAGGCCTGTCAAAAGGTGACAGAGGGGTAGCTCTTCCCAGATCGGCGCTTAACTGGCACGGAAAGAAAAGAACTGACATACGCTCTTTTAAGTGGCACCTATATAGATGACCGCGACATCATAACCAACGCTAATGATGCAGATGACATCACAAGGAGCAGAATGAAGACTTTACTGTTCCCTCATTATGAAACATTTAATTTGAGGATTTTAGTGTCAAGTTACTCATGTTTCCGCCTGAACCTCATGCAAGGATGAGAGATCACAACTTCCCGAGGTTACTGTAATACCCAACAGAGTCAAAGCACGACAGTAAAACCGGGAGAAGAAGGGAAAGTAGGGATGCAAAGAAAAATATGTCTCACGTCGTATCAAACTCAAGGAAAGGACCATGCAACTAGGAAAAGACCCTATCTGAAAAAGAATAGACAGTGTAAGTAACAATGTTGCTAAGGTGTACTGTAATACTACTATTAACAGTCTGTAAGTCTATATACCTAATTGTCCCCTTCTTCTGCTAAAGGATGATAATCTATTCAGCAAAGGCACTAGTCTTGGTCTAGAGCAGGAGAAAGGAAAATATTAAAACAAGATGTCCTATTGTTTAGGGATTAGTAATTACTATTGATATGTCTATTAACACCCACCTGAGACTAATAGCTCTTAAGTGTTGAAATCTTGAACGGAAGAATCTTCTTAACACCGCAATACTTGAATTACCAAACATGTGTTAGCATAATCTTTCCAATAATACTATGTATTGCCTTTCGCCTGCAGGAACACAATGGGGCGAGGAGAACAGAAAAGAAAAAGAAAGGATCTCCAAGGACCTGGTTCCCCTCAGATGAATTTTATACATTTAAAGAATGTCTATAGTAAAAAACAATAAATCTCTCTAGACTGATTTCCCTTTTTATTGTTTCAGGAAAATAAACAATTCAATAATTTAAAACATAAGCCTACTGCGCGACTCGAGCACGCCTCGAGAACTCGTGGAGCCAGCGCAACGCAAACAGGAGATGCTGAAGACTGCTGCGGGGATTCGAAGACACCTGAGGGACACTACAGATCAACGTGGCAAGAGCAGGAGCATCCAGAAACCCGGCGGTGAATCAACGCACAACAAAAGGACCCAGAAGTGAGGAAATCGGGGCCTGGACACTAGAACGCAAAGCGTCCTAGTGCAGGATCAGAGAAGCTATATACTCCTCTGCCAGTGCAGCGAGACCGGCAATCATGACAAAACACCCCCCATGACTCCTCCCACAGGTTTAGGTTACCCAGGGTGCCATCTGTGAAAGAGTCGTAACAAACGAGGGGCGTGCACATGACCTGCAGGTTCCCAAGTGCGTTCCTCTACACCATAACCTTTCCAATTGATGAGATATTGCAATTTGCGTCTCACCCTTTGCAAATCAATGATAGCCTCTACCACATATTCAGGTTCGTTGTCAATCAACACTGGAGCTGGATGAGTTGCTAGATCTTTTCCTGGCACCACAGGTTTTAATAGGGAAACATGAAATACAGGGTGTATTTTCATGGACGCTGGGAGGCCGAGGTTCATGGCAACAGGATTAACGATTTTGCAAATCTTATATGGGCCAATAAAGCGGGGTTTGAATTTGCATGATCCTTTTATGGCAATGTTCTTGGTGGATAACCGTACTTTATCTCCTATGACATACGTGGGTTCCTTGCTCCGATGGAGATCCGCCTTTTCCTTGTCCCCTCCTTTTGCTCTCTCTAGGTTCTCCACAGCTACCTTCTGTATGTTATGAAGATCTTTAACAAACTCGAGAGCCGCAGGAGTAGAATGAGAAAAAGGAATAGGTGACAATATAGACCGGGGGTGGAAACCATAATTACAATAGAAAGGTGAGAAATTGGTGGAAGAGTGACAACTGTTATTATTAGAGAATTCTGCCACCCATATGAGTGTGTCCCAATCTGATGTGGGGTGCAGAAGTTGACATCTTAAATATTGTTCCAAGCATTTAATTACCCTCTCTGTTTGGCCATCAGACTGGGTGTGATGACTAAAGGATAACCTAACGTCAATCTGTTGTAAATTACCCATTCCCTTCCAAAACTTAGAAATGAATTGAGAACCCCTGTCTGACACAATAATAGATGAATGGCCATGTAACCGGACTATTTGTTGTACAAATAAAGACACTAAGGATTTGGATGTAGGGATTGTCTTTACTGGGATGAAGTGGGACATCTTGGTTACCAAATCCACAATTATGAGGAGTGTGGTGTTGCCTTGTGTAGTCTTATGGTTTAATCCATCACCGTTCTTTAGCCCACTCTGCCACCCCAGTTCAGACATGGCAATATGCAAATCAGTCTGACACTGTGCCTCATGGGAACTGTCCAGCCCGAACTGCCAAGCCATGTCTTCCCTGGACCGGAAACAAGCTTCCTAGGACCGGTTTCTGGCATTTCAGCCGTCTTCAGCCGGGCTTGCTTGAATCCAGTGGCAAAGTGAGCAAGGGACTCACGTCTGAGCATACCCTGCCAACTTATGGCAAACAAAGCAAAAACCAAAAGAAATGATGGACGGAGTGTTGAACATTGCACGCACTCACCCCAGTCAACTGATCTGGGTTTAATCCATCACCGTTCTTTAGCCCACTCTGCCACCCCAGTTCAGGCATGGTTCTATGCAAATCAGTCTGACCCTGTGCCTCATGGGAACCATCCAGCCCGAACTACCAAGCCATGTCTTCCCTGGACTGGAAACAAGCTTCCTAGGACCGGTTTCTGGCATTTCAGCCGTCTTCAGCCGGGCTTGCTTGAATCCAGTGGCAAAGTGAGCAAGGGACTCACGTCTGAGCATACCCTGCCAACTTATGGCGAACAAAGCAAAAACCAAAATAAATGATGGACTGAGTGTTGAACATTGCAAGCCCTCACCCCCAGTCAACTGATCTGGGTTTAATCCATCACCGTTCTTTAGCCCACTCTGCCACCCCAGTTCAGACATGGCAATATGCAAATCAGTCTGACCCTGTGCCTCATGGGAACAGTCCAGCCCGAACTGCCAAGACATGTCTTCCCTGGACCGGAAACAAGCTTCCTAGGACCGGTTTCTGGCATTTCAGCCGTCTTCAGCCAGGCTTGCTTGAATCCAGTGGCAAAGTGAGCAAGGGACTCACGTCTGAGCATACCCTGCCAACTTATGGCGAACAAAGAAAAAACCAAAATAAAAGATGGACGGAGTGTTGAACATTGCAAGCACTCACCCCCAGTCAACTGATCTGGGTTTAATCCATCACCGTTCTTCAGCCCACTCTGCCACCCCAGTTCAGACATGGCACTATGCAAATCAGTCTGACCCTGTGCCTCATGGGAACCATCCAGCCCGAACTACCAAGCCATGTCTTCCCTGGACTGGAAACAAGCTTCCTAGGACCGGTTTCTGGCATTTCAGCCGTCTTCAGCCGGGCTTGCTTGAATCCAGTGGCAAAGTGAGCAAGGGACTCACGTCTGAGCATACCCTGCCAACTTATGGCGAACAAAGCAAAAACCAAAATAAATGATGGACGGAGTGTTGAACATTGCAAGCACTCACCCCCAGTCAACTGATCTGGGTTTAATCCATCACCGTTCTTTAGCCCACTCTGCCACTCCAGTTCAGACATGGCAATATGCAAATAAGTCTGACCCTGTGACTCATGGGAACAGTCCAGCCCGAACTGCCAAGCCATGTCTTCCCCGGACCGGAAACAAGCTTCCTAGGACCGGTTTCTGGCATTTCAGCCGTCTTCAGCCAGGCTTACTTGAATCCAGTGGCAAAGTGAGCAAGGGACTCACGTCTGAGCATACCCTGCCAACTTATGGCGAACAAAGCAAAAACCAAAAGAAATGATGGACTGAGTGTTGAACATTGCAAGCACTCACCCCCAGTCAACTGATCTGGGTTTAATCCATCACCGTTCTTTAGCCCACTCTGCCACCCCAGTTCAGACATGGCAATATGCAAATCAGTCTGACCCTGTGCCTCATGGGAACAGTCCAGCCTGAACTGCCAAGCCATGTCTTCCCTGGACCGGAAACAAGCTTCCTAGGACCGGTTTCTGGCATTTCAGCCGTCTTCAGCCAGGCTTGCTTGAATCCAGTGGCAAAGTGAGCAAGGGACTCACGTCTGAGCATACCCTGCCAACTTATGGCGAACAAAGAAAAAACCAAAATAAATGATGGACGGAGTGTTGAACATTGCAAGCACTCACCCCCAGTCAACTGATCTGGGTTTAATCCATCACCGTTCTTCAGCCCACTCTGCCACCCCAGTTCAGACATGGCACTATGCAAATCAGTCTGACCCTGTGCCTCATGGGAACAATCCAGCCCGAACTGCCAAGCCATGTCTTCCCTGGACCGGAAACAAGCTTCCTAGGACCGGTTTCTGGCATTTCAGCCGTCTTTAGCCAGGCTTGCTTGAATCCAGTGGCAAAGTGAGCAAGGGACTCACGTCTGAGCATACCCTGCCAACTGATGGCGAACAAAGCAAAAACCAAAAGAAATGATGGACGGAGTGTTGAACATTGCAAGCACTCACCCCCAGTCAACTGATCTGGGTTTAATCCATCACCGTTCTTTAGCCCACTCTGCCACCCCAGTTCAGATATGGCAATATGAAAATCAGTCTGACCCTGTGGCTCATGGGAACAGTCCAGCCCGAACTGCCAATCCATGTCTTCCCTGGACCGAAAACAAGCTTCCTAGGACCGGTTTCTGGCATTTCAGCCGTCGTCAGCCAGGCTTGCTTGAATCCAGTGGCAAAGTGAGCAAGGGACTCACGTCTGAGCATACCCTGCCAACTTATCCTGAACAAAGCAAAAACCAAAAGAAATGATGGACGGAGTGTTGAACATTGCAAGCACTCACCCCCAGTCAACTGATCTGGGTTTAATCCATCACCGTTCTTTAGCCCACTCTGCCACCCCAGTTCAGACATGGCAATATGAAAATCAGTCTGACCCTGTGGCTCATGGGAACAGTCCAGCCCGAACTTCCAAGCCATGTCTTCCCTGGACCGGAAACAAGCTTCCTAGGACCGGTTTCTGGCATTTCAGCCGTCTTCAGCCAGGCTTGCTTGAATCCAGTGGCAAAGTGAGCAAGGGACTCACGTCTGAGCATACCCTGCCAACTTATGGCGAACAAAGCAAAAACCAAAAGAAATGATGGACGGAGTGTTGAATATTTCAAGCACTCACCCCCAGTCAACTGATCTGGGTTTAATCCATCACCGTTCTTTAGCCCACTCTGCCACCCCAGTTCAGACATGGCAATATGCAAATCAGTCTGACCCTGTGCCTCATAGGAACAGTCCAGCCCGAACTGCCAAGCCATGTCTTCCCTGGTCCGGAAACAAGCTTCCTAGGACCGGTTTCTGGCATTTCAGCCGTCTTCAGCCAGGCTTGCTTGAATCCAGTGGCAAAGTGAGCAAGGGACTCACGTCTGAGCATACCCTGCCAACTTATGGCGAACAAAGCAAATACCAAAAGAAATGATGGACGGAGTGTTGAACATTGCAAGCACTCACCCCCAGTCAACTGATCTGGGTTTAATCCATCACCGTTCTTTAGCCCACTCTGCCCCTCCCAGTTCAGACATGGCTATATGCAAATCAGTCTGACCCTGTGCCTCATGGGAACAGTACAGCCCGAACTGCCAAGCCATGTCTTCCCTGGACCGGAAACAAGCTTCCTATTACCGGTTTCTGGCATTTCAGTCGTCTTTAGCCAGGCTTGCTTGAATCCAGTGGCAAAGTGAGCAAGGGACTCACGTCTGAGCATACCCTGCCAACTTATGGCGAACAAAGCAAAAACCAAAAGAAATGATGGACGGAGTGTTGAACATTGCAAGCACTCACCCCCAGTCAACTGATCTGGGTTTAATCCATCACCGTTCTTTAGCCCACTCTGCCACCCCAGTTCAGACATGGCAATATGGAAATCAGTCTGACCCTGTGGCTCATGGGAACAGTCCAGCCCGAACTGCCAAGCCATGTCTTCCCTGGACCGGAAACAAGCTTCCTAGGACCGGTTTCTGGCATTTCAGCCGTCTTCAGCCAGGCTTGCTTGAATCCAGTGGCAAAGTGAGCAAGGGACTCACGTCTGAGCATACCCTGCCAACTTATGGCGAACAAAGCAAAAACCAAAAGAAATGATGGACGGAGTGTTGAACATTGCAAGCACTCACCCCCAGTCAACTGATCTGGGTTTAATCCATCACCGCTCTTTAGCCCACTCTGCCACTCCCATTTCAGACATGGCAATATGCAAATCAGGCTGACCCTGTGCCTCATGGGAACCGTCCAGCCCGAACTGCCAAGCCATGTCTTCCCTGGACCGGAAACAAGCTTCCTAGGACCGGTTTCTGGCATTTCAGCCGTCTTCAGTCAGGCTTGCTTGAATCCAGTGGCAAAGTGAGCAAGCGACTCACGTCTGAGCATACCCTGCCAACTTATGGCGAACAAAGCAAAAACCAAAAGAAATGATGGGCTGAGTATTGAACATTGCAAGCACTCACCCCCAGTCAACTGATCTGGGTTTAATCCATCACCGTTCTTTAGCCCACTCTGCCCCCCCAGTTCAGACATGGCTATATGCAAATCAGTCTGACCCTGTGCCTCATGGGAACAGTCCAGCCCGAACTGCCAAGCTATGTCTTCCCTGGACCGGAAACAAGCTTCCTAGGACCGGTTTCTGGCATTTCAGCCGTCTTTATTTTTTTATTTATTTATTTTATAACACTTGTAAGGCGCGCAGCTACCCACAAAGGGTTTCCCGGCGCCGGATCAGCGTAACGTACAAACATCCACTGGACAAGGAGCAAACTTGAAACACATTATTTATCAAACAACCAGGTCTTTATGCTTTTTCTAAAGCTCATGAAATTTTCCTCCTTACGTATATGGATGGGTAAGGTGTTCCACAGAGTTGGGCCCAAATAGGAAAACGATCTTCCGCCTATTCTAGCCCGCTTGAACCTAGGTACCACAAAATTCGCAGCAGTGCCTGAACGGAGGCTGCGATTGGGAAGATAGAGTTTAGCAAGGTCCTGTAGATAATTAGGGGCAATACCAGCTTTGATTTTAAATAGGTAAATCAGGGTTTTAAACCGAATCCGGTTTTCGACCCTGAGCCAGTGCAGGTCCCTAAGATGCTTGGTGATCCCAACGGATCTGGGGATTCTGCAAAGCAGTCTGGCATCGGCGTTTGGCACCAGTTGCAGCCGTCTTATTACCACTTTGTTTGAACCCAGGTACAAGATGTTTCCGTAGTCAAGCCGAGATGTCACTAAGGCATTGACTACGATCTTCTGGGTGGAAGGGGGTAACATCCAGGCAATTTTGCGAAGCCATTTAAGAATGGCAAAACATATGCCAGCCACTTTGTTGGCTTGCTGCGTCATAGATAAACTATCATCTATGATGACTCCAAGGTTTCTGACCTGAGAGGCAGGAGAAGGATGTTTACCAAACGATGATGGCCAGTGGGGATCGCTCCAAAGATCTTTGCTATTTCCCAGAAGGAGGACCTCCGTTTTTTCCCCGTTTAATTTAAGTTGGTTAACTGACATCCAATTAAATATTTCCTGGAGGCCTATTTTCAGTGCAGATGGAGCAGATGAATCGGATTTCGAAAGAGAGAACAGAATTTGAGAGTCATCTGCATAAGTCATTAAGACAAGGCCAAATTTTTCAGCAAGATCTGCTAATGGACGAAGGTACAAATTAAAAAGCAGCGGGCTCAGTATCGATCCCTGTGGCACGCCGTGAGGAGAGTGGAATATCTCGGAGCATGCCTCCGAGGAAGAGATCTGAAAAGTGCGGAGGGATAAGTATGATCTAATCCATTCAAGTGCCTTGCCCTCGACACCATTCTCCCCCAGCCTGTCAAGCAGTATGGAGTGAGAAATGGTGTCGAAGGCCGCACTTAAGTCCAACAGGACCAGTGCTACCGTTTGGCCATCGTCCATGAGCTCCCTGATTTTTTCCGTGACCCCAAGTAGGGCCGTCTCAGTGGAATAACCACTCCTAAAGCCAGATTGGGACGAGTGAAGAAGCTCGTTTTTTTCCACATAGAATGAGAGTGCTTTGTGGATGTGCCTCTCAAGGATTTTTGAGAAGGCAGGCAGCAATGAAATTGGGCGGTAGTTGGCCAGTATCAAAGGGTCTGCGGCCGGCTTTTTAAGTAGAGGAGTGACCATAGCATGTTTCCATAGCGCAGGAACTGAGGCCTGCTCAATGGAGGCGTTCAGTATTTCCGCTATGGGGATCATAGCCGAGTCCTCTAGTTTACTTAGAATACTTATAGGAATGATGCCACGTGGGGAACCTGATTTGATCGATTTTAAGAGTTCCTTCAGCATATTCAGATTAATAGGAGGCCAGGCCCCGAGATGACAATTTCCTCTAACAACTTGAGGGATGTTGAAATGTTTATGCGTGGTTATGCTGTCTCTTTTGATGTTAGAGACAATATTATCAATTTTATCAGTAAAAAATGAAGCCAAGTCTTGACATTGCTGGGTGTTAAGAGGGGTAGGTTCCGCTCTTGAGTTTTCACCAGCCAGCTCTCTTACGGTATTGAAGAGAGTCTGAGATTTATTTACGGCCATGTTAATGCTGGTGGTAACATAGCATGCTTTAGCTTTCATGCATGCTGAATGATAACTATTTCTGGCTTTACGGTAGACTTCTTTTTGATGGAGTTCATAGTTTTTCCGCCACTGCCTCTCAAGATTCTTACATGTGGATTTTTCTTTCTTGAGAGCTTCAGTGTACCAGGGGGCAGGAGGACGATGTATTTTCCCTTTGCAGCGGGATAAGGGTACACAAGAATCCGCTGCACCGTTTAGCCATCTTTGTGTGGCTTCTGCTATGCTTTCCATGTCTCCATCTAAGCATGGGTGGTCTTTCCTCAGCGCGTTGTTCAGATCCTCCAAGTTTAGGGATTTCCAATTTCTCCTACAGGATTCTAGCTCGGTCGTAGCTGGGCGTTTTATAGGTTTAAGTGAGATGGCAAAACGTAAAAGAAAATGATCAGACCAGAGAACGGGCGTAGTGTCAAGCCATGAGAGTTCCTTCATGTTTGTTATGATAGGGTCTAACAAATGTCCAGCTCTATGCGTAGGACCCTTGTTGCGTACTGTCATATCTAAAACCGTGAAGTCATCTATAAAGTTCTTGCAGGTCTTATTATTATCGTCTTCAAGATGAAGATTTAGATCTCCAAGGACCGTGTAGTTTTGAGCATTCAGATATTCGGGTAGGATAGAGTTTACCAAATAATCTGACCAGGCGGGATTATTTACTGGCGGTCGATAGACCAGTACGCCAGAGA
Organism: Triturus cristatus; assembly: GCF_964204655.1. Taxonomy (NCBI): domain Eukaryota; kingdom Metazoa; phylum Chordata; class Amphibia; order Caudata; family Salamandridae; genus Triturus; species Triturus cristatus. Next base: position 507,756,867 of record NC_140587.1, read on the forward strand.
AGGTAAAATTGGGACTGAGAGTAATTTTAAATGATGCCGCTTCGCAATTAGGAATGTCTACAGGTTCGAAGTTACATACAAAATCTCTACTGTAAATAATGGCAATGCCCCCTCCTACTTGTCCTACCCGATCCCTCCTTACAATAGCATAGTTCGGGGGGAGGGCCATGGCAACGTCCGGACCTGATCCTTCATGAAGCCAGGTCTCGGTTAAAAATAAGGCGGTAGGCTTTTTCCATTAACAGGTGAAAAATGTCAAGTTTATGTTGTACTTTAGCCAGGCTTGCTTGAATCCAGTGGCAAAGTGAGCAAGGGACTCACGTCTGAGCATACCCTGCCAACTTATGGCGAACAAAGCAAAAACCAAAAGAAATGATGGACGGAGTGTTGAACATTGCAAGCACTCACCCCCAGTCAACTGATCTGGGTTTAATCCATCACCGTTCTTTAGCCCACTCTGCCACCCCAGTTCAGACATGGCAATATGCTAATCAGTCTGACCCTGTGTCTCATGGGAACAGTCCAGCCCGAACTGCCAAGCCATGTCTTCCCTGGACCGGAAACAAGCTTCCTAGGACCGGTTTCTGGCATTTCAGCCGTCTTGAGCCAGGCTTGCTTGAATCCAGTGGCAAAGTGAGCAAGGGACTCACGTCTCAGCATACCCTGCCAACTTATGGCGAACAAAGCAAAAACGAAAAGAAATGATGGACGGAGTGTTGAACATTGCAAGCACTCACCCCCAGTCAACTGATCTGGGTTTAATCCATCACCGCTCTTTAGCCCACTCTGCCACCCCAGTTCAGACATGGCAATATGCAAATCAGTCTGACCGTGTGTCTCATGGGAACCGTCCAGCCCGAACTGCCAAGCCATGTCTTCCCTGGACCGGAAACAAGCTTCCTAGGACCGGTTTCTGGCATTTCAGCCATCTTCAGCCAGGCTTGCTTGAATCCAGTGGCAAAGTGAGCAAGGGACTCCCGTCTGAGCATACCCTGCCAACTTATGGCGAACAAAGCAAAAACCAAAAGAAATGATGGACGGAGTGTTGAACATTGCAAGCACTCACCCCCAGTCAACTGATATGGGTTTAATCCATCACCGTTCTTTAGCCCACTCTGCCACCCCAGTTCAGACATGGCAATATGCAAATCAGTCTGACCCTGTGCCTCATGGGAACAGTCCAGCCCGAACTGCCAAGCCATGTCTTCCCTGGACCGGAAACAAGCTTCCTAGGACCGGTTTCTGGCATTTCAGCCGTCTTCAGCCAGGCTTGCTTGAATCCAGTGGCAAAGTGAGCAAGGGCGTCAGCTTCCCCGTTTTTCTTTCCCGCTTGGAATTCAATGGTAAAATCAAAGTCGCTAAAGAACTGCGTCCAGCGCAGCTACCTCATAGACAAAGCTCTAGCCGATTTGAGGAATTGCAGATTTCGATGGCCTGTGAGAACAGTAACCCTGTGGTTTGACCCTAATAGATACTGTCGCCATTCCTCAAAAGATTTTTTGATGGCTTAAAGTTTCCTGTCACCTACTGCATAGTTTTGTTCAGCTGGAGTGAGTTTGTGTGAGTAATATGGAACTGGATGTAAACACCCCATGGTGGGATCTGTTTGGGAAAGAACCCCTCCTACTGCCACTTGTGAGGCATCTGCCTCAACTACAAAAGAACGTGAGGGATCAGGATGTTTCAGGGTAGGTGCTTGAATAAAAGCTCTTTTCAACTTGTGAAAGGCTTCTTCGGCTGCTGATGTCCAAAGAAGCTTAGCTCCCTTTTTCAGCAACTTGGTTACGGGGAAGGCTAGATCAGAGAATCTCTCAATGAAGCGTCTGTAAGAGTTAGCAAACCCAAGGAAACTCTGTATTTCCTTCACGTTCTTTGGAGATTGCCAACGAGTTATGGCCTCCACCTTCTGTGGATCCATACTTATACCATGGGGAGTTAACACAAAACTGAGGAAACTCACTCGATCAATATGGAAGAAACATTTGTCTCATTTACAGTACAGATGATTCTCTCTCAGTCATTCCAGGACACTCCAGACGCGTTTATCATGTTCTTGTACAGAGGAAGAGTAAATAAGGATATCATCAATGTATGCAATAACATAACGTTCTAGCATATCCTTGAGAACCTCATTGATAAAAAACTGAAAGGCAGCAGGTGCGTTGCACAAACCGAATGGCATTACTAGATATTCGTATAGACTAAACTTGGTACAGAAGGCAATTTACCACTCATCCCCCTCCTTAAATCTCACAAGATGGTAGGCACCACGTAAATCCAATTTGGTAAAGATGGTAGCATTCTTTATTTGGTCTAAGAGGGAGAAAAATCAATGGCAAAGGGTATCTGTTTTTAATGGTTACATTATTGAGTGCCCGGTAATCTATAACTCACTGAAGACCTCCCTCGCGTTTTGGTATAAAAAAAGTGATGAGGAGGCCGGTGACCGAGAAGGTCGTATAAATCTGATCTGCAACATCTCATCCAGATATTCACGTAAATACTGGTTCTCCTTTTCATTTAGTGCATAAACCCCGCTGCAGGGTATGCGGGCTCCGTTTATCAAATCAATTCTACAATCATACCCATTGGCGCAGGTGGTGGTGAATGGCAGAGTATCGGTCCCATTCGAGCTGGGACGGGGCACGCGACAGGGCTGTCCCTTGTCGCCGCTCCTGTTCGCGCTGGCCTTGGAACCCCTGGCGGAGTGGCTGCGGTGGCACCCTTCCATCCGTGGTCTCCGTTGGACCCCCGAGTATGAGGACCGCGTGTCCCTATACGCTGACGATATCCTTTTGTACCTAGCCTCCCCGCGTAAATCACTGATTGTCCTGGTTGATGTTTTGCGCTCATTCGGCCGCAACTCGGGCCTTGTCATCAACTGGGCCAAATCATGTGTGTATGTGCTTTCCGGGGAGGCTCCCGTCCTCCCGCGGGGCTGTCCGATCCAGATTGCTTCACAGGGGTTTCGGTACCTGGGGGTTTACATTACTCTGGACCCGGAGGCCCGCTACGAGCGGAATTTGCTTCCCCCCCTCCAGCGCTTGAAGGAGGACGTCGCGCGCTGGCGGCGCCTGCCGCTTTCGCCGCTAGGCCGGGCGGCATTGTTCAAGATGATGTCGTTGCCACGCTTCCTGTACGCTCTCCAGAATACTATGGATTTAGTCCCGGCGCGCTACTTCCGTGAGGTGGAGAGTCTACAGCGCCGCCTGTTCTGGGACGGGAGGCCGCGTATTGCCCTGGCGAAGTTGACGCTCCCATGGTACGACGGGGGGATTGCCCTCCCGGATATTAAACGGTATTACTGGGCCTCCCAGCTAGCTGCAATTAATCATGGCCTTTACGGGCCCGCCTTAAACCCGGCATTTGAAATGGACAAGATGCTCCTGCCTGGTGGCGACTATAATCGAGCGCTCTACTCTGGCGCGCCCGGCCCCCGCCTGACGGGACCTACGCGTGTCATGGTACGAGTATGGCACGTGGCTAACGCAGCTATGGGGTGGAAGGACCGTTTGACCCGGGCATCACCGTTGTACGCGTCTGAGAGATTGGGCTCCCTGTGGACCTCGAAGGGCTTCGAAAAGTGGGACACGATCGGCATCAGTAAAGTGGGGGACCTCTGGACGAGGGGGGGATTTAAAACATTCGAGACGCTGCAGACGGAGTTTCAGCTGCAGGGCAGTGAATACTTTCGGTACTTGCAGGTCCGTCACGCGCTGGGCTCAGTCTTCCCAGACGTCGCCTCCATCCCGGAGTCTTCCCCCCTGGAGGATAGAGTGCTGGATGGCCATGTTCCGGACAGCACGATCTCCCTTATTTACAAAAAATTGATTAATGACCGCTCGGGCTTGCTGACTGGCCTCCGCGAGGCTTGGGTTGCCGACGGGCTGGAGTTGGACGACGAAGACTGGATTTCCGCGGTGGCCTCTCCGAAGGAGGTGGCCATACCGGCTCGCCTTCGCTTCGTCCAGCTTAAGATACTCCATCGGGTTTACATGACGGGGCCAAGGCTTCTGCGTATGGGCTATGCTGAGGATGGGTTGTGTAAGCGTGGGTGTGGTGTTTTGGCGACTTTTTTGCATATTTTGTGGGAATGCCTGAAGGTGGAGCGATTCTGGCGTGGTGTGCATGAGGTCCTGCGAGTGGTTACGCATGTCGCGCTGCTGCCTGAAGCGAGGAGATGCCTGCTGAATGTGTGGGAACCAACTGACTACTCGGTTCCGCAGACGCGATGGGTGACTCTGGGATATATGATAGCTAAGCGTGACATTGCTCAACTGTGGGGATCCCAGAGGCCCCCGGCGGTGTCGGCCTGGAAAGAACACATGGATTGGTGCATGTTCCGAGAAAAGGTGGTGTATGTGGCGAGGGGTAAGCCTGGGGCATGGGTGAAAGTATGGGGCCCCTGGAACGCCTACCGCGGGGGTATCTGCGCGCCACCACTGCTGCCTGCGGCCTCACCAGCCCCGTCCCCTTAGTTGACTCCTTTCCCTAGCCCCGAGCACGGAGTTCCCCCAGTCCTCGATCTGTTCCCCTTCCCCTCTTTAGACTCCTGTGGATGGCTGGGGTCCCCCATTCGGGGAGCACGTGCTGTTACTTTCGATTGCGGGTTGGCTTGCGGGTGTGGTTTTTGTGTTGTTTGTATAAAATGAAACCGTATTGTGGGGTCAGAGTGATGTGGCCCACGACGCTGATACCTCCTGATTTTGCTTCTCTGCAACGCCAAGTGTTTTATGTACGTATGTCATATGCTCCTGTCATTCTAGCGGCCGGCCGGAAGGTTGTAGGCCCATACTTGTATATTCTTGAGATTGCAATAAACGGTTTCAAAAAAAAAAAAACCAAAAAAAAAAAAAAATCTACAATCATAAACCCTGTGTGGTGGGAGCGTGGGAGCTTTTTCTTTGTCAAAGACTACTGTCAAGTCCTGATAACAAGAAGGCAATTCTGGAACCTCTGGGTTAGTAATCACTGCTACGTCCCCCAAGAGGACCTGACCCTTACTGCAATGCTGTATACAGAATTCAAGGTTATAGTCGGCTCTCTCCACCTAATAAGAGGGTCATGTTGACGGAGCCACTAAAGGCTGAGCATGGCAGGGAGTTGTGGTGATTGAATGAGGTCAAAAGAGACAGTTTCTCGATGTTTCCCTTCAATGAAGAGTGTAAGATCAGCTGTGGCATTTTTTACTGGGCCTGACTTAATGTCGCTGCCATCTATGGTTTTAACTTCCTCCCATGATGTTTTCGTAACTACTGGTATATTAGGACTTTTAGCACAGAAAAGGTCAATGAAGTTGCCTGTGGCTTCTGAATCTACCATTATCTGTACGACTAAGACCTCTTTACTCCTTTCCAATTGAGAGGGAAGAAAAAAGTGCTGTGGTAGAGAAGGAACAACGTCTTTATGCAAGGTGTTTTGAGAGACTATCAATCCAGGCCCTCCAAAAGTCTTTGTCTCCACAGACTTCGGGCTTATTAGTTTTCCGGATTTCCTCGTTTCTTGGGTTTCACCGGACACTTCCTAAGAAAATGCCCTTGTTTACCGCAATACAAACACAGTTTCTTATTGGGTCTTTTCTGTCTTTCTTCTTCACTTATAGTGCCTCGAATGCTCCCTATCTGCATGGGTTCTGGCTCTTCTAAAGTTTTCTCTGGTTCGTGTCGTCTCTCTTTATACATTATAGGTCATACCTCTGAGCGTCCCTTCTCTCTTCTTCTTTCAGCCATCCGATGGTCTAGTTTCACTACTAGATCTATAAGGGCATTGCAGGACTCGGGAGGATCTACGACTTGGGCCAAGATATCTTTTAGTTCGCCCTTTAAACCTTGATAGAATAAGGCACTACGTTTTTCTTCCGCCCATCTTGCTTCTGCTACTAATCTATTAAAGGTGGATATGTATGTCATTAGATCTTTTGTCTCCTTTAGTAGCTCAGTATCTACGGATTGCATGAAGGAGTGTCTGTCAAATAGTTTTCTACAATAACAGATCATTCCTTTCTATGAGGGGAATGGACCAATTTGCTGCTGTTCCCCCTAAATTGGAGAGTACGAATGCCACTTTGGCTTGCTCAGTGGGTAAACAGGATGCCTTACACATAAAATGGAGCTAACATTGACTAATGAAAGCAGAGAATTTAGTAGGAGCACCCAAGAATCTCTCAGGAGGGGCCAGAGAGATAGACGGAGGTGCAGATACTTGTATCACTGGGACATTTGGGTTGGGAGACTGCGATTGAAGTGGAAAAGAGACTCCCGCTCCACCTGGCATGTTCCCTATACTTGATTACCGATAAGGCTTGGGTTTCCTTTTGAAGACTACCAAGCATATGGGCCAAATCTGCTAGTGTCTCCTGACTGACTTCCATGACGTTTGGGCGGAAAGTAAAGCTTGGGCTTCGCGTTCTGTCAAGTTACTCACGTTTCCGCAGAAACGTCATGCAAGGATGAGAGGTCCCGACTTCCCGGGGTCATTGTAATTAATATATGAGTGGGTACAGTGCGTGCACAGCGCTAATTTAATCACGTGGTTTCAGCAGTTCTCCGTGCTCCTGGGCATCACTCTCCGAAAGTGGAGTGTTGGATCAGAATTGTGTTTGCATCCCCATGTTCGTGGGGTCCCTCCCAAGGGGACTGATAATAGTCTCACAAACTGAGATTTTCTTCGGGTGAACAAAATTAAATTGTACTCCTTGGTGGTTTTTTTCCCAAACAGTAATGTTTATTTCTTTCTGTGGAAATTGTAATTCATTTCCTTTATGTTACACTTTTATATACGTTCAATATAGCTTTCACATCTCCCAATGCATTTCGGCCAACGGCGGCCTTCATCTGGGGGGTATCTATAAATGAAGAGAAATGCAACTCATTGTCTAAACGCTTCTTAAGACCGAGTGTAAATCGTTTCAGTAATGTGTGCCTAATAGTTACTATGGTGCACAAGTAGTCAATTTTAACTTGTGGGTTAGTAACTAGCATTCATCTATATTAAAGCGTATGTGTATAAAAATCATTAGCGTGTTCAGTGTCTGGCAAATCATAATGGAAGCAGTTGAAAATCACGTGTCTTAAAAAGCTCGTGAAAGTATTAGGTGAGGAAGTGTTTATAAGTGGCTGGCTGTCCGTTATATTAACAAGTGGGGATCTTTACGGAATTAGTTCAAGCGTCCTGTGGAAAAAGCTATATGCATCTGTAGTGCTGTGATTTAGATTAAACCATCTTGTTCTGTGTAACGGGCGTCTTTATCGGTTACTTGCGTTAGTTCGCGCTCAAATGGTGTTCAAAAATAGTTTTGAATCTTAACTAGTGGCGAAGCAAGCATTGTTTTAGCACTTACTTGGTGAAAAAGCGTGTATCAGTTCATATTAGTTGTGTGAAACACGGACGTTCTAACGTGTGTGTTTATAGCGATTGCGCTCAGTAAAAGTGTATGGAAATAGATATGAGACCAGGACGTTTACGTACACGTCTCTAGTGAAAACTACAGTCATGGCGTGTGGATTGCAGGATAGTTAATAAATAGTATCTGATACCTGGTAAAACAAGCTGAGCGAATGAAATAAACAAACAAAATAATATGCAGTGATCACATTCAAAGAAAAGGGGGGAAGACACTGTAAAACGTAATGAACTAGCTAGTATACACAGTTCTTAACGCTGTGGTTGTCTTGATAGTGGATGGTAGTTATTCGGAGCTTGGTCCTGTAAAAAGAGGAGTCAATCAGAGATAGGATAATGTTCAAATTGGTTTAAAAAACTTGTTCAGAGGTAGCATAGGTATTCCATGCGATCGTTCATTCCAGCTGGTCTCATGGAATTTAATAAACGTATCCAGTGGTTTTCGCGGTGTAGTAGTGTGTTATGATTGTTTTTGCCTTCGTTCCTGATGATAACTTCAAGTATGCAAAATTTAAGTTGGCTGATGTTATGTCCTGCTTCAATGAAATGATTGGCTACGGTTGATTTGGGATTTTTGGTTCTTATGTTGCTTTTGTGTTCATTAATGCGTATCTTGATTTTTCTTTCAGTCTGTCCTATGTAAATTTTTCCACAGGGACATTTTAGCATGTATATTACATTAGATGTATCACATGTTGCTGTGACTTTCAAATAAATGTTATGACCTTTCGTAGGATGGTTGATATATGGGCCGGTAATGATGTTGTTACAGTTATTACAGTTCCAGCATGCTATTGTTCCGCGATATGGTGTAATGTTTTGCGTGGTTGTTGGGTGTTTAATGATTTCTCCCAGGTTTTTAGCTCTAGTGTAAGCAAATATAGGTTCCTGTTCAAAGATATGGTTAAAATCTGGCTACAGTTGTAATATTGGCTAGTGTTTTTTTTATTATTCTTTTGTAGTTGTCGCTCTTGGTAGAATATTTCGAGACTACAGTTATACGGTCGTGTGTAGTTTTCTCTTTGGGTGTAAATAGTGTGAATTGTTCGACTATGGTTATTGGCTTGTTCCAAGATGTTCTCTGGATAGCCTCTGGCTCTGAATCTTTGTAACATTTCTTGAATGCGTTTCTCTCGCATATGTGGATCAGATACTATCCTAGTGACTCTCAGTAGTTGGGTGTAAGGCATATTGTTTTTAGCGATGGTTGATGGAAGCTGCTATAGAGAAGGGTATTGTTTCTGTCCGTTGTTTCTCTATAAAGATCTGTCTCAAATCCTTCTTCTGTTTTTGTTATTCTTACATCCAAGTAATTGATTGCTTGTGTTTGAATTTCATAAGTGAATTGAATTCTTTCATCAATCTGATTTAATTTGGTAATTTGATCAGTCCGATCTGTTGATGTTCCTTTCTATAATATGAAGATATCATCTATATATCTAACGAATAGTTTCAAGTTATGTTGCCATGCTGGTGCTAATAGGATGTGTTGTTCTTGTAATTAATATCCCACTGGATCAAGCATGACAGTAAAACCGGGGGAAGAAGGGAAAATAGGGATGCAAAGAAAAATATGTCCCACGTCGTATCAAACTCTAAGACAGGACCATGCAACCAGGAAAAGACCCTACATGAAAAAGAAAAGACAGTGTGACAATGTTGGTAAGGTGTACTCTAATGCTACTATTAGCAGTCTGTAAGTATATATACCTAAATGTTGCCTTCTCCCGCTAAAGGATGATAATCTATTTGGCAAAGGCACTAGTCTTGATCTAGAGTAGGAGAAAGGAAAATATTGAAATGAGATGTCCTATTGTTTAGGGATTAGTGATTACCATTGATATGTCTATTAACACCCACCTGAGACTAATAGCTCTTAAGTGTTAAAATCTTGAACTGAAGAATCTTCTTAGCGCCCCAATACTTGAATTACCAATCATGTATTAGCATAATCTTTCCAATAATACTGTGTATTTCCTTTCACCTGCAGGAACACAATGGGGCGAGGAGAACAGAAAAGAAAAAGAACGGATCTCCAAGGACCTGGTTCCACTCAGATAAGTGTTATGCATTTAAATAATGTCTATAGTAAAAAACAATAAATCTCTCTAGACTAACTGATTTCCCTTTTTATTGTTTCAGGGAAACAACAATTCAATAATTCAAAACATAAGCCTATAGCGGGACTCGAGCACGCCTGAAGAACTCGTGCAGCCAACACGACGCGAACAGGAGATACTGAAGACTGCTGCGGGGATTCGAAGACGCCTGAGGGACGCAACGGATAAACGTGGCAAGAGCAGGAGCATACAGAAACCAGGTGGTGAACCGGACGCACAACGGAAGGACCGAAGCGAGCAGATCGGGCCTGGACACTGGAACTTGAAGCGTCCTGGTGTGGGATCGGAGGAGCTTTGTACTCTTCTGACGGTGCCCGCGAATTCTTGCAGCAGGACCGGCAATCATGACATTTAGAAAATGTAAGGAAAAGAATGTATGAAATGAAGGATCCTGTTAGAGCCACTGTAATTTAGGCTTTAAATGCCTGGGAGCATATTGCTCATCAGAAGGACAAAGAGAAATATCAAGGGAGGTATAGGAGAACTATGGACCATTAGACAGAAGCTAGATGGAATGCTCAACAGAAAATGTGGACAGCAGATGTAATACATGGAACACAATTGTGTCCGGTGTTAGAGGTTGAGGAAGATGCAAAGGGCAAGAGAAGGGAGAAAAAGCAGCATTTAGAGACAGACAAAATTGATTCAGGTAATGAGGAAGAAGAGAGTGATATAGATGACTAGCGTTTGAATGATTTATTTATGAAACCCTATAATGAGTAACAGACAGGAGACTTGATAAATATTAATACAGCTGAAAAACCTAATGCTCCAACAATGCCTGAAGTGCCAAAGGAATCTATGCTTATCTCTCTTGTAAGTGAGAAGACAGAGATGTGAGCCCCTATGATCCTGATCAATTCAAGTACTCTAGATAATTTATCTGTAACTGTTACTATTGGACCAGTTGTGCCCCTTTATAAATCCAGATTACAGGTAAATACTGTTCACAATTTTACTGTCCCTATTAGAGTAAATATAGTAAATGGAAGTTCTTCAGACCTGACAGCAACACCCATAGTTCTGATTCAAACTAATAATGCTGAAGCTGGGAATGTTGTTTCAAAGCAGACACAATCTGATCAGACGCCATGGAATGGTGCAGAGGTTTCCACCTTTTAATTGCCCAAAACCAAGTGAAACTCCGCAATCAATTTTCATGCATGTGGCATGACTGTGCCAATGGGTATTTCAGTTCCAAATACATCCGTACAAAATGTGCAACCTGGAACAAGTGTAAATTGTAATGATGGAAGTTTAACTTTAAATAATATAAGAGAGCAATCAGGGTTTACCCCTCAAGAATTTAAAGAATGTCTCAAAGGATCCAGTGCCCCTAATAATCAAAATTCAGCAATAGTTACAGCTTTAGCTGCAGTTTCAGGTATGTATTCAGTTCCACTGCAAACTTCAGTTTCTAGTTCAGCTTCTACTTCAGATTTGGTTACAGGTTCAAGTTCAGTCCAAAATTCAGTTCAGGAAAATAAAGCACCAATGGACGTGAGCTGATTTAAAGTTGAATTAGAAGAAATTATTCTAGGAACACTTAACCCTTCAAGATTAGATATTTACTAGGAGGAGGAATTATTGTTTCTCTGTAAAAATGTTAGGCAATGAGCAAAAATCACATAAGAGAGATTGGTAGAATTGGCTCAAAAATATGGTATAGATATTCAAAATTCAAAAGATTTTGCAAAAACCTTACAGGTTAGACTTTTTTGATAAATGCATTGAGAAGATGAGGGCACAAGAAAAGACATTGCAGATAAAAAAGCTAATAATATAAATCAGAAAATGTGACAAAAGAGAAAAATGGGAAGACAGAGGGTCATAAAAAAAGGAAACCAAGTGAGTAAGAGTGCTGTCACCGCCTGATGTTATTGATGGCAGTGTAGGGGGAAGTACAAATGCTCCCTATGAGAGAAGTACCTGGACAAGACAATACATGTTTTCACTATAAGATGACTTCCCTAAATTGAGAGCAAATCCTGTGGAATGGTACAGACAAGTTGTATGATTTGTAAAGATTTCAAAGGTTTTGTGGATTGATTTGAATACTCTGGTTAAGATTGTGGTTCCAGGACATTTGTGGGCTGAATGTAAGGTTACTGTTGAATGGCCTGAGTCAGAACCAGATAGGGATCCTAGAACAGGAGCACCATCTCCTGTGGTAATGAGGAAATACCAGCAGGTAATAAATCACCTGAAGAATAAAATATCCTCTAAAGAGATTGATTGGTTACAGACTGACATGATGACTCAAGAACTCAAAGAAACAGTACATGCTTTTTACGAGAGATTAGTGCATGTTTTCAAATAATATAGTGGATCAGACACTGTTGCAGACAAGAATGTTGGGCATTTTGTGTACAAGTGCTCGGGTTAAGACCTGAGATTTCCCAAATGAATTTACAGCAATTACTGTGCTGGAAGAGTAAGTCAGTGGCCGAAAATTTGCATTATGCAAAATAATTTGGTGACGAGATTGAGATGAGGGATAAGAAGCTAAAGGAGAAATGAATGATTGCTCAGATAAAAGCGATGCAAAAAGGTCAAAAGCAGAAGGGTTTGATAACACAGGGAGGCTATAATCAATCTTCAACGATGCAAGGTGTTAACGTTTTTCAGAAGCAGAATTTTCTGTCCCAAGGATGAGGTCATGGCAATCCAGTAGATCTTAGAACTGGTGTTGATGTGGCACTTTTGAATTTTTTTTACATTGGAGGCTTCAGTGTAAGTTTGTTATGAGTAATGTAGGGAATCACATGCAGAATGTGGAATATTCACAGTCTCAAGGGAATAACATGGGGCAGACTCAACAGCATCACAGCAAATGCCCCAAGCTTCCATTCCACAACAGAATGATCATGTACAAAGATATAATACAAATCAGAAGATGAATAGAAATACTTTTCGGAGTCAGAATGCAGCACCGCAGTGTTTTATCAAATTGTATGACAGTGGTTTGGACTTGTTAGTATGACAGTGCATGAGAGGGGAGGAGGACTGCGTGCTTGGCGCAGCCTTAGAGGTTAACGAGAGTGGCCCCTATGTAGATGGAGAAGTGGATGGGAAACACGTTGTGTTCCTTGTCGACACTGGTGCAACCCGCCCAATTGTATGAACAGCTGGGGTTCTTAACCTACGCCTCTCGTGAGAAAGTATCCAAGTTATAGGAGTTACAAATAAAAAATTGTCTACCCCAATTTTAGAAGCAGTTACAGGTAAAATAGGTTCCTTTAAGGATAGTCATCGATTTGTGGTGTGTGACACAAGTCCAGTGAATATGCTTGGATGTGATCTACTATGCAAACTAAATTGTTCAATTTATTGCACACTTAAAGGAATCTAATTCCATACCAATGATGGGGATCTTGTTTTAAACGTACCCAACTGAATCAGATGTGAGTATGTATCCTTTACTGACAAGTGACGATTTGCCCGACGAGTTGAGAGACACAGCGTTAACTGAAGTTAGGGAGTTTACAGGTAAAGAGATCAGACTAATAAAAGGTGTTGACCCAGTCCGAATTACAGTTAAACCAAATGCAGAGTTTAAAAAAAATCCCAAAATACAATGTGTCTCCTGATACTATTGCCGGAATTACTCCTGTGATTGACTCAATGATTGAGCAAGGGATACTGAAGGAGATAACAGGAAGTCTATGTAACTCTCCTATTATGGGCTTATAGAAGCCGAAGGGCAAGTACCGCATTGTGCAGGATCTGTGCAAGGTGAATGCTATTGTTGTTCCATTTGGTCATGTGTTACTGAATCCACCTATGATTTTATTTCAGATTCCATGCAAGGCCAGAAGATTTTCAGTCATTGAGTCTTGCCAGGCCTTCTTCACAATTTCATTGCATGAGGATAGCCAGTTTTTATTTGCTTTCCAATTCGGCAGTCATGGTCTGGCATGGTGCTGAGTCCCACAAGGGTATGGGGAAAGTCCATCAATTGTTAATCAGATACTCAAAAAGAATCTTGAGTCTCTGAAAATGCCAAGTCATTCAGTATTAGTGTAGTACATTGACGACCTATTGGTGGCGTCAACTCTGAAGGAATCTTGCAAAATTGATATTACTGCTTTGTTGAACCATCTCGCAGATTATGGACATAAAGAATCCCCGACCAAGTTACAGTTTTGCAAAACTGAAGTCCTATACTTTTCATTGACAAAGGAGCGATAAAAGTGTTACAAGAAAGAATCTTAGCAATTCTTAATATTAATCCTCCAGCTACCGAAAAAATGAGTCTGCATTTTCTTAGGAATGGTGGGCTATTGCAGACAGTGGATTCAAATGCTTTCCTTACCAGCGAAATCTCTACAGGTTGACACACAAAGACATGTCTGATCCGGTACCCTGAGATGACATTTGCATGACTGCCTTCACAGAGCTGCGAGACTGCCTTTGCAGAGCACCAGCTTTGGGAATGCCTGCTTACAACAAGTGTTTTGAGTTATTTTGCAGCAGAAGGGAAGGTTCCACTCTTTCAGGGTTGACACAAATGCATGACTGCAGACCGATCGCTTATTTTTCAGCAACACTTTAACCTGTTGCGGCTGCATTGCCTGGATGTTTGGAATCCGTTGCATCCATGTGTGGGAGTCTTGAGCAGAGTGAAAGGATTGTAATGGGTCACCCACTGACAGTATTCAGTGGAGATACTGTTGATTCATTCTCAAACACTGCATCTAACCAGTCGTGATTTGACTAAGAATACCCACATTTTTTTGGGTGCAGAGAACGTGACTCTTAAGAGGTGTACAGTGTTGAATTAAGCTACTTTGATGCCATTGCTTGGAAATGAGAACATGGTTGATGAAGTTGAACATGATTGCTTGGGTGAGACTGAGTGAGCTACAAAGCAGTGTCCTGATATTTGTGACGTGCCATTTCCTGAATCTGATCATGTGTTGTTTGTTGATGGTTCATGTTTGAGAAACAATTAAGGAAATCTGAAAGCTACTGAAGCGGTGTACAGTTGGACACGTTGTGGAAGCTCCGTGGTTGCAAGGAGGGATTTCTGCGCAAGTTGTAGAGCTCATAGTTCTGACACGAGTTACAATTTATACCAATAGTCAGTATGGCTTTGGAGTCGTACATGACTTTGGGCAATTGTGTCACAGCGTGTATTCATGACGTCCTCTGGTTCTCCCATTGGGAATGGAGTGTTTGAGGAGCCTTTCCCAGTCCCTACAATTGCCTGCTCAAATTGCTGTTGTGAAATGTGTCACTCACCGGCAAGGTACCTACTTTGTAATGGTTGGTAACCATTAATCTGATGAGATGGCAAGGTATTGCGCTTTGAATGCACATGCCTTTAATGAGGAAATATTAAAAGACAAATCCGCTTTTATTAATTGTAATTTGTTGTTGTAAGCTTTAGATACCTGGGAGGAGGTGAGGAAACTGCAGGATGAGGCGACAGAAGCAGAATAGCAGGGTTGGGTGCAAGCAGGTTGTGCCAAGAGGGAAAATGACGTGTGCATGTACATTGATGGATGACCAGTGTTGCCCGACAGCTTATTGTCATCAATGGAAAGATACTACTACAGTCTTGCACATGTTGGGAGAGATGCAATGATGCGTCTTTTTCAACAGGTGAAGTACAATCCCAGATTTAGAGTAACTGTGGAAATGCTATGCAGTGGTTGCACAGTGTGTCAGCAACAAAACTCAGGATAGAAAATATAGGTTGTCATGAGTAAATCTGCAAGTCATTTCAACTGGATGCAAATGGACTTCATAGAGATGCCCCTTTGCAACAGACTAAGAAATGTTTTGGTCATTGTGCGCATTTTTTCAAAATGGGTTGAAGCCTACCCTACTCATTGGAATGACAGCTGTGGCAAAATTACTGTTGAGGGAATTGATTCTGAGGTTTGGATTTTTGGCTTCTCTAGAGTCAGACCGAGGAACTCATTTTAATAATGAGGTCCCAAAACTGTTATGTGCAGTACTTCAGGTTGAGCAGAAACTCCATTGCAGGTGCTGACCAGAGGCTTCTAGGTTGGTGGAGCAGATCAATGGCACTTTGAAATCCAGATTGGTGAAAATGTGCGCTTCTATATCTCTAAAGTGGCCAGATGCATTGCCTCTTGTGTTGATGAGTTTGAAAAGTACTCCAGATCGAAGAATAGGATTGTTGCCTCATGAGTTTATCAGGGGACATGCAATGAGGCTGCCAGCTGTGCCTACAAATGGCCTAGTCAACATAACGGATGATATGATCTTGTATTTTTCAAGGGCCTCGCTGATGAGGTACGTTTTGTTTCTCACCAGGTTGGAGAAGCTGCCCTTGATGTCCAACAAGAGCAGTGCCATGACTTCAGTCCGGGACACTGTGTAATGGTGAAGAAACACGTGCCCAAAACACGTTTGGAACCTCATTGGAGGGACTCTTTCCATTTGATCCTAGTCACAAAGTGCAGAGGTCTCCTGAACTGGGCTTATGCCAGCCACACTTGCAGAGTCCCAAGTCTCCATGATGATACAACAGCACCTGTCCCTAATGTGCTGGTGGTAACAGTGAGACAGAGGGATCAGGTTAGTCAAGCTGTAAGGGCCAGTAATATGCTGGGACAGCACTTGTTCGGCCAGAGAAGGTCAGAAAGAGTCAACTGTAGGTACTGAATGGTCATAGCCAAGAGAGTTAACTACGAGAGGTACAGATTCTACCGAAAGGCTTGGTACAGTAAGAAAGCGAGTTGTACCTGGAGACCATTGTCCCAGACAAGGTGAAATCTTGGGAAGGTGTCTGACCACAAGAGATGTACCAAGTTCTATTCCTAAAAGTTCTGAACAATCAGATCAAAGTGATACAGATGATGAGCAAACAGCTGTTGCGAGATCAAAAAGAGCGAAGGTACCAAGTCAAAGGTGTGCATCTCCTGAACGGACTTATTTAGCTGCCAATGAATGGGACCAAAAATTCTATAAGTATTGCACTAACAATACGAGTCAATCTGAACCTTCCTGAAATTAACTTTATTGTTGATTTTAACTTTAATCTGAATGTACCAATCGATGGACTGACACTATTTTTCCTGAATATACACATCAACAAAGCTGATATGAGAGCTTTACCCCATCTGAGAAAATCTTGAGCTTTGCCATAATTTTGAATATTAATACTAGAGATTCTATAGTTTATGAAATGTGAAAAACACATTTTGTAGAATGAATTTAGAAAATTATACACTTATATAAATGTTGAGAACATTTGTGGTAGTAGGGTATTTGGAACGTTAGATATTTCCATCTAATAATGTCTGGTGAAAGTTCTATCCATTCTCCATTTGAACTGATTTAATTACATTATATTTGGTATTGGTTTAGAGTTTATTTCTTTAAAAATGCGTAACACCAACTTAAGGGCTCATTTTCTAAAATGCTTTTTCTCTAATGCTCACCTTTCCCCTGACCTAATACAATGCTCCATTTACAACTAGTGAAATGTTGCTTTATTTGTCCTGTACATGCATACATCTCGCGATTTCTGAATGTTTCTTCAATGTTCACAATGAAATATTCCTGTGAAGACAAGATTTCAGCTGCTGCTATAGATGGTTCCTTTGTAGCTGTTTTTCATCGATGTTAGTCCTATGTGGACTTTCAAATCTCTTCTTTCTCGTGACCAGCATGGAAAGCATCTAACTGTTGTGAGTGTTCTCGGTGACATTTTGTGAATCTGAACACATGATAGTCTTTCGATGGTAGTGTGATATTGCATCACCAGGATGTTGTTAGAGACTTTACAAAAGAAGAAACCCCAAAGGAAGGGCCCCGCCATTCAGATTTTTTCCTACTTTGACGACCCCCCTTCTGATTTTGCTTCTTGAGGAACGTCATACTTTTTTTCTTTCCTTTTGCAAGAGTATGCTCTGCTGATCAAATTTTGATGATTACTAAGAACTATACTTTTACTTTTGGACTGCTTTCCTGAAGATACAGTCGGTAGCTGATGGACTGAAACCTTCTCTCTGAACCATTTACATTTCATTGTATTTCCCCTTGTTCTATGCTAATGGACTCATCCCTTAATGGACTTTAAGAAATTGCTTGTGTCTATGAACTTTGAATATTTAATACAATAACCACATTAATCTAATATCTGTCTGAATATATTATTGAGTCCTGTTGGTTCTTCCATTTAAACTGTGCTGTCTACGTAATGACTTAAATGTGTTGTAGAGAGAACCAGCAAACTCTGTCAGAACATCAGGTTTTACTTCTTTTGTTTTGCGTTGCTGTTGCAGAGCTTTTGGTCTGCATAATACTAACTTGACGCAACTTCTTCAGGAGTTTGGGTATTCCTGTTATCATTCTTTATTTTTACAGTATGGTTTTAAGAGTGAAATACCTAAATCTGGTCGAAAATTTGTGCGCTAGCTGTCAATTAATGGTCCTCATTAGACAGCTAATGAGGTGTTTGGCTACTCTAATTTCCACGCCTCCTATCAGTGGAGAAAGATTAGTCAGAGGATAATTTCCTCTGTGGTAAATGGAAATGCCGCAGATTTTCAAATCGTAAGGGGCCCAGTACGATTAGAGTAGAAGGGGGAGTATATAATAAAACAATTTTTATCACACTTTCACTGCAACAGATTTATTTCAGGTTTCCTCCCAGCCGCTTCCTCTTATCACTGTTTATGCTCCTCTGCTTTTGTGCTTTAAGGTTTGAAAGTACACAGGCTGGAAAATATTTGTATTTGATAAATAAGTGGCAACCTGGAGTTTGGGACAGATTGATTCAGTTACTGTGTGGGGAATGCCTATGTAATTACCTTTCTCATTTGAAGATTGGATAAATTACTGCAAAATAGATTTCTAAATATTTTAATAGTTGTGTATTTTATAGAAACTAAGACATAAAACAGAAGACAGTACAGTAATATAAGAGTTAAACTCAGAAAATATATTATTTCTGGAGCATAATTTATATGTGTCTAGTGCGGATTGTCAGATGTGCCAAATCATTAAAATGAGGTTTGGGTACATGTCAAAACTTCAGGGAGATTCGACAAGCCTGGCGGATTCAGTGGGTCTCCCAAAAGAATACATTTTTTAGTTAATTATTATGCTGGAAGATAAAATCTTCCAGTTGATTCCTGAGCACAAATTCTTCACATGCCTGCATGCAAGAACAGGACTCCAAAGCAAAGGGTGTTTCTAATGTTTTTAAAATATTGCTTTGGAGAGCAGGTACCCACAGGGCAGAGCACTTTTTAAGAAAAACATTTTGAAAGTATGAGCTAGAACAAACATCAGCATGGAAGTGCCCTTTTTAATTGGTTAGGTCTCGTCTACTAGACAGCACATGTGCTGTCTGCTGCTAGATGTATTGTCAGCTTACAGTGGGTTTATAGCCCGCCCATTGCTTAGCATTGGTTGGCATTATTGTCAGACTCATTCACTTGCTTCATATTTAATAGCTTGTGTGGGCTTTATTTCATGTTTGTGTGTTCATCCCTCCCTTGAAGAGTGGACATGCTAGTTGAGTTTTTCTACTGCTCAGTTTTCAGGTGCTACTTTTTTATTTTGTTTAAGCATTCCACAAGAGTGCATGTGTTTTCCAGCTGTCACCCTTGTGTACTGTCCTCCATCACGCTTGTGTTGCTTTTTCTCTGCCCGTATGCTTCTCCTCTCTGTGATGCACTTGCCCTTGTGTTCTTCTCTCTCCTACGCTCACCAGTATGCTTCTCCCCCTCAGCTTCCTGTTGTGCTGTCTCTCCTCCATTTGCTTCCCTCCCACTCCACGTTCCTTTCTGTTTGCTACTCTCCCCACACCTTCTGTGTTGCTTTAACTCGCACTCGTCCTCCGTGAACCCAAACTCACCCTCAGTGCTGGTTCTCTCTTTCACATTGCTTGCTCATGCCCACTGGTGCTTTAAAAATTTCTTATTTACTGGTACAAATTGGTTAACAAAAATTAAATAAAAGGTTTGCACCTTTTTCTCTGCATGCTTAGAAACAAAGGAGTGATCTTTTTCCACATATCTGGGTGAGGCATGATAGACATGTGGCATTTGGAGTCAGCCCTTTTCCTTGTCTGGTGAAACTTCATGAACCAAGACTGAACTGGTAGTTTGTTCTTGTTACTTCTACGTTGTATAGGGTTTCACATTCCACCACAATCTATGCAGGTTGTCACCTTGCTTTTGTGATTTACAATTCTTATCAGCTGTCATAAGGTTTCTCTATCCCAGTGGTCCCATGTTTCTCTTTCTCCATGTTTCCTGATTTCTTCATTATTCAATGTCACTAATGATCTAAAACTCCGACCCCCAATTCTTTGTTCCATGACCCTAAAAATCGTCATCCTCTTTACCTTAGCTATGACTCTGTGTTCTTGCTATAGCACATTCCAGCCCAGCTTTGTGCATGGAGGTTATTTACTAAATGTTTACAGGTGTTACTCTAACAGTGTTTTGGTCTACTACGATAGTCCTTTTCATTGTTCATAAGCATCATTAAGCTGGAGTCCTGTCGAGTGGGCGTTAGAATTTCAGTTAGGCGAGGTACAGCTTGTAATTTAGATGAGGATTATATATAGATAGGAACAGTTAATATTTAGGTACTTTTATCCTTCACATAAGTGGCAGCACCCAACGACAATTAATGATAGCCAGCATGTTTGCTACGGCCCACCCATAGACCCTGTAGTTGTTCAGGAGCCATATACACAAGCTCCTATTGATGTTAATGTGTGCACTGTAGGTGTGTAAAAGACATGTGATATTCAGTGCAGTGGTGACATGTTGCCTTAGACTTTGGATGTATAAACTGTGGTGAGGGTAGCCTGTTATTTTTTGTAAGGTTACACCATTTGGTATGGCATATTCATGGTGATTTCATGTCACCAGTTGATCCAATGGAAAATTAGAGATACCTTGTGGAACAGAATAACATCTATGGGTGGTGAAAGAGTCTCTGAAAAATGACAATGTGTCAGTATGAGTATTTAACAAGCCTTGGCTACTGGATGGTGTGGGACTAGTTAAAAGCCTAGCACGCTGGTTGTAGAAGTTGTACTTAACAGACAGACAAACTTACCTTAAGACTCAACCATTGTTCGAAAGCTAATGTCCTTCACAAGAATGATTCCAATTTCATAAGCATGTCCTCAACACTTTCTTTGCAATTACAATAGAGTCAAAGGCGAACTCACTGGCAGCGTGTCACGCTTCAACATGAATACATTGTCCCCCATTCTGTCTGTACCTATGTTATCTCTGTGCTGATGCATATCAATAGTCTGCATGTGTTGTGTATATGTCCCTGTGTAACACCTACCATATTGCCAAACGTCATATGTCTCTCTAAGTATATAGTTTAATCCATTGCCGCAGACGTTTAGGTAAAGCAACCATCTAATGTGCAAGTCCTCACATCACAACCAGACCACTGTCAAAAGCCCGCACCATGTTCATGTGTGATTCTACAACATCATACATACACAGACACTCAGCTATACACTACGTTCTGGACTTGCTAAACAGAAAAGAACAGACCAAGACCATCCAAATGTACATCAAATGATGCACATTATCCCACTCACAATCACAGATAATGTACACAGTAATTCCAAGTAAACATTCTATACACAATCTGGCCCCCTTATCTGGTAAAAGGAATTCTACAAACAGCATATACAAAGGCTGCAAACTATCTAATCATTTATTGCAAAGGGATTTGTAAGTCTAGCACACATATCCATTAGCTTTGAAAATCAAACATTCTGCAATTGGACCCTGATTTCAAAACCAGAATTCTGTCCAGCATCACATCACTCAGACAGCATAATGGGCCAGAAGGACACAACAATCAGATGCAAATCTGCTTGAATCTTAGTGACATCAAGTAACACGTAATACCAGACGGCACAAACTTGTGACAATAAAAGCACAACACTGACGGCCCACAGGTCTAAAAGGCCATATCGATGTGAGATGTGTACTATACAAAACACCATTAACATAAGACTGCTGTCCTACAAACTAGACAAACATTTTCAATCTCAACATAAACTCTTACTACCAATGTGGTACACCGCACATCATTGCGAAATATCACCCCTTCACACACATAAAAAACTCACATACCCCTAAATCTCTACAATTCCCCAACACACACACACCGTACCCTTGCACACTCGAAACGCACCACTTTCTAACATGATCTCATAATGCACTTGCTCCGTCAATACACAAATGTACCAGCGAACACTACCAAGGCGTAAAATGCATAAAAAGGCCGATTTTGCAATTTATTTGACTTCACTGATGCATAAAGAGGCTTGTGGAAAGGGGTGGGGGGAGTGGTAGGTGTTCAAGACCTATCACAGAACACATCACATCAGGGCAGGATGCAGAATCTGTCAGGCACCATAACACATACGGTGGTGCAAGTGATATGTTACTGTTACTTCTCAGGCTCCAAATTGGAAGTAAATACAGAGCAGTAATTTGTCAAAATGTAAGAACATGTAACTATAACAATATCAGTGTATATATGGGGATATATATGCATATATATATATATATATATATATATGTATTATGTGAGCAAGGCTTCTCTGTAAGCCGAGACGCGTCGTAATTAAACACCCTTGGATCCTTTGGAGTGTCCTGTTTTCCGTGTACTGAGAGCGCACTATCATTGACTTTTCTGAAGAAAAAAAATATATATATATATATATTTATATATGTGTAGGTACATACATACATGCACACACATACATATATATATATATATATATATTCACTAAAAAAACAAAGGTTACAGCGACGTAATAGTTAGGCTCAGATTTCAAAAGTACAAAACAAGTGAAATTCAGCAGTTATATTTACCTGAGAAAACTATAACTTATGCCCCCTGCAATGCACTGCTTATGACCTCACATATTACATTACTCATGCCGTGGTCAGTGACATCACTAATGACATCACAGAGGAAAACAAACTTCAATATACTTCATACCATACCATTTTGATTTTTTAAAGTAAGAAGACACAGCTAAGTGGGTGTGTGAGTAGATGTATGGGTGAGTGACTGTGAGTTGCTGTACAGGAGACTGAGTGACTGTGTGAGTGGCTGTGTGAGTGACTGTATAGGTGGGCGATTTGATGTGAGAGGCTGTATGCGTAACTGAGTGGCAGTGTGAGTGGCTCTGTCAGTGAGTGAGTAGGTGTGTAAGTGGGTGTATCAGTCAATGAGTGGGTCTTTGAGTGGGTATATGGGAAAGTGAGCGGGTGTGTGAATAGCTGTATTGCACAGTCAGTGTCTGTGTGAGTGGCTGTATAGGTGAGTGAGTGGACATGTAAGTGCCTGTACAGATGTGTGAATGCATGTAAGTGGCTGTATGGGTGCATGAGTAGCTGTATGGTGAGCGAGGGTGTGTGAGTGGCTGTATGGGTGAGTGAGTGACTGTGTCAGTGAGTACCTGAGTGCCTGTATGGGTGAGTGCCTAGATGGATAGCTGACTGGGTGTGGAATTGACTGTATGGGTGGGTGAGTGAGTAGCTGTTTGAGTGGGTGTTTGGGTAAGTGAATGGGTATGTGAGTAGTTGTATTTAAGAGTGCATGTTTTTGTGAGTGGTTGTACGGGTGTGTGAATAGGTATGTAAGTAGTGTGGGTGAGTGAATGGGTATACAAGTAGCTGACTGGGTGTGTGCGTGGCTGTATGGGTGAGTGAGTAGCTCTGTTAGCAGCTGCATGGATGAGTGACTGGCTGTGTCAATAGCTTTATAAGTGAGTGAGTGGATGTGAGAGTGACTATTTGGGTGGGTGAGTGGCTGCATGGACGAGTGAGTGGGTTTGTGACTAGTTCTAATGGTCTGTGAATGGGTATGTGAGGTTGTTTGGGGATATGTGAATACTTCTGTTGAGGATGCCATCAGTGATGTAATTTGAGATGTCATCAATGATGTCACTGACCATGTCATGAGTGATGTAATATGTGAGGCCATGTGAGATCACCTTTCCAAATTCTCAGGATCAGTTTGATGCTCAATTGGGTCTACCTCTTGACCGCCCCAATACCGTTTGCTATAATAGCACAGAAGGTTGAGGTGTTCAAGGCAAGGAAGGGAACAGCAGGGAAGAAGACCTAGAATTAAAATAAACTCCATGAGCAAACCTGATACATGTGCCTCATATGTCATCCTTCATTTCTCTGTATATAGGTTTGATTTTATGTAGCTATATGTTACAGGTAAACAAAGATATATTTAAATAGGTTTCAGAGGAAGAGAGTATAACATTCCGTCATGTCCTTTTTGCTTCTCCAACATAATATTTGTGTGTTGTTGCTGAAATCAGGAATAAACTATTACTAAAAAAAATCCTTATCTGACTTCAAGTCTCTCTTTTTTATGTACAGTATATTCAAATAATACCCACCAAACAAATGAAAAGGCCATAAATCACAGGGAGTAGACCAAATCACACCATCACTCGGAAAGCTGTTAAGGTAGCAAGAAAATTATACATTCATGAATACTCATTATTCATCCATTGCACATAATTGCAGCATAGCACAATTACAGCAAAACCTTCAATCTTAGCTTAATCATGTATGTTTTATAAGCATACAATGTATTAACAGTCCTGAATAGAATCCCAAAAATAGAGATAAGGAAATAACCTTGTTTCCTGATTAGCCTCTGCTGTTGAAGATTCATAGCACAAGCCCTCTAGGCACATCTTAATAGTTTTGCGTAAGGAACAATTGAATACTGTTTCACTACCTCTGTAAAACTGTTACAGACAACAGACGGTAGCCTCAGTCTTACTCTATTTTTGCTTTGTCCTCCAAGCAGTCTTGTTCAAACGGGGAACACTTCAGGGGTGCCCAAGGCTAAATACAACATAATAAAACAGCCACTGTGCAGATTACCCAAATGCCTTGATTCTTGTAATCCGACATGCGAATACTTCATGAACATGAATCTCCAAATAAAGAGTGTGAGGTGACTGAACACCCTTACCACACTATCCAAGAATAATCAGCGTGAATGTGCAGGCAGAACCTGCTGTTAAACCTTCCCGTTCAAACCTATAACATGACCTATTGGTGCACATACAGGAAGTGCTAAGCATCATGTGTATGTAGTTCTATCCATGTGCTTATACAGTGAATCACCGACTTCTTACGGCGAGTACACATTATCTCTTTGTTTCCATCACCCCAATAACGATAGGTATGCTTGCATGTGAGGTCCCAAAACCTGGTTTCTAGTGCTACGATAATGAACGGGCAGAGCACCTCCAAGACCAACAGCATTCACTTGTCTAGATTGTAGACAAACTGATCTGGGTGTAACAGGTCATAGGAAGGGCATTGCGGGGGCATAAGTTATAGTTATCTCACATAACTATAACTGTTGAATTTCACTGGGTTTGTATGAGTGAAATCTGAACCTAGCTATAACGCTCTGTAATGTTTGTTTTTTTCGGGGAATTTCTAGTTTTTTTTAAATTCTATTTCCTATATAAAAATGTCCCTGTGCCCAAGATTTTTTTTTTAATTTCTACTTTTTTTAATGTTATTTCCTTAATTTTAAAGTTTTATTTCATTTTATTTTCTAACTATAACCTGTAAATTTTGAGAGTGGGTGTGTGCGTGGGTGTGAGTGGGTGTGTGAGTGGCTGTATGGGTCAGTGAGTGCCTGTGTGGGTGTCTGAATCGGTCTGTGAGTGGCCCTGTTGGCTTATGAGGATCTGTAAGTGGGTCTGTGAGTGCCTGTGTAGATCTGAGTGTGCATGTCTGAGTGGGTCTGTGACTAGGTACATTTGCTTCTGAGTGGCTCTGTGAGTGGGTACATAAGTGCCTCAGTGGGTCTGTGAGTGGGTGCACGAGTCTCTCAGTGGGTCTGTCAGCGGCTGCATTAGTGTCTGTGTGGGTCTGTGACAGGGTGTATGAGTGGCTGAATGGGGGTGTGAGTAAGAGTCTGAGTGTCGGTGTGGGTGTGTTTGTAGCTGTGGGAGTGACTGGGCCAGAAAGGAAACTCACCTTCCTGTTTATCTAACAAAAAAACACAGTTCTGTACTAAATATCTACCCAACTGGAGTACTTTCTTCTAGTTAATTACTTACTGCTACCTCATTGGGTACATGTCCAGTGCGTTTTCTACACTACATCTGCACAATGGACCACAAGAAAATGTCTCCAGTGACCTTGTGTGAGTTTCGACAATGTGATTGTTCCTTCTGTGATAACTTGAATCATCCTATAGAGGAGACAACGAGGCTACAAAGAGGTAAATCTCCACTAAACAAGGGTCCTCCATCTTAACTATATGAAATAAGTGCTTCTTTGTTTGGTGGAGATGTCTTCATATTCCTCGGCATCATGAAGGTTTCACCAAATTCAGCCAGAAATGTGCTTGGGGGGGTCTTTTGGTAAGCTGCCCATCATACTGGCAAAAGGTAGGAAAGTCCATTGCATACTGTGAAGGGGAGGGACCAAATGGGTGCAGCTTCCAGGTGATTTGCACATTTGCACACTCGTAATTCAAAGACAATACCATGAACTCTCCTCTCACCAGGAGAGGACAAGAAAGAGACCCCCATCCCCTGGGGCTTAGCTATAAATCAAAGCGGGCCAGTTGTGTGACAGAACCATGCACGCATTTACCATGCATGCCAGTTCCACGTAGTCTTAACCATGCAGGTCGTAACCACGCATACGCCTTTACATGCATGCCTTTACAATAAAATATGCATTGTAAAGGCATGTCTGGCAAAGACATATGTGTGGTTAAGACTTATCAGGTAAGTCTTACCCATGACCCCTTCCCCCGCCCAGAGACCTAAAACTACCCACTTCCTCCTGATAACCAACCCCTTCTCCCCAAGCCCCAAAAACTTCCCTGCCCCCAAGCCCTAAAAACAACAGACCTTCCCTAAGCCCTAAAAACTACCACGAGCCCTAACAACTGCCCTGCCCCAGCCCTAAAAAGTATCCTGATCCCTGCCTCCACCCTGAGCCCTAAAACGGTCCCCCAAACCCTGCCTTGAGTCCTAAAACTACCCACTCCTCCTGAAATCCAACCCCCTCCCCCTTACCCCCTAAAAACTACCCCATCCTCCCTTAAGCCCTACAAACTACCCCAACCTCCCTCTGAGCCTCAATAAGGTCCCCAACCCCCAGCCCTGGAAACAACCCTGACCCGCCAGCCCTGACAACAACCCCCAAAACCCGACCCAAACCCACTCACCTCACCAGGTCCTCTCCTGATCCTTCCTGGATCAGCAGCAGCTAGACCGTGAACTTTCTTTACCACACATAGGCGTGGTTAAAGCCTATGCGTGGTTATGGCAAGTGTGGTAGAGCTTGCGTTGTTGGAACATGCGTAGCTCTGCCCGCGTTGTTCCGATTGGGGCCATATGGCCCCCCCTCCCTGGGCTGATTTCAGCCCCAGGGACCACTTCCCCCGAGCCTGGCCAATTATGAGAAGGGAAAGGGGGAGCCACATGGCCCCCCTGCACAGGCTGATTTTGGCCCAGGGTTCTCCATCCCCTGGGGTCTGGCAAACTAAGGCTGGGTGCCGACCCAGGGCACCAAGTGAGCACTGTTGGGGACTGCGGGAGGAGCCCTGTGGTCACTGCTGGCTCTCTGTCTCCAGGCCGAGCTGGCATTGCTCCCTCACAGCTAAAAGTGCTGCTCCCTGCAAGTCGGAGCAATTTTCTCATCTGTTTTCCTGAAACAGATGAAAACTTCGCTCCCAGGTAGTGAAAGCAGTTTTTCTGCTCCACCCACTGGGAAAGGAGTTAGTGTTTTCTCACGCTTGACAGGAGCTGTCAAAGCTTCCGCAAAGCGAAAGCAAACAGTTATCTTCTGAGGGTGGGCACCTAGGGAGATAGCAGGCACCAAACCTGGGGGTGTTGATCCCAGGGCCATTAATTGCTTCATGGGGGGGGCGCTTTGCCCACTTCTTTAATTGGCATGGGCCAGACCCAGGGAGGTGGTGATCCTCAGGGCCATATATAGCCCGGGAAGTGGTCCGGGCAGTCCCCCTCCCACTTTTATATATTTCATAGCCATGTGGAGGTGGTGGCCCCGGGATCCAGGGAGGTGATGTTCCCCAGGGGGATCCATGCGGCCCCCCTTTAAATATATTATTTTAGCCCCAGGGAGGTGGTGGTCCCCGTGGATTCAAACAGCCCCAGGAAAGGTCCACATGACCCCTTCATTTAAGATATCAAGCCCTGGGGAGTTGGTGGTGCCTGGGGCTCCCTGGAATCCGTGGAGGGGGTCCGCACGACCCCCCCTCCATTATTGTTATAAAGCCCCAGGGAGGTGGAGGTCCCCTGAACTCAATAGAGACTTAGGAAAGGGGACGCCTGTACCCCCCTCATTATTAAAATAAATGCCACATGCCCCGGGACCTGGCCTGCTATTTTCGAAACAACCTCGGGAGACAGTGCTTTTTTAAAAAAAATGTTGGTGAATATTTTAGAAAATGTGCTTGTTTGCCCTGGCTGGGTTAGGGGGTCAGGGTATTCCTACTCTACCCCCTTTTGAAAAATCTTTTTGTTTGAGACTCGGTAGAGTCCCAAAATGGCTGCCAACACTTCCTGATTGAGATAGGCAAAATTTGCAGATGGTCCGCATCCCTCAATATACACAAATTTGGTTTTCATTTATTAAGTCAAAAACGAATGAACGTATTTATACCAAATATCAAAAGCACTCTTTTCGGACCAAGAGCTAGCTTTCTGCCAAATTGGTTGTAATTCCGTCCAGCAGTTCAAACTGTAGTCATGTTCAAAATCCTTATGGGAATTAACATGGGAAACACACTTTTTTGACCCACCCTTTTTCTCGGCCCCCATCGGCACACTTTAAAAAAAAAAAAAAAAATAGGGGTGATTGTCAACCTACGCCAAAGATACAGGCAAGTCAAAAAAAAAATTTCCTATGGAGACTAGGTCCTAACTATATACTGGCAGCTGCTAGTAGGAGATATGTATCCTACTGTCGGTCGCCACTAGGTAGTTATAGTAAGGAGCTAGTTTCCTTAAGGAAAGCATTTTTTAACTTGCCTTTAACTTTGGAGACGTTTGACTAATCTTTATGACATTTTCCAAAAAGAGTGTCACTGTAGGTTGTGTGTGTCATGGAAAGTTTGGGGGTGATCCGTGCAGTGGGGACCGAGAAATAGGAGCACCAAAATGGGTGTGTTTGTACTGTTAATTCCCTTAGTAATGCGTTGTCAATCCTACAGCCCAAACAGCTGGATGGAATTACACCAAATTAGGCAGAAAGGTAGATGTTGGTATGCAGGTTGTGCTTTTTGTTATTTGGTGTAAATCTGTTCAGTAGTGTTTGAGAAATTGAAGCCAAAAATTATAGATATATCTCTGGGCGCCGCTATTTCGCGAAGGTTTCGCGATGATTTGCAAATGAACGCCTCAACGGGAATGCTCTGATTGGCTGGACCCAACCTTAACAGAAAGTAGTGGCTGCCATTTCATCGACCGGGAATGGTTCCTGGGGCTGACAATTTGTGTGAAAGCTAACATAAGGGGTCAGGGTGGAGCTACTCTGACCCCATGTTTGAGAAATTGGTGTGTTAGTGACACAAGTTATGTGTCCAAAATTGATTATTTTAATTGTAACGGGATCGCCAGCGTGGCCTCCCCACCCGTGTACCATTGCGACTATCGTGACGTCTTCGCGAATATTGGTGGAAATATAAGAAAAACAAATCAGTGAATTACTAATACGCATTGTTATAGAGAAATTGAGATTCTGATTAATGTTTTTGTAAAGTTATTTAGTGAGTTATCTAGTCTCTCATGTTTAGAATTTTTTATATAGTTATGATTCTTGAAAGTGGTGGTGGCTGCTTTTGTTTTCTGCTTTCACGCTGTATCCGCAGGGATTGCGATTACCAACGTCATTGTGATCTTTGGCCTCACCGCAAAAATGGAAAATAGGTTTTAGAGATGGTTCTTCTAGAAATTCAATAGAAAAACATGAGTTTGAAGTGTCCAGTGATAAACCACTAGTGTGTAAAATACTGTAATATGTGTGCATATATGTGTTTTTCACTTTATGGAAAAGATGCGATGGTCTTGGCTAACGGCATCGTCGCAAAATCCCAAATAACCACAAAAACAGATAATAGGGCTTAAAAATTGATTTTATAGAAACATAGTACAAAAACATGATTTTAAGCATGTTTTTAAAGAAGAATGTATATAGTAATATGTGTAGTACAATGTTTAGAATGGATTTTTTTAGTTAATATTTTTGGCTGTGCTGGTGAGGTTTGAGTGTCTGCTTTTGTTTTGTGATTTCGAGACTTATTCGCAAATTAACAATATTTCAGGTACTAGGGTGGCTCTGACAAGAGCCTTTGTGTTTATTGTGTGTATATGAATGCTACACATAAGATGGGATTCAGAGTTTCAGGTTACTTAGAAATGCACTGTTGTCTTTATCTGTAAAGTGCACTCCATCATTTCTATAAATTCCATGCATGGCAAACACAGATTGTTGTTCTATATACAGCCCATGCGATGGTCTCTGAGGAATGCAGAAACAGTTTTATTAACATGTTTCCTGGCTTTGTCACTCTGTGGACAAATTGATTTGACCACTTCCATTTCTGTCTTTGGCATATATTAGAGTACACCAAGACAATGCGAGGGAAAAGCGAAATCAGTTCTGCAAAAGTTTCTTTCATTAGGATTTCCAGCCTTACCCCAGTCAATGTGCCTAGGTCATTGCCACCACAGTGCACAATCAAGAGGTGAGGAGCTCGGGAATCCACAATAGGTTTAACCAAAGCTAGTAAGTGATGAAACATTAACCCTCTCTGACCAAACCAAGTCATCTCCACATTTGGGAAACCCAAGTCCATGTCAATACCTCTCTTTTGTGCGGCCTCTTTAGCCCAGTAGACATAGTTTTGGCCCACAATCCACACTTTAAGCATTTTGAAGTGAAGGAGCAGTAGCAGTCAGGAGAAGGCTGGAGCTGAATGAAGTAGTTTTCCAAATGAAAAGCAGTTAAAATTGAGGTGTTACTTTCTTTTTTTTTTAAAGATATATTGCATTGGACGCAGTCAGCATGAAAGTGAATAAAAGTAGGTAGTGTGTTGGATGCCTTAACAAGAAGTCCTATTTTTGACAGTTGTTTAAAAAAAGAAATGTAATACTAACATGGATATGCTTCTGAATCTGTGGAGTAAACCACATCTTCTGTATTTCATTTGAAGTAGCATGTTTCTTCTAGAATGTGCTGTGAACTTGTGGCTTACTAGTTCGCCTGGGTTGCTAGGTACACTGAGCTAAGTGTGTATTGAGGGAACGGTGTTAAAGAGACAGAACATTTATTTTAAGGTTGAGGAGTGATGACACAATTTAAGTAATGGCAAACTTTAATTTCCAACTCAGGACTATGTAATAAACTGTTGTGCATTATTTAAATTAAAAACAAAATGAAGCTAAATATCGGTTTGGACTCCCGTTTTTTTTTTGCGATTACTCCGCGATGATTGCGAAAATATCGCACACACGCTGAGATAGGAATCTCGTTTTGAAAAAGAGAGAAAGGGCTAACAGATGCTATCCATTCACAAGTGGGGATACAGTAGTCTAAAATGAAAGACACAATTTTATTTGCTGCCTTTCTCGTGATCATAGAGTGGAAAGTTGAATAGCTTGCCATTTTATAGTTGCTTTCCATGAGTGGTGTACCACTCTTGTGCTTAGTTTTTACAACTCTTAACAGTGCCAAAACTATCCAGAAAGTGTTAAAAGAACAATATAATCTACAAACTCAATTCACTAGTATGTATATAACTTTTTAATTATTTAAAAAATGTACATTAGAAATGAAGTATTATATGAGAGTTTAATTAATAGGAGTATCACAGTGATGTGAAAAAAATATATCAGATGAACTGTATTTGGCAGAAGGTATGTGTTTAAGATGTCAGTGCTGTTGAAAGTTAACATGAGTAATGCCTTTAAAAATTGCAATGTTTTAAATGTCTAAGCATCATGTGCAGAACAGACAGATCTATGTTTTGCGTTGTGGGAACTCTAGTACTTTTGGTCACATTATTAAATAGGAGTAGTGTAGTTATGAATAAAACAACAAAATGTGGTGTGCCTGTATATAAATTATAAAGTAGAAATACTTGTTAGGTATATATAAGGAAGTGTTTGTCAATGTGGTTAACTTAAATGACCGGTTTGCATATGTTTAGATGGTGAGATATGTTTTTTCTGGTTGCATATAGTTATATGTACGATGAGACTCTTGAGTTTACTTAAAGATGCAGAGAAGTAAATATATTTGGAAAGATGGCCTGAAAGTGTATATCTATTATGAAATCACACATATGTTTACATGGTGATCTATGTTGTTTAAGGCTGTTGAAATGAACATTTCATGTATATGGTGAGGGTGGTATATTTCTGTAAACATGCTATGTTTAAAATTGAGAAGGGTTAATAGTGCAGAATGTCTCTTGAGAGTTCTTGCGCTAGCTTCACTTGGCGTGCAACTTTTCTTTGAGAAATACTGAATATATGTTTTGAAGACACAAGAAATATTTGCGTAATGATGTAGGTATGGTATTAACCCCTTCAGCGCTGCGCGGATTCCCCCGCGGTGCTGAAGGGTTCGAGCGCGGGCGGGGCCATGACGGAACGGTTCCGTCATGAGCACAGCTCAACCGATGCTCATGACGGAATCGTTCCGTCATGAGCATAGAAGGGGTTAAGAAAAGGTTTTGTGCTTTGGAAAAGTGAGGAGTGTTGTTTTCAGTTTTAGAAACTTAATGATGCTCTTAGAGAGCCATGTATGCAATTATATATCAAGTGTGATATCTAAACTTATTTAATCACCCAGGCACTACACATGCACTCTTCCGATCACGCAGGCACTAATTATGTACTCATTGAAATACACTCCAGATAGTAGCAGTATAGTCATGTAAATACACAAACACTAACTATGCAGATATGGGGCCACTGATGTAGTTCCTACATACTCAGGGAATCATGCAGGTGCTACCTATATTCTAAAGGGAACCACCTAGGCACTATCTATGCACTCATCCAATCATCCAGGGAGTATTGTTGTACTCCACCACAAACACATGTATTTACAAGTTTTAGTGAGGAATATGTACTCTTTAAGAACCATCTGGTGTATTATATATGTAACCTGTCACACACTGTTTGCATATACTTGAAAGAATTAGAGAGCTATACGCTGTGATACAGATTAACCTCTTCAGTGCCCATGATGAGATAGTCTCGTCATGGAGCACGGTTGCGCTGTGCCCATGACGAGACTATCTCGTCATGAACCCCACCCACCAATGTAACGACCGGCACAGGAGGGGGAAAGGGCGTGGCACAGAAGGGGTTAATGTGCAGATTTGTATATGCAGTGTTTCTCAAAATATAAATCTGACACATTTTAGAAATGTACTGAAACACTAAATCTACCAGTGACGCAGTGGTAGAGAGGCACAGAAATAGCTCTTATGTTGAGTTTTTGGAGTTACAGTATCGAGACACTGTATGTACTTTTACACTTTGGTTGATGTTTACTTTATAATTTCCTACAAAAGGGATAAAGTGGTCTTTTAGCATGTATAAGCGAGAAGTGAGATATGGTGCAAGTGTGTTGTAGAAGAGGGTGCTATAATATTAAAAGGTAACTAATAAATTAGGTTTTTGTGTTTTGGTTTGGATGTGTTACATTGAAGTAAGAGCTTGTAGTTATATAGGTAGGTTAATTTCTAGATTTAAAACTGCAACATAACATAAAAACAGTTTTTGTATTATGTGTAAGCCAGTATTAAAGTAGTTGGCACATAGGCTAGAAAAAATTTGTAAATATAGTTTTTTTTTTTACAGAATATCTGCATAATTACAGACCAAATGCCTACAAAAACTTAAACAGAAGCAACTACAGTATCTATGCAGAACTGAGACTTAAAATGAAGAAAAAGTGGTGAGAGCCAAAAGAGCTATTGGTAAGAGGACAAAGTCACTTCTTAAAAGCATACTTTTACATGGTACTGTGGCAGACGTAGAAAAGGTTTGCGATGATTTGCAATTTCATTTCTTTGGTTCCGAGCAGGATTCTAGGGAAAAAGAAGAGTTATTAAGAGGAGGAGCTGCAGAACAGGACACAGATATTACAGTTGATAGTTTTGAAAAAGAGGTTGCAAAATTTAACACAGTGTGGTCTCTAAAACCAGAGTATGTTTGTACATGTTGTCGATGCACTCACTAGAAGATTCAACACAGACTGCTGACTTGTATTTGAACAGTGAAAAAGTAAATAATGATAACTCGCAAAAGTTAGCTGTGTATTTATTTGTAGAGCAATGCTTTGACTTGTTCATACAGCAAGTAATATGTAAGTAGTGTTACAATAAATCAGAAAATATTAAAATGAAGACCACATAGATATTAGATCCCAATTTTGTAAGATAATAAAATGCCTGCTAATGTAAAAAAATTATGAAGTACCAAAAAAAAAAAAAATCAACATTTATGATTCTTTGCAGCATTGTGAGGGGCTGTTAAGGACTGCTCTCCAGCACTCGCTACAACTCTACAATCCATGCAGTATGATGCCATCCCGGAAAAGTGTGGAGCCAAGTCTTGATGTTGAGATTGGACATCTGAAGGGACTTTCTGCCCTGGTGTTGTGGTTGCTTTTGAAGTTGAGGGTCCTTCAACCTTGTATTGCCTTCTTGCTGCTTTTACACTATTCCTGTGGTTTGTTTTTTGATGGTAAAGCATGGATGTAGTCCCACGTGATTATTTTTTATTTGTACCCTCTTGACAATGTCTTGTGAAACATGGTGCATTGCGCAAATCTGCTCACTATGAACTCCTCTTAAATAATATCCCAGATAGATAAATTGGCGTGTTCTTATTTTTTATTTCTCGGTGACACGATTTTCTGTTTTGTTTTTAAATTAATTTTTTTTAGAGCTTTAGTAAAATGTAATTCTTTTTGCTTTTTTATGGTAACAAAAATGGTAAATGGGACAGGAGGAGTCGAAAAATATGCACTATGAATTGTGCAAAAAATATATAAGGGGAGAAAAAATTAGCATGCATGATTTTTTGCAGCATTGCGAATAGATGTAACACACTGCTCACCAACACTTATAACACTACTACAGTCCATGCAATACATGGCCATTCTTGAAAACTCTGGAGCCATATCGGTTATAGTACTCTGCACCTCTGAAGGGACTTTCTGGCCAAGTATTGTTGCTGCTGCCTCTGATGTAGGTGGTCCTTCAGCTTCCCTCTGGTAGATCGCCAGTTGGAGACGTTTTCTATGATAGGTTTTAAAATAATATAAGACAGACGTCGTCCCATATTAATATTTTTTGTGCGTCCCACTAGAGGGGCTTGTCACACATTGTGCATTGCACTAGTTTTGCAGCAGTTTTTGATTGCCCATGAGTTTGGGTAACAATGGATAGTTGGATGTTTCTTTGGAAGTTATGTTGTGTTCGTTGAGTTCGATTGTTGAAAGTTATTTTTTGAAACTGTAGTTTTTTAGAAATATGTTGTTAAAATAAAGTTAAAACAATATGTTGCAAACAACTAGACTCAAACTTTGTGTAAAATATGTCTATATATCTGTTTTACACTTTGTCATTTGTATTTGTGACTACTGATGTAATTGCGACCTCTAGTGTTGCTGTGCATTTTTGATGTAGTTATTTCGTCAAATGAATACAAAGGGGAAAGTTAAATTAGTATCTTACTAAATAGCTACACTGAAACTTTATATAAAATATGTCTATATATGTGTTTTATACTTTGTCAAAAACACCAGGTATTCACAGTGTGTCCTTGGCAATTGCACTCATAGAAACACACTGGCACTACCTGTGGAATCATCAAGGAAGTCGTTTCTCCACCACTCTGCAAACGTGCCTTCTGGCCCACTACTAGTTGAGGGATAAAGTACCCTTGGCTATTGAGGGTTGTTAGGGCGCAATGGAGGAGATCAGGATGTAACGTAAAAAATCATATGAAAAGTGAACAAGAAAGAGAACGACTTGAAAGTGAAATGATGGGATGCCAATAATCCCAATTGAGTCCTTCTCTTTCTTGTTCAGTTTTCATATGATTTGATATGTTACATCCTGATCTCCTCCATTTGCACTTTACACATTAGTACAAGTGGTGGTTTGTGACTCCAGTATTGTATCTGGAGTTGTGTTGTACAGACCACAGGTTTTTTCAATTGTTATGTAATCATTAAGAATAGGGGGATTTAATCCGTTTAGGTCTCTAAAATTTCCCTCAGACCCTATTTATAGTATATTTGGGTAATGAAGTTCTCTTGGATGCTAAGGGACCTTAGGGACCAAGAATCCCTCTTGGTCCTACACAGCGGGATTGCTGAGAGCTGGTCAGAGGCCCCACCCCTTTCCTCACCACTCTGCAAACATCATTGCTACTTAAAAAAACATAGAAATTCACTGAAAAAAAACAAAGGTTACAGGGCCGTTATAGTTAGGAAATATAATTTTTAAAAACCATAAAAATTTACTGAAAAAAACAACGGTTACAGGGACGTAATAGTTAGGCTGACATTTCACTCGTACAAAACCAGAGAAATTCAGCAGTTATAGTTAGCTGAGCTAACTGTAACTCGCGACCCTGCAATGTACTGCTTATGACCACACATTGTAGGATTGAAATGTCAGCCTAACTATAACGTCCCTGTAACCTTTATTTTTTTCAGCGAATATATATATATACACACACACACACATATTTACATACACACATATCTCTATCTATCTATCTATCTATCTATCTATCTATCTATCTATATGTATATAGAGACAGAGAGTTAGGATGTGTGTCTAATTTATAATAGTGTTAAAAATTAATTTAAATTTATAATTCATTTTGTTTATTTGTTAGTAAAAATTAGTCTATGTTTTAATAATTAAATGTAAGGTAGACTGAAATACGAATATTATGTAATTTTAACTGTGATTTAATGTTGATGTTTAAAAATATTTAATTAAATATACAGTGATATGGTTTTATGTTTTTTTTTAAATGTAGACGCAAGTTATTTTTTAAAGGTAGGTTGGTTTTTGGGGCACAGGGATAGGTATTTTTCGGGAGTGGTAAAGATTTTGAGTGCTTAGGGTGGAATTAGTGTTTAAGAGTGGTTATGGGTTTCCAAGGTTCATGAATGTGTAGTGTTTAGTGGTAGAAAGGACTTTTAGGGCTCCGAAACACATGTCCACAAAATCTCAAGTCATGCTTCCCCTGTTAATCACCCATCTCTGGAGTCTATTGTTTGGTAGTTTTGCAATCTAAGTAAGCCGGAAGAGTAAGAATGATATTTTACGCCTTGGGACCTAAATGTAGATTGTCCTCCAGAATCACAGTAGAAGGGCTACTACATGTTTACAGTTTTATGAACAGCCCCTAACCTGGCTCTTCTATTTTTTACCAAATGAGGGACGCGATGTAATGTGGGTCTTTTTACATCATTCATTAACTTTTCTTAGATAAAACTTTTTACATGAAACATCATGCTGCACTTATCTTGCTGATATGGATATGTTTTACTGTTACTGTAAAACTGGTTAGTTATACAATGAAAATCATGGTATTTATTTAAACTTTACACATAATGATGAAAATGCTGCTGAATAGAAGTAGAGCATGTTGGTAAGGTAATATATGTGGGGTACTGTGTAATCTTCAAGCCACTTGGCTTAGGGCAGTTTGTTAGTCCAATTTATTGTTTTCTTTTGAGTATATTTTGATAAAGTGCTCCTACACATTTTATGGGTCACAGAATGCTGTAGAGCAGAGATACGCCTAGCAGAGACAAACATTATGGGCAATATGTAACACTAGACATACAAAATAGTGTATAGTAGTATGGTAATATACTCTGACCTTGATGCAAGTAGCTTTGGACAACAACAGAAGCATTAGTGTTGAAAACTGTATATATACCATTATTAATTAGTAATATAGGTGAATCAATAGTAGATAACAATCAAGAAACAAGGAAATATATATGACAATTAGGCAAAATGGAGGAACTGGCTGCTGGAGGGTTACAAAGAATGTTTCGGTCTTTTTAAGTAAATGCTCTTTAAGCTTAAGTGTGATCATCCTGATTGTGCAGGTAAATATTATATTAATGGGAAGTGTATACACTATTCTGACGGGCATTCCTGAAAAGCAGTGCTTCATAATGGATATCTTTTTGAAGCGTGATATTTTGTGAAAGA
Organism: Triturus cristatus; assembly: GCF_964204655.1. NCBI lineage: Eukaryota > Metazoa > Chordata > Amphibia > Caudata > Salamandridae > Triturus > Triturus cristatus. The sequence goes on from NC_140587.1 coordinate 507,794,687, forward strand.
ATTTAAGTTTGTTACTTAAAGTTCCATTTGTCCTAAACAGCGCATGACTTAAGCCAGTTCGGAATGGTCCTTTTGAAACACATTCTATTTTGGGGTGTATGAAGGGTATCACTGACAAATTATCAGAAACAGAAATATCATGTAGACAGAATACCATGTCAAAAATATTGAGGACCAAAATATCGTATAAAGGTAAGTGCAAATAAGTAAGTATATATTTACTCTTCTTAACTCCACATCTACGTACCCTGAAGATATATATATATCGTCACTGTACATATATGTGGAGTTATATATAGTAAAACTTTACTTACCTATAGAAATGTACCTTCACAATATTTTTGTCCTCAATATTCTTGACACAATATTTTTTCACTGATATTTTGTCTAAACAACTTGTGAAGAAGAAGGTTATGATAAAAAGAATCAGAGACAAATGATAGGTAAAGAAGTACCAGAATGAAGGATTTGCTTCATCATAAAAATTGAAGGGAGCCATTAGAACTTGAGAATGGCAGTTTTGGTGCTGTATTCAGATCTGAAATCAGACTGATGTGGTTGCCGAAGCTGTTTTCCAGTGTGAAGCTTTCCAGCTGAGTGGTCACACAGTTTTCATAATTTTAGTTGGTAATTTTCAAGGTTATTTGGGTCTGAGTTGTTTTATTTCAAAACAGGACAGATATGTTCACTTTGAGGGAACCAGGAAAGATACCTTGTAACAGAGATAAATGTATGATATTCAGCCGTAAAGGCAAAAGGGTATCGGAATGTTCTTTAGCTGTGGATGGATTCCTATTTGTTACAATCGTCTCCTTGTTCAGCAAGGTGATACTTACAGTTCTGGTGCTGTACTCAACTGGTCAAAAGAGAATAGGATGTTGTTTCACAAAGAGAATGACAAAAAAAATGCAAACTGAGAAGCAACACTGTATATAAACCTATTTATTGCAGTTGTCCGTTGCAGTGATGGGTTATGGCTTAAGTCACTTCTGAAATTTCTCTTGCTTAAATAATATTTGAAAAAGGTAAACATGTTGCCGCATTTAACACCTCAAAGTCTTCCAAAAGGTTAAACCATTCCAGTCATGTTACTTCTCAAGAAGTCCATTGCATACAGAATAATAGAGGTCGGTTGTATGAAGCGTTGAAAAAATTGCTCCTCTGCCTGGAGCCTATTTCTTTGCATTCTCCTTTGCCTGAAGTTCCTTTGCAGTGCATTTGGTGTTAAAGGCAGCAAGCATTTCTTTGGAAGTCAACAGTGCTCCTCTCATCTGCAGTTTTTCCCCATCATCTGGAAGAGAAATAGCAACTTTTTAGACTGAGAGAAATAATAATGCCACTGCAACATATTTGATAATCGGAAAAAGAACAATTGTGTCAAGTATGAGAGGAGGAGGTAAACACACTTATTTTCCTGTGGATACTCTTGTGAATCAAAACTGAGCATTAACATTTCGGAATTACGGAATTACTATGCAGAAATGTAGTCGTTACACGTGTTCAAGTCAGAGAATTCTATTATAAGAACAACATCTCTGGGGAGCATGGAAAACATATTTGTACAAAAATTTCCCCAAAAGGCAGCAGCACAAGCAGTGACCATAAAATCGATGATATAGCAACTTGTAGTACATATGTCATCTACCACACAACACAAGCAAATGGAGGGAGGGCAGGGCCGGGGAAGCAAACAGATAAAGTGGTGGTCGGGAAGCAAGAAAGGCAAGTGAAGGTGGAAGGGAAGGCAGAAGGCTAGAAAAATAACACAGAGGAGGTAGAAATACATGAGGAAGAAACAGCTGGAAAACACAACCACTCTCATAGAGTGCTTAAACAAAAAGAAAAAAGTAGTACTTGAAAATGAGCAGTGGAAAGATGCAAATAATGCATCAATGCCCCAGAGGAGGGACAAACACAAGAAGAAGAAAGAAAGCCTAAGGACACAGACAAATAAGAAGCAAACGTTTCTAGGATTTGTGATTCAAGGGGAACAGTTTATCTCTCACATTTCACAGCTAGTAAGATTTGTGGAACATGGGTAGCCGAATGAGTACTAAGCCTATAAAATGTAATTAACTTGATATGGTACAGTAAGACACCAGCAATCATAGTGATGTCTCTCAATTAGCTGACGGAAACCAACTAACCAGCTATAAACAAAGTATTATTGAACCGTCCATTGAAAAAGCTAGCGTTTATGGGGCACACCGCCACACTCACAAGACTGGTAAGACATACTAGCAGAGGGGAGTTTTGTGGCAAGAGGATTCAATGCAAATGCTGCCTTCCTGCCAACGGAGCTCGGTAAGGCTCAATGGTATAGGCTCTAAGGGGAAAGGAGGGGAAAAAACAAAGAGAAGCAGGGAGATATACTGCTTCAGTGGCTGGTACCACGCGATGTTAAATAACTCTTGCCTTCACTGTGTTATGCTGGGTGGTCATTGAACCCTGGGATGGATTTAAGTCGAACTCATGGTGAATAGAAAATCGCTAACCAGCATGCGCTAGAGTAAATTTAATTCTGTAAAGCTAATCTGTAACAAACTCCTAGGAATACCAAGACTCCATCTGAAATCTCAATGCTGCTGAAAAACACCTACCAGGTAGTAGTCAAACACAACACCAACATATTAAGTCTACAAAACAACCAACAGAATCAATAAAGGGAGGGACAGGGAACGAGTATGGTCAAGAACAACAAAGGTGAGAGAATCCAAGGCCAGTGAATGAACTAAGCTAGTAGCAGAAGTCAAAACAACTCAAAAGAAATGTTGCCAGATGGTGTAATCAAATGTTTCCAACCTCTTTCTATTGATACTGCCCATCATGACCTGGAACTATTGTGTGACCTATGTTTCCTAAATGGATAATTACCCAGAAATGATTTCTGCCAAATATGTGCTAGTTGTCCCCCAAGCACCATTATTGTGTCTTCCAGAGCCGCCTATTCATAAATTCCAGTCTCTTCTTACTCTTCTTGTTGGACTTGCTAGATATCTTTTAGGAAAGTGACATGTCTTTCCCTGTACACTGTTTCTTCCCTGTTGCTGATTCATGAGTATGCTTGGTTCCTATTCCCTGATTCCTGAAAATGACTTCTGTCTTAATCACTGATTTGCCCCATATTTTCCATCTCTTAGTGCCTTGTGAACATCATTGATAGACAGTATTCTGTGATTTTTGTTACATCCTTGAAGGATGGTAGTATGTGCTTCTTAATCATGATGTATGGCTTGTAATTTAGATTCCTGGCCTATGTGTACCATTCAAATGGAAAGTGAGAAAAGCAATATGTCTGAATGGAGAATGACAGTGCTATCTCGCTCTCAAATGTTTATTATAAAAAGCTAACTATGAAATTGACAGAAGGACTACAATGCCAAGTCACAAAGTTGATTATATTATTTGACATCAGTGCACTCATTGATACTGTATTACGCACAGTGTTCCTCAACTATACTGCTCGGCTTAGTCACCCAAAAACCTTTCGATAGTATTAGTGGCACTTCCCTTTTCAGTCTCTTGCAAATGGACAAATTTGAAGAAAATATTTTGAGATGCGGAGGATCAACTTCCATCATTGTTACAAATGGAGCAATGTCAGAAGCAATATAAATGGAAACAGGAACTTACCAAGGCTGCTACCACTCCGCTCCAATTGCTGGGCTTCTAGATCCTCAGGCCATTATTTAAGGAATTATGGGTCATCAAGTTTACATTTTGCGAGTCTATAGTAGCGAATTTTACCAATTCGCTATGATAGACTCGCAAAATGCAATGTATGTAGGTTTCTGCAAATATTTTGCGATTCCCACATATTTCTTAATCTTCCTTATTAGCGAGTCGCAAATTGCGATTCACTATTAAGGAATGCCTTCACATTCATTCCTATGGAATCAATGGGAATTGCATGCGCAATTTGCGAGTACCCAATAGGTACTCGCAAATTGCGCATGCAATTTCAAGGGTACAAGGGTGCCAAAAGAACACCCTGTTTCACCCCTGAAAAATGCATGTGTCCACATGTGGCGCACATACATGCCCCAAGAGCATGTATGTGTGCCACATGGCACTTAGAAAAATGCAAAGTTGTGCATTTTTCTAAGGATTTGCAATTTACCACCAACTTGAAGCTGGTGGTAAAGTGTGATGCCTTAAAGCAGGGTCGCAATTTAAAAAGCGCTTACTGCATTGCATTTAGAGAATCGTAAATTGTGATTCTCTAAATGCATTCACAAAATAGGTAATCGCAAAAATCGTGATTCCCTATTTTGCAATTGCCCTTTGGGATGATACATCCCAAAAGGCTTTTTCCCGTTCGTATACGGGACGGTTCTACGAATCGGCCCAAATCCGAACGGGAAAGCGCTTGATACATCTGGCCCTATGTTGCTTAGATCTCTCACCAAAAATCTTGGGGGGAAAAAGTAATATCTCTGCCCTAATAACATAACCAAAAGTCTTTCGTAATACAAATGCTCTGTAATTGCAGCGAATACTGCAAGATTAACAACGCAAGTTAAATAAAATACAAACTACGTTTGTACTAACTGGCAAAATTCAAAATGTTTATTTTTCATAAATGTATGTACCATTCTATAGGTTTTGGTTGGGCACTGCCATCACAGTAACTTGTGGAATTTGGTGACCAAGTGAGAGCCGACAGAGCTACCAAACCTTCAAAGACCAGACCCGACCACCTGCGCTGCATTCTCCTCAACACCCGCTCCGCACGCAAACACGCCGTCGAGCTCTGGGGCCTGCTCGACACCGCTGCCCCCGACGTGGCCTTCCTAACCGAGACCTGGTGGAACGACTCCTCGGCGCCCGACATCGCCATAGCCATCTCGGACGGCTACAAGATCACCCGCAGAGACCGCACCAACGGAATCGGAGGAGGAATAGCCATCGTCCACAAGTCCACCCTCAAGGTCTCCAGCCATGCAGAGGACACCCTCAAGACCGCCGAACACCTGCACTTCCAAATCCACACCGACCCCAACACCACCCTCAGAGGAACGCTCATCTACAGACCCCCGGGACCCAGGGCGCCGTTCAGTGACTCCATCTCCGACCTCGCCAGCACCCACGCACTCGCCTCCACGAACTACATCCTCCTCGGGGACCTGAACTTCCACCTCGAGAACAGCAACGATGCCAACTCTGCCACCCTGATCAACAACCTGGCAAACCTCAGCCTCAGACAGCTCGTCACCGCACCCACCCACGCCGCCGGCCACATGCTGGACCCCATCCTCTCCACAGGCACCCACGTCGCCTTCAACCACACCACCGAACTCCACTGGACCGACCACCGCTGCATCCACTTCACCTTCAAGAAGCCAACCACGCACCACCGCACCCAACAACTCCCACGTCGCTACTGGAGCTAAGTCACCGAAGACCAACTGACCTCCACCCTCGCCCAGAACCCACCGGAGGCCTCCACCGACCCAGACACAGCAGCCCGCAACCTCAGACAGTGGATTGAAGCCTGCGCCAACACCCTCGCACCACTCAGGAAACCCAACCCATCAACCACGCCAGCAAGAAAGCCACCTGGTTCACCGACGTGCTAAAAGACCTCCAAACGCGCCTGCCAGAAACTGGAGAAGAAATGGCTCCACGATCGCACACCTGACAGTCACGCAGCCATCAAGGACGCCACTCGTAGACACCACCACCTCATCAGAATGGCCAAAAGATCCTCCTTCAAAAACAGACTGGACAACAACGCACACGACAGCAAAGAGCTCTTCAGCATCGTGAAGGAACTCTCCAACCCCAACGACGTCCCGCCCTCACAAGAACTGTGCAACGCTCTGGCAACCTCCTTCCACCAGACGATAGCAGACATCCACCACAGCTTCAACATCCTGATCAACCTGACCGCGTCAGACTCCTCCCCCGCGAACACCACCTGGACCAACCACCTGACCTCCTGGACCAACGTCAACGACGAAGAAACATGCAAGGTCATGAACTCCATCCACTCTGGATCACCGTCAGACCCTTGCCCTCACCACGTGTTCAACAAAGCCGACGCAACCATCGCACCCCAACTACAGAAGGTCATCAACGCCTCCTTCGAGACAGCCACATTCCCGGACAGCTGGAAGCATGACGAAATCAACGCCCTCCTCAAGAAGCCCAAGGCGGACCCCAAGGACCTCAAGAACTTCCGACCCATCTCCCTCCTCCCGTTCCCGACGAAGGTCATCGAGAAAATCGTAAACGCGCAACTAACCCGCCACCTCGAAGACAACATCCTGGACCCGTCCCAGTCCGGGTTCAGATGAAACGACAGCACGGAAACAGCCCTCATCGCCGCCACAGATGACATCAGGCGACAACTCGACAACGGCGAAACTTCAGTCCTCATCCTCCTGGACCTTTCGGCCGCCTTCGACATGGTCTGCCATCGCACCCTAAAAACCCGCCTTAAAGAAGCCGGGATCCATGAGAAAGCCCTCAGCTGGACCACATCCTTCCTCTCCGACAGAACTCAGAGAGTCCGACTCCCACCCTTCCTATCCGAAGCCACCAACATCATCTGCGGCGTACCCCAGGGATCATCACTCTGTTCAACATCTACATGGCTCCCCTCGCACAAGTAACCCGCCAGCACAACCTCAACATCATCTCCTACGCCGACGACACCCAGCTCATCCTCTCCCTCACCAAGGACCCGCACACTGCCTAAACGAACCTCCACAAGGGAATGAAGGCCGTCGCCGAATGGATGCAGAGCAGCCATCCGAAATTGAACTCGGACAAGACGGAGGTCCTCATCCTCGGTTCCACCCCCTCGGCCTGGGACGACTTGTGGTGGCCTACAACGCTGGGAACGGCACCCACACCTACCGACCACGCAAGCAACCTCGGATTCGTCCTCGACTCCTCCCTCTCCATGTCGAAGCAGATCAACGCCGTCTCCTCCTCCTGCTACAACACCCTCCGCATGCTCCACAAGATCTACAAGTGGATCCCGTCCGAAACAAGGAGAACTGTTACACAGGCCCTCGTCAGCAGCAGGCTGGACTACGGCAACGCACTCTATGCAGGAATCCCAGCCAAACACCTGCATCGACTACAACGCATCCAAAACGCCTCTGCACGTCTGATCCTCGACGTACCCTGACGCAGCCACATCACCCCCACCTGAAAGACCTGCACTGGCTCCCCGTCGACAAGAGGATCACCTTCAAACTCCTCACCCATGCACACAAAGCACTCCACAACACCGGACCAGCCTACCTGAACGACAGACTCAACTTCTACACCCCCACCCGCCAGCTCCGCTCAGCAAACCTCGCCCTCGCTGCTGTCCCCCGCATCCAACGAAAGACCACCGGCAGCAGATCATTCTCCTACCTCGCCGCCAAGACATGGAACACCCTCCCCACCCACCTACGGCAGACCCAGGACCTGCTCACCTTCAGAAGACATCTCAAGACCTGGCTCTTCGAGCAGTAGCGGTTCCCCCCTCCCTTCAGCGCCTTGAGACCCTCACGGGTAAGTAGTGCGCTATACAAATTCCCTGATTGATTGATTGATTGATTGAAAGTGCAAAATCATGAACACGTACTTACTTGTGCCTCTGAAGTGTAGCTAAAAGAGGATGTCACCCTTTCCGCTGGAATTGAGGATAGTGTTTCTGTTAAGAGTATGGAATGATTTAAATCTTGGTCAGAGTGAAGGCTAAGGTAAATGTCAGTGCTAAGATTATGATGCAAGGGTTGCCACATTCTGTCCACCAATAATGATCCTTCAAGAGACAATTAAAATACCAATTTGATGGTGATTGTTGGATTGAAACTACCGAAAGGAACTCTAAATGGCCTCGCTATTCACTTTGAATCACCGGACCAAGATGTTATACTTTTCACCATTGGTTGGTTTCTCAAGGAGCATCTGCACCCGGAAGAAGTCTCAACCATGCCAAAAGGCACGTTCACAGTTAGTTCTGTTTTTCCTCAGAATGTGAAAACTTCTGTATGTAGTGTGAATAAGGAAGAATTATTTCAAACAGACCCTTCCCACCTGTGAGGTGCTACATTTAAGTCCTCACAAGTCAGTGCTTGTGACCTGCTATATGTTGATTGAACCACTTAATAAATGAAACAGGAATGCTTTAAACCAACTTTGGTTTAGGACACCTGTATTTAAGCTTGTGATGGGAAATATTACTATATTAATCAAAAAATTATTTTATAAAATGGCCTAACTCTCAAACGTTTAAGAAGGGAATAAGCATCCAATGAAGAATAACATTGGTCTTTTTTACAGATGAAATTCGAACCGTGTACAATTCCTCCCCACCCCCAAGGTGAGAACATAGGTGTTGTGGAGTATCGAGTTAATTAGAGGAACCAATCAATCAATCAGTACTCTTATAAAGCTTGACTACTCACCGTGAGGGTCTCAAGGCACTGTGTGCGAGTGAGAGGGGCAGGGTGTGCAGTTCAGTCAAAGAGCCGGGTCTTGATGTCCATCCTGAATTGCAGCAGCAATGGTAATTGCCTGAGTTGCAAAGGGCAGGGAGTTCCAGGTCTTCGCAGCGAGGTAGGAGAAGGATCTTCCTCCAGCCGTAGTCTCGCAGATCCATCGGTTGGTGGCCAGGGCCTGGTGGGCCCAGCGGAGAAGGAGAGGCAGTGCTTGAGGTATGCAGGCCCGGCGTTGTGGAGGGCTTTGTAGGCGTGCGTAAGAAGCTTGAATGTGATTCTCTTGTTGACAGGTAGCCAATGAAGGTCTCTCAGGTGAAGGTTGATGTGGTTGCAGCATGGGATGTTCAGGATGAGTCTGGTAGAGGTGTTCTGGATGTTCTGCAGTTTCTTTTGTAGTTTCTAGGTGGTGCCGACATAGAGTGCATTGCCGTATTCAAATCTGCTACTGACGAGTGCGTGGGTGACCGTTTTCCTGGACTCTGTGGGGATCCACTTGAAGATCTTACGAAGGAGGCAGAGTGTGTGGAGGCAGGAGGATGAGACAGTGTTGAGTTGGCGGTCCATTAAATGCGAGGAGTCCAGGATGATGCTGAGGTTTCATGTGTGGTGGTCCGTGGGTGGGAGGATTCCGATCGCTGCGGGCTACCAAGAGTCATCCAAGGCGGAGGGGGAGGAGCCCAGGATGAGGACTTTGGTCTTGTCTGAGTTAAGCTTGAGGCAGATGTCCTCATCCAGGTGGTGACTGCCTTCATCTAGTCGTGGAAGTTGCTCTTGGCGGCTGTGGGGTCGACTGTAAGGGAGAGAAACAGCTGGGTGTCGTCAGCATAGGAGACTATGTTGAGTCCGTGGCTTTTTACGATAGCTGTAAGTGGCCCAAGTAGATGTGGAGGAGGGTGGGGCTCGGGGAGAATCCCTGAGTCACTCCACAGCTGATTTCAGTGGGTTCAGATGTAAACAGTGGAAGTCTGACTCTGCATTCGGCCAGTGGGGAAGGAGCGGATCAATTCTAGGGCTTTGTCGCAAATGCCGGCATTGTGGAACATGCGCAGAGGGTGTGGTGGGAGACAGTGTCGAAGGCGGACGAGCTGTCCAGGAGGATGAGGGCTGCAGTCTCGCCTCGGTCGAGGAGGGTGCGGATGTCCTCTGTAGCAGTGAAGGAGATCGGTTTAGTGCTGTGGTTGCTTCTGAAGCCCGACTGGGAGAGGTTCAGGATGTTGTTCATTTCGACAAACTCAGAGAGTTGGGCGTTGATGGCTTTCTCAATGGCTTTGGCTGGGAAGGGGAGCAGAGAGATGGGTCTGTCGTTTTTGAGGTCCGTCGAGTCAGCAGAAGGTTTCTTTAGCAGGGGTTTGATCTCTGAGTGCTTCCAGTCTTCCGGGAAAGTTGCGGACTCGATGGAGGAGTTGATGGTGCAGCAGAGATCTCGTGCGATGGAGCAGCCGGCTCTGTTGAAGATGTGGTGAGGGCAAGGATTGGAGGGGGCTCCTGGGTGGATACTCTTCATGATCCTGATGGTGTCGTCAGAGGTGAGGGTAGTTCAGGTGGTCAAGGTCTGCTGGGGGCAGGAGAAATTGGCTGTGGTGGTTGCGGGTGGGTTGGGCGAGCCGGGTTGCGAAGCTGTTGTAGATCTCCTTGATCTTGCTGTGGAAGAAGGTGGAGAGGTTGTCGAGGAGGTCTTGGGACGGGGAGATGTCTGCTGTCTCTGTGCTGGGTTTGGCAAATTCTTTGACCATGGCGAAGTTCTTTGCTATTGTGTGCGTTTGCATTGATGCGTTCCTCGATTGCTGCATTCTTTGTTGTTCTGATGAGGATGTGGGGTGCAGTAAGGGCGGATTTGAAGGATGGGTGGTCTGCCATGATCTTGCTGCTCTTTCATCCTTTCTCGAGCCGTCTGTAGATGCGCTTAGACTCCTGGAGAGCACCAGCTGGCTTTCTTGAAGGGCTGCTTGCCTGAGGGTTTCTTGAGGGGAGCCAGTCTATTGGTGTAGTCGGAGATCCAGCAGTGGAGGTGTTGGCATCTGTGCATGTCTGTGGTCGGGTCTTGCTGAGGGAGGTGATGAGCTGGTCTTCAGTGAAGGATCACGTTAGGCAAGGGGGCGAGCGGTGTGTTTGGTGAGGGAGAAGTAGATGCAGTGGGGGTTGGTCCAGGATGGTTCGGAGGTGTGGCTGACGGAGATGTTGGTACTTGTGGATAAGATGGGGTCAAGCGTGTGTCCTTCTGAGTGGGTTGGCATTGTGACCAGTTGTTAGAGTCTGATGGCCGCAAGGTTCTTCAGTAGGGATAAGGTGTTGTGGTCTTTGAGGTTGTCCAGGTGGAAATTGAGGTCGCTGAGGAGGATTTAGTCCGTTGAGGGAGGAGCGTGGTTAGTGATGAAGTCGGTTATGGTTTCGCTGATGGGGGGCGGGGTCCAGGGGGACTCTAAACGAGGGTGCCACAGAGGGTGGCATTCGGGTTGGTCAGAATCTGCTGCATGTCGGGTGAGAGGTTGTCAGAGCTGGTTGTGAGGCGAAGGGTGTCTTTGTGTAACCAAAGCTCTGATTATGAAAATCTACATCAAGACTGAAGGAAAAGACTGGCTAGCGATGGAGCCTACGCCTTTAAGTGATGACATGTTACTTCCCTTGGTAAAAGGAAAACTATGATCTACATCAAAAAGGACAGAGAAAGTCAAGGGAACCAAATAAAGAACCCATAAGCCAATTCTAAATTCTGATGGTGACAGTCCACTTAAATAAAAGACAGATAAAATTAGCTTAAACTCCCTGAAAAGGCACACAGGTCCTGAAACACTACATGGTTCCAAATTTACTGACTAATAATGCAAGAGGTGCAATATCAAACCAATTTCAAGCAAAGGACAACATCAGAAATGTGGCACAAGGCCATCTTTTTTTTTAATGCTGACTGGGTGGCAAATGATGTACCAGAGTACATAGACCTTGATTCCGAAACTGGCATCAGGAAACAACACAACATTCGCAAGGTGCTAAATGAGGAAAGCCAATTATGGTAAATGTCTTTCAATAATGGTATAAGGCAGTACTTACACCATTCAATAATGGTATAAGGCAGTCAATAATTGTACAAGGTTTCTAGAACAAGTTTGGAGTCCAAACATGTTAATTCATCTTCAAAAGACATTAACTCCTGAAGATATGATGCAACAGATAAAACACCACCGTGTTGCTAGTTTGGTTATTACAGGCACTGTGCTGGACACAATGACTGCAGTCATTGGTAGAACTGATTTTATATCCAGTCATATTTCAGTGACCCCCTCCTCGACCAGAAGAACATTACTAACAATATCAAACACATTCCATGACGAAGGGGATTTGATGACGATGAAAGGCACTGATAGCAAAATTAATGTATAGCCTTAATTAATTTCTAAATCATTTAGACTACACAATTATAACTTGGTGAGACAGGTGGGATTTGCGAAATTTTATGAACCTGGTATACTTCTTACTTAGAAGACTATGTGGGAGTTCTAAGATGGGTTCCACATCCTCATCAGGTGCTGGATTCTCTGTACTTGGTCACAAAATAAATGGCCCAAGAGGTATTTAAACAAGTGTTTACACAAGATGTTGATGATGTACATGTAAGCACCCTTTTTGATTATGAAGACTGAAATCCTGTTAGTCAGTTATCAGAAAAGCTTAATTTTTATCACGAAAAAACCTACTTATTATGTCATTGGAATCCGTTTACCATGCCAAAAAGGTACACCATGTTAGGACCTGGAAGGGGAATTTGTAAGCTCAAATCAATACCTCTCCCATGCCTCTCATTAATACTTTGTTCATTATGGGCCACTGAACTATACTTCATTTGAGTGACAATGTTATATTTAGGAAAATCAATTATTTTATTCTGGGAGGCTATTTATTGTAGATTCCAATGATCCTTTATGTGGTGAAAACAATTTATTGTATTTACTTATTTATTTGTTTATTTATTTCTGTGCGTGGCCGACATTTATAACAGACATGTTGTACATAAGCATGAAAGAAAGCAGTACACAGGATTACTGGCATAAATACTGATAACATAAACCAGGTGGGGTGGCTGAAACATTTGTTCAACAATGTTGATTTTGCTTGACAGACATGAACATGACAAAATGTGGATAAGCTATATGGTACAGTTTTAACATATAAACATATGTACATCTGATGTGGAGCATCTCCTTACCCATTCTTATGTTTTGACAGCATAGGATGTTGTTTCAGGGCAGTGTTGATCTCCCTGAGTGAGGGACAAGCTCAAACCCTGGGAGGTAGTAATTCAGTAGTAACGTTCGAGATGTAAGGTGCAGAGAGAGGAATATAGATGCTGTACTTGGTGAATTTGGTGTTACCAGTAGCTTCTTTCAATTGCACATGTGCAGAATGTAAAGCCCAAAGATATAACCAAATTCCTAAATGCTAGATATGCAGATAAACAGTAGTGGGGATAGGAAGGCATCATGCGGGAAAATTAAGGAACAAAACCGAGAAAATGTATATCTGTGGACTGTGTGCCAAGTAGGCAAGCACGCATCCCTCAAAACTAATATGTGCGGCTGTATATAGATAAGCCTGTGGAAGCTATTTTCAAAGGGTATTTATAAATGATAAAGTATTAGGATGTTTCTAAAGATGACAATCGTGTCTTAATTAGGCGACATTTAAATTGCGGTTTAAGCCCCACCCCACTCTCAAGTCGAATTGTAAAGAATGCAGTAAAAGGATATTTTTACAAAAGATATTGATTTTCCTTGCCGCACATTTCTTAAGGAACTTGGTCCACCCAGAAATCTATGAAACTAGACAATGTTTTTCTGGATCAAAGTGTTATAGAAGCCCTTATGTGATTTAAAGGAACATTCACTGTCTTGAATACAGGTTTATCATGTATTTTAGATATGAGTTGCTTTCTCTGGCAACTCTTAGGCAGATGTCTTTTGGAAATGTTTATCAACAGCCTATAATTACAAGTTACAGAGTTTGGGGTAAAGAGAGTACAGACAACCTATTCAGATATCTTAAAGACTAAATATATTTTGCAGCAGTCCACCTGCCTAGTCTAATTACTCATAATATTAGAATGGATAATGTAATCATTCTGTACAAAAGAAAAGAATGAGGGCTTGGAAGTGGTGATACCGCTGATAATACTGTTAACTTTAACCTCTTGTTTTTTAAGGTTCCAAGGTCTGGTTACTGGAGACAACACTACTAATGTGGATCCAAACAGGCACAAACACAGAAGGAGCATTTGCTTAAAAAAATGGCTAAGTGCAATGTTTCTTGCGAAATAGGATTGTGCCTGTAAAAAAGACCAAATTCACTCCAGCAATACATCTCCACTTACAAGCTTACAAGATGTAATATTGCAATCAAAATGATACTGAAAACGCTGCCTAAATTTTGTAACACTCTAAACTCACCAAATGTGATTTCAATCAGGGGTTCAGACTTGTCATGTCTTATATCTGTCACAGTTTCACATTTGATATTGGTGGAACGAATTTTCTGTTGGTTTATGGTCTTGAGAAATTCTCTACATGAAAAAAGGAAAGAAACAATAAATATTAATTACGCCATTGTTCTTACAATATTTGTGCAGTGAATGTTTAGTTTCCCTCAATTTTATTGTGATTTTGTAAACTACTCAGGGCCTAATTTAAATCTCGGCGGACAGGTTTCTCGTCACAATGGTGACAGATATCCCGTATGCCGAAATATAAATCCTAGGGGACATAATGGGATTTATATTTCGGCGGACGGGATATTCATCACCGTTGTGACGGAGTAACCCATCAGTTGAGCTCTAAATCAGGATGCCAGTTTTAAAGACAGATATTCTGACTTTATATCTCTGTATTGTCCATAGCTGAGTAGTAGAAACAACCGCCCCCAATCAAACTAGGACTCCCACACCCCAGTGCTAAAAAGCCGCAAAGCTGTGCTCCACCTCAATGGTCTCTCCAAATGTTCTGTATTGTTCTGTAAGACCAGTCCAGTCCATGTCTCACTTCTGATCATCCCAGCATATTTATCAGTTATCCTAAAGACCCCTCTGGGATGCATAATACTCTCTTGTATTCCATATGCTTATTTCTTCATGCCCAGTAGTGACCAGATTGATACCAGCTCTTCACCAATATTGGAGACCATCAATGCCCCCCAACAATTCTTGCTTTGCAGCCAGTAGCATAAGTGGAATCAGTTTACCCTTTATATATATGAGAGATAGATGCCTGCCAAGAGGCAAACCAGTAATATCACCTCTGGACAGCTCGCATCTGACTCCCTGTAGTTTTTCCAAATGTTTCAAGAACATTCACTCAAAATCACTCTTTTGTACGGCACCGGCAAAAGATGTGCAATATTGAGGCCACCGCACTTCAGCTTTTCCATCAGGTGTTTGACTGTCTGCAGTCTATGATATGCAGTCTCAACTAGGTGCTATCTGCCCAAGATTTTATAAAGATCTGCTCGTCTTTGTTCATGTCACATGAAGTGGTTGCCCCTAATAAAATTCCCATTCTACTGGTCTATACCAAACTGTATTCCTAATTTGTGCTCTCGAGCTAAATGATATCATGCCCTTTCCATTAGTCTGGTAGTCCCGAAGGTTTCGGTTCCTGATTTAGTGCTACAAGATTAAAACCTATGCCATAAGAATACTAAAAATACAGTGAAAAAAATACAGCACAACTGTAAAAGTTACTTTATCAATACAGGAAACAGGATTAAAATGAGTCTGTGGCCTCAGTGCACAAAACCGATGTTCTTATGGACAGCAACTTCCTTGTCTTGAGTACCAACCTCAACAAGCATTTACAATGCAATAGGTCTCGCAATTACATTATTTTGAGCTATTGGCACTGTAAATGACATTTTTTTTTCTTCTAAAAAACAAAGAAAATGCTCTAATGCAAAATGGCAATAGCTAATTTTTTTGTAACTGCGAAATATATTGCATTGCATTTGTACTAGTGTGAGTTATCTGTATTGTAAATAGTACTGGTCCTTTCGCTAAGAGGAAGGGTACACAAGCATTTGCAATGCAATAGGTTTCATACTGGTGAGATTTTGAGCTATTGGCATTGTAAATGGCAATGTCTTTTATTTATATGTTTAAAAAACCTGCAATAATAAAAGACATTGTCATTTACAATACTAATATGTTAAAGTTTTGAAAATGCGAGACCTATTGCTATGCCAATGCTTGTTTTCCAATGTTCAGGGGGACAGGACTGTATTATATTCGTTGTCGTATTGCTAGATGTACAGGATTTGTATACCTAGACGTGAGGCGTGCCAGGCGCCATCTAGCACTGTGGGCAGTGCATGCGTCATGGACATATGATTAGCAAACATCTGGCAGAGCTATCACACAGTTTCACTATTGCCACTTCTGATAAGTTGACAGTATAACTGCAAAAAACAATTTCATTAATAACCCAACACCTACTTGTCTGAGATGCAGCAACGCAGAAGGCACCTTTCTTCATACAATATGGAGCATCCATAAGATCCAAAGTTATTCGTAGGTGATATTAAGAGAGTTGAGCGATATTATCTCCCCCATTGTTGCTCTCGAGTGTCCCTGGCAACACTGATCTTCAGAAAAAAATTATTCTGTAAGCTTAGTTTAGTAGTGGAGCAGCACACCGCATGGCTGAGGAGTGGCAGCACAGGGATGGCTATATGTTTGTGTAACAGAAAAGTGGCCTATGGAGACAAGGGGTGCCCCAGAACTTTGAGAAAGTACGAGGGCGATTTTAAGAATTCTATGTACGAGAACCTGACGATATCAACATCTCCACACACACTGAACTGATGGTTGCAATGGACACAATACCCGACCTTAGGTACTATTCTAAAGTGGCATTAGACAGTGCACACTCGATCCTGTACACTTGAAATGTAAACATTGTGTGAAATGGTTTAAAAGACGTGTTCACTGCCCTTTGACATGAAATGTTATGAAGTGTGGTGGACTAAAGTGCTTCCGGTTCACGCCCCTCCGTATACCGCCATAATGGCGGCGCACGCTATTCTAGCGCTCGTCTTGCCCATATGGCCTGGTACTCCCTGAGTCCCCTATTTACCTTTTGTACCCGCAGCCCTTGTACAGATGGGGTTTCCTTCCATCCTTCAAGGCAATTAATAAGACCACACCAACTTTACTTTTTGGATTAGGGGGTGTAACCCCCCGGCGGTATTTATTACAAAATTAAAAAACATTATTTATTCACATTACGTATGATTACGCTGAAAGCCCGGATACATTGTTAGACAGATGATGTAACATGGCTAACCTTAAACGCTAATACACACGACACTCCTACCGTAAATCTAACAATGCATATATTCACTTTCTGCGTGTCCCCTCTAGAGCCTACGGCAAGGTCAATGACTGGCAGCCTCTAGATCCCAGCAAACTACAATTTACTCTGCCGGAGTAGGCGTGCGCATGCGCAGGGGGTACAGCTTATCGGAAGGATATTTTCCCCCGGGCCCCCCCTACGCCTTTTTGCCTTAAACTCCATAAATGGGGCTGCAAAATTCTGCATACTTGCGCCCTGATGCGCATGCGCGTGCGAGGGTGGCCACAGGCCCACTGGGAAGAGTGTCTCCTCCGGCCCCCGCACCCTGAGAGCCTACCTACCGGCTGTCACTGCCCCTGGAGTTACATGGTTCTGACCGCTAAGGACTGAAGACTATGCTTACCAATCATGACCTTACCGCCACAGGACAGCATAGTTGCCCGACTATCTGTCCTCCCCCTCAGCCCACTAGGAAGGTCATGCCCTGTAGCTCGCCCACCTCTCGACTCAACTAACCATTTGTCCCAGGCGAGCCGGGTCATTACCCCCTAGGAGCAAGATCCGGGTTGCTGGTGGTCCCTTACTTTCTATTTCCAGCGTGGCTCCCCAGTCCCCTGCATGGCCCTGCGCGCCGTCTACCCTGTCCCTGAAACTCTATTCTTGTTCCTCACTTACACACCCTGGCCTCTTGAAACTGCAGGAAAAAATGACAATAGCACATCCGTCAATGTATTTCCCCACTGACAGGCTAAAATGTACACTACTGCACATGATACTATGTAACAGTGCACTGATGCAAAACTTCTCCCTGAGTCACAGGTTAGAGAAACTTGCAATTCAAATGAAACAGAACGAATGGGCTACAGCAAGTCAGCTGAATCCAAAACAGCATCTTGGATTGGCAAAACCCATGACTCTTGAACTGAAAGATAGTGACGCTTGATCCATCGCCACGTAGCAGAAGAGGCCCTGACAGCTTGCCGTCATTGCGGTATGGGTCCCTTCACTGTTGTCACCTTCATGGATCCACCATGCATAATGGAACATAAAACACAGATGATTAGTGCTCCTAGCCTCAGGATAAGTGATACCCTCTTGGTCCCTTACGCCCTTTGCCCCCCCCCCCCACCCCTCTCAGCCCAGGTTGAGGAGGTACGGTGTGACAACGCGGACATCAAATGCCTGCATAGGTACTGTGTGCTACCACATACGTATCTAGTGCGAAAAGTGTAACCGCACAAGGTGCACAGCTATTGTATGATATGACCTAGGCATCGAAATGCCCGAATGCGCCCAATCGCAGGTACCATGACACAAAACACGGACATCCACTGCATAAGTGTTTGGGCACAAGGGCGCTGAGGAACCGTGGGACACAATACCTAATAGTATAGGTTTACGAGCGCAAAGGGATTGACAAACCCCAGGCAAATAAAGCTTACTTGCCCAAGCACAAAGGGCGCTTCGGTAGCGTGTGACATGACCCGGACATACTAAATGCCTAAGCGTTCAGGCCCAAAGGTGCCGAGATACTGTGTGATACAGTACATAAGTGATCATGACTGTATGTGCACAAGAGGTGCATAGGTACTGTGTGACATGGCTATTTTGACGACAGACTCCTAATTCATATGTGTAACAGCGCCCGCGCGCCAATTGCATTCCTGACGGTGTGACCACGAGGGCCACGCTTTAACAAGCAGGGATATGTTCGCACTCGCAAGGTTTTATTTGTGGAACTACAAGAATAACGTGTAATAATACCGTATATATACCTTGCTAGCTGACCCGAAGCAGGCCTGTTTTGTAAAACTTCACACTGACATCAGACTTTCACTTCTGATCACTTTGGCATAGCCTTAGTTCTCTTACATAAGGAACATTGCATGTGACTTTCAATGAGAGTGCCTAGCATAGCGTCCTTTCCACTGGGTGAGGAACCCTGAAAATCGTATTACTAATTAACAGCGCCTAGCATAGCACCAGTTGCATTCACCTGCGGGACATTGAAATCAGACTTTCAATTCTGACCACTTAGCCTAGCCTCGGTTCCATTATATAAGGAACATTGCATGTGACTTCCAAATGAGAGCGCCTAGCATAGCGCGTATTTGCATTAAGTGTGGGACATTGGAAAATCATATCGCCAATTCAGCACGCCTAGCATAGTACCAGTTGCATTCACCCGAGGAACCTTGGACATCAGACTATCAATTCTGAGCGCTTAGTATAGCCTCATTTCCATTACATAAGAAACATTGGATGTGCTTTCAGTGAGAGTGCCTACCAGACTATCAATGAGAGCACCTAGCATAGCACAGGTTCCAACAAGTGAGGAACCTTGAAATCAAGCAATTAAGAGCGCCTAGTCTATCCAGTTGTGTTACAAGACGAATATTGAAATCAGATTTTTAGAGAGAATTAGGAAGCGCTAAGCATAGTACCAGTTTCTTTACATGAGGAACCCTTGCCACGCACTATCGAATGAGAGCGCTCAGCGTACTATCAATTGCATTACCTGCGGAATATTAACTTCAGACTTTCGAAAGAGAGCGCTTAGCAGAGCCCCAGTTGCGTTGTCTGCTGAAAATTGTGAAACTGGCCATGACAGGCTGGGGTCCACTCGCGCCCCATGCAGACTGGAGCCAGATCACAAGATCTGCGCCGAATCGCACAGTGTGCCTTCTGACTGCTACCTTGCACCTTACTATTTGACCAGCAAATACAACCTCAGTAACATCGCAGACAGACAACTTGGCCACGAAAAGGAAACTCAGCTTGCTATGCATCATTATCAGTGATTTATTAGCCCTGGAAATGAGCCGAAACACTCGAATACTATTTCGTAACGCCGAGAGTAACTCATAACGAAAATATGGGAATTAGAATTTCACCCGGCGAACTTCTTATAAATGTTGCAAGAACAAACACCTTTCTCTGCAGCATGTTCATACTGGGCTCTCGCAAGGCACCCACAGGGGATAGAAAGGAACATAGCCTTTAAACCATCAGGTTGGCAGTTATTCACGGACATCGGGGTGAGGGAAAGCAGACCTAACATTAATCTGCATTAAAAACATATCCGGAAGACTTACATGATGTGTGCTTTGCACAGATTCAATAATATCAAACAAAAAGGAGGGGTGTATGTGGTGGCCACTAAATATCACTGTATTTCCCCTGCCAAACCATTGTTAGACTATCCATAGGCTGACCTTGTTGCTTGTTGATAAATTCCCTATTTAAAACACACTCCAACCTACTGACACGTCGCGTACTCATGTTATGCGCACATCATTTGCATCCCTAGGCCGAGTACTACTGCGATGCGCTACCCCAGAACACATATGAACAGTACTGTATGTTAACGGCCCAGCTGGCCTTCACATGCCAGCCCCCATTATTTCTATCCCATACACTGCCCTTGAGGGTACCTGGATCCTACCTTATGGGGCCTTATATGTAAGGAAAAGGAAGGTGTGGGCATATGCACTATTAGCAATTTCCAGTGGTGGTAAAGTGGCCCAAACCTATAGCCAACCGAAACAGGGTCAGAAAATGTGGGGCAAAGCAGTACATCACATATGCCACTCATGGTAAACCAAACATTGTCACAGTTCATACAGAGGGCAGATGCACTATTAGTACTGATCAGTAGTGGTAAAGTGGTCAAAACCTATAACCAACAGAAACGGTGACAGAAAAATATGGGGCGAAGTAGACAATTCACAAGCACCCTCTCCCAGGTTGTTTGGCTAGTCAGTATCAACCCAATGGCATTACACCTACCAGAAAGACTTCTCGCAATACTGGTCGACTAGCGCGGTGTCCTCATACCGGAGTTAGAGCAGTGACATCAACTACACACAGCGCTTGTTTTAACTATAGCACCAACGTCACACGTCAACGCAGCTCCTTGAAGCTATGCCCGCAACTGTTTCTCACCCCATTAGTATGCAGACTTTGTTGGTGTAGTGCATGGCTAATGCCGTGTCACCACAAACCTGCCGCCCGACTCAGGCCAAATGGTATTTAATTTACAAAATGCCAGAAACAAGATGGCTGAGTGTATCAAACAGCATGAACTTGTGCATGTTGTTAACCACTTATCCCTTGAGTGTCTAGACTCCAGTATCCTCAAGTTTTTACTACGTTTTGAAGTGGAGTCATCATAAAACGTAATCGGAACGCACTAGGAATCCGCGACTCTGACGTCAAACCAATGTAACGATTAAACAAATAAATGTGAGGTACGATGCCAGCATAGCAGGGCGTATAACGCATTCGCGCGCACACAAGCCAGTACCTGCACAGGCATTTAAGCCTCTCCCCGTCACTAACCATGAATTCGCAAACGTCGCTTTAAGTTTTTTTCTCTTTGTTTTTGAAAAAAAGGCGGGTTAGAGAAACTTGTCGCTAAGATGCTTTTCTCAGCTCTTTTGTTGATGTTAATCTGCCTGACAGTAACGTGAAGGAGCAGAGACACCGGGGCCTGCCAGCTCAGCGCGGTTAAACCACCCGCTCGGTACGGTTAACAACGCCCTAAGGCCATGCTAATTAGAAACAGATGGCCCCCCCTAAAGATAAGAAATTGCTTTGCCACAGCTGCAAAGCAGACGAGTCAGTCCGGATGGGCCGGACGAAAGGGAGAAAGGGCAGTGGCCAAAAAGCATCCTTTTCAATGGGAAGCGGGCGTTTAGCATAAACGCTGACGCGACACAATGAAAATGATGGGCGGGGCTTTAAGTCCCCTTCTGAAATCTCCTCTCTCACAATATGTCTCGTCAAGCGAGCAGCGCATGCGCGCTGCAACGCTAGGCGAGACCTAAAAAGGAATAGCCAGTGAAAGCAATCTCCTCGTTGTAAAAGGTGCAAAGCTTCTGTACGACGACACAGGTAATGCTCAATTAAAAAAATGTTTGAGAACCATGGATCAATGAGCAGAGTAAAAAGTACAAAAAAACATTACAAGTAAGTGCTTTGAACAGAAGCTTGATCACATGGGCAGGGCACCAGGTTACGCAACCAGTCATTACACTGAGGGAAGGTGAGCAGCCTGTACAAAATGTTAAGACGAGACCTGAGAAAAATAAAGTGCTGTACATCGTGTGATAAAAATGGTTGCAAGAGCCTGGGGATCAAGATGTAAATAATGAATGACAGAGAGGAGTGCAAACACTCTAACCTGGCTCTCTTCTTCCCAGAACATATAACGTGATTCCCCCACTGTCTTTTTGGGTGTTGTGGGCAAGGATCACCAGGGCTCTTCAAATAAGTCCCGCCTGCCCAGGGCCACTGCCAAGTCCCTAACGCCCCTCAGCCAGGGAATATGGAAAGGATTTTGAAAGAGACAGGCAGTCCTTAATTAGCAGTCTAATTAGGGAGAGTGCCTCATTCACTCAGATCCTACGCCACAAAGACCGAGTTCTTCAAACATCCTCAAAGTGCATAAGCCCTAACTACCTGTGTGTGATAAAAGAGGAAGTAGGCAGTGGTAAACCCAGAAGGAGGCATGTACATTTATTTTCAGTGGTTTGTTGTGGTGATAGCGCCTGAGAGCCCCGCACCCCTACGCCTTAGGTAGCCAGTCAAACATATTTAGCACGATAAATGGCCAATTTTGCCCAATTTGTCAGGAAAGGAAAAGACTGCATTAATGCTCCTTTCAAACGGATTGTTTCTTTTATTCATCTGCAGGGACTAGGAACCCTAGCAGTTGAAGGTAACCCCCAGATAGTTGAGGTTAGGCACATGTTTAACAGGGATTCCCTGAAGCTTGAAAGAAGGCCTCGGGACCGACCTATAGCAGCAAGACATTACGAAAGATTTGGTAGTGTTAATCTTCATATCTAGCCCCTCCATAAAGGAAGCAAAAGCATTCAGAAGACCCTGCAGAGCTACCAACGCACTACCCATGATAACAGACTTTCAATGTGGGGCATGTCCTCACATCGAAGAACTAAGTCCCTCTCCAGATGGTTTATGTAGAGGGGGAGTAAGAACAGTGTGAGGACACATTCCTGTCTAATGCCCCTGCGCACAATCTAAATGATTAAGAGCACTCTCCACCCAGCCCGAACATGATAGCAGTGCTGCGGGGGTCACAATAAATTTCCCTAATGGTGTTAATGCTCTATCTATGCCCAATCCTTCCAACATACTCCAAAGTTTTGAATAAGAATACACAATCGTATGTACTGGACAAATCCATGAAGCCCGGTTGCAGAGTGCTGTGCTTGGCGATTGTATATTTCCCTAGGAAGAGGCACAGGTAATGCACTGGTCTTCTGTCCCCATTCCTCCTGAACCTGTACTGGATATCCGATAAAGCGCCACCCTCCTCTGCCCAAACCTCCAGATGGGATAGCAGGATGATGCCCAGCACCTTCACGTTGGAGTCAGGAGGGAAATGGGGCGATAACCAGGGTCCTCCAGATTGCCCTTCTTAAATATCAGGATGATAAGAGAGGTAGACCAAGTGGAGATCTTGGTGGAGGAACTCCCCACTCTGAGGACAGTGGCAACGAGAGGGGTCCATAGTTCCAGATTGCTCTTAAGCAGATCCAGAAGGATCCCATTGGGACCAGGGGCTTTTGAACCAGGGCTGGCTTTGACGACTATAATCACCTCTTTGAGTGAAGGGCAGTGCTTGGGGCAAAAATACCCCTCTACTGCAGCAGAGGATGTGCTAAAGTTACCCGCTAACTCACTACTGGAGTAGACCCCTCCAAAGAAGGCAGTCCATTCAAGGCCCGATCAAGAAAGCATCATTGTCTTTAAGAAATGGTTGGTTAATAATAGACCAGAAAGCTTTCTGGTCATTCCTAACTTATGCTTCCTGGAGCACCTCCAAGTCTTATAGTCTAAGAGTTTCTTTCCTTGCAGTAACCAACAGTTTATATAGCTTGCTACAGCGCACAACCTCAACTGCAGACCTGGGTTGGGTGTGGAGTGAAACCATCAACTGTTTAAGGTGCTTTCAACATGCAGCATCAAACCAACCCCTTGCCTTACCACAGCCCTCATGAGGCACCTTAAGTAATGCACACAACACAGCTTCTGAGAGATTGATGAGTGTGTTAGAAGCTAGCTGCATCAGCCTCTGCATCTAGGCAGATCTCAAATAGAGCACAGTTGTCCTTAGCTAGCTGAGATATAAACGTTTTAGCATTGACAAACTCCCCTTTAATGCTGGTGCCTTTACTCTTGTTGGCAGTAAAGCCAATGATTCTCCTAGAGCTACCCCGAAAGCCTGCCAGCTGCTGATGTCAAGGACAAGAGTTTAGAACATGACAGGATTATCTACCAACTGTTGCCCTGCCCTGGCAGCTAGGGTGAAAGACAGTAGCATAAAATCAATTCCAGAGCCTGGCCCTTTACTCACAAAGGTTGGAGGGAAAACGGCATTCACAGAACTGTATTCATTCGCAAAACACAGGTTACATTACATCAAATGATTGATGTTACTACCAAATACTTCATGAGAAAAATGAAGAGAAGGATTCCCTTCGCAGTCAATTATGCCACAAGAATCTTTGAGATCAGAGGGGCAAAGAGGAGCATTAAAGTCACCTCCCCAGGTCATACCCAACTCCTTGCCTGCTCTGGAGTTAAGGTAGTCCATATCACAGACCAATTGCGACAGGATATTGCCTCTATCTGCTGTTGGGATATTATTGTAGAGGTTCACAATGTCCAGTCAAGAACCTCGGCAAAAGGAACAAATGAAACAAACCTGTGGCAAATGCCAGTCCCAGGATCTGGAAGAATGAGGTATCTGCGACACAATATAAATGTTTTGCATTGACCATGGTTAAAATTAAGTGTAGTCAGGCGCCCAAAAGAAGATGGAATGGCAGTTGGATGGAGTGTTTTGAACCCATTGATGTGGGAAGGCAAAATGGCCCTTGTTTCCTGCACATATAGGATCGAGTGAGAGCAGTCCACGTGTCGTTATCAATTTTACCTTGAATTCTGACCACACTCTACACAAGGAGGGAGAATTTGGGGGAATGCACGCTTTGGATACTACTACAGGGTAGCTGCATGCCCCCATCTCGTGTTGTATCTAGCGCAAAGTGATCGGGCTGTCGGTCAAGCGTGATAAGGATTTCCAATCCACGCTAGGCATCTACAAACCTGGGATCATACTGCGAATGAGAAAGTGTGGACAGACCACACAAAGATCCAATGGATGTTGATGACAATGGGAGCAGGAGAGCACATGACCCAACAGAGGGGATGCGAGTACCTCCAAAGTTAATAGCAAAGTTGAAAGTGTACACCAAGAGGATCCTAATAAGAGCTTCTTCATGAGTTCATGTGCAGGTGGTGGATGGAGGCAAGCTGCACATGCTTGTTGATTTACTTGCAGCCTTCTGAAATTGTGAGGTAACATCTCGAACATGATCTAGTGCATTCACATGTTTGGCTGTCAGTGGCACCAGCAAGGATTTATAAAAATCAGAGCTGATTGCACCTCGTAGAATTCCACCTGCTGGTGCGCTAGGTTTGCTTGGAGATAGAAGCAATGGCCTGGAATAGCAGGGTGGTAACACAGGTAACACTTCAATTCCCCATGTAGAAAAGGTGTCCTTGAGCTGCCAGACGGTTGTAGCCAGGTCTGAAGTACTCCACGCCATGACAGTGATTTCACCCCCCATTTGGGCTGGTTTTCCCGAGTACTCAATGGACTCTGTGTAGAGTAAAAATATTGCGTACAAACCACTACTCCAAGCAGCTTCAGAAGAGTACTCCTGTTAAGAATTACATGTTTGCTCCTGGAGACAAAGTGTAGAACAAACTTATGTTTATTTTTAGGGAAATTGTAGGTAGGTGCCACTAGCAGCACCACTGCTTTCAAAGGCTTGGTGATGTTGGTCCACATACTCAGTGGAGTTGTTACTGTCCTTTCAGGTGAGGGAAAATGAATAGTGGTGGCAGTAGACCTTTGAGGATCTGTATGAGGGAGCTCAGTGCGAGACTGATGGAGTCCAAGGACAGATGCAGGGATGGCAGGCTGAATAGTAGGATGGGCAGTGCCGATGGATCAGTTGCCAGCTCTGCTAGTGATCCGGGCCGAGTAGATCTCACAACATCCTTACTCATAGGGTGCATAATGGAACCAGCGATGGTAATGCCAGAATTTGCAGGGTGCTTATTGATGGTGTCGGTGAATCGGATGCACCTGGAGGGTGTACCAGTACTGCAGAGACCCGGAGATGTGGCAGAAATTGGGACTTCCCCACTTTGGCACTATCATCTTTATGGACTGGTATTTGTACTAAGTTACAATTAAACGGGGGGTAGATTTTAATGTCTCTAGAAAGCTGCTTGTCTGGAGGCAGGAGAGTAGTCGCTAAGCCGGCTAAGTGGTCATTACCGATGACAACATGTGAAGCAGGGGTTGGGCAGGGAAGAGACAAGGAGCGGCTAGCGCTACGCTTGTGCCTTGCCTTTCGAAGCCTTTCGCGTTCCCTTTTCGTTTGAAGCCTTGCTGTGGCTGTTGATTTAGAAAAAGGGCCATTATTGGCAAATAGTGGGTTAGGAGAAATGGCACCGGAAGTGCTCTTTCTGGTAGTTGTGGCACCTTTCCGCGCAGTTTCAAGTAATAGTGGTTGTTCCATTGCACACCCCACAGTTGCCTCAGCAGGATGAGGGTTAGAAATGGGGAGAGCGTCACCTGCAATCAGTGAAATTGGGTTGAAAAGAGATGCCATGAGACATACAGGAGTCGTACTAAGGATTGTAATATCTTGTTGCTTTGCAGAGTGACCTGTCTGTGGGAAGGGCACTGAGGAAATCCGATCGAGAATAGCATTCAACTATTCAGATATCCTAGTAATGGCATCAATTGTAGATGTGCAGGGACAAGTATGGTACACAGCAGCTGAATCCGAATGGACCCTGGTAATTAGGTTATTCAAAGCAAGAAGTTTAGCATCTATTCCCACAATGTGGTCTGCTAGTGCGCTAAGAATGTCTACTTGCATATCGAGGTTGTCGGAATGATAGGAAAGGGATGCTGAAACTGCATCCCAATTGTTGAGTAAGGCATCCCAGAAGTTGGTATTGATATTATTCTGATGTGTCCAATCCCTCTGACTGCAGGGCGATTTGTGCAGTAAATTACATTATTCCCATAGCAGCAGTAGATCAGAATGACCCAGTGAAGCAGAGTCAGTGTCGTGCGGCATAAGTCCAGGGGGCTGTGGTTAGAGTGCACGCTTCCTTGTGTGGCACTAAAGGGCACCTGGAATTCACCAGCTGAGGGGCAGGGTTCCTGTCCCTACTGCCAGAGGAGGAGTTATTGGAAATTAAATAATAGTCAGTGATCCTTTGGTGCTTGGCAATGGTGATTTCAAGAGTCATACAATCGTGCATGCAATCTGGCGGGATGGCATTTGCTAAATCATGGTTTCACCGACCTCAGCCTCAGTGATGCATTACACATCTCTCCTGGCAGGCTGCTGGGAAGCTTTATTCACACCCACCTTCTTGTTGGTGATATGCTGACCTACTCCCCATGTTCTCCCTGAACGCATGATAATGTGGGCTGATTGTGAAGAATCAGGCAAAAGACAGCATCAGGGACTGGAGGGAGGTGTCTGCGAATTCTTTGCAGAGCATCACTGGTAGCCGGGGCCCTAGGTCTTGCTCTAGCACCGCCTCACCCTCCTAGTAAGGGGCTCTTAATGAAAAATGGAAGAGGGGGCATGAGCACGCTACGGAAAGGCTTCCAGATTTGATTTATTTATTTGTCTATAAGGTTTTATATAGCACGGACTAGACTCGATGAGGGTATCAGAGCCCTTTACATAAGTTACATCAAAAGAAAAGTTGAGAGCTAGTCAAATATAAATGAGTATCTAAGATGAGATCATGTAAGTTGTAAGTTCTCGTTGAAGGTCAGGATTGTGTTAGTCATTCTCGTTTAGAGATCATCATGTATC
Source organism: Triturus cristatus (assembly GCF_964204655.1). Lineage (NCBI taxonomy): Eukaryota > Metazoa > Chordata > Amphibia > Caudata > Salamandridae > Triturus > Triturus cristatus. The sequence continues at coordinate 507,822,416 of NC_140587.1, forward strand.
TTGGTAGATGAGCAGCTTCTGGTTGGTATAATCTTGCCTCAGGGCTCGGATCAGGAGAGAGTTTTATTTATTAGAAGTAGTTTGACTTATTTTTTGAAGGAGGTGGTGGAGGGGTTCATTCTGATTGCTTGGGACAAGGTGTTCCATATCCTTGGTGCTAGGCCAGAGGTTTTCTTTTTCTTAAATTTTTGTGGTTTCAATAGCAGGGTGTTGGTGCTTCTCAGAGTTCTGCTATTGCCTGATTATTTGAGTTTATTGGCTAGATACTTTGGTGTATTGAGGTGCAGGGCTTTGTGCGTGATGCACGCAATTTTTAGCTGTGCTCTTGCCTCATAAGGGAGCCAATTCAGTTTCTTTAGATCCGGGGTCATGTGGTTGTTCTTTCTGGAGCCAGTGACAAGTCTTGCAGCCGCGTTGAATGAGGCTCTTAGAGGAGCCAGACTGGATCTCGGCAGGCCACATAAGGTTGTATTCCCATAGTCTATTCTGGGTAGAACAAATGATTGAATGGCTGTTTTTAGGTCGTTGTCGTTGAGGAAGGGTTTTAGTTTTCTGAAAATGCTCATATGAAAGTTGGCTCCTCTGGTGGCTGTGCTGATGTGTTCCCCCATGTTGAGATTCTTATCCAGTATTATTCCCAGTGATCTTGTGGAATCGAAAATGTGAGGTTTGCATTTGAGGTCTGTTAGGTGTTTCATCCAGTTTACTATGTCACCTTGTCCTTGTGGTGGGGAGATTAGGAGAAAGTCCGCTTTGAGCGCATTGAGTTTGAGGTGGTTAGCCAGATGTGGGTTTTTTGTAAAGTTGCGTTGATTAGGCGGATGTCATCCGGCGATTATATTTTTAGGTATAGTTGGGTATCATCCACTTACATGTGGTAGTGGATATTGAAGAGTTTCAGAATTTCGGTTAAGGGTTCCATGAATGGATTGAAGAGGGTAGGAGATAGGGCGGAACCTTACGGGACTCCCAGGGTGACCAGTGTGTTCGGGGATAGCAATTGGTTAATCTTGATTCTTTGAGTTCGGTTGTCAAAGAAGGAGGCAAACCACTTTAGGACAGCTCCTGATAAACCCATTCTGTGTACAAGTACGTCTAGGAGACTGATATGTTTGACCGTATCGAAGGCTGATGATAGGTCTAGGAGGATTAGGAGGCAGGATTCATTTTGATCTAGTATTCAGAGAGCGTCATCGACGATGTGGGTCATGGCCATTTCCGTGCTGTGATTTTGCTTGAAGCCTGATTGGAACTGGTCAATGAGGTGGAATTGGGCTATATGGTTGCATAGCTGGGAGTGGACGCACTTCTCCAGTAGTTTTGCTAGTGTAGGAATAGTGGATATTGGATGGTAGTTATCTGGAATTGTGTGATCAGCAGTGGGTTTTTTAAGAATTGGGGTTACCTGTCCTTCTTTTAAGCAGCTTGGAAGGGTTCCTTGCGATAGAGATGCATTCACTATCTTTGTCCAGATGGGTATAAGAGTAGTTTTGATCTCGCTGAAGATGTGGGCTGGAAGCGGATAGCAGAAGTGGTTTGACGGTTTGAGTGGCCATTTTCGTCAAAGATTTTAAAAGTGTTCCAGGATGCATTGTTTTTGAGGGTAAGATCATGCTGGATATGTGTTTGTGCCGATTGTGGCCGGATGGGGTTAGGTGGGGGCGACAATGAGAGTTGTTCATTTGCTGTAAGGAGCTCTTTTTCTATCATTTTGGATTTTTCTAAGAAGTGGGCAGCAAAAGTGTTGCAGTTGGGCTGCGGGTTGGGGCCTACAGAGGAGTAGGTGTGATGTTGAGCGGATTGAAGTTTAATAATTTCGAATAGTTTTCTTGGTCGATTTCTAGCATTGTTTAGTTGATCTTTGAAGAAATTAGCTTTGGAGATTCTGATATGTTTGTTGTATTTCCTCCTCCTTGATCTTAGTTGTTTAAGGTGATCTAGCGACGGTGCGGCTCTCCAGGTCCTTTCCACTTGTCTTAGGTTGCAGCGTTGATCATTTAGGCTCCCATTGTACCAAGGTATTGGAGTCTTTAGAAGAGGGCCTTTTAAATTGAAGGGGTGCCACTGTGTTGAGAATGTTAGTCATCGAGTTGTTGTAGTGGGTTGTGAGTTCATGTACATCTGTGAGGTCCGCTGGTGGCGATAGAAAATTGTTGGTGAGGGATGTTAGGTCATTTCGGTTGATGTCGGGAGTAATTTCTTTTCCAATGTTTGGGTTTCTCAAGTTGGAGTTTATGATAACGAAAGACTTTATTGCTCACGGACACTGTTCCTCGCAACAAGCGAAAATACTTGCTGAGGTACCGTTCATAACGCCCAAGGCATGCTAGATCCCAGTGAGCAGCGCCGGGTGGATGCCTTATTCCAGACTCATGCTTCTGGCTGTGAGGAAAAATCCAAGGGACAGACAGACCGCACTCTGTGTTTATTAGTAATTGAGTCTCAGATTCGGTCAGGATTTTTACAGACACAGCAGAGGAAGAGGCGAGGGAGCACACAGAGAACGACAGACAACATCAAGACCTAGTCCGACCGTCTCCGTCACTCACTAGCTCTACCCCTGGGCCAAAACGATAGGGCTGCTGCCACACCTCACCTTATCGTTCTTTCTGCATGTGCCTCACTGCCAGCTCCCAAGACTGTTACTAGCCCCTAGCAGTGTTGAGCAAAAACGGGGCACCCTTCTTTGCCCCCTGGCAAAGTCTCTTGGGCTGGTCATGGTAGCCAGCAACTGGGGGAGGCGGTTTAGCGAGTGTCCAGGGGGAGAGTCTGAATCAGCAGTAATATATGGTGACAAGTGGGTGCAGATGAAGCAGCGGTCTATAACAGCCCTTACTTCCAACAACAGGGTGACGCAGCTGATGAATTGTCCTGCCCTGCAGATGATGCTACAGTGCCACTGCAGCGCCTCTATAAACGCGCCCTGAGCTCCTGGGCCACAGCGTCGGCCCACACTCCCCCAGCACCTAGCTCAGCACATGCCTGCTCCCAGTCCCGCGACAGAACGGAGTAGCTGAGCATGGCTCCCGCACAGCTCTCCAATGCAGCAATCCAAGATGAAAATCGACAAGCTGCGGGGGAGGAAGGGCAAGAAGCGGCATTAAGAGACCCCTTGAGGGTGGAAAGAGCGGGCTGGGGCAGGGCAGGCAGCCGGAGTATCGGTATGAAGCCAAAAGAGGAGTGCAGCTCGCTCGCTTGCTCAGCTGCTTGCGAGGCTCCTCCTCCTGCTGCATGCTCCCATCAGTCCGTCGTCTCAGTCTCACGAAGCTGGGTCAAAAAACACTCCAGGTGCTGGTGTTTATGTGAGTCTTACTGATCTGTAAAATATTTGTAAAACGCTGTAGCACTTTCAGTGGCTCCCGAACTCGCCTCAGTTAGAAGAAGTGCACATTCAATTATTGATGGTGTTTTTGCAGCTGGTGATACACCTGACTCATCAGCATAAAACTAAACTGACTAAAACTTTCAGATTCCAAAAGTGAACAAAATATCAACAACCAGACAAAAACAAATTAATATCTCCCTATTCACGATGACTATTAGCCTCATGTTGACCTCATATCATTATACAATGAATTCATTAGAAATATATAAGAAAAACATCAGGGGACATTACATTTTTTCAGTAAATCTCAAAATTCACAACTCATTATAATACATTACCATGCACTCACTAACAGTTTGTCTAAGCTAAGTCAGTAGGTCTCTTTCCACTAAAACATGCCTAAAAACTGTAGAACCTAACTCGTTGAATTTAAAGTCAGAGACATAAGCTAAACAAATTTGTTGTATTTGAAGTAAACGTTTGTAGCAAAAATTGGCAAAATAAAATGTAAAATAGGACAGCTGCACACTAGCAAAATTCTACATTTTCATTGGCTCTTGAACAGTCAATGTCTACCCAGGAATTATGAATCAAGAAGATGCAGCAAGTCTACGAAGGGAGGGGTTGCCGCCAGAAGTGGACCAAGATTTGGGGTGACTGGAACAAAGTGAGGGGAATGTTGTGTGAGCCGTTTTTCGATCCCTCCATACAAGATGGTATGACTCCGTGATAACATTGGTCAAGAAGTGGAAATTGCTGTTCTGTAATGTGACGAAGATGTTGGGCCCCAAAGACAAACCAATGCTGGTTTTGGTACTTTATTCTATGCTGTCATATGTTTGTTTTTCTTGTCAATAAAAATATTTATTAAAAAAAAAAGAAGATGCAGCAAGACGCATTGTAAGTAGCTAAAGCACGAGCTAAAATATAACGTAGAGCTCTACAAAGGGCATTTAAATGAATACGGGCTTCTAAAAAACAATAGCACGAGAAGTGTCGGGCTTGGATTTCCTTCTTACACACAGGTAGAATTATTTTCGATTACCACTGCAGAGGGTTTTGACTCTCCAGTCTTAAGGCTGAGATCCAGCCTGTAACAAAGTGTTCGCTGGCTAGACAGCGCTGATTACAGAAAATGTTTCCCCGTTTTAGGTGTCTGGACAACTAACCACCATTTCCATAAGAAAATCGTTCAAAAATGCCTTTTGCTCTCTCATCTAAGGCTCAAAATCCAGCAGCAGATCAATATTTTTCACATTATAAAATCACCTTAACGTTCAGTATAATTTCTAAAATTAGTGTTACGATGTCAATAAATATTTTAGTTTTCACTCAAATCGATTATCACCCTTTTTATATTGTACCTTTTGTGACCTTTAAAACCAGGAATTCACTTCATCAAGGTATTCCAACAGAAAAGTCATTACACCGTGTGTAATCATCTACTACTAAATAGCACTACGAAAATCACATCATTTAACACATACCTTCGGGAATTCCACCACATCTCAAGGGACTTATTTACAACAGCAATATTATCCAAGGGGCAGGGCACTCCCACATAGTCATTAACCACTGTGAAGTAGGAACCTTTGACCCCATTCGAGTCAACTAACTAGCAAGGTCCTTCCGGTGCATCACATGGCTTAACTATTTGCTTGTAGTAGTAACTTCTGTACTCTTCCAGTGACATCAGGCACCTCATGAACACTATGATCAGGTTCCTAGTCCAATATCCGATGAATCACTCAAGCACTTTACCCCAGCCCCTGCCAACTTCCTCCCAACTTCCTAAGTAAGCAGTTACCAGCAGGATGATGAACCAGATGTTGCGAATGATCAGCAGATTGGTGTAAAAGGAGAAGGAACAGCTACACCTTTGCATGATATATTATTAGGGACAAGGGACTCACCAGATGACAAGGATAGAAATGTGTTGGTGAAGTACATGGGCAAAGGCCTGATGACCTAACTTGGTCTTGAAATTTTAAAAATCAGGCCTCCCAGTTTATGCTGCCCGATGGGTCTAGGAAAAAGATTCCCTTATCAATTTCCCTATATGTCCCCCTTCTCTCCCTCACTCCCCACCCCAATCACTATATCAAGGTCCCTTTCCAACTCTTACCATGCTATGCATACTTCAATTCTTGAATACCCCCATATATATCTCTGGCTCCTTTAGTGACAAAGAGTAACAAGTTCACAGGTATGTTGAAATAAACACCAACGTTTCTGGTAGACAGTGATAGGGTAAAAGTGCCAGGGAGCAATGTTGTGGGGATTGAAGATTAGTGGGTGCTGAGTTAACAAGAAAGTAAATGTTTTCGGATTTACAGGAGTTAAGAATAAAAGAGCGAATTGCAGGCAGTGGCGGATGGCTGTGAGACATTCATTGATGCATGCATATATGTATTTTTATTAAGATTATTATTTAGAAAACATGAGGCTGCCAGAACAGCTAAAGTTTTATTTAGGCTAGACACAGAAAATTAACATTGCAGTCACAAAGACGAATTAGCTGTACCTCTCCACTGTATGTATCTGGCTGTACAGATTTTAAGGGGAACAATTACGAAAAATACACACAAATTTCGAAATTCTAATGTGTACAGATTCTTTACACTGCATATTATTTGATGAATTTTCACAAAAATGAAAATTCATTATTCTACTTTTAATTAACAAAAAGTGAGGAGACGGATTAGGATGGAGATTGAAGAAGTGTGAAACTGGATGCATGCTGACAGTGAAGATGGAGTGAGTGAATTTGGCATTAGAGGATGAAGTGGGAGAGATTGTGGTTGAGAAGCTGGATATTGGAAGCCTAAAAAAGGGGTGAGACTGGATGGGATAAGAGTGGATGGGATGCGACCGGATGGGGTGGGAGGATGATTAGAGAAGAAGATAAAGTGAGAGAATAGGGTGAGGGAGGATGGGATGACAGGATATGATAGAGATTGGATAGGGGTTGGACTTGGTGAGAGAGAATGGGATGCGAGGAGACAGGGTGAAAGTGGATGGAGAGAGAACAGATGGGGTAAAAGTGGATGAGGAGAGTACCTATAAGTGTAAAAGTGGTTGAGATGAATGCGAATGGTGTGATAGTGGATGATGCGATCGGATGGGAGTGAGAGAAACAGGATAGGAAACAAATTGAGAAAGAGAGAGGCGTGAATGTCGAAGTGAAAGTGGATAGGCAAGCAAGAAAGGATGGCGAGACAGAAAAATGGGTAGTTAAAATGGGTGAGTCGTTGGGGAGAGGATGGGGATGCAGGAGATCCTGCGATAGAAAGAGTTGGGGATGGAAAGGAAGGAGTAGGAGGCAAAAGAGATGATGGAGAGGTGCTTAAGTGAATGAGGTGGCAGGAAAGTGAATAGTAGACAAGACTGGTCTGGAGGCTACACTGGTTTGAAGGCAAGAGAATTGATTGGCTGTAGAAAAGTAAAAGAAATGAGAATGGATGTAATAACAAAGTGGAAGGCACATGAGTGCAGTTAGGAGGAGAGAGTGGATAAGGCAAGAAGGACAGATGGGGCAAAAGAGACTGAAGGGGCACGAGGGCTAGATGTGGAGAGATGGACAGATGGCGCCTTTTCTTTTTCAATCAATCATTTCAAATCTTTGTCTCGTTAAAATACAGATTGGTTTCTACAGTGCAATTGCCATCTTTGGCAAAAGACTCACTTAGTCACTTGGTCTAAAACAAAACAAAAACACCAAAACAGATCGAAACCTCTAGTAATAACTTTTCCATTTTAGAAAAATTACAGACTCACAAAACAAACAACTGTGTTAATTTTTATGCTCGCTTTATTGAACTGAATCGCAGAAAACACTCTTAGGATCTGAATTCCCCCTTTCAGCTGCTTACAAGTATTCATTTGCTAATGGATGCGGAACAAGTAGCTGTGAGTTCCCTCAACAAAGCCATCGATCTTATGATTGCTAGACTAACGTAGCACTACATTAATGCCTGTCAATTCCATGCATCCAAGCAAGGTAGGGCAGAGAGAAAGATGATGTTGATGCATTGAGGAGGGTATAGGAACAGCGGTGATTAAAATGTCATATATTTGCTTCTCATGTAAGACAACAACCGAGTCCAACCCTGAGCTGAAGAGATGTAATCACTGCTGAAAGTTCACTAGAGCTTCAAATGCAGCAAAGGGGCAATGTACAACAGACACTGGAAAAAACATACTTCATGTGTTTCTCCTGATGGAAGTCCCATGACACTCGGGGAGCAAAGGACCATGTAGGGGGGATGCTGTAAAAGATGGCAGGAATTGTGATTCCTGGACCTGGGAAAGCCGTGCAGAAATATAGGAGAATATGGGAATGCCATACAGAAGCAGACTTGTATTTGTGGCCAATCATTAGGCTCAGCTTTCTGTGGATCTACTGGTTATGACTCTGAGGAAATCTGTCCAATTTTGAGCATGTCTAAGACGTGAAAGTAATCTAACGGTGGCATTGATGGCTCTAATGGATACTGTGCATCTCTACAGATTATGTATCTGTCACACAGCCCTGCCGGTATGATGACATGGTGCTGTGGAGTCCTGTGTACATGCCAAGACCAGAGATATCACACTGCCTGACCTCGCAATTTTGTGCCATTATTGGGCTTCATGCCAAAGTGCATGTTAGTGTACGTGTGATATTAGGGTATATGTGGAATCGATGCTTCAAATGAGCCGGTACTCTCCGGTACGGAGTACCGGTACTTGTTTATTTTGAGAGGGATTAGCTGCACTTCTCAAGAGAAAGGTAATACTTTTAATTGCCGAGTACCAGCACTTCTCAGAAACGAACAGGTACTATGGTACAGAGTAACTGCACTTCTATTTTTCCATTTCGAGTACTACATAAATAGAATTTTTTTTTTCTCAAATCTATGGTGCTACTTCTCGGTCCAGGGTGTTCCGCTGTGCTGGGGTTCAGAATGAATCAAGATTTACATCAATCTTACCTAAACAATTTTGATAAATTCAATTAGTTCTTAATTTCCCACTTTTACTGCTTAGGTCAGTGACCAAAAGGTGCAAACATCAGTAGTCAATATATTTTAAATCAAGCAGAAGTGCAAAGGAAATGTTGATTAATGTAAACACAGTGTATTATATTTCCATTATAACCTCTTCATGGCAAGTTGGAAGGTAGATATTAGAACGGCTCTTGTGGTCTGCACTCACCTATCAGGTGAGATAATAGACTGTCACAGAGCTTTAGGCTCCCTTAAGATCAGGGTATGGGATGGCAAAGCACATGGAGAACAGAGTGGAGGGTGAACGGCAGTAAATGGGCAAAGAGTTGATGGTGGAAGCAAGAACGGAGCCAATGGTAAGCAGTGGGCAGGCTGTAAGCCCACAGTAAGTTTAACAACAAGTCTAGCAATTCAAGAGCTAAAAATGCAGATTAAGGTTACAAATAGAGTATGTATGCGAAGCGAACTTTATGTTCACCTATATACAGCAAGTGTCCAAGGGAAATATAAAGTCACTAACATTTTACATAGCATAATATAAAAAGCGGAACAAAATAGGTATAGGGTTCAGTTTAAAAATAGATCACTTATGCACAGCATACTAATGGAAAGGGGGGGCTCTTGGCCCCCCCCGCCTGCATGGCAGTGCGGCGACCTCCCCCGGACTACTCGGTGGTGGGGCGTGTCCACTGGGGCGCGCCCTGCCACCGATTGGCTGCCAACGTGACCCGGATGTCGTTTATCGACGTCCGGGTCGGAGGGGAGGGGAGGGGGGCGGGCCACTGGGGGGATAAAGAGGCGGGGAGCGCCCAGGTGACTCCCTTGTTGCCTGGACGCTCCCCCACAACGGACGTGCCCCGGCGTTCAGGGCGTTAATTTTTCTCTTTGTTTTTTCCCCCCTTGCAGGTGCGGCGATCACGGACGGCGCGGTGAGGCTCCGGAGCTTCCAATCCTGCAGTGGTTAGAGCGGAGGAAGGTAGCGGCATTGATTGCTGATCCGGCTCGGACGATTCTGAATAACACGGATTGAGGTACTATCGAGGCAGCGGGTTGAGGCGGCTGCCAGCGCCCGCAGAGCGGATTTCCCGCACACTCTCGGGGGGGCTATTGAAGGGGTCTGAAACCACGTGGTGAAGCGCGCTCGTGTGCGGCTGACAAGACAGTAGTAAAAAACGAAGAAAAGCGCGGGCATTCTGTATTTGTAGGCAGGAACCGTGGCTCAGCGGCAGTGTGGTTAGCCTTTGGTATTGCAGGTCCCTAAGAGGCAAGGGTTCAATCCCCAGCAGTGGAAGCAAGGTCATCTCTGAAGGGCAAAATCTATAGCAATCGTATTATTTTGTTAGGCAGGGAACAGGTGCCTTGACTCATAACAGAAAGTGAATTTCCTTTGTTTAGCCTTGTACTCCACGCTATCATTAATTGTGTGACTGCTACGGTGGGGGGAACAGCTAAGGGCAGTGGAGGGGTGGTTAAAGAAGGTCCAAGCTTGCACATACGTTTTTAATATTATACAGTTTGCTTTCACCTACTGCTTGTGAGATTGCTGGGTGGGGGGCAACAGCCAAGGACAGCGGGGGGGGGAGTTAAAGTTTAAGCTACATACCTTGTCTAAACGTGGTGCAGTCCGCTTTCACCGGCTGTTTGTATTTAACACTAGCATGTATTAATGCATTCTCTATTTTAGGCACGTTAACGCTGCATTCCTGTATTTCACGTAGCGAGCGGAGTGGCGGACATCAGTGTGGTCGCGGGGGAAATTCCGGCTGAGAGTGCGCCGGATCTTGAACGGTAAGAGGAGAGCAGGGGGCTCGCATTGCATTGCTTCTGGTAGCCGCCGGGCGGGTCTACGTTAGAGTTTACTCACCCCTGTCAAACCGGATAAGCCGGGGCGTTGCGGTTACGGTTGCATGGTGCTTACAGCCCCCTGTATATCCTCCATCTGGTGAAGGTAATAAGCGTACTTACGCCTGTATTAGGGAATTAGTGTAGGGCGGTGCACCCAAGTCATGCCGGGGTCGATGGGTGGTGAAGGGGGGTCCAGGATGGAGGCTATGATGTAGGCCATGATGCAGGAGATGAACAGCATTAATAGGAGATTGAGTAAGGTGGATGAATTGGAGGCCCGCATGAATGAAAGGTTTACTGATCCCCCAGTCTCTTCAGGCAGGCCCGCGCGGCAGCGGAAGGCACCCTTGTCAAGGGGGGATTTTGTTAGCCCGCCCAAGACGTCTAAGGCCAAGAAGCGCAGGTGCAGTGCCCCAGCCCCAGTAGTACCGGTTTCGATTCCACCCGCTCCCGCGGTTCCGGTAGTCCCGGTGCCCGTTACACCGGCTCCTGCCATGCCGCCGGCGCTACCTCCTGTGGGGCCTGCCTCCCCGCCCGTGCTACCGATCCCAGTGCCGGGTCTGCCGCCGCCGGTCACTCCGTTACCTGCCATACCAGTGCCACCGGCCATGCCCCCTGGGGCGCCCGTAGTCCCAGCAGATAACCCGGACTCAGTCCCGCCTGAATTGGTATCCCAAATAGCGGCTTTATTGCCTTGGCTACAAAAGGGGGGCGTGTTACCAGCGTCATCAGATCATGCGGCAGAAGCAGCGCAGTTGGTAGAAAAGATTAAATCAGCAGCGGCAGCGGATAGAGCTGCGGTTCCCCCCTCTTCTTCACTTGCAGGTTCCAGCCCCGCCCAACCGAAGGCAGATGGTGGTCAACCGGCCCGGGCACAGGAAAATGGTAAGGAGGTGGCCCTGCCTCTCTTGGGTGATGGGTCATTGCCCTCTAGGAGTGAGAATTTGGCACAACATGTGTCCCAGGCAACGAAAGAATTGATTTGGGCGGGAAAATATATTTACATTTTTTCATTGCTACTGGATCACAGGGAGATGGAACAGGCAAAGACACTAAAGGAGTGGATGTATCCAAGTGAATGGAGGGCACAGTGTGCTAGATTTAGGGTAGAGGAAACTTTGCTCAATTGGGTTAGGGCTTTCGCAGTATTCACGACCATCATGGCCGAACGGCCTCCTAATGTGCAGGCGCCATTGGCTTGCTACCAGAGTAGGATTGTGGGGTGGAGCGAGCAGTACCCGGGGGATGCCAGGAAGGAGTATGATGTCAATTTCAGGAAAGCTAAGGAATTTGACACATCATTGACATGGGACAAGGTTGACTCTGTGTCATGGCATAGGCAGTTCTCAGGGAGCTCTGCCCCACTGCAGTCCACCAGTGCGGTCAGGGGGTACTCCACCAGACCTCAGCACCCCTTTCGGGCGGCCCAGGGGAGCGAGGTCCCGGGTAGGGGTAGGGGGGGGGGTATGAGAGGAAAGGGGTGTGTTGGGATTTTAATAAGCGCACCTGCGCGAGGGCCCCTGGCACCTGTAAATTCAGACATGCATGTTCAGTCTGCGGTCATCCCTCCCACCCCGAGTCATCTTGCAGGTCCAAGCAGGGCAACCACAGTCAGAGGGGGAGGGGGAAACCAGTGTAGTTCAGATATTCTTGATATCCCAACCCCTATAGATGTTTTGGCAATGATCCCTTGGTTGAATAGGTACCCGAATCACACAGCGGCCACTCTACTGCAGGAAGGTTTTTCTCAAGGTTTTAGGATCCCGGCGGGGGGCTACACAGGTAGCGCACATTGCAGGAATCAACTGTCGGTGCAACATAACCCCGCAGTGGTGGCTGCTAAGATTAGCAAGGAACTGTCCCTGGGTAGGATAGCTGTCCCTTTCCAGAAGGTGCCTGTCCCCGGTTTTGTGTGTTCTCCACTAGGGGTAGTACCCAAAAAAGAGAAAGGGGAGTTCAGATTGATCCACAACCTGTCGGCACCGAGAGGTGCGTCACTGAATGATGCGATTGATGAGGGGATTTGTAGTGTAAAGTATGCCTCATTTGACCAGGCAGTTGACTTATTGCGGGCGCTGGGGCCAGGGGAATTGATGGCAAAATCAGACATAGAATCTGCCTTCCGCCTCCTCCCAGTCCATCCTCTGGACCACCATCTCTTAGGTTTCACTTTCGATGGCAAGTTCTATATGGATAAATGTATGCCCATGGGCTGTTCTATCTCATGTGCTTACTTTGAGGCGTTTAGCTCATTTTTGGAATGGGTCATGAGAGAGGTGACGGACCACCGGCAGGTTATGCATTATCTGGACGATTTCCTTTTCTTAGGTGCGGCGGGATCTCAGGAGTGTGCTTGGGCGTTGCAGGAATTTTGTGTGCTCATGCGGGCTTTTGGGGTCCCGCTAGCGCCGGGGAAGACGGTGGGCCCGTCCACCTGTTTGGAATTCCTTGGTATCGAAATTGATTCAGTGGAAGGATGTTTCAGGTTACCCATGGCTAAGGTATCTAGCTTTAGAGCAGCCCTACGTCAAAGCCTACGCAAAGACAAGGTTACATTGCAACAGCTACAGGAGGTGGTGGGGCAATTGAATTTTGCGCTTCGGGTCATCCCAATGGCACGCCCTTTTTCACGCTCTATTGCCCAAGCTATGAAAGGGCTACGGGAGAAACATCACCACACGAGGTTGTCATCCGAGGTTCGCCAGGATATGCTTATTTGGATGGCATTCCTGGAGGATTTTAATGGCAGAGTAGTGTGGCCAGGTCCTCCCTCCACATCAGCGGAATTGGGCTTATGGACGGACGCTGCTGGGAGTACCGGCTTTGGCGCCATTCTGGGTACCAGGTGGGTCGCCCAGCGGTGGCCAGCAGAATGGAGGACACAGGGACTGACCACCAATATTGGCTTTCTGGAGCTCTTCCCGATATGGGTAGCATTGATGGTCTGGCCGGAACACTTACGCAACCAATCCGTGGTGTTCTGGTCGGATAACATGACGGTTGTGGAATGCATAAACCAGCAGGGGGCACGCTGTCCATTCATACTCCGTTTACTGAAGGAGATTGTGTTGCAATGCTTAAAATGGAATGTGGTTTTCAGAGCCAAGCATGTCCCTGGCGTCCTCAATAATGCAGCTGACTCCCTTTCTCGCTTTAAAATGCAGGTTTTCAGGGAACATCTTCCTGCAGCAGATCCCCAGCCGGCGCAATTCCCGGCAGTACTTTGGCAGATTGGTGCCCCAGATTACAGGACCTCGTGGTTGCTAGCTTAGCCCCCAGGACCAAGACAGCTTACGAAGGGGCGTTTTTGTCTTACCGGGCTTTTTTGGGGCAGGAATGGGAGGCTAGGTGGGCCCAGGAGGACAGCTTTGCAGCTTACCTAGAATCGATGCACAGGGAAGGGCGCTCAGTGGCGACTGCGAACAGACATAGGGCGGCGGTCTCCTTCTTTGCGCAGGGTAAGGGTATGCGAGATCCCACTAACACCTTTCTGGTGCGCAAGGCCTTGAGGGGTTGGCGCCGTTTACAGGGTTACCAGGGCGATAGGAGAAGGCCCATTGGACTGGCACGGCTGACGGCCTTATTGGGGGCGCTGCATAGTGTTTGTAGCTCCCAGTGGGAGGTTATTTTGTTCAAGGCGGCATTTTCCCTGGCCTTCTATGGGGCTTTGAGGGTTGGGGAGTTAGTTGCTGGGTCAAAAGCCGATAGAGTGGGTGGAATACGGTGGGCCGGTGTGGAGATCAGGGAGGACGTTATGAGAATAACAATTCAGAGATCGAAAACTGATCAGGACTGTCGGGGTCACACCATAGTGCTCCACCGGGCGCGGGCCAACCCCTGCTGCCCGGTTTCTCACGTGGAGGCTTTCTGCAGGCAGCGGGAGGGCACGGCGGGGGACACACTGCTGTGTCACGCCGATGGTACACCATTGACTAGGTACCAGTTTAGGCGAGTCTTGGAGCTAACGGTCAGTCTGGCAGGCTTCGATCCAAAGGAATTCGGCACCCACTCATTTAGGATTGGGGCAGCAACTGAGGCAGTGGCGAGGGGTCTCTCAGTGGAGAATGTGAAGACACTGGGGAGATGGTCGTCTGAACGTTACAAGAGTTATGTACGAATTGACATGTTGTGACAGGATGGTGCTCACGCCCGGTATGTTTCTGGTTTTTTGCAGTTTCTCAAACCTGTCACGCAGGGGAGGAACACGTCACCGGGCGCCAACGATCGACAGCGGCACAGCACGGAGGACACAAGAAATTGGTGACTTGGATTGTGGGCCACTCTTATGTTAGGCGTGCGGAACATGTTTTTCTTTCAGGAGACCGTAGGACGAGTGCAGCGCAAAAGGGGTTTGATATATCATTTTTCGGGAGGGGGGGTTTATGCCTCAGCCAGTTTCGGAATTTTTTCCAGGGACTCTTAGCTCAGCAGCGGCCCCCCCGTCAGTGGTGATACTTCACCTGGGGGAGAATGATTTGGCAAAATTGGGGAGGCGCGTACTTATTGAGGAGATCATTTCCACTGCGGGGTGGTTGGCCAGGGCTTGCCCGGGTTCCACAGTAGTTTGGTCTCAACTTATCCCTCGGTGGCAGTGGCGGGGGGGGTGGGGGGGGGGGTCTCGGTCAGGGCGTTGAATCACTCGGTACGGAGGGTCAACACACAGTTGGACAAATTATTTCGGACCCCCCAGTTGCAGACGATTCCACATGGGTGTATCTGGGGCGAGCATTTTTACTTGAGGGACGGGGTGCACTTGACGGAGGCAGCGAACGTCTTGTGGTCTAATAATGTCTGGGCCTGGTTGGAGGGATTTGCAAAATAAGCGCGCTCCTGGTTTAGGTCTAGGTAAAGGGGGAGGCCAGATCGTCGGTTAACAATGCTGGCCTGTGGCGGTAAGGTCATGACCGGTGAGCAACTATTTGAAGGTCTGAGGGGGCGGGCATCATCCTACGGAGGTGCCCGCCCAGGGGGAGGGGCCATTGGCCCCTCCTAGAACTTCAGGGGCAAGGTAACTGGTGCTTCAAAGGGGCGCGGGTTGGGGAGTCACGCTTTCCTTAGGCTGGTAGCCACCCCGCGCGCGCATACTCATGACGTCACCGGATGGCGCAGAGTAAGGGCCCTCCTTTAGTGGGTAAATGAAGTTCACGGCGTGGACCGGGTAATTACCGGGCCTGGCTGCGCATGCGCACACCTGTAGGGGAGGCGCAGCTAGTAGGACCTGACACCGGTTAGCGACCTTGCCATATGGCCCAGAAATGTTAGTATACAAAAATGCAGAGGAGTATGTTAGACTCGGTTAGGAAACAATCTGTATTAGAGTCTTTGTTAAGGATAGTCACTCACACCTGTTGACAATAATGTATCTAATGTCCTGCTGCATTTTGTATAACTGTTTATCATGCAAATTATAAAATTTATTGTTTTTGAACTTAATAAATACGGCCGGGGGGTCTCGCGACTTCCCGCCTTCCAAAGATACCACGTCTATGTGCTGTGTCCGGGGGTGGTGTGGTCATAGGGGGAGGGCGGTAGCCAGTCACTGACCATGTGGAAAGGGGGGGCTCTTGGCCCCCCCGCCTGCATGGCAGTGCGGCGACCTCCCCCGGACTACTCGGTGGTGGGGCGTGTCCACTGGGGCGCGCCCTGCCACCGATTGGCTGCCAACGTGACCCGGATGTCGTTTATCGACGTCCGGGTCGGAGGGGAGGGGGGCGGGCCACTGGGGGGATAAAGAGGCGGGGAGCGCCCAGGTGACTCCCTTGTTGCCTGGACGCTCCCCCACAACGGACGTGCCCCGGCGTTCAGGGCGTTAATTTTTCCCCGCCCACCATCCCTGGAGTACGTGGTTGATGCGTTACTAGTCCGACTAGCGGACATTGGGCGCGGTAAACTGTTATGAAATGTTAGTTTCTGATGAGGTTTTCTTTTAGGACTTTTTCTCCCATTGTAGTGATCAATATTGTATTGTGCAGTTATGTTCTTGACTATGCTTTCTCGTAGGTCTTTTTCTCCCAAGGTAGTGAATGATACTGTATTATGTGTAACTGGTGCAGTCGTGTTTAGGCCTTTTTCTTTCCCTTGTAGCTTTATGGTGTTATACAGGACGTGTGATTTTAGTCAGTGTAGTTGTCCTTTAGAATTTTTCTCCCATAGGTCGTCGTATTTATTAGGTATGGGGCATGCGGTAAGGTCATGACCGGTGAGCAACTATTTGAAGGTCTGAGGGGGCGGGCATCATCCTACGGAGGTGCCCGCCCAGGGATAGTCACTCACACCTGTTGACAATAATGTATCTAATGTCCTGCTGCATTTTGTATAACTGTTTATCATGCAAATTATAGAATTTATTGTTTTTGAACTTAATAAATACGGCCGGGGGGTCTCGCGACCTCCCGCCTTCCAAAGGTACCACGTCTATGTGCTGTGTCCGGGGGTGGTGTGGTCATAGGGGGAGGGCGGTAGCCAGTCACTGACCATGTGATTAAAACGTTCAACTATTTACGGCAAAAGAATAAGGGGAAAATGTATTTAGATGTGTCTAAGGTAAGTCATTGTGGGTGAGAGATATGGGGCAGCAGATTACAAAATGTATCAAAATGATTCTGACGAAGGAAAAGAACCGTGGTGTGAGGGAACTCCTGGAGTAGAGAAGAGAACATGAAAAGAGAAGAGAAAGGGAGATCGACTGGAAGAAAGAACATAGGGTCAAGCTATCTTAAGAGCAGATCGGAATGTGCTTAAGAGCAGAAGCAGTTGCAGCTCCTTCTTGAAGGTGTCAAGAGTGGTGCGAAGGTTAGGAGAGTTAGCCCGACAATCTGGTTTTACTTCCAGAAAAAGCCTGTGCTATTGTGCATTACTTCTTGAGGATTGAAAGCTCTGGGAGCAGCATTCAGAATTATGGAGCAATCTGATGCCACCTGTTTTAAATTTAGAGGCAAGATATAAAGGAAAGGAGGTGACTAGGATCTTGTGAGCAATGCAGACGGTCTTGTGTATAGCTCTAACTTCCACAGGAAACCACTGAAGTGTTGAAAGTGCCACAGAGATATCATCACATTTTCACCCATTAAACAATTTAGTTAATGCTTTTAGAGGGGTGAGATGAATTTTAAGGAGAAATGTCACAAAGAGTTCCCTTAGTAAATCCGTGAGAGTATCAGAGCCTTAATAAGTGCTGCTAGATCGTGCTCAGGAATTAATCGCCTGATCCCACACAGGAAGTCTTAGTTGAAAGTGTGTGCTTTTGGTCAATACATTGATTTGATTTTGCAGACCGAGTCTGTTGTCCCGGATGAATCCAAGAGATTTAGAGCTGTCTACAATAGTAGATTTGTAATTAAACTCTAGGCAAAAGTCTAGCAAGGTGCAGGCAGTCTTAAGTGAGTGGGTGAGATACAAAGAATTATCTTTTAATGGGATTCTGCTTTACATGCTGGAAGATCGTTCAGTCTTACACCTTTTGCAGAATTTTGGCTACAAGCTGAACATCCGCAGGTGTAGTAATCTTGAGGTTTGAAAATAATTAACATACTGATGTTATAGGATTCCAGAACATTTAAGTAGAACACAAAGGCCTTCGATACAGAGGTGAAAAAGGGTAGAGGCCAGTATAACGCTTGTGGGATATGTTTCATCAAAAAAATCGGGTAAGACCAGGCATTGTCAATTTTGAGTTGTTGGGCACAGTTGAATAAATAAGAGATGAAACACACAAAAGGTCATGGGAAGAATGATTGCAAAAGTCTAACCACTGGAAATCACTCAAGGTAGCATACCAATCCATCTTTTTTTGTCCATTATGCAAAATCAGCCGTATGTCCATAAACCTTGGTCCTGTTCCAATAGGACCAGTCCAGCCCAAACTGCTAAGACAAGGCCTCTCTGAACTGAAACATGAGCAACCCAAGACCAATAACAGTCTATTTGGGATCTTCCGCCAGGCGCCACTTGGTTCCAGTGGTAAAGTCAGCATGGGATCCCTGTCTGGGCATTCTCTTCGTCACTTACATCAAACACACAAAAAAGTGGTGGCGGTATAGCTAACCACCAAGCAAAATGACGGTTCCTCGATAGAGCTTGGCCCTCATTGTGACACTGTGCAGGCATATCGGGAGGGTAGAGGCTTGAGTCTGGTGTCCCTGGAAATTTGCTGCTTTTCTGGAATCGCACAGGGGATGTGATTCACCGGGGTGCTAGCTCGTTGGCGTAGTTCTGACACCTGTAATCTAGGCTGCAAGAACGTAAGTGGCCCTGAGAGGGACAATGCTGCGGTGCTACATGAGCAGTGACTCCCAGAACCCTGAGCTGGGTTTGGGAGGGGGCCTCACACTTACCCATGGAGAGGGCAGAGCAATGGGTGGACAGCGGAGCCCAAGTAATTTGGGAGTTGGGAGGTGCCTGGACCCGGCACTGATCATAGTCAAAGAAGGAGGACCAATTTGTGTGTCTGACGGCGTCTTAATTAGAAAGATGCCCAGATTCGGTCTAGTCCTTTCCATGCACCATTGAATAAATTTCCCTGGGCATGGAGGATGTTTATGGAGGGTGTGAGCAGGATAACCAAGTAGTCTCCATAATTCCTGATGTACGTTACTTGAGGGTGTGGTCCTCCAGTCTACTACTTGGGTAAAAGAAGGTGCATCGCTGACAAATCGCAATCTTGTCTGCCACAAATTGATCCCTGCCACTTTTCTGACGAATGATGAGGATAGGGACTGAGCGAAAGATGGTGGTTCTGGCACCTTACCTGTAAGACAGACTACAGGAGAGAAAAAGTTATTACCCACTGTACTCAGACGTGAGGCGGATGAATGTAGACTATATGACTTAAGCAACTAATTCAGCAGTGGCAGGGCTCGACAGACATTCTTTGTTGGAAGACTCCCGAAAGTTCCATTCGCAGACAGTGCATGAGTAACCCCAACCTGACTCATACAGCTATAAGACATGTGGGTTTGCCTGCAAATTATGTATACTATCACCTACATACCTACTCCACAGTAAAGGGGCAAAAAGAACTATCAATGACCAGGGGTAGCAAAGCTGTGACTCACCCCGAGGTAAGTTCGAGTCTTCAACCCCCCCCCCCCATGTCAAATCCTGCTCGCCAGCTCATTGTTACAGAGGCAATTGCGGGCAAGTCGTTTAAACCTCCAATAGATAAGGACACTATGGCACAAGACTCTGTTCTAGATAACATATTCAAAGATCTACCGGCCCTCAGAACCACAATGGCAACAATAGATGAAAACACTACTAAAATATCACAGAAAATGATGAGGGATGATCTAGCACCTTTAACTAGTGTTTGGCTGCAGTGGAAGACAGAATAACTGCTGTGGAACATTCACTCACTATAGCAACTGACTAGGACGAAAACCATTGGAATCTAAAGGAACTGGATGAATAAAACAGAGGAGATAACTTGAGCTTTGCTGGTATTCTTGTGATATTGTAAGGAGAAAACATCGATGGCCTTTATGCTCCAATTCACTTAATCCATAGACATACTGGCTTCAAACCACTTCTGGAGCACCAGAGGGCTCACAGGATCAAGCAACAGAGTCAACAACATTCCTTGCCAGGTAACGGTTTGCTTCCTGAGACACCAGCAAGCGAGAGAAGTGATTCAACTAGGGTCCTACCCTCTTTGAATAATATGAAACTATGATCAAGAGGAAACATTGCCTATCTCGAAGACCTTGCTTGAAATGGAGGACATGCTCTTTGGTCTGCTAAACCTGGTAAGAATGCTGATCATTATAGAGGGCCCCACAAGAGAATTTGAGAATCCTGGCCAACTTGAGACCTTTCTTGACTCTCGAGCCACAAATAACATGGATACAACTCACCCTGTTGAGCGCGAACACCTGTTACATATAGGAGCATATAAGTGACGGACGACCCTGCTCGACAGGAAAGGGAACTGCTGGGTGCACTCATCAGGCCAGAAACGCAAAAATATGGACTGGCTGCCACATGTGCGATATAACATGAGATCGCCTCTTAAAAAAAACTAATCAGTTTTCCTTTATTATTTTCCCTTTTATCTTGTGTGATGGCTCACCCGTAGGTGGGACCAGGTTAAAGGTTACTTACTATATCTTATTGCTATTGGGCAAAGTACAGAGCATTTGAGTTGTTCATAAAAGGGGAGGGTAAATACTGTGACTCTAATGAGTTTACCAAACATCTGCTGAAGAGTGCACTGGTAGTCTGCACATACTGTCCCCCAAGGCCTCAAGTGCACACAGTCAATGCAAGTGAAACAATGTGGGATAACAGGAGAGACCCTCTCAGCTACCAAGAATCACCATCACACCATTCTAACTCACTGCACAATGCTTTACTCACTTACAGAACTCTCCTTCCCTTTCTTTCTAACAATAGACATGATCTGCTCGTGCAAATGTTTGCCCACTAGCCTTGATGACTCCAGTCACACCCAGCGGAGGCAGGGATTATCTGATTCCTTCCACTTCCCTCCCCCCACTGCTTCCTTTGTTCCATTCTGGTGGTTGATACCGAAGTATTGCCTCGCATTTCTCCCAGTTAATATGGTAGCCAGAGAAGGCTGAAAGTTTCAAAATCAGGGTCATTAGAGGCATGAGGAAAGCTGCAGGTGTAGATAGTCAGGAGGATGTCTTTTAAATAAAACAATACCTTCTTCTCATCAGCTGGGGATGACTTGCATCTCTGGATAGTTTCCTATGGCTATTTTTAATGACTTAAGGGAAAGAACAAAAAGCAGTACCTAAGTAACAGGTAGAGCCATCTGCTGCTACACATCTTTTCGATGCACATCATCTCTACTAGGTTCACTGTTCCACAACACTCCAACTGTGCAACATACACTTACACCTATTCTACCAAAGGCCACCACCCAGTGCCACTGCTTCTTAACAGTTACTGATCGTTGCTTCTTGGACTCTCAGTTTTGTCCAGGGCTCCACGCAAACATGTATCCTAGTGGCAAATATATGAAAAATACCAGTAATCTTAATGTTATTTTCCTTAACGTTAATAGAGATGCCCTTTTTATTAGGTGGAAAAAATACTGACCTTCCTGCACACATCACCCGAACATAGCACTTATTCAGCAAACACACCTCTCCCAAACAGAAAGCTAGAAGGTTTGATGAGATTGGGTGGGCAAAGAATATCATCCCTGAAGGGCCCCATGGCAAGAAGATTATACACCCCCCAATAAACCTTACCGCAAAGAAGGGGTGGCTATCTTGATCCAGATGGGACTGCCGCTAAGAGAACATAAAACATGGTCTGACACGGAAAGGCACTATATACTTGTTAAGGCTAGCATTCAAGGCATAAAACTGATCAGCGGCATAATTTACATCCCAAAGAGGGGCAACACGTGTTTACTCAGAGGACTAGACCAGCTCCTTCTCTTCATGACTTGATCATAGGTGTTCCTGAGAGGTGACTAGAATCAAGTTTTAGATCCTGAGTTTCATAAATGTTACCATGGCGCAGAAATAAGCACATATTTACTGATCTAATATGGGACCATTTATTTACAGACCCATGGAGGCTTACTCGTCCCTTTAGTCAGGTTTACATATTCACCTCATGCACCTATGGTACCCGCACAAGGATCGATTACTACCTTTTGGCACTCACTCTCTTGCCATACATTGAACTGGTAAAGATTATATCGAATAGCAATTTACATGATGCTGTAGAGCTCCAGATTGGGACAGGTATTCTAACACCTCCATTGGGCCAATGACAGTTCAATACCTCTAGGTTCAAAACTCAGGAAGCCAAATGTAAAGTACAGGCCCTAACAAATATATATTTGGAGGAGAACTGTAATTTGGTGACATCCTCTCATCTGTTTTGAGAGGCTGAGAAAACAAGTATACAGGAGGGATTTAAAGAAAGTTTCTGCCAAGCACAAAGACAGGCACTTGCAGTCCAGTGACCTATAGAAAGGCAGGTAGCCCTCCATAATGCAAGTTATAATGCCACACACTTTGCAGAAAAAAATCAGAAAGCAGAAAGATTCCTCTTTAGTCTAATACAGAGGCATTATGAGAGGGGGGGTGAAACCTGGGCACCTCTTGGCTTTACAGATAAGACAGCAGGAAGTCTCACTTATTTCACCCATTAGGAATAACTTTGGGGAAATACAGACACACCCACTAACTTCTTATAGGCCTTTTGTTCTTTCACAGAAAGCTGTGAGTCCATACAGGAGGAGAAGGAATTCCTCACTACTGTGTCCTTATTCAAGGTGTCTACCAAGGCAACAGTCCACCTCTCGGATGACATCAAGGAGGATGTGGTGGGTCAGGTTATAGATGAGCTCCCCGACCCAAAGGCCCCTGGGGTAGATGGCTACCCAGTTGAATATTACAAATTTATAGACACCCTTCTGGCCAATATGTCAATTAAATCTAGGAAGGCTCATCCCCACTCGCAGATCCTAACAAGAGAATAGAAGTGTTACTCAAACTTGACAAAGATTCTTAGGACTGCATGAGCTATAGACTGAACTCTTTAATTGATGTTGATGTACGATAATGGCTATGGTCTTGGCAAAAGATTGAAGGGCCTGCTACTATGATTGATACACACTGATCAGGAAGGAGTCACATCAGCCTCTCATTTAAGATCACTGCCACATGTTCTGTGTCAAGTGCAGGAAGACACAGACAAGAAAATAATGGTTTCACTCAACGTCGAAAAGGCCTTTGACTGGGTGGAATGGGGATACGTATTTAGGCTACTAGACTATTTGGATCAGGGTAAGAGTCTTCAGATGAAAGATAAATGGCTTTACACCACAACCACAGCATCTAGCTCTTGTAATGAGCATTTCTAACAACCTTTTCAAATTCACAGGAGAACGGACAGGGATTCCTACTTACCCCACTGCTTTTTGTTCTTGCCCTTAAGTCATTAGAAATAGCCATAGGAAACTATCCAGAGATGCAAGTCATACCCAGCTGGTGAGTAGAAGGTATTGTTTTACTTCAAAGACATCCTCCTGACTATCTACACCTGCAGCTTCCCTCGTGCCTCTAATGACCCTGATTTTGAAACTTTCAGCCTTCTCTGGCTACCATATTAACTGGGGGAAATGCGAGGCAATGCCACTAAATCAAATCTCCACTGCATCCACCCTGGGCTCCATCGTTTTAAATCAGAGCAGACTAAATTATAGTACCTGGGTATCTAGCTCAATGCTGGCCTTTCAAATGTCTTAGAGGATAATAGGACTCCTTTACTTGACAAGATTCGAAAGGATATGGACAGATAGTCTCCTCTCAAGCTATCCCTATGGGGCAAAGTACAAGTTGTTAAAATGAATGTGATGCCTACAGTCAATTACATATTTTCAATGCTCCTGATGTTGATGCCAGACCTTTCTCTTGTTTTAAAATTGTTTATATAGAAGGGAGGAAACCCTGGTTGAAAACAGACAAGTTAAATGCCAGCACGGAAGGGGGGTGTCTTTAGTGGCAAAGGAGTGACCAAAATAGACCATGTGCTGACACAAGGCAGGATAAAGTCTTCTGGAGGAGCCCACACCACCTACATGCTTTCATTGCAACAGTCCTGGAAGTATAATGAGATATCACACTGCCTGACTATGATCTTGGATCCACAACTCTGCATCATCCCGAAATGTCCACTGCAACCTTACCTACAGACCTGTGGTGCGCAAAATAGAGCGGTCTCGGAGCTTCATAAAATTTCGATCAATTCTAACTTCTTGACCCCTCTATGAACCGAGCTAAAAAATTGGTGGTCCACCTGACTACATCTAGAATACACAGATGATGACTGGTCACAACTATTCCTAAACCACGACAAAAGTCTAAAGGAGGCCAAATTAAAGATAGCACACTACAAATTTTTGCATGGGTGGCACTGGTCAACCTATACACTGAATCATAAGAGGACCTCACGCAACTCAGCTTTCTGGAGGAGCCAGAGCCCAGATAGTGACATAGTCCACATGGAATGGGAGTGTCAGAAATTGGGGTCATTTTAGGGTGGAAACTGAACGAAAATGAAACCCATGTCTGGGGTAGCAGGGCCTTTGGTGCATTCTGCAGTAATGCTTCATGATTTTTCCCAGTACCCAAGGATTATCCGCAATCCGGTCACTGGTTCTCCACAGCTTTAGCAGTAGTGAAAATGTGTATTCGCCATTATTGGAATTCTGATACGATTCCAACCGTTGACTTACTGCTTTGAGAGATCTTTTGAATGGCATCTTATGAGTGAGTCATATAGACTGGAGGATTGCCTATCTATTTTCAGTAAATTTTGAGGAGAGCTTTTTCAGATTTAGAAGTGTTTATACAGTTTTAAGAGTGGGTACATTATGTTGATTATTGAACAGGCGGTGCCCCGACAGGTTCCAGTGGGGGTACAGGAATATATGTTAATCACACTGTCAGATCTATCTCTCCCCTTTTTAAGTACTGGATAATATTGCAATTGTTGTACCATTATTAAGGATTCAAGTGGGAATTCTTGAAGAGATGGTTTCTATTTCTCAGTATTGGGTCGTACTGCTCTTGGTTATTAGGGGAGGGACGGAGGGATAGTAGGGCAGGGGTAGTTGAGTTTTGAAGGATGATTGCCAGGTAAAATTAATTTAAATATGAGTTGTACGTTATATTCTCAAATGTTTGGCTATTTTTGTATACCTGCTCTATCAAAAGCGGCTGCGCACATACGCAAACTTGTTGACTAGTTGTTTCAAACGGTGTATCACAGGAATGGTTTAATTCTCAGTTAAAAAAATATACAAATGGTAATGGTATGAATTCTTGCAAAACGTCTCATCACTCGCAATCGCTCGAGGTAGTATTCCAACCCATTGTTTTTTTGCTCAGTCAACTGCACTCAACACTATAACTTCTAAAAAGAACGGGACTTTTATTTATAGCTAGATCTGTGGAACAGACAAAAGTATTATACACACACAAAATAGCAGATGCCAACACCTTCTGGGACAGAGATATGCCCCCAAGTGCGTTTACAGCTTCTATGCTCTTATCTGTAACACTGACCCTCTAGCCAATATCATCATATGGGACTGCACTTGAGTCAACTTGGAGTACTTTGGGACATGTATGCTTTAATATGAAGTTTATTGTGTGCTGAGGTTTCAGTCAATTTGACAGAGGAACAATACAGAAATTACATAATGTAGCAATCTTGCTAGGATACACTAGGCCCTCAGTTTCAATAGCTCTGATTCTGGGTGCAAGGTGGGACAACTCGGCTGGACAACTCAGTGGGCCAGTGTTTCAGCTGCTGAGCTTCCAGCACTCATAGGAAAAGATGCCTGATCTTAAAATGATCTGACACAGTAGATTCAAATATGGAATTCTGCGATAATTCAGAGTTTCGGTGTTCATGGCAATGGCGGCCAGGCACCCAGGGTACCAGGGTCCAGGAAGGGCACAGTTTACGGTTTCCAAAAACTAGTTAAAATCCTAACTTTTAATAGGGGGTAAATAAAACAGTGGGTGAGCACTAACTGTGAGGTTCCCTGGTGGTCTTGATGACCCACGTGTAAGAATCTACATGCCACATTTGAAATGTTCCATCTACAGAACCAGGGGCACAACTGAACTTCAAGACTTAACAGATGTGATTAAGCAGACTTTCAGGTTTGGTACCAACTGTGACTATATCTCTGACCCATGAGGGTTATAGAGATGGTTGAAAGAGTTCTTAATCAAGATGAACTACACCAGCCAAAGGAACAGACCCTGTGCTGGGGAGGTGAAGGTAAAGAACCTTTGTGTCTCTCTGGTACTGTAGAATGGGCGATACAGGCACACTAATGGCCAGGGTGTAGACGCAATAGATACTCAGGGCTGCAGAGCAGTTGCTGCAGTACGCCAACAAAGATGATACAGATTTTAGTTTTTTGCTTCTTCTCCTGGCTAGCTTGGCTTCCAGGGTCTCATATCTTTTATGCAGTCTTGGATCGCTGAGGAAGCCTTCATATAGATTTTCCAATCAACTGAGCTTTGTGTAGATCTTGGAATGAGGCCAGCACTTCTTGTGATAGGAGCAGTACAGCCCCTTACCAGCAGACAAACTTTATTTCATTTCACAGGAATACAGACTTAGGTCCTGCCTTGAGCAAGAGCAGCAATTCCGCAAAGGATCCGCAATTGACAAGACACTTGCTTTGCACATGTGTAACTGTATAGATATATACAAGGTAGTGGTGCAAAGGAGCCATAATATTGCCTCTGGTTGATAAGGCAAGAAACCAGGGCCGACATAAGGGTGACCTTTTCAAAGCTAGAAAACCAAAATCAACGGGATTTGTAGAGCGCTGCTAATCACCCGTGAGGGTATCCAGGTGCTGTGATTCTGCTGCAATCAGTCGAACAGCCAGGTCTTTACTTCCTTACTGAATTCTGTGAGCGAGGATGCTGTTCAGGTGGGGAGGCTCCTCCAGGCTTTAGCGGCGAGGTAGGAGAAGTGCCCTCCACTGTAGAATATGCGGGGTGTGAGTGAGGGTAAGGGATGCAGAGCATAGGTGTCTGGTGGGTTGGTGGAAGTTCAAGCGGTGGTTGATGTATGCTGGTCCTTGGTCGTGGCAGGCTTTGTAGGCATGTGTCAGCATCTTGAATTGGCATTGTTCCTTTAAGGGGAGCCAGATTGGAGGAAGTTCTGTCACTTCCTCCAATCCTAGAAAATATCTTCCCTTTGTGTTCTATTTTCTTGCGTTTATTGCAGCTGACACCTCTGCCATTCCACACATATTCTATAGGGATAACACGAACAGAACGGTATACACATTTGAGTGCTTCCCTTGTGAGCAGAACACCACCGCGCTGACGGATGGACAAACATTCTCTATGTGGACTACTCAGTTGTAGAACAGTCTCCTTTTGACTTTGAAGAAATAGAAATACGAAAATCATCCTTTATACCAAGTGGCCGTAGCTTATTATAGACCAAGAGACTGAAAGGCAGGAGCATATGTAATTACATGCAAACAAGCATGACAATGATTTTACAGAGTCTCGCTATTCAACAAACGCCAGGTAACTCGACGAAGAAAAATACCCAGTAGGCATTTTAAGAGGAAAAGACATGTGGAGGTTTAAAATTCATAGAAAGATAAAACAAATGCAGACTAAAAGACGTGCAGTTACACAGGTTGCGGCGCTCTGTAAAATAAAGCACTCACTAAAACTCAAGCTTATTTCTCAGTGTAAAAGGCACACAGTGCACCTGTCTGAAGGAAAGCTCCAGCAATATTGGTATTGGGTGAGCGTCAACACACAGCTGTGTGTAACTACAGCAGGCGTGCCGCGCATAAGCCCTCACAACCACGACGCCAGCACTTGACATTAATTGCGCTGAAGCTGCTTTAACAAGCTGCCAATTAAAATGCTAATTTGTGGAATAATAATAGACGAGTCAGAGGCAAAGAAGCGAGAAAAAAACACATATTTCCCGAACTGCTGCACGTTGACACATTTCAGACGTAGGCTGCCATTAAAAAACACACATAAAATACTTTTACATTCCAAATCAAAACCAGAAGAGAGCGTGTCCAGAATTCTTAAAGGAGAATTAACAAGGCACCACCGGCTTCTAATTTATACGAAGTTATATGATTGAATTATTTTTATGTGGTGGTGTTCCTTGACAAAAAGCTTCGAGGCAACTGGGGCTTATAACGATGTGACTGCATGAAGACACCACAGCGAAGAATATAAATGCCAAGAAAATGTAGTGAGACGGTAGGTAACCTTAAAAAAAAAAAAAAGTCATAAAACAGCAAAATTATGTAAAAGGAGATTAGAGAGAGGCCTAGTTTGATGCCCACTGCAACCAACTCATGATTCTGTTGTGATTCTTGAGCTACTGGACTTTCTGAAGAATTTTTACTTCACATACAATCCTCTTTACATGCAAAAACAGCATGAAGATAGTAAGAGAATGGTGCAAAAGGCCACGATCAGTTTGTTTTAAGTGGTGTAATGGAAAGCATGGTGGATCAAGGGTTTAGATTAAAACAAGGCAGCAACAACCTCCCTGACTCCATCTCCAACTTCAACGACTGGATCACCACCTGCGCTGACATAGGATTGGTCTGGCCATCAAGCAGTGCCCAAAGGTCAGTTTACTTACTTGTTCAGTCTCGCTGAGGCAGTGCATGCACTGAATGCGCTGTGTTTTCGAGACATGCTATAGCTAGAATGTGGGCTTCGAGCAAATTCCATCTTTTTCATTGGTTCCTGTTACTGCCCTTCATAAATGCCTGCTTTTGATTGGTGAAAATGCTTAATAGTCCCTCCTTTTGGTCTTTCATGACCTCCTGTAAGGACTGCCCCTGTTACATCTATCATTTCACTTGGGCCATTATAGCAACTGCTAATGGAACTTTTTTTTAATTTTTTTAAGAGCAGTTCACACAAGGGAGCACTCTATGTTTTCACTCCTCTGAGCTTTAAACAGGAACGTTATTCTTAATTCGTCGCATTTGCTGTTCATACAAAGACCGAGATCCAATGTCAGACATGGTTTTCCTGAGGGCAAGGGCCAGACCGCGCCCATTCATTACTCTTGCACACTCTGCAACTAATCTCAGGAAGCTGCAATTCCTAAAGTTATCAGTTAACAAATAAGGGTTGCTACGTTATTGCATCACCAAAAATCTTTGCATTGTCGTTGAAGTACGACAAAGACCCACCCCCTTCCCAGCTAAAGCTTGCATCTCCCCAGCAGCATGAAATGCGCAGATCCGGTTTGCTGGGAACCAGGCCTGTGTTGGGAACCAGGCCTGTGTTGGCCAATCAGCTCCTTGTTGTTTATGCAGGGGACTCTCACAACTCCAGGCTTTAAACTTCTTCCTTTACTTTTTGGAAGATTTATTTGAAAAGTGTTTTTTGTTACATGTTTAGTAGTGCATCGAACACACCCCACAATGTATGAAAAGAGTTTGGGTACACATATGCTCAGCCTGTTGCAGATGCGCATGTAAACAGTCAGGGCAGGCAGCAGCCACATGGGACAACTAATATCACAACACCGATGGCTCCCCATGCCAGTGTATCACTAATGAGCCCCTCTGTCCCAACCACAGCACTTAGAAGTTCAAAATCATCAGCATCCACTTTGCCACCGGTGGGCACTTCTGCTCCAGCTATAAATATGAGCTCCGCACCCCTAGCTTCTCTGTCTACACCTGCGATGAGCTCCATGCTGCGTGCTGTTACCAGTCACTTCCACTAGCCTTTTCAGTAGAGCTCCAAGTCGCATACGTATCCTACAGAGGCACTCAGAAGTGCAAGCAGCAATCGTTAAAACATGACTATTCCATGCAGTCCCAAAAGTGCATCTCCTGCTGCTCATCAAAGACCACTTCAAGCCAACTTGATGAATGGTACCAACCAGTCCTCTGTCCATTTTCAAAGACCCCAAGCTCACACAGCACCCATTACACAAAATGGACGGAAGTTGCTTGAAAGCTGTTAGACCTTGATTCTTTGGCTTTGTTTCTTTCCCTTGTGTGGATAAAAGAGTTCTACAATTTCACAATGTTCATGGGAGAACGTTCACTTTTTACCCACTGTCCCCATCTTCTATTTTGTTCCAGCATCCAGTTCACTAAATTCCAAAACACATAATTACACTCGACAAAATAAATGCAAATTCACAACATGCCACTTGAATCCAAACCTTATAATTCTACTCCACACCATGCCACATAATGTATGTATGTATGTATGTATAACATATTTGTAAAGCGCTCCAATCACCCAACGGGCATCCTGGCGCTATAATCCAACTAAACCTGTATAAACGTTAATACTAACAGCGACAGGCTACTCTATCCTAGGAAACAGAGGAGTTTTTAATTGTTTTTTGAAGGGTAGAAAGTCTCCAGCACATCTAAGCGACAATGGGAGATTGTTCCACAGCTTAGATGCCATGTAGACAAACGAGCGTCCCCCCATCCGCTTCCTCCGGATTTTGGGGACCGTTACCAAGCTGGCTGACGCAGAGCGGAGAAGTCTGGCAGGGCTGTACCAAGTGAACAACTCCTGTAAGGGGAGTGGTCCCAAAACATGTAAGGCCCGGAAGACCAAACACAGAGCTTTATATTCGACCCGCTGAGCAATAGGCAACCAATGCAAATCTTTGAGGGCTGCAGATGATGAGTCAAACCGTCGGCGAGAGAGTGCTAGCTTGGCGGCAAAATTCTGGACCCGTTGCAGTTTGCCCAGTGCCGTGATGGGAGCCCCCAGAAGTAGTGCATTGCAGTAATCAAGTCTACTAAGAATGATACTACGCACTACTTCTGGTCTGGCATGGGCAGGGAGCAGAGGAAGAATCTTCCGTAGGGTACGTAGAAGCCCCATACAGGAAGACACTGTTTTGTCAATGAAACCCTCAAGTTGAAGATTGGGTTCCATGGTCACACCCAGATTGCGAACCGAGCTTGCTGCTGCTACTGTGCCTTGAACAGAAGGAGGCCAGAAGTCTTGCGGTAGAGGACGTGAAACACGATCCACTGAGCAATGCAACACCTCCGTCTTGGAGCTGTTAAATTGCAGCGAATTGTTACTTAGCCATGTTGCCGTGGAGACCATACAGTGATGGAAGGTCTCCAATGACACCGCTTTCTCCCCCTCAAAGGAGAAGACGAGTTGGGTGTCATCAGCATAATTGGTAACCGTTATGCCAAAAGATTTGATTAATTTGACCAGGGGGCGGAGGTAAAGATTAAAAAGAATAGGGCTGATGGCTGAACCCTGGGGTACGCCCTGCCCTACCCTTCTGATGGTAGACTTGAAGGGAGGAAGGGCAATCACCTGATGTCTATTGGTCAGGTATGAAACAAGCCAATCTCGGGCCAGGCCCATCACCCCAGCCTCCTCTAACCTCCTGGTCAAGATGGCATGATTGACAGTATCGAACGCTGCCGACATGTCAAGCAGCACTAAAAAGGCTGCCTGACCATGATCGGCACGCGAACGAAGGTCGCTCAAAACGGATACCAAAGCTGATTCGGTTCCATGGGCTGGTCTGAACCCAAACTGCGCTGCGTCTAGATAATCATTAGCTTCCAGGAAATTGGATAGATGTCTTGTGACCAATTTCTCCAGGATCTTAATCGGGAACGGGAGCAATGAGATCGGTCTATAATTAGCAGGAGATAAGGGGTCCAGTGATTCCTTCTTCAGCAGCGGAGAAACTACCGCAAGCTTCCAGCTGTCCGGGACCTGGGCAGAGCCTAAAGATTGACAGCAGATTGCATGGAGAGGAGGAAACAACTCCCGCCCAAACACCTTCCAGAACTTGTGCGGAAGAACGTCTAGAGGCGAGCCTGAAGACACACTATTAGCTAACGCCACAAATTCTGTAAAGGAAGGGGCGGGAAAACTATCCAGCCTTGCTCTTCCATCCTCCGCCTCCAGTGTAGACAAGGGAGTAATCACCGAGATATTAGGATTCATTTTACTCAGGATGGTCGCAATCTTGTCTTCGAAGGCCGCAGCCAACGAATCACAAAGTGACTCGTTGGAATACCACTCCAAACCTTCTCACATAATTTCACACAACACCACACAATTCAATGGCAAACAATTTTGCACCATACAACATAATTACACTCCACATACCACTCAGCGCCACATAATTACACTCCACATAAATGTACTCTATTCAATGCAACATAAAAACACCCCACATGAATGCACCCTATGCCACATACTAGCAATCGACTTAAAAGCGCTACACACCATAACATATAATTCCAATAACCATGATTTCACTCAACGCCACATAGTTCAATGCCACACATTTCCAAAACATACAAAAACATTCCATACCAAACTATATATTTCAAATACACAACACATTTCCATAACACACCACATACCTCCACTACACATCACAGATTCCAACATCATGCCACAACATTTAACAGCACACCACATAATTCAACTCCACAGCATTCCACTCCACAACATCATTCCACATAATTAACTCCATAACACAATCTCACTCTACATAATTCTACAACAGTTAATACCATGTTGTTACTAGCCACATAATTCCACAGCACACCATGCCACTTATTTCTGCTACACAACTCCACACCACACAACCCAACACCACACAATTCCACAAAAAACAATTCCAATACAACCCATCTCAACATCGCACTTCCACCAACACACTCATTTCTCCCCCACACAGCCCCTGCACCTCTCGTATCTCCCGCATATTCCCACTAACCCCTCATCTTGCAATTCCACTGACCCCTTTTATCCCTTTCTCGCACTTCTTAACTCCTCTACACACTACCTGCTCACACATCCTACCTTCCTGTATCTCCTTGCGATGTGCACTAGTCCTCCTCTGGTGTCCACCCCCCATGGTTGCCCCTCCCACTCATCCTATCTTTCTCTCACACCTCTCTCTTACTATCTCACGCACTCTTCCGGCCTTTCTCATATTGGTTCACTTCAGGTCTTCGAGCACGGTTTCTTTTTGCTGGTGCATGTTCATGATTCCCGTCCCTCACAACCATGCTCTCCTCCCCTTCTTAGAGGTGTCTTCTGCATACACAGGCATGCACCTTCTTTATCTGTCTGAGGCCTGCTCTCCCCGTCTTTCTCTCTTTCTCACACATTCTTTCTGCTCCTCTGTCTGGAGTTCATTCACAACTTCGAACACAAACTACCTATCCCTCTCTATCTTCCTATCTATCTATTCTGTGCAGCTCTCACCCCATCTATTCACCATGCCACATAATTCTACTACACAAATACACTACCCACCACACAATTCCACCACTAACAATTCCAATTCAACCCACATAATTCCATTCCAAACCACATACATCCCCTCCAGTCCAAACCAAAACACATGGGTGCAAGACGTTATCATTTACAAAGCCAGCAGCTTTAAATCTCACAAATGTGAGACAGATTAATTTGCAAATGCTTATTTTGTGGCTGTTTGTGGGCCTATTTTATTGTCTGGTTGGCAGGTTTTTACTGATGATTTCCCCTATACTACCACAAACATTGCCTTCAAAATGCACAAATGCATGCAGTCTCCCACACACCTTGGAAGATACCTATGCAAGTTGTCCTTAAAAACTGCCTTGATTTGCAAATGTGGGCCATTTTTAAGCTATCTGATTTGCTGATGAAATCCACTTTTAATGTGGTGCCCTTGTTGGTTTTCTTTCCCAGTCTGACCCTGTGCGCTAACACCTTCCAACAAAACCAGACCACGAGCTAGCTGGTACTCACAGCAGCACAGGATCACAAAACACCACTGCAAACAACTGGAGCGTAGATGGAGAATGAGCTAGGACAATGTGGACAGGAACACCTTTTTTTAAATGTTTTTCATTTGGGTTTTGTAATACATACAAAATAAAATAGCACAGCATTTCACTCTGCGTTTCGCTAGGCCCTCCAATGTAAAAAAAAAAAAAAAAAAAGCCAAACTAAGATTTGTTTAATGGTTACCTGACCGCCCGTTAAGAACCATTCTGAGGTTTCAGATAACCGACCAGTTTGGGGAGGAAGGATATCAAAGGTGAGTAGGTCCTTAGTCCCTGGATGATACTGGTGACCTATCCTATGTGAATCCTGGGGGTACTCAAACTGTATGGAAGTACAATTAGTGCTGGTAAGCAAGATAACACTCCGAATAGGAGGGGTAACAAATGGAAGGAGGCCCTGGTGCATTGATTACAAGTGTGCTCTAATGTCCTTCCTTTGAGGATCAATCAACTCTTTGGAACTCTGGAGATGGACGAAATACAGACTCCCTCAGGTTCACACGTCAGAAGCTATGAAATAGCGTCATTGACACACTGGGTGAGCAGTGGTTAGGAGAGATGCCGAGACCCTCTTGGAGTAGCTGTTGCGTTTTAAGAATCTTCCAAACAAACAAGCAAACAGATGTGCACAGATGTTAGCCCCAAGCACTGGATGCCCAACGGCCAGCATCATCTAACAGTGAAACATCATAAACCACGGAGGCTGAACTTTAAGAACATTGATGATGTCGCTAGAACAATGTACAGCTGCGCTGCTTGAAGAGCAGACAAGGAACGCTCCCCAACTGATCATGAATTTAATTATATATTATGCCATCTTAACGTCCAGACTATTTTCTAATGTCAATGCCAGTCAATCTTCAAACAACTTCTAGACATTTTAAGAAATCAAATATAACCCATATACAAAGCCTGTATCTAAATGCCACTATATAATGCTTTTTTAAACAATTCATATATAAACTACGTTACAATACTGCCAAAAAGTGTCGCCAAATCCCTACACAAACAAGGGTAGTGCAACTTACGATCACGTAACAAAACTGTAAGGTATGCACGCTTTTACAGTGAAAATACCAATTCACATGATCCTAAATGTGTAAATACATAGATTAGGGCCATCCATAGAAATGAAGGGCGAATCCCTCCAGCTGGAGGTGAAGGGGAGAACCAAGTCACTCTTTGTAGTTTTTCTTTTTTATCGGTACTGGCGTTTTCTTAATATTTTAAGTCTTTATATTCAAATCAATCTCCAAACTGTCATGGATACTGTGCATTTCGATCCGATCACTGGAGAAACATTATTAAAAAAATCTTTCAGGGGACTGACTGAGTCGTCCTCAAAAAGTCATTCTGCACATGGTATCACAATGCAGCCCTCGAACACTCCCTCACTCATTCATTAAATGGCATCTCTACTAAAGGTCCAGGATACTTGTGTTTGAGTTCATTTCTTTAACTATCATGGCTCGTGAGGTGCACCCGAAAAGCAGTCCTGAATTATGGTGAGCGCGCACTGCTCAAGAGGCCTGCTTGTATTACTGTCTTTGCTTATGTGCCACCGCTCGCGCGCACGCTGTGAGCCCGCACGCTCCCTGCAGTGAGAGTTAAGAGCCTCGGGCGTTAAGGGGCGCTCGAGGTGTTTGCCCTCACGACAGCACTGCGTAGAGAATCCAGCTGCATTTTCAGGGGTCATTCACTGATACCGTAAAGACCTCCAATGGGAACATATCTCTAACTTCAAGAAACAAATGAGGTTTATTTATTTAAAAAAATATTTCCTTTCCCTGGAAAGCATCAAGGTGCTCCATAAACGTTTCTCAGAAGCACTCCTAACTTTTTTTTTTATGTTCAAATGATTTATATATGGAGTTTTTAGAAAGTAAACAATGTACAAACCGAAAGAATAGAAAAAATATATATATGAAGTACATATATGTTTGTAAATTGGTGACGTTACACAACAATAACAGGTTCCAAATGGTATGATCTAATGCTAGCAGTAAATAAACGAAACATCTACAAACAGATAGCAGACGATCGTACAAAAACAATACAAAGCGAAATAATACAAATCAAACAATAGTTGGCGTACGGGTCAGTGAATTGGTTAAGATTCGAGTAAGTGTACAGATATAAAGAGAGGAAGAGCAGTGTTAAGCAAGTGCAGATTGCTTTCCCATGCATGATTTATATATAAGTATACGTGTGATCTGACGTAAATAGAATTGAGAGAGAAAAGACTACTTGTGAGTGTTACTGGTTGTAATTGTGAATGGGGATAAACCAGCTAGAACAACTCCAAGAGCATATCAAGGCGGTTTATTTGTGGCAAAATAGTTATCTAGCTTGTACCAGATACTTCTAAGGTGACTGTTGGAGAGCGATGTTGTCGGCGCCTCTAATATGGATGATCCAATTAATCCAACCTTTTAAGGAGACTTTGTGCGTGTACTTACAGTTATTTAGGACATTTTTTATTGCAGAGGTGAGTAAGAGATCCAGTAGCGCTTTATCTGCTTGGTTTTCTATCTCAATGTTAAGAAAACCTGCAATTAGGGAGGAGAATTCTCTTTTTAGTTGGCAATCAAAAAGATTAGATAAAAAGTGAATACCTTGTCCCATAAATTTGAAAGAGCTTTGCAGTGGAGAATAAGATGAGCTAAGTCCCCTATTTCTTCTTTGCAATTCCAACAGGTCGGGTCTGAACGGAGATGTTGTGAGTGTAATCGTGCCGGTGTCCAGTAAGCTTTATGAATGAGCCACAGTTTTGTTTGAGATAAGACAGGGGAGATTTTATTGTGGGTAATTGATTTGTAAATTTGGGTCCACTGTGATTCAGACAGGAGGCTAGTAGAGTGTTGTTCCCAGAATGTGATAAGATTTTTGTTTAAGGGCAAGGTTTTTGGCCATAGGAGTTTATAAATATGGGAGACTCTATGTCCCAACTTGTTAATATTAGTGATGAAGCTTGGTAGTGATGGAGAAGAGTTATGTACTTTGGATTTCGATGAGGCCGTTTTAATTTTAAGAAAATTGTAGAATTCTATCTTATCTAAACTGTACTTGTTTTAGATTTCCGTGAAAGATAAAGGATATCAAGAGGGTTCTAATTGATGGGGAAAGAAGATACCCTTATTGGTCCAGGGCTCGAAGTGTAAAAGTTTACCCTTGTACTTAGTATTACGGTTGTTCCATAAGGATTCCATGTTTGAGAGTCTGATGCTTGAGTTGAGTTTCTGGTCAAGTTTTAAGAGTGAGTTTATTGTATTTGGCATTGTAGAGTTGGTGGTCAGTAAGGTAAGAGGGTTTAATTTGTCTAATATGGCTTTTTCTACTTCTAAACAAACTGGAATGTAATTGATTGGGATGAAATAATCTGTATTCATTTTAACATTGCCTTTATCTTTATATCTTTGTTTACTTAAGTTATCAGTCAGGGGTCATTGGGAATGCTGTAGAGTACATTCTAAAGTGTTTTCTTCTTACATTAGCTGTTTAAAGTATGTGTTCATAAGGAGAAAAACATAAGACCAGCACATTAAGTGCTAGTCATTGCAGGTGATTTCACAATGTTTCCGTTAATGATATGATGGAAACCCAGAGTTCTTATTTCCCTTGGGCATGCTTTGAATAATGTACCAGGCCAAAGTTAAAAGTAATATGCAACACATATAGTTACACAATAATTGACAAATATAGATCAATAAAAGCACAGCATTGAAAAAAGAAAGTGACCAGCTTTACTGAAATATTTACAAATGCTTCATGTATTTTTTTAAAATGAAAGTAAAGCCTGTGTTACATACAAAAAAAATCAACCACATTAAGTAGCAGGATTCTGAAGTAGAGATCTCAACCTCTCTTGTCAGATGTATCTTGATTTTTAAACCTGGCTCTTGTTATTTTGTTTTTCCCATTATAGACAGGATTACAAGTATTAGAATGAAATGCATTAACTACTCATTGATGAAATGGAAAAATGTGCACATCCCTTGCAAACCTACT
Source organism: Triturus cristatus (assembly GCF_964204655.1). NCBI lineage: Eukaryota > Metazoa > Chordata > Amphibia > Caudata > Salamandridae > Triturus > Triturus cristatus. Next base: position 507,859,914 of record NC_140587.1, read on the forward strand.
TCCCTATTTAAGCGTCACTGAGGTGAACATTCACCCAGCCACTAAAGTTAAATTATGTTACTGAAAATATCAATAATATTCTAATAAAGAGTATGAATAATAATAATAATAATACCGAAGCTTATAAAGCGCGACAGCTACCCCAAGCAGGGGTGTCCCGGCGCTAGAACATCAGGTAACCATAGCGTAGAGAGGGTAAAGAGCAACCTCCCATTATTAATCTGACCTAAAAAGCCACGTCTTCAAAGCCTTGCAAAAACAGGATTCAGAGTTCGCCTGCCGTAGATGACCTGGCAGGGCATTCCACAGAGAGGCCGTTCTGACCGTGAAAGTTCTACCGCCCATGCGTGATTTCACAAAGCGAGAAGAGCTCAGCAATTTATGGGAATTAGATCGTAGCGCACGGTTTTGCTTATAGGGACCCAGTCTATCTTTCAAATATCTCGGGCATTTTCCATTCAAAGCCCGATATGCCAAAGTCATGGCCTTAAATATGATTCTTTTCTCCACTGGTAGCCAGTGGAGCTTCTGAAGATGCGGAGAGGCATGGTGTCGAAATGGTATACGACAAACCAGTCTCGCAGCCGCATTCTGTATCATCTGAAGGCGGTGGATGGCATATTTGGGAAGGCCAAGATACAGGCCATTGGCGTAGTCCAGCCTAGATGTGACTGTGGCATGAACTACTATTTTACGGCAGTCTTCCGGTAAAAGGTGCAAAATGTTCCGTAAATTTTTTAATTTACTAAAACAGATTGCAGAGACCTGCTGTATTTGGGCTAGGAAAGAGAGGTCAGACTCCCATCTCACTTCCAAATTCCGAATGCATTTGGCGGGGGAAGGTGGTGGGCCCATTTCTGGTGGCCACCATAAATCTGAGTCAGGGACTGAGCCCTGCCCGAAAAACAGAACTTCAGTCTTCCCCGCATTGAGCTTTAATTTATTCGAGTTCATCCATAAAGCTATGTCTGCGCAAGCAACCTTTAAAATTCTTAAAAGCCTCTACCGTCTGCTCCTTAAATGAGAAAACCAACTGTGTGTCGTCGGCGCAAGAAATCGCTTTCACTCCCCAGTTGGCAATCAAAGAGAATAGCGGGGCTAGGTAGAGATTAAAGAGTAGGGGACTCAGGGCCGAGCCCTGAGGGACGCCGCACCAGAGCTGTTTTGGATTGGATTCAAATGGCTTAAGGGCGACCCTCTGAGTGCGCCCATTCAGATAGGATGTCAGACAGGTCAGAACCTTCCCCCCAAAGCCTACACCTTGTAGTCTCTGGACCAGTATGGAATAGTCCACGGTGTCAAAAGCCGCAGACAGATCCAGGAGCACCAACAGAGCTGATGCTCCTGAATCCAGTGACCATCTTACCGACTCTGCTACTTCAAGGAGAGCGGTCTCCGTACTAAAGCCAGCCCGAAAACCAGATTGTGTATCATGCAAGGCCCCACAGTTCTGTTTTCAGTGAGCATGAATGAGGAACATGCTCATCCCACAAGGATAACCTTTTTCCCTTTGACTCTAAATGTATCATGGAAACTCTTTCTAATGTCACGTGGATGCAGGCATAAAAGGTGAAGCACTTCTAAAAGGTGGTTGGTGACTGCGAGGGATTGGCATTGTAAAGGCCCCCCCTCACCATTCCCTGCAGTGGGCCCGCTAAGGTTTTGTTACGCCACCTATTACCGGTAGCAGGTACTGGAATTGGAGCAGAAAGTACTGCAAACATCAAACAGGTCTAAAGCAAAGAGGAAAGATCTTGGGGCAACAGAATCCACTACTGATGCCCCTGCAATTAATTTGGGAAGAGCTTGAGAACAGTGCAAGGGGCTACAACTTCTGGGTCCATAATGTCACTGAGGAAGCTGAAGAGATTGAAATCTTCAAATATGAGCACTTGTTGTTTGTCCAAATCCCAGTGGCGGCTGGTGGAATCAATCAATCAGGGAATTGTAAGTGCGCTACTCACCCGTGAGGGTCTCAAGGTGCTGAGGGGGGGTCCGCAGATCTGTTTAGCTGAAGAGCCAGGTCTTGAGGGTCTTCCTGAATGTGTTCAGGGAGGGGGTGCATCTGATGTCTGCCGGTAGCTTGTTCCAGGTCTTGGCTGCAATGCGAGAGAAGGATCTTCCACCTGCTCTGGCTCTGTGGATGCGCGGGGTTTCGGCCAGTGCGAGGTTGGAAGATCGGAGGTTTATTTTGGGTACTTGGAAGTTGATTCTGTCGTTGAGGTATTTGGGTCCGTTGTTGTGTAGGCATTTGTAGGCGTGAGTGAGGATTTTGAAAGTGACTCTTTTCTCCACTGGGAGCCAGTGGAGACTTCGTAGGTGTTGACTGATGTGTTTGTGTCGGGGGATGCCGAGGACGAGTCTGGAAGCGGTGTTCTGTATTGTTTGGAGTTTGCGAAGTAGGGACTTGTTAATGCCAGCGTAGAGTGCGTTTCCATAGTCCAGTCTGCTGGTGATGAGTGCGTGGGTGACTGTCTGCCTTGACTCACGGGGGATCCACTTGTAGGTCTTGTGGAGGATGCGGAGGGTGTTGAAGCAGCTGGAGGTGACGGTGTTGACCTGTCGGTTCATGGTGAGTGATGAGTCGAGTACGATGACGAGGTTCTTGGCGTGGTCTGAGGGGGTAGGTGGGCTTCCGAGGGCGGTCGGCCACCAGGTGCTTTCCCATGCAGAAGGGGTGGTACCGAGGACGAGGACTTCTGTCTTCTCGGCGTTGAGCTTCAGGCAGCTGTTGGTCATCCAGACTGCGACGTCTTGCATTCCTTTCTGGAAGTTGAATTTGGCAGTGGTGGGGTCTTTGGTGAGGGAGAGGATGAGCTGGGTGTCGTCGGCGTAGGATACGATGTTGAGGCCGTATTGTCGGACGATGGCTGCGAGGGGGGCCATGTAGATGTTGAAGAGGGTGGGGCTCAGGGATGAACCCTGTGGGATTCCATAGGTGATTTTCATGGGGTCGGAGAGGAAGGGTGGGAGTCTGATCCTTTGGCTTCTTCCGGTGAGGAATGATCAGATCCAGTCCAGGGCTGTTCCTTGTATGCCTGCGTTGTATTGTCTGGCGACCAGTGTGCGGTGGGAGACGGTGTTGAAGGCCGCTGATAGGTCGAGTAGGATGAGGGCTGCGGAGTGGCCTTGGTCCAGGAGGGTGCGGATGTCATCTGTGGTGGCAAGTAGGGCGGTGTCTGTGCTGTGGTTGCTTCGGAATCCGGATTGGGATGGGTCGAGGACGGCGTTCTCTTCAATGAATCGTGTCAGTTTTCGGTTGACTGTTTTCTCTGCAACTGTGGCTGCGAAGGGGAGGAGCGAGATGGGACGATAGTTACTGAGGTCGGTGGGGTCAGCTGTGGGCTTCTTGAGCAGAGGTCTGACTTCTGTGCACCTCCAGTCGTCTGGGAAGGTGCCTGTTTTGAAGGTGGTGTTGATGGTGCGTTGTAGTTCGGGTACGATGGCAGCCGCGGCTCTGTGGTAGATGCGAGGGGGGCAGTAGGGGCCCCCAAGTGGATACTTTTCATGGTCGAGGCTGTGTCTTTGGCCGTGATCGGTGTCCAGTTGGAGATGGTGGGCTGGCTGGTGTTTCTGGGGGGCCGTCTGTGGCGCCCGGTGGATGGTCGATGAAGTTTTCATAGAGGTTTTTGATCTGGAGGTGGAAATTGGTTCCAAGCTTGTCGCAGAGGTCTTGGGATGGGGTGATGTCTGTGGCTTCACTGCGTGGGTTGGTGAATTCTTGAATGACACTGAAAAGTTCCTTGGAGTTGGTGGAGTTGGCCAGGATTTTGTTGTGGATAATGTTCCTCTTGGTGGCTCTGATCTGGTTGTGGTAGTCCGTCATGGCATCCTTGTAGGTGGTGTGGTTTTCAGTTGTCTTGGTGTTTCTCCAGTTCTTCTCCAGGCATCTGCTGGTGCGTCTGGCTTCTTGGAGAGCGGTGGTGAACCAGGCGGCTTTCCTGGGGCATTGTCTGTCGGGGTTGCGTAGCGGGGTGAGCTAGTCAGCGCAGTCGGAGATCCAGGTGTGGAGTTCTATGGCGACTTCGTTTGCGTCGGGTGCCCAGGTGTGGTGGTCTTGGGTGAGGGTGGAGTTAAGTTGCTCGTCGGTAACCTTGCTCCAGTTCCTTCGTGGTGGGCGTGGGGCTGGTTTGAGTGCCTTGGGTTTGTTGATGGCGAAGTTTACGCAGTGGTGGTCAGTCCATGGCGGCTGCGTTGTGTGGCTGAATTGGATGCTGTTTCCTGCCGCGAAGATGGGGTCGAGGGTGTGTCCTGCTCTGTGGGTCGGTGTGTTGACGAGTCCCATGCAGGCGAGGTTGTCAAGAAGGATAGTGGAGTTCAGGTCTCCAATGAGTATGTAGTTTGTTGAGGCGATGGCGTGGGGTGCGAGAAGTCGGTGATGATGGTGGCGAAGGGTGTTCGGGGGGTCTGTAGACGAGGATTCCTCGGAGTGTGGTTTTGGGGGTGGTCTGGATCTGGAAGTGCAGGTGTTCGGCGGAGGGGAAGGTTTCGCTGGAGGTGGTGAGGTGGAGGGTGCTCTTGGTGGAATTTGAAAGTGGTGGGCGTAAGAGTGATAAATGAATTAGTGCCCGTGAGGGAAGCAAGAGCGCTGGATGTACAGGAGATTGATTCTAGAGGTTTCCACGCACAAACATTTTTTTAAATTAGCGATAAATTAACCACAAATACAGTTAATTTCCAAAGGAAAACTCATTAAAAAATCCATAGAATTTCTGGTTTGCCAATGCACAGCACTGGTGCACAAGTTTAAGCGCCTACGACTGCCCATCAAGTAATGGTCCATTTCAGAAAGTGGGGAGCAACAAGTGTTTATGCAAGAGTGTGTTTGCTAGAAAGAGTTTGTGCAACTTCAATGAATATATATTGGTGAATATGTGCAGTTAGCATTTCAAGATGTCCAAGAACTATCAAGTAAGCTTTTGAGTTATATGTGATCCTGGATATGATCCTGCTGAGCTTTAAAAAATGTCTTGTGTGCAAATAACCAGGAGAAAGAAGTTAGAATAGGCAGCACACTCAGGTCAAATCAATGACAATTATATTGATCCCATTCAACTTGCTAGAAGCAGAGAGTGCTCATCAAAAGGTGAAAAGCATACTCTCTTTGAATTGCAAAAAAATTATTTCTTTAACATGCGGAAGCTTTGCTGCACTAAGACACATATATTAAAAGTATCAGTGTGTAAACATGACCATCCTACATCAGCCCCTGTCCTGGTGATAGTGCCATTAGTGAACTAAAAAGCAAGACAGTAGTCATGTGAATCCTGTATGTAACACAGATTCTGATAGAGAGAGCAAATTATAGTCTTATAGATTCCGATAGAGAGAGCACATTATAGCCTATTAAATAAAACACAATAGGTTTTTGTACAGCCGGCATTCTGAACTCATAGATTTCAAGCTGCTTTCATATGTGACAATGAAGAAAAAAATTAAGATTAGTAAAATAAACTATTTGCCTTAGATCACACAAGTTGGTTAAGTGAGGAAGAAATGTTAAATGCATTTTTTTAACAGTCTGCCCTTGTACAAATCTGCCACTAAATGGATATTTGTTTTCCCATTGTTACCGTAATTGTTTATTCTCCTCTGTACGTGATGGTAAATCGAGGGTGCAGTTGGCAGGCAGAAGAAGCCCTATAAAAGCTTGCCATGTTGTTTATGGGGTTCAATATGGCATCGCTTCGAAGGAGGGAAAGAGCGCCAAGAGGCAGAGAGATAATGCTCTGCACGTAATGGTGCTTAGGCCGTTACAAAAATAATAACCCTTCCCATTCCCAACTAATCACAGGGTTGACGGAGGTCAGATAAGCTTGATGACCCCACCCCACCCCACCCCACCCCACCCCACCCAGTGACGACGAGGGAAATGGCAGGGTTTTCTGAACAGCGTTAAAATCAAGCAGCCCTTGGAAGTACAGGGCTGAGACTGTACCCGCCCAGGGGCTGCCTGAAAACACTGCGCTGGGGTCTGTCATTATTGGGCAGTCGTTGAGGACCCCAAACATTCTATGACAGGGCTGACAATGTGTCAGCCCGTATTCCCCTTGCGTGGAGCAGGAAAACCTTTCAACTTGACACATGTGCACTAGCGCATGCGTTACAGGAAACCTGCCTGACTGCCTGCCTGATGCCAGTTTCTGAGTGTCATCACCCATCAGGCAGGAAGCTGGAGTTCGGCTGGAACGTGAGTGATGGTACTGGCACACGGCATCCACAGAATGCTGAGGAGTGCCACTGGCTTTACTTATTCTAAAAGAAATGTCTGTGGATGCCGGTAATTGATGTTTGCAATTACCATCCACGTGCATTAAACTAGGGTGGGCGCCACTCAAACACCCTCGAGAAGAAACCACTGCTGCCAAATCCCTCTTCTCAAGAACAACAACATTGTTGGCATTGAGAAAGCTAGCTGGGTGCACACAAAAAGAGCAGGTGACAATAGAAACCAGTACCATTTGCAGAAAGGTACCACTTTTTGACTTGGTCACCACACTTTTTGGTTGATATTTAATGTGATTCTGACTGGAAGTGCACTGGGTACCTGCTAACTAGGTCTCCAGTGCCAGATCTCTTTACAAAAACTGTGCAATTCTACCCCAAATGGTAATACCTTTAGAACTCCCTGTAAGTCCCTTGTAAGTACCACCCCTGGTACCTAGGGTAAGGAGGCTAAGAAGGGTCCCTAAGGGCTACACAATGTTTCAAGCCACCAAACAACCACAGGCTGCCACTTCAGGCTGAGTATTTTGGTGTAGACAAAAGTGAAAGCATGACATATCACACATCCCTGTGTACTATGTTCCCTGACACAATATGTAATATTTGTAAGTCACCGCTAATATTTACAGCCCTAATGCAGGATACAACATATTACAGATGAGGACATATCTGCAAGAGCAGATATGCCCCTCTGCTGGTCTTATCTACTGTACCAGGTAAGCCATTTTAAGAACATGTGCCGGACACTGGTAAAAACGAGTTCTGCAGCTATATGATGGCTACACTGAAAATCGGAATGTTTGGTATCAAACATCTCATATTAATAAACTCACAATGATTCCAGTGATCAATTTATTGATACCTGCACTCAGAGGGCAACTTAGAGGTGCCCCCTGAAAACCTACCTATTACTAGTGTGCTGACTGGCTGGTTTTAGCCAGCCTGCTGCCACAGACGAGTTTCTGACCCCCACAGGAGGTGAGGGTCTTTGCTCTCAGAAGATCAGAAACAAAGTCTGCTTGGGCACAGGGTGTTTACACCCCCTCTCACAGGATGAGATGCAAATTAGCATTCCAATGCAGGGACCTTCAAAGAGCTCACCACCTTTGGTATACAAATCTGGCTTCCCTCACAGGAGAGGATGCCGGCCCCCCTTGACCAGAGCCCATTTGGCACCTGGGCATGGTGGGAAAATTAGTAGTCAGATAGGTGTGTCCACCCCCAGGCTAGTACCACTCCTAAGTTGAGCTACCTGAAGTATATATGACTTTTCAGAGTCTGACATCTTTGTGATGGCAAACTTAGGAACTCTGGTACAGGATTATGCCCATTTCCCACAGGAATAGGTAATATAGGCGGCATAGTGACCCCAAGGGTAAGTAGCCCATTGGATACTACCCTACACTCACCTAATGCCCCTAAATCTAGTATTAGGGGAGCCCCTGGCACAAGGAAATCAGATCCTGCCAACCTGAAAGAAGATGACAGATGTGAAGAGTCACAAGAACATCAGAACCAGCAATTGACTTGGTGCCAACCCTGCTGGCCTGTCCATGGACTTTGACAATTGCACCAAAAGACAACTTGTCCTGCAGCTGCTGTGTTTCCAAAGCCTGGGAGAACTGCCAGCACTAGGTCCAAGAACCAGGAACTACCATGGAACAGCGGAGCTGCTCCCCTGCACCTTGCATGTACCAAATAAGAACTGTGAGGCTCCAAGACTGCAAAAAACCGACGCTGGAAAGCACCACTGCACCCGAGCTGAAGTGGGCCAACTGGACCAAACTGGTCCCCTGACCCTCCAGACTTGAAGCCCACCTTGGGTTTCCCCACTGTGGACTTATTGATGCCGCCTGCAGCCTCCGTTTGCAAGCCCCCTCTACCGTACCCACTCCCGGTGACAAAACAACCCGACGCCTAGGGACACCTCTGCACCCGTTGCCCCTGGACCGTGGAAAAGAGGACCAAAGGTGTCCCCGAACATCGTGAAGCCTGAAACCCCCTGTCTGTACAGCCCAACTGACCTCCCAGTCCACACCTGCTGCCTCTTTTCACAAAGACTGATCACCATAGACTGACACTGGGCACCCGATGCTGTATTGCACCAGTACATCCAACCGCCTTAATGCTGCTGGAAGTGACCTGCTGGTGTTGCCTTGGACCTTGTCCCATACTCACCTTAAGTCCAGGACATTGGTCTGATAAGTCGCTGTACTCTTCCTGTAAGCTCTATCAGTTTCTTCTCCCATAGGATAACATTGCAGCCTCTGAAAAGTGCACTGTCTACTTTTGAAAACCTAAAGTATTCTTAACTCAGAACGTACTTACCTGACCGTATTGATTTTGATGCCTAAATATATATAAAAATATGCTCCAACACCTGGCTCACCTTAGTGAAAAGGAAAATGTTGAGATCAGTCATGGAGGTATTAGATGTCCTGATGAACAATGACAACTCCACTGGGCTTCTGAGGCCAGAAGGTAGAAATACGAATGATGGACCTCTCAAAGGGCAAGGACATAGAAACATTTGAAGCCGAAGAGGAAGATATAGGGAACTTGAGGAAGACTGAAACACTTCACCATTCCTTCGATGAATATGACGGCTCTCTTTGCAATGCTTCATTCCTATTTCACTGTGTCTACATCCTTTTGAGTGACCTTTTCTGTGTCCCAGGAACACTTAAACTGGCCAGATGAAAATGCCAATAGTGTTGTGCTCCATTTTCTTCTTTGTTGCTCACAAAGGGGACGAGGCAGGCCCAATAATAAAGTCAGATGCAGCAGTTCATGTAGATTACATGGCAATGCTGTTGGGTTTGTAGATATCCTTTTGTTATTTTGTTAGTCTATTAGTTGTGATTTGCTTTTCAGTTGGCTTTCGTGTGGTATACTTTCATTACTTAAGAGGCGTATTGGTTTCATACATGGATCAATGTCTTGCTCATTAGTTTTCAAGTAATGTGAAGGAGTTCACCTCCCGTACACCTAGATCAAGGGTTCACAAATATTTAGCTTAAAAGAGGGAACATTTTTTTGATACATCAAGATACACATTTGAAAATAGGGGAATCGGGCAGATTTAAATCCACATTGTACTACACTCAGCTCTCCACATCGATTGGAAGCAAAATGTATGCAGTGACTATCCTGTTCAATATCTCTATGGGCTTTATCCTTCAAGAGACAATATCAGGTAAGTATGGGATATATATTCTGATTAAGGGTAACAGATGAACTAAGACACTACCTGGCGCAGTAGCATATGCTCCCAATCAGGGTCAGGACTGCTTTCTATTAATACTATTCCGCAACAGCAGGGTTATCGGAGGAAACCATAGTTTTAGGCAGGGAAATCTACCAGGACCTATCATCCTCAAAAGGCACATCTGAAGATTTTAAGAAGCGCTCCTTGACATGAGTCCAACAGATCTTAGTGGTTTCACCACCCAGGAGAGGGATTAGTCATTTTTCTCCTGTCATTCACATCAATTTCAAGACAGACAACATCTTCTTTTTCCCACTGCATAATGGGTAGCATTAGGGATTTCTTCACATTATGATGTATGACCATGGTTAAGTCAAGACTCCAATGTCAGGAATAGTGATTCGCCACAGATGTACGAAACAGAGGTTGAGCAGTTATACGCATGCATGCATTTATGTTTGTAGGTGATATTTCTACAGTTCAAATCTAGCTGAAAGGTAGAGGAGCCCTGCAACGGGTCAAAGACAAGCATAAAATCAATGAGTGATAGGAGAGGTAGCGGTTTTTGTACTTCTGTTGTATTGCGATGTAGTCTTCCTTAAAGAGGTATGTCTTCGAAACTTTCTTAAGCAACATTGTGGCGGTCCGAATGCATATGGGGATGTTGTTCCAGATCCTGACGGCATAGATGGAAATGGCCTGCTGTCTTGTTTTTTTCTTTTTTACACTTTGTCTGCAGCCTGAAAGTGTCCTTGCTGCAGGTATGCCAATTAACCACCTGAGACGGTGTGCTGAAGAATAAGCAGGTGAGCTGATCATAATGGATTTGAAAATAATGCAGCTGGTTCTGAAGATGGTGCGGACTGACAAGAGGAGTGAATAAAATGATTGTAATCATATTTCTTCATTCACTGGATGAGATATGCTGCAGCGAATGCTGGTATCAGACCATCTTTGTTTATTGGCAACGTGTTCCCTGAGGGTAAGGTTGGTGACCAGGAAGAATACAAGTGACTTGGCATTCAGTGAAAGTTGGGGTTTGAAGTCATCAAGGTTCATGCCATTGAGCTAGGTTTATAGTATTTCTTGTTTGCTGTTCTTGGCAAATAACAGTAATTCTGTCTTGGATGGTTTGACCTTCCAGTAGGCACTAGAAATCCAGGTCTTAATGATAAGCAGGCAACGTTTGACGCATGGGATGTCTGAAGCGAAGGAAACTTTTAAGTAGAGTTGTTTGTCATTGGCATACTGGTGTATCTTGATGCGGTTATCTGTGAGCAGAGCACCATGTGGCTTCATGTAGCAAGTGAAGAAGACAGGGGACAGTATGGAATTGTGGGTGACAGGGATAATTTGGGATCTGAAGATGCCCATGTGAACAAACTTGTTTCCCATTCGATACTTCAGGGTGTGTATGAAGGTGGAGCTGCTGGCTGTGTCAAAGGCTGCTGGGAGGTCGAGCATTATCTGTAAGCAGGGTTAATTTTCACCTCTGTAGTTTACCTGCTCCAAGACAGGCAAACAAAGCAGAGATTTTCAAATCCATCACAGACTTCCTCAATATCTATCATAACCTTGACATTCTTTGACATGTCTTGTGTGACGCTCAGAAAGTAGTAGTTTGTGGAAAGCTCCTAGTATTGAGCTCATGATCAAAAAGGGAACAACCACTGGCAAAGCCAATAGGTTTTGCCTTTGAGAGACCTATAGGCGTGACCAATGTTTTTAACAGATGTTGCACAGAGGCACGAGCTACTGTGCATCATGACTGAAAGTAACTAAATCAAAGCGCTTTGGTGCGGCCAGCATTCACCGTTTCATAGCGCTTTTTTTGTTTACTTTAAGTCATGTTGCGCAGCAGCCTATGCTGGCGTGCAATATCTTTAAAAAAACATCTCAGCCCGAGCTATCTGGCTTTGTTAATGTGTTTTAAAGGGGATGTAGTAAACAGCCAGAATTGCCGCCTGCAGAACTGAAAAAACAGGTTTGAGTCTCAACATCAACTCAACAACCAGAGATTAGGGACACAACACTTAAAACTCCCCTTGCCTAAAAATGAAAATGAATGTGTGCTTGTGTAAAGGAAATGTTGCTTGTGAAAGGCTCTCCAATAACTTTGGGTCCAGTGTGTGCTATATAAACCTTCTGAAAAATGAAATTTAAAAAACAAGCAATAAGAGGGAGAAGGGTGGGAAAAAATGCGAGGTGAGTGGGTGAAAAAGAACGATGCAGCGCTCAGCTACCTTCTGGTCGAGTTTGCGGTATATTAAAAAAACAAAAATAAATAAATAAATAGCAACAAAGCGGGAGGGTTTGGGAAAGCAATGAGGACGGGAGGAGGGGTAGAGAGCTTACAAACAAATGCACTCTTAACGAGTGTTAGATTTAAAACAGAAAATAAGTACCTCTAGCAGCAGCTAGAAAGGACACTGGCCGCAGAGATTGGAAACTGTACTTCGTCCAAGGTCCATGGACAACTGAAGAAGAGAAAGAGGAAGCAGGAGGGGGCTTAACCAATGAAAGCGACTTGGGAGTCAACCAATTGTAGGTAACGGTAAGTATGGGAGTGGGCTCTCAGCCCATTTATAAGCTTACTTTTTATGCACAATAGCATTTGCTGACAGCTCATGTGCGCTGTAGGAAAAACCTAAAAGCACTCTTGCAAGTGAATCTGGAGAAAAAAAAATTAAAATAGCAGTGAACAGGTGCGGACAGTCTGCAGAACTAACTTTTGAATCCAAGCTAGAATCAACAAACTACTGCTCATGCTCGTAGTAAATATATCTGAGACAGTGCTCATGGTGATAATAAAACAGTTGTTCTTGACACTGGGGACAAACACATGAATTATTAGCCCAACAGAATGAAGGCCAAGAAAACAAATAATTAATCCAGGACTTGAGGTATTCAAGGGACATCCTGACTACATGGGAACCCAGGGCATAGGTACACCTTGGGTCCCCCAAGGGCTGAAGCATGCATTATGCCACACATGGGAGACCACTCAATTTGTAACTACATTGCAGCCTGTGTAAGCTGGTGCTAGCACCACGTACAAAAGATATAGGTTTCCTTATATGTAGGGTCACTGCACTTAAAACCTGTAAGTCACACCTCAATCCTGAAGGCAGGGTGCTCGGTTCTAAGTGGGAGGAACCCCTTGCATAAGCAGGACACTCCTACAGCCTACAGAGTCCATTCTCCCAGGTTGTGAGTGAGACAACCATATGACATATAGAGGGGCACTGAGTCATAACACGATGAACATCTTGAAACTGGTTGTTACTAATCCTATCATGTTTGGTATCAAACATTTTGGAATCATACCGCCACACCCTCAAGTGAAGGAGTAACTTCCTTGCATCTGTAGGCACCGCAACTAAGCTGACCGGTCTGCTGTTCCTGGGCTCCCACAGATTCTGAAAGGCTCAGCGACACAGTTGGTGGTTATTCACATCCCTCGAGGCCTGCCTTCTCCTCTCTCCAAATTTGAGCCAGTATCCCTCATCAGAGCCGCAGGAACCGAACCCGTGTGCACCACATCGACTTGCAGTAGCAAAGACTTGTTGGCTTCCTTCCACCAAGATCTTCGGGCTCCAAGTAGCCCCAACCTCAAGCATCTCCAGTGACCAAGATCTTAGTCCTCACTGCATCACTTGCAACGTGGGCCTGCATCTTTGGAGAGCTGCTGGAGGTCCTCTCGCAACTCCAGTGCCTCCAGCCTGTGGGTCCTCTTGAGGATCATCTTTGAATTCTTTGGGCTCCCCTGATTGCTCAGGCATGCCCTGACTCCCCTGCTTGAGGTGAGTCTCCTGGACCTTGCTGGTCCCAACATTGCACCTTCTTCAACGTCCACGTTGGTTGCAGTTGCCAAGGCTTGTTGGTGCTCCAGCTCGACACCAAACCCTCAACTTTCGACATCCGACGTGCGACAGCTCCTGTACGGCTCCTGGTCTTCCACAGCGTCCCCTGGTCCACACAACTGCAGTTTCAAGGTCACGTCAGCTCTCCTGCAGCACTCGACATCGGTGGGCATTCACCTTCCGTTACTCCTGGGCATTCCTGAGTGGCATAGACTCTGTCCCCTCTGCTTACAGGTTCTTCACATCTTGAATCCGCCTTTGGGTTCCACCAGACACTTTCACCTTCTCCAACAGCAGCATATTTCTGAAGTCCTCCATTGAGTTAGACGGCGGTTTCTGACGCCACTTCAGACATATGCACCTGGCTTCTCTAGAGCAGGTATCCTGGTTCCTAAGGTAGCCACGGGTGGGGTGGCTTCCCAACCTTCTGTCTTCCACTGGGTTTCTTCAGGGTCCACTGGGAAGGGTAATTCTTCTTAAAAATTGCAACGGCGACTTACCCGTTGACTTGCATTGATCCCATGGTCGTGTTCCCACTGCCTCCGTGGGGCTCCTGGTTACTTACCTTGGGTGGTTCCTTGGGTCGCCGCCACTTCTACGTATTCTGGGTATAGTCTTGACTCGAGTCATGGTTCGCATACCACTATTTTAGTATATGGTTTGGTTTTCCTCTGGTGACCACTGTGTATTACTTGCTACTTACCTGTTTCTATTGCAAAATTGCGTGCATTGTGTATATCTCTGGCTAGGAGACATCTGTATGTGTTAGTGAGTGCCTTATAATAAATACATATTTTTATAAATACACTGTGTGGTTCTTTTTGACTTAATCTATACATATAAGATTATGTTCTGGTAAAACAAGCTGCTTTACACTTCTTCTGGACTAAGCCTGAAGGCTGCTCTCCACAGCTACCACTTATAGAGCTTTCAAAGGTTGTCTTAGACCACTAAACTCACCATAAGGGTGGTCTGGATTGGCACAAGGTGCCCACTTACATAAGTGTACACCATATGTCAAGCCAGCTTCTCACACAGCACAATCATTTTGAGCAATTCCAACTACTTGATTAATGTCAATCTCATTTCCAACCAGGTCTCAGCACCGAAACTGCCCTGGTCCATATTGTTGACAATGCTCTGCGCTCTCTTGATCAGAATGAATCCTGCCTATTAATTCAACTGGACCTATCATCAGCGTTTGACATTGTCAACCGTGAAACCCTTCTGAACCTTTTAGAACTCAGGATGGGTTTCTCTGGTACAGTTTTAAAATGGTTCGCCTCATTCCTTCACAATAGATTTCAGAGGGTTCAAATCAACCGCACTCTCTTAGATTAGTTGCCAGTTATCCTAGGCGTCCCCCAAGGCTCAACTCTGTCCTTGACACTCTTCAACCTTTACATGGAGCCCCTGACTGAAATCCTCAAACTCTCCCACATCTCCTATCACATGCATGAAGATGATATTCAACTCTACATGACAATACATCCTTCCAGTCACCAGCATCCTTAATAACACCTTGAAAAAAACTCAACATTGGCTGACTCGTTACTATCTCAAACTTAAATGCCCTCAATACAGAATTCCTTCTGATCTCACCAACGAGTATCGCACCTACCACCAAAGAATCACTAACTAAGCTAAATCCCTAGAAATATTCTTGGACAATGCCCACTCCATGCAAAATCACATCAGTGCCGCAACCAGAGGAGCCAACTATTAACTACCTACTTTTAGGAAAATAAAACCTCTCCTCCCTATGGCAGATCTCAAAACAGTGGTACAAGCACTTGTGATATCCAAACTAGACTATGGTAGTGCAACCCTAGTGGGCCTTCCAAAATCAAACTTGAATTGCCAAAGGCTACCTTGAACGCGGTTGCAAGGCTCATCACAGGCTCAAAAACAAAAAAGAGATCATATCACCCTCGACCTTCAATCACTAAAATGGCTACCATATGAGGCTAGTATCCATCTCAAAATTGCCTGTATGACGCACAAAGCGCTACACAACAACACCCCTTCTTACCTGGCCCAGAAACTTGTCCTATCTGGCAGACACACACCCTCCTACTTAAACCACAAAAATTCAACAACAAAAAACTACAATTGATCCTTTTCCGGGAATGCCCCTACAATCGAAATCTCCCCTCCTCTGGAGATCACATGCAACTCTTCCACTTCCATCTTCAAGAATGAAGTAAAGAAATTCCACTCACCAACAAATTCCTCTCACATTGAAGTGATACCTCCATCACCTCATTTGAGACGTCCACATGCCTATCTAGCACTCCATATTATCACGCCTCTCCACATCACAGAGACCTGAGCTGTTTTCCGTTTCCTAACCCTGACACCGGTTGGGCACCGCTCACACCTGCATTTACAAAAAACTACAATGTGTTCCTGTCTGTCTGCATTTTCTTGCCTATGTAACTACTCCAATTTTAGTTATGTACCTTTATGAATATACGTTATTGTTGTATCATAACCACCTTCCTTAAGATTAGAAAGCACTCTGTCATCTGAAAGGGTCTTGCTCACGCTAAATAAAACACTGAAAATAAAATAAATACATATACATTATAAAAATCTGTTGAATCTGAAAATCCTCCATGGTGTGAAATATATACATTAACCATGACCCTTAATTTCTTAAGAACTACTCAAGGGACGAATCAAAAAAGCACGATTTCTGTACCAATATCTTACTTTCTGCCAAATTTAGTGTACTTCCATTCAGCCGATTTTGCAATATCGCTGTTCAATTCTATGTAAAATTGCATGGGGAAACGCGTTTTGGGGAAAACCCGCATTTTCCTCAGCCCTAGCTTCACAGATCACCCCAAAATTTCCAAGGAACAAGATGAGGGTGATGATGCTATCTTTTTTGGAAAGTTTGGTGACACAATTTATTGTAATTAGTAGAATTAGATAGCACATCACCTGTGAGGGATCCAGGAGCTGTTCATGGGAACGGGCAGATTAAGTGATTTGCCCAGAATCACAGGATGTTGAGCTGAGGCTGGATCACCAGCTCTGGATGGATGGATGGATGGATATATATATATATATTCACTGAAAAAACCATAGGTTTCAGACACGTTATAGTTAGGAATTAGCATTTAAAAAAACGTAGAAATTTACTGAAAAAACCATAGGTTTTAGGGTAAGATATAGTTAGTTGGACATTTCACTCGACACAAAACCATAGAAATTCCCCCGTTATAGTTTGTTCAGCTAACTATAACTCGCGCCCCCGCAATGCACTGCTGATGACGTCACATATTCCATCACTCATGACATGGTCAGTGACATCACTGATGACATCTCAAATGAGGTCACTGATGACATCATCCAGAGACTGTGTGTTTCTGTAAAGTTTAAATATGTTTAATATATAAAGTGAAAGGCGTATTGAAGATTGAGTGGGTTTATAAGTGTCTGAATGGATGATTTATTTAGTGGGTGCGTAACTGAGTCTATAAGTGAGTGATTAAACATATCTTACTGAATGCATGGGTTGGTGAGTAAACTGTGTGAATGCCTATCCATCTGTCTGTTGGTGTGTAAGCGGCTGCATGGGTTTGTGAATAGCTACATGAGTGTGTATATGAGTTATGGATTGGTTGTCTGAGTATCTGTATGGGTGGCTGAGTGTTTGTGTGGGTGGGGTGTGTGTGACTGTGCATAGATGTGTGAGTGGGTGATTCACTGGGTGCATGGTTTCAAGAGTGCATCTGTGATGGAATGCATGGGTGGGTGAGTGTGTGTATGGGTGTGGTAGTGAGTGAATGTATATCGCAGTGGTACATGTGCGAGTAAGTACATATTTAAAAGGCAGTATATATGTGTAAGAGTATTTAAATGGCTATAAGTGAGAGTGTGTGATTGTGAGAGTGGCTGCATGGATAAGTGTGTGGTTGTATCAGTGATTGTATAAGAGCGTAAGAATGTTCTAGTATTTGTATGAGTAAGTGAGCTGGTGTGTGTATAACTGTATAGGTGAGTAAATGGGTGTGTGATTATTTATTTGCATAACTGACTAGATGTGTGAGTACCTCTCTGGATGAGTGGCGGTGTGTGAGTGTCTATATAGGTGTATGAGTGCATATAAGATAGTCCTGTACTGAGTGACCATAAGTATGATTGACTGTATGGATGAGTGAGTGGATGTGTGTGCAGACCTAAGAATCAGCGAGTGGGTATGTAGTTATTGGTGTTGGAGTGTCAATGGTTTTGAGAATGGCCGTCTGTAATTTAGAGTGGGTGTATCAAAGGTTATATTAGGGTGTGAGAAGATGCATCAATTTATCACATGGATGATGTCATCAGTGATGTCATTTGAGATGTCATCAGTGATGTCACTGACCATGTCATCAGTGATGTAATATGTGATGTGATCAGCAGTGCATTGCGGGGGTGCGAGTTATAGTTAGCTGAACTAACTATAACGGTGGAATTTCTATGGTTTTGTATGAGTGAAATGTCCAACTAACTATAACTTACCCTAAAACCTATGGTTTTTTCAGTTAATTTCAAAGGTTTTTTAAATGCTAATTTCTAACAATGCATACAGAGGTAGGACATGTGAAGAAAGAAGAAAAAAAAGCACAGAAAGATTCAAAAGAAATGCCGAAAGAAGTCCACAAAGACGAAGAAAAGTGCATGAAGAAGGAAGACGTGCAGAAAGAACCGACAGAGGAGCAGAAAGAGGCCTTGTTCCAAAATCATCCTGTGCCCACAACTTTTTAAGACGGGTTCTGGTGGTAACTGACTGACTAACCAGGCCTAGAGCCAGCGCTATGCTAAAAGAGACTTAAAATACAGTGAATACACCTACATACACAAGGGAACACTATGCGTTGGAGTACCCCTGTGATTAGCATGACCTCCTCTGTAAGTCACTAGTACATAATAGGGGAGGGGGATTAAAACTACCTCTTAAAACACCCCACGGGGCACGTTTGCACAGTGCTGAAGGGAGGGGGGGCCTGAGGTGACATGTGTGCAAACACGCCCTGTGGCCGTTTTAAGTTGGGAGATTAAGTCCCCTTGAATCCTGAGGGTCCCTGTGGTCCAACTAGCCCACCAGGTACCTCCAGTAAGCGCCACAGAGCTGCGTTGCACAGAGGTGTAAAAAGGGGCAGAGCCTGGACCACCTCTCTGCAACGAAGCCCTGTGGCGTTTACTGGAGGTACCTCGTAACATTCTTTTCCCAATAACTTTGGTGCCGGATGACGAATCTTCGCAAAAGTTTCAAAACTGGTGGGGCGCTCTGGTCAGCTCCTATCCTGAAAGTTTTGGGGTGATTCGTTAAGTGGGGGCCGAGAAAAAAAGGGGGGTCCCAAAACGTGTTTTCTCCATGTTAATTTCCATAGGAAATTTTGAGACAGGCTACAGCCCGAACTGCTGAACGGAGTTATAGTTAGCTGAACTAACTATAACGGTGGAATATCTATAGGTTTGTAAGATTGAAATGTCCAGCTAACTATAACGTCCCTGTAACCTATGGTTTTTTCAGTGAAAAAAAAAAAAATATATATATATATATATATATATATATATATATATATATATACACATACAGATATATATATATATTCACAGAAAATTCCATAGGTTTCAGGGGTGTTATAGTTAGCTGGCCATTTCACTCGTACAAAACCATAGAAATTCCTCCGTTATAGTTAGTTCTGCTAACTATAACTCGCGCGCCCGCAATGCACTGCTGATGATGTCACATATTGCACCATTCATGACATGGTCAGTGACATCACTGATGACATCTCAAATGACATCACTGATGACATCATCCAGTGAATGTGATTTAGTTTGAAATTTAAATATGTATTATATATATATATATATATATATATATATATATATATATATATATATATATATATATATATACACCAATCTGTATTGAAGATTGAGTGGATATATAACTGTCTAGATGGAGGATTTAGTAGCTGTCTGACTGTCTGTTTAAGTGAGTAATTAAACGTGTCTCACTTAATACATGGATTAGTAACTAAACTATGTGAATGTGTGCAGCACTGTCTCTAATGTTGTATAACATGCTGCATCAGTTGGTCACTAACTACATGAGTGCGTATATTAGTTGTTGATTAGTTGGGTGAGTATTTGTATGGGACACTGAGTTTGTGTGTGGTTGGATGGGGTGTGTGTAACTCTATGCATAGATGTGGAAATGGTTGATTGACCAGGTGTATAGGTTTAAGAGTGCATGTGGAAACAGTTGTTTGGGTGACTGAGTGTTTTAGTTGTACATCTTCAACAAAGTAAAAAACATAAAAGGCATTGTATGTGAGAGGTGGTGTATATAAATAAGTATGTGTAAGAGTCAGTGATTGTGAGAGTAACTATATGAATGAGTGTATAATTGTAATGGTGCTTTTTTAACATATTAACTATGAGTTACTATGTGTCTGAAAAAATGAGGTGTTGTTGGATAATTGTGTAAGTGAGTGAAGTGAGTAAATGTAAGTGCGATTAATTTTTTTCAGGAGTGAGTAGGATGACTGCATAACCGACTAAGATGACTGCTGATGTGTCAATGTCTATATATGTGTATAAGTGCATTTGATAGTGTTCTATTAATTAGTGACTGCATGTATAAATGATTCTGTTGTTGAATGGGTAGTTGTGTGTGTAGACTTAGGAATCAGTGAGTGGGTATGTAGTAACTGGTATTGGTGTGTCAATGGTTTCAAATATGGTACTCTGCATTTTACAGTGAGTGATGAAAGGTTATACTAGTGTATGATGAGGTGTATCATAGTCACGTGGATGATGTCATCAGGGATGTCACTGACCATGTCATGAATGATGCAATATGTGACATCATCAGCAGTGCATTGCGGGCGCGCGAGTTATAGTTAGCAGAACTAACTATAACGGAGGAATTTCTATGGTTTTGTACGAGTGAAATGGCCAGCTAACTATAACACCCCTGAAACCTATGGTTTTTTCTGAGAATTTCTAAGGTTTTTTAAATGCTAATTTCTAACTATAATGTCTCTGAAACCTATGTTTTTTCAGTGAATTTCAAAGCTTTTTTAAGTGCTAATTTCTAACTATAACGTCTCTGAAACCTATGTTTTTTTCAGTGAATTTCAAATGCAAATTTTTAAGTGTGATAGTAGTTATACCTATTTTTTTTGTACTGATTTTCAACAGCTTTGTAACTGTTTATTTATAAATATTTTATTCATTAAATAACATTATATATTTTTCTGAAAAAATAAAAAGTGAAATATTGATTTTCTTGTTTTCATTTTTTATTTAAATATATTACACATCACGGTGGGTGCGCGTATTCTAGCCGCCATTTTAGAAAAGTCATGAAGGATCCGCGTATGGTGTGCGACGGCTGCGTGTTTTTCAGTTACATCATATACATTTAATATCACGCGATGTGCGTGATTGGTATGCGACCAGTCCGCGACTCCTGCTCCGGCGCATTCGCGACACATGCGCTTTACGGTATGAGATGTTTGCGAGGTTGCGGGTCCTGCGTGACATCATATACGTGCTGGGGCGCGCTGGCTGCGTGACTCCCGCAAAAAACTTTTATGTTCCAAAATGATATGTATGTGTCTTTAATATACATATTAGGGCAAGAGATTATGTAAGATATTTATAAAAATAATATATTTGTACTTATAATAAACTTATATTATTTTTAAATATATTTTCGCGAAGTCGGGTGCGTGCATAGTGAGTGCAGAAAACGAGGTTAGCAGAGCTGCTGTAGAGCCAGAGAACCAGGTCAGCAGAGCTGCTCTAGAGCCTAAGAACTAGGTCAGCAGAGCTGCTCTAGAGCCAGAGAACCAAGTCAGCAGAGCTGTTGTAGAGCCAGAGAAACCAGGTCGGCAGAGCTGCTTTAGAGGGAGAGAACCAGGTCAGCAGAACTGCTTTAGAGCCAGAGAACCAGGCCAGCAGAGCTGCTTTAGAGCCAGAGAACCAAGTCAGCAGAGCTGCTTTAGAGCCAGAGAACCAGGTCAGCAGAGCTGGTCTAGAGCCAGAGAACCAGGTCAGCAGAGCTGCTCTAGAGCCAGAGAACCAGGTCAGCAGAGCTGCTTTAGAGCCAGAGAAACCAGGTCAGCAGAGCTGCTGTAGAGCCAGAGAAACCAGGTCAGTAGAGCTGCTTTACAGGTAGAGAACCAGGTCAGCAGACCTGGTCTAGAGGGAGAGAACCAGGTCAGCAGAGCTGCTCTAGAGCCAGAGAACCAGATCAGAAGAGCTGCTCTGTAGCCTAAGAACTAGGTCAGCAGAGCTGCTCTAGAGCCAGAGAACCAGGTCAGCAGACCTGCTGTAGAGCCAGAGAAACCAGGTCAGCAGAGCTGCTCTGTAGCCTAAGAACTAGGTCAGCAGAGCTGCTCTAGAGCCAGAGAACCAGGTCAGCAGACCTGCTGTAGAGCCAGAGAAACCAGGTCAGCAGAGCTGTTTTAGAGAGAGAGAGAACCAGGTCAGCAGAGCTGCTTTAGAGCCAGAGAACCAGGCCAGCAGAGCTGCTCTAGCTGACACTGACTGACTGACTGACAGACTGACACTGACTGACATTGACTGACACTCACTGACTACTCTCTCTCTACTACTCTCTCTCTACTAATCACTCTCTACTACTCTCTACTACTCTACTGCTCTCTACTACTCACTCTCTACTACTCACTCTCTACTCCTCACTTGCTACTCACTCTCTACTACTCTCCTACTCGCTCTCTATTACTCACTCTACTACTCACTTGCTACTACCCTCTACTACTCACTCTACTACTCTCTCTCTACTACTCACTCTCTACTTTCTACTACTCTCTACCACTCACTCTCTACTACTCACTCTCTACTACTCTCTACTACTCTCTACTACTCACTCGCTACTTCTCTCTACTACTCTCTCTCTACTACTTTCTACTATTTACTCTCTGCTACTCACTCTCTACTACTCTCAACTACTCTCTACTACTCTACTACTCACTCCCTACTACTCTCTCTCTACTATTCACTCTCTACTACTCGCTCTCCACTACTCTCTAATACTCACTCTCTACTACCCTACTACTACTCACTCTCTACTACTCACTCTCTACTACTCACTCTCTACTACTCTACTACTACCAACCCTCTACTAATCTCTACTACTCACTCTTCTACTCTCTCCTACTCTCTACCACTCACTCTCTACTAGTCTACTACTCACTCTGTACTACTCACTCTCTACTATTCTCTACTACTCGCTCTCTACTACTTCCTACTGCTCACTCTCCAATGCTCACTCTACTACTCTCTACTACTCTACTACTCTCTCTTACTCTCTCTACTTCTCACTCTCTACTACTCTCTCTACTACTCACTCTCTAATACTCTCTACTACTCACTCTGTACTACACACTCTACTACTTGCTCTCTACTGCTCGCTCTCTACTACTTTCTAGTACTCGCTCTACTACTCACTCTCCACTACTCTCTACTACTCTCTCTCTACTACTCTCTCTCTACTACTCTCTCTCTCTCTCTACTTCTCACCCTCTACTACTCTCTCTACTACTCACTCTACTACACACTCTCTACTACTTGCTCTCTACTACTCGCACTCTACTACTTTCTAGTACTCACTCTACTACTCACTCTCTACTACTCACTCTCTACTACTCACTCTCTACTACTCACTCTCTACTACTCACTCTCTACTACTCACTCTCCACTACTCACTCTCCACTACTCTACTACTCTCTACTACTCTCTCTCTTCTACTCACTCTCTACTACTCACTCTCTACTGCTCTCTACTACTCACTCTCTACTACTCTCTAATACTCTCTCTGCTACTCAGTCTCTACTACTCACTCTCTACTACTCTCTCTACTACTCACTCTCTAATACTCACTATCTACTACTCACTCTACTACTCACACTCTGCTACTCTCTCTACTCTCAGTTCAGTAATTCTTTATTCGGTGGTTAAAAACCATCATAAAAGAGTACACATTATATACAGTTAAAAAAAGTATTAAATCATCATGCAAGAACATTGACTGAATCTATATACATAAAAAATAATTCATTATTCACATCGAATCCACTTTGGTAGCTTAATGGGAATAGCGGGTGGGGAGTACTGCCCGGTTCACAAATGATTCTAACCTCTGGTTACCCTTAATCTTAGTGCAAATTTCAGGAAACTTATGACAGAACACAGTGTTAACGGGTCACTAGCCCTTTGTAGGAAGGTCAATGCCTCTTTGGCTCGAGTAAACCTGGCTTTTTTAAAATTTCCTTTAAAAATCTACGTCTTGGTGTTGCATAAAAAGGACATAGGAGTACAAAGTGAAGGGTGTCCTGCGGAGACCTATTGTCGCAGCCGCAGGCACCCTTCTGCTCAATTAAATGGCTAAAACCAGCTGGGTCAGCTAACAAATATGATAAAAAATTGAGCCTAAAACGTGACATTAAAAACCTTTCTTGGGCATTATACATAACACAAAGATACGGTTCCATCCCTTCAGTGGTTTCAAGCCTACTGTAAGCACTCACTGATCGTTTGGCACCTTCCACTGTGGTTCTAGCAGACGATCTTTGGTCCAGGAAAATTCTCTTGAGTTTAAGCTTATCCTGTGGTGTGATCATTGAAGGGTTTGAGTAAAACTCCTTGCAGCCTATATTGTCCAGGCTAGTTTTTACGTAGTTAAGCCATGGGATATTCAGGCTTCTATCTCTTCCAAGGCAATCTTTTAGGATCTGCCTACTCAACGCAGCTCCAGGGTTTGTCCAAGTTTTGAGCCAGGCCAGAATTGGTCTAAATTTTATCATATCCTCTATGTAAGGTCTTCCTAATTCTCTGTGTACTATGACAGCTGGAGTACAATTAGGGACTTTCAGTATTGAACGAAAACATTTGTTTTCCTCCCTTTGCAGTGAGTCAAGATTTATAAAACCCCACACTTCTGAGCCGTACATGGCTTTGGAACAACACATTGAGCCATAAAGGTTCATTGTTTGTTCCGGACACCAACGGCCAACTCTCCTCCCGTAACCCGCTATGGCTCCAGTTGAGGCCACCAATTTCCCACACCTTTCCTGTACCAAAGGGGTAAATTTCAGTGACTCATCAAAGAGCAAGCCTAGGTACGAGAAAGATTGCACCCTTTCTAGTGTGTGATTTCCAATTCTATATGGGAAGCTGGTCCGTGGATTGTGACCTGCCGTCATTACATAAGATTTTTTTAAATTGACAGACAGATCTAGCACATCCATGAATTTGACAAACCCGTCAATTAGAGTCTGCAAGCTTTTGGGGGTTCGCGCCAAGAGAACCGCATCGTCTGCATACAGTAGCACCGGGATGTTACGTGTCCCCACCCTTGGGCAATCTATTTTTAAGTTGGTCAGGGACTGTTCTAAATTGTTGATGTATAACGAGAATAAGAAAGGGGCAAGTATGCAACCCTGCCTCACCCCACTTGTGCACCTAAAAGACTCAGTCAACCCCCCTTCCTTATTGTAGCGTACTCTGGGATAGGTCTCTCTGTGCAATTCCCTCAGAGTACAGATTAGACCTGGATCAATTCCCAGGTGATTCATCATATCCCAAAGCTTGTTCCTATTAACGTGGTCGAATGCAGCAGCCAAGTCCATGAACCCCAGGTAAATGGCTTCGTTGCTGGTTTTAATATACTTTGCGACCAACATATAGAGGTTCAAGCATTGGTCACTGGTAGACCTTCCGATCCTAAAACCGTACTGAACGTCCGAGATAATATTATTATCCTCGGCCCATTCAGTCAGGCGATTCAGTATTGCTCTTCCTAGGATTTTAGCTGTAACGTCTATCAGAGAGATTGGACGATAACATTGGGGGTTATCTCTGTTGCCCTTTTTAAAAATAGGAACTATAGTAGCCAACGACCAGGAACGGGGCAGACCAACCCTAATGGCCGCATTTATGACTCTGGTTAAAATGGGGGCCCATAACTCCACATTACTCAAAAACAAGTCCGGTGGGGTCCCATCTGGGCCCGGGGCTTTATTTTTAGTTAGTCCCTCAATGCCCATAACAATTTCTTCTAAGGTGAACTCCAGTACCTGTCCCTGAGTAACCACCCCCATCTCCTCTGACCGGTCTTCTTCCCCATGGTTGTACAGGCCCTCAAAGTGGGCGGTCCACTGCTCCGGCACGATGTTTGTGCCAATCTCAGGGGCGTTGTTATCTTGAAAACAAGGGGTATTTACTAGTCTCCAAAATGCCGTGATATCCCTTTTTTCGGAGGCCTCCCTCAAGGCCGCCCATGCTTCCCCCTGCAGTGCTGCTTTCCTTCTCTTCAGTTCCTTCCTATATTTTAGTCTACACGTGGTGACTTTTGCTGTGTCCCTAGGTTTACTGCTAAGAGCTTTTTTTAGCTCCCTCAAGGCTCGTGTGCAGTCCCCATCGAACCATCTCGGTGTATTCGAGTTGGTTTTCTTTGGGGCCTTGGTCCACAATAGCCCCTCCACCAGGCTTGTTATTTGGCCAAATGCGTTTGTTAATCGAGCCCCTACAACAGAGAGATCTAAGCACTCATCAATGAGTGATTTACCTTTTTCCATTAAGGACCGGTAAAATCTTTCCCCGTCTAATTTCGCACACCTAAGTCTTCTACCTTGGTCCGTCACTCTCTCGGTAATACCCCCAGCTGAATTGATTTTTTGTTTCGCCAGGTACAAAAACACCATTACCAAGGGATTGTGGTCACTGAAGGGGCACCACTCAATTCCTACTTCAGTGATCCGGTTCTTTAAGCACCTGGAAGCAAGAATATAATCTATGTAGGAAGAGCACCCTCTCCCTTTAAAAGTGGGAGGGAGTGTGCCATCTGGCCCCAGTGGTATCATATCAACCGTGTGTTCCAGGTCATAAGATTGAAGGAGCTTGCCCAGGTCTGTACCACTCGATGAGTGAATAAAATGAGGACCTTTTTTCACTGGGCATTGTGACCAATTCACATTAATCGGAAACAGCAGGGGGCATAAGTGGCAGTTCAAATCACCCCCTACTAATATCGATGAGGCCTGGGCCCCGTTAACAGTCTGGAATCTAATTCCCCAAAAATTGGAATATCATCTCCGGGAAGACCTGGGTTATACACATTAAACAACACGAGCCTTAACCCTTTACTCCTAAACCTCAGAGCCTGGATGTTCCATGAGAACCAGTCCACACTGGTCCATTTGCCTTGTATATTTAAATCTACATACATGGACAATCCTCCCTTGGCTCTACCTGAGGTGGTTTTCTGTGTTGGGATGAAAAAACATTTATACATTATACACTCTCTACTCTCTATTACTTGCTCTCTACTCTCTACCTCTCTACCTCTCTCTATACTACTCTCTACCTCTACACCTCTACCTCTCTCTACACGCACACATATGCACATATATATATGCATATATATGCATATGCATTTATATACATGTATGTGTATATATATATATATACATACATATATATACAATCTGCATATCTATATAAATACAAATATAAATGCATGCATACATATAATATATGCATGTTATGTACATGAAAGTTTGAAAAACACTAATAAAAGCAAAGCTAAAAAGCCACCTAATTACAAACAGAATTGCTTTAACTTAAACGAGGGCGAGACCTATTGCATTTTCAATGCTTGTTTACTTTGGGTCCACCAAGAAGGCATTCAGATGTGTCACACATTTGCCTTAAATTCTGAATGGTAGCACTCTAGTTGCTCATTAGATCACTGTAGTAAAGCTACTGCTCACCAGGGAAGTCTGCTGCTGGTATTCAAAGTGCATGTTTCAGTCTGCATGTCAGAATCTTTTAATGAAATAGAAGAGGATTTGAGAAGTCAAAATGCGCCCTATTTTTTCTTTCTGCAGCACTAATCATAATTTCTATGGCAAAATGAACTCCCTCATTTTGTTCCTTTGCAAATTAAATGTTTTAAGTGTTACCACTTTATTCCAATCAAGGCGGCTTCAGGTGTGCCATACTTTTGTCATAAGTAAGACTGTTAGCGCTCTAGTTGTTCTTTGGAACACTCTGGGAACCTGCAGTAGAACACAAAGGAATCAACTGACAGTCTCTGCCCTTGTTGGATGTACATGTTTTACTGAGAACGTCAGACTTCATTCTCACATGACTGAGAAAGATAATGTGAATTTACAGAAAATATGCTCTCAGTTTAGCTTATAGATTACCTTCCAAACCTCTGTGGAAAAAGCATGAGAAAATAGTTTTCGCTCAAACATGATTGATGATATCCCACCAGATGGCTTTTTCACATGGTAAAATCACCTTAGAACATACCACAATTCCTAAAATGAGTATGGTACCATCAACAAATGATTTATAATGTAACTAAAGTCTTAAAACCTTCTATTAACTGCAATGCTTTTTAATGAGGTGCTATCATGTATATTGGTCCCAAGATGGCTGCCAACACTTCTTAGATGAAGTGCTGACAGCCAATCAGATCTCACGATGAGATGTGTGGTTAGGCTCCGCCCAGATATATATGTGATTTTACTTTTGATTTTCTCAGGAACTACTGAACGGATTTACACCATTTAAGCAAAAGGCACTACTCTGAACCAAGGTCTACCTTTCTGCCAAATTTGGTGTAATTCCGTTCAGCAGTTCGGGCTGTAGCTGCAGCTAAAGGTCCTACGGAAAATTGCACGGGGAAAACACATTTTGGGACCCCCCTTTTTTCTCAGCCCCCGCTACACGAATCATCCCGAGACTTTCAGGATAGGAGCGGACCGGAGCTGGCCAAAAGTTTTGAAAAAAATTTCACAGGTCAACGCCACTACTGCATCCTGCTTCCGCACCCTAGAGATGCTGAGGAAGATCTTCAAATGGCTCCCAAGCAACACTAGAAAAACTGCCACTCAAGCCCTAGTCACCAGCAAGTTGGAGTATAGGAACACCGTCAATGCCATGAACACCAGGCAACTCATTAGAAGACTACAAACCATCCCGATCTCAGCAGCCAAACTCATCCTCAACCTCCCAGAGGACTCACATCACACCACACCTCAGAGAGCCCCACTTGCTCCCGAAACCCAAACGCACTAAATTCAAACTCCTCACATACACATTCAAGGCACTACACAACTCAGGCCCGACCTCCCTGAACAGTCAAATCTCCTTCTACCAACCACCTAGACAACTCCGCTCCGCAAGATCAGGAGAATGGGTGATCTCTTACATCACTTTTAAAGGGTGAAACAGCCTTCCACTCCACATCAGAGCCTCCTCCTCTCTTCATGAATTCCACAAGAAGCTGAAGACTCTGCTTCTCAATTAACCAATCTACAACAGGCAAGGCTAGGCATACACAGCTGAACAGCACAAGCGACGCCTGGGACATATTGTTTGGGGTCAAGGGCAACAAGCTTTCATGTGTACTTTGTCCTCAGGGCAAGTAGGGCCAACCCCCTACAGCACAAACCCTTTGGCTGCTAGTTTACAGTACCACAATACGGTTCAGAGAAAGGCATTGCCTGCAGTTAAAGTAATATTTGTGTCCAAGTGTTAATGCTGTTCAAACTTGTATTTATGGTTCATTAATACAAAGCCTTTATTATTAGGGTGAGCGCTCTAAGTAAATGTTGTAAGCTCAGACTGCACTACTGACAGCGGTTCTAGTACAAAAATGTGTACACATGTTTTCAATGTTTAACAATATGAGGCTAAATATAATGCTCCCAGAATGCTCTGATTAGATGCAAATATTTGCGTAAACTTACAAGCAAGATTGAGGATTCTTTGCTTTCAAAATAAAATGTTTACATAAAAAAGGCAAAAACATTGCGCTGTCAAATTTTAGGTACCATCCATCTCTTTGCAGCATCATTTAGTAAAATGTGTTGATGTATGATAGTATTTCCTAAAAATATTCATAATAGAAAATCAGTGTAAGTAGTTTTAATAAGATTATGGGTAACATAAAAATAAACAAGCATTGGTAAAGCCAGTAGGTCTGAAATTGTTAGTCTGCCTATTGGTTTTGCCAATGCGTGACTTGTTTTGGCATGGTTTTTGTAAAACCGTATTAGTGTCAGAGCTGCTGGGCCCTCACCATTATAACAAACATTGGCAAACAAAAATAGTTTTGGACTCAAAAGGCACACATTGCCACAGTAGTTCCTGGCACTGAACAAATGAGTGTGTATCGATATGCTCCTTGTGAAAGAACAGAATGCCGTCACTCACAGTGAAGCTAGCTGATAGACAGACAGAATTTTAATAACCACAACAGGTCATAGGTAACACCAGACGACCTAATTAGGGGACCAATTATTAAATAAAGTCTCAAAAGTGCACCCATGTCCTTGCATTACGTACAGATATATAGCTTTCAGGAATTAACAAGACTTTACAGAAGCAAGCCAAGAAATAGTACTCCTAGAAAATATCTGTGAACTGCATTTTAGCATGAAGGAATATGCAGGTGTAGATTTGCTCATGCAAAAACCTGAGTCTTTGCAAGTTCACTTTCCCTCCAACCACTTTTTTCCCAACCCTGGAAAAAGTTTTATGTCTGCCATTGTCAGGAATACATTTCCAGCCTTTCTCAGTATGGGAAAAAATTAGAGAAGAGTTGGTGAAAACCCTTAAAACATGTAAGTTAATAGGCTTGCACAGACACACACGGGCATTCCAAATCTGGAACTGGTGCTTACCATTACCGTCAGCCCCAGTCTGTAGATCTGCGTAAATGTGGCAACATAAGGGAATTGCTAGCATTCAAACCCTACTATGGAAGGAGTCCTGGCATAATCACAGAGGTTATTTCAGAGCTCTTATACAGTGAGATTGCTGCCATAATTTGTCGCTGCATTACATGGTACAAAAGGGACAAGTGGATTTTGTTACAGGACAAGTAGATTTATGAGGCAACCTGCCCCATGGACAAGTACATATTTTATTAAATTCCACACCCCTGAATTACCATAACATATGTTGCCGACTAGCTGATGACCATGCGTTTTGTAACCAGTGACTGATGGATAGATATTATATGGCTGACAACGGGAAGGGATTATTTCCACGACACACATTATATAGCACAGTAACTAATGAATAGGGCATTGTGTTCAGAGAAATCTATGGTCAAGTATTTTGTTACTAACAACAGCTGGTAGAAAGAGAAGCTAATGTACTTGTTTTCAAAAAAGGTGAACCAGAGAGGCATTTGTATTTATATATTCTTGTTTCCAACTTTATTTGTGGTTAATTAAAATTGGCACAATCATCATTGCTGTAGAAAAGTAGGATCAGCTTCTTATGGTTACCCCCACTTTCTACTTGATGTTACACTTTTGTGAGTAGTCTGACTGGGATCCTGCTAATCAGGACCCCAGTCTATCTGCTTTCTCTCTAAAAATGTAATGCATGTACTTAGGTACACTCCAGATTGGATACTGGGGTACCCTTGTCAGTCCCTAGTAGATGGTACACATGTACCCTAGGCATAGGTACCCCAGAGGCCTCCCATGGGCTGAAGCATATATTATGCCACCCATGAGAGGCCATGCAAAATGGAACCACAGGCCTGTCATTGCAGCATGTGTAAGATGGTGCATGCACCACTTACTTTAGATATAGGTTTACTATATCTATAGGTCACTACACTTAAAACCTATCAGTCACCCCTCTAGCAGGCCTTGACAATCCTGAAGGCAGGGTGCTGGATTTTACATGAGAGGGTGCCCCTGCATGAGCAGAGCACCCCTGCAGCCTTCAGACACCATTCCTCCAGGTTGTCTGTGATGCAGCCAGACATATAGGTAGAGGTGCATTATATGCGCGAGTAAAATGCTATCTCGAAAACGGCTGCAAGAAAACATGTGGTGTTTGGTATCAAAGACCTTGGAATCATACCTCCACACCAGTAACCAGTGTGGGCGGTATGATTCCACCCTTCTGAAGTGAGCTTTGTGGGGTCCCTGGTCTACCCGGTACCAGCCTTCTCGACCCGGGTAGCACAAAATGGTTGCTGCCGACCAGAAACACATTTCTGCCCTCCTGCTGCTGAGCCAAGCCCGAGCAAGGGAAGGCAGGACAATGGGCATCCTGTCACAGGGAGGTGTGACCACCTCCAAGACAGGATTTAGTGTATTGGGGTTGAGTAGGTGCACTTCCAAAGTGCCTGAATGTCTGCATCTGGGGCACACATGGTGTCCTTGTGCATAGTCCAGTTCAACCACGTCCTGGGAGCCAGTGGCTCCTGCTCTGGCGTGAAACTGGACAAAGGACAGGGGAGTAACCTCCCCATTGTCCAGATCCTCCCCTGGGAGGGTCCCGTGAATCTGTCCAACCCTCTCCCATGGGTACTTAAGGGCTTACCTGACTGTAGGTCCCTAGATTCGACATGGACAAAATTCTGAACCAGAAACCACTAAGCTTCAACCGTCTGGACACTCAGGACTTCGACTGGTCCCAACTTCATCTCCCTCTTCCTCCAAAACATTGTCTGTTCTTGTGCACTGTACAGGCTCCGTGCAGCACCTGTGGAGCATCAAGGACAATTGAAGTATCTGAGGTGAAGGACTCACTCCCATGCATTCGCAGGCACCGTAACGCAACTGACCGGTCTGCTGATCCTGAACTCCAGCAGACTTCGAAGGCGCCAGCAAAACAGGAGGTGGGTTCCTACGTTCCTGCAGGTTGAGCTGCCCTCTCACCAAGTCTGAGGCCAGTATCACCCGTTGTCGTGTATTACCCATGCAGGACCTAACAATATACTACTTTTTGTTCAGTAACTCGTGCTCACTGTTTTGGTCTCAGAGAGTTACACAGAAGAAACAGTCGGGCGTGTTACAATAATAGTTCATTGCACAGTTGTTCTTCTAGTGTAAAGTATATGTGCTGCAACAACCGTTAGACAGTAGCAGATATATATGATCAGCAGTACAGTGAATATAAAAGGATAGTACAGATCTACCATCTTGCAATAAGTATGAATAAGTTCAGGAATATAAAATGCAGGATAAAAGTGCGCGTACTCCTACGATGCCTATCTAGATGTACCTAACTGTACCTAGCATGTGAGTAGGTGTGAGGCCAATAATCCCTCTAGGTTTAGTCTTACCCCATTACCTGAAGTGAGAGAGTGTGGGACCCCGTCCTGGTCTCGAGTTGGACACCCCGCAAGGGATGTGTTAGACCGCGGTCAGCTGGAGCGTCTGCATGTAGGAGCCTCAACGTCTCTGGTCAGTGTGTCGGCCTAGAAGTCCTGGTTCCCTCTGACTAATATTAGCAAGAGGTTGTATTAATACAGAAAAGTATCTAGGGTTCATTTGCCCTTGTTTCTTGTATTTAGCCATTGTTGGGTTTGGGGATAACGTATGGGATGAACCTTGTACGTAGATATTATGCAGGTGGATGTAGCCTCTGCCTGGTTTCCAAGAACCCTTATGAATAATCATTCAAACTGTGTCAGTCTTAAGATGAAGTCATAGAATGGTATTGTGCAGGGAAACCCTCCTTCTGCGCCCAGGACTAGAACTAGGTAAAGGTTCAATCCTAGAGGCTCTTTACTGTGTAGTATTAGGGAGGCAATGTAGGTGAAGGTGTATGATATTACCTGGGCCTATATTAGGGTACCTATATGAAACGTAACATCGTGGGGGCCGCATAACCCGAACCCTGTGCACCGCGTATTTTTGCAAGTGCATATGCTTATTGGCGTTCCCCAACTAAGTGCATTGGGCTATCGATAGCCCCAACCTCTGAGCACATTTCATACAAAGGACTCCGGCCTCCTCGCACTCTGTGCCCTGCAAGCTGTTACTTTGTGAAACTGCTATGGTCCACTCGCGACTCCTATGCCTCCGGCCTGTGGGTCCATTTGACGGACAACACTGCTTTTCTTGGGCTCCCCTGGTTTCTCCAGGCTTGCCCTGACTCCCCTTGCTGTGATGAGTCTCCTGGTCCTTACTGCGCCAGACCGTGCCCTTCCTCGACCTTCTTCGTGGGTTGCCGCTGCCACGGCTTGTTAGTGCTCCCACCGTACACCGACCACTCAGCACTCTATATTCGCGTGGGACAGCTCGTATCCAGCTCCTGGTCATCCTCGGCATCTCCTGGTCAGTGTGGCTACAGAGTCCAGGTCTCCCACTTCACACCCGACATCGATGGGCATTCGACTACCGAGCCCCTGGTCACGCCTGTGTGACCCAGACTCTGTCCCCTCTGATTTCAGGTTCCTTTAGTCAAGAATCCACCTGCGGGTTCCACCGGACACTTTCCTCCTGTCCAGCAGTGGCATTATTTTTAGATTGACAACGGTTTCCGACGCCACTTCAGCCCTATGCACCCGGCTTCCCTAGGATAAGTAACTCTGGTACTTCAGTATCCACGGGTCGGGTGGCTCTCCAACTGTCTAGGTTCCAAAGGGTTTCTTCGTAATCCACTGGGAAGGCTCCTTAAACTTTAAAACTGCAACCACAACTCTCCCATTGAATTGGATGTAGCACGCAGTCGTGTTCTCACACTGCACCAGTCCTCCGTGGGGTCCTCCCTTACTCACCTTGGGTGGTTCCTTGGGGTCCCAGCGATTCTACAACCTATATACACTGTCTTGACTCGAGCCGTGGTTCTTATACCACTATTTTAGTATATGGTTTGGTCTCCCCAGGAGCCCACTGCGTATTAGTGCTACTTACGATTGTTTCTGTGCTACAGTATTGTGTGCTTTGTGTTTATCTGCGTATAGCAGATACTGGGAGATATGTAAGGTGTGTTATAACAATAAATACATATTTGTATAACCACTGTGTTGTTCTCCTTTCATTTAACCAATACAATAAGGTTGCATTCTGGTAAAACAAGCTGCTTAACATTCCTTCAAGACTAAGACTGAAGGCTGCTCTCCACAGCTACCACTTGGATAGCTTTCTAAGGTTATCTTTGACCTTTTAAATCACCAGACGGGTTGTTTGGACTGGTGCAAGGTGCCCACTTTAATTAGTTGACAGCATATGCCAGGCCAACTTCTTACAATTGCAGTAAACACAAAGCTAAAAACACTCACTATCATTTATTATTATTCTCAATGTGCAAGATGCAAATATAAAACAGCAACAATATAATTCTGCACAAATCAGTGCACAAAATTAGGACAGCTGCTGAATATCCATGAAAACAGATCCCATCAAACAAACTAGGCTTCAAAGCAGAGCTAAACCAAGTCGAACATACTGTGTTTAGTTCTGCTCTAAAAATGGAGCTCGATCTTTTGCTATATCTAAACTCCTAAACACTCCATCCCCGAGTAGGGGGCTTAGGATTTTTCACAACCTGGATGAACATTCTTATCCGCTCGTGGTGGAAGACTGACCTTTTGCACGGGGAAACAGCGTTTGGAGGACTGCGAGGCCCAGCAGCCCTCTGCTTCCTGCTGCTGCTGCCTGCCTCTTCCTCCGGACCCGCCCCTGGACACCTGGACATTGCTTTAAAGCTCGCGGCCCCCGCTTCGCGGGAGCCGCTCGTGGTGGAAGACTGACCTTTTGCACGGGGAAACAGCGTTTGGAGGACTGCGAGGCCCAGCAGCCCTCTGCTTCCTGCTGCTGCTGCCTGCCTCTTCCTCCGGACCCGCCCCTGGACACCTGGACATTGCTTTAAAGCTCGCGGCCCCCGCTTCGCGGGAGCCGCTCGTGGTGGAAGACTGACCTTTTGCACGGGGAAACAGCGTTTGGAGGACTGCGAGGCCCAGCAGCCCTCTGCTTCCTGCTGCTGCTGCCTGCCTCTTCCTCCGGACCCGCCCCTGGACACCTGGACATTGCTTTAAAGCTCGCGGCCCCCGCTTCGCGGGAGCCGCTCGTGGTGGAAGATTGACCTTTTGCACGGGGAAACAGCGTTTGGAGGACTGCGAGGCCCAGCAGCCCTCTGCTTCCTGCTGCTGCTGCCTGCCTCTTCCTCCGGACCCGCCCCTGGACACCTGGACATTGCTTTAAAGCTCGCGGCCCCCGCTTCGCGGGAGCCGCTCGTGGTGGAAGACTGACCTTTTGCACGGGGAAACAGCGTTTGGAGGACTGCGAGGCCCAGCAGCCCTCTGCTTCCTGCTGCTGCTGCCTGCCTCTTCCTCCGGACCCGCCCCTGGACACCTGGACATTGCTTTAAAGCTCGCGGCCCCCGCTTCGCGGGTGCCGCTCGTGGTGGAAGACTGACCTTTTGCACGGGGAAACAGCGTTTGGAGGACTGCGAGGCCCAGCAGCCCTCTGCTTCCTGCTGCTGCTGCCTGCCTCTTCCTCCGGACCCGCCCCTTGACGTCACAATATTTTCCAACACACACTGATCCGCAGCGCGGATCGCAGCGCGGGCGAAACCCGGGACAAGGGCGGGCCCTCTTAGGCCCTCAGAGACCGAGTGAGGCCGGGCTGGGCCCGGCTATTGATCAGTTGGTTAAGGTACCACTTGTATTTGTGTGCGCTTATTGCGTAACCACCAAAAAGGCTATTATGGCTGATACCCCTAGTAGTACCAACGAGGAGAAGTCGAAAGTTATGCTAGCTGGCCCTCTGGACACTTATTTTAAAAAGGCGCTAAGAGTGGATGAATTAGTTAATTGTTTGGACAAAAGGAGATCAGAGCGTCGTCGCTCAATAGAAAGCTTGAAGCTTAGGTCTTCTGATAATTTGTTGCTGCAGGTTCCTTCCCGGTCAAGGGATAGTGGTGGTACTGTGGTTGATTCTCCTACACCACCGCGCGATCTCTGTTTGCAAAAGGAATCTGCTCTTATTTCAGCTTCATCACCCTTAGAGTTGCCCTTACAAGAGAAACTTGTTAGCGTTCATCCCGACCCCCCTACAGATGTAACTAGAAGTGTGCAAGCACTTGGTAAACAGGTTAAGAAGGTCACTAAGCCATTCAAGGTGGCTAAGTCATTTGGGCCTCCCCCCATTAAAAGAAGATGCAAGAAAGGGGGAGTCTCAGTTAAACCTAAGTACAACTGTTCTGAGTTTGGGAAGCACGAACTGAAAGGTTTAAACTTATCTAAAGGGCCAGGAGTCGAACCAACAACTACTCCTAACCCTGCTCCTCCATTGACTCCTGATGTTTTAGAACCTGATTTGCCTTCCTTAAATCCAGGCTTTACCCCTGTCGTCCCTTTGTTATCTCCCTCCCCCCCTCCCTCTCCTTCGGTTGTTCGCCAGGATGCCCTGGCCCAGGTGATTAAGTCTCTTATTTCACCACTAATTGAAGGTTTATTAAGAGTGGAGAAAAAACTCATGGACCTGGAAGCGATAATAAGCATAAAAACCATTCCAACAACAGGGCAGGGGAAGGCGGGTTTCGATAGTGTTACCGAAGTTATAGCGGCGGAACCTATTCGCCTCAATCACCTCCCCACTCTACCCCAGGATACGGGTGAGCCGTCTAATATGTTGGCGGTATCTCAGTCTGTGCCTGTGTCTGTCCCGATGTACAAACGAGACGATAAGGAGGGTGGGGGGATTAATCTTGTCCCAATCACTCTGCGGGATAGCAGGGAAGGCCCTAGTAATGGTTTGCTTGCCCCCAAGTACGTGCCACAAGTTGATCTGCCCCCCGAATCTGTACCCCTGGTGGTTGTTCTGACGGGGGTTCCGCC
The DNA here is from genome assembly GCF_964204655.1 of Triturus cristatus. Taxonomy (NCBI): domain Eukaryota; kingdom Metazoa; phylum Chordata; class Amphibia; order Caudata; family Salamandridae; genus Triturus; species Triturus cristatus. The sequence goes on from NC_140587.1 coordinate 507,896,860, forward strand.
TTTACCAGTTGATAAAAGAGAAGGGTTCAGTGAGTTAAAAAACAAAACCATGTTCTGGCTCAATAGTTATAGACCTATCGAGGAGAAATTTAATGGTGAGATTTTACATGTGAGACGTCTCCCTTGGGTGGGCGGTACGACGAAAAACATTGCGGGTGACATCGTGGTAGTAAATTTCAGAGACCCTCGTGTAGTTAAGTATATTTTGGAGTGGCCTCTTGAAATAGGTAGTATTGGCATTGTTCCCCGTGCACTAACCTATTTTTACCCTAGATCATCGGTGTTTCCCCCTTCTGTCCCATCTAAGCATCCCTCCCTATTGCCCATTCCACCAGACACATATAGGCCGAACTACTTATCGGGCCCTTCAAACACCCAACAAATCACTGATCCTTTTGGGTGGCATCACATCCCTCCTAGTTTTAATAGGATCTCTAACAGAGGAGGTGTGAGAGTGAAGCCTTCTAACCCTTTAGTGTTGTCAAACAGGTTTGAAACCTTCTCTAGTCTGGCTGAATGTGATTGAAGATTAAAGCCCCATTGGGGCGGTGGGTGTCCAATAGGATTATCTTGCCTTAAGAACGTTGTTTGTGAGAGGAGTATGGAAGCCCACGGAGCTGTTCCTGTTTCTACAGGACTTACAATTATAAGTGGATTTGCTAGTGGTGGGAACGTATCCACCCCTCTCTCTACCCCCTTGGTTAACAGCACTGTAATCCCCTTGACGATAGACCACCTAGTCCAACCAGAACCCATAGGTATTCAAACCATGCTGGTCATGGATAGGCCTGCAGTATCCCCGTCAGATTTAAAATTGAAAGATAACGAAGGCCTACACCTAGTTTCTTGGAATGTGGCGGGTCTACAAAGAAAGTTGGTGTTGCCTGAATGGAATGTTTTCATCGAGCAATTCGATGTATGTATATTTCGGGAAACATGGAGTGTCCATCCTTTATACAAATCGGGTTACACCACTTTTTTCATACCAGCTCTGAGTAAGGGCAGGGGTAGACCAGCTGGGGGGTTGCATGTATGGATCAAGATCGCTCTGAACCTTAAAATAACCACCCATGTCTCTGGATGTTGTGACATCCAACATATCTCTTTTGAGGGGGGAACTAGTAGGATTGACCTATTTAATGTCTATGCAAGAGGTACCATAGGGGACATAAATTCAAGTACCTTATCCATTTTAGATCAGGCATTAGCAACTTGCCCCCCCACCTCTAAAATTATAGTGGGAGGGGATTTTAATTGTACATTCGAACCACTAGATGGTGACGATCCCTTGGGTATAGAGGAAGTGGATTCCAGATGGGGTATCCCGACCCTGTCTCTGCCCACAATCAAGAAATGGTCACCAAGGGTTATACAGATTAATTCCCTCACTGTAGAACATAACCTCAGGGCTCTTAATGGTAGGACCCCTTCCGACCCTGACGGGGCAATGACCTTTAATAGGTTAAGTAGCCCGTCAAGAATCGATTACATCTTATTAGACGTGGAACTATGGTGTGACCTAGTAGATATGGTGGTGACTCCTTCACAGGATAGTGACCATAACCCCCTATGCATGTCGATAAGATGGGGGAGGCGGAACACCATAGAGAGGATATCGCACCCGAAGTCTACTAAGGAGGTGATACCTTTCCAAGGGAATCGAAGACTCAAGTGGGAGAAGGTTCAGTCGCAGACTCATAATTTGATAAAAATCAGGACGTTTGTTGAAGATCTGAGTATTGAAATGGGAGTGTTTGATCCGGACCTAGCGCCTGCACAGGGCATACTTTTTTCCCAGGCGTATAATAGTTTAACGGAGAAACTTGGGGAATTCTTTCTCCTAAAAGGTAATAATAAGGTCAAGAGTGGTGGCAGGGTTAACAAAAAAACTATATCGAATAGTCCCTGGTACACGGCGAACTGTAAAACTTCAAGAAATGAGATCAGAATTGCCTTGCGTGAAAAGAACCAACTCCGGGTTAGTGTAGCCAGGAAAGATTACGCTAGGGCCTTGGAGCAAGCAAAACGTGTATGGGAAGAACAACACTGGCAAGACCTCAAGACAGCTTCCATAGGAAAGAATTCCTCGCTGTTTTGGGACCTGATCAACAAAGCCAGGTTGAACAGCTCTCGCCCTCTAGATAACCATATAACAGGTCAGCAATGGCACTCCCATTTTTCTTCAATTTATGGTGGGCCAGAAAATTCCAATATCCCTATTGGTTATGCCCCTAGTATTCACCCCAAGCTCCCGGTCAGGGAACCCTTTTCGACAGTTGAGGTGTTGTTAGCTATTAGTCACCTTACTCCTAAGAAAGCAGCAGGCCCAGATGGGATACCTGGTGATCTCCTCATGGAGGCCCCTGAGTTATGGGCTAACCTCATCGCAAAAATAATGAATCTCATCTCCCATGGCTACCCAGTCCCAGCTTCGTGGAAGGGAGCGGAGGTAATCACTGTCTTTAAGAAGGGTGATAGAGATGACCCTGCCAACTATAGACCAATCAGTTTGATTGACGTGCTACAGAAGGTGGTTGGCAGGGTAATTATATCTAGGGTCGGCACCTGGATGGAAGAATTGCATGTGTTGTCACACCTCCAAGCAGGGTTCAGGCAAAAGGTGGGCACGATGGACCAGGTCTTTCGCTTTTCCGCGATCTATTGGAAGTCGGTTACCATCAATAAAGGTAGTTTATACCTGGCTTTCATAGATCTTCGGATGGCCTTTGACCTGGTACCACGTGAGAGGCTGTGGGAGGTTTTGAAGAATATGGGATTTCCTGGCCCCCTCCTAAGTTTAATTGTGCATCTTCATGAAGGGAATTATGCCAGGATCAGGTGGGGTACCCAAGGGGAACTAACCGAAAAGATCCCCGTGAAGAGGGGTGTACGCCAGGGATGTGTCATGGCTCCCACTCTGTTCTCTCTTTTTGTGAATGGAGTGGTGGATTATTTAAGAGAAGAACCGGCTGATGCCCCATCCCTGGCAGGAGTTAAAATCCCCACACTCCTCTTCGCCGACGACACTATTTTAATCTCTAAGTCGCCGTCTGGCTTACAAAAGCTCCTGAACCGATTTAGCGCATTTTGCCTTGATAGAGGTCTTACCATCAATACTCTAAAAACTAAGCTCATGGCTCTAGCACCTTCACCTAGATTTAGAAATAATCTCTTACTTAATGGAGAGCCCTTGGAGCAGGTAGAATCATATGATTATCTGGGCATCAGGGTTAATAGTCGTATGAGCTGGAAGGATCACCTGGCTAAAATGGTGTTAAATTATAAAAGAACATCTGGGGCGGTTATGAGTGAATATCGTAAATCTAAAAGCAAGCCCCTCTCACCGCTCCTAACAATTTACGAAGGCCAAGTTCTCCCGTCCGCTTTATATGGCTCAGAACTGTGGGGGTTTGAAAACACTGTAGAGCTGGACAGGGCTGAAAACAAGTTTCTGAGAGACGCAGTAGCCCTTCCAGTCTCCACTCCCCTATTTCCTCTAAGGGCTGACATGGGCAGGCGCCCCCTTAAGGATATAGTGCGCTTACGCCCATTACTTTTCTGGGTTCGTCTGCGCAGGACAAGGGAGCTCCTGGATTATGCTGCCGCCCTAGATGAATTAATCCAGCTAAACACCAATAATAGGGTTAAGTGGCTGAGCAACTTGAAGCGGTTGGTGGTGCTCCTGGGTTTGAGCGACTCATGGGCAAACCAATCACCTCCGCCTAAGATGGTGATTAAAAAGCTCTACTGGAATCTAGTTCAGCAGGAAACACTTTCTAGTAGTTCTGTGGGCTCACTTACTGAGCGCTTTTTGTCCTTTAAGTGGTCATGGCGCTTCGAACCCTTTTTGGATTACATCGAGCAGCCCCTAGATCGATCTCTTTACCTGAAGGTTAGACTCGGGATCCTCCCAGTAAATGCTTATATCTCGGGGTGGAAAAATAATGTCGGCAAAAGGAGCTCATGTCCTGGCTGTGCAGCCCCTACTGAGTCAGTGGCACATTTCTTTTTTGCTTGCCCGGCATATAGGGTTGCTAGGAGGATCTGGCTAAAACCACTATGTAAGAATATGGGTGTTAGATGCCATGCATCGGCTTTGCGGATACTTACCACCGATACCTCTTCAATTACTATGGTTTGTGGAGTTGCAAAATTTTTGGGCTCTGCTTGGCGCTCCCGCATGAGGTGTTACAAAACCCATTCTGAATCATTTATTAGTTCTGAAGCACTTGTTAGTTAAGAGTACTTGGTTAGGATGCTCATCATCCTGTCTTGTGACTGTACTTATTTTTAATGGTCTAATGCCAACTGTGTTTATGAACCCTTGTTTTGAAATTTTTGAATTGTATTATGTTACTAATTGCTCTTTTATGATGAATTTCATCGAATAAAGAATTTGACATTCTTATTTGATTGCATTGCCAGTATACATCTAGTCTCCACAAGATTTAAGTCTTTCATTGTATTAGTTATATGTTTAACATTTATATAATTGCTAGTATCAAAATGTATTAAGACAATGCTGTTTTCTGAAACCCACACTCATATTGCATAGGTGGCACGTGAAACCAGATTGCTCGATTCAGTTTTAAAGACATTTTGAAGGCCTTAGTTTGATGGTAGAAACATATCCTTTCAAAGGTTATAATAGGATTGTTCTTTCTCCTGGAATATAGGTTCTGATGGTTTGTACAGTTCACATTGGCACGGTTTGTCCTGTCAAAAAACATCTTTGTGTATTACATAGCGCCCCACGTGTAAGTAACAAGCAAAACAATGATTTTGAAGGTTGCATAAGATCCACCCCAATAATGTTTTGCTCAGCGAAACCCTCTGAACTTTTCTAAGCTCTACATATCACTTGTATCTAACGATATTTGTTTATAAGTCAATGTAAGTACTATAGAATGTACAAGTTGACTAACTAAATAGCAAAACCACTTGAATGCATGGACACTCTAAGGAAGAACCTCACTTCTCTCCATATGTTTCATTGGTAAGTGGTTTGATGTCAAAGTGGAACATCTCATCATTCACTCTGGCGCACACACATCGCACATGGGAATAAAAAATTAAAAGGAATGAAGATTCAAATCTATATCATGCCCCTGATCTATCTTTCAGAGAAGCTGGGAGCCAAGATCATAGCCTATGCGGACGATACCCAGCTCCGCTTTACTTGGAGGGGAAACGACTTGTCCCCGGAAACAGCTCATAACTGTCTTTCTACAGTTTTCAAGTGGCTTGCACTAGCGCAGCTGAAGTGCAACGAGGACAAGTCAGAGGTCCTTTTGTATGGATCTTTCCCCCCATCTTTCAGGGAGACTCTGTGGCCCTCAGAGTATCCTCTGCCCAACTCAGTGGGTAACCCCGCTAAGAACTTGGGTGTCTGGTTAGGTGAGGACCTTAGGTTCGCCGTGCAGATTAAGAGACTTGCTGGGGTATGCTTTGGTACACTTAAATCGCTCAGAAAGTTTATTTCCTTGTTACCCAGGCCAGCCAAAGAAATGGTGGCTCGTGCTCTTATCTTGTCACGCATTGATTATGCCAATGCTCTGTACATTGGCATACCTGGCTACCTACTAAAGTACTGCAAACAATACAGAATGCGGCAGCCAGGCTTCTGCTGGGAATTCCAGGAAGATCAAGTGTGAAACTGCATCTGCAGGACCTCCACTGGCTCCCTGTGGCCCATCAAGTTCAGTTCAAAGCCCTTACTCTGGCTCACAGAGCCCTGTATGGATTAGTGACGGTGTATCTTAGGAGGCGTGTTGCCTTCTATGTCCCTCGCAGAACTCTGCGTTCTGCCATGCAGCGATTGGCAGTGGTCCCTCGCTTTCGCAGGACTCGCTTGGGGGGTAGCTTCCTTTCCGCCAAAGCAGCGGAAGCCTGGAACTCCCTCCCCGTGGAGCTTCGGAATACTCAGGAACTAGGCTGTTCAAGAAGCAATTAAAGACCCTACTTTTTAATAAGCCCATTTAATCTCAGAACCTTCGCTTCCACGCTCGCCGCCCGCTCTGGGACACTCTTGAGCATCTGTGCGCGCTACAAATGTATTATAACGTAACATAACATTAGCAAAGTAAATAGTGGCAACTAAATAAGTCATGATGACTAGAGCAACATTTTAAGTGATTTGTACAGTTTACAATAGGGGTCGACCTTACTCCAAGTAATTACAGACACTGTCTCCTTTCCTGAACTTCTCACCTACAAATCTTTGCTTTCAGGTGTGTTAGTCTAAATCATGGGTACTCACAAACTTTCTCTCGGGGTCAAATTTACAGTGTGGTTTGTGGCTGAGGGCCGCACTTGTGGGAGCGGGGTCAGTGGGGGTGGGGCTAGAGTAAAAAAAAAAACTGACCATGAGGTTGAACACAGGCCCCTGCAATGGACGCATTAGTCCACGGAGCCACCAGGTCCGGCATACACACACGTCTGTCTCTCTCTGTCTGTCCATCTCTGTCTGTCCATCTCTGTCTCTATCTATCCGTCTCCGTCTGTCCGTCCGTCTCTGTCTGTCTGTCCGTCTCTGTCTGTCTGTCCATCCCTGTGTGTCTGTTTGTCTCTCCGGCTCTGTCTGTCTCTGTCTGTCCGTCTCTGTGAATCTTCAACCGCATAGGGTAGCTTAAAAGGCTACTTACCACTCACAATGAGAATGGGCTTTGGAGTGGTGGAGTTCAAAAGGGGCGGGATTTCGGTTTATAGCAGTGCCAATATTCTAGCCAAGGCCACAGCCGGATTAAAGACCAACCATTGCTTCACTTAATTACTGTAGAGACCAGGAGGGTGAGCGAGAAGAGAGACATATTGGAAATACAATCGAGCAGGTGGAGAAGAGCCGAAAACACCGTATAAAAATGGGGTTGTTAGCTATATTTGAACTCCGAGCCATGTGTCCTTAAACTGAATAACTACCTGCCAGTACCGCATAGGAATTACCTTCGCATAAGAGATACGATATTTCTTTTTGCCGGTAATAGCACCCATTTTCATAAAGAGACCTCCATCTTTTATTGAATCATATAAAACCACCCACATACAATCGTGCACCTCGAGCATCCAATTTACTGAAGTCGCATTAGCAAGCAAAATAATGCTAGGATCGAAAAAGAAAATCCTTCCCTTCTATCTCAAGCTGAGCAGACACAAATATAATCCACTGTCCAGAAATAAAACTAATTTTACCATCCCTGAACATTACACTACAACCTGTATCAAAGATGTTATAAAACGGATTCATTTTACCAGTGTGTGGGTATAGTTTTACTTCATAAGGATAACAACACCTTTCATTGAACCCATCTCCTTAACTCTGCGTAAAATTATTTGCATTCTATATATTAGTTGATGTGTCAAAACATACCACACGAGAAATGATTGTCGCTATAACAGTGTCTTACCGTGTTGACCTTACGTTAGACTCAAAAGGGCAAAATTGTATTGCGATTTTTTTCACCGATTTCAGCACCACTCCGCCCTTGGACGCGGCCATCTTGCTTTGCGCCCTGACCTGTCACCTTCACCGACAGTAGCCAATCAAAACCTTTAACTACATATCCCAGCAGGCATTTTCAATAAAGTAGCGCACACAACAGATACTGACGGATCCGATACCGAGGGATTTGTAGTCTACTGCTCGACAATTCTGTAGAAACCCTGAAAATAAATAGAGGTAGGTTTTCACATTTTGTTTTCAATACATTGTATAAGCAGACTTCTTGGTGGTGACATACACTCGGAAAAATGATAACAAGCTTTCGTTCTGACCAGGCAACATAATGTATATGAGCAGTCTGTAAGACTACACAATGACCGTACGTGTAAAGTAGAGAGTAAAAATAAATAAGAAACATGTTAGATACAAATGTTCAAAATAGTTGCAAGATATTAATTAACGAATTACCAGGTGTACTTACGCTGTATTCCAGCAGATGGCACAAGTTCGTAAATATGAAATCGAGTGGATTCGTACACCACGTAAGAAACGTCGTCTTACATTTAGATGTAAAACAGCAATAAAAACAAGCATTTGCAATGCAATAGGTCTCGCATTTACGCAAGTTTAAGCTATTGGCATTGTCAATAACAATGCCTTTTATTTATGTTTTAAAAACAAAACTAAAAGGCATTGTCGTTTGCAATGTCAATAGCTCAAACTCACATAAATGCGAGACCTATTGCATTGCAAATGCTTGTTTATCCTTGCTTTTGTAAATAGAATATTCCACTAAGTCATGCACTAACAAGAATCAGTGACAAAGCCGGTAGGCTTGGCACACTTTCTGAGTCCGGAAACGTAAAAAAGTCTGCTGCAGTGATAAAAAAAAAATAGTTTTTTTTCTAGCAATTAATATGGGAGTTAAAGAATTTAGCCTTGGCATTTTTAATGTACCTTTGAGATTAAAATAGCCCTTCATGTATTATAATCAAGCGCCTTGTGTGTTCTCGGGCGACCTATTGCAAGTGCTTGAGAAGGGTGTTTGTAACACTCTCCAAGGGAATCCGGCGGCGTGCACGAGGCATGCGTAGCTATGCACAAGGCACGCCAAGCTGTGCATGAGGCACGCCAGGCTGTGCTTGGCCCCGCAAGGGCAGTTTCAATAAATGAAAGGGAGTTAATGATAATAAAACTCGGCGTTTAACATTAAAACAGTTAGCGTGGGTTCTCTGCTTAATAACGGCTCCATCCTGCGCCAGTATGACAAGGCACCCTAATTAGCTAGCACTGAGCCCAGCTTTGAAGTGAAGGAGCGATTGTTGGTGTCAGGGGAGTGTGGGGAGCTGGAGAGGGAGGAGGGGGGGCTGGGTGCAGACGTCCTGGAGCTGCCAAAGGAACCTCGCTCTACGACTGTCGCTAGCTGTCGTCACATAATAGCATTAGTTAATTAGCATTTCCATCACCCTGCTTTATTATAAGCATAAGTAGGGAGCAATGTAATACCCCGGATGGCTCCGCACGTCGAAGGCCTCTCTCTTGATTAGAATGAAAGGCACTTTCTATTAGAGGCGCACATGGATTTACTGGTGGCGCAGGGATCTCTGGGGTATGAAGGCACCCAGATCAGACCTCAACAGGGGACGTGTGCTGGTAGAACAAGGCAGAAACAAATGCATCAGATGAAAGTGCAGGTGAAAGTTGAAACAAGACTGAGGCGCAAAAGCGAAAGCAGGCTGGCTGGCGAGTGGTGTGCGATGTGCGCGCACCATGACGAGAGAGGAAAGCCATATGGCGCCTCTGCTCGTCATTGTGCGCATAACCGTACGCCCGTTGCCAGTGCACGCGCCAGTGGCCTGAAGCGCTTCCCCAAAAGTGGATTGCATGGCGGCCCGATGCACGTGATTGTGCGCGTGCTCGCCATGCAATCCGCTTTTGGGAGCACTTTTGGGAGCCCCTTTACTAAAGTCTCACTGAGCGATCGCTTACGCGATAGCCAGCGAGACCTAAAAAAATCTGAAGTGAAGGAGACGAACATAGAATTGTAGATTCCTTTAATAACTGAGGAGCATTAGTAAGATACAACATCCATCTCCTATTCCAGCAACGATTCTGGTCAACCACGCAGTGGAACCATAATCCCATACAAACCCAAACATTCTGTACAACACGAGGATGCAAGGTAACTAGTTACCAAGCAACACAACACTTCCCCCTCTGTATATAAAAACAAGAATTAAATAATATATACAAGGGAATAGCAGAAATAAAGGTAAAGGAACAAGGGTAAGGACCATAAGAATAACAAAGAATATGGAACACACAATTATTACCATAACTCAACCTCACTCATTGTTAACCACATAATCCCTAAGCCACACGGGAGCTTTCTTTGAACGTGGAGCCCTCTGGTTAACAACAGGAAGGCCAGAAGATGGAATGTTCTCACCAGAGGTAGGAATATTCTCACCAGCGTTAGGACCAGCCAACTTTGGAACCTCCAAGACCACCCCATCCCCCTCCTGAACCACAACAGGCTGCTGCATATTACAGCCATCTGCCAAATCAGTGGAAGGACCTGCTACATTATTAAAATCATCTTCCAACCAATCTGAATTGAAGGATCTTCACTGAATCTCTTACTAGACTGACTGGGGTGATCCATAGCAACCCTTTTCAAATTCCAAACCTCACCATTTTTAAGTTTCACAGCATTGTGAAGCACTTCTACCACTTCTTCAGCATCAAAGAAAGCGCTCTCACCTTTGCACACAAACCCAGGCTTTTTAACTCTAACCCAGTCACCCACTTCAATCACCACTGGTTTGGTGGAGTGTTTAACATTGTAGTATTCACAGTTTTTTTAATGAATACGCTGCATCCTATTCCATACCTCATCCTTTGACCAATTAACCGGACCCGAAGGAAATAACCAACTAGGGTTAAATTTAGAGCGGGGTTTATGTCCACGCATAATAATAAACGGAGGTAACCTGCTCGCTTCGGTAGCAGTCACTCTGTAAGCCCAGACAGTCTTACCCACCTGTGAAATCCAATCTTGTGCATTACTAGAAGCAATTTGAATTATCCCTTTTAACACACGGTTAAATCTCTCTACCATGCCGTTCCCACTAGGGTTATACAACAAAGTAGTCCTGTGATTCACGCCCAGTTTTGCAAAGTGCTCCTTAGCCATATTGGATTCAAATTGGACTCCATTGTCACTAATTAAAGACGCCGGAATACCCTCAGAGGAAAAAACCTCATCCAAAAGTTCAAGAACTGCCGCAGTATCCGCCTTATCCACAATCTTTACAACTGGCCAGCGCGAAAAAAGATCCACGAAAATATTCTTCTGAGACTCGCGACACTGATCTTTAATGGGTCCCAAAATATCAATAGCGACCGTATCCCACGGCTCCTTTGAAACGATAGTATCACACATAGGAGGTCTAAGGGTCTTTAAAGACTTGTCAGAATTACCACATGTAGTACAATTCCTAACCACTCTTTCCGTCTCAATATCCAAGCCAGGCCACCAGAACAATTTTTTAATCACAGCCTTGGTTCTGGTAATACCCAAATGACCCTCATGATACATTTCCACAATAGAAGAACGAAGGCTCACAGGCGGAATAACCCTTTCACCTCTTAAAAGAAAACCGTCACAAAAGGAGAGTTCTGATCTGACTTCCCAAAAAGGCTTGACTATGTCAGGTATATTATCCTTATGAGGCCAACCATTCAAAGTAAATGACACAACTTTAGATAATGTCTCATCACCACGGCATTCAGATTCCCATTCACCTTTGTTGATAGCAGAGCGGCCCTGACTGTGATTCAACGCAACCTGAAGATCATTCCATTCCTCATCTTCACATTTTTCCAGCATGACAGGCATTCTAGACAAGAAATCAGCTACCAGATTATCTCTGCCTGGGGTATAAACAATTCTATACGTAAAATTTTGCATCCGCATTGAAATTCTAGACAGTCTAGACAAGACATTAGAAGAACCTTCCGAGGACAAAATTTTGACCAAAGGTTTGTGGTCAGATCTTAGAGTGCATACCTTTCCCCCTATGAATGATTTAAAATGGTCAAGACCCCAAGTACACGCCAATGCCTCCTTCTCAATTATAGGGTACTTCTCCTCACATGGAGAAAGAGACCTAGACGCAAAAGCGATGATGTTCTCTTTGCCATTACTCACGTATTGAGATAAAACTGCCCCCAATCCCTTATTACTTGTGTCGGTAGTCACAAAACTTTCTGCAGCAGGATCAAAGCTACTGAGGCAGGTCGCATATGCAATTGCGGTCTTGATAGCATTAAAATCCCTATCACATTCAGTAGACCAAACAAAATTCACATTTTTCTTCAGAAGTTGCAGAATATTGAAACACTTGTCCGCGAAATTAGGAACGTATTTAGCACAAAACTCAGCCATGCCTAAAAAGGATCTAACATCATCCTTACTGCAAGGAGTTGGTGGCTCTTCAATAGCTGACACTAAAGACGCCTTTGGTCTAACACCATTACAATCCATGACGTGTCCCAGATAAGTTACGCTTTCACAAGCAAACTTCCACTTAGCAAACTCAATAGTAAGGCCTTTAGCCTCCAAGATCCTAAAAAACTTGCTGAACCTAGAATCATGTTCCTCCTTGGTGCCCCCATAAATTAGAATGTCATCCTGGAAAAAGGTTACACCCGCCTCCTTTTTAAATAAGTGAAATATCAACCGTTGGAATACCGCACCCGCTGACGCAAGGCCAAAGAGCATGCGAGTAAACTGAAAACACCCAAAGGGGGTTATGAACGACGTGAGGTGTTTGGAATCATGAGACAAAGAAATTTGGTGATAGGCTGAAGATAGGTCAACCGTGGAAAACCACTTCGCACCCTTAAGGCAACTTACCATCTCATTGATTTTGGGTAATGGAAACCTGTCAATAACAATATTGTTGTTGAGATGGCGAAGGTCGACACAGAGTCGGATTTTTCCATTGGAACGTTTGGCGATCACAACTGGAGAAATCCGCTCTGATGCCTCTATTGGTTCTATCACCTTCGCTGTCGCTGCCACTAATTTCTCTAACTCCTTGGCTACATCCTCCTTAACCAGTACATTTTCCCACTAAAAACAGATGGGAATTTTTTTTATCATTCTCTCACCCAACGAAGAACCTTCATCAAGGATCAACACTTGTTCCTTGCTGTTAGGGTCAAGAAGAATATGCAAAAGTTTCTGATCCAACCATCCCAAAACAGGAGGTCCATTCTTAGCAATGTACAATTCAGCACGACAACATCTGTTTTTAAACTCAAAAACAAACCATCTGAAACCAACAAGGTCAATCTTCTCACCACCATACCCCTCAGGGTCGATATCAGGTTCGAACAATTGTTCACCCACCTTACTAATAAATTTACTTTTCCACAAGTTTTTTTCAATTATGGTGTAAGGTGACCCTGAGTCAACTATGATATCCATATTCACACCACCAATCACATATTGCAAATCGGTTTGTTGGTACATACAATGTTGTTAATATTTAGCATCAAATTGCTTCTAAAGTTTTTAGACAAATCCTCATTCAAAATCATATCCACAGGATCAGGATTTGATTCATCCACACTCTCACAGTTCATGTCCGTGACACACTTAACTTTGTAGTTTCTTCTTTTACATACCTTCGCAAAATGGCCTACCAAACCACAATTAGTACATTTCTGCTTCATAGCGGGACAATTCTTACTATGAGCAAGGTGGTCTAAGATTCCATACCTATAGCATTTAGCACGCTCCTTAAATGGAGGTCTATCTTTAAACTTGTGAGGAATTCTATTGAAATCATTAGGGAAACTCGGTTTACTAACTAGCGCAACATTTTGAGTATCATCCTTTAAAGCGACAGCACATCGACCAGAAATCTCCGCTTTCCTCACAATAGCCAATATATCAACCAGTGGGGCATCGCCGTTCACATACAATCTATCTTGAATTGCAGGGTTGGAGGTATGCATAACAACCTGATCTCTAATTAGATCCTCGTGCAAAATCCCAAATTTTCAATTAAGAGCCAGCCTTTTTAAATCAAACACATAGTTATCAATAGTTTCAGATTTTGACTGTTTCCTCTGAAAAAATTGATACCTAGTAAAACCAATACATACATTTGGTTTAAAATAATTGTCTAGCTGTAATAATGCAATTTCGAAAACATTAAAATCCCCAGAAGTAATGCTACCAGTCAATTGGTGGAATGTCTTAAGTCCCATAGCACCCAGAGCATGTAATAACCATCTTTTCTTCTGTTCCGCTGCCATTTTTTTTGCTTCATCGACAGCTTCGATGTAATTTATGAAATACGCCTTCCACTCAGACCACTGGAGGGAAGGTTCATTTCCTGTTGCCCAGAACGGTTGAGGCGAAGAAATACTAAAATTAGCATTGTTTGTCTGAGCTGAACCAGTGCCCTCTGTAGTCATGGCGACTATTTACAGGCTAGAAGACTTAGGGAAATCCCGTTTGCAATTCAATGGCAGATACACAGAAACCAATTTCCAGCAAACTGCAATCCCACAGTTCAGGTACCTAAATGTTATTTTGAATACCTCAACAATGATGCTGTTCCTGCTTGTAGTAAGTATGTGAGGCAAGAAACCGATTACAATGGTTCAGCGTGAAGAATAATCCGGTCGCTCGGCTCCAATCCTTGGTAACTAGGCAACGAATCTGCAACAAGATGGCCGACAAGGAGGTCACGCAGCGTGATGATGTTGCTCCGCAGTGCGTGACTTGCGCGATGAAGCTGCTTCGCTTGTTTAGAAGGACGTCACAGAGATTCCACGAAGCTCCAGCGGGGAACGTCCGTGGGGCAGATCCAGCGGGGAACGTCCGTGGGGAACGTCACCACGAACACAACGCTGCCGAAGATCCAAGATCGCGATGAGTTCCAGGACACTTCAAAAGATGCGATCTCTCAACGGCAGGTAATCTTTAATCTTTTTCGATCGCAATAATCGCAATGAAAGCACCTTATTTGAAGCGATCACGCACGGTAGCAAGGCGACAGGATCACATGACTAGATTCATCTCCAACGGACCTTTACACCGTGCATCCACAGTTCCACAAAAGCACGAAAGTTCAGATTCCACAAAAATGAATAAATCCCATGACAAAGAGGAGGTCCAACGTGGGTTCGATGCTCCTCAGCTCCTCAGTCGCCAATTGAAGTGAAGGAGACGAACATAGAATTGTAGATTCCTTTAATAACTGAGGAGCATCAGTAAGCTACAACATCCATCTCTTATTCCAGCAACGATTCTGGTCAACCACGCAGTGGAACCAGAATCCCATACAAACCCAAACATTCTGTACAACACGAGGATGCAAGGTAACTAGTTACCAAGCAACACAACAACATCGTTTACGTGAGGCTTGTGTTTTGTATTGGGACGATCTTTTGCCTATGAAAATACTAGTTCAGGCATATCTGTTTGAAAATTACAAGGAGGCATATATTTTGCATTTCCATATGTGTTTTACATTGTCAGAAAAAAGTCAAATTATAAAATTAACAATTTCTCCTTAGATAGGCTTCTCTCTGTTATTCCTGTGTCTTCTTTGTTGTGATCGACAGTATGAAGGTAGGTTTAAATCTAAGGGAATTTCTTATCAGAAGAATTCTTGTAAGCGACTTAACAGAAATTGGGTGAGAATGATGAGGCAAAAAAATCACCAGGCACGTTTAAGTGCAAAAAGACTCATAAAACAGTTCTACACACAAATGTCATAACTTAGACCTAAGCCTTACAGATTAGACAAAAACATCTCACTAACACAAAGTTCACGGTACTGATTATTTCAACCTTGGAAGCATGAGATGTTGAGTTTACATCAAGACCTCAGAAGTCGCATTTTCACACAAAGCTATCTTGTCAGATTGATAAAAAAAAGAAAATAACACAAAAAATGTTACACACAAATTTCAACACCTGCAAAATCACAACACAGCTCTGAATGTAGCAGGGTGAGGGGTCTTTCGCCATCAGGACAGAACTCAACTCAAAATAAACATGTTCACATTCTCACAGCATCAGAATATCAAACTGTAGACTCATACAAGACCAGCTATTCACAACACTAACCATATCAGAACACTTCAAAACATCACAATACTGAAAAACAATAACTCACTGTATCACAAGAACCACAAATGGAGACCCACCTCATCAAAACAATCATAGCAACACAGAACTGGAAACTTACATAAAAACTCCGGAGGTGACACATGTCCATCCCTAATCTCTAGTGATCTCTAGCACCTTTCACAGGCTCCAAATGTAAGCTAGTGTCCATAGTGCCTAAACGCAAACTAGTTTGAAGTATGTGTCATATACAAGAAAATATACTTCGAAATAAGCACATGCACTCTGTTAAATATACATACACAGTACTCACAACAAGACTCTCGAAACACTTATTTCTTCACAAGTATGCACCAAGATGCACAACTGTGTAACATAAGCCTGTGCACAAACGTGCAAACTTTGTTTCGTAAATATATATCCTTGGGCCCACAAACATGCTCTCCATACTATAGGAGCTGCACGGTATCACACTAGCATGCACACTTTTACACTTCTGTATTGTACAGACACCTCCACAATCTTTAATAATGCTAATTTATAGTTGCACTGGGTACTAGCATGCACAAGGGAGTAGCCAGAAAATTAAAATACCCCCCCACATCTAACCAAAGGTCTTATGGCACAAAGCAAACAAAGCAAGTCATCACAATCTTCCCCAGAAGAGCTCTCTTGTCTCTTTCAACCAATCATCTAGCCAGTCATCCTTTCATCCACCTTCTGATTTCTACCATTTTACCTTTTCATTCTGTCATCCATCATTCAGTATTTCACCATTCTGCTGTCTGCCCATCCATCTCCAAACCTTTCCATCATCTCCAAATCTATCCATCCATCCATCTCTATTCACCATTTCATTAAACCATCCTTTGTCATTCATCCATACATCCAGTCATTCATCCATACATCCTTTCAGTCATTCATCTTTTCACACCATCCAGCCACTCATCCACCCATCCATCCATTCTGCCAACTCATCTATCCACGCCTTCACTGATCTGTCAATCTATTCACCTTCCCTTCGCTCATCCCTCCCTCCATTCATCCATCTTTTCACTCATCCATTCTTTCTCTCATTCATCCTTTCACTCCATCCATCCATTTATCCTCTTTCAATCATCCCAATCCAACCTTTCACTCATCCCAATCCAACCTTTCACTCATCCATACTTTCGCACGCATCCATCCAGTAACCCTCCATTTCACTCATCCATCCACTCTCCCGTTCATCCACCTTTTCACTCACATCCATCCATTCATCCTTTCACTTACATCCATCCATCCTTTGATTCACATCCATCCAATCACTCACTCACCTTGGTCTGCCAAGATGCAGACAGACAAGGCCCATCAAGAAATTCACCCCAGTGTAGCTGCTTCAGCACTTCATCAACACGCCCATTTAAACATCCTTTCACTCAGCCATCCATACTTTCACTCTCTCAAGCATCCATTCATCCTTTCACTCATCTTTCAACTCTCTCTTTCAGTCATTGTAGGAAAGTGCCTCTTTTTTGCATGGTTACACCCCACTTTTTGCCTGATATCTGATGCACTTGAGTGTGCCCTGGGTCCCTGCCAATCAGGTTCCCAAGGCCTGTGTTCTTTCCAAAAACTGTACATTTGTTTTCACAATTGGCACACCTCTGGTCCTCCTATAAGTCCCTTGTAAACGTTTTCACTGGTACTAAGGGCCTTGTGACTAGACGGGGCCTCTGAGGGCTGAGGCATAAACAGCATTCTGGGCGGTGAGGCTCAAAGGCTTCCTGTCCTATGTAATGCAAGCCAACGCCTCACCAGCCAGTGGAGATGCCCACCCCTATAGCCAAGCCCCACCTTTGGCTGCAAGGTCGGCAGGAAAATTAGTAATCAGGAGAGGTTTATCCCCTCTCTGCCAGGACCACCTCTAATGTGCCCTGGACAGAGATGACCCCCTCCTTAGAAAAGCCTCCATCTTGAACGAAAGGATTCTACCCAATCAGGTTAGAAAGGGTGTAGTCACCCTAAAAGGCAAGGAGCCCATTGGCTACCAGCCCCTGAAGTCAGCATTTAGGGACATCCCTGAACCTTGATTCTCAGATTCCTGCAACCTAAGAAGAAAAGAATGGAGAATACGCTGCACAGCCAAGCCTGGAAGACTACTACTGATTTGGCCCCAGCCCTACCAGACCGTCTCCTGCTCAAGGACCCTGTGAAGATGACAATGGCATCTGTCTTATGGCCAGCGACTTCCAAGAACTCCAGGAAGATTGCCATTTTTCAACAAAGACCAGATCTCCTAAGGACCCTGTCCAGAAAAACTCCAAACTCCAAGGACTCTGGATTCAGGTGGATCCGCACCCCCACCCACTCTGCACCAAGCGCCCATGGGCTGAGTCAGAGTGGCTTACCTCTCCAGTGATGTCTCCCCAGTGATCCAGACTTCAACTCCCTCACTGGCTGATCTCTCCTGGACCCCACAAAGTCACCTACAGTCTCTGCACGAAGGGTTACACTGACCCCGACCAGCTCCAACCAAGGAAACCTGACACCAAAAGGTACCCCTGCATCCTCAGACTCCAGCCTTGGGGAGCCCAACTTGCGGTGCCTCAATCTTCCCCTACACTACAACTTACCTGCCCAGCAGTGGTCACCTTCTTCCAGCCTCCAGGTCCAAATCTTTGTGCGACCGAGATCCTCCATATGCATGCATTGGGGGCCTGATTTCTATTTGCACCCTGCACCCGGCTGCCCCTGCACTGGTGGTGACGTAGTTTTGGTGCTGCCTTGTGGCCCCCCTGTGGTTGCCCTAACCCTTGGGGCCTGTGCCCTGAAACCATGGGTATCTACCTGCAATGGTCGTATAGTTCCTAAAATTACATAGGATCTGTGAGTTTGTTGGATAACAAACTAAGGGATTGGTGTCTAGACTGATTCCGAACACCCCCACAGGACATGCCAGTCTGTAGACCAGCTAGCTCACAGTACCACCATAAGCCCCCAAACCTTACCAAAGAACGAATTGTTTCTGGCAGCCATTGAACATGACAACCCTGGAACCTTCAAGGATCGTGGAAACACACTACATCACTTTTCGCTCAGTCAGTCGTGCTCACTTAGTCTCAGAGAGATACACTGAATAAACATTGGGGACGTTTTCAATAAGCATTTATTGAATCAGTGTCATCCTAGTATAAAACATGTTTGCTGCAGTGACAATCAATAGACAGAAGCTAACGTAAGATATTACAAGCACCAACAGAGTAAAAAGAAGGTAGAATTCTACCATGGTGCTAAATCAGTGAATGTATGCAGGCATATAAACATGACAGTAATCAAGCGTACTCCTACAGTGCGGACCCTACCTAAGTGTACCTAAGTGTTACTACCATGTATGTGGATGTGATGTCAAGAATCCCCTAGGTAAGAGCCAACCCCATTCCTTGATGGGAGAGAATGAAGGACCCCGTCTTGGTCACAAGTTAGACACCCCGCAAGGGATGTCAGACTACTGGGTGTTGAAGCTTCAGCGTGCAGGGGCCTCCGTGACTTGTGTCAGCATAGAAGAGTCTCCTCTTCCTACCTAGTGAAGGTGCAGTTCTTTTATACCAAAAAGGTAGCCTCTGGAGTTCTACCACAATCAATATGTTATTAGTATGATTATGTAGACGAGCCTAAATCAATATATGTAACTATGCAAAGTAGCCCTGTCACCCTAGGATGAAGATAGCGATGACTTTTGTACAGAGCATGTTAATCCTGTCATGTACGTCATGTGCAGGGGATTTTACTAAGAATCCTCAAGCATAGTAAATTAGGCTAATTTCAAGGAAATCAATCAACATTTATTCAGCACATAACTGGGTAAAAGGTCAGTGCTAGAACCGTTATGCAGAGCAAGGTAGGGCAAATATAGGTAAAAGGTCACTTTGCAACTTAGGCCTAGGTTAGGAAACATAACTCTTCTGGGTGCCCCAAGTCTCCATTGACTAACATTGGGCGCAGGGCCCTCTGCACCCGGCCGCCCCAGCAACGCTGGTGGTGCAGTAATTACCTTAAACAGAATCTTGCCCAGTGTTGGTCTAAACCCCTGAAGACTGGAAGAGTAAGTTGTGTACTTACCTCTTAATGCATAACACTGTTTTCTTTCCATCAGATTGCATTACATTTTCATCCTATTGCACATAAACATATATCTCCTTCTTTTGGGAAGTTCTACTATTCTAACTGTTATTCCAAAAAGTATTTCTATTACTGTAAAGCATTGTTTACTACCTTGCAGAACAATTCCTAGTGCGCTTGAAAAGTACTGCTACTTTTAAAACTTACTTATCTGCAATTGAGTTCCTCTTGATTCTAACAGAAAATAAAGTAATTATTTTTAATACTGAACAATTGGTCTGGTCTCAGTCTTTGAGTGTGTGTGATCATTTCTTGCGTGAGTGTGTATACCAAATGCTTAACCCAGCTCTCTGATAAGCCTAACTGCTCGAATACTAAAAATAGAGCTTTTAGTATTATCTACTTAAGCCCCTGGAGATCCACTGACTAAGTGCACACTGTACTGTACTTTGGTATAGTATATACAGAACCAGGTTTCTAAAGTCAACCATTCTTTCACGTATCCATCCTTACACTCATTCATCCATACATCCTCCCATCCAACCTTTCACTCACCCACCCTACCTTTCATGTTATTTTGCGGTGCCTGTGGCGATAGAGACAGAGAAAGGGTAAAAACTTGTGGCGGTGGCCAGTGTACAGACAGATAAAGTGGAAGGGGTGGACGGGAAAGACGAGGCGAAGGAGGACAAACATCAAAATAAGTTACCTTATATGGGCTTGGCTATGCCGTTAGGGTCCCACTTGTCGGAGAAAACAAGGACCGAATCTGGCGTCACGAATATGTAGATGTGTTCAAGCTATTGCACAGGGAGATACAGGCCAAAGAGGGGTCGAAAAAAGAACAGTGGGAATTGACCAGTAGGCCCAGGGTTCCTGTGAACATGGAGAACTGGACTTCCGCTTTTCTAATATACGCAAGCATTTTTTGTGAAAAGCATCTTGATAGGGCCATAGCCTTATTGAAATACATGGATATTATACAAAAGGCGCAAATGCATTTCGGAGGGTTTGCTTGGTTAAACTATGATGAGGAATTTGGCAGGTTCAAATCTTCTCTGATACAGCTGGGGCTTCTGGATTACGTGTTTTTTGGGATGGTCGTTGGTGTGCGGAGGAATGGCCAAGTCATTGGGTGACGCAAGGGAGGAGTATTGCCTTTTGAGAGTTTTTCCCGTTGCTGGTGGCTTTGGCAGTGTGGGGCATTGAATTCCAGAATCGGTTGGTGCTGTTCCATGTAGACAACATGACGGTAGTGAGGGTTTTGTGGCTGCATTTTGCAATGTCTGCGTTTGAATGTGGTGTTTCAGGTGAAGCATATCCCAGGGGCAAGTAATGACATAGCAGATGCTTTGCCTCGTTCACAGTGGCGACGATTCCGACGACTGGCTCCTGGAACGGATGCATGCAAAACAGAGCTGCCGGGTGGCATCTGGACCTGGGGGGAGTGAGAGTGATAGGCCTGGTTGAGAAGTCAATAGCAGAATCCACGAGGCGTAGCTACAGACTGGCATGGGCCGAATTTGGATCATTTTTGGGATGCACCGCAAATACCTGGAGCATGTCAAGACGTGACACGGAGCAGGGAGTTATACGTTTTGTTCTCAGTTGTATTAATAAAGGTTGTCGCACACGACGATTGCCGGGAAGCTGACAGGAAAATCCTTTCACTGTAAGTTGTATGCGGGTTTTGACCCGGTGAAGGATGAGATACTGAGTAGGATGCTAAAAGGTTGGGGTAGGGAGCAGGGAGTGGGGTTGGGGGGATACCCCGGGAGGACATTACGTTAAAGCTGTTACAGCAGTTGTTGGGGGTTCTGCCCATTTGTTGTCATGATGAATGTGAGGTTTCTGTTTTTCTGCTTTTTTATGCTGTGGATGTTATTTGGGGCTTTTCGTGTTTCAGAGCTGTTAGGTGCTAGAGGTTGGACGGGCAGAACATACTCAGAGGTATGTCTGGATGGAGGTCGACTGGAGATTTGGTTGGGGCAGTCTAAAATGGAACAGGCGGGAAGGGGAAAATGGGTGTGGTTGAACGAGACTGGTTGTGGGGGTAATTTCTTACCAGGATCAAGGGCAAGGTCGGGTGAAATCTTTTGTCATGCTTCTGGAGTGAAGGTGACCGCTTATCAGCTGTTGGCCGTACTGCGTATGGCGTTACGGCGAGTGGGTAAGGACCCTGCGGAGGAACCTTTGCTTTTCAGGGATGACGGCATGCACCTTTCTCAATTGGGGAATGCGTATTACATGATGGAGATGCGGGATGTGATAAGCAAGTTGTGGAATGAATCCAACAGGTGCCGGAGGGACTGTGACATGTGAGGGCGGAAGGTGCACGAGAGGGAGAGTTGGGGCAGGTAACCGCCCTAGGAGGGTTACCTGGTTGGCAGTATTTTGGAGGAGTGGGGAGACTCGAACGGGCGCACCCACCCCTCTGGAGGGGAGAAACAGGTGAATGATGGGGGGGAGGGATGCAGGAGTGCGTTGGCGGGAGATACAGGAGAGGATGTTATGTTGAAAGATATGTGAGGGGGTGAATGGAGGGTCGGAAGAGGTCACAGAAGGGAACATGAAGTGTGCAGAATAAGTGAGAGGAATGCATGGAGATTGAAAAGGTTTGGGTGAGAATTGTTTACACCACTGGGTTGGGAGATATTTGTTGGACCACCCACCCACCCTGCAGGTTTTGAGAGAAGGGTTGGTTATTTATAAGCGTGCCAGTTTAGGGCGGGTTGGGTAGGTTTAGGCTGGCAGTATTTTGGAGGGGTGGGGAGTCTCGTACGTGCGCACCCACACCTCCGGGGGGGGGAGAAACAGGTGAATGATGGGGGGGCGTGATGCAAGAGTGCGTTGGTGGGAGATACAGGAGAGGATGTTGAAAGATAAGCGAGGGGGTGAATGAAAAGTCGGAAGAGGTCACAGAAGGGAACGGGAAGTGTGCAGAATAAGTGAGAGGAATGCATGGAGATTGAAAGCTTTGGGTGGGAATTGTTTACAGTTTAAAGTTGATGTTGGTTGAAGTATTGTGTTGACAACCTGTCCTAATAAGTGGCCTTTTACGCTTCAAGAACAGCGTGGAGTGTAATTATTGCACGATGCGGGCCCCGGGGGAAGTAGAGTTGCCTACTAGTCTTCCCCACCGGGTTTTTCGCGTTAAAGGCCGTAAGGACATGGCTGTGTGGAGTTAGGAAGGGGGGATTAAGGGGTGTTTATAAGGGCCAGGGGAGGAAAATCATCATCTTCCTGTGCCCGACACCACTGGGATGGGAGATATTTGTTGGACCACCCACCCACCCTGCAGGTTTTGAGGGCAGGGTTGGTTATTTATAAGCGTGCCAGTTTAGGACGGGTTGGGTAGGTTTAGGCTAGCAGTATTTCATAGGGGGGAGTCTTGGACGGGCGTACCCACACCTCCGGGGGGGGAGAAACAGCTGAATGATGGGGGGCGTGATGCAAGAGTGCGTTGGTGGGAGATACAGGAGAGGATGTTGAAAGATAAGCGAGGGGGTGAATGGAAAGTCGAAAGAGGTCACAGAAGGGAATGGGAAGTGTGCAGCATAAGTGAGAGGAATGCATGGAGATTGAAAGTTTTGGGTGGGAATGGTTTACAGTTTAAAGTTGATGTTGGTTGAAGTATTGTGATGACAACCAGTCCTAATAAATGGCCTTTGACGGTTCAAGAGCAGCGTGGAGTGTAATTATTGTGCGGGCATGCCTCTAGTGTTGAATTCAATATTCAGTTAAACAATTGCAAATGGTTGGTTGCATTTTAAAGCAAAGCACATCTACTTACAGGCATTAGTCTGACACCTGGAAGCTCATGTCGTAGAATATCCCCTCCCAAAAAGTCATGGTGGTCTGCTGCTCCAGACAGTAATAGGTGGAGCACAACAGCCATCTGCCCATATTCCTTAAAAGCTCTGCAGATGTGTCCTTTAAGAAAACAACTTCAAAAGTAAAATACCACCCCACGGAAAACACTAGAAAACTGGGACTAAAGGCAAACTAGAGAACCATGAACCGTACTTGGTTTGCACAAGTTCGCACAAATATAACGGAGCTACAAAACATAGTGCATTACTGCATCCTTCCTGTTTCTGCACTGGGAGAGGATGACTGCACACCACTCTCACACTCTGCACTACTGTCTCTACTGCTGCACACTTCATTGTCACACTGCACAAGTGCTCACCAGGCTGAATCTTATTACAACAAAAAAATGAATATTAATCAGATAGGCAAAACCTAATGCATTTATCAATGCTTGTTTGTATTTAGCACGATCTACCCCAATAGTGGACTTGTAGCGCTGCAGTTGATCAAAAGGCAAATGCAGTGAATGGACAAGCCAGGCCTCAACGCTATGGCTTACAGGTTGTGTCCCGGTACCAGCTGCAAGCCTTGGCCACTTCTTTAAAGTGAAAATGCTGGGAAACATCCGGCACTAGTGGCCAGAGTCAAGAGTTCTGTAAGCCCACAAGCGTAACCATGCTTGCCCGAACAACAAATCTGCCTTAACCAAGCATATGTATGGTTAAGGCAAATGCGCTATAGTGTTCAGAATGGGCGGGGACTTGAAAAAGGAGTATCGGGAAGCGGACACAGACAGATAAGTGGGTCTGGGTCTGGGAGTGGTTCGGAGTCGTTTTCAGGGATTAGTGGAGGGCGGGGTCGGGGTACTTTTTAGGGCTTAGGGGAGGGCAGTATGTAGGACTGTGTAATGAGTCAGTAGTGTACTTGTTAACCAGGCACACATCGGATATGTCATACCCACGTGCTTACAACAAGTGTGGCGAAGTGTGATTAATAAATGGGGTGGTGTTGTCATACAAGACCAGTCCAGACCCGACTAACATACTGCGTGCCCGTGTAATTATTTGCAACGCGCCCCTCGCACCTAGGCCCCCGGTGCTCAGCTCTTCGGCTCATCACAACAGACTGGAGGCAGGGAAGTTTTTAGGGCTCGAGGGAGGGGGTTGGTTTTCAGGAGAGGGGTAGTTTTAGGGCTCTGGGTGGGGGTAGGGTGGGTCGTCTTAACCACGGAAATGTGTTTACCATACATGCTTTGACAATGCAAAAATCGTGGTAAAGGCATATTAGTGGTTAAAACTTGCGTTGTACAGACTGTACAGACAGTAAAAGAGGCGCAGTTACTGCCAGCCTTGCTTCTCATAAGCAACGGCTATAAGTATAAAGTGTGTGTTTACGCACCGCTTGCAGGTTTTCAAAGCACATAAATAAAAGGCATTGTCATTTACAATGCTAATAGCTCAAACTCTCGCAAATGCAAGCCCTATTGCATTGCAAATGCTTTTTTTACTTGCACCTCAGATCTTATTTCTTGCCCCTTCATTGGAGGCTCGTAGCTGGTTTCCTGCCTGAGTAATGACATCCTAAGATATCTTTTCCAAGTCGCCCATTTATGGCTTTCCTAGAGCCAGGACTCAATAGAGGTCGCGCCGAGCACTGGTTTAGGGAAGAGCACCCTCCATGCTAGACATCACTGTAAGGAACATCATTTCTGATTTTCGCTCCTTTCCCTGCCTCTCTTTACCTTCCCTAAACTCAGTTGATTGTCAGAAACCCCGGCATGTTCTAAGGCATATTAGTGTCGACAAACGAATGAGCGCCAAAAAGATAAAAAGTGTCTGAGATTGTCGAAGCTGTCTAAGACCAGTGCACTGAAGAATCTCAGTTCCATGTGTGAGCTGCTTGTCCAGTCCATGTTAATTCTTTGCAATTTGGTAGTAGTAATCCTGGTTGTATAATGAAATTATCAGGACTACAGGGAGAGGAGGCGGCGTAACGGCCAGAGCTAGCGACTTTAGAGCTGGAGAACCAGATTTGATACTTCGCGTCAGCTCAACATCCTGTGATTCTGGGCGAAATACTTAATCCCGTGCCTGCCAAAAAGTGAATATGTCATTGTGTAATGGAAAACACTAGAATTTGCGGAGGTCACGCTAAATCTGGTGAAGAATCTACTAGTCAATCTGCTTTCTCCTAGGCATGATATGTTTGACAATATTGTAGGTGTATTTAGCTGTACCCCCAGCTATCAAAGCTTTTTCCATTACCACCCAGGATCTAGGTGTATCCAATGCCAAAATGCCTGGTCTCAAATTACATTTTTTTATGGCCAGAAGGTGCTTAAGTGTCATTGTAGCAGTGAACAAACTGCATAATGCAACATGAATCTCAATTTTTAGTTGCGTGAAAAAGTTACTAGCCCAAGATCACACAATTTGGCGTCTGAAAACCAAGGATTAGAACTGTTTACATTTTGCCCCCAAGATAATCAATTAGCTACTAAACATCCGTTCTTACCCTCTTTTAGGGATCCTACATGTTGTATTCGTGACTAGTGACGATCATTTTGAGTTGTTGGTTTTAATGGTAAACGTGATGCCAGATGCACAGAAGAGATCGGATAGGTCAAGGTGCTGCAAGGCTGCAGATTGTGGAGGCGTGCTTTGCTGTATTAAGGAAGTAGTGTACATGCTCTCTCAGAGCACACGCTGCATGTTCATTGTTGAACAGTTGCAAGCACATGCCATGGTTTTGCACTTGCAGTCCAAGGGGAGACAGTTCCCACAGCATTTACTGGGTCGTTTTGCAGCCTCAATAGTAAAATAGCATTTGGCTCTGAGGAAAGGTAAACAGATATCAATAAAAAATAAAAAACGTTGCTCTTTCCTTCACTGTTTAATGGTTATTCTCCAAGAGGTCGTACCTTGTCATGGTAGCAGAGAGCGAGGGCGAGAAGGAGGGCTGGTACCAGGCTGCGGCTCCCATCCTATCTCTTTTCGCAGGCTAGTGACGTTGGCAGCAGGCCTTGCCCTCAGATAGGGCACTGGGAGGCCCAGGTATGTTGATTTAAAAAAATATATATGTTGATCATAGTGGACGCCATGCTACGACATCAAGCGCGTCGCCCATACATATTAAATTTATGCGCATGATGATACAAATAATGAGGAGGCAGACGCCAAGCACCGACCCCTCTTTGCTCTCTACACCCGTGATGAGTACCTGGCCATGGCAGCAGAAAGAGAGGCTGAGCAGGAGGGCAGGTACCAGGCTGGTACCAAGTGCAGCGTCCATATCGGGCATGCGGTCGCTTAAAGAAAGTAATTTAAAAGTATTAAGCACAGCGGCTGACCATGAAGCAGCATAGTGCATGCAGGAGAGCAGCGCTGTGCAAAAGTAAAGAAAGGTATGTGGTTGCATAGAACGCAATGAATGTAAAACCCTTAACAAATATAATGCATGCGGCTGGCCCTGAAGCGTAGAGGGAGCATCTTTCAAAGATAAAGTGCAGCGTCCATGATCGGGCTCTGCGCTGACCCTGTTGTGCCTGCAACAGCAGCTAGAAGAAAGAATTGTAAGAAAATAGTGCTCAAAAACCGTAAATAAAACATACTGAGTAACAAGACATGTAACAGGGGTTGTCCTTATGGGAGGTTACAGCAGTAAAAAAGGAGGTACTAAGGCGGGACTACTAACCAATGACCAATGAAAAGCTACCATTTACAAAGGGCAGTAATTGGAGCCAATTAAAAATTGGGCGGAAAGTGGGCGGAGGTTCATGCCCATATCCTGAATACAGCATGTCTCGAAGAGACTGCGGAAGCGCAGCCTATTTGAGGCCTAAAAAATGAATAAGTGGCAGATTATAACAGAGAAAATATTGATCTACAATAGCAAGTAGACCTTCAGAAACCTAAAATATTTTCAATCATTTTTGAAGTTGCACGTCAACATGTCCTAATGCGCCTCGCATTAAAAATCTGTGCAATATCTGTTAAAGTATAAATGTATACACCCTTAAATGACTTGGAGGCACAGTTCTAAAGGCCACACTCACTAGAATGAATGAGAATTAAGTAGAGATGTTATAAACAGACCTGCCAAGTACCATGCATCAGGGGCTAAGTTACCGCATTTTAGTGCTCGTGTCAGCAAAACCGCACTAAAATGCATTAGTCACTCAATTATAGCACCTCAGGAACCACCCCAAGGCACACTCTGTGAGGGGGGCCGAAACACATTTAAAGCAGCGAGGTTGCTGTGCTGTCCACCTCCATGCTCTGTTCTCATAACAGTAGCCAACTCAATCTTAATTTACGAATTTTCACTAGATTGTATTCATTTATGCACTGCACAGCGGGCCAGGAAACTATCTCCCATTTACGAGGTAGTTGAAGTTGAGCTGCCCCGCCCAGTTGAGTTGCCCCATAATTTCATACTTCATTGAGACTTAATTCCATTGGGCCTACCTACACCTGATCAATTGGAATCCAAATTAACATGTTTTGAACATTGTATCACAATATTCCTTTTTTTTTAAACGTATTTTATTTGCATTTCTTATACTGTAGTTCAATACACAAACATTGAATAAATCTACAGATAGCATCTTCCTTTATGTCAACGTATTCCTACAAAATATATCATCCCAGATGAGCTCTGAACAGTGGCTCACATGTTTATTGCCATACTGTAATTTAATAATCAGGCGAATAATGTCCTCAATGTCGCAATGTACAATGATATCATCTAGTATTAAATATATTTTTCGTCTGAGTCTTTCACATGAGTGGCCGGTGGTTTTGCATTAGGGTATGACAAAATAGCTCAACACAGATAAGTTTACTTTTTTTTAAAAGGAGAGAAAAACAAGCAACTTCTATAACAAACTTAAACCTATGCAGTGGAGCGGTATAAATTAGAAATCCGCTATTCGTATCTGGGGGATCTGAGCCTGGGGGATAGAGGATTCACCAGAGCATAACCAATGAAAAGGAAGAGCTTCCCCCCAATATTATTATCCAACATTTGTCTCATCTCTTATCTCCACTGCCATAGGTCGAGGAAGATTGCATATACACCCCTGTCCCTACAAGGGTGGGAGCAAACCAACAGGGCTCAGTGTCCACATTCAAATTGTCACGTTCTTCTTCCCCTTCCTCCTCACTAGAGTGCACCAGCTGTTCCCGTTATATCATCATTTCCTTCCATAAATCAGCTATGGGGCGTCTCTGCACTCCTCTAGCTTCCTCCCAGCTCAATGCTCTACCCTCAGCACCCGCCCAATTGATCACATCCCGATTCCAGTGTTCAACCGTAGGTCCCTGTGCAGACTTCCATACTAATGCTATTCTGCGCTTAGCCAGACCCAGAGCTAAGTCAATTAATCTATTCCCAACCTTATGTTTCCATGGTCGAGGAAAGAGCCTCAGCAAAAACACCCGGGCTGTGGATGCCAGCTCCCTACCCAGAACCTCTTTAAGTTTAAAGACAATGGCGACCCAGTAAGGGCGTATTGCTTGGCAGTCCCAAAGCATATGCATGAAATCAGAATCAGGGTGAGCACACCTCGGGCAATTTCGTATATCCCCCCATAGGTGATGTTGAGTCGATGAGGGGTCATGTAGGTCATATGAATGACATTAAATTGTATATATTTAAGGCGCGTGTTACGGGAAATCTTCTTGGGGGACTGCAGAATTTTACCACATTCAGCATCAGTGATTACGCCGCCCAATATCTTTTCCCATCTCCCTTGCAAGTCACCCAGCGGGTCCTGGGACGCTGTAAGCAAGGTAGCATAAAACCACTTCACCTGGTGTCTAGCTGTGCCCAGGATTATCAGTGCATGCAAGATTGGGTGGGTCTCAGGTTCTCCCCTTCCCTCCCTCCACAACTGTCCAAAGGTGCGTACTAGAGCTTCATAATGTAAAAACTACCCCGGGAGAAGGCCACTACTATTCACCAGTTCTTCAAAGGGAAGTATTTTTTTTTCCGATAGCAGTCTCCTACATTTTCCAAACCTACCTGTGTCCAAGACACCAGCCAGTCTCATGTAAATAATGTCATGGGAGTGCCATGCGGTAAACGCACAAGGGGGGGCAAAGGGCTATATCTCAGGGCCTTTTTGACTCTGTCCAATTATCTCTTCCAGGCTTGTAACGCAGTGCGCTGTAACACTGAGTGATATGGGGTGGGGGTACTTAGGGCCAGCAGTTTAGCCAACAGCAAGCGGGGATGACCATTAAGTTCCAACAAACATGCACCCTCCTCATTCACCTCTTCTAACCACTGCGCCAACCATTGCAGTTGGACAGCCAACATATAAAATTCGAAATTTGATACTCCTAGTCCGTCCTTTGTCATGGGGCGCTGTAACATCCTCAAGGAGACTCTCGGACGTCCACCGTCCTATACTAATTCTCTCAGCAATGAGTTTAGTGGGCGAAACCAACCCGGCGCCATCAAAACTGGGAGGTTGACAAAATAATACAGGAGCCGGGGTAACATTACCAGTTTGGAAAGGGATATCCTAGCAATAATAGGGAGTTGTAGGGTGCGCCAAAACTGCACACAGGATTTGAGTGACCTCACCGCCCTACCTAGGTTATCCTCCCTCAGATCCTCCAGGGAGTGAAATACTTGTATAACCTGGTACTTAAAAGAGCGGGGAGCCCACTGTATTTCCAGCTGCAAAGCCTCCAGTCTGGCTAATGGTACCGTTATGGGGAACAGATATGTCTTGGCCTTATTAACCCGTAGACCCAATATTTCTTCGAAGCTTTCAATGATCTGCATTGCTGACGCGGTACCATTCACTGCATCTCCCAAATAGAGCAGGAGGCCATCCGCATAGAGCAAGATAATATTTATCCAAGCACCCACCTTAAAACCCAGCCCAGCACCCCCCAGTTGGGCCCTCACTGCGAGCGGCTCTAACGCCAATACGAACAGGAGGGGTAAAAGAGGGTATTCCTGTTGGGTGCCTCGGAAGATCCTATACTGAACAGAGATGGCCTTGCCCGTTTTGACTCTCACAGTTGGGAACGCGTAAAGGAGCAGAACCCATTTCACCCAATTATCCCCAAGGCCCATTCGCAGTATAACCTCAAAGAGGTATTCCCAGCTGATTGTGTAAAGTGACTTTTCCAGGTCTATTGACAGCATTGCTGCCTCCTGGTCCCAGCAAGATTTTTCATGGTACAACAGGGAGTAGAGTCTCCAAAGATTGTAAGAGGTACAGCGGGAAGGAATAAAGCCGGATGGATGAGGGCTCTCATGTGTGGGAGCATCCTACTTGTCTGTACTTTACTAAGAATTTTAAAGTCTAAATTTAACATTGAGAGTGCCTACAATCCATCACTCTGGCAGCTGTCTCTTTGGTTTTACGGAATGGGATCACAAGTGTGTCACGTGCCGCATCGGATAACTCACCCCATTCCAGCGAATCAGCATAGAGAACCTCCAGTCGTGGCACCAGGCTAGCAGTGAACCACTTGTAGAATTTCCCCTGGAAGCAATCTGGTCCCGGCATTTTACCTGTCGCCAAGTCTCAAATAGCTGCACGGATTTTGTGCACTGTCACTGGGTCTCCCAACTCCTCCTGTGCCTAGCGATCCACAACATGAAGTGGCAGGGGGTCCAAGAAGTCCCCAATAAGGGATGGGTCAGCTGTTGCCGCGGCAGCATACAGTTTCTCATAATAGCCGTGAAAAGCACTGTAAATATCATCCGGGTTATAAAGGAGCTCCCCCGTTTCCAGGCTCAACTGGGTGATAGGTGACTCACGAGTTTCCGTTTGTATCAGCCATGCCAGGAGTTTTCGGGCCCTCCCCACCTCCCTTTGCATCCTATCCAGGTAGTCTTTGAAACTATGACATCAAAGTCGATTTAGTACTTCCTGGTATGTTGCCCTCGTCTTCTGCAACTCAAGCAGGGAAGCTGGATCAGCACCCTAAGCATTATCCAGTCTGTGTAATTTCTCTTCCAGTTCTAAGATTTCATCACATATTTCCCGGTGGACCCCAATCGAGTGTCCCATACAGTGCCCCCGCAATACCACCTTAAAGGCCTCCCATTCTACCAAGGTAGAGGACGCTGTATGTGCATTCATGAAGAAGTAGGACTCAATAAGCGTCAACAGGGAGGACTGGTATGGGATATCCTCCAATGCTAGCTGGTTATGCCTCCAGGAAGGAATCTGGTGACGCTTCCTTAAAGGTTGATAAAACAACAATAGTGGGCTGCGATCGAACAGGGTGCGCCCCAGATATTCTGTATGTGTAATGGAGCTAGTAAGTGTCGGTACGCAAAGAAAGGTATCCAGCCTAGTGTGTACCTGATGGATCGGTGAGAAGAAAGAATATTACCTGTCTCCCTTGTGTTGTCGTCTCAAGATATCGACTAATCCCCACTGTTGTATCCAATCCCATAAACCCGCGGCTGTGCGGTGGGACTGCACCCCTGGGAGTGGTCGGTGGGAGTGGTCAGTCATGATATCCGCTACACAGTTAAAATCCCCCCCCCAGCAATACCTGCCCATCCATATGCACTGCTATTTTGGCCGATAGTGAAGCTAGGTACGTGACCTGATCTTGATTGGGCGTGTAGATGTTACCTAGTGTCATCTCTCGCCCAGCCAGTCTACCCACCAGGAAGATATGTCTATCCTCTGTGTCTATCACAGAGTGCATGAGGACAAATGGGACACAGGGCTTTTCCCATATCAACACCCCCCTCAAGAAGGCAGAGAAAGCTGTCGCAAAGACTTGCCCCCTCCATCATTTGCGAAGTTTCCCCACTTCGCTCCTGGCCAAATGCGTCTCCAGGAGGAAGGCGATATGTGTATCCCGATGTTTCAAGTAGGAATAGACACTGAGCCGCTTCGCCATGGTCCCCATCCCTCTTATATTCCAGGTCAAAAAACGTATAACATTGTGCTTTTGCGCCATAGTAACAGTGGATCACTCGCCCAACACCCAGCCAAGCCTCCCCAGCCCAGCTCCTGAACTTGTGTGAAACCGCTCCATCCTGCAACCAACCAAAAATAAAACGGAAATTAACATAGCAACCCATTTGCTGAACAACTACCGGACCCCAGGGCACTCTGGCTATGGTCAGCCGCCCAAACATTGTGTTAATCATCGAACAATAGCTGAGGCCCAGTTCCGAAGAGGTAGGGGTCTCAGTGGGGAGTGGCAAAGATAAGGGTACTATCCAACACGGGTAATATGCCCAAGGTGCACCGACCCGAACGCAATGTGGTCGAAACTGGCCCCCGGCGGGCATCAGGGGACTCTTCACCCCCCAAGGAGTCACTAATAGCCTCCAGGTGGTTTCTTCATCAGATGATCTTGTCCGCTGTGTTGGGGATCACCACAGGTAGCACACTGTCAGTATGAGAGGAGTCTGATTCTAACCCCTCAGTTTCTCTTGAGGAGCAAGTCCCAGCCTCCCAGGGGGGTCTCTGGTCCTGCATCATGGCCGCTACCGCCTGCAGGGCCTCAGCTCTTTCTTTTTCTGCTTGCGAGGATGTTGGTCGGCACGGGCCCCCCGTCTGGGGCGTCTCCTAGGCCTCTTCTTGATCTCGCGGCTCACAGAAGCCACCGCTTGCATCTGCGCTGGTTGAGGAGCCCCGGTTTTGTATGCTTCTATCCATTCCCAGGCTGATTTGGGGTCATATCAAAACCGCGTCTTTCCATCAAGGAATATGCGTAGTCGAGCAGGAAAGATCAAAGAGTACTGAAGCCCTTCCTCTCTCAGTGCTTTCTTGACCTCCAAAAAGGAGGTATGTTTCCTCTGAACATTCAAGGTATAGTCAGGGAAGATGAACACTCTACTATTACTTACAGAATATGGGCCTTAAGTCCTGGCTTTTTGTAAAAGGGTGTCTCCGTCCCTAAAGTGGAGAAGTCTAGCTACCCCTGGTCATGGGGGACGGCCAGGCGCCGGAGGTCTGGCCGGGACATGCTACGCATCTCCAAGGTGCAAAAAGTCGACAAGCCCTCGGTGGCCACCACGGTGCGGAGCCATTGCTCTAGGAAGGATACCATGTCATTACCCTCAGTGCCTTCAGGTCGACCAAGAATTTGAATATTGTTCCTCCTGTTATGCTCCTCGGCGTCCTCTGCTCTCCGTTCCAGGGTGCGGACACGATCCGTGAGGTCCCCCATCTGCGCCATTAGTGATGGCTGCGCTGGTTCGAGGACTTTGATTCTGGACTCTGTGTCCTTTACTCTTTCAGCTAATTTCTTGTGCTCCTCTCTAAGTAGGCCGAGACCAACCAACACCGTGCTGATGTCTTGATAAAGGGTGTCAGCTATAGCCTCCAGGATTCTCGTTAGTTGTTACTGTACTGGCTCGGCCAGGTTATTTTGTGCTTTTTCTCGGGGGTTTCTTCCGTTGCCTGGGCAGTCCCGAACGGTTTCCCTCATGGTTTGCCCATGACAGCAGGACGGTCTCTTTACCGTGTACAGGATTTCGTCAGTCAGCGCGGTCACAGATGTCGTGCCCCCGTGGGGATATGTGTAAGCTCCACACTGGTCACGCCACCCCAGGCTCACCCCGGCGGCACTCAGCCCTTTAAGAGCTCTCAGAAAATGTTCAGTGGCCATTCTGTCCCAACAGGCATTCCCAGCGGCCAGCACGTTGTTGCTGCACAGGTGCTTCTTATCTAGCTCGCCGCGGAGCCCTGGTGGGTTATTCACTTGAGACCACCCTGCTCTCCAAAGGCATGAGGCAACTATCCGGGTACAGGGTTCCGCAGTGCTCTCGTTTTCAGTGGGACCAGGCACCTCCGTGTGACCAGGCCTGTTGCAGTTCTCAGTCCTAGCAACACCCTGTTGTCTGGATCATGGCGCCCCACCTCAACTCAGATATTCCTCGTGGTGGCATCTCTAATGTGGCACAGTTAATAGAGTGGTCACCCTGCAGGGCAGTGTAAGGCTCAGTAGATTGCCCTCACCTCTGGTGGCCAAAGTCCACAGGCACTCTCTTTCCTCCACCTGTCTGCAGTGGGGTTCCTCCAAGCAGGTCCTCACAGGTTGCCCAGCGGACAGAGGATCAGGCCATCAATCTAGGGATCTGGTGCGTGGGACCCGCCCCTCTCAAGGTCTCATCTCGGTCCCCCAGAGTGGGCAGGAGCCCACCGTCTTCTGTCCAATCACTAGGTGTCTCGGCAATGTAATTATTTAATAGGCCACAGTACAAATGGGCAAAGTTCACCAATGTGTTCCCCCCGGTGCTTCCCTGGGGCGGGGCTCCCCCTCACGTCTCCTCTGCCTCCAGGTGGGTCAGGAGTCTGGCAGCCAACTCATGTGTTCTCTGCGTAGGTCCCACACTTCTCAAGGGGTACGTTTCAGCTCCCCAGTAAGCGCGGCAACCGGGCTACTCCAATATGCACCCAGGGCCTCTGAGTCAACTGCCAGCACTTGACGTACAATCACTCTGCTTCTCAGACTCGGCCGTTTACGGGTGCCTCCGCTCTTCCCGCTGCGTTGTCAAGGGCCCTCCGACGCCAGACCTCGACGATTTCGGATCTCTGCCGCAGACTCACCGTGTCTCCTCAGGGCCCGCAGCCAGCATTCACGGGGGCCCTCTCCTAAATCCTGTCTGGCAGCGGCTCCAAGGAACTCCTAGGACTCGCCTCCGGTCTGTCACAGGCAACTACGCCGCCGTCTTGTTTGCAGTAGGCCGGCTCCACTGATGCACAACACTCGAGCACATCGGTGCCCCCGGGCAGCGGGATGTTACCCAGTCGACTGAGGGACTCTGATCACCAGGTTTGTCCCGGGGTGAGTTTTTTCGGACCCCGTTCGCCGTCGGGTTAACAGGATAACTGCGGGTCGGTGTGGAGCTGCAGGCTCGCACGACCGCCATGTTCGGCTTCCAAGCCATGCCCCATATCATGATGTACCTGTTAATATTGATTATTATAAATAAAAATGATGTAAAATAAAAAAAACTCAAAAAATATTTACCTGTGACAGTTTTTACATATCTTATGAAGCACACTGTATGCTCATTTGCACTTAAAGAAAACTTGTTTAATGCCTAAATAGTGTTCACTGAGTAGTAATCCGCAAATAATTCTAAAATCATACAGCAGGGTAGAACTTTCTGACCAAAAATTAAACCAAAATAGGGGGTGTATTCAGAAAATCATTCTCAAAACATCAGGAGCAGTTTCATCATGTAGAAAAGAAATGATGCTTGTGGAGTTTTGGATGTGGTTTTTTTCAAATCACCTAGAACTATTGTATCTTATGAAGCAATCAGATGCTCATTCTTAAATCCTCCTGAGGTAATCAGGAATAGTCACACCTTGAGAAGTAATCAGATGCTCATTTTGAAATCTTCCCTAAGTCATCAGGCACAGTCACACCTTGTGAAGTAATCAGATACTCATTATTAAATCCTTCTGAAGTCATCAGGAATGGTCACACATTGTGAAGTCATCAGATACTCATTTTCAAGTCATCCTCAAATCATCAGGCACAAGTTTCAAAGCTTTGCAGATGACTTCAAGAGCTTGATGAATTCTGATGCTGAGAAAAAGACTTCTACAGTAGTTGGATGATCATCCAATGACTCTAGGATGATTTTTACAGTAATCCAGTTCGATCTGGGTGGTCTCCGGAGTCATATCTTTTGAAGCAATTAGATACTCATTCTTACATCCTCCTGAGGAAATCAGGAATAGGCACACCTTGAGAAGTCATCAAATACTCATTTTGAAATCTTCCCAAAGTCATCAGGCACAGTCACACCTTGTGAAGTAATCATATACTCATTATTAAATCCTTCTGAAGTCATCAGGAATAGTCACACTTTGTGAAGTCATCAGATACTCATTTTCAAGTCATCCTCAAATCATCAGGCACCAGTTTCCAAGCTTTGCAGATGACTTCAAGAGCTTTATGATGTCTGATGACGTGAAAATGACTTCTACAGTAGTTGGATGATCATCAATGACTCTGGAATGATTTCTAAAGTAATCCTGTTTGACCTGGGTGGTCTCCGGAATCCCCCAGCTGCTGCTGCTTGCCCTGTACTTAGGGGGCGCTGTCCAACCTGATACTCATGGACCCCACCAGGGCCCTTCCCAGAGTTGGCCCCACAGAAACCCACCTATCACCCATCTGTGATTGAGATGCATTAATACAAGAGCTCTCTACATTCTCAGGTCCAAGCATAACTCATGTAAATCACATATTTTTTCTTTGCTTCTGGGATGTGTAGTCTCATTTATCCCATAAGAAAATTGGAAATTCACCCTCCAGAATGCAAAGAAAACTACTGGATGAGCTACTAACTCGTGGCCCTGGGAAACGTGAGAGCTCTGCCGTATCATGAGCACCCATGCCATCAACCTCGGATTGGGAAGGCGGGCAGTTGGGCACGGAGCGATGAGCCGATGCATGAAGGCTGTTTTTTCGTGCATTGTGGTGTCCAATGTATGTGCAGTTTTTTGCACTTTGCTACTTCAACAAAGGCCCGTCCGGTGACCTCAGGCCCTATGGAATACACGGCTGGCCTCGACGCTTGCACTAAAGGGAAGGCAGCGAGGCTGGTTGTCAACTGGGGCCGGGGGTTCATGGATCCTCCTGGGGAAAAATGAACTGCTCATGGTCTGTGTTCTTCCCCTACCCACCAGGTGGGCCTGGGTGGGGGTGGTTTAGTGACCTCGCCAACCACCAAAAATAGAGACCAGGTTGGTCTTTGTCACCTCTCCTCCCTGCTGGTTTGGTTCATTACTGGCCAAGCCAGGCGTGTGGCCAGACGTTGTCCTTACTTCGTCCTTACTTCCTTCTTTTTCCTGGGCTACCTACTGGACCAGGCCATACATGAGCCCTCATATAAAAGAGATCGGATGTTATTTTACCTTTGTTTTATCCACACTCTATGTTTAAAGGCACAAACGCCGACAGACAGTGAAACCGGTCTCTACAAGACCTTATTTATAAGTCCTCCACTTTAGTTTGCAAAACACTGATCTCTTGCACTTGCTCGACATGCGAGAACCCTTAGTAATCGAGGTCACTGATGCAGACCCTATTTGATTTCACAGGTTTTATTTGTACAATAACCTATTTCCATTTTCCAGGTGCAATTCTGTAGTTTCATTTTTCAAGCCACCAGAGCCACTGGATTTATGTGCTTCTGCGACGATGGCGTTTTCCGCATAGTTATTAATTTGCTGCACTTTCCACATACTTTATCAACTCCTGCATAATTTGCAGATTATAACCCCCCCCAAAAAATTGTTTCTAGGTCAAACAGATCAAAAGTTGCTAAAAACGCTATAGCAACTTGTCCAGCTCAGTGGCGGACCCTTTATCACACTGAGGCAGGCCATCTTTCAGTTGGTAATAGCTGTATTTAGGTTTTGACCTTGGATCCTTTAGTGTTTACACGTGTAAAATGCAAAATAGTGAAGCATTACTGCTTCAAAATGTGCCACATCATGCAACATAATTTGCTTTCTCTTTCTTGCCACATAATTTAGTGATCCCTCCCACATAACTGTTGGCCCTGCTTATGACTCTTCCTAGTGCATTCTTTCAACTGAGTCCTCATGTCTTGGTGAGTTCAGGTTGTTGGTGCGTGTTCAAGACGGGATGATTCACAGCTCCAGAGAGGAGTCTGAAGGCAGTGCGTGTTTTTCGCAGTGCCTGGCAGTGGGTCACAAAGGCGTTACACATCAAATTCTCAGCCTCTCCGAGAGCACAGAGCAATAGCTGAATATATGTCAATCGGAATTACCATTCTAGGTGAAAGTACGTACAAGTGGTACACAAATACTGCTGTCAAAACATTAGCATCGAAGGAAATGCAGTGTTTCTGTGTATGTGTGTGTAAGAGAGGGGATGTGGAAGTTGAGGTGACAAAAGAGAGTATGCAGAAGGAAAAAATGAAACAAAAGGGCAGAAGATGACGTGTGAGACATGCAACTGGAGATAGTCTTCAGAAGAAGATGTGATGAGAAAAGAGTAAGCAATTTAACACAGAGAGGGAGACTACAGTTTAAAGAGATGTGAAGGGAAGAATACTTATTTATATGATACTGAATAAAAATCAGTGCTAATAAGTACTGGTAAATTCAAATGGTCTGACATTTTCTGTGTTTTTTCTGTGATGGACTCGCTAACAACAGAGGCACTCAAATACTGATTACATGACATGCCTTGAAAGCACAGGATCTGAGCTAACGTTTTAGGCCACGTCCATAGTTACATTAACGCCTCTCGTATAAAAGATTCCTAGTTACATTGATTTGGTCACAACCACTGTAGAGACCCCATCCATCTTTTTCATCTCACTAAAAGCAGTAGCTCAATTGCAAAGGCTTGTTTACAAATAGTACTAATTTGGGCTCTATTGTGGTGCAGACTCATCAGCTATCAAACTAGCTGTCAGAATGCCCAAGAGATAGCTCAGTGAGATGAGCGTTCATCACCTGATCCAACTGGGTTTCGGCAGGTTATGCATTTTCCCTAGATATCTCCAACAATTAACCGTGTGACAAATGTTTTGCGAAGGGGTGCAAATGTTGAATGGGGACCACTTTGTTTAGGGTGTCTAGCCTGTTTTTTTTTTATCCCAATCCGACCCTGGCAGCAACTCAGTGACCGAATGCGGAAGAGAAAGTCTCCTCTCATATCTGGCTGGTCGTGCTTGAGGGCCTGCCTGACATGATCGGTGATTGAGGGCTGCACTCGGCCATTGGAGGTTGAGGTTGCAAACCAGGAGCAAAATACCTGGAGCTGTGGGCAAAGGCTGACTACACTAGTATACGACGGGTACTGAGTCGTTGCTGCTGTTCAATGCCAGCATAAGTCTTCTAGTGATGCGTTTCCCAAAATATAGAGCACCTGCAGGCAAAGGGGGCAGGTGCTTTAATTCGAAATTCTGAAGCGCAGGTACCAAGGTTTTAAGTGGGCTGGGTCCTGCCGGTGTTCAAACAAGCTTTTGCAATGCAATAGGTCTCGCATTTGCGAGATTTCGAGCTATTTGTAATATTGTAAATGATAATGTCTTTTATATAATTGTTTGTCTTTGCAACATTGTAAGTGTTTAGCCATGAAGCAGACTATCCATAACTCCTGCACACACCCATAGATGTAAACGTCAGAGTTCAGAACCTAAGAGGCAAAATTACAGACACAATAAAGGTGTCATGAATATTCATGACACACCAAAAAACTGTGCAATGAATTCATATTATGTAGTGCTCCCTAGCTTCCTCTTTCACAGAACGCCAAGTAGAAAGCTGGAAAAGTGGTGAAATAAAAAAAAGTACAAAACAGCTGCAAGTGCTTCAGAGAGCAATTTTATTTTACACACTAAAATTTAATAAGACCCTGATGATGATTACGTTCTGACTCGGTGGGGTGACATTAAAAGCAGAGCATTCAAAAACATGCCCAAGGAGCCCTCCTCTCGCATTTAAAGGTGCCACTAAAATACGTGGGGGGAGTGGGGGGTGAGTGCAGAGTGCTGCATGTTTAAGGGGGTGCAAAATGAATTTAATCCAGTTGGTGGGATTAAAATGTAGGGCACTCCTATGGATTTTAACACATAAAAGTGATGGAGTGGCGTAGCTAGAGCTTCTGCCGCCCGGGGCTATCCCTCAGATTGCCGCCCATGGCAGGTAGCGGGGGGAGGGGGGTGCTGGGGAAAAAGGACGGCGAACAGCGGGGTCGAATTGGCAGTGTTTAAGTTACGACGCCACTCTCTGCTCCTCTGCAGGTGAAAGCAAAGGTCGGAGCGGAGGTGCTGCGTGCCCAACACTAACCTCACTATACAATGTAAGAGCTTTAGAATATTGACAAGTGTGCCTGTGCAAAGAGGGCATGAAATAGCTGAGATTGGGTCATAAATTCAAAACTGTTCTGAACAGGGGCTCCAAAATACGTTCGGCCCCAGGCCCCCAAAATCCTTATGATGTCCCTGTTCTTATTCGCTTTTCTCAGACCAGGAGGGGTAACAGTATGCTTTCATTTGGAAGTGCTTCTAGTCAACCACTGCCAGGGAAGAAGTACGCTGGGTACATGTTATGGGGTTATCGTGACCTCTGAATGTTTTCTGGTTTTCTTCCCCTCCTGTAGGGGTGTTAGGTGATCTACATTCTTTTTTGTAGGAGGGAGGCGTGGGCGTCTGGCCTGTGTGCTTGTACTCTGTTTGTATGCTCACAACAAGGGTGGGGATGTCGTCTTGACATTAGGTATGTTCGAGGAGGGCGACCCAGCGCCCAACCCACTGAGAAGCGCAATCTCATTTGGATGATACCACTGCTCTTGAGGGGTTTTATTAGCATTTCTGCTCACAACCTGTTCTTGGATATGGAATTCTTTACAAAAGCACTTTTTTACTATACCATGCCATTTATGGTATGGGAGCTTAAAATTCATACTCGGTGCAAGCAGAGGGAGTCCCCACTGAGAGGACTATATGTGCTAGCATTGTCTTTATGCAGGCACATAGGTCATTTCAGGCAAGAGAGGCATGTGTTTCCAGCTGTTCAGGTCATGTTCCAGTTCGAGGGATCAGTGTGCTGTAAATGAGTGGCCTGCAAGGGCCGCATAATGCCACCGTGTACACAAAGTACTGTTAGGATGGATTTTCTCAGCATTTTAATGTGCTTTTAGAACGTTTTCATGAGTACTCTCAAGAAAGCTATGATCTTACAACCTTAAGCACACGCAAATAATTTAAATGATAGTACAGTATGTAATCAACAACAGTATTATTTCTGTGGTTTTATTGTTTTCGGCCCACTGGCCTCTTCTTTTAAGCCTTTGCCAACACGTGTTTGGTCGTCAAAGGGCGTAACCCTACGACTTTGTCAGGGCTAAAAAACAGAAAACAATTCCAATTGTAATGCTACATGTCATTCCAAATCAGTCCCACACCCATTTTCTGGTGACATAGGTGTATTGTTAACATATTCCAATACCATTTGTGACAGGTCAGTGGAAACCCATGCGCATTTTCTCACAATACCCGTTTGATTGACGTGTTTCAGATGTTGCTTCAGTATCCCACAGTAGTCCAACACATCACATCATTATCCAAACGTAATGTTTCCAATAATATACATGCAAAGATAACGTTAGCATACGACATACTGCGCAGTTGAATTGTCCATCATACTTGTGGGGCAAGATAATATATTTGTCAAATTGCCCCATCATTTAAACCCTGTGAAGTGTGACCTTAAAACTACGCAGCAGTGAAGAGCACTCCCTGTCATCCAACGTGTAATATCCCACTCCCATAGGGTCCCGACCAAAATCCATAAAATAACAGTCCAGAAAAGCGGTACGTCCTAGGTCTCTCCTGTACAGAGAATGTGAAAGGTCACCATATGATTTCAACAAGTCTATCACATCTCTAATATGACAACCAGTGACTACTGAGCATATGAAATGGGGCTAGATTCCGCCCCAACCAAACGCACTGCGTGAAAGCGCCTTGTTAGCGATCATATATAAAGTTAATCCAATCTTAATCATAAACTTTTCTCTCAGTGTTCTCAGTTTGTCCTCTATTTTCTCCAATTTTGTCCCCACACGGAATCCAATACGCCATTTTCCAAATTTCTTAATGTTTAAACTGTG
This sequence comes from Triturus cristatus, assembly GCF_964204655.1. Taxonomy (NCBI): domain Eukaryota; kingdom Metazoa; phylum Chordata; class Amphibia; order Caudata; family Salamandridae; genus Triturus; species Triturus cristatus. The sequence goes on from NC_140587.1 coordinate 507,938,987, forward strand.
CTCCTCCGGCCTCTTGTAAAAACATGAGCAGATGCGAGGTTCGTCAGACAGTGTTTATTCGATAAAAACCCAATGCATTTCGGGCAACGCAGTGCCCTTCGTCAGGGGTCACTATAAACAACGATAAAATGACCAGTTACTACTTACACTTATTGCCATCATACTTCAATTGTTCTTATGACTTAATATGCGATATCCCACCATAAACATTTGTTTTACACCCCTTTGGTTGCCACTAACTTCTCTAATACGTTAACCAAATGTTTTCCTTCTTTTTTCCCCCTATTTTTTCAAAAACGCATTCCGTTAATTTTTCACCCTATTACCCTCATCACTAAACAGTTCATCAAAATTCTAACAGTTAGATAGAGCCTACTATGACTTCCATTCTTTTCTTCTTTCATCTGCAAATTGCAACTTTTACAAGTACTCTGTCTCCCTGTGTTCTCAATTTAAACTCGTCAAATTTGTATACTCATTTCAACAAATGTGAACTGTTTCGCTGTTATTCATACCTGTCACAAATCCATACGACCACCGGTCCTCTTCCCCATTCCAAAAAAGTCTTTATGTCCCTCGTTACTCCTCCCACATTTAAATACCCAAAATTCAACATTTCCCGTTATCGCGATGTTACTGAGATTGCGTGAAAAGTTAAACATACAGCAACTCCCATGATGCACTTCAAATGTATTGGCACTCAGCTAAGCTGACCCGATCTTTAAATTTTATATAAAAACAGTTGTTTATTAATGTACGTTGTAACACTGTTTCTCAAAAGAATATAACACCAAAAAAAGAAGGAAAACATTTGGTTAACGTATTAGAGAAGTTAGTGGCAACCAAAGGGGTGTAAAACAAATGTTTATGGTGGGATATCGCATATTAAGTCATGAGAACAATTGAAGTATGATGGCAATAAGTGTAAGTAGTAACTGGTCATTTTATCGTTGTTTATAGTGACCCCTGACGAAGGGCACTGCGTTGCCCGAAATGCATTGGGTTTTTATCGAATAAACACTGTCTGACGAACCTCGCATCTGCTCATGTTTTTACAAGAGGCCGGAGGAGCACAGTTTAAACATTAAGAAATTTGGAAAATGGCGTATTGGATTCCGTGTGGGGACAAAATTGGAGAAAATAGAGGACAAACTGAGAACACTGAGAGAAAAGTTTATGATTAAGATTGGATTAACTTTATATATGATCGCTAACAAGGCGCTTTCACGCAGTGCGTTTGGTTGGGGCGGAATCTAGCCCCATTTCATATGCTCATGTTTACCTGGGTGTCATTTGGGCAGGGCACCCTCCAAGCTGCACGCAGCAATAGAAACAAAACTGAATTTAGAATACTATATTGGAGTGCATCCCGCCATTACTGATGTATGCTCTACAAATTTAAACCAGTGACTACTGCCCACCTGCACTGACGGTTATAGTCCCAAAACGGAGCATGTAAATATCCACCGTTATCACCTGAGTAAATATAAATATTCCGCATTAGTTTCCACCTCGAATCTACATAACCATCCAACCCATAACTGATCCACCATGTCACTCACCGATTCTTAATTGACTTGAAGAAATGGAAGATTGTGACCACTAAATCAACACATCATGACAATTAAACAACTGGCCATATTCTCGTGAATTCAGATCAAAATCTCTACGAGTAGCCTGCAGTGCTCTTCTAAGCCATCGCACCCTGGTCTCAGAAAGGAGAGCGCCGGTCCAGCCATGACCCATGTGCTCTTATTAAAGGCAAACCCAATAATGCAGTAAAAACACAGGCGGTGACTCGAAACAAGGAGACGTTGGGAAAATATGATTGTCTGGTCGCCTCTAGAAGTGGAGAATCTACAGGTAGGGACGATGGTGAGGGTGGTGGGGGGCTCCTCAGCAGACAGACACAGTGTCCCACACGAGGCCTCCAGACACAACCCTTCTGCATAGGCTCACACATGGCTGCACACAGTTATCTGGAGCTCACTTCTACAAGTAGGCAGGACGCCTGGCTACCTGGGACTTTAGGAACAGTTATGGACTCCAGATCAGATCAACACATCCCAGGTGTGTCTCATGACCCGACATTGTTTCCAGGCTCAGACTCAACACAGTAACCCACGTTTCTAAGGACGGGGTAGACACCTAAAGGGAAGGGCCCTGCAACCATCACGGGGTCCCCAAACCCTAGGGTGCTGGGTATTTCGGATCTGGTTCCACTGAGCTATCTACATGAAACAAAGCTCTGTGATCCGTATGCTACATGTTCTTTGCAACAGGCACAGGCGCGCAACACCCATTGGACTCAAAGGGCTTCAGCCCCCCCCCCCCCCCCCCCCCCTCCCCCCCGTCGTGTGTGGCAGCCCGGGATGAGACACCTTCCCGGGCAAAAAAGCAGCTGCACCCGAGCACTTCACAGGTCTTTAAAAGACCATTTGCATGTTAATGAGGCCTCAGGCCTCGCTGTTGTTTCACCCCTTCTAAGAGCCCCTGCAGCTCCACTCTGCCTATTGCTTAAAGTTCAGCCCCCCCCCGAAATTTTTTCTCAGCCCCCCCCGAAATTTGTCTCTAGTTGCGCCTCTGAACAGGCATAATAACTCTCTGCGCTACCTTATGATGAGTCAAACCTGCCACAGCAGGTACATTAACCACCTGAATTATCTTTACATGTTTGTTGCCTGTGAACTCTCAGACACACACAAGAAGCTCTGCAGCAGGTGCTTTAACACCCATGAGTTATTTCTAAACACAGCGCCCAATAATCCCCCTCCCCAATCCCCCGACACTGCTCTGAAGCCCTCTCTGTGGGCAGACCCTGATAAATGAGGCATGCTTCAATTTCACGACAATACCTGCCATTAAGCAAATTGAGAAAAGGCAAAATGTAAGTCATTATTAAAATCTGGCCGAGCCACTGGTGTAACAAAGGCCCCCACAACACCAACAAACGCAAATGTTTTTCAATAAAGCCGGATCAAACCAGCGGAACGTCATTTGGGACATGTTCATTACCACCACAAAGCGTTTATTTTATTGTAAATAACAAACTCACTCAGTGTCAACCATGCCTCGTCGCTTGAATACACGCCCCGTAGTCTGCCGCCGTCACATCCTGGACCCTGACATCATCAAGCCGGCCTCGATATCATACACCACAGACCAGTGAACACCCATCGATGACTAATGACAGGTGCTCTGCACTGCACGAACAAAAAACGCACTGGTTCCAATGTGCTTAAAACACACTTTTAATGACTTTATTTAGGTATCTCTGTGGCAAATCTTCCTGTACTCTCCAGACTCGAGAGCGTGTGGCGCCGCGGTGGCGCACGTCACTGCTACGCTTTCAGCGCAGGGGTGGGGCTGGCCAAACATGATTCCCAGAGCCATCATTGGTAGCGCTTTCGCGCTCTACTAGATTGATGGCTCTGGGACCCACATACGTAGCGGCCGCCGGCCGCGCAGCACTGATGGCCTATGACGGCGGCCTTTATAACTTATTTGGGAACACTGTGTCACTGTCCGCAAATAAATTATAAAGGGCCGCCGCCATGGGCCATCAGTGCCGTGTAGCTGCCGCCCGGAAAATAGTGCCGCCTGGGGCGGACCGCCCCCACCGCCCCCCCCTTGCTACGCCGAATGCAGTCCTACAAGGGTGAACATAAAACTTTGCCTGTTCGTGTATGTCCTCTATTCCACTCCGGTCCAACACAACCTAAGAATTTTAAACAGAAAGTACAAGTCATCAGAATAGTACTGTTGTATCTGAACTACCTATAGAGTGTCTAGTGTGGAGAATTTTACCAAGCGATTAAGAATTTCCAGACTATCCAGAAGGCAGCGCGAGACAACTCCTTAACCTCAATGTATTGTCATCGATCTCCCCGCTCTTCACGCTATACACTGGCTGCCTGTATCTAGATGATCCATCTTCAAAGTAAAGTGAATAGCTCTTTGTGACACAAAGAACTCAAAATACCACTTTGTTCAACACAAAGTTGAATCCAGACTGGCTGCACTCCTGTCTGTCTCTTCCTTCAACTAATCTAGTACCAGGGTTTACTTCTTCACGGCCTAAATATTTATAAGAACAGTCTTTTGTCCTTAGATGTACATGAATATACTGCTCTTTTCATAACGTAGGCCCTGATATGATAGCACAGCGGAAATAAGTGTTATTCAGCTACCGCGCGCCACCTCTCAGGTGACAGTGCACTAATGGGCAAGGCATGTCAGACTGTAGCATGGCTTTTAGGGAGATACATGCACACAAATGCCTTATGACTAGAGGCTGTAGTAGAGACAAAATCAGTTATAGTAGTTTTTAGGTCTCTCCTGGCGAAAGCAGCGCATGCGCTGTCCTCGTCAGAGAGGACCTTTTGGAATCGATTCTCCCCGCGGTCTCATGCACGCGCCTGCATGGACAAAAATGGCTGCTCTCACCATCTGTCCAAAGCAGACAGCATGCGCGTGTCCGTGGGAGAGTGGACAGTCCGCCGCCATCTTGTTCACGCCGGCTTCCTTCAACTCTGGCTCCGGCGTGCTTTCACATTAAACAGTGCACGTGCGCGCGACGGACCCAGAGTTGAAAGGAAGCCGTCGCACAACAATTTACAGTCGAGATGTCTTTATCTAGCATTGTTTAGCGAAATGCAATAGTGTCCGTGCAAACTAATAACGGGAACTGTAAATTGGTTTGTGGCTATTTAAATTATAAAGCTGAACGTGTGGCCCTCGAGTATAAATATGTCTGATGGTACTGTGTGGCTGAATTTTGGCTGCAATATTAAACCACGCACACTAGCTTGTGGAAAGGTGACCCCAGTTTTCAAGCCTCGGACTTGAACTCTGCGTTACCCCTGGAGTTCTTGGCCTCCTCGACGCCTGCTCGTGTCCAGCATTACCTCAGATATCCGTGGCGGGAGAGGCGCTCACATCAGCTGTGCATTGTTTTGCTAATGAGACCTTCACTTAGGTACATGGGGTCAGGGCTTCAGTCTTTGTTGAGGCTCCTTGCAAATAGGGTTATTAATGCTTCCATGACGGAGGGCCCTAAATCACTGGCCCCTGAAGTCATACTGGGGGCCTCGGGGGGAGCAGAGCGGAGCGCGTCTCCCCCCAGGGTCATTCGCCCAAATGGTACGGGCACAGCGCGAGGTAGGCGGCATAGGCGTAGCGCGCAGCGCGAGGCGTAGGTTATATAGGGAGGTCAGGGGGCGCGAGCAGGGAGTGGCGCAGCGCTTTGAGAGGCATTTAGGTGGGGGACGTTTGTTTTTCTGAGGCGTTAGTCAGGAAAGAGAGTGTGACGTGCCGTTTTTTGTCAGGAATCCCTCATGGCGTCGGAGGCGGAGTTGCACGCAGCGCTTCAGCTGTTGCGTGAGGCGGGGAAGGAGGACTGGCTGTCAGGGGCAGCCCCGGCCGCGGTGGGCCCCGTGTTACAAGCGCCGAGGGGAACACCACGGAAGGCGTCATTGGGTGTGAAGTCGGCGGTGGCGGCGTGTATAGGTGAGCCAGTCCGCCGGGTGGGCAGGTCAGCTGTGAGGCGACCTGCTGCAATGTGTGGGAGGAGGGGCATGCGCTCCAAAAGTGTTAGTGCGAGTGTGGGGGCCCCTATTGATACAGCTGTGGGGAGGCTGACTAGTGACATGGTGAGGGGGCGCGCACTGCACAGAACTAAGTCTGGGAAGGGCAGGAGTGCCTCCAGCCATGACAGGTGTGTGGGAACGGAGCAGAGGGCAGGGGCGGCTGCGCAGGCGGCACAGTTTGGCGAGGAGCGAGGCCGAAGGGGCTTGGGGGAGGAGGTAACACTGACTGAGCGGGCCCCCCCCGTTTTGTCCGGCGCTCATATGTGGAGTGCCAGCCGGCTCCCCTCATATTAAGGCCAGGGGAGTGTGCGGGTTTGGTGGCTTATTCATCGGACAGTGAGGAGGAGGAAGTTCACGAGGGGCCAGGGGGTGTTGGTGGCCGGCAGAGTATTTCTGAGGAGGCAAGGGAGCCAGTAGTTTTCGCCTGGCGTGGGCAGATGGCACGTCGCAACACTGCAGAGTGGCCGGTTATGGAGGGGGACAGTAATGTTGAACGGGACCCACTAGATGGGGTGGTCCTGGAGATGGAGGAGGAAGGAGGTGAGGGCGATAATGGCGAAGACACTGAGTTATTTAGCCCGGTTGGTGACTCGTCGCTTTTGGCAGTGAGTCATAAGGGACAGGACCGCATGAGTCGTTGGGACACGCAGTATATTTTTCCTAAGGCACGGCAGAGGTCGGGTCTAATGCCAGGCGAAGATGAAGTTGGGGAGGGTCCTGAGGACGGTCAGTGGGTATGGGTGCCGCATTCACAGAGGCCTGCGCAAAAGACGATAGCGGCAGCCCTGGAAGGTCATCCCACGGTGAGCTTTCATACGGCGGTATGGGGGCGATCCAGATCAGAAGAGACGTCATTTGGCAGTGTATCCAGGCCTACGGCTGCGTCGAGGGTGCAGTTGGCATCGGCGAAGGGAGCTGGAGTGGCTTCCGGTAGGCATGTTAAAGTGAGGAGCGGGTCATGTGCGGACTTTGGCGTTGGCAGTTGTCCCTTAGAGCGGGGGCCGCCTGTTGACTGGAGTTGTTACGATGGGGGGGTTGGGGATGGTGCGCGCCCTAGTGGTAGTGCGCAAGCTGTAACAGAGGAGAGAGAAGAGGATAGGGAGGGAGTTAGGAGTGTAGGAGATATGAGTTCATCGGGGGGCTATGTGGTTGAAGACATGGCCCAGAATAGAGTTGGAGCTAAAAGGGCACGGGGGGGCGCGGGGGGTGCAATATTTTCTGTTTCATCGTTGCAGCAGTCTAGAGCGGATTTGCAGGCGACGGAGAAACAACGACAGAAGACTCAGCACCATAGCATGCCAGCGGAACTGCGGGACAGAGAGGCACAGCTACCTAAAGGTAGGGCGAAATGGTGGGAGGTTTGGGGGAGAAAAAGGGCTCAGCCGGGTTTGGGGGTGGTGGGTATGGGAGGGCAGGAGAATCTGGAGATGGCACGACAGGAAGGTGTTCTCAATAGGGCAGGTCCAGGTGAAGAGGTAGTGGGGGTCTCTCAGGGAGTCCCGGGGTGGGGGAAAAAGGATGAAGACAGGTTTGGTGCCGCAGGGAAAGAAGTAAGTGTGGCTAAGCAGACTCGGCTTCCTTATATGGGTTTAGCGATGCCCCTTGGGTCCCATTTAGCTGGTAAGACAAAACAAAAAATCTGGAACCACGATTTTGTGGATGTTTTTAGGCTATTACATAGGGACGTACAGGCCCCGGAGGGATCTAAGGAGGAGGAATTGGAGTTGTCCCGGCGTCCCAGAGTACCACGCAACGTGGATAATTGGACATCAGCGTTCCTTATCTTTGCAAGCATTTATGTGGAGCGTTATCCTGAGAGGGCGGCATCGTTGTTAAAATATATGGACATTGTGCGTAAAGCACAGATGAATTTTGGAGGGTACTCATGGTTAAATTACGATGAGGAGTTTAGAGCCCGGATGAGTGTTTGCGTGGATAAACCTTGGGGTGAAATAGATTCTGAACTATGGCTCCAATGGATGTCATCCGCTAATCCTCCCACAATGACACATACTGCAAGTGGGTTACCGGTAGCTTATCGGCCTTTTCTTGGGCGTCCCGCCCTTCAAAGGGCGGGAACAATGGGTAGAGGGCAGGCAGCAGGTTTCGGAGCTTGTTGGAACTTTAATAGAGGCTTTTGCTCCAGACAACTGTGTAGGTTTCGCCACGAATGTTCACAATGTGGGGGGAAACACACAGTCGCCCAGTGTTTCAGTACGGCGGCGGGCTCAGGGGGCCAGAGAGGGCAGGAACAAGGGGGGTCAGCTAGAGGTAGGGGAGCACTTGTCCCATTGGTTCCAAAAGGCGCCTACCCCAATTAGTTTGGAACATTTAGTGCCATGGTTAAACGAATATCCTGATCGAAGGGCGGCAGCTAAACTTTATTGGGGTTTTTTGGAAGGCTTTAAGATCAGCTACCAAGGGCCACGTAGACGGCGTTGGGCAGATAACTTAAGATCAGCAGAAGAGTTTCATGACATCCTGGGTCAGAAATTGGCAGAGGAAGTGGAGTTGGGTAGAGTAGCGGGCTCGTTTGCATGCTGTCCTTTGGAGAACCTCATTGTTTCACCATTAGGTATCATTCCTAAAAAGGCAAAGGGGGAATATCGGATGATACAGCATTTATCCTGGCCAGAAGGACAATCTATTAATGATTACATCGCGACGCAGGATACTGCGGTCACATACACGTCGGTTGACGAGGCATTACACATGGTACATTCCTTGGGGAAGCGGACAGAGCTGGCAAAGTGTGACATTAAGTCCGCTTTCAGACTTTTGCCAATCCATCCGACAGATTTTGAACTATTTGGGATGTTTTTTGATGGATGCTATTATGTGGACAAAGTACTCCCTATGGGGTGTGCGGTGTCGTGTGCACTTTTTGAACAGTTTAGTACTTTTCTGCATTGGGTACTCTCTTCAAGTGGAGTAGGAGGTGTGGCATACCATTATTTGGACGACTTTTTGTTTATGGGACGTGCTGGTACACAGGACTGTCAGCAAACACTGGACAGATTTCAGAGTATGGCGGATTATTTTGGAGTGCCTTTAGCACAGGATAAGACTGTAGGGCCAGTGACTAGGCTTACTTTTTTGGGTATAGAGATTGACATGGCAGACATGATGGCTAGATTACCAGCGGATAAGTTGAGTGAGATACGTGCTTGCGTGGCCAGTGCCCTGGAGCATAGTAAGCTCGAGCTTCGGCAAATCCAGAGGTTGTTGGGATACCTGAACTTCGCTTGTAGAGTGGTGCGGGCGGGCAGGACCTTTTCTAGGGCTCTAGGTATGGCATTGTCGGGGGCGTGGCTGCCCCACCATAGAGTGAGGTTGTCCAAATTGGTCAAAAAGGATTTACAGATTTGGCTGTCATTTTTGGACGACTTCAATGGTGTCCCTCTGCAGTTCATTGACGATCAATATCAGTGGCAGATTCAGATCTACTCGGATGCGGCTGGATCGAAAGGATTTGGCATTTTTTGGGATGGGCGTTGGTGTTCAGAACCTTGGCCCGTGCAATGGTTGAGTGAAGGGAGAAGTATCACTTTTTTGGAGTTTTTTCCTTTACTGGTCGCGTTGACACTTTGGTGGCAGGAGTTTCAGAATAGGTCTGTCCTTTTTAATGTGGATAACATGGCAGTGGTCAATCTCATCAACTACCAAAAGGCCAGGGATGTGCGAGTGTTGAAGTTACTGCGTGCATTCATGCTGCTTTGCTTAAGACGAAATATAGTTTTTCGGGCAAAATATATACCTGGTACAAATAATGTGATTGCTGATGCACTGTCCCGGTTCGATTGGCAGCGTTTTCGAACATTGGTGCCGGGAGCAGCAGACAGCAAAACGCCTATTCCGGACAGGATTTGGGAGCTAGGTGTGGGAGAATAGTTCAGCTGATTGAAAGCTCAGTGGCGCCATCCACAAGGAATGCATACCGAAGAGCATGGGCGGAGTTTGCCAGTTATGTACGGTTGGTTTCTAGGAATAAGTTACATGAGGTGAATATATCTGTAGTTTTGGATTTTGTTTTGGATTTAGTGGACAAAGGTTTGTCCACATCCACCATTGGGGGAAAGTTAGCGGGCATTTCATTTTTTGGCCAGCTATATTGGGGTTTTGACCCAGTGGCTGCCATTTTAGTTAAGCGCATGTTAAAAGGGTTGGGGAGAGTGTCGGTGGGGGAAAAGAGTGGCCGAGCCCCTATTACATTTTTGTTGTTACAAAAGGTTTTGATGGCATTACCAGCATGCTGTTATAGCCAACAAGAAGTGGCTTTATTTCGCATTTGTATGATATGGCTCTTTTTTGGAGCTTTCAGGGTGTCCGAATTGTTGGGTTTGAAGGGTCAGGGAGGCTTGAGGTGGGATGAAGTGGTCCATGAGGGTGATCGAGTGAGAATTTGGCTAAGGAAATCAAAAACCGACCAGTTGGGGAGGGGAGTGTGGATTTTCCTTCAGGGCAGTGGCAGCAGTGATTGTTTCCCGGTACAGGAATGGGTAGTTTTCCAAAACTGTGTATTGATGAGAAAAGGTTTTATTTTCATACACTCAACAGGGAAGAGGCTGTCGGCGTCACAGGTATTGGCAGTGTTGAGGAAGGCACTTTTGTGGGTGGGGGAGCATCCTGGGGATTATGGGACACATTCGTTTCGAATAGGGGCGGCAACTGAAGCAGCCCGTTTGGGATTGGGTTGGGATGCCATTAAACGTATAGGCAGGTGGAGATCAAGTTGCTGCACCAGTTATGTTCGTAAATGATGTGTATTTGTAGGTTTTTTGCTCATTATGTTTTTCCACATAGGTGATGTTCGAGGCCTGGCCGGCAAGCAGCAGGTGTGGCTGGTAGGCCACTCCTTTATAAAATGGGCTGCTATATTTGCGGAGCAGCAGCTTTACGGCAGGAATCTTGGAGTACCCATCAGTGTGCACGAGCTGGTATGGAAAGGACGCGGAGGCATGAGGTGGGATGAATTGTTTCCTACTCTTACACGCATGAAATGTGTTAGAGGGTCTCCAGCGTTTTTAATACTGCATCTTGGGGAAAATGACCTCGTCTCGCTCGCTGGTTTGTCCTTAATAAAGCGAATGCAGCTTGATTTAACTGTTTTGAAGAACAACTGGCTTGGTACACGAATTGCGTGGACTGAGTTTATTTACAGGCGGCGTTGGAGGAATGCAAGAAATGAGGCTGCAGTAGACAAAGCCCGGAAAAAGGTGAATCGCGCAATGAGAACATTCTGCAGTGCTATGGACATAAAGTATGTTAGCCACTCAGACATTATAGGCAAGGATGGCCAATTGTTTCGTTCGGACGGGGTACACCTATCACAATTGGGCCGTGCGTATTATTTACTTGAAGTAAGAGATTGTTTGGCCACGGAGTTAGCAGTGGATTTATGGGGAAATGTTTTTAAAAAAAAAAAATAAAAAAAAAATAAGAGTGGGGTCTGTTTCTCTGAGAAGGTGAGGTCCAGGAAAACTCTTCGGTTTTCCTGGGGTGGCAAGATGGGGGAGGGTAAATTTGGAGCGGATTTTACCCAACCCTCGTTATTGGTAAGTCGTTAAAGAAAAAGGAAGAATAAGGATTGAAAACAAAATATGGAAATGCAAAAGTAAACATTGGATTTGCTTGGAAAATATACAGCTTGTTAGGCATAGTGATAATGAAATGGTTTTGGCCCAAAGTGTGAAATGGTTATAGGAAATTAAGTTGCCTGAAGTAAATATGAGTACCTCGTCCAATAAAGTGGCCTTTTCTGCTATTGAGTTACATGTGTGGTGTCCGTTATTTTGGGCGATGGGGGCCTCGGGGGGAGCAGAGCGGAGCGCGTCTCCCCCCGGGGTCATTCGCCCAAATGATACGGGCACAGCGCGAGGTAGGCGGCGTAGGCGTAGCGCGCAGCGCGAGGCGTAGGTTATATAGGGAGGTCAGGGGGCGCGAGCAGGGAGTGGCGCAGCGCTTTGAGAGGCATTTAGGTGGGGGAAGTTTGTTTTTCTCCCACCCTCCCACCCCAAAAAAAAAAAAAATAATAATAATATATGTATATAGTTACAGGAAGGGATCATGCGGGTTGGGTTTGGGGAGGTGGGTATCGCCACAGTTGGACAGGTACTCCCTCAGGCACGTATAGTGGTGTAGGCAAGATGGGGGAGGGTAAATTTGGAGCGGATTTTACCCAACCCTCGTTATTGGTAAGTCGTTAAAGAAAAAGGAAGAATAAGGATTGAAAACAAAATATGGAAATGCAAAAGTAAACATTGGATTTGCTTGGAAAATATACAGCTTGTTAGGCATAGTGATAATAAAATGGTTTTGGCCCAAAGTGTGAAATGGTTATAGGAAATTAAGTTGCCTGAAGTAAATATGAGTACCTCGTCCAATAAAGTGGCCTTTTCTGCTATTGAGTTACATGTGTGGTGTCCGTTATTTTGGGCGATTCCAGCCCGCGGCCTTCCCTGTGTAAAGTGTTACACCTGCACGATGGTGGGCAGGAAGCCGCCATGCAGGCCGGCAGACAGACACGTAGATAATGCGAAAGGCAGTCTGAGTGCATAGATGAGGGACACATGGGTAGATTGAATACCTTTGCGTGTGTTGTTTCATATCTACACAGCATGTACACTGACAGTGAGGTGTGCTCTGTGTGTATCCGGGCTGTGGGGTTCTGTGCACTGTGTGTATGCGGAGTGTGGGGTTGTGTGCACTGTGTGTATATGGGATGTGGGGTTCAGTGCACTGTGTGTATGTGGGGTGTGGGGCTGTGTGCACTGTGTGTATCGGGGTGTGGGGCTGTGTGCACTGTGTGTATGTGGGGTGTGGGGTTCAGTGCACTGTGTGTATGCGGGGTGTGGGGTTGTGTGCACTGTGTGTATCGGGGTGTGGGGTTGTTTGCACTGTGTGTATATGGGATGGGGCTTCACATCCCCTGCTTGGAGGATTTGGGGATGTTTATTGATGTGGACAATTTACTCTCACACTGACTTCCTTCAACTCTTCACTGCCCTTTCTGTGAAGAGCTTTCCTGAGTGTTTCTTAAGCACATTGCCCAAGACAAAGTCTGTTCCAAAAGGGCACGATGATTTGAAAAACGTTATGATCTACCAATACACTAAAAAACATAACCAACTTGTCTTCAGAAAATAAACATGCAGACAGACATTTTAAAGAGATACTCCAGCCAGGCTTGAGTTGACGCTTCCCCAATCCTCTCGGGCTTTCAAAACTCTAGTCTACTGGGAAATCTCGGCGCAGCCCTTAAGATGTCTCAACTGCTTGCTCCTGGCACAGGAAACAAACCCCCGGTCGTTTATACTTCATGCTTTAGACACACCTTTCCCCTCTGTGAATGTCAAAGTTCCAGTTCAGCATGAAAGAACCCTATTCCGTTCGACTGGCGCTGGAAAGATACTACAATAAATAAAAATGCTACACATGTAATTGTAATAAACACATTTTGAACTACAAATTCAGCTACTGTTTATTGATATAAACATAAATATACATCTTATTATCTATAAAGATGCAAATATACATATACAAACACACATATCTATGCTCTCTACTCACTCTCTACTACTCTCTACTCTACTACTTACTCTCTACTACTCACTCTTTACTACTCTCCTCTTCTACTCACTCTCTACTACTGTCCACTGCTCACTCTCTACTACTCACTTTACTGCTCTCTACTACTCACTCCCTATTACTCTCTGCTGCACACTCTCTGCTACTCACTCTCTACTACTCTCTACTCACTCTCTACTACTCACTCTCTACTCACTCTCTACTACTCTCTACTACTCACTCTACTACAATCTACTACTCACTCTCTACTACTCTCTGCTACTCAATCTCTACTACTCTCTATTACTCACTCTCTACTTCTCCCCTCTACTACTCTCCTCTACTACTCTCTACTACTCTCCTCTACTACTCTCTATTACTCTATACTACTCACTCTTTGCTACTCACTCTCTGCTACTCACTCTCTACTACTCACTTTCTACTACTCTCTACTACTCTCTACGACTCACTCTCTACTACTCACTCTCTACTACTCTCTACTACTCAATCTACTACAATCTACTACTCACTGTCTACTACTCTCTACAACTCACTCTCTGCTACTCACTCTCTGCTACCCTCTACTCTCTAATCACTCTCTACTACTTTCTACTACTCACTTTCTACTACTCTCTACTACTCTCTATGACTCACTCTCTACTACTCACTCTCTACTACTCTCTACTACTCACTGTCTACTACTCTCTACTACTCACTCTCTACTACTCACTCTCTATTACTCTATACTACTCACTCTCTACAACTCACTCTCTACTACTCACTCTCTACTACTACTCTTGTCTACTACTCGCTCTCTACTACACTCTACTACTCACTAAACTACTCTCTACTACTCACTCTACTACTCACTCTCTACTACTCACTCTCTACTACTCTCCTCTACTACTCACTCTGTAGTACACTCTACTATTCACTCTACTACTCACTATACTACTCACTCTCTGCTACTCACTCTACTACTCACTCTCCTACTCACTCTCTACTACTCACTCTCTACTACTTACACTCTACTATTCACTCTCTGCTACTCTCTACTACTCACTCTCTACTAACTACTCACTACTACTCACTCTCGACTACTCACTCTCTACTGTTCACTCTATACTACTCACTCTCTACCTCTCTACCTCTCTCTCTACCTCTCTCTACTACTCTCTACCTCTCTACCTCTATCTCTCATAAATAGAAATATATGCATGCATACATATACATATATGCATACATATGGACGTTATGTACATGAAAGTTTGAAAAACACTAATAAAAGCGAAGCTAAAAAGCCGCCTAATTACAAACAGGACTGCTTTAAATTAAACGAGGGCAAGACCTATTGCATTTTCAATGTTTGTTAAAAAAAGGTAAGAAAAAGACGAAGAAGAGTGATCACATTGTAATAAAAAGACAGAGCTGGAGACTGGAGTGTACGGTGTTGCCGAAAGGACATCTTGCTTTGTGCCAAACTTTACATATACCAAGCAGTGGGTAAGTTGTGGGCTGCAGACCAGGCGACCTACCATCAAAATCTCAATTTCCCACTTGACACATTGTGTCACCTTGGCCAAACCAAATTTGTGGTAAATCACGAGTAGGCTGGTAATCCTGGTCTGGTTGCAGAAACCACATGAATTAGGACTAGGAGTCCAGCTATAACACTTATGGCCATTTTGCCTGCTTAAAGCGAGTAAAATGTTCAGGTGTAAAACCATCTAAAATTGCACATACCAAGTTATGTTCTACAAGGAAACCCCGATTACTGCATGCTGTTTGGAATTCTAGATGTGGAAGCTCGTAAATTCCGGTGCAGGTGTGAGAGTAGCATGCAATAAGAGTAATACTGCAGCAGCTGTTATCAGACCCTGTGTACTAAGCCACTCTCTGCGCCCCTGGTCCCATAGCGACCAAATCGGGAGCACTTACATTTAGGATAAATCATAAATGAAGGCCTAACGTATTATGTGACAAAGTGGATGTAGGAAAGTAGAATCTGCTTCTTATGGTTACCCCCACTTTTTGCTTGATGTTGCACTGTTTTTGACTAGTCTGACTAGGATCCTGCTAATCAGGACCCCAGTCTATCTCCTTTCTCCTTTAAATTGGCATGCATGTACTTTGGTACACTCCAGATTGGATACTGGGGCACCCTTATAAGTCCCTATTATATAGTACACATGTACCTAGGGCATAGGTACCCCAGAGGCCTCCCATGGGCTGAAGCATGTATTATGCCACTCATGAGAGGCCATGTAAAATGGAACTACAGGTCTGCTACTGCAGCCTGTGTAAGCTGGTGCTTGCACCACTTACTTTAGATATAGGTTCACTATATCTATAGGTCGCTACACTTAAAACATATGTCACCCCTATAGCAGGCCTTATCAATCCTGAAGGCAGGGTGCTGAGTTTTATGTGAGAGGGTGCCCCTGCATGAGCAGAGCCCCTCTGCAGCCTTCGGACACCAATCACCCGGGTTGTCTGTGACTCAGCCGGACATATAGGTAGAGGTGCATTATAACTAGGGGTGGGCAGAGAACTCCGCTCTGCCAGCGGAGCGGAGTTAGCCAGCCACCCCCATCCCTTGCCGGGTCCCTGCTTCTGAATGCAGCCAGGCCGGGAAGAGACTCCCTGGGCCCTGATGGACCCCCTCCCCAGCGCCCAGACCCTTGGTTGGCTTGCAGATCGGGGGGGCTCCGGCACCCCATGGCCCGCTGGACGGAGCTCAAGCCCCGGGCCCAGTCCCTGTTTCCGCCAGCCAGCTAGGCAAGGGAGAGCCTACCCGGGCCCCGATTAACCAAGGTCCCCAGAGCCTGGATCATTGGCTGACTTGCAGGATGGGGGGCTCCCGCACCTAGGGGCCCGCTGGACAGAGCTTAAGCCCAGGGCCCTGTCCCACTTCTGAACCCTAGCCAGGCCAGGGAGAGCCTCCCAAACCCCGGTGGACCCCCGTCCCCAGCGCCCGCATCCTCGGCTGACTTGCAGGACAGGGGGCTCCCGCACCCCAGGGCCCACCAGACGGAGCTCAAGCCCTGGGCCCGGTCCCTGCTTCCGAACCCTAGCCAGGCCAGGGAAAGCCTCCCCGGCCCCGGTGGACCCCAGTCTCCAGCACCCGGACTCTCGGCTGGCATGCAGGGCGGGGGGCTCCCGCACCCCGGGGCCTGCCTGACGGAGCTCAAGCCTTGGGCCCAGTCCCAGCTTCCGAACCCTAACCAGGCTGGAGAGAGCCTCCCTGGGCCCCGGCGAACCCTTGTCCCCAGCGCCCATACCCTCGGCTGGCTTGCAGGATGGGGTGCTCCCGCACCCCGGGCCCACCAGATGGAGCTCAAGCCCCGGGCCCAGTCCCAGCTTCCGAACCCTAGCCAGGCCAGGGAAAGCCTCCCCAGGCCCCGGTGGACCCCCGTCCCCAGTGCCCGGACCCTCGGCTGGCTTGCAGGATGTGGGGCTCCCGCACCCCAGGGCCCGCCGGACGGAGCTCAAGCCCCGGGCCTTGTCCCAGCTTCAAAACCTTAGCCAGGCTGTGGAGAGTCTCCCTGGGCCCCCGGTGGACCCCTGTCCCCAGCGCCCAGACCCTCAGCTGACTTGCAGGACAGGGGCTCCTGCACCCCGGGGCCCGCCAGACAGCGCTCAAGCCCCAGGCCTTGTCCCAGCTTCCGAACCCTAGTCAGCTGGCTTGCAGAACGGTGTGCTCCCGCAACCCAGGGCCTGCCAGACGGAGCTCAAGCCCCGGGCCTTGTCCCAGCTTCTGAACCCTAGCCAGGCCGGGGAGAGCTTCCCCGGGCACCGTTGGACCCCGTCCCCAGCACCCGGACCCTCGGCTGGAACCAAGGAGGGTTAAGCCCAGGCCACGTCCTCTCCCTGCGGGCCTGCCTGGGGAGCCCATTTTCCTTGACTATTGGGGTCTTACAGAACCCTGGGGAAGGACAAAAGTTGGAGGAAACCCGGCCGGCTGGCAGGCCGGCCAACTGGTCACCCAGCCTGCAGGGCCATCTAGTCACCCGGCCCACAGGGCCATCTGGTCGCCCGGCCCGCAGGGCCATCTGGTCACCCTGCCCTCAGGGCCATCTGGTCGCGCAGGCAGGCAACCAGATGGCCCGGTAAGACCCAGCACCCAGATGGCCTGAGACAGCCAGACCCAGTCACCCTTGCAGTCCGACAACGGCGAGGGTGGCCAGGCGCTCCGAGGCCGCTGCTCAGGAGGCTCCTTCCCTGGGGCTGCTCACCTTCCTGCTCGACTTGTTTGTGAGCAGGGGGCAGGGGGGGCCCGGCTGACCCAGGCCATCTGGTCACCCTGCTGACCCACAAGGTATGGTGACCCCCATTCCTGCACCCCGGTGGCACAGGGGCAGGAGGGGGAGGCCCATGTGCTGGAGGGCACATGGTGAAGGTGGCCTCCCATGAGCCCACGTCACCCCCTCCGCGCCCCTCCCGCTGTCCCGGCAGCAGAAGGACCCACCCCTGGGTGTGGTGGCAGAGGGCATCCGCGGGCGCCCATGCACAGAAAGACAAAAGCTTGGCTCAGAGGATGACTTTCATTGAATCGCAGCGAGGTTGCTGCTCTGCTACTTACGAAACCCTGACCCAGAATCAGGTCGTCTAAGAATGATTTAGCACCGGGTGCACGATGAACATGCGGGTCCAGGTAAAATCTAAAGTCCTTTAGTCAGGTAACCTACTTTATACACATGGGAAGGGGTTGGAAAGATTCTGTGGACCCCTCTGTCCTTCCCCTCTCCTAGGAGGGTCCACAGAATCTTTCCAACCCCTTCCCATGGGTATAAAGTGGGTTACCTGACTACAGGACTTTAGATGTTACCTGAACAAGATTATGCTAAGAAGAAACCAAGTACTGCGACTGCCTGCATGACACTGGCCGACTGAGGAATCTCCCTTGGAGTAAAAGAGTTACTCCCCTGCAAAAGCAGACACCTAAACGCATCTGACTCTGAAGATTTCAGCAACACAGGAGGTGGGTTCCCGAAGGTCCCTGAGGTCATTCTGCCTTCTCAGCAATTCTGAGACCAGTATCCCTCGTGGAGCCCGTGCAACTTGAACCCCTGTGCACTGTGTACTTTTGCAGTTGCATATGCTAAGTGAAAATTCCTGAGCCTGTGCTTTGGGCTCCGTGTAGCCCTGACCCCGAGCAGTATTTGCACTGAAGATGTCTGGCCTCCACTCCACAAGTGTCCTGGTTCTTCGCAGACTTGCTTGAAGTCTCCTTGCGATCCCTGGTCTGTTGGCTTGTGGGTCCTGGCGAGGGTCACCTTGTTAATTCTTGCACTTACCTGGTTGCTCCAGGTGGGCCCTGACTCTCCATCACTTGGAGAGTCCCCTAGACCCTGCTGGTCCACACCGTAACCTGTTTCCTCTGACCGCGTGGGTTGCAGTTGCCAAGGCTTGTTGGTGCCCCAGTTGGACATCAACCCCTCAGTTCTCGACATCATTTGTGGGACAGCTCACCTCCAGACTCTGGTTGTCCTTGACATCTCCTGGTCCCCGTGGCTGCAGAGTCAAGCAACCCTTCTTCACTCCTTAAGCACCCAACATCGGTGGGCATTCGACTACCGAGCCCCTTGTCACCTGAAGTGACCCAGACTCTGTCCCCTCTGCGTTCAGGTTCCTCTCACCTCAAAGCCATGCTTGGATTCCACCGGACACTCTTCGCCGTCCTGGCAGCAGGACTTCTTTGTAGCTGTCCATTGAAAACGGCGAAGGTGTCCAACACCACTTGACCCCTATGCACCCGGCTCCTCTGGGATAGGTAACATGGGTACTTCAGTACTCACTGGTGGGTTGGCCTTAGAACCTCCTAAGTTCCAAAGGGTTTGCTGAAAATCCTCTTAGAAGTGTCCTTAACTTGTAATTTTCCAACAGTGACTTTCCCATAGAGTTGTACGGAGCACTCGTCTGTGTTTCCTCACTGTACCTGTCCTCCGTGGGCTCCCTGTGTCACTCCTCTGGGTGGTTCCTTGGGGTCCCAGTGATTCTACGTGCTCTAGGCACTGTGTCTAGTCAAGTCGTTGTTGTTATACCATTTTTTAGTCTATGGTTCGGTCTCCCCCTGGAGCCCGCTGTGTATTTTGCTATTTACTAATGTTCTTTTGATTCAGTATTGTGTGCTTTGTGCCCTAGTCTCGTATGGAGACTAGTAGAGAGTGTTATATTAATAAATACCTATTTTTATATAAACACTGTGTGGTTCTCCTTTCATTTAGTCATTTAGGAGGTGATATCCTGGTAAAACAAGCTGCTTTACATTCCTTCAAGATTAAGCCTGAACGCTGCTCTCCATAGCTACCTCTAGGATAGCTTTCAATAAGGTTATCTTTTTCCTCATATATCATAAGGGTCATGTGGACTGGTACAGGGTGTCCACTTTAATTAGTGGACAGCATATACCAGGCCACCTTCTCACATTGGTGGCAGCGGTGGGATTCAAGCTTGCTATTGTTTTACCAGATACATCTCATTGAATGATTAACTGAAAACCACTAAGTATTAGGTACATATAATACAATCAAGATTAGATAAAGTAAGTTCTACGGAACTTGGGGTTGGGCAAGCCAAATGTCTAGCTCACCCTTTCTCCAACTCAAGAGAGTTTAGTCTTCACTAAGTGAGGTAGGTGCCTACACCACATAACACTAGTATGTCTTCTAGAGGAGAAGCCAGTGGCTCTCTTCCAACTAGATACAATGGCATCTCATTTCCAGAATTGAGAGCCATGTGTGCATCTAGGAAGTTGAGGACAGGGAGAACAGCAAACACCCAACGTCTCATTGAAATTTTGCTCTTAGATGACCTTAGAAAGACCCCAGGGTCTGTTGAGGTAGATAGAGTGGGTGGGGCAGGGAATGAGGAAAGGCCAGAAAGTAAAAACATTTTAGACATAGCCTCAAACCCAGACCAGGAGAATTAAAATGATTCTAACCTGGGCAACTTAGATCTTCCTTTAGGTGGGGAAGAAGGCCCCAGTGGCCCTCTCCTTACTCCACCAGGAAGAGTGCAGAGTTTACCTAGAAGATCCAGAACTCCCTCTGTGGAGTCTAATCAATCAGGTACTTCTGTAGGGACTTCCATATCAAACAAGAGGGAATCCTCTTATGATATGCAGTGCCAATTTATGGAGCTTTAGAGAGTCAAGCTCAGGCAGGCTCAAGAAAGAGCAATTGGCCCTAGACAGGGAATACCTAGAGTGCCAAAGAGCAACAAAAAGATTGGGACTAGAGTCCCATGGTGGCATCAACAGTGTCGCTAGAGCTAGAGAATATTCTCATGATCAAAGGAACCTGAACAAGATAGTCCCTCCCTATCAGAGTGGGGATGACATCCACAAATGGATAACTGCCCTAGAGAGGGCCTGTAAGGTACAGAGGGTCCCTCAGGAGCAGTGGACAGCTATCTTGTGGCTCTCCTTTGGTGACAAAGGTAGAGATAAGCTCCTCACTGTTAGAGAAGAGGATGCTGACAATTACTCAGTCTTGAAGAGTGCTCTCATTGATGGGTTTGGCTTAACCTCTGAACAGTACAGGATTAAGTTCAGAGACACCCAGAAAGCACAGAATCATGACTGGGTTGACTCCGTAGATTGTGCTTTTAAGGCTCTGAAAGGCTGGTTACTTGGCAGTAAGGTGTGTGATTTTAAAGGATTGAACAATTTAATTATGAGGGAGCAGATCCTTAATAATTGCCAAAATCAGTTCTTCAATTCATAATCTTTATTCGATCTATTTTTATAACAGATCATAAAAGCAACATTTCATCAAATACATTTTACTACAAAAGAGACAATAAAAACATTTAAGATCTTTTAAGATTATTACACATTACAACCCGTGTGCCCGGCACAAAGTGATAATGTTTAAAACCATGTAAAAGACTAACACAATCTGCATGGGGCAGTTCTTCCTCTTTCTCACACATGCCCATAAAAAACATTCTACAGAAAAGCAGACAAAGGGTTCAGAAAGCGCCTTTAGAAAATACAGTGCCACCCTGCATTGCAAAAAATGATGGCGCCTTAAAATCGAAAGAATAAATGCTTTTCTCTCAGTTTGATAAAATGTACAAAATAGAACTACATGTAAGTCCGTTTGGGGAGA
Organism: Triturus cristatus; assembly: GCF_964204655.1. Lineage (NCBI taxonomy): Eukaryota > Metazoa > Chordata > Amphibia > Caudata > Salamandridae > Triturus > Triturus cristatus. The sequence continues at coordinate 507,960,255 of NC_140587.1, forward strand.
GTGGTTGTCACAGGGGAAAAGAGGCAAGTCAGAATGTTTAAACTTCCTCACTGGAAAGGCCAACATCAGTGGGATATAATTCAGACGAAAACGCAACAATATGAATCTATGATGTGCATTGGTAATACACGAGAGGTATGAGAATCCCTCCACAGGTCTAGATGGAGTAAGGTCATATGCACGTAACGTCTTTTGTTGGTGGTTCTTTTCCCTCCGAAGAAAGTTGACCCGCTGTAAAAACAGATCAGTAATTTTCTGTTTGGAGATCTTTCTACAGAGTGAGGGGTCCCTGAACAGCTCTCCTTCCCCAAGTGCGGTCAGCTCAGCTTCCACATATCTGAGCCATCCTACCCTATTGCAATGGTCTAGCTTCAGACAACTGCCAATTATGCATTGAGTTAAATTGACGGTGGACCTATGCCAAATCGAAAGCCACAATAAAATTGGAGCCAGTTTGATGGAATCCAGCAGGTACGGTAACCCCAATTCAAGATGTAAAATATAATTCAAGTGTGAGAGGGTTAATGACATCCGGTTTAAAAAAAAGGTGTCTTACATACTTTGTAGATAGTCCGAAGGAGCCATCCCCCACACTCTCGCTCCATAAGTTACCATTGTCTTCGTTTTAGCGCAGTAAATATTTTTTATTGTGTCCAGAGGACTGGTTCCCAGCTTCCTTGCAAATCCCTTATTAGCTTGTAGACTCCTTTCCATACCTAAAGCCCTTGCTGCCACCAGGTTTTTCCAGGTGTGGTTCTTAGCAAATAAGACCCACAAGTATGGGAAGGAGTCCACCACTTCGATTTTCTTTGAACCCAGCTGGAAATGGGGGGATTTTGCTCCTCTTTTGGCTCCTGCTATAATGACAAAAGATGTTGTCTCGTTGACCCTAAGATCTAACGAAGCCATAAATGCAGCATATGAGGTTATAAGAGATTGCAAGGCGACCCCTGTCCTAGCAATTAAAACCGCGTCGTCCGTCAGCGTACACCAATATCGGTAGGGGGGTGTTATCAAATGTAGGAACGTCCAGCGGTGAGCCAGTCAGGGCGGCCTTCACCCCGTTTGTATAGATGGAAAAGAGAAACGGGGCGAGAACACATCCCTGCCTGACTCCCCTCTCGATCTTAAATGAACGCGTACATTCCCCATTTGTAGTTCTTTATTCTGTTGGAACTTTAAACTACGAGACTTTTTAATTGTTTGAAGAGGAAGGTTTCATCTAGGCCTCTGGTCTTGCAATGTTGTATCAATCGGGGGCTGAGTGTTTTTCTGGTTTTAGACTTTTTTTGGGTCATTACATTGTTTGATATGAGTGTGAAGTGTGTAGTCAGATCAGTAGCAGTATGCAAACTTTTCTGTTTTCACTTCACTCACAAATAGAGCGGTGCCTCCATCTCCGAGCAGTGAGCTGGGTGAGGTGAGGTTTTTCTCCCACACAAAGCTGGGTAAGTCAAATACAGTTACATTTTAGTATATTTTTTCTAATGAACGAAACCACCCCGCGGGGTTTTCATTACCATTAACAGTGCATAATAGGCACTGTTGAACAGTTATTTTCTGAGACCATGATTTTTGTAGATACTTTGTTTGTGATAGTTTGACCCTTACCTTCCAAGTATTGGGTCTGCGTATCTGGTAGGGTGGGTATTGCCACAGACTTATCGGACCTTTACACTTTCTTTATGAGCACTGTCTTACACATTTATATGCACAATTTGTGTTCATTTCTGCAGTAGCCGCATTTGTCATCGAGGTCCTGAAGAAAGCCGGGTCTATTGACCAACTCGGCTGAAACATGTCGACCACATTAGACGTAGCCAGGAAATAGTCTATATATTTTTTCAAGACTATTAGGTTATTTTAGATATGACACTTGGACAATTCCATAATAAATATATTTTTTTGCCCCAGTAGTCATTTTTAATCAGCACATGCACTAGAGCACTGCACGTAATTGGAGTTCACATAGTTGGAACATACATCTGGGCAAGAGTTTTTTCAGGAGCATAAGGATCAGGTACCCAGCAGGGCCTGGTGGCTCAAGACTGTGGCCCTAGCTCCAGTTCTCCTCGAGTTCCAGATGACGAAGCTCCGCCAATAAGGGTGGGCTGATGGACTCTATACCCTTGCCGAGTGATGAGCAAACTATCTGATCTAAAAACTTTTTGTCACTCATTCTCTTTCACGAACATTTTTCACGGTATTCAGTAGTTATCTGTTCATTGTAAATAGACTGAGCATCTCGTACTAGTTGTTAGGTTTTGAATGGGGATTGGAGATTGCTCAGTCTTTAATTAATTTCCCTGTGACCCTTATTTATCAAGTGTTGTTGGTCATTCCCCATTTGCGCCATACCGAACACAAGAGGTGGAATTGCGTACAGCTTGTGAATAAAGCAGATTATCAAGGGGTCAACCCCTATTCCATCAAGAAACACAGTCGAAGGCCGTCGAGAGGTCCATAAATGCAATATATATCCTCCCTCCTTTCACATTGGTATATTTGTCAATACAGAGTGACAAATTAAGGCATTGATCCACCATTCCCTTTTCCTTCTGGAACCCATACTAGGCCTGCATCGATCTATTATTCTCTTCAGCCCACTCCTCGAGTCTAGATAATAAAAGCCTGACCATCAGCTTTGCAGTGGTATCGAGAAGAGAAATAGGTCGACAGTGCTTAGGGATGCCCCTATCCCCTTTCTTATAGATGGGGACAATCACACTTTGGTTCCAAGATGGAGGAGGACCCTCTATAGCTATACTGTTTAAAACATTCATTAGTAAGGGGACCCACATATCATAATTCTGTTGGAAAAGGTCGATTGGGATACCATCCGGGCCAGGGGCCTTCCCAGGTGCACAAAACTCCAGCCCTCTTTTATCTTCCTCTAACGAGAATGTCAATGTGCCCTGTGGCGATTGAGATTGGTGCAAAGATGATGAAACCAAAGCTATATCTGAACCAAAGATACTTTCAAAGTGACCAACTCATGTGTCCTCATCAACATGCGAGTCCAAACAAGGGTCCGTAACACCTTTGAAATAAGGGGCATTTATAACTCTCCAAAATTCCCTGCTGCTGCCCGTGGCAGCAGCTTGCTCAAGATCTTCTCAGGCCTTCTCCCTAGTGTCCTTTTCTCTTCGTTTCCTCGCCTACTTGTATTTGCTTCGTAAGGATTTTATCACTACTGTATCTCTTTGAGGGGCTTTTATAGCTGTAATAAGGTCCTTCCTTGTAGTAGAACATTCATGGTCAAACCATCCTCTGCTGTGATTAGGATTGGCATGCTTGGGGCGAGTAAATGCCAGTTTTAATTTCGATAAGAAGGCTATAAACTGGGTAACTATATGAGCAGGTGAACATGCCTCAATCAGGCACTTTGTAATATCGTCCTTCATGTAGGCTAAAATGTCATTGCCCAGGTTCAGCTTCACAACCTGTGTCCATTTTAGCTGATAACCTTTTTTTTTAACTTAATGATATATTTCCTGCTATCAGTTGGTGTGTTTTCTCCTTGGGTAGGAAATTTTGAGACATAAATAAAATAGCATGATCGCTATAACTTGTAAACAGGTTCTTTAGTTGGGTCACTTTTCCACTTAACAGGCTGGTTACTTGACAGTAAGGTGGAGAAGTGTGGCTCACTGGTTAGAGTAGGCAGACCTGGAAGCAGAGGTCAGCCTGGGACCAGGGTTCAATTCCCGGCTTGGCTGGGTCTTGAGTCCATAAAATTGTCCATGGACTCGATAATTCTCGCTCCAGTGCATACTCGATTCATGGGTTCACACTCTGCGACTCTGGGCAATAGCTTGCTTAATCTCCACAATGGCCCCTCGCGGCGGGATGCCTGGCTTTCACCTTGTGGATTCCCTGCTGGGTTATCTCACAGGGGAATACCAGGACGGGTTCCCTAAGCAAGTGCTTAGAGACCGGTTGGTGATTTGCGCTATATAAAAAATATCTGCACAGTAAGGTGTGTGATTTTAAAGGATTGTACAATTTAATTATGAGGGAGCAGATCCTTAATAATTGCCAAAATCAGTTGTTTCATCAGTACTTGGTTGATTCTGATCTCTCCCCAAGAATTGGGAAAGAAGGCAGACAAATGGGTTAGAACCAGGGTGAAGCAGAAAACTCAGAATCAAGGTGGTGACTAAAAGAAACAAGCTGCTTTACATTCCTTCAAGATTAAGCCTGAAGGCTGCTCTCCATAGCTACCACTAGGATAGCTTTCAATAAGGTTATCTTTGACCTCATAGATCATAAGGGTGCTGTGGACTGGTACAGGGTGTCCACTTTAATTAGTGGACAGCATATACCAGGCCACCTTCTCTCAACACCTCCGCATTTAGCTTGAAATTTAATTGTCCATGAATACGTGGCACATTTTAAGAGTGTCCATTAAAGTAGTCAGGCATACATTCTTCTTGAATGGGAACGACATTTGCAGACCAAGATCAGCCAGAACAACATTATTACATTGAAGCCAAATACCCCTTCATCCGACAATAAAGCCATGAAATTTTACAGTTTTACAGTTGGTGAGATCTTTGATTTGCTGCAATAGATCCTGATAGTATTTAACTTTACTCTTGAACGCTAATTCAAGGGAATTTTGTGAGTTTTCATAACGAATTGAAACATCAATCACTACAGCAGTAATATTTTTGGTGAACACTACATCTGGTTTTCTGAGTTCACCTTGACTATTTTTAACATGAGGTTCCCTGTATGTCATCCACCCACACCTTTTTGCTCTATCCATGAGCAATTCCAACACTTTGTTATGCCTTTTCATCCTTATGTCGTTGGTTTTAGGACATGCATCTGAAATATGTGAAATATTTTCACTACACCTTTGCTGTATCTACAAGTGGCAAATGTACGATTTCTTCCCCTAGTGATGGTTTCTCTTGTATATAAGACATTTGCTCTCAACATCAGTGCAGCTATGTATTGATTTTCTTTCATTTTATTATGTTTGCTGATCCAGAAATTTGAGGTTGGATTACTTGCTAAGTCTTTTATACCATCACCTTGGACAGGGAGATTTGCCCATTTCTCAAATTCCTCTTTCCTCCAATCATATGTTGCTACCAAATTCAATTCATAGCTCAGAAATCTAGTCTAAAATGTTGAGTTTGCGTATTTTGATGATGCTATCAATTTGTTCATTGATTACTTCTCCTGCATACATTAATGAATGAGCTATGTACTGATCTGGAGGTTCCCTGAGATACAATAAACTATTGACTTTGATTAGACCACTTGTCGTACATAACTTTGGTATACTGAGGCCCCCAAAGGATCTTTTCGAATACAGGAGACCATCACATGTGTATGCAGGTAGGTATAGAAATGTTTGACATACTTTTTTATTGTTTGATCCAGAATGTTTAAAGTTTTAGCTTCTGTTCCTGTCATTTCCAGTTTAAATAACAGTTTAGGGATCAAATATTGACACAATATCTCTATTTTATGTGTGGGCTTAAGTGGTAGATTGTCGAGTTTTTTAGCCCAGTCAACAAGAACCTCATTAATTTTGTTGTGGCTTGAATGGCTGGTGTGTGGATCAAAGTTCAATCCGAGGTATCTCTCTTTCTCCTTGATGAATGTTTTCAATATTTTGTTTTTCAAATTGCCATGGTTTACAGTTGTTAACCAGGATCTTATCTTTATGGTGACATATAAAATCCATGTGTTTTTTTCACATTAAGTTTTAGGCCTGTTTAACTGAATTTTTCAATGATTTTCCGGTTTGTACTCATTCCTTCCCAGGTGTTGCTGAGTACTACGATGTCATCGGCAAAGGCAAGAGTGGGGATTTGCTTAATGAGACCATTGAAGCCGAATGTGAAGCCCTTGCTGTCTTTCTGAAGATCACAGATCAAAGGATCCATGGCAATGTTAAACAACAGTGGGGATAAAGAGTCACCTTGCTTATCTCCCAATTTCATTGTTATTTCTGGAGTTGCTTCATTGTTTTTTCTCTCGAAACATGTTGTTGAGTCAGTGTATAAGTCTTTCATTATGTCTCTGATGCATGATGGAACTCTGTGCCTTTCAAGACTCTGTAAAATGTGGCCATGGCTGACAGAGTCAAAGGCTTTTGAGATATCTATGAACACCACTGCTAACGAGCTTCTGTTCTTTTGTGCCCCTTTTATGATGTTTTGCAGAAGAGTCAGATTTTCGAGACAACCTCTCACCTTCATTAAGCCTTTTTGTCTCGTATTCAATTCAACGAAAGATGTGAGTCTTTCAGTTAGTATTTTCGTGAACAACTTCATGAATGCCGTACCAATGGTAATTGGTCGCCAATTACAATTTTTTTTAAGTTCGCTAATCGGTACATTTTTAGGTATTAACATTGACCTGTTCTTTTTAATACTTTCTGGTACTCTTCTCATCGATAACCAAGACGATAGAATTCTGGGCAGCAGTCTTGTTTGTTTGTTATGCATGTTATTTAAGTCATTCAGACCACTCTTGTCAGGCTCCACTGCTTTCTTTAAAGCTGATTCATCAAAGGCTTTAGTTATTTCGAGCAGTGTAATTTCTTTACACAGTCTTCCAATCTCCCATTCATCCGGTATCCTATCAATTGGGATGAATTTGGAATTTTTCTTGTTTTCTTTTTCAATTATGTCTTTATAATATTGGAAGATTTCATCAGCACTGATTTGGCAGGTGGGATCTTCTGCCCCATAAGTGATTACCCTGGCAATTTTCTTTTTGCCTTTTTTAAACATTGCCTGGTATTCTTTGTAGCTGCCCTTTGCTTTTGCATAATTGTTCTTGTGTGTCTGATTGAGTCTTCCATTTTTCTTATCTTTCTTTGTAATCTTGTTTTGTACTGAGGCAATCTGTTGCTCATCTTGAGCAGAGTTCATAGGCTCATTCTTGGGTTCGCTCGTTGGTTCGGTACGATTTGCTGGTACAGGACTTATATCATTGGTGTTTCCTGAGATATAAGTCACTATCTCATCCATCAGATCCATAGCAGCATCGTGATGCTGGATGTTTTTGGTGTACTTCTCGACTTCTGTGATTCTATCATTCAGTTCATCAAAGTTTTTTATTTTTGGCGCTCATTTTCGAATATTAAAGTCTGTGCGCCTTTCCGTTGTTGTTTCTACTGAAATCTCTGGTTCATTGCAGGAGTCATTCTCAGAGATATTGGATGCTTGCAGTACATCCTTTGCCTTGCTCTTATCCCTCCTATCTCTTCTTTTTTCTGCAATTTGTTTTCTGTTTTTATTGTCAAAATGCAGAACCATCAGCTCATTAATGTTTCTCTTGTTCTCATACACTTTTTCCAATTCTGCTGATAGCAGTATTTCTTTCTGTGACCATAATTTTGATGGTTTGCTGCTTGCTATAGCTGCTAGTCTAGCCTTATTTTGCGCTCTTGGATGCGCATGCTGAGCATGCTGTGAAACTCCAATCTTTGATCCAAATCTAAGGTCACAGAAGCTGCACAGGAATTGCAGCTCTCTTTTTTGAGGTCTTCCTTTTGAGAAATAGGTTTTGAGATAGAAGCCTTTATGCTTGTTAGAGACATGTTTTCTTAGTTCTTTAAATGTTCCCAAAATGTCTCCACACAAGTCTCAATTATACTTTTTGTTTGGGTATTTCCAATATCTGACTTTCTTTGTATAATCACTTTTCTTTGTATTCAATTCGTTGCTGACCTCGTACACATCGGGTAGATTTTCAAAGTTGGTTGTAACAGTGTCATTGTTGGCTGAGGAGGCCACAAATTCGATGGTTTTGCTGAGGTCTACTGTTGTGTCTTCATCTGCTACAGAGGGTGAACTAGGTGCTATATCGTGACCTGAATCGTTGTTACTTATTGCATTGTTTGAAGCGGGTGCTGGGTTCTCAAAGTTGGTAAGGAGGTTGATGATTTCTTTAAAAGACAGCACCTCCTTGCTCCATCTTAACGGGGTTTTTAATCGCTAGGAACTACCCCATCTGGAATTGTGTATGTTTGCTTTGCCATTTCTCACCATCACGCTCGCCGCCATGATAGAACCTTGTTTGGCCTGTCTCTATAGACTTTTCTACGAATAGTCAAGCAATATAGAGCCAGTTACCAGTGGGACCACTGGGAGGTAAAGGCCACTATAACCGAGAATAGGTTAAGAGAGTCATAGTTACTCCCGCCGTTTACCCACGCTTCATTGAATTTCTTCACTTTGACATTCAAATCACTGGGCAGATATCACATCGCATCAACACCCGCCTTGGGCCTTCGTGATGCTTTGTTTTAATTAAACAGTAAGATTCCCCTGGTCCGCACCAGTTCTAAGTCAGCTGCTAGGCGCCAGCCGAGGCAGAACGCTGGCCCCGCACCCCTGGGGAGGGGGAACTGGGAGAGGTGATCACAGCAGCTGGGGCGATCCACAAGAAGGAGCGAGAAGGGCCACTCCTCGGTCACTCGAAGCCCTGTCAGGCTGGGACTCAGGTGCTGGAGTGCCTGAGGCCTTTTAAGGGGGGTAGTACCAGCCCGGGGAGGCACTGCCATTCGGTTTCCCCCCACCGCGGGGGTCATGCCGGGTGCGTGTGGGTTCTGTCTCGGGAGGGCCTTCCGCTGTGTCCCTCCCAGAGAGAGAACGGGGGACGGGGGCCTCCTTCGTCCCCGGTACCACATGCGTCAGTCGGGTCCTCCCCGGTGAAAGAGGCCCGCCGAAGGCCCGGTCCTCACCGAAGCGCCCCATGCGGCCTGTGCCTACAGTGTGTGCTTGCAGGAGTCTGCCGAGGGCTTCGGGCTGGCGCCGTCGGTTGCTCGGGCCGCTCCGCCGTTAATGATCCTCCCGCAGGTTCACCTACGGAAACCTTGCTACGACTATTACTTCCTCTAGATAGTCAAGTTTGATCGTCTTCTGGGCGCTCTGCCTGGGCCGTTGCCGACCCTGGCGGGGCCGATCCGAGGACCTCACTAAACCATCCAATCGGTAGTAGCGACTGGTGGTGTGTACAAAGAGCAGGGACTTAATCAACGTGAGCTTATGACCCGCACTTACTGGGAATTCCTCGTTCATGGAAAATAATTGCAAACCCCAATCCCTATCACAAACGGGGTTCAGTGGGTTACCCGCACCTGTTGGCGAAGGGTAGACACACACTGATCCATTCAGTGTAGCACGCGTGCAGCCCCGGACTTCTAAGGACATCGCAGACCTGTTATTGCTCGATCTCGTGTGGCTGAACGCCACTTGTCCCTCTAAGAAGTTAGAAGCCGACCACTGGGGGTCGAGTAACTAGTTAGCATGGAGGAGTCTTGTTCGTTATCGGAATTAACCAGACAAGTCACTCCACGAACTAAGAACGGCCATGCACCACCACCCACAGAATCGAGAAAGCTATCAATCTGTCAATGCTTTCCTTGTCCGGGCCGGGTGAGGTTTCCTGTGTTGAGTCAAATTAGGACGCAGGCTCCACTCTTGGTGGTGCCCTTCTGTCAATTCCTTTAAGTTTCAACTTTGCAACCATACTCCCCCCGGAACCCAAAGGCTTTGGTTTCCCGGAAGCTGTTCGGCAGGACATGGGAATAACGCCACCGGATCGCTAGTGGGCATCGTTTATGGTTGGAACTACGACAGTATCTGATCATCTTCAAACCTCCGACTTTCATTCTTGATTAATGAAAACATTCTTGGCAAATGCTTTCGCTTTGGTTCGTCGTGCACCGGTCCAAGAATTTCACCTCTAGCGGCACAATACGAATGCCCCTGGCCGTCCTTCTTAATCATGGCCCCAGTTCCAAACACCAACAAAATAGAACCGGAGTCCTATTCCATTATTCCTAACTGAAGTATTCATGCGACCGGCCTGCTTTGAACACTCTAATTTTTTCAAAGTAAACGCTTTGGACCCCCAGGACACTCAGTCAAGAGCATCAAGGGGGCGCTGAGAGGCAGGGGCTGGGACAGGCGGTAGCTCGCCTCGCGACTGAGCTCCAGCTCGATCCCAAGATCCAACTACGAGCTTTTTAACTGCAGCAACTTTAAGATACGCTATTGGAGCTAGAATTACCTCGTCTACTGGCACCAGACTCATTCCAATTACAGGGCCTCGAAAGAGTCCTGTATTGCTTTTTTTCATCACTACCTCCCCGAGGGGGTAATTTGCACGCCTGCTGCCTTCCTTGGATGTGGTAGCCGTTTCTCAGGCTCCCTCTCTGGAATCAAACCCTGATTCCTCGTTACCTGTGGTCACCATGGTAGGCAAGAAAGTACCATCGAAAGTTAATAGGGCAGACATCCGAATGTATCGTTGCCGTCACAGGGACGTGTGATCGGCCCAAGGTTATCTAGAGTCACCAAAGCGGCCGGGCAAGCCCGGATTGGTCTTGGTCTGATAAATGCACACATCCCGGGAGGGCAGCGCTCATCGGTATGTATTAGCTCTAAAGTTATCAGAGTTATCCAAGTAACAGATGGAGCGATCAAGGAACCATAACTGATTTAATGAGCCATTCACAGTTTCACTGTACCGGCCGTGTGTACTTACATGTGCATGGCTTAATCTTTGAGACAAGCATATGCTACTGGCAGGATCAACCAGGTAGCCGCACCTGCTAACGGGGTGGGTTTGGGAGCCGCGTCCCCGTCTCCCTGACCGGCAACCTTCGCACACCGCTCCCTCTTGGGAGCCTGCTGGGGAAGGAGCCCACCCGCCTGGGCAGGAGGGCTCGCTGGAGGGGTGGAGAGGTGCTGTCGCATGGGCACTGGTGGGCTGGGCGGAGAGGGGTGACTGTGTGGCACACGGGGCTTATGGACCTGCCGGGCAGCAGCGTCCGAGGGCCTGGCGCCACCCGACCTCTTCTGCTCGGGTGGGACCACTGGGGGACACGAGCTGCCAGGGCCTTCGCTCTGCTGGTTAGGGTGATGGGCCTCCCGCCAGGCGTCAGGCCCTCGAGTCGGATGGTCCATGAGGGGAGGAAACTCTTTGCTTGAAACAACAGCCGATGCTGGCCAAGCAGTCCATTCCTAAATGGACCGAGAGTGCCCAATCGATCAGAGTACAGCCGGGGTCTCCCTTGGCAGGCTGCCGTGTGCAGGGGGATGCCGGATTCGTGTCCCTGCCTACTCCCGGGGCGAGCAGGCTCGGAGGAAAGGCCCATCAGGAAGGGGCTGAGAGGCAGGCATGGACCTGGGCCACTGGGGGCCCCGGCAGGTGGCCCGGGTCCTGCCCTCCTCTGTCTCAGAATTGCCAGACCTCACGGAGGTCTGACTGACCCTCCCCCTAATTCCGGAGGAAATTACCCCCCTTTCTTGTAATCGGTCCGGGGACCCAAGGTGCGAACGTACCCGACATCCTGTTGCCCTTGCTGGGATCGGGGAGGCAAATAAGCACCTCATCTGGAATTCCAGGGAAGCCCGGCCATCTGGTCACCCCATTGGAAAGCATTACACACGACCAGATGGCCGAGGGGATAGGTGCGACCAGATGCCCATGCTCGAAGGGCGGCCATCTGGTCGCTCTGTGCCCTAACGAAAGGGTGAGCGGGCGCCGCGGCATGGGGGGCTGGAGGCCCGGGGCCCCAGCAGTGCCTCAGCCATAGGGCTGCGAGGGCCCGCGGACACCTTGACAAGCAGGGGAGGTCTGCTCTGGACCGACCGACTCCCGTCCCGGCCCTTGGCATAGCGGAAGGCTGGGGGACGGGGCCCAGGGCTGGAGCACCCGTCCCTGGGCCTGGCGGGCCCCTGGACCCAGCCGGGGCTCTTCGGTCCAGAGGCGCAGGTGAAGCATTCCCGGGCCTGTGGGATCCCGTCCCTGGCACCCTGCCACGCGCCAGGCCCAAGGACAGAGCCTGGGGTGAGGAGGCTGCCCTCCCCGGGGCACCTGAGGGCCCTGGATGGAGCTCCTGAACCTAGCCAAGCGAGAGGGGCTCCCCGGGTACGACAGACCCCCGTCTCGGGCCTTTGGCATAGCAGCAGGCCGGGGGACGGGGCGCAGGGCTGAAGCACCCGACCCAGGGCCTGGCGGGCCCCTAGACCCAGCTGGGGCTCCCGGGCCAGAGGTGCAGGGAAAGCCTCCCCAGGCCTGTGGGACCCCGTTCCGTGCACCCTGCCAAACTGCAGGCCCGAGGACGGAGCCCGTGGTGGGGAGACCACCCTCCCTGGGGCCATCAGGTGCTGCAGAACCCTGAACCCAGCCAAGCGAGGCGGGCTCCCTGGGCACGACAGAACCCTGTCTGAGGCCTCTGGCATAGCTGCAGGCCGATGGACGTGGGCCTAGGGCTGGATCACCCGACCCGGGGCCCGGCGGGCCCCTGGACCCAGCTGGGGCTCCAAGGCCCAGAGGCGCAGGGAAAGCCTCCCCGGGCCCATGGGAGCCCATTCCGGACACCCTGCCACGTGGCAGGTCCGAGGCCGGAGCCCGGGGTGGGGAGGCTGCTCTCCCCGGGGCCCTCCCCAGGTGGAGCTCTCGAACCCAGCCAATTGAGGGGGGGCTCCCTGGGCACGAGGGAACCCCGTCCCGGGCCTTTGGCATAGTGGCAGGCTGGGGGACGTTGCCCAGGGCTGTAGCACCTGACCCAGGGCCCGACGGGGCCCCTGGAGCCAGAAGGGGTTCCCGGGCCCAGAGGCACAGGGGAAGCCTCCCCGGGCCCGTGGACCCCCTCCCGGGCAGGTCTGAGCCCAGGGTGGAGAAGCTGCCCTTGCTAGGGCCCTCAGGGGCAGCAAACAAAGCTTCTGAACCCAGCCAAGCGAGGGGGGCTCTCCGGGCATGAAGGAACCCCGTCTCGGGCCTTTGGCATAGCAGCAGGCCGGGTGATGGGGTCCAGGGCTATAGCACTCGACCCGGGGACCGACGGGGTCGCTGCACCCAGCTGGGGTTCCCGGGCCCAGAGGCGCAGGAGAAGCCTCTCCGGGTACGCGGGACCCCGCCCCAGGCACCCTGCCATGCGGCAGGCCTGAGGACGTAGCCCGGGGTGGGGAGGCCGCCCTGAGGGCACCGGTCAGAGTTCCTGAACCCAGCCAAGCAAGAGGAAGCTCCCCGGGCATGATGGAACCCCGTCTCTGGCCTTTGCCAGAGCGGCAGGCTGGGGGACGGGGCCCAGGGCTGGAGCACCCACTGGGGGCCAGGCGGGGCCCCTGGACCCATCCAGGGTTCCCAGGCCCAGAGGCACAGGGGAAGCCTCCCTGCCATGCGGCAGGCCCAAGGACAGAGCCCGGGGTGGGGAGGCCACCCTCCCCAGAGCCCCGGCTGGATATCCTGAACCCAGCCAAGCAGGGTGATGCTCCCTGGGCTCGTGGGACCACGTCCCGGTCACCCTACCAGCCCGAGGACAGAGCCCAGGGTGGGGAGGCCGCCCTCCCCGGGGTCCTCAGGGGCCACACACAGAGCTCCTGAACCCAGACAAGAGAGGGGGGCTCCCCAGGCATGACGGAACCCCATCTTGGGCCTTTGGCATAACGGCAGGCCGGGGGATGGGCCCAGGGCTGGAGCACCTGACCTGGGGACCGGTGGGGCCCCTGGACCCAGCCAGGGTTCCCTGGCCCAGATGTGCAGGGAAAGCCTCCCTGGGCCAACGGAACCCCATCCTGGGCCCCCCGCCACACGGCTGGCCCAAGGACGGAGCCCAGGGTGGGGAGGGTGACCTCAGGGACCCCAGATGAAGCTCCTGAACCCAGCCAAGCGAAGGGGGCTCCCCGGGCACAACAAAACCCCATCTCGGGCCTTTGGCATAGCGGCAGGCCGGGGGACGGGGCCCAGGGCTGTAGCACCTGATGGGGCCCGATGGGGCCCGACGGGGCCCCTGGGCCCAGCTGGTGTTCCTGTCCAGAGACGCAGGGGAAGACTTCCTGGGCCCACGGCACCCCATCCCTGGCACCCTGCCATGCGGCAGGCCCGGGGGCAGAGCCCGGGGTGGGGAGGCCACCCTCCTCTGGGCCCTCAGGGGCCCCGGACGGAGCTCCTGAACCCAGCCAAGCAGGAGGAGGCTCCCCGGGCACGATGGAATCCGGTCTCCACCCAACCCAGGGCCCGGCGTGCGCCCTTGACCCAGCCAGCGTTCCCAGGCCCAGAGGCTCAGGGGAAGCCTCCCCGGGCCTGTGGGACCCTGTCCTGGGCACGCGACAGGCCTGAGGACAGAGCCCAGGGTGGGAAAGCCGCCCTCCCCAAAGCCCCAGCTGGAGCTCCTGAACCCAGCCAAGCAGGGTGACGCTCCCCGGGCCTGGCGGAATTTTGTCTCGGGCTGCTGGCAGAGCAGCAGGCCAGGAGACTGAGGCCCCTGGACCCTGTCGGGGCTCCTGGGCAGAGATGAGGCCTCCCCTCCCCGGGCCCGCAGGCTCCCATCCTGGGCTCCATGCTACACGTTGGGCCGGGGGATGGAGCCCCGGGCTGGAGGGGTACGTCCTGGCCCATCCAACTGCCGGCTGAGGACCGCTAGGCCGAGAGGGGTTTTGGAGTACCCTGTCCCTAGTAATCCAGAGGAAGGATACCCCCTTTCTGGTAACCTGTGCGCACTGCGAGACTGAGAGGACCCAAGGCACGGACGTACCCGACTTCCTGGAGCCCTGGCTGGGAATGGGGAGGCAAATGAGCCCTCATCAGGACTTCGGGGCAGCCCAGCCATCTGGTCGCCCTATTGGAAAGCATTGCATGCAAACAGATGGCTGAGGGGAAAGGCGCGGCCAGATGACCGGGTCCGAAGGACACCAATCTGCCCGCCCGAGCCTTCACCAGAGGGCTCCCGCTTGCCCTATGGAGGGCTCAGGGGCTCTGCACCAGGGCCCCTTGTCCCGGGCAGACGGACCCTTGGTAGGCCGCAGGACAGGGACTCCCACATGGTGTGAGAGGTATGATTCCACCCTTCTGAAGCGAGCTTCGTGGGGTCACTGGTCTATCCGGTGCCAGCCTTCTTGACCCGGACAGCACAAAATGGATGCTGCCAACCAGAGACACATTTCTGCCCTCCTGCTGCTGAGCCAAGCTCAAGCAGAGGAAGGCAGCACAATAGGCATGCTGTCACAGGGAGGTGTGACCACCTCCCAGCCTAGATTTAGTGTATTGGGGCTGGGTGGGTGCACTCTTAGAGTGCTTGAAAGTCTGCACCTGGGGCACATTTGGTGTCCCTGTGCATAGTCCAGCTCAAACCAGTTCTGGGAGCCATTGGCTCCTGCTCTGGCGCGAAACTGGACAAAGGACATGGGAGTAACCTCCCCTCTGTTCTGCCCCTTCCCTAGCAGGGTCCCCTGAATCTGTCCAACCCTCTCCAGTGGGTACAAAAGGAACTACCTGGCTGTAAGACTTTAGATTTTACGTGGACAAGATTCTTCAAGTAGAAACCACTGACCTTAGACCATCTGGACACTCTAGACTTCGCTGGACTTCGTCTCCCTCTCCGTCCAAAGCTTTGTCCATGCCCTTGCTCCATGCAGTCTCCATGCAGGACCTGTGGTGCACTAAAGAAAACCGAAGAATCTCCCTTGGGGTGAAGGAGTCACTCCCCTGCATTTGCAGGCACCTCAACGCAACTAACCGGTCTGCTGCTCCTGAGCTCTTGTGGACTCAGAAGATTTCGGCAACACAGGAGGTGGGTTACGAAGGTCCCTGAGGTTGGTCTGCCCTCTCAGCAAGTTTGAGGCCAGTATCCCTTGTGGGGACTGCATTTCCCGAACCCCTTTGCACCGCATACGCTGCACCAAAGAACTCCGGCCGCCTCACACCGTGTGCTCCGTGTGCTGGTACTTTGCAATCTTGCTTGAGGTCCCCTCACGACTCCTGGTCATTCTGCCTGTGGGTCCTCCTGAGGGTCATCTTGATTTCTGTTGGGCTTTCCTGGTTGCTCCAGATGTGCCCTGACTCCCCATTGTTTGGTGAGTCCCCTGGACCTTGCTGGTCCACACCGTAACCTGCTTGACCTTCCTGCATGGGTTACTTTTGCCTAGGGTTGTTGGTGCTCCAGCCGGACACCGACCCCTCAGCACTCAATATCCTTCATGGGAAAGCTCGTATCTGGCTTCCGTTCATCGTCGATGTCTCCTGGTCCTCGTGGCGGAAGAGTCAAGTATCCCTTGTTCGCACCTGAAGCACCCGATATCGGTGGGCATTCGTCTACCGATCCCCTGGTCACTCTGAAGTGACCCAGACTCTGTCACCTCTGCTTTCAGGTTCCTTCCTTCCCGAATCCAGGCTTGGATTCCACCGGACCCTCTTCACCTTCACTGCAGCAGTCCTTCTTCGCAGCCCTCCATTGAGAACGACGGCGGTTTCCGACACCACTCCAGACCTATACACTCAGCTCTTCTGGTATAGGTAACTCGGGTACTATGGTATCCATGGGTGGGATGGCTCTCCAACCTCTTAAGTTCCAAAGGGTTTGCTCGAAGTCCTCCTAGAAGGGGCCTTAAACTGTGAAATTGCAACCCCGACTTCCCCATCGAATTGTACGGAACCCGCGGTCGTGTTAGCACACTGCACCCGTCCTCTGTGGGGTCCTTAGCTACTCACCTTGGGTGGTTCCTTGGGGATCCCAGCGATTCTACGTGCTCCAGGCCTTGTCTTAACCCGAGTCATGGTTGTTATACCACTATTTTAGTATATGGTTTGGTATCCCCCTGGAGCCCACTGTGTATTGTGCTACTTACAACTGTTCTATTGATCTCGTATTGTGTGCTTTGTGTTCTATCCTCGTGTAGAGGATACTAGATAGTGTTATATTAATAAATACATATTTTTATATAACTTCTGTGTGGTTCTCCTTTCATTTACTTAATTCAGGAGCTGATATTCTGGGTAAACAAGCTGCTTTACATTCCTTCAAGAATAAGCCTGAAGGCAGCTCTCCACAGCAACCACTAGGATAGCTTTCTAAAGGTTATCTTTGATCTCGTACATCATAAGGGTCGTTTGGACGGGTGCAAGGTACCCACTTTAATTAGTGGACAGCATATACCAGGCCAACTTCTCGCAGTGGACATTTGTCCTTTCTCAACACCATGATGAGGCACATGGTGTTCGCACAAATGGCCATAAAATGGACGTACTTACCTACAGCCCTCAAGAGGGCCTCATGGTTCTCCTGGGACTACACCTGCTACGTTCTGTTGAAGGCCATCATAGGGGAAGCTAGTGAAAACTGTGCTCTTATGTTACCTCGCATATCCCAGACAGCAAGTGCTGCTGAATGTAGTTTCTCAGGGGGGCCTTGTTCTGCCTTAGGGAAGACATGGTAACTGGATTCTGGGTATCAATAATTCACATGCAGCAGCGCTCCGCAAGGCCTGCCCTTCCCAGACCCGTTAATAAAATAAACTCCGATCCAATAACAGATATTTCTAAACCTAACGTCTCCTGTCCAGAGTTGGACTCTAGGTCATAGAAGGTGTCCCCTCCTGACATATCCTTCTCCCCTGTACCACCCACTCTATCCTGCTCATCTGACCCAGGAGTCTTCCTAATGTCATATAGCAGTAATGCATCTATGAGACGTTGAATGTTGGCATTTCTCCCTGTCTTCAGCTTCCTAGATACACACATGGCTTTCAATTCAGTGAATGCAAAGCTATCATATTTAGTAGGAAGGATGCCACCAGTGGCATTCCCTGTAGAAGACATACTAAGTGAGGTGTGGTGTAGGCACCTACCTAACCTAGTGGAAACTAAACTCTCTTAGGTTGGAGAAAGGGTGTGCGAGACGCTTGACTTACCCAACCCCTAGTTCAGTAGAACTTACTATCTTAAGCTAGTAGTATATGTTCCTGGATACTAGTGGTTTTTCAGTTAATCAATACAAAAGATTTTCTGGTAAAACAATGCAGGCTTAAATCCCAACCGCTGCACACCAATGTGAGAATGTTGGCCCGGTATATGCTATCCACTAGTTAAAGTGGGCACCTTGTACCAGTCCAAACAACCCCTATGGTGATTAGGTCAAAGATAACCTTTATTGAAAGCTATCCTAGTGGTAGCTATGGAGAGCAGCCTTCAGGCTAAGTCTTGAAGGAATGTTAAACACCTTGTTTTACCAAAATGCAACCTTATAGTATTGGTTAAATGAAAGGGAAACCACACAAAAGTTATAAAAATATGTATTAATTATCTATTTCACTCTCTAGTATCCTCTACAAGAGGTTTGAACACAAATCAAATCATACAGTTGCAAAGAATCAAACGTAAGTAGCACAATACACAGTGGGCTGCAGGGGGAGACCAAACCATATACTAAATACGTTGTATGAGAACCACAACTCGGGACTAGACTTAGTCTAGAAGGTGTAGAATCGCTGGGACCCCAAGGAACCACCCAAGGTGAGTGAACAGGGAACCCATGGAGGACGGGTGCAGAGTGCAATTCAATGGGAAAGTCGCGGTTGGAAAATTAGAGATTATGGACCCTTCACAGCAGATTACAAAGACAACCCTTGGAACCTAAGAGTTTGAAGAGCCACCCCACTGTGGATACCTTTGTACCTGAGTTTCCTATCCCAGAGGAGCCGGGTGCATAGGTGCGAAGTGGTGTTGGAATCCCTCGTCGTTTTCAATGGATGTCGACAAAGAAATGCTGCTGCTGAAAGCACGAAAAGAGTCCGGTGGAATCCAAACGTGGATTTTAGGTGAGAAGAACCTGAAAGCAGAGGGGACAGAGTCTGGGTCACTTTGGAGTGACCAGGGGCTCGGTAGATGAATGCCCACCGATGTTGGGTGCTTCGGCTGTGTTGGCGGTGATCTTGACTCTTCAGCTGTGAGGACCCGGAGATGTCTAGGACAACCAGAAGCCAGAGGCGAGCTGTCCCGCAAAGGATGTCGAGTGCTGAGTGGACGGTGTCCGGTGGGAGCACCAACAAGCCTTGGCAGCGACAAACAACATAGATGGTAAAATTCAGTGTCGATCTGGCCCAGCAAGGACCAGGAGACTCACCATAGCAAGGGGAGTCAAGGCAGGCCTGGAGCAACCAGGGCAGCCCAAATAAAGTAAAGTTGACCCTCAAGTGGACCCACAGGTCGAAGGCACAGGAGTGGCGAGGGGAGCTCAGGCGGTTTCAAAGGATACCAGCTAGCAGGGCACAGAGTGCAAGGATGCCAGAGTCCTTCTTAGAAAAGATGCACTGGAGTCAGGGCTACAAATGGCCCAATGTACGGAATTGTTGCATGACAACAAGCATGTGCAGCTGCAAATGGGTGCGGTGCACAGGAGTATGGGTATACGGTCTCCACAAGAGATATCTGCCTCAAACTTAGTGAGAGGGCAGCTCAACCTCGGAGAGCTTCAGAAACCTACCTCCTGTGTTGCTGGAGTCTTCAAAGTCTGCAGGAGCTCTGGAGCAGCAAACCGGTCAGATGTGTTACGGTGCCTGCGTTTGCAGGGGAGTGACTTCTTCACCCCAAGGGAGATTCTTCTGTTGTCTTGGAGGTCCACAGGGTCCAGCATGGAGCCTGTATAGATCACGGACAGTGGCAAGACTGGGGACAGCAAGGGAAGACTAAGTTGAGCCCAAGGGAGGTCCAGCGAAGTCCAGCGTGTCCAGACAGTCGAAGTGTAGTGGTATCTTCTTGCAGAATCTTGTCCATGTAAAATCTAATGTCCAGTAGCCAGGTAACCCATTTTATACCCACGGGAAGGGGTTGGACAGATTCTAGAGACCCTCCTAGGGGAGGGACAGGACAGTGGGGGGGCCACACCCATGTCCTTTGTCCAGTTTCGCAACAGAGCAGTAGAATATGGCCCCCAGAACTGGAATGAGCTGGACTATGCACAGGGACACCAAATGTGCCCCTCGTGCAGACTTTCTAGCACGGAGACCGTTCACCCACCCAGCCCCAATACACTAAATCCTGTCTGGGAGGTGGTCACACCTCTGTGTGACAGGATACCTATTGTCCAACCTTCCTCTGCGCAAGCTTGGCTCAGCAGCAGGAGGGAAGACTCGTGTTTGTGGCTGGCAGCATCCATTTTGTGCTGTAAGGCTCGAGAAAGTTGGTAAAGGTAGACTTAGGTACCCCCAGAACTTCGGTTCTGAGGGGAGGAATCACACCTCCCACACCAGTTACTGGTGTGGAGGTATGATTCCAAGGTGTTTGACACCAAACACAACATACTTCGATGCAGTCATTTTCGAGATAGCATTTACCGTGAGGTTATAATGCACCTCTACCTATATGTCTGGCCGTATCACGTACAGCCCTGGAGAATGGTCTCTGAAGACTGCAGAGGGGCCCTGCTCATGCAGGAGCACCCTCTCACGTAAAACCCAGAACCCTGCCTTCAGGATTGTTAAGGCCTGCTATAGGGGTGACTTTTAAAGTTTTAAATGTAGTGATCTATAAAGATGTAGTGAACCTATATCTCTTGTAAGTGGTGCAAGCACCAGCTTACACAGGCTGCAGTAGCAGACCTTAGGTTCCCTTTTGCATGGCCTCTCATGGGTGGCATAATACATGCTTCAGCCCATGGGAGGCCTCTGGGGAGCCTACGCCCTGGGTACATGTTTATCATATACTAGGGACTGATAAGGGTACCCCAGTATCCAGTCTGGAGTTATACCAAAGTACATACATATCAATTTAAGGGAGAAAGCAGATCGGCTGGGGTTCTGATTAGCAGGATCCCAGCCAGACTAGTCAAAATAGTGGGTGCAAAAAGCAAAAAGTGGGTGTAACCGTAAGAAGCAGATCCTACTTTCCTACTATGGCCATCTCTCTCAATGGTTAGTGAGATATGCCCATGTTATGCCTGATCCAAACATGGTAGCCTCTCACATAATTAGGCGAGCAGCTGCCATTTTAGCCTCTGTAGATGCAGCAGAGTACAACGGTGCCTGCAGTTGTACTGAAAGAGAGCCCTCATCTCATTAAAAAGGCTCTTTACAGTCATCGAAAGGTACTGGTACAAGCTTTCAAAATTGTACCAGAAAAACAAACCTCTGTAGACACTGTAAAGGTTATTAATTTTTGGGTTTCATTTTCTTTGGAAACAAAATTGAAAATATCAATTTTGAAGAATAGGCTTTAACTATGTGTCATGAAGTGGCGGATCCACTTCAGGACGTATGTGAGAAAGAAGTGGAGGACAATTAATTTCCCCCTTATGTTATGCCTCTCCTTTATTTTCAGCTCCATTGTCCCCTTTCTACCATCTTTGAGGAAGAATCACGTTACAAAGAAGACGTTCCCTTTAAGAAAGCGGACTTCCGTACTTCTTACTATGACGCAGCTGAACTAATCACAATCTACCTCTCAGGGAGGGTTTCTTGGAATCCAGAAAAGCAGAGAAGGCTGGCGTCTTTGGGAGTGAGGAGGAAACTCTGTCACCACAGGAGCAAGAGGAGAGAGACACCGACGTCTCTCCCTAACTACCCAGGAAGCCGGAGTCCACATCAGCAGACCTCCGACAACCAGACCCAGCATACCCTCCCTCAAGGCAGGAAAAGATGCACGCTCCCGACTCAGCGGCAGAAGGTGCAGAAGCTGGAAGCAGCTAGCGGTGTCGTGAGGTGTCCCACCAAGTTCCTGGAGGAGTGTGGCTTTCCCAAGTACGCACTCATCTATGGGACCTGATGGGGAGGAGAGAGGAAAGGCCAAAGAAGGCATAAAGAGAATAGGGGAAGAGAAAAATGTTTACAGAAACTCGGAGGAATCAAACACTGAAATACTGCAGCACTGGTGGAGGTAACAAAAATGTAAGGGTGAAAATTCCCCTCTCCTCATCTCCCTAAGTACTATAGAACAACAAGAGTTAAAAATTCATACTGGGGTTTTGTCTTCTTTCCAAGGCAACAACACTGCTTGGCAGGAGGAAGAAGGTGAACCTCAAAGAACCATAGAGGGAAGAACAGAAGAGAATAACAAGTCCATTTTGAGACTCCAGGTTTATGTGCTATGAAATAAAATAGGAGAGACAATGCAAAATATGCTCTCTGCCTTTTTTTCAACCCACTAAATGTTTACACATGGTGGAGAATGCGGGCAATCCTCCATTAGACTGATACTATGGAGAACCTTATACAGCTACTCATAAAAGGGCAAGAGAAGCTAGAATGGGCCCAAGAGAGGCAGATGACTTTGTCACAGGCCGACCGAGACTTATTGAAAGGATCTATGTCCCAACAAGTGGAGTTTATACATAAGGTGGCAAAGGATCAAGTTCAATTAACCACTTGACTACAGGAGCCTCAAGGAGGACATACTGGACTTCCGAACATAGCGCTCCAGAAGTATATACCGAGGGAAGACCCAACGCATTTCTACTGAACTTTGAAAGAGTCGCCAAAGCCTGTGGTTGGCCAGTAGCAAAGTGGCCGTTTTTCCTAGCCCCACTTCTAACCGGGGAGGCCCAAGCAGCATACTAGGTGGCTAACTTAGCTGGGATCACCCCCTACATGGAAATTAAAGATATTGGGCCTTATGTAGGTGGGCTGACATTTACCACTTCATAAATACCGAATCATACCGATTCGGTATTTATGAAGTGGTAAATGCAATGTAGGTAATGAGTCGGTAAATATTACCGAATCGGAAAAATTCGGTAATTACCGAATCGGTATTTACCGATTCGGTAATGAGGCATACCTTCCCATTGATGGGAAGGTATGCCTCATTACCGAATCGGTAAATACCGATTCGGTAATGGGGGAGCACATGCAAGGGTGGCAGGGTGTCACATTGACACCCTGTTGCACCCCTGATTCGGCCATGTGTGCACATGTGGCGCACATACATGCCCTAAGGGCATGTATGTCTGCCACATTGCACACTTAAACGTGCACAAAAATGCTTTTTGTCACCTATTCGTCATTTACCACCAACCTTTAGTTGGTGGTAAATAACGAATCCCCACACCCACCACACACTCCCCCTACATCTCATTTCATGATTCGGTATTTACCGAATCGGTAAATTTACCGAATCGGTAATATTACCGATTCGGTAATTTTACCGATTCGGTAAATACCGAATCATGAAATTCTCCCCCTACATCTCAAAAGCCAAAATACCGGTCGGTAACGATATAATTACCGAAAATCGGCCGTTACCGACCGGTATTTGGCTTCCTACATGAGGCCACTAATCTTGGATCACTTGGGTATTGACCCGAAGCCTATAGGGTCAAATTCAGAAACAAAAGAGGGTCTCCAAGAGACAACCTTAAGACTCTTTTTTTCAAGCTAAAAATGGCCACAGATAAATGGCTTAAACCAAACGAAAATAGCAAGGAAGAGATAATCGTCCTCATTTATTTAGAGCAATATTTAGAGGCTCTACCTTTTCCTAAACAACGGTGGCCATGACAGCACACTCATCTTACGGTGGAACAAGCCGTAGAGATGGCCAGAACTTTCGCCCGACCTCAACCCCGTCCTTCTCCTTAGGAAATGATTAATCTCATTGTTCCAGTACAGGAGCGACAAGGTTTGAGAAGAAAAAGCCCAAGTCTATGCCAGAACCAATAACATCCCAAAACATCAAGCCTGAAGGCCTTCTATCCAGAGGACCTCAATGTTTCGATTGTGGGAACTGGGGACTTATAGCTCAGTTTTGCCCCCACAAGAAAACCTCGGAAGAACTGATGGACATCAGCTACCTCCCTAAGTCCATCTTATAAACAGAAGAGATGGGATCATGTTTCTATGCAAGTCTCTTGCTGAATGGAAAAAGTGTCATAGCTCTATTAGATACAGGGTGTTGCCAGTCAGTCGTCCAAGTGGGGTTAGTGAAAGAATACCAACTCATTCCTAGACAACAAGTGTCCATAGTGTGTGTCCATGATGTTGTAAAAGAATACCCTTTAGCAGAGGTTCCCATTAAAACCCCTACAGGAATTAATACCCTAGTCAAAGTATGAGTATTGAAAGATTTACCCGAAGAAATCCTTTTAGGAACAGATAATCCACATTTTTTAGGATTATTTATAGAGGAAACAAAAGACAAAAAGGAGAGACAAAGAGGCAGGATTGACCACTGGCATGCAAGGATTTTTAAAGGACACTGAAACAAACCAAAGAAAGGCAGTGGGTGGGCTTTAAGCCCACAAAGAAGTATACTAAAGTATATGAGAGATCAAAAGCTTGACCTAAAAAAGGGGGCATCGAAACACGTTCCTATTGGGCTGCGTTTCGATGCCCGGCTTTCATATGCCCGGTCCTGGCAAAGAAAACTTGGTGTCACTGGCACTCATGTTTGAGGAGCAGCACTTATTTTTTCTTTTCAGATATGGACCGTGAGCAAGAAAGAGAAAAGCGCACTAAGGGGAAAGAAGGAGGAAGAAAAAGACAGTAAAACTGTCTCAAAGCAAGAAAGTGGGAACCTGAATGAGTGAGATAAAGAGGCAGGGAGTGTCTAGTAGAGGATGTAAGAGCCATGAGGTTGATTCATATCTACAAAGCCACGGTATTGTGTGCCCTGACATTAAAAAGCACTGGCCAGGGGTTTCTAGTCAGAGTTTAAGGCACATACACTACTACTATTAGCCTACTTTAAATACATGTTGTCACTAGCAACAGACATTGGTCCATCAATTATTTTAATTCAGCTGATAACACACCCACAACTTCTGAACAACTTAATTACCTGCATTACAAATCAGGGGTGCACATAACAGTTTACTCATTCTTAGGTCATATACACAAAGTTCACAAAAGTTGTGTGATAGTTTACAAAGGAACATTGGAGCCAATAGAGCCACAATGTCTTTGACAGACATGAGCCCCAGCTCTAGGGACAAGGATTCCATTACTGAGCTCACTGAGAAGTAAAGAGCTTTATTTCAGCACTGTCCCGGTGGATAACAGTAGTCAAAATTTGAGTTGATCATTATGACGCAGTAGCCCCACAAGACTATAGGGGCTATATTGATACACCTTTATAAGCGGAACTACTTCATAGGCCTCCATAAAGGTCATTGCATCTATTTCATCCTTCCATTACAGAGCTTCCTTTAGTTTGTTTCAGGTCCCAAATTACTGCCCAGGGCAAGTTGCATGTAAGCAGCAGGCCCACCGACTGGTACTGGGAAGTTGTCTCTTGCCTCACCACCCCTAAGCTTGCAGTATGACCTTATTTATTTTTCCCATTTAGACTACGACTTAGGTCTTGGTTATGTTAGTTTTCCAGTCGTTGGTTTTGCATTAATTCGCCATCACCACTAAGTCATCTTGATAAGGCATAATGTTAATTAAATAAGTAAGAAACTAAAGGGGAAATGCTTCTTGTAACACTCGGGGCTGAGTGAAGTTTGGATATAAACAGTAAGAAAAGCAGGAGTGGTAGCAAGCATGCATGTTTTATGCCATTTGAAAATTGCATTCCATCTTTGCACTCAGGTGGACTTTATGGTCCAAAGCGATACTGATCCAAGAGTGTTTGTTTAGTTTTTTCATGAATAATAATAGGGCTAAGGAAAGATCCAAAGATTTCTGGTTCTACCATACAAGGGCATAGTCAACGGTATTTGTAGTAGCATGTAAGTCCAAAACCGTATAAAATGCTTCATTACCTCCTGCTCTGAACCTCCTTGCTAAATACTGCAATGCAAATGATGGAGCAGGTAAAACTAAATTTTGTATACCTTCTCTATTTTGCATGAAAGTACTAATGACGTAATTAGTAATATATTAATCGGTATTAACTGTGTGCTGTGATTTGTTAATCAACAAAATGCACCTTTGTTAAACACGAATTACACGCGGGACAAATTGCTATTTGCATTGCAGAATAACTTAATGACTAACTGTGGTACGCCTATTAACAATAGAAGGTGTGGTAATAGAAAATTGCATGATTTATGTTGCTTTGGTGACGTTTGCGTTCCTGTTGGGACCGAATGGTGAGTATTATTGATTTAAATGTTGCTATAAGCTAGGACAATACTAATATATAATGGGATTAGTGTGGGTTTAAACATTAGAATCTTAATTTCCATATATTAATTATGTTTTATGTTTGGTTCGCTTAAGTTGGCATTCGGGCCTACCAGGCCATGACATTCAAAATGGAGTTCGGAAGTGGCCACCGTCTTGTGAGCACGATGTCTACTGCGCAGACTTGGATGGCTCCGAAGATCTCCAGGCATCCTCAATTCAGAGCACAGTGTTCCTGGTCAAGGATAGGAACATGGAGGACTGCCAGATTTCAGTCAATGTAAATTACCCGAAAAACAATAGTCACCTGTAACGAAAGACCAACATTGTGGATACATTGGACATTTTCGCATGAGAACTATATGAGCTCAGTGGATGACATTGCAAAACTTATGAGAACCCTGGATCATGTGAAAGGAAGAGTTATATTCCAACTTTAAGGGGTCCAGCCAATCCAAAAGCGTTCCCAATTCAGTAAATGTTACACGTTCCCCCGAATTTGTTATAAAAGGATAGTAGAATAGGGAGGAGTTACAGAGTGCGTCCCGAGGAGAGAGTGCGTTCCAGAGGGGTGTCCCGAATTTGCATGATCGACTTGCTTGCACAATTGCTTGGTCCTTTGGATATCTTTGGGACTGGGCCGTGCTGACCAAAGGAACATTTTGGACTTGTAGAGTCGTGGCCTGCATTCGATTGGGACGATTTATTGAAAGAGATTTGGGTTATGCAGAGCTAACAAATTTAGAGAAACAACCCCCCGATAGCAAGAATAGGTAAATATAAATGTCATGCTAAATTGTGTTGATTAATTAATTTGGAACTTTGTTGACCGAAATGCAAACTTTATGCGACTAAAAGCAAGTAATTAGATAAAGTAAACATTGATTAACAGAGAATGAGTTTGTGTTTTTTTTAAATAGGGCATTGAATAAGAATTCCGAAATCTTTAATGTGTTTTAGCTGGTTCTAAATCACCATCAGCCAGTCAAACTAATTGGTCCATCGACCAAGTGGTGGAGTTCCTTGATGTTAAGGTTAGGATTCTATGGCTATAGATGTATTTATGTAAATATTGCAACACATTTCCTTCCCCATAGGTAATAAGGTACCTCCCCACATGTCCAGGGGATTCATCATCCTCCTGTGTGCAGATACGAGTAAGACGTGCGAGTGTTGGTGTTATGGGCCCCACCAATGAATGTGTGTGTGAATGAGTAAGTGCGGTGGCGGATCTGTGACGCAGGAAGGATCTGTAAATTTCGCCCCCTTTCCGCTGGAGCACAAATGATCTAATATAGTGCCAGTTCTATGGAGGAAATCTGCTTGCTCATCAGGATAATCTTTATTTCGACAACCTATACCTCAAGATGTTGCAATATATAGGCAGGCAAATAGTTTTTCAGAACAAATCCAGAACATTGTCCTAAAAGACAGGGATCCAGCCCGCCACTGAGGTGTTCTCTTGATTAGGGGTAATTCCTATTTATGTTTGACACCATAATTCATTCTACTATGTGTCTATCTCATGTTATATTGCTGGATAGGCATGCTAAGAAGATTTAATTAATAGTGGTCCTATACCTCTTTAGTTATAAGAGAGTGTGGGCTAGCCTTGTGGATAGAGCACTCCAACGTGTCCAGAACGCTGCGGCGAGAGCTATTGTTGGCCTACCCCGTACTTGTTCTGCCTCCAGCACATTGAGATCACTGCACTGGCTGCCTATCAGGGCCAGAATTCAGTTTAAAGTGCTGTGTATGGCGTTCAAGATTCTGAGGGGGGTAGGTCCCCCTATTCTTGCGGACCTTTTGTCTTGGTATGTGCCTACTCGGCCCCTGAGATCCATGGGTCATGCACTCACTGTGATTCCCCGATACAGGCTGTGTCGGGTCGGTGGCCGTTCTTTCCGGGTCAGAGCAGCCGAGCTCTGGAACTCCCTTCCTGTAGAGTTGCGACTGCTAGATGATCTTTTAGTCTTTCGTAAAGCCTTAAAAACCTTTTTGTTTTAATACATTCACTTTCCTCCTTTCTGTTGTGTTTCCTGTGGTGTTGCATTTTTACCTGCCATGCGCCTGGACGCCCCTTAGCTGGGGCAGCAGTGCGCATTACAAATGTATGTAACATAACATAACATAACTAGTTACCAGAATTTTCAAGCATAATTATTTTCAATGGCCGCCTCCATATCTAACCATGCTCACTCCTTTCCCTCTATTTTCTTAGACCCGCAGAACCCCATTCCAGCATGGATCTTAATGAAGTGAAAAGTCTTATTTTTAGATCCAACTAATGTTCCCTCTGGTTGGGTCTCAGAATTGAGACGTTCTTTTGCACTATACAGTAGGAGGTCTCATCTGAAGGGAGTTGCAGAGAGGATGGACCTTCATCGATACCGGAGAAAAAAGAAATGAGCCTGGACGGGTCTAATTAAATTCCACTTAATCTTCTATTCTGACAACATCTTGTTCAGTTACCAAATCTCTATCTATTCTCAGGGTATTTCTACCTGAGAAGACGTACTTGGCGAAGTTGGATTTTAATCTCAAAGAATTGTATTGAACCTGACCGCACGAATCATAATTCTCCCCAACATGTTGGTAACTTGCCCCTTCTACAGATCCCTTCTCATCTCCACTAATTTTTTAACCTTCACCAAAAGCATTTCAATATCTTTTAATTTGGCAAACACCAAATCAAAGAATCAAACATATTTTTAGCCAAAAGCTACAGGTTATTCAAACAGTTAGGCACCAAGAGTTTAAGCATCATTTGTATGTCTGGTAATACTGCACATATCACCTTACCTTTTTGAGACAGTCTCCAAGAAGTCAACCACCTTTGGGATTTTCTGATGGACATCATTTTTCTTCTTTGCCGGAAGGGGTTTAGTAACCAAATGATATAGGGTGAATTCAATTCACAAAATGCCATCAAAAACACTATTATTTACCTGTACTTCTGCAACATTATCTCCTTTTGAAATAATAGCGGTAGATGGACCAAAAGTGAGCAGTTCTAAGGTGGAACGATTCACTGTACACAGTTTTTCTTCAACCGCATTTGTTAGACCTGGCATCTTTGGAGTGGTTTCCCCTGACTTTCTGCCTTCTGACCTCCAGTTTTCCTGACTTAATTTTGCAGATTTTATGATTCTGGGAACTTTACCACTGCTAACCAGTGCTAAATTGCATGTGATCTGTACTCTAAGCATGGTAACATTGGCTTATCCCCAATTAGCATATTGATTTATTTATAAATCCCTAGTAAAGTGCACTAAAGGTGCCCAGGTCATAGAAATCAAATGCCACTAGTGGGCCTGCTTCACTGCAGGGGCCTGTGTTTCACTTCATGGTCATAGGTTCAAATCCTGGTGGGTGCACTCAGCCTTTCATCCATCTGAGGTCAATAAAATGAGTACCGTTGGGTAACATTCAGCGCCAAGATACCCCATTGGGGTGAACATGTGCTTTACAAATACACGTTATGTTATGTTGTGCCACCCACGTAAGTAGCTCTTTAAGCATGGCTCAGGCCTGCCATTGCGGAGCCTGTGTGTGCAGTTTTAAACTGCCATTTCGACCTGGCAAGATAACCCGCTTGCCAGGCCCAAACCTTTCTTTTTATTACATATCAGTCACCTCTAAGGTAGGCCCAGGACAGCCCTAAGGGCTGGGTGCAGTGTATTAAAAAAGGCCCATGGGCACAGATGTTCTGGATGTTATTGCAGGGAGCTTGAAAGACGTGATGTGGGACAGTTTGATGAGGCACAAAAGAGCGAGGTGGAAGGTGGAAGCAGTGGTCAGAGAGCTAGAGCAGCCGGAGCATAGCAGGCAGTAGCAGCAGGCAGTGGAGGTGTGTATCGCAAAAGAGGCCCCCTCGGCCCCTTATGGGTCTACGATTTTTTCCCATTGCTCTGGGGAAAGCGATGGGTCTACGGTTTCACCCTTTGCTCTGGGGATGGCGAGTGCATCTGTCAGCCCCATCGGCTTACATTAAGTCTCCCGAGCCAGTCAGACCTGGAGGGGTCCGAGGTTTAAGCTTGATTGGGAGCTGAGGCTCCAGTGGTGCTTAGAGGCAGTCTACCTTTCTACTTCGCCATTCTCCTGGCCCTAGCACCCGTCGCCTGCCAGTGCAGAGTGCAGAGAGAGCTCTAGGCAGCTACGGGCACCCGGTGGTACATGGACGCTACCAGGAGGCCAGTGTGGCTTGTGTCCGCTGGCTGGGCCACCCGTGCCCCCACCCCCGAAGTGCCCTGGAAATTAAAGTAACAGCTTGACAGCTTTTTGAAGACACTGGAGGGCCAGATGAACTTGTGGATGTAAGAGACCACGGGGATGTGACTGGAGGACTCTGGAGCCTTGTGGCAGTGGCAGCAGCTCAGGGGGAGCCCCTGGATGACCCTTGAATGAGCACACAATCCCTGAGGTGAGCTGTGTGTGCTCAGCTGCCAGCGCGCAGGAGCTTCAAGAAGGGGTACAGTGGGGCATAAGCGCATAAGCTTTCTCAAATTGCGCTAACGCTGAGCGGTATATTGGAGCAGTATATTGGTAACTGAAGGGCAGACCACCAGGCTCCGTGTGGAGTCAAGTAAAAAAAGGTCAGGGGTTTTGAGGCTGCGTTAGCCGTGGCTTCCATCTCCAGCCAGCCAAGGACCTTCTCTCCAGCCAGTTCAGGCGTGCTCATGCCCCTTCCCTTCACTAGCAGTCAACAGTTGTCCGGGAGGTGTGGTGGCACCTTACAGCCAACAATTGACCATTGGACAAGCCAGGCAGCGTGGAAGTGAAACCTGGACATTCCGGCGCACCTACCCCCTCTATGACCTCATGCGCCACAAACTCGCAAGGAAGAGTAAATAAACTGGTCCCCTGCAAGAAACGTGCATCATTTCTGCAGGAAACCTCGGACAAGAGCCCAGACCAGGGCTCCGTTTGAGGGACCAACAGAGGGATCTCCAACCAATGGTAAACCAGGCACAAGGCCACCACCAAAAAATATTGGCACAGACTTTAGGCTCAATCCACACACCCAACTCATTGCCCAACCAAGAAAAATCAAGGCTGCAACAGTCAGTGCCCTAAAGTACCTCAAGGCCAGCAGGGCCTGCCCTATTGGCTTTTGTGAACTCTCCCTTGGAATTTTCCTTTATAGGGGCCCTCTCGGAATGTCCAAAAAGAGTCACCAAAAAACTACATAAAAGATTGCAGCAATGTCCAGTACATAACTCCCTTTTCCGATCATCAACACTGGTTGGGATGAGCTGTGTCAGGTGCAGTATTGACTTAATCCAGCCCGATACTTGGAGTAGCCCAAGATACAGCAGAGACAGGAACACGGGGATAGTGGCCTACTGCAAAACAACAAACAAGCATTCAGCAGCTGGGCTCCCATGCTCCCTTATTAACACTCAAACAGACGGCAGCAACCCCCAGCCAGGAGGGCACCCACTCCTGGGGAAGAAAGCGGTGCAGCTCCTGCCCAAAGTTAGGTGACTCTAATGGGATAATCTCAATTATTGAACTATCCTCAACTACAATCGACCCCCATTCATCACTGCAGATGAATGGACTCAGTGCTCTTTCATGCCACCTAGAGCACCCATCGGACAATTCAGCACGGCGCAGGGAGCTAGTAACAGCACAACACCATCGCACGTCCTTGGGTTACACAGACGAGATCGGCAAGAAGTTGCCAGTATTTCCAGATGCTGAGACCCCCCAGAAATAAAAATAAGTGGGACCACACAAACATGGGAACCCTTTCCACATGGGTGCCCGACTCTGACTTAAAACCCCTCCCCAGTCACAATTAAACGATTCTCTACAAACATCTCTATTCCTTCCATGCTTTGAACTCTCTGACATGCAGGACAACCTGCTTAGGTCTATACATTCCTCCTTAACAGCAGCCAGAAATGCCCTTACGTGGCAATCACAAAACCTGGAAATCCAGATGGAAACACTTCACGTAATGGCCTCGGTCATGGCGGACATAGCAAGAAAAGTTGACACACTCTACGCAGCAAATAAAAGCGTGAAGTCGTCTACATATTCTACATGCCCGACATGGTGAACAAATTAGGTTTGCTTCCTCCCGGTCCTAACCACTTTAGTTATTGAACTGAAAGCTTCAATAGCACAGGAGCTAACCTGGAAGGCACCCATAAGGGAGGCTTGCCATCTGAATACATCTCAAAAGTCCAAACAACTACAAAAGTGGGCAGCAACTAATTAGTTCAAGATAAAATACTCCAACATCATTTGCCAACCAACCTAACTGAGGGCCCGACACTTACAAAGTGCCAACTGGCAATGCCGTAGTTATTAATATAGACAGCACAACAGGGAGCCATGAGGATGTGGAAAGCCCCCCCCACCCGCTGCAATGAACTCTCTCACTCAGAGAGCGAAGAAATGCTTGAGGAAATGACAGAAGCAGGAAAAAAGCCAACAATGAAAATGGTAGCTTTGGCAAACCAGGAGGAAGTTCGCATCAACAACATGCAGAAAGAAGTTCAACCACTAAACCTCTCCGGGCCAACATTAAGATTGTATCCAATGTACTACAAAGAAGCCCGGGTTCGGACCCCACCAAATGAAGGCAATACAGTTAATTAAATAGTCGCAGGGACACCTGATACAGCGACTGTCAAGGAACAGAATGCCCTCCACCCCACACCCAGGGATCATGGTTCAAGTAGCCATCTCACGTTTACACACCAGTCAACTTACTCTCAGGTAGTGCACGGCCCCTCCAAGGCTCAGCGACCCTCAATGACAGCAGGGGGCCTTCATGTATCCCCAAGGTCACCCATATTGGATTGCACAGGGAGGTACCACTAAACAACCTTAGGGTTCAGCCCCTTTGAATTGCTGAATGGATATCCTGTAAGAGGACAGCTTATTCTGATGAAAGAAGGCTGGGAGAAAGCTCCAAGTAAACCTCCACAGGATGTATTTAGCTACATGCTGGCCTTCAGACTGATCATTTCAGGAAGCTCGCTCAGGAGAACGTGGAAGCAAGCCAGGAAGAGATGAAACATTGGTATGACCAGAATGCCACTCTGGTTGAGTTTCAACCTGGCAAGAAAGTGTGGGTCATGGACCCAGTAGAGCCTTGCACCCTCTAGGACAAGTGGACAACTTGCAGAATTCAAGGAACCCTTTGAGGGTCCTGCATGTAAACCGCCTCAAACCTCACTTTGAAAAGGTCTGAAGTAAACATGCTTGTGGTGGGTTTCCCGAGCTGCCCTCTCTCGATTGGGAGTGCAGCGAGTTTTTCAACAGGGCCGCAGAGATGGCCCACACAGGAATTAGGGGTATCGGTATAGACTCTCGCGGACGACGCGAGGAAGCCCCGCCCACCAAGGAGGGTCAAAAACCAGGAAGTGAGGAAGATGCGGTGCACGGAGGAACGGTGGAAGAAGACGCGGAGAGAGAGAGGACCGAGAGCAACACTACCAAGGAGGCGAGAAGGCATTCCAGTGGAAAAGATGACCCTGGACTCCAGGACGGCGGCGGAGAGGTGGAAGGACGCAGAACAATGGAAAAACGCTCACAGAGCACCACGAGCAAGACCGGCACTCCGAGAGGAAACGAGGAGGCGGGATCTGACCTTACCATGGCCCCGGAGGGTCGTGGGTCAGGCAAGTGCCAGCAGCACGTGCCTTTACTTTAAAGGGCTGGTGGGCAGGATTAAGGACCACACCGACGACAACACAGTAAAATCCCTTACACAGGCACTGAACATTTAGTTTTTTTTTCCCACACGGAGAGTGAGAGAATGAGTAGGACAGTTGCGTTCTCCCAAAACAAACCTTTTTATCACTAGAGGCAACTGTTGCCTGAAACTGTGAAACCTCCGGAGGCTACAGCTTTTTTACGAGAAAATTCTTACAATATTATCTCTGTCAGGTGGAATATCAAAGATAGTGAAGGAAAAGTCTCACTCACATAATAGTGACATGCTTCATCATAGGCGATTCCTCCACACCCAGGTAAGATGGTACTACCTGGGCGGACTCGACCAAAGATCTAATGGGAGTTCTTATATAAGTAGGTTACTGGTTAAGCAGGGAACCAGAATTTTATATATATAAGCTAAAAATACCTACAAGTGTACCCCGTCTCAATCCTTTATTCTGAGGCACTTGTGGTATCCTTAAAATCCATATGTTAGGGGTGTTTTGAACATTAATATATTCAAATATACCCTCAGATAAATGCCAACATGTTTCGGCCCTCTTTAAATAGCCCACGCGGGTCTGGGGCCTTCGTCAGGGCGTTGTGTTTCTGTACCTTGATTTAAGGTCCCTGCTGTGGCTTATCGCATATACTTCATGCACACCATTTGTGAGGCCTAATGCACTCACCTGTATTTCTTGTGTTCGAACTCCAGTAGTAATTTTCTACTGGTGGATGCTATTACGCATCATGCAGGAATCGTGTGTCAGAGGTGGCATCCTGTAGTCACACATTCGTCAAGGTACTGCCACCGCTTGTTCGCCTACTCGACACATCGCCCGCCGTCGAAATACAGGTGAGTGCATTAGGCCTCACAAATGGTGTGCATGAAGTATATGCGATAAGCCACAGCAGGGACCTTAAATCAAGGTACAGAAACACAACGCCCTGACGAAGGCCCCAGACCCGTGTGGGCTATTTAAAGAGGGCCGAAACATGTTGGCATTTATCTGAGGGTATATTTGAATATATTAATGTTCAAAACAACCCTAACATATGGATTTTAAGGATACCACAAGTGCCTCAGAATAAAGGATTGAGACGGGGTACACTTGTAGGTATTTTTAGCTTATATATATAAAATTCTGGTTCCCTGCTTAACCAGTAACCTACTTATATAAGAACTCCCATTAGATCTTTGGTCGAGTCCGCCCAGGTAGTACCATCTTACCGGGGTGTGGAGGAATCGCCTATGATGAAGCATGTCACTATTATGTGAGTGAGGCTTTTCCTTCAATATCTTTGATATTCCACCTGACAGAGATAATATTGTAAGAATTTTCTCGTAAAAAGCTGTAGCCCCCGGAGGTTTCACAGTTTAAGGCAACAGTTGCCTCTAGTGATAAAAAACTGAACATTTAGGGCCACAGGTGAAGGTGCATTTACCCCTCCCCATTGTTTGTGTGAGAAGGCAGTAGCCTAAAGTTTTCTTTCTATTTTCTTTTGTTGTTTTCCTCTTCCGCACCCTCCTGAGTGCTACAACCCCGGAGCGGAAGCCACCAGGAAAATTAGAAGGCCATCTGTACCGAAGAGAGAGAGACCTGTTTTATTTAGTATTGATAAATAAAACCCTCAAACCTTGCCAACATCTGTGCGTCATATCCACCAGGGGGGTGGACCAAGATAGGCCCACGGGGCCACACGATGACAATGCTCTTGGCTATAGATGATGGGGTCGGAGAGGAGAGTGAACCTCTCCCTGACCTCTTGTCTGCTAAGGAGCAATATGGGAGGTGCTCTCCCCTGCACTGACCCCAGAACAACAAAGTGACTTTCACCAGCTGTTGGAACAGTTTGCCACTCTGTTTTCCCTGACCCCAGGTGTCACCCCATAGTGTACCCATGATGTGGACAATGGGGAGAGTCCCCCTGTAAAACTCATCATTCACACATTGACTGACCGGGTCAAAGCCAGCATCAAAGAAGAAGTTTCTAAGATGTTGGTGTTTGGAGTGATAGAGCCCTCCAACAGTCCTTTGGCCAGCCCAGTGGTCTTGGTCCCAATGGCCACTGCACCTGGTGCCACACCTGAACTTTGGTTCTGTGTAGACTACCGTGGGATCAATGGTCTGACGCACCCTCCATTGTCACAACTTGAAATGTTCTTACCAGTTACGGCGTGTTGGAGAGGTTCTCGGCTTCAGGAAGCAAAAGTACACCATGCAGGACCAAAGGTCAACAGCAGGAGCGAGGACACACCAGCATGACCTAGGAGTGTTGAAACGCAAGGCAATTAAGGATTCAGACCCTTAAATACCCATGGGCAGGAAGGGATGTAACAGGAAGTGAGGTGACAGGAAATAAGCAGTTGCCATCGTGGATAGGGAAAAGGAAACATAATGAATAGGAAAGGTCGCCATCTTGGATAGGGTTAAACAATAACCTTCGCAAGGCCCTCTGGGAAACAAGACTAAGGCTCATGGGAAAAAGAAGTAACAAGATGTGGGCAGGGGAATATACTGGGAGCCGCAGTGAAATGTGCAAAACAAAAGGTGAGTGAAAATATGTCTCATAGAAGTACTGGAAGCCGCACCCCAAAATGGGAGCTGCGGTGTTCCTACTGTGTATTAATGAGTATTAAAGGGCCTCCGCATGGTGCTGTGGCATGCCTGACTAGACGTAAGTGTCACGGAGTGTAACCACAATGCTGAAACAGTGGGCAGCCGTGCAGCACCGCAAAGCGCCCGAGGAGGAGGTGCCATGGGGGGGTCATTGCAGGCTGCACCGCGGCCAGCAATGATGAAGCCGGCAGCGCCACAGGCTGAGCCATGGCCCGTGGCACAACACCCATCCCCAGAGAAGATAAGCTCATATATCGGCTAGGAGCTGACAAGTTCCTCACTATGTTTGATTTAATGTCTGGGTACTGGCAGATTGCCTTGACTGACAGGACCAAGGAGAGGTCTGCGTTCTCAACACCAGAGGGGCACTATCAGTTATGGGTGATGCCCTTTGAGTTCAAGAATGCCCCTGCCACCTTTCAGAGGTTGGTCAACCAGGTATTGGCTGGACTAGAGGGTTTCAGTGCCACCTACCTGGATGACTTTGCAGTGTTCAATTCCAGCTGGGAAGAGCACTTGCACTACCTCTGGGAAGTGTTGAAGGCCCTGCAGAAGGCAGGCCTCACTATCAAGGCCAGTAAGTGCCAGATAGTACAGGGATCTGTGGTGTACTTTTTGTTTTATTTATCTTTTTTAGACATTTTTGTTACATTTCACTTGCAGTATACATTTTCCACATCAAGGTATTACAGTGGCGTGATGCGATTAATTTGGT
Organism: Triturus cristatus; assembly: GCF_964204655.1. Classification (NCBI taxonomy): domain Eukaryota; kingdom Metazoa; phylum Chordata; class Amphibia; order Caudata; family Salamandridae; genus Triturus; species Triturus cristatus. The sequence continues at coordinate 507,997,085 of NC_140587.1, forward strand.
TCAGTCAGCCAACGCAGTAACACATTTACGTGTGAATTAAATAAAACAAAGGAGGCTTAACCCCTTCAGTGCCACGCCCTTTCCCCCTCCTGTGCCGGGCGTTGCACTAGTGGGTGGGGTTCATGACGAGATAGTCTCGTCATGGGCACAGCGCAACCGTGCTCCATGACGAGACTATCTCGTCATGGGCACTGAAGAGGTTAATACCATGCCATCAGCAGCTGTCATGTACCAACTGTCAGTACGAAAATAAAAAAGACATATCAAATAAATAAATAAATCAACCCTGCTCGCTTCCCCACAACCCGCTCCCCTTTCCGTTACCGGATTACGTCAAGCAACAATATCTCCTATCACCATATTGATTAGCAGTAACCCTTAAATGGATTGACCAATAGGCCTCATGTCCAGGGTATATTAGTTTGGTCGGCAGGGGCAAGGATAGCATTCAGTTTGGTCTAGAACTCTTTAGATTGTTCCATAAGATGACACCTCCCATCCCGAGCCCTGGCATCCATCCGGACTGAGGGCTTTGCATTTGTCCATTGGATCACATCCTTGCACCACACAACCACTGGAGGGGCGGATGCACTCCTCCAGGCCATTGAGATATATATTTTTGCTAGTACCAACACCAGTGTCTGGTACCCTTTCAACTGTTGTGTTCGTTTCATAACCACCCTTGAGTGTAGAAGACATAACGCAGGGTCATACGGCAGAATAGATGCAGTGACATCCGATATACAGGAAAGCACCTCTTGCCAAAAGATCACTATTTTTGGACATAACCATATGATGTGGAGAAAATCTGCATTTACCCATGGGCATCTGTGGCACACCACTCCCGTACCCGGGAAAACAAATTCTATCCTTTCTGGGGAAAGGTACGCGTGATGTATATAATTGAACTGCATAAATTGAAATCATGCATTTTGTGTGGTCCTTCTAATTGATCCCAGACATCTTTGTCATGTGGAGTCCTGCACTTCCATATTCAGTTTCTCTTCCCACCATCCATTAAGTACTGGGAACCTCTTGTCTGCACCCTCGTCCTGCAACACTCAGTATATGTGTGAGATAGCCCACCTGGATCCCGTCAAATGTTAACATCAATTCCAATGGGCCAGCCACCTGTATAGGACTCCCATCAAATGTCCACAATTTCCCTGCCACTCCTCTCAGCACTGAAAACAATAGAAACTGCCCCGGCCAATTCCTCAAAAGTGCAAAAACTACCATCTACTTTTACGTCTCCCCGTGTCTTATCTCCTGACGCGGTCTAGGATTCCACCGGATAAATCCCTTTTAGGTGTCTGCTCTGTGTGAGTGCCCAGAGTGGCAGACTAGGTGCACAGGGTGTAACATGTGTACCATGTAGTAAGTATTTCTTCCAATTCCACGTCACCACCTTCACTAACATGTTAGTAATAGCAGCATGTGAAGGGGAGTTCAAGAATCACTCCAGTGCCGAGTCATCCCAAAGTCAGTTCCCACCAGATGCCGTTCCGGGTTGGTCTCCTCCAGCAGCCCACGATGTGGCCATTGGAGTTTGGCCATGGCATAATAAAGCTCATAAGCACCCAACCCTCCTTCCTCCAGTGCAGTGTATAACATTTCTAGTTTCACCCTATGCCTCTTATTCACCCATATCAATGAGGCCAACAATCGCTGGGGTTCTACAAAAAAAGGCCTCTTCAGTATCACCGGGAGTGTTGCAAAGAAGTACAGGAGCCGTGGAAGGACGAACATTTTAGCAATAGACACTCTCGTCAAGTATAATAGAGGTAGCTGTGTCCGAAAGGGGAGTGATTGTTCAATCGAGGACAAGGCCCTCCCTAGATTACCCACTACAAGGTCGTTTTCAGAGTGATATATATTTATACTCCCAGATACTTTAATGTTTCATACCTCCATATCAGCGGGGCATCCTCTGCGGGGTGGTGTGGTAAGGTCAAGTGTCTGTAGCAAGGAGAATAAACAGGATTTCCCCCAGTTGATTCGCAGTCCAGAGATGCATCCAAAAGCATTTAAAGCTGACAGAAACCCCAGCAGAATAGCAGGATCCACTCAAAAATAAAGCAGGGTATTGTCCGCATACATGGAAACTATGTTTGGATGATCCTCTACTGAATAACCCTAGTCGTGCATCTGTTTGTGGAGCATACAAGCCACAGGAGCACTGTTATCAAGGCTTCCCTCATACTGTCTGGCAGTCTACCCTGTTCTGTGACTTTACCATATACCTTCAAGAGGCGTGAGGCAAGAAGGGCCCGGAACGTGGCACAGAACTCTATTGATAACCCATCAGTGCCGGGTGTATTTCCCCTATCTATCATTGTAATGGGCAATTTACCTTCTTCTAGTGTCAAGTATTCATCCAAATCCTGTTTCAGAAGTGGGACAAGAAGAGGTATGTCAAGGGGGTGTAAATACGCTGCAATTTTGTCTGAATGTACTGCAGGAGGTGCTTGGTAGAGCGTCTTATAGTAGGTTTCAAAGTCCTTATTAATAGCCATTTGGGAATTCACAACATTCCCGAGGGTGTGCGAATGGCACCCATAATGGATTGGGATTGCTCAGAGTTAAGCAACCAGTCCATTAGACCGCTAACCTTATCCCCCAGGATCATGTTGACATTTAGTGAATTCTCTGTAGTCAAAGGCAGATAGGAGGTGCAACGCTTCCCTATGCGTGAGTCTGATACCCTGTAGGTTATGGAGCCCATCCGAATCTACCTCCCACGCCCACTCCGCTTCCGGCAACCGCCCGTTCCAACGCAAGTATTTCCCATTGCAGACCCCTCCATATACCAAATTGTGTAGACATACATTCCCCCCTTATCGCATCCTTGAATGCATCCTACTCAGTCCCTTAATGTGTGGCTGTATCCTCATTCTCTGTGAAATATTGAGTGATCTGTTCACCCACCCAGGTCTGATATGGTGTGTCTGTCAGTAAGTATCGGTGGCGTAGTTTGTCCCCATTGGATGATCCCTCGTAGTGGGCAATGATCAACTAGTGTCCTAGCCAAATATTCAGCTCCCTTACAGGCCGATATCAATCCTCTACTACCATAGATCAAATCTGTTCATGTGTGGAGTACGTGTAAATGTGAATAGTTTGAGTTCTTGCAATGTAATGGGTAGAGGGCTTACCACACATCCTCCACTTGACTATCATGGGCCCTCTGCTTTAGCTGTTCGATATTAATGTGAGATTGCACCCCTGGGACCTGGGGAGTGGGTCTATCCAGTACCAGGTTTGGGACACAGTTAAAATCCCTGCACCACAATGATGGGGCTGTCTGTGATTGCAGGCGGGCAGGCGTGCGTGAATGAAAAAATATGGGTTGTTCCACGTTAGGGGCATGCACTACCACCAATGTGAGAGGTTCACTGTCCAGCTTAATCTCTGCTATGACATAGGGACCCTATGGGTCAATCAACCTGTGTCCCAGGATAAATGGAACTCCTGGTGCTACCCAAAGTAGAATCCCCCTGGCATAGACAGAATACACGGTACCCAATATCATGCCCATCCATCGTTTACATAGCCTGGTGAGTTCCTCATTGGTCAAAAGAGTTTCTTGAAGGCACGCAAACTGAATATTACGTCGCCGCAGGTAAGAGTAAATCGTGTGTTGCTTGGCATAGTTACCAATGCCCCGCACATTCCAAGTCAATACCGCATCGAATTCATGTGAGTCGTGTAAGGCAGTTCGTTAGTGGCATGCAGTATAAGTTAGGGATTGAGTGGGACAGCAGGAGAGCCGAGCAGTAAAACAAAAAATTGCAAACAAACTGCCAACCATTTCCCCGCAACTCCCACACCCTGGCTGCATCCTCAATCGGTCATAGCCACTTAGTGCCAGCAATGATTCGACAACTACTACAAAGCATTTATATTCTGAGGTCGATCCATGGCAAAAACAATTAACGGAGACTTTGCTCCACTCCCCCGCCAACACAAAAATAGTAAAGCTCACACTCGCTGGTATGGAATTGCAATTATCCACCAGTCAACCATTGCTTCCACCTCCATCCACCCCAACCCGCACATGCCGCAGCAGGCTGAGAAAGAGGACCAGAGAAAAATGGGGATTAAAACAAAAACATATCTGAAGCTAGAGTGAAATAGGTCCACTGTGTAATTCTCACCTTAGGTTTCCGTGGGGGTGAGATGCCAATCCTGAGGCAAGGTCCCAACTTCCCTCATCTACGTAGACTGCCCGACAAGGTCAAGGCCAGAAAAAGTGGAATAGGCGAAGAGGGGAAAGAAAAAGGAAGTGAAAATACTTCTTTCCACGATACGCTCTAGGTGGACCAGTAAACTTCAGATATGCTCAAGTAGATGTCTGCATGTAAAGAAATAAAACATATGTGTTAGGGTATGTACCTTGTGTAGTTAGGATTAATAGACTCTTGGTAAAGAACTGAATTTTATGTCAAAAGGTAACAAACTGTTAATTTTCCCTCTTCCACTAAAAGATACTTAGGATCAATCACAGGCTAACTAATGGAAAGGAGAGAGAACAATAAGGTGTTGTGCACTTAGAGCAGGTATGGAGGTATGGTATATATATATATATATATATATATATATATATATATATATATGTGTGTGTGTATATATATATATATATATATATATATATATATATATATATATATATATATATATATATATATATATATATATATATATATTCACTGAAAAAACCATAGGTTTCACACATGTTATAGTTAGCGGAAATTTTACTGATAAAAAACCAATGAAATTCCCCCGTTATAGTTAGTGCAGGCAACTATAACTCACGCGACCGCAATCCTCTGCTGATGCTAATACTGTATTTAGACACTTATTTGCCCATGTCTTCTTCCATACATTTTTAGCTATACATATATTACAAATATTTTTTTTTCATAAAGACACATATGTCATCAGCAGAAGATTGCGGTCGCGTGAGTTATAGTTGCCTGCACTAACTATAACGGGGGAATTTCATTGGTTTTTTATCAGTAAAATTTCCGCTAACTATAACATGTGTGAAACCTATGGTTTTTTCAGTGAATTTGCAAGGTTTTTTAAATGCTAATTCCTAACTATAACGTGTGTGAAACCTATGGTTTTTTCAGTGAATTTGTACGGTTTTTTAAATGCTAAGTTACTTTACGCCATTCGTGGCGTGCGCGCCCACTTAACGCAGTTCGTTCCGTGCGCGCACGGTGCACTTCGCGCACCGTGCGCGCACAGTGAGCACGCGGTGCGCTTCGCGCACCGCGCGCCCACTTTACGCAGTTAGTGCCGTGCACGCACGGTGGGCACGCGGTGCGATGACAAAGCAAGAAAGCACGTCAACAAATCTGTTTCTGCTTTCCTCCGTGACTATGGTATGGGTGCCATTTACCACAACAACTTGCGTTATGACATGCAAGACATTTATAGAGGAGATGCTGTGCACTTCAATGATGAAGGGAACAGAGTCTTCCTCTTGAACCTTAGACTCTGCATCGGTACTTACTTGTAGGTACCACTAAAAAATCATTTCATAAACACAACAGCTCTTTTTAGAGCCCCCTAATATCTAAACACTTAAATCTGATTTTCATTTTTTTTTTTTTTTTTCTACCGTACGCTTACCGTAACCTTACCGTACGCGTACCCCGTGATTTTTTTAAAAATCAATAAATGTTTTCTTTGTACTTTACAGTCCTTCTTTGACCCCCTCACAAATGTAAGGGGGTCTGTAACTCTCCTCATTGCCCCCTTTTCTTGTTTTCACTTTTTTTTCTGAGTGAAATACACAAAATGGCGGCCGCCGCTTCCTGGTTTCGGCCGATTCGAATGTTTACTAAGATCTAAGAGCCAATCAGAATCGCGCTCGCGCACGCCACCGTACGCTTACGGTAAGCGTATGGTAAGCGTACCGTAAGCGGGCTCAGATATATATATTGATTTAAAGGCTATTTTCTCAGAATCTACTGAACAGATTTACACCAAACCTACAAAAGGCACTTCCTTGACCTAGGGACTACCTCTCTGCCAAATTTCGAGTAATTCTGTTCAGCCGTTCGGGCTGTAGTTCGTTCTAAAGGTCCTATGGAAAAATGCATGGGGAAAACGCGTTTTGGGACCCCCCTTTTATCTCAGCCCCCGCTTGACGGATCCCCCCGAGACTTTCAGGATAGGAGCGGAGCGTAGCGCCCCACCTATTTTGAGAAATTCGCGAGGATTCATCGACCGGCGCCAAAGTTATTCAAAATAGAATGTTGAGGTTTTCCTATGGAAAAGGGGTCCTAACTATAACTACCTACTGGCGATCGCCAGTAGGTAATATATACATCGAGGAAGGCGGCAACGCCGAAACACGTCTGTTGGTGCGGGGTAGGTTTCGCACATTAAAAAGTATTTCACTTCAGAATTTCCGTGAGTGCTTTCCTTTTTCGGTTGTCCCGGATCGTCTACCGTTGTGGTAACATATATAAGTATATTCACTGAAAGAACCATAGGTTTCAGGGGCATTATAGTTAGTTGGACATTTCGCTCATACAAAACCATTGAAATTCCCCTGTTATAGTTAGTTCAGCTAACTATAACTCGCGCGCCTGCAATGCACTGCTGATGACGTCACATATTACATCACTCATGACATGGTCAGTGGCATCACTCATGACATCACTGATGACATCTCAAATGACATCACTAATGACATCATCCAGTGAGTGTGTGTTTTTCTGAAAATGTAATATGTTTTATATATGTATATCTCAAGGTCGATGGAAGAATAAATGGGTATATAAGTGTCTAAATGGATGATTTTTTAAATGAAAAATTGATTGTATAACTGACTGATTAAGTGTCTCTTAGTGAATACATGGGTTAGTGAGTAATGTTTAAATATATAAATATCTGTATCAGTCTCTCACTTTGTGTATAAGTGGCTGCATGGGTTGGTGAGTAGCTCCATGAGTGTCTATATGGGTTATTACTTGTTTTTTTTAGTATCAGTATGAGTGTCTAAGTGTCTGTATGGTTCAGTGGGGGGTATTACTTAGTGCATACATGCATGAATGAGTGAGTCACTATTTGTATGTGTTGAAGACAGTATGTGTGCAGGACTGTATGGGTGGATGAGTGTGTGTATGGGTGTGTTAGTGAGTGAATGACTGTCTCAATAGTGTCTTTATAAGTAACTACATATATTTTAAACTAGTATATGTGAGTATTGGTGTATATAAGTGAGTATATGTGAGAATGAGAGATTTGAAGAGTTCCTGTATGAATAAGTATGTGTTTCTATAAGTGATTGTTCAAAAGAGTAAGTATGTGTAAGTTTCTATAGAAGTAAGTGTGGTGGTGTGTGTATAACTGTATATGCAAGTAAATGTATGTTTGATTCTTTATTAGCATGAGTTACTATGTGTGTGAGTAACTCTATGGGTGAGTGGCATTGTGTAACAGGATGTATAGGTGTATGAGTACATATGATGAGTGAGTACATGTATGAGTGACTGTATAGGACTGTTGGTGAATGAGTGGATGTGTATGTGGATCTTAGAATTACTGAAGAGGTTGTTGTAACTGGTATTGGTATGTCCATTGTTTTGAAAATGTTAGTCTCTATTTTTGAATGTGTGTATCAAAGGTTATATTAGGGTGAGAGGAGGTCTGCCACTCTATCACAAGGATGATGTCATCAGTGATGTCATCAGTGATGTCATTTGAGATGTCATCAGTGATGTCATGAGTGATGTCACTGACCATGTCATGAGTGATGTAATATGTGACGTCATCAGCAGTGCATTGCGGGCGCGCGAGTTATAGTTAGCTGAACTAACTATAACGGGGGAATTTCAATGGTTTTGTACAAGTGAAAAGTCCAGCTAACTATAACACCCCTGAAACCTATGGTTTTTTCAGTGAATTTCTGAGGTTTTTTTAAATGCTAATTCCTAACTATAACGTGCCTGAAACCTATGGCATTTTCTGTGAATTTCAGAGGTTTTTTAAATGCTAATTTCTAACTATGCCTACAGAGATAGGACATGTGAAGAAAGAAGAAAAAATGCACAGAAAGAAAAAAATGAAGTGCAGAAAGAAGCAACAGAAGTCCTCAAAGACGAAGAAAAGTGCAGGAAGAAGGATAACGTGCAGAAAGAACAAAAGGAAGAGCAGAAAGAAGCCTTGTTGCAAAATCATCCTGTACCCTCAACTTTTTCAGATGGATACTGGTGGTAACTGAGTCTTACTAACCAGTCCTAGAGCCAGTGCTATGTTAAAAGACACTTAGACTACAGTGAAAACACCTACATACACTAGGGAACATTATGTGTTGGGGTCCCCCTGTGATTAGCATGACCTCCTCTGTAAGCCCCTAGTATATAATAGGGCAGGGGGAGTAAAACTACCTCTTAAAACAGGCCACAGGGCGTTTTTGCACACGTTAACTCAGGCCCCGTCCCCTCCCTTCACCACTGTGTAAACACGCCCTGTGTCCGTTTTTAGTTGGGAGATTAAGTTCATTTGAATCCTGAGGGTCCCTAGGGTCCAACTAGCCCACTAGGTACCTCCAGTAAGTGCAACAGAGCAGCGTTGCAGAGAGGTGTAAAAAGTGGAACGGCCTGGACCACCTCTCTGCAATGCAGCTCAGTGGCGCTTACTGGAAGCACTTGGTGGGCTAGTTAGCCCCCAGAGGCCCTCAGTATTGAAGGGAAATTATATCCCCAATTTAAAACGTGCCATAGTGCGTGTTTGCACACGTCACCTCAGGCCCCGTCCCCTCCCTTCACCACTGTGTAAACGCGCCCTGTGGCTGTTCTAAGTTGAGAGATTAAGTCCCCTTGAATCCTAAGGGTCCCTAGGGTCAAACTAGACCACTAGGTACATCCAGTAAGCGCCACAGAGCTGCGTTGCAGAGAGGTGTAAAAAGGGGCTTGGCCTCAGAACACCTGTCTGCAGCGCAGCTCCCTGGCGCATACTGGAGATGCCTGTTGGGCTAGTTGGCCCTCAGGGACCCTCAGTATTGAAGAGGAATTAATTCCCCAACTTACAATTCGCCAGGGGGCGCGTTTGCAGAGTGCTGCAAGGAGGGGGCGTGGCCTCCGGCACGATGCCAGTCTTTTATTTATTTTAATTTTTTAAGAAGGGGGGCTGTGTGGTTCCCCTTCTTATTCTAATTTATTGGCCCTGATGACCCCATCGACCAGGGCCTGTCTCCTAATTATATTTTTTGGACCCCAATCCCCAGGGCCGGCCACTGTTTTTTATTATTTTTAAAAAATATATATTTATAGACACACCTAGGACATGCTGGACAAACCGTACGTACCTATCACCATGACGATTTGCATGATATTCATTAAAAGGCGACTGTGCACACAATGAATCCACGTGGAATGTATTTACACCACTAGTGAAGCTCTGACATGTCTGATGCCCTACCGTGCCTAATCCCGGTAGACACCCTTGTCGTTTATTTAAACAAACATGGGTAGCTATTGACGGGCACATTTAATACACATGCACACCAAGCCATTCAAAGGGGATTCGACAAAAATTCGACCAAAACTATGCAAGAAACCCCCCTCACGGTTAATAAAACACACATCCACTGCCGGATGTGTAATACTTTTTATTTTACTCTCTGGAAAGGGGACGAACATCAATTGAGAGTCACAGAACGCTCCTGGCAGAGCCCAATGCTGTGTTACACCCACCATTGCCTGCTGAGTGCCACACACCTCTGTGTTGTATTCCACTAGCTAGTGCATATGCTATGACACTCTCTAGCCCATGTGCACTGTAACACCACCCCGTGAATATGTCATGCCACACTTGTCTTCGCACGGGTTATATTGCCCCATCTAACGTGCCTTCCTCGATGCCTATGTTATAACGCACAGTGCTATGCCATACATATTACAATCTGGGATCCATATCTTTGTCACAGTGCATATGCAACGTTACACTCCCCAGCACATATTTTATATTACAACTTTAGAGACTAGTTAGGTTACACAACACTGCCCTGTGCATATTACACTCCAAGGCGCATATCGCATAGCACGCGCTAGTGCCTGTGCTATCTCGCGCTCTCCAATGAATCTGTACTTGCGCACAATGTATTGCATATTATATTTCACGCCCGGTTCATCTTATATCACACTTTTTGGTGCATAGTTTATACCATACACTATATCTAGTTTTCATTTTCAATCGTGCTCTCAGGACTATGTTCTATATAACACTGTGTTCACCTACCCTTTTCACGGGCATTACATTTTGCGATAGGGGGTGGAGGGTCAGGGGGTGTTTCTGCCAAGTGAGCCCGGAGTCACAGTCACAAACGTCCTCTTCTTCCTGAATAAAAGTGAGATTATGCTGCATACTTGTTCATATTTTAAGTAGTTCACACAGACACACGTTTTAAAAACAATAAAGTTCCTAATACCCGCCTTCTCTGAACAGTTAGCTTGCTGCCCCATCCCCCTCCTCCCTATCCTCTGTTGTGTGAATCCATGGACTAGCCTCCTCCCTCCTGCCATGCATGGTCTGATGTGCTGCCACTGCCCTCAATTTAGTATGATGTACCAGTCCACTCCTCCTGCCCTCCATTGCCCAATTCTATGCCCCATCATTGACCTCCTGCTTAAACTCTGTGCTTAGCTTGCTGCCCCTATTCTCCTTCCCCCTGCCCTCCGATGTCTTTGTGCATGCCCCTGCTCCATCCTTTTTGCCCACCATGTTCCATGGACCTGCCACTCCTATCTACTCTGAGTGTTCTGTTGAGCTGCCACTCCCCTCCCACCTGCCTAGCATTGTCAGATGACTGTAACCTGTCCCTGCCACCTCCACCCTGCCTGTCCACATGCCATGCCCCTATCCTCTTCCTCCTGTCCTACATGGTCCATTGTACTGCCACACCCTTCTGCCCTCCCTGGTCTGTTGTGCTGCAACTGCTCATCCTGCCTGCCCCGTGCGGTCTGTTGTGAGGCCCCTTCCCCTGAACTTTCTTGTCTGTGCACAGGTCCTGACCCTCCCTTCTATCCTCCATCGTCCTTTGTGCATGCCCCTGCAACCTCCTTCTTGCCCATCATAGCCATTGTGCTGCCACTAACCCTCCCACTTGCCATGCATGGTCTTCTGTGCTGCCATGGCCCCTCCCACCTTCCCTGTGTGGTCAGTTAGCTGCCCCTGACCCCCTCCCACCTTCCCTCCATGGTCTGTGTGTATGCCATCACAGTCTCAGTGTTGCTCTTCATGGTGTGTCTTGCTTCTAGTGCCCATCCTGCCTGACCTCCATGGCTATCTTGCTGCTCCTGCCCTGCCCCCTTGCCCCCAGCCCTCTGTTTACATGTGCAGACCCCTACTCCCTCCCTCCTGGCTTGTCTGTTCCATTGTAATGCCCCTGATCCGTCCCTCCTTCCCTTTATGGTCTGTTATGCTGCAGCTTTCTCTCCTGTCTGTCCATTATGGTCAGCTAGCTACCATTGCCTCTTGCCCCTCTGTTCTCTGTTGTCCATGTGCATGGTCCTGTCCCCTCCCTCTTGCTTTCTATGGATTGTTGTGCTGCACTCCCGTCCCGCATGCCCTGTGTGGTGTATTGTGCTGCTGCAAACCCTGATGCCTGCCCTGCAGGGTCAGTTTGGTGCACCTCTCCGTGTCCCTCCTGTCCTCTGTTATCCAAGTCCATGTCCCTATCCCATTTCCTTCCATGATCCAATGTACCATACTTGCGAACATTTTGAACTTGGTAAGAGGGAGATTTTGAAAAACAACTGGGGTATTGATTTTCCCCTTTGAGTTACATTGAAAAAGAGGAGATTGTAGACAGGAGACGGATCAAATAAAACCCATTTGAGCTTAAAAACATTGGACGTTTCCTGGCTGAATCGGGTCTGTTGGCATGTATGGTTGTACTACCATTGCCTCTTCCTTCTGCCTGCCCACAATGGTCTATTACATTGCCACAGCCTCTCTTGCAAGTCCTGTATTGTTGGTTTGTTGCCCCTGCCCCCCTTTCCACTGCCCTCCATAGTCTGTTGAGCTGCCACGGCCCTTCCTGCCTGCTCAGTGTGGTTAAATTGTTGCCTTTGCACCCTCCTACCTGCCTTCAATTTTCAGAGTCCGTGCCCCTGGCCTCTGCCTCTCAACAGTATCCTAATGAACAACTAGATTGCTAACATTCTATATTTATTACAAAAGTGTGGAACGCCTGACGTCATCTTGATGTAATCAAAACTGTAATACCTAGAGCATTTCCTTTAGAAATTACATATATGAGAGGGTCTTATTGGCATCAAAATTATGGTTAGTGCTCTAAAAGACTAAAATAAGGACATATTTTCTGAGTTTTCAAATAGCGACAAAGCACTTTTAAATTATTTGTTATCTTATGTTTTTTTATCCAGTTGACCACTTGATTAAATGTTGCACTTAGGGGAGAGGATGTGGTGTCACTTCCAGAACTGCAGACTTTGCAACTGGGGAACCAGGTTGGAGTTTCTGCTTCAGCTCGACATTCTGTGATTCTGGTCAAATCACTTAGTCTTTCCATGTCTACAACCAAAATGAATTTGTTCTTGTGTGATGTAACCAATGCTCATGTAAAGCACTCCAATACCTCACAAGTCTGCACTATATAACACTGCAAAAACACAAAATAATAAGTGTTTTGCACACTTCTGTCATTGGGCTATATTTGGGCTACATCTGGGTGATTTTGGGCTACATTTGGGCTCTTTTGTCTCCGGTGGCCATCTTGGGAGATTTATTTGTTATGAAGTTTCCTAATTTCCTCATGTACTGCAGTCTCCTCAGTAGGAAATGCTTTCATTTTTTTACTTTGATTCCATCATGAAGGTATTCAGATATGTCACACATTTGCCATAAATTCTGAATGTTAGCACTCTAGTTGCTCATTAGATCAATGTAGTAAAACTACTGTTCACCATGGAAGTCTGCTCCTGGTTTTAAAAGTGCATGTTTCAGTCTGCATGTCAGAATTTTTTAATGAAATAGAAGAGGATTTGAGAAGTCACTCAAAATGTGCCCTCATTTTCTTTCTTCAGCATTAATCATAATTTCTATGGCAAAATGAACCCCCTCATTGTGTTCCTTTTTAAATTAAATGTTTTAAGTGTTACCAGTTTATTCCAATCAAGATGGCTTCAGGTGTGCCATACTTTTGTCATAATGGAGACAGTAAGCGCTCTAGTTGTTTTTAAGAACACTCTGGGACATTCTGTAATTGGGCCATACTTGGGCTACATCTGGGTGATATTTGGGCTACATTTGGGCTCTTTTGTCTCTGGTGGCCATCTTGGGAGACTTATTTGTTATGAAGTTTCCTAATTTCCTCATTTACTGCCGTCTCCTCAGTAGGAAATACTTTCAGTTTTTTACTTTGATTCCATCAAGAAGGCATTCAGATGTGTCACACATTTGCCATAAATTCAGAATGTTAGCACTCTTTTTGCTCATTAGATCACTGTAGTAAAGCTACTGCTCACCAGGGAAAACTGCTGCTGGTATTGAAAGTGCATGTTTCAGTCTGCATGTCAGAATTTTTTAATGAAATAGAAGAGGATTTGAGAAGTCACTCAAAATGTGCCCTAATTTTTCTTTCTGCAGCACTAATCATACTTTTTATGGAAAAATGAACCCCCTCATTTTGTTCCTTTTTAAATTAAATGTTTGAAGAGTTACCACTTTAATCCAAGCAAGATGGCTTCAGGTGTGCCATATGTTTATCATAAGTAGGACTGTTAGCGCTCTAGTTGTTCTTTGGAACACTCTGGGAAGCTGCAGTAGAACACAAAGGAATCAACCGACAGTCTCTGCCCTTGTTGGATGTACATGTTTTACTGAGAATTTCAGACTTCATTCTCACATGACTGAGAAAGATAATGTGAATTTACAGAAAATAAGCTCTCAGTTTAGCCTATAGATCACCTTCCAAACCTCTATGGGAAAAGCATGAGAAAATATTTTTCTCTCAATCATGATATCCCAGCAGAAGGCTTTTTCACATGGTGAAATCACCTTAGAACATACCACAATTCCTAAAATGAGTATGGTACCATCAATAAATGATTTATAATGTAACTAAAGTCTTAAAACCTTCTATTAACTGCAATGCTTTTTAATGAGGTGCTATCATGTATATTGGTCCCAAGATGGCTGCCAACACTTCTTGGATGAAGTGCTGACAGCCAATCAGATCTCAGGATGAGATGTGTGGTTAGGCTCCGCCCACATATATATATGATTTTACTTTTGATTTTCTCAGGAACTACTGAACAGATTGACACCAGACCTGCAAAAGGCACTTCCCTGACCTGAGGACTACCTCTCTGCCAAATTTCAAGTAATTCTGTTCAGCCGTTCGGGCTGTACCTTGGACTAAAGGTCCCTATGGAAAATTGCATGGGGAAAACGCGTTTTGGGACCCCCCTTTTTTCTCAGCCCCCGCTTGACGAATCCCCCCCGAGACTTTCAGGGTAGGAGCAGAGCGGAGCACCCCACCTATTTTGTAAATTTCGCGAGGATTCGTCACCCGGCGCCAAAGTTATTCCAAATAGAATGTTGCGGATTTCCTATGGAAACACGGTCCTAACTATAACTATCTACTGGCGACCGCCAGTAGATAATATATATATATATATATATATTGCAATACTCCTTCTTTTGTTTTTCCCAAAAAGAACGGCACGGACTCCACTTATTTCATGCATTCAGATGTTTATTTATATTTATATATATATGTTTATAAAAATATATTACCTACTGGCGGTCGCCAGTAGGTAGTTATAGTTAGAACCTATTTTCCATAGGAAATCCGCAACATTCTATTCCCAATAAGTCTGGCGCCGGTTGACGAATCTTCGCAAAGTTTCCAAACTTTTGGCCAGCTCCGGTACGCTCTTATCCTGAAAGTTTCCTGGTGATTCGTCAAGCGGGGGCTGAGAAAAAAGGGGGGTCCCAAAACGCTTTTCCCCATGCAATTTCCCATAGGACCTGTTGACGCAGCCACAGCCCGAACTGCTGAACGGAATTACACCAAATTTGGCAGAAAGGTAGACCTTGGTTCAGAGTCGTGCCTTTTGCTTAAATGGTGTAAATCCGTTCAGTAGTTCCTGAGAAAATCAAAAGTAAAATCACATATATATCTGGGCGGAGCCTAACCACACATCTCATCGTGAGATCTGATTGGCTGTCAGCACTTCATCCAAGAAGTGTTGGCAGCCATCTTGGGACCAATATACATGATAGCACCTCATTAAAAAGCATTGCAGTTAATAGAAGGTTTTAAGACTTTAGTTACATTATAAATCATTTGTTGATGGTACCATACTCATTTTAGGAATTGTGATATGTTCTAAGTTGATTTTACCATGTGAAAAAGCCTTCTGCTGGGATATCATGAATCATGTTTGAGAGAAAACTATTTTCACATGCTTTTCCCACAGAGGTTTGGAAGGTGATCTATAAGCTAAACTGAGAGCATATTTTCTGTAAATTCACATTATCTTTCTTAGTCATGTGAGAATGAAGTCTGACATTGTCAGTAAAACATGTACATCCAACAAGGGCAGAGACTGTCAGTTGATTCCTTTGTGTTCTACTGCAGCTTCCCAGAGTGTTCCAAAGAACAACTAGAGCGCTAACACTCCTACTTATGATAAATGTATCGCACACCTGAAGCCATCTTGATTGGAATAAAGTGGTAACTCTTAAAACATTTAATTTAAAAAGGAACAAAATGAGGGGGTTCATTTTGCCATAGAATGTATGATTAGTGCTGCAGAAAGAAAAATTAGGGCACATTTTGAGAGACTTCTCAAATCCTCTTCTATTTCATTAAATAATTCTGACATGCAGACTCAAACATGCACTTTCAATACCAGCAGCAGACTTCCCTGGTGAGCAGTAGCTTTACTACAGTGATCTAATGAGCAACTAGAGTGCTAATATTCTGAATTCATGGCAAATGTGAGACACATCTGAATGCCTTCTTCATTGAATCAAAGTAAAAAAACTGACAGTGTGCCTACTGAGGAGACTGTAGTAAATGAGGAAATTAGGAAACTTCATAACAAGTCTCCCAGACTAATAGAAGGAGTGAATGAGTAATGTCTAGGAGATTAGAGGACTGCATGGGTAGTGCACAGGTGATTGTAACTCTGCATGGTTAGTGTCTGAGACATTGCATGAGTACATGGGCACTGACTGGATGATTAGAGTACTGCAAAGAGAGTGCATGGTGAATTTATATGTTTTGGGTATTGGCGGAGTGATTGGATAAGTAGATTGTACTAGCTGGGTGATTGAAGGAGTGCATGAGTAGTGACAGGGTGATTGCTGGAGTGCATGGCTACTACCTGGATAATTGAAGGAGTGAATGAGTAGTGTCTAGATGACTAAAGGAATATATGGGTAGTGCACAGGTGATTGTAACACTGCATGGTTAGTGCCTGGGTCACTGCATAAGTACATGGGCACTGACTGGATGATTACTGTACTGCAAGGAGAGTACATGGTGAACTTCTAAGTGTTTGGGTGTTGGCGGAGTGATTAGATAAGTACATGGTACTGGCTGTGTGATTGGAGGAGTGCATGGGTAGTGACAGGGTGATTGCTGGAGTGCATGGGTACTACCAGGGTAATTGAAGGAGTGAATGAGTAGTGTCTAGGTGATTACAGGACTGCATGGGTAGTGCACAGGTGATTGTAACTCTGCATGGTTAGTGTGTGTCATTGCATGAGTACATGGGTAGTGACTGGATGATTTGAGTACTGCAAGCAGAGTACATGGTCAATTTCTAAATGTTTGGGTATTGGTGGAGTGATTAGATAAGTACATGGTACTGGCTGGGTGATTGGAGGAGTGCATGGGTAGTGACTGGGTGATTGCTGGAGTTCATGGGTACTACCTGGATAATTGAAGGAGTGAATGAGTAGTGTCTAGGTGATTAAAGGATTATATGGGTAGTGCACAGATGATTGTAGCACTGCATGGTTAGTGCCTGGGTCACTGCATAAGTACATGGGTACTGACTGGATGATTACTGTACTGCAAGGAGAGTGCTTGGTGAGTTTATAAGTGCTTGGGTATTGGCGGAGTGATTGGATAAGTACATGGTACTGGCTGGGTGATTGGAGGAGTGCATGAGTAGTGACAGGGTGATTGGAGCAGTGCATGGGTAGTTCCTGTGTAATTAAAGAGGTGAATGAGTAGTGTCTAGGTGATTAGAGGACTGCATGGGTAGTGCACAGGTGATTGTAGCACTGCATTGTTAGTGCCTGGGTCATTGGATGAGTACATGGGTGCTGACTGGATGATTAGAGTACTGTAAGGAGAGTGCATGGTGAATTTATAAGTGCTTGGGTATTGGCAGAGTGATTGGATAAGTACATGGTACTGGCTGGGTGATTGGAGGAGTACATGGATAATGCATGGGTGATTGGAGCAGTGCATGAGTAGTTCCTGGATAATTGAAGGAGTGAATGAGTTGTGTCTAGGTGATTAAAGAACTGCATGGGTAGTTACTTAATCTTACTTTTTTGAAAGTAGATATGAAAGTCATTGAAACAATTATTTCAGTTTTTTAATTATAATCGAAATTTAAAATATTTTCAAACTTTAGATTTACTGTCTGTAAAAGAGAAGAGAAATTACTGTTATTACATATAATATTATAGTGTTAATAACACAATATAATTTTACAATTGCATAACATATTCAGTTTGCCTTTTTTGCTGTTTTCAGATTCTATTGAATTTCACCATACACAGTGATTTCAATGTTGACCATCATGTAACAGCGGGCAAAACAATACAATCAATAAGATATATTTTTAAAAAAAACCTGTGTTCAAAATATTCACAACAACTTCAACTATCTCTCTACATTTACAAAAATAAACATTTTCATTTAGATTGCATAAAATACAAAGATCAAATATATGAACTACTTTTTTAATCACAATTTTCCAAATGCAATATTAATGGACTGAAATGAAAATAAAAACAGCAATTGGTCACATCTTCCCAATAGGCCAAATGATGTTTACCAAACTGTTTCCATTGAAATTATCCAAACATAACTAATTAATTCATTTTGATAGCTTCCTTATAGGCCGAATGATGTTTGTAAATTCATTTGCATTTACAATATCTGAAATAAACTCGTTAATACATATTGACATCTTCCCAATAGGCCAAATGATGTTTTCAGAACTTTGGCATAAAAAATATTAGATATGAATTTGGTAATCCATAGGGTAACCGACATTTAAATTCGAAGTGGGCATCATTACAAAGTCCATCCTTTATTACATCTTAAATACACAGTATGGTGTCCAGGTGTTGAACTAGGTCCATCGTGGAAAATAATAGCCACTGCTTTAAAAGTTCTTCCTGAAATTGACACTTGGCTTGCCACAAAATGTTTGATTTTCGTTTCCAATTTTCTTCCATCTGCTCTACAACGTTGTAGCATTAAAATTATATATTGTCCACATCTTTCTATAAATAATGTTGATAACATTCCCGATTTGCAGTGAGTACATATCATATCTTGATTTGATGATTTCACTAATTTGTTAAAAGACACTGTTTTGCAATCTGGTATTGTCAAATATATGAATTATTCAGTGTCTATTTCAGTGGTAGAAGAAAATGAAGTCTTCACATTTATTTGTATTTGTATTTATTTTTATATAGCGCATATATACCAACAGGTCTCTTAGCACTTGGCAGAGGAGAGGCAGCATTCGGGCTGAGGAGGTCAATCGTGGTAGTAGGAAGCATTTAAAATGTATCCCTAAAAAGCAGAGTTTTTAGCTGCTTCCGGAAGGGAAGCAACCCAGATTCCTTCCGTAAAGTGTCCGGCAACTGGTTTCAAAGTTGTGGCAGAAGGACTGAGACAGCTCGTCCACCCTTGGAGACAAGATTACCCCGGGGGCAGGCCAGCTGAATGGCTTCTGCAGAGCGAAGCGCTCGCCCTGGCACACATTTGATTAGGCGTTCCCTTATGTAGCCAGGGGCGTGACCGTAGAGGGCTTTGTGAGCAATACACAATCCTTTATATTTTGATCACTGTCTGACAGGCAACCAGTGCAGCTTACGTAACAGAGGTGAGGCATGAGTCCTCCTGGGCAACCTGAAGATCAGCCTAGCTGCGTCGTTCTGTACTACCTGTAGTCTGTTCATAAGTTTCTGGGGAAGTCCTAAGTAGAGCGCGTTCCCATAGTCGAGACGCGAGATGATAGTAGCCGATACAATGGACTTCATAGATGAAACTGAGAGCAGGGGAGCCAGTTTCCTCAGTTGTCTCAGAAGGCTGATGCATGTGCCCACCACCGAATGGGCTTGATGGCTCATAGAGAGTTCCGAATCAATCATAATTCCCAGGCTTTTCACAACTGGTGATGGGCCTGGCAGGGCCCCAAGTTCTTTGGGCCAGAACAGGCCACTCCAGAGGTTGTTTTTTACTGGAATGACAAGAACCTCTGTTTTGTCTGGGTTAATTTTCAAGGAGTTTTCAGTCATCAAATTAATGGTAAACCTTAAGATGTTTTGGACTGTCTCTTGAGCGCGGGCCGAGTTATCGATCCTCAGGATAAGCTGGGTATCGTCTGCATAGTTGAAGACTCAGCATTCCATGTTAGTCAATGCAGTCACCAAGGGCTGCAAGTATATGATAAAGAGGAGAGGGGACAATGCGGAGCCCTGAGGGACCCCGCAAAGGATGTCACCCCTATCCGATATATGATCACCCAGTTGGACCCTCTGCGAACATCCTGATAGAAAGATTTTAACCAGTTATAGACAGGTCCCCGAAAACCCAAGTCCATCTGTCGAGTCAGTGGTGTTGTATGACTGACCGTGTCGAACGCCACAGAGAGATCTAGAAGTATCAGTGCGCTCGGCTCTTTGTTATCGGCCATAATTCTAAGATCGTCAAGTACAGATAACATAACTAGCTCCGTACTATGGTGGGCTCTGAAGCCGGCCTGGCGTGGATGGAGCAGCTCAAGTTCTTCTAGAAAACCAGAGACCGTTTTCAAGACATGTTGCTCCATGACCTTCGCCAGGAAGGGGAGCTGAGAAATAGGTCTATAATTTTTCAACTCAGCCTTGTCTGCTCCTGGCTTTTTTAATAAGGGAATAACTCAAACCTCCTTCAGGTTGGAGGGTACCTGGCCAGTTGCCAGGGAGTCATTTAGGAGAGTAAGGATCTGATGATCCAGAACTGGAAGAGCCATCCGAAAAATCCTTGGTGGACATGGATCGGCCGGTGAGCCTGATTTAGTTTTATTTATCAATGTTTCCAAAGATTCTTGGTTCAATGGGGGAAAGTTTGTGAGGGATTGGTCTAATGAGGACGAAGGTAAAGCCAGTTCCTGAGAGCTCAGGGTGATGGCAGTTTTGTCAATCTCGCGAAGAATGTCTGTCACCTTCTGGAGAAAAAAAGTCTGTAAGGTGTTGACGTCAAAGGGTATTAGTGTTGATTTTGTGTCGACCTTTTTGCTGAGCTCGTTTAAGATCTTAAAAGTTTCCTTCTGTTTATTAGGAGCATCTGTTATCCGAGCCTCGTAATACTCAGCTTTCCTGATAATAATAGATTTTTTGTATAGAGTTAGAGAGGCTTTGTAGATGGCTAAGTCGGTGGAGTTATAGGCTTTCCTCCACTGTCTCTCAGCCTTACGCAGGCTCTGTTTACTTTCCCGCAAAGCTTCGTTGAACCAAGGGGCCCTCTTGCGTTTGGATTTTATTCTTTCCCTACGCTCCGGGGCTAATTGGTCAATAGCCGATCGGAGAGTGTTGCTGAGGGATTGGCTATCTATATCGATGTTAGTGTGGCCTCCCTCTGGAGTGCGTGCAGGTAATCTCTGTAGTATGTCTACTAGATTTCCCGTCTGGATCTTATGCCAGCTCCGCACTCTCCTCCATTCCGATGGAGATTGTGTCGAGGAGCTATCCAGAGGGACCCAACAGGAGATTAGGGAATGGTCAGACCAAGCACATGGTAGAATGTTTAGAAGCCTATCCTGCTGGTTGGATGACCAGATCAGGTCAAGGGTATGCCCTTTGATGTGAGTAGGGCAATTTACCAGTTGATGAAATCCCAGATTCTACATTATCATGTCGATTTGTTTTGCCTGTGGCTCTCGTGGATCCCTCTCCCAATGGAAGTTGAAATCTCCTGCAACCATGAGCCTCTAGTATCGTGTGCTAAGGTCAGACAAGATCTCGCCAAAGTGATCGCAGAAACCAGGAGTTGCATCTGGGGGACGGTAAACTGTCAGGAGTAGGAAGCAAGAGGAATTAAAGGTAAATTTAACTCCTAGGATATCTGTATTATCAGTGCTTTCTGCTATTATCATGGTAGCCATAAGTCTGGTGTTAAAAAGAATCGCCACCCCCCCTCTTCTGTTATCTTGCCTGTTGTGCCAGATGGCGTCACAATTCCCTGGCAGAGTAGAAATAATGTCGGGGGCCGATGCGTCTCCCATCCAGGTTTCTGTCAATGACAGTATATCGATATCCCCCTCCTGAAGGAGCGTGAAGATCTCTAAATGATGTTTCTGCAGAGATCTTGTGTTCAAAACCACTAATTTTAAGCTAGGTGGTTTTCCTGGCATGGGTGAAGTGTGAAATGAAGTCCCTGGCAGAGAAACAGGGGCTTTCCCGGAATTCCTCAGGAGGTTTTCTGCTTTCAGTGTGGTGATGATAGAGGGCTTCAAAGCGTGATTGCCTGTGGCAAGGGACAGCAGTTCCCTTGCTGAGTACAGTATAGTTGGGCCAGGGGTTTTGGCCCCTGGACCCGGCCGGGCGCGGACCGGCGCAGACGGGCTTGCCTTAGGCGCGCCTTTGGTGCGCCTGCTGCGCGCGTCCGCTGCGCGTCTGCTCCAGCGTCCCAGTTAAGCAACCCCCTTCCGCCCGCAAACCAATCAGCTCTGCTGAGCAGCAGCTGAAACTCCCTCCCAGAACTAGACCACGTTCCAGAAGCTGAAGTGCTCTAACTCCTGACCAAATGGGTAGTTGCTTGGTTCTCGTTTGTTTAAGGGGCAAGATACATGCAAGAACGACTAACTTCCGCAATAGTTAAAAACACAGCCTAAATTAGATTAGCAGTCTTTTAAAATAGATTCAAACAGTGGTGCACGACGTATTTTAGCAGCGATTTTTAACAGTACATTTTAGCATCAATTACGATAAAATATTGGTCAAATGCCGGTTCACAGTGCAATAATTACAATACATACACAGAGGACCGCCTAAGAGCCTTGGCGTGTCTCTCTAACTGATCTCATCTGTAACGTACTCCAAACAGATTTTCAATTTGTATTCCTTCACCTTCCAATACTGCAAGCATAAGCATAAGAAATTCTTGAGCATCTTGCTGTACATTAAATTGTGAAGAACCAGAACATATATCCAAAAAATGCCAAATGCCAAAAGCAGTTTGGATTTTAGTTTTATCAGTTGCCAATTTTTCAAAAATATTATGCAACAAAGAACAAAATCTTTTTTCTCGATTCTCCATTATTTGATTATGTAGATTTTCAAGAAAAAACACAACGTTCACAATTACATTAGCATAGCAGTTGATACCTGAACTATTTTCTAACTGGTGTCCTACAATATCATTAACAGCGTCCATTTTCATTTTCTTTACAGCCTCAGCATTCTCTTGATTTTTTTTCTTCTTTCCAACCTCACTACAGTGTTTCTCATATGTTCGTTTTGGACATACTACACGCTTTTCATATACTGGATATTCACCTAAGTTGGGAGCATACAGTCTTCTTAACCGATTATACTCTCTTACACAGTTTGTCAGCCGTTTTCAAATGGCTTCATGTTGCGGAGCTTAAGTGCAACGAGGATAAGTCTGAAATCCTCTTATACAGTACCTTTCCCTCTCAGTTCAAAGAATCCCTCTGGCCGGCCGAATATGCTTTACCCAATTCAGAGGGCCAACCTGTAAAAAATCTGGGGATTTGGTTTAATGAGGATTTCAGGTTTACCACTCAGATTAAAAAATAGACAGGACAATGTTTTGGTGCCCTAAGGTCACTTAGGAAGTTTCTGCCACTCCTACCACAGCCTGCCAAAGAGATGGTCACCCGCACCCTAATACTGTTGCGCATTGATTATGCAAACGCACTTTATGTTGGTGTTCCTGGGTACCAGTTGAAAAAGCTTCTGTCTATCCAGAATGCCGCAGCCTGGGTTTTACTGAATATCCCTTGAAGATCAAGCATATGACAACATCTGCGTGATCTCCACTGGCTGTTGGTTTCGGAAAGAGTGAGATTTAAAGCCTTTACCATGGTGCACGCAGCCCTGTATCAGTCCGGCCCTGGCTATCTCAGGAAGCGTTTTGAATTCTACGTGCCCTCAAGAAACCTGCGTTCTATGGCACAGTTCCTCGCAGTGATTCCACGTTTCCTCTGGGTGAGAATGTGCGGCAGCACTTTGGCCTATAAGGCTGCCGTGGCTTGGAACACATTCCCTTTGGCACTGCGCTGTATTCAAGATGCTAAGCTGTTCAGGAAACGGCTGAAAACACTGCTCTTTGTATAAATTCTTCTGTCTGACTCCCACTCGCTCGCAAGGTACCGCCCTGGGACACACCTGAGTAGCCGCGCGCGAT
Source organism: Triturus cristatus (assembly GCF_964204655.1). Lineage (NCBI taxonomy): Eukaryota > Metazoa > Chordata > Amphibia > Caudata > Salamandridae > Triturus > Triturus cristatus. The sequence continues at coordinate 508,020,753 of NC_140587.1, forward strand.
ATAAATGCATATAACATAACACAATTTGCATCTGCACTAATATTTCTCCCATCAAAATCAATCAAATACAATCCAGATAAAGTTCTTACTCGCGACAATGCAACATATGCCATACCCTCTTTTTTTTATTATTATTTTATTTCTCATTGACATAAAAACATACCAAACAATACCCCAAAAATCAATTTACATACAATCAAAATTATGAATTACAATGAAGAATGTCTGCAGCAAAATTGTACATTTGCTATAAAACACAAATACACTCAAAAATTAATTACAAACTAAATTCAACTAAAAGAAGGCAAGGATTATGCATGATCACAATAAGTGTGAGACACCATTACACAATAGCGTGGCCATTAGGTTACAGTAAGCATTCCAGATAGGGACTAGTGAGAACTATCATTTCTATCTTATCCCATGTGTGTTATGAGCTAGTGCATTAGACCATTAATTCTGGGTTTCAACGTAGGTATTATACAGACTCCAAACGTTTTTCGAGTGGTTTCTAGGGGGAAGCAGCTCGCTATATGCTTCCGTCTGTTTATTACAAAATATCATATCTCTAGACCATTGGGAAAGTGAGGGTGGAGAACCACGTGACCAATGAATGGCTACCACACTCTTCGCGACCAGAAGTCCCATGTCAACCAATCGTCTGAGGTTTTTCCTCAAATTTTTAGAGTAGCCCAATATGGCCAAGAGCGAGTCAGGACTTATCGTTTCTTTAGTGACATCACTTAGCTTGGCAAACACATGTGACGAGAAGTTAGCGATAGAGGGACAAAGCCAGGCCAAATGTAGGAAGTCTGCACCACCCATTCCACATCTCTCGCAATTGTTTGTTTTGCGCAGTCCAAAGTGGTGCAGTCAAACAGGTGTGTGGTAGATTCTATTAAGGAACTTGAATTGTATGAGGCGGTGTCTGCCATTCAGGGAAATGAGCTTAGTCGATTCACAGTAGCGCCACATGTCATCTTCTATAGTAAGTTCGAGATCAACCTGCCAGGCTAATCTAGCTTTAACATAGTGATTGTGGCGTAATTCCTGAGTCCTCTGGTAGATGTGTGAGACAAGCCTGTTTGGGGAGGAGGAGAGGAGCATGGTGGCGAGAGGAAGTACCTCTGGAGGTTCTAGTAGCTCTTTCCCCAGCAGAGCACAAAGTGCGCTTCTAGCCCTGAAATATTGAAAGAGTATTAGAGGGGTAGGCGGTGGTTCAGTCGACATAAATTTCTACCAATCTTTCCCCTTCCCATCGCTAAAGAAAGCGCCAATATTGTCTATTCCTAATGAGTGCAGGGCCTCTACCATTTCGGGTGTAGTGAGGACTGGGAGTCACATGCACCATGCAGTAGGAGTAAGGGGGGAGTACAGTATGGAATGTGCCTGGCGATTTAGGAGGTTTTGCCAGGTGTGCGTGGTAGCATTGATCGAATCAAGGATTCTAGTGCTCCGGCGTGCCGAGCGGAACAGTGCAGTCGCCAAATGTGCAGGAGCCAACGCAATTCGTTCTATATAGAGATGAGGAGGGGGCGACTGTTGCTGGAGCCAATAAAGGCATGCGAGGCCTGGGCGGCTCGATAGTAGAGGTCCAGGTCCGGGGCACCCAGTCCACCCATTGAATATGGGAGAGTGAGCAGTTCCCAGCTTGCACATGGCTGTTTATCAGCCCAGGCAAGTTTTATTTGCAGCGTTTTGAGATGTTTGAAGACGTGCGATGGGAGGACAATTGGAATATTGGCAAATAGAAAAAGGAATCTGGGAAGGACCACCATTTTGATGATGGAGAATCTGCCGAGAAGTGAGAATAGCAGGCGTATCCAGCGATTAATGTCATCTCATAATTTAGCAATGGCTCTGCCGTAATTTTCCTTGCACACTAATTCAGAGTTTGTATGTATCTGGATTCCCAGGTATCTCACGGGGTCCGAGGACCATACTAAGGGAAATTCAAGGTCTTCAGGTAACATCGCAGGGGTGAGAGGAAATATATCGATTTAGCCCAATTAATTTTCAGGCCTGAAAATTCCCCAAATCTTACCACTTCCCGTAACACTGGGGACAGCTTCTGGGCTGGGTCTCGAATGTAAAGGAGAGTATCATCTGCATAAGATGAAACTATAAGGTTATACCCAGGGAACCGAATTCCCCTGTGGCCATGGTATTCTCTTAGCACACAGGCCAGTGGTTCTGCTACGAGGGCGTAAATAAGCGGAGAAAGCGGAGAAAGCGGGCAGCCCTGGCAAGTACCCCTAGAGATCGGCAATGGGGCAGTAACGGCATTGCCAACCTGCACCCTGGCCAAACGGGGGTTGTGTAAAGCGTGGAGATCAGGCGTAGGAAGAAGGGTCCCAGCCCCATACGTTCAAGAATTAACAGCATAAACTTCCACTCCACCGAGTCAAAAGCTTTTTCAGCATCTAAACAGATTGCCGCTACTTTAGTGTCTTGCTTTGTATGCTGAATAGCCCCAAATACAGTATGGAAATTTGTGTATAAGTGCGCGTCCCGGGACAAAACCTGCCTGTTCCGGCCCGACAAGAGAGGGCATAAGAGGGGCCAAGCGGTTCCCCAAACTTTTTGCAAACATTTTTTTGTCCACGTTGAGTAGAGAGAGTGGACGATAAGAGGAGCAATCATGAGGGGGTTTGCCAGGCTTGAGGATAACAACCAGGAGGGCCTTCCGCATCGTGGGGGGCATGGATCCCCCTCGGCCATTTCCTCAAACAGTGTAATCAAATGAGGGGTAAGCAAGTCCTTAAATTCTTTATAAAACCCCACCGTTAACCCATCCTGTCCTGGAGCTCCGCCTGAGCGCATCTTAGACAAAGCGCCTTGTATCTCCCACGCCTCTATTGGTTGCATCAAGTACTCTCTGTGTCCATCTAGTAGCCAGGGTAGTTTTATATATTCTAGGTATGCCAGCATGTCCGCATCAGTGTCACAGGATCTTGACTTATACAAGTCCGCGTCGTAGCTTCTAAAGCATTCAGCAACTCTGTCAGGGCCAACAACCCGCTCATCAGCGTCTGAATCTATTTCAAAGGGCTGGGCAGCAGTTTGGCGCCCCTTCATAAGATTAGCCAGTGAAGTGCTAGGATGCTCACCCTCTCCGTAGGTCCTTGCCACTGCATATTTGCCCAGTAGCTTAACCTCTCTGTCCGTCTCTAAGTGATATTCCTCCAGAGTGGACTTAAGGGCTTCAGACTGGTGGACATCGTCCGTGCCTGACATGTCCCCCTCCAGTCGCGCCAGGCTTTGCTCTAACAAGGCCAGCCAGCCCCTAACTGACTTCAGCACTCCCGTGTGTTTGGATATAGCGTTGCCACGTCTGTAGACCTTAAATGTCTCCCAGACCATGGCGAAATGCGGGACCGAACCCACGTTAGTAGTGAAAAATGTCTCTGTTGCTTCTAGCATTTCCGCTTTGAACACCTCGTCAAGTAAGGCGTATTGGGGGAAGTGCCAGGTGAATGGAGGGGGCCGCTTAGTAGGAGACGCTAGTGTGAGTAATACAGGGGAGTGGTCAGAGTAAGTGCAGGGGAAAATCTCGCAGTTTCGGATACCATGTTTAAGTGCACCCACCAACAGCCAATAGTCAATTCTAGTATGTAGGTTGTGCGGAGCTGAATAGTGCGTGAAACCTCCCTTGTCAGACGAGCGAGAGCGCCAGACGTCAACCAGTCCCATTTCCGTCATAGCACCCAGAATAGCCTCAGCAGCCATTGAGCTTTCTTGTAGAAATGCTACATCAATGTTCTGTCTAGTGAGATATGCCATAGTCTTCCTAATTTTACGTTGATTATTGAGGCCCCTGATGTTCCAAGTTAGTAACCTCAATTTATCCTCCATAGTCACATGAGGGAGGAGGAGAGCGCTAGCTATGTTGTCCATACGTATCCTATTTGTAGTACTCACGGCTATAGTACAGTAACCTACGCTACTCACTGTGTGTGTCATATGCAGAAATATAATTACGATCTCAAAGAAAAAAAGAAAAACCATCAAAAACAAACACAAAATCAAAAACTGTCCTCCATCCCCACTCCCACGCCACGCCCACCTAAATTGAGCACAGACAACATACCCCCGCCACCCTCCCCGTCCCCCCCCTTTAGTGAAAATTGGCAACAAGCCATGTAGTGTGTAACACACAGGCGGATGTTACCTAAGCACTATGATTAACCATTGCTTTAAACTACACTATAATGAACATGTGAAGGCAATCGGGCTTGTTTAACCAAAGGAATATCACTCACGAGTTATTTTATTAAACAGAATAGCACAGCAACCCACACATGCGTATTATAGATAGTCGCCCATAATAGGGCCTGCTTACACATTAGAGTCTGTATTGATTATATCACCAGAAAGTAAGCATTCCAGGCAGCTACATCGCTCCGCAGGTAGTCCACAGGATTCAGCAGAAATCAGGACTCAAGAGCATCACTAACTCAGGATTCGATGAGACAGAACAACATGCAATAGGTGCAGACATGTCGGACCCCAGGGGTGGGCTCCTGTTGTTCTGGTGTTTTAGTCATAATCGTCCCTGCGGCCTTCCGGCGATACATCTGTTGATTCGGGTAAGGTCTTGCCCACGGCATCTCTCTTCAGCCGTTTGGAAAGTTCCTTAAGTGCCTTCAAAGTTGACCCTTAGTTTGGCCGGATATAGCATGGCATATGTGATATTTTGATCACGGAGTTGTCGTTTGAGGGTATTAAATGGACGTGTCCCTCCTGCACTTTTGCCGTGAAATATCGATAGAGCGAAATCACGGAGCCCTCATATTGAAGCTCTCCATGTTCTCTGGAACGTCGCAGGGCGGAATCCCTATCCCGGTAATTCATCAATTTGGCAATCATTGGGTGTGGAGGGGAGCTCGGGGCGGGTGCGGACCCAGCGAACGGTGGGCTCTTTCAATCACAAAAATGTCCAAGAAGGTATCACGGCCTAGCAGAGTGATAAGGAGTTTTTCTATGAATTGTTCCGCGTTGCTCATCGAGGTGGATTCTGGAAGTCCCGTGATATGAATGTTGCTTCTACGAGAGCGGGCTTCCAAGTCTTCTGCCTTATCTTGAAGAGATGTGAGAGCCTTGGCCAGTTGTTTGTGTATCGAGTCCGTTTCAGATTGAGCCTCTTCAACCTCTGTAATTCTGCGCTCCGACATATCTATCCATTCGGCGTGTTTATCCAGCTGCTCCATCATCCTATCCATGTGGAAGACTAGGGAGTCGATTTTCCCATGAATCACCCACAGGCTTTTCTGTAACGCAGCGAACATGTGTTTGACCTCACCTGGTTCTTCCTCCGAGTTTTCTGCCTGGGCGTCTGCGGAATGGGCCCCCCATCTCTCCAGTTCTGGATCACTTTGTGTCGAACAGGAGCTTCATTTGCATTATGTCGACCTTGCCCATGGTGGAATCTGCCCGGGGGAGCAATGAGCGGCACTGTCGTTGGAGCGGGAGTGTCAGTGGAGGCAGGCAGGCGAACCAACAGATCCAAATGCCAAGTTCTCTATTCACGTGTTGTCGGACAGCAGCTGCCCAGTATTGGGGATCTCACCCAGGATAAATTGTTTTAGGGGTGCGTAGTGTTGCAGGCCTCCCCGTGTGGCAAGTTAGAGTAATGGCAGCCCGGTAAGGGAGAGTATGAGCACTCCAAGTGAGCTGGGAGCTGGGCCTACCGTGCGATGGAATACCAGCGACGTCTTACCCTAGTAGTAGTATCTCTGGCACATCACTATACTAAGTGGGGGCGCAGCGCCCACTACCACCAGGCACCAAAAAGGTGGATGTCTCACAGGGGCCTCCGTGTCTGTCCCACGGCGTAGGAGAACCAATAGTGCATGGCTCCAGCACAGCTGATGTAGCGGCACCTCAAGCTCAGATTGTCAGGCTTACCTATAGTTGCTAGGCATGTGATGACTCAGTGCCACGAGGCACGTCAGGTCTTTCGCAGCAGGAGCAGCCCTCTCCCAGCAGGTCGGTGAGCCCCAGCCGGGGCTGCCTTTCGCTCACCAAGGCAGCAGCACCTCACCAGATCCCCGCAGCGAGGGCACAGGGCTTGTGTCAGGCCATCAAGGGAATCCCAGCCCTTCAGGCCGCCGCAGTAGGAAGGCAGAGGGGTGCCCCCAAGCAGGAGTGACACAGCACTGCGGCTACAGGGCACGGGCATAGCAGGCAGGAAGGCCCAGTCGGCAATGTGCCAGGGGACGTAACGTACTAGGGGGCCCCAGCACGAGAGATCTCCACTACCAGCCTTCTCAATCTCAGTAGCTCACGGTGGGCTCAGGCACGGGCGAAGACACAGGTTCTGCTGGCCAATTCAATGCGGTGCGCCGATCAACCCCCTCCGCCGAGGGGCGCATGAGTCTGCTTCTCCAGGCTGTCGCCGTCAGGCTCACGCAGGTCTGGAGCCCCCGCGGGGCCCGTGGGCAGGGGGCGGTAGGCTGAGTCACCGGCGCTGCAACGATCTCCAGTGTCGGCAGGGACTCAGCTCCGCAAGTGGCAGGGATTCACGGGCTCCACCAGGCAGCAGCAGCCGACACTTCAAGCTCGGGCAAAGGAGCCTCTCTTCACAGTTGACGGCCCATATCGTGCAGCGCCCGTTCCGGGGCGGCCACGAGGTCAAGAAAGGTGCCGGCGGGTAGCTCCTATTCAGTACCTATTATATCCATGTAGATCGGACGGGCATCAGCACCGATGTCCAGGATAATTGATGTGTCGAGCCGATAGCTCACGGAGCTGTGCCATTACGTGGCTATATTGCGCTGCGGCAAACTCCGCCCCATGCCATACCCTCTTTAAACACTGAACTTCCAATATTTACCAAAGCACTGTCTACACTTAAACCTTGAGATTTTTGAATGGTCACTGCATATGCTAAACAAAGAGGAAACTGTTTTCTACGAACATACAAATCTTTTACAAGGAAGAAACGAACAGCACAGCTCCAATCTTTGTTACCTCCTCAATCTGATCAAATTTAATCTTCAAATATTCAATATCTTCTCTGTTCTGAAACTTTACATAATCAACAACTTTTACCATTGCTCCATTCACTAAACCTTTTTCAACATCTAAATTACGCCGTAATATTACCCGACAGTTTGTACATACATATAAGGTTTTTTCCAAACCAGCAGTCTTAGATATAGATTTTTCCAAAGAGTCTAATTTTGACCGTAATTTCTCGGACAAAAGAATAGTAACTCCTTCATGCTCTATTTTATCAATGGCTTCCATTTTCATTATCTGTTGTTTCTCCAGTTTCAACAGTTCTTCAGTGAATATAGAGCATTCTTTCAGTGTTGGCATAAGACAAATTATAGACTTCTTTTCTGCAATTTTTCGGTACATTGTTCCAGGTGCAATATTTCCATTTGGAAACAAGTTTCTTAGTAGCCGACTTTGTAAAGCTTCTTTGCCATCCTTTGTCAAGACACCAATTCTAATATCTTGAAGAATGTTTCCATAATGTTCATCACGTTCTTGTCGCATATTCTTAATAAGTTCTTTATATTCAAAATGAGACCAAATGTTCACATTTCCAAAACTTCCCAAACATTTCCTGGTGTGAGCAAGGGTCTTAAAAACTGGTTGCCTTTCACATGAGTAAGTTGTAATAGTTTGCTGAATACAATTATATGTTTTCCTCCAAATAAAAACATCATAGTCCGTATTTAAAATCTGTTGCATTCTTAAATGTACAAAGGCATGCATTAAGTTTGAGACCATGCTTACCTCATCAATTATCAGAACATTCATTTCCTTCTGTACTTTAGACACTTCATAACAAGCTTCTCCAGATAGCTTGTGATATTCCAACTTATTTTCATGTTCTACTGGTAACATGAGTAAACGATGTAATGCAATCCCTCTAATATTGTGTGCTGCTAACCCAGTTGGAGCGGTTACAACACAAGATAAATGTGAGTCAGTGGTTTTCTGTAGATAACTTCTCAAACCTTTAATTAAGTAACTTTTTCCAGTTCCTGCTTGACCACTGGTGTACATTCGAATAGGTTTAGATTATGTGCATTGGCATTCTTTCTTTTCATGCAGTAAACCATGTTGTATCTGTTGTAAGTTGCTGATATATATCTTTGTGTTCAATATTCAGTTGTTCTTCTAAATTTTCCAAATCAATAGTGTCTTGTTGTGCTTGTTGCATAGCTGTTTGCACTTCACTCATTGCTATTGCTGCCTCATTTTCAAGAATGGGTTCTCCTAACGGATCCTGACTTAGTGCAGCAGAACTCTGACTATCTTGAGAACTGTCTCTAGCTATTTCTGCTGCAATCGTAGTTTCTTGATTAATCTCTTTGTTCAACATTTGCAGATAATTTGGAAAAATTGTACATTCAATGCTATCTTTACATGCATTGAATGAATCTTCATAACACTCAAAATCTCCAAGTAATTCCATTTCAGTCCGCCAAGGCTTGAAGAGTTGTAGAAGTGCTAAATAAAAAAATTCTCTTTTATCTGGATTATCACAACTGAGTTTCCTGTGATTAATCAGATGTCCTTTGGCATGTTTTACCAAATATCCTTCACATCCAATCACTGCATATTTTCCTTCATTTCTATTTTCAGTAATATAAATGTGTAATGTTGCAGTACTTCATAGAGACATATTTCTTCCAGATTTGGACTTCTGTTAGGATAGTACATATCCAACATATTTGTTTTAAGAATATCTGTACTTTCCGGTTCATTCAGTGCCAAGTATTCAATTTCTTGTACAGATTTCAATACACGATTTTGTGTTGCTGCAAGACCTAGACTTACCCAAACGATTCCTCTTGACTTTGAATATAAACTTGCAGATGTCAACTGATCCGAACATTCGTAGGATCCAATGTCTCGATGGGAAAGCATCTTCAAACTAAAGCTGTACATTTTCTTACTAAGACTCTTCTCTTGTGAAATATCTTCCCACATTTCTTTTAACTCCGTCTTTTCGGATTTTGTTATATAAGATGTAACGTAGCGAGCAACAGCAATGGAATTATCTGCAACATACTGGATATCCATATTTGCATTCCACATTGACAAAATTACTGGATTATAGTCATTAATATATTTTGATTCCTCACTTATCTTTATCTTGTAAGTATTAATTGGAGATTTTCGAGTGATAGTATGTCTCACTGCTGACATAAAACTGTTGACTCTTCCTTTGGAAACTACTGGACGAGGAAAACCAAATCGACATTTTGTATAAAAATTTTCCTTCGACTTGTATTTCCGTCTGCAATACTTTACACATCGATAATTTTGAAACCTTAAAACTTGCTGTCTTAAGGTATTTTCTTCTCCTGTTTTTGGAATACCACTATGTCAAACGGGCAGGAAAGTGCAACACACGTTTAATGTTCCAAGGGTCTTTATTTAGATTGTTTAGGTTTGCAATGGGGAAAATCAACAAGGCCTCCAACATCGTCTGCAGGGGGATAGGCTTCTCCTCCTTGGCGTTGCTCGGCAGGGTCTCTCACAAGGAGGTTGGTTGGAGCCACAACATATAAAACAAGAAAAAAAGACAGCACTGATTAGTGCTTGGTTTATGAAAAGGTGGTAGGGGAAGGGTGTGTGGGGTTTGTTTTTCACCCGGTCCTAGGAGCAGTTAGTGCAGGGAGGGTTACTGCCACCAGGGGAGTGCAAGGACACGCGGGACCAGAAACGCTACCCGCTTTACAGCTTTCCGACCGGCAGCCCTGATCCTCCCGGGATATTACATCCACCCTTCTCCCCGCTCCCCGCAAGTGATGACGCACCTGTTCTAGCCACGTTCCTCCTGGAACGTGGCTGGGCGAATCATGGGGACGTCGGCCTCCTGGCTTTTCTCCATCAGGGTTCGGGGAGAGCTCCAGTGGTCCCAGCTCTCCTGACGACTCTCGGCTTCCTAGTTCTCCTCTGGCACAGACTTCCTCCTTCCGGTCAGTGATGCTGGCGGTATTGGCTGGCGGTTCTTTATCCAGGGATGACGTGGGTTGGCTCCACCCCCAAAGTCTTGAACAGGGATCGTCAACCTCGTCGTCCTTAAAGGGCCAGCCATGCGGGTTACCGGGGCATGTTTGTCCATCCAGGGAGAAGTCTGAGTCCGGTGGCTGCGGGGAAGAGAAAAGGGCGGCTGCATAAGGTAGGGTCCGATCGGGGTTTTCAGGGTCCGGTCTCTGACACACATGTAACATAGACTTCAATGAAAGATAAAACAGTCTCATCAGAATCGGTTCCACATTTAGGAGCATCCTTAATCCATAATAACATATGTATATGAGGAGCACCTCTGGCTTGGTACTCCTTTCTCCTAAAGAAATCAATACCTTCTCCAAGAGGTGTTTTTTTTTTATTGCATATAAAACTCATCATTGCTTGAAACCTATGATTAAAATATCTGCACATATTGACCGGATCCAAGGAACACAGTTCTCCAGGTGTCTTCAATTCAATGTTTTTAACATTTGAATTCGCTTCTCGTAGAAAATAAAGTTAATCATCCCATGCGTATTCTGCACAGCTTAGCGTAACAAACCACGTAGGGGTTCCTAAATTCATTAGCATACATTTCAGTTCTCTGTGACGACAATACCAATACTCATTAGTACCACGTTGACACGTCATCAAATTAATCAACTGAGATTCTAAATGATCATCTCTTTGTTCCACTTTGTGCATGAATTGCTTTGCAGAAAGGTCTGTAAGATGAACTCCTGTCTTTAATATGTGGTTCACTGCATATGAAAGTGCAGACAAGTCACTTTCAAACAAAAGATGAAATATGTATGGAATACATTGTCGAAATCTTGGATCTTCTGAGTGGAAAACAGCACGCTTCTAAACTTCTTTCCCAAACACTCATGGAAGTTCCCTGCGCTTTCTTCATTTGGAATAATTCAATAGTAGTTCCAATCTCTTCTTTTGAATGTAAAGGATGAATACTGTAATGTTCATAAATTTCTTCAGTCCTGGAGACATCGACCTTTTCAATTTGGCCAGTTGGAATTTCTGTGTCATCTCCTATAGATAATTCTTCTTCGTCCACGGTATATTTTTATAATAAATATTGTTCTGTGTAAGATATAATGTAGCTTTTTTAAGTTTGCTCAAATCAACTAACTCTTGCCATATTTTCCGCCTCATTGTTGGTACACCATTAACTAGAATAACTACCGGCTCAATTTCTTCTTGATCTACACATACAGTTTCAATATTTATTTTGAAATCCAAAAGTAAATACACAACTCTTCCTTTTAAACCTCTTAGTAAATCTGTAGGAGGCAGTTTACCCATTTTAGACTCCATACGAACAATAGCCTGAAATGGGTGCACAGATTGAATTAGAATACATTCATATGTATTTAACCCCTTCGCTGCTAGGCCTTTTCCCCCCTGTGCTAAACCTTTTTTTGGCTATTTGGGGTAGTGCACGCTTAGGCCCCTATAACCTTTTGACCACATAAGGTATCCAAGCCAAATTTGCCTCCTTTTCTTCCAACATCATGGGGATTCTAAAGGTACCCAGGGTTTGTGGATTCCCCTGGAGGGGTCCCAGAAATTAGCCAAAATACAGCTAAATGTTGGTTTTTGGGGGAAAAATGGGAAAAAAGGGCTGCAAATGAAAGCTTCTGGGTTTTTCCCTGCAAATGGTATCAAAAAAGGGTTTGTGGGGCTGAAATCAACATTTTCCCAGCTTTTAGGGAATGACAGACTTTTGTCAGAAAACCAACATTTTTTACACAGTTTTGGCATTTTTCTGGTACATAGCCGATTTCTGCTATTTTTTGTGCTTTCAACCTCCTTCCAGTTAATGGTAGAAATGGGTATGAAAGCAATAATGGAAACCTATACATTTTAGAAAAGTAGGCAAAATTCTAAATTCAGCAAGGCGTCATTTGTGTAGATCCTTCAAGGTTTCTTTATAGAAATTAACAGTTAAAATTATGACAGCTCTTTGAAAGCAATATACCGTTACATCCGCTGGACCTTTCTGGTTGTGGGGATATATAGGACTTGTAGGTTCACCAAGAACCAGACGAACCCAGAGTCAAAAACTGAGCCGCAATTTGCAATGGCTTTTTATTATGTACCGGGTATATTGCAATTATTGTGGGAAAATGTATACATGGCAAAACCGGTATGAAAGACACCTATGTATTTCTGAAATGGGAACAAATTATAGAGTTTAGAAACAGTAGATATTTGCACATTTTCGAAATTGGGAATACTCATACTAGCTTGAGAATTATCGGTCATTTTTCAAAATGACTTCTTTTTTACACAATGTCTTTCATTTGGAAGGCAGAAATGCATCGAAAGTCAAAAGGTAATAACAGTTGCTTTACAAATCTGAATTACCCTAAGTCTCCCGATAAAAATGGTACCTCACTTGTGTGGGTAGGCATAGTGCCCACGACAGGGAATGGCTCAAAACCCAACGTGATCACACCACATTTTCACAATGAAAAATTACCCTTTGTTTGCAAAGTGCCTAGCTGTAGTTTTTGAACCATAGCTCTGCCGGCACCTAGGGAAACCTAGCAAACCTATATTTTTTTTTAAACTAGACACCCAGGAAAATCCAGGATGGGGTGACTTGACTGCCTCTCACCAGGTTCTGTTACCCAGAATCCCTTGCAAACCTAAAACATTGTAAAAAACACATTTTCCCCACATTTCTGTGGTGAAAAGTTCTGGAATCTGCGTGGATCCACAAATTTTCACCCACCCCACATTGCCCAAAGTCTTTCGAGAAAAATGGTACCTCACTTCTGTGGGTCGGCCTAGTGCCCGTGACAGGAAACGGCACAAAACGCAATGTGGTCACACCTCAATTTCGCAGTGAAAAATGACCCTTTTTTGGCAAAGTGCCTAGCTGTCGTTTTTTAACCATAGCTCTGCCGGCACCTAGGGAAACCTAGCAAACCTATACATTTTTGAAAAGTAGACACCCAGGGAAATCCAGGATGGGGTGACTTGACTGCCTCCCACCAGGTTCTGTTACCCAGAATCCCTTGCAAACCTAAAACATTGTCCAAAAACACACATTTTCCCCACATTTCTGTGGTGGAAAGTTCTGGAATCTGCATGGATCCACAAATGTCCACCCACCCCGCGTTCCCCAAAGTCTTATGAGAAAAATGGTACCTCACTTGTGTGGGTCGGCCTAGTGCCCGCAACAGGAAACGGCGCAAAAGGCAACGTGGACACACCTCAATTTTGCAGTGAAAAATGACCCTTTTTTGGCAAAGTGCCTAGGTGTAGTTTTTGAACCATAGCTCTGCCGGCACCTAGAGAAACCTAGGAAACCTATACATTTTTTAAAACTATACACCCAGGGATATCCAGGATGGGGTGACTTGACTGCCTCCCACCAGGTTCTGTTACCCAGAATCCCTTGCAAACCTAAATAATTGTCAAAAACAACACATTTTCCCCAAATTTCTGTGGTGGAAAGTTCTGGAATCTGCGTGGATCCACAAATGTTCACATACCCTGCATTCCCCAAAGTCTTCGAAGAAAAATGGTACCTCACTCGTGTGGGTCGGCCTAGTGCCCGCGACAGGAAACAGCGCATAACGCAACGTGGACACACCTCAATTTCGCAGTGAAAAATTACCCTTTTTTGGCAAAGTGCCTAGCTGTAGTTTTTTAACCGTAGCTCTGCCGGCACCTAGGGAAACCTAGCAAACCTATACATTTTTGAAAACTACACACCCAGGGGAATCCAGGATGGGGTGACTTGACTGCCTCCCACCAGGTTCTGTTACCCAGAATCCCTTGCAAACCTAAAGAATTGTCCAAAAAAAACACATTTTTCCCACATTTCTGTGGTGGAAAGTTCTGGAATCCAAGTGGATCCACAAATTTCCACCCACCCCACGTTCCCGAAAGTCGTCAGAGAAAAATGGTGCCTCACTTGTGTGGGTCGGCCTAGTGCCCGCAACAGGAAACGGCGCAAAACGCAATGTGGACGCACCTCAATTTCGCAGTGAAAAATTACCCTTTTTTGGCAAAGTGCCTAGCTGTAGTTTTTTTACTCTAGCTCTGCCGGTACCTAGGGAAACCTACCACACCCACACATTTCTGAAAACTAGACACCCAGGGGATTCCAGGGAGGTATTACTTGCGTGGATCCCCCAACGTTTCCTTACCCAGACTCCCTTGCAAACCTCAATTTTAGCTGAAAAATCCACTTTTTTCACACATTTTTGTGTTGGAAAGTTGTGGCATCAGAGGGCTGACACAAATTTCCTACCACCCAGCGTTCCCCTGGGTCTCTCGATAAAAACGGTGCCCCACTCATGTGGGAGGCCCAAGTACCTGCGACAGGCAAGGGCCAAAAACGTATTGAGGCATCATCAAAATTGCCTATCACAAAATGTTCTGGGCCCTTGCCTGTCGCGGGCACTTGGGCCTCCCACACGAGTGAGGCACCATTTTTATCGGGAGACCCTGGGGAACGCTGGGTGGTAGGAAATTTGTGTCAGCCCAGTGATGCCACAACTTTTCCACATAAAAATGTGTGAAAAAAGTGATTTTTTCAACTAAAATTGAGGCTTGCAGGGGATTCTGGGTAAGGAAACGTTGGGCGATCCACGCAAGCCATACCTCCCTGGAATCCCCCAGGTGTCTAGTTTTCAGGAATATGTGGGTTTGGTAGGTTTCCCTAGATAGCCACCGAGCACGGGGCCAAAAACCCAGGTGACCCTCTTGCAAAACCAGGATGTTTGGTGATAGGCAATTTTGATGTTGCCTCAATACGTTTTGGGCCCCTGCCTGTTGCGGGTACTTGGGCTTCCCACACGAGTGAGGCACGATTTTTATCGTGAGACCCGGGGGAATGCTGGGTGTTAGGAAATTTGTGTCAGCCCTGTGATGCCACAACCTTCCCACACAAAAAAATTTGAAAAAAGTGATTTTTTTCAACTAAAATTGAGGTTTGCCGGGGATTCTAGGTAAGGAAACGTTGGGGGATCTACGCAAGCCATACCTCCCTGGAATCCTCCGGGTGTCTAGTTTTCAGGAATGTGTGGGTTTTGTAGGTTTCCCTAGATGGCCGCCGAGCACAGGGCCAAAAACCCCGGTGGTCCCCCCTTGCAAAACCAGGATGTTTGGTGATAGGCAATTTTGATGTCGCCTCAATAAGTTTTGGGCCCCTGCCTGTATCGGGTACTTGGGCCTCCCACACAAGTGAGGCACCATTTTTAGTGGGAGACCTGGGGGAATGCTGGGTGGTAGGAAATTTGTGTCATCCTGGTGATGCCACAACTTTCCCACAAAAAAAGTGTGAAAAAAGTGATTTTTTCAACCAAAATTGAGTTTGCAGGGGATTCTGGGTAAGGAAACGTTGGGGGATCCACGCAAGCCATATCTCCCTGGTATCCCCTGGGTGTCTAGTTTTCAGAAATGCTTGGGTTTGGTAAGTTTACCTATATGGCCACCGAGCACAGGGCCAAAAACCCAGGCAACCGCCCTGACAAAACCAGGTTGTTTGGTGATAGGCAATCTTGATGTCGCCTCAATACGTTTTGGGCCCCTGCCTGTATCGGGTACTTGGGCCTCCCACACAAGTGAGGCACCATTTTTATCGGGAGACCAGGGGGAACGCTGGGTGGTAGGAAATTTGTGTCAGCCCGGTGATGCCACAACATTCCCACACAAAAGCGTGTGAAAAAAGTTATTTTTTTCAGCTAAAATTGAGGTTTGCAGTGGATTCTGGGTAAGGAAACGTTGGGGGATCCACGCAAGCCATATCTCCCTGGTATCCCCTGGGTGTCTAGTTTTCAGAAATGCATGGGTTTGGTAGGTTTCTCTAGATGGCCGCCGAGCACGGGGCCAAAAACCCAGGCAACCGCCCTTGCAAAACCAGGTTGTTTGGTGATAGGCAATTTTGATGTTGCCTCAATACGTTTTGGGCCCCTGCCTGTTACGGGTACTTGGGCCTCCCACACGAGTGAGGCACCATTTTTATCGGGAGACCAGGGGGAATGCTGGGTGGTAGGAAATTTGTGTCAGCCCGGTGATGCCACAACTTTCCCACACAAAAATGTGTAAAAAAAGTGATTTATTCAGCTAAAATTGAGATTTGCAGGGGATTCTGGGTAAGGAAACGTTGGGGGATCCATGCAAGCCATACCTCCCTGGTATCTCCTGGGTGTCTAGTTTTCATAAATGTGTGGGTCTGGTAGGTTTCCCTAGGTGCCGGCAGAGCTAAGGTTAAAAAACGACAGCTAGGCACTTTGCCAACGTAATCGTTGGCGTCTAGTGGGCTTTTTGCCCCCTGGGGGGCAGATTGGGGGTTACTGCCCCATCTGCTCCCCAGGGGGGGTAGGAAGGCTGCAATTTTTGCGGGAGAGGGGGTGGGGAAATGGGCATGTCCGTTTTGGGCAGCCCCCACCCTAATTAAAATTTGCCCAAAAAATCCCTGGTATCTAGTGGGCTTTTAGCGCCCCCGGGGGGGGAGGATGGGGGCTAATGCCCCCATCTGCCCCCCAGGGGTGGCTGAAAGTCTGCTAGACGCCAGGGAGTTTTTTGGGCAAATTTTAATTAGGGTGGGGGCTTCCCAAAACGGGCATGCCAATGCCCCCACCCTAATTAAAATTTGCCCCAAAAATCCCTGGTGTCTAGGGGGCTTTTTGCCCCACCGGGGGGCAGACTGGGGGCTACTGCCCCATCTGCTCCCCAGGGGGGGCAGGAATGCTGCAATTGTTGCGCGGGAGGGGCTGGGGAAATGGGCGTGTCCGTTTTGAGCTGCCCCACTCTAATTCAAATTTGCCCCAAAAAACCCTGGCATCTAGAGGGCTTTTTGCCCCCCCGGCGGGGCAGATTGGGGGCTAATGCTGACTGTAATGGTGGCGGGGGCATTGGCGTGCCCGTTTCGGGAAGCCCCACCCTAAAAAATATTGCGCAAAAAGAAATCACTGGCATCAAGTGGGCTTTCTGCCCCCCCTCAGGGGGGCAGATTGGGAGCTACTGCCCCATCTGCGCCCAGGGGGGCAGAAAGGCTGTAATGGTGGCGGAGGGTGGGGGCATTGGCGTGCCCGTTTCAGGCAGCCCCCACCCTAAAACAAATGGTGCAAAAAAAATCCCTGCCGTTTAGTGGGCTTTCTTCCCCCCCGGGAGGGCAGATTGGGGGCTACTGCCCTCATATGCCACCCGGGGAGGCAGAAAGGCTGTAATGGTGGTGGGGGTAGGGACATCGGCGTGCCCATTTCGGGCAGCCCCCACCCTAAAAAAAACACACCAAAAACAATCCCTGGTGTTTAGTGGGTTTTCTGCCCCCCGGGGGGCAGATTGGGGGCTACTGCCAACTGTATGGGGGGAGCGAAGGCCATTGCCCAATGGGCCGCTCTGCCTCCCTGGTGTCTAGTGGGTGGATCCCTGCTTGGGGATCACCCTCCTGGGGCGATCCCCAAGATTCTCCCCTTTCCAATGATACCTCTCCCGTCTTTCTTTGTGCCCGGGGGGCTGAGATAGCCCCCTGAGCACATAGAAAGTGAAGACAGCGCGATGTGCGCGCTGATCTTCTTGACACAGAAACCAGGGAGGGGGCCTCGGGAGCTGGGGAAGCTCTTCCCCAGCTCCCAAGGTCACAGGGATTAAATAGAAATCCCTCTGCTGTCTGCAGCAGAGGGATTTCGTGCCCCTGGCCTCATGAGCATCGAAGGGGTTAAATCTTCTAGTTCTGAAGGAATACCTTCCAACTCTAGGTTATTATGTACAGCTCTAGCTGGCAATGTATTTTCTTCTAGTTTGCTGTAACAATATTTACAAATACATTGATCAGTACCCAACTCAAAATGACCTTCCACCATCAAATAAGCACCAAATAGCTCCCACTTATCATTGTTTTCCTTTTCACTTTTTAAATACATATCTACTTGACTTGACTTGACGTATCAACATTCCTAGTTTGATTTTTATACTGACTACGTCTATAACAGATACAAACATCATTTTGTTTTTCACTACAAACTACTTTAAACTTTGTAATTTATTCTGCAAACTTTTGAGTACTACTAACTTCCACCTCTTGTTCAACACCTACATTAATGACACTCTCACCTTCTCTACACTCTTCTTCAGGAACGAAAAAACAAAATAGTATCTCATCACAAATATTTTTTACATCCGATTCTGAACCATGCAAAAGAGCAGTGTTTATTTCAGCTAAACATAATGCTGGACTCTTTACATAGTACAATCTTCTTACTAACTTCCGCATTTGTGAGTGATGTACTGCTACCATTCTTAAATGATGAAAGACACTTTGACACACTTTTCTAGAAAGACAAGCTAGACAATGACCCTGCAAACCAGTATATTTTCTGACTTTACAAGGATCTAATCCTTGCAACATCTTAATCTTCTGTTTAACACTTTTTTTACTGTTTTCTCATAAAAAATTACAAAAATATCAA
This sequence comes from Triturus cristatus, assembly GCF_964204655.1. NCBI lineage: Eukaryota > Metazoa > Chordata > Amphibia > Caudata > Salamandridae > Triturus > Triturus cristatus. The sequence continues at coordinate 508,039,184 of NC_140587.1, forward strand.
TAGAATCCTGTCGTATACCACAAATGCTACTACAATCCCATTTATAAACTGGAGCTTGAAAACGTCTCCCTTGAACTTCTTCAGCTAATACTTCTTCTACATTTCTAGGAACCATCTTTTCTTTTTCAATTGGACAACCAATTTTAACCTCATAGGAACCACCATTGGTATCAACTGTGTGAACTAATGTATTTTGTTGAAAATAGCTCTCTTCATTAAAAAAAGGTTCACTACTAGAAGTGCGCTTCCATTCCCCCAAACAAATTTGCAAAACTTAGTTCCATTGATCAGTCGTTTTCTTTTACTTCTTCATAAAGTCGATCATTTTATTCAGTGTTCTCAGTCTATTCAAAACTAATATAAACAGTCTTCTTTTCAATTCAAAAGCCTTTTCAACTACACTTTCAAAATGTTTTTTTATAAAATGCAGATCGTTTCTTATATTTTTTTAAATGTTTCATTAAACTTTGTTGTACTCAACTTTTAAACATGCGTTTCCTTATATCTTTAAACTGTTTCATCCTTCTTTTATCATAGATTTATTTACCAAAACTTGATCTTCTATCACTATCTTTTTTTTGCTTTTCCTTCTGAGTGGTTGAAGAAGTTTTCTTTTTATTTTGTCCATTTTCTAAATTTGTACTCTTCTTTAAAACTCTTTTAACAAAATCTTTAGATCTCTCACCATAAGCCTTTTTCTTCACTGTCACATGTTCCACTTTGTCAGATTTCTTATTTTCTTCTCTTTTTTAAACAGGATTCTTTACTTTGTTTCCTTTTTTTTCATCTTTCTTGGTCATGATGAATCTTTAGTAATGATAATGGTCAGTATCTGAAAACAAAGAAAAGTTTAAATACTGTTGTTAAATCATTTATTATTATTAAAATAGTTATACACATGTTATAAGCACACCAGTAACATCTGGTGCATTAAAGGACTACATAGGTAACACCTGACTTATTCCATGACTACAGGGATAATATCTGAGGACTTACATCACTACAAAGGACGTGACTGACTGATTCTATAAGTGTATGAGTATTGACTAATTAATTACACAAGTACAACACTAGTCCCTGCGTACTTGAAAGATTACAAACATACTGCCTGGGTAATAGAAGCACTATATAGCTAATGCATTGGTTAACACCTACCTGATTGCATGACAACAGTGGTTATTTCTGGGGATTGACATGACTACATAGGAAGTGACTTGGTGATTTTATAAGTGCATGGGTACTTCTAGGCTGATTGCAGGACTACTGATCTAGTGCTGGAGTGAATCAAGGAGTGCAAAGGAAGTGCCTGGGTGATTTCATAACAGCATGACTACTGGCTGAGTGTTTCCATTAGGACAAGGATACCACCTCCGAGATTGAAGGAGTGCAACGGTAGTGCCTGGGTGATTATATAAGTGCATGAGTAGTGGCTACATGATTGGAAGAGTGCATGAGTAATATCTTGCTAATTGACTGAGTAGTGCCTAGATGATTGCATGACTGCAGCACTAATAACTGAGAGATTACAGCAGAGCATATACAGAACCTGGATCATGCAAAGGCTGCATGCACAACACTTGGGTCTTTTTAAAACATGGAAAAGTGATAGGCCTACACAAATATAAAGCAGCACACTATTCCATAACTCAACCATAATTGTCCCAATACTGTTAAATGCGTGCATATATATGTGTCTACCTTTTGAAATCATCTTCACATCTAAAACAAAATATGCATACAATATTTCTGGGGAATAGTGAAACCAACAAATTGAGACATGTAATAGATCTGCCTAAGTGATTGCATAACTCCATGACTTGTGCTTGGATGATTGCAAGGGTACTCGCTGTGTAATTGGAGGAGAGGATAGATAGTGACTGGCTAATTGGTTGATTGCAGACATAGAGTTTCAGTGCATGGATAAGTGCATGGATAGCTGCTGAAGGCATAGACAAGTTATTGAGTAGTGCCTAGCTGAATAGATGAATGCAACAGTGGGGCCTAGATGATTCTATTACTGCAAGGGTAGTGTGTGAGTTATTACATGAGTGCATAGGTACAGCTTGCATGATAGCATGACTGTAGGGGTAGCACATAACAAGTCCCTGGTTGATTGCATGACTGCAGGAGTAATATCTGGGGGATTTCTACAATACATAGAAAGTGAGTGTGTGATTTTATAACTCCATAGGTACTGTTTGGGTGATTACAGAACTACTAAGATTCTGTCTAAGAGATTACACGAGTTTAAAGTGAGTGCCGGGGTGCTTTTATGAGTGTATGACCAAGTTGGCACATATCTCACTCACAACACCATGCAGAGCTCAAACCTTAACAGAGTACACTTCAATTTTCAAACAGACACTAAAAAGTATGCGCTATATATGAAATCTAACTTTCCTCACATGATATAAATTACTCTAACAAATAATATCTCTACAAACATCTAAAAGCTCAGATTCAGGCTTCTGCTTAGCAATTCTATAACTACTTATAATAAAATAGCTACCCAGATACAAAGTAGGAACCCTTCACATATCTTTAGAAAAACTGTCATCATATTCCTAGAAGCATTCCATCCAAACCTTAAAAATTCACAGAACAAACTTCAAATTTCAGACAAACATAAAAAAGTATGCCGCATTTTTCAACTGTACTTCTCTAGAGACTTAAATAAGGAACCTAATTATTAACAACACCTCTTTTTTTATACATCATGCACCTCCAAATGTATAAAAGATATCAAAATACATATAGAAGTAGAAACATAGTTCACACAGAAGTCCATGCACACCTTAAAACTCAACAGATTCCAACTGAAAATGTAAAGTAACAGCTAAAATTATGCGGTATACTAGAAATGTATATATCCACACACAAAATCAAACTACCACAATCACTAATCCATCTTCTAATATAAATATATTACTATTCAAAAACTAATTCAAGGAATATGTAACAACAATAAAACAAACTACAATACACATATATTCATTTATTCCTATATCTCAAACCCCACACATTTTGAATTATTTTAAAATAAACCTAATCCATAATACACATCACCAATGTATAACTCACCTTCCAAATAGATTTGTAGAGTTTCAAATAGTACAAACTCATAAAAGTTTTCTCAGGCACTCAATCAATGCAATGCACTTGTCTCAGCAAGGTAGAACCAGTAATGGCACTGTTTCCCTCTCTTTCTCCACACAAATACATGTAAGTAACAAAGAACATTGCTTCCTACATTATTTGAAATCTCAAAACACATTTCTATTAGTTAAACATATTGACCTTTACCAACTGACTTCTAAAACTGCCCAAACTCATTCTTGAAGGTAGAACCGAGTCACAAGAAAACAGTGAAACAAAGATAAAAAACAAGAAAAGGGGGTAGAAACACCCTGACCCCCTAGGCCTGCTCAGGGGGTCCCACAAAGACCAGAAAAAGCATTTTTTAATAACAAAAATCGTCCAAATTTGCGCTTAGTGCGCGAATTCAGCTGAAAAAACAAAAACAAAAAACAAAGCGCTGGCTCCCGTTCATCGTTTAATTAAGCCCCCGGGTGGGCCAGGTCCCGGGGTCACTGCACTAATGTAACGCCGAATGGTGAAATGGCACTCACCTCCATGCTCGATTATCACAATTTTTGCAATCAGCCTTCGTTTGCCTAAGTACCTATACAGAGGAAAGCCTGAAACAAGATTTTCTTCAGTTTCTCAGTCACTTTCACAAGACAAAGTCAATACCCTGACCAAAACACTGGTTATAGACATGGTATTTCCCTGAAGCAGGAAATACAAGGCAGGCACGTACTGACACTTGCTGACATGCTTTATGGTCGTGTACTCTTCTCAAGCTTATCAGCAGCAACACTTCTCCTATGTGGAAAGCATCTCAGTTTTCCTTTGATGAGACAGCGCACTTGGTTTGCCAGTCTTAGAAACTGCCGCAGCACACCGTATTACACCAGCTGCATCTCCTCAACAGCACCCTGAAAACATCTGAACACAAATAGGGAAACTGACAGCCGGTTACGTAGCAGGGGCTCTTCAATGCATTTCATTGTCTATTGCATGCTTTCATAGGGTCGCAGTTAGTCTAACCTTAAGAGTCACAATTATTTACTTCCATCACTCCTGTGACAGCTCCCGTTAGTGAGAGAGTTGCTGGCTGGAGTGTGACCCTGATTTGGATACGCCAGCGCCATCCAGGTCACAATCCTTGACTTGAAGCTTTTCAGTGGCACCGTCTCACTACACCTTAGCTTCACCGGTTGTCGATTGCAAGGGTGACCGGAAGCAGAATGCAGGGTGGGATGAGCAACCTAACGGCCAGGCATGCTTGCTCTGCCTAGCCGTCTCGACCCTTGTAGCATTACAAGGTTGGAAGTCAACAGAATCTCGCTCATAGCGCTTTCTGCAGTCCAGCTGCGAAAGAACCTTTAGTGGCAGCAAAGGGCTTCTTCGGGCCCCATGGACTCTCAGTCTCACTATGCTAGGGGACTCCATCTCCCAATGCTCTAAGTGCCGGGAGGCTGGGGGTGTGACCAGCCGTAACATGCTCATAGTGCTTTCTGCAGTCCTGCAGCATGGGAACCTTTGTTGATAGCAAAGGGTTTATTTGTCCACCTCGGACCCTCACTACGCCAGGTGGTTCCATCCCCCAATGCTCTAAGCACCAGGAGGTGCACCTACAGTAAATCTTCTGAAGGGAGCATAGCCAGCCGTATCTCGCTCCTAGCACTTTCTTCAGTTTCACTGCGTGGGAACCTTTGGTGTCAGCAAAGGGCTTCTTTGGCCCCCATGGACCATGACTATGCCAGGGGACTCAATCCCCCTATGCCCCTTGTGCCAGTTAGCACACCTGCAGTGTATCTTCTGAAGGAGGCATGGCCAGCTGTATCCAGTTCATAGCGCTTGCTGCAGTCCCACTGCACAGGAACATTTGGTGGCAGCAAAGGGGTTCTTTGGCCTCAAAGGACACTCACTACACCAGGAGACTCCATCTCCCAACCCTCTATGTGCCAGGAGGTGCACCTACAGTAAATCATCTGAAAGGGGTGTGGCCTTCCATATTGCGCTCATAGACCTTTCTACAGTCCCGCTCCCTGGAATCTTTGGGGGCAGCAATGGGTGTCTTTGGCCTCCATGGACCCTCACTACACCAGGATACTCCATCCCTCAATGTTCTATGCACCAGGAGGCGCACTTACAGTAAATCCTCTGAAGGGGCGCGGCCAGCCATATCACGCTCATACCACTTTCAGCAGTCTTGCTGCGCAGGAACCTTTGGTGGCAGCAAAGGGCTTCCTTGGCCTCAACGGACCCCCACTACACCAGTGGACTCCATCCCCAATGCGCTATGTGCCACGAGGTGCAAGTGCAGTAAATCTTCTGATGAGGAGTAGCCAGCCATATGTCGCTCATAGCGCTTTCTGCAGTCCAGCTGCGAAATAACTTTTAGTGGCAGCAAAGGGCTTCTTCAGGCCCCATGGACTCTCAGTCTCACTATGCTAGGGGACTCCATCTCCCAAGGCCCACCTGCAGTAAATCTTCGCAAGGGGGCATGGCCAGCCATATCATGCTTCTAGTGCTTTCTGCAGTTCCACTACGCAGGACCTTTTGGTGGCAGCAAAGGTCTTCTTCAACCCCCATGGACCCTTACTAAGCCCGTGTACTTTATCTCCCAACGCTCTATGGGCCAGTAGGAGCACCTGCACTATATCTTCTGAAGGGACGTGGCCAGCCATATTGCACTCATAGCACTATACAGTCCAGCTGCATGCAACATGCACAGGCAGTGCCCAGGCAAAACCAGTCCAAGGGCGGCCCTGTCTTCGCTGGTCATTGCCTGGAGGAGAATGGGCTGGACCACCTCTCTTAGCCCCTGCTTTCTACATTGACGCTGCATCACCGTGAAGCAATCATGTTGTTTTAAGATACTGTGTTTTTGGTTATTATGATTTGTTTCCCACAATAAGAACGTCTCCCAGACAACTTTATGACAATGGGCAAATGGAAAGCACCACCATTGACCCAGGGGCCTTCCTATTCCCACACTCGTTCCACCATAGAAGGCTTTCTGGTGCATGCGGTCAATGTTATATCTAAGGCGTTCCAATTGGTGAAAAGAAGACTGTCGCTCACAGCTGCAGATGTGATTCCCTTAGCTTCACCATCCTCTCACCTACCTTTGCCTCTGCCACCTACCCCAGTGGATCACCACATTGTTAGTCCTGTTGATAACCATTCTGATCAACCTAGTGATTGCACTCTTACTGTGGTGAACGAGGACATTGTGAACAAGGATGATAGACCAAGTGGTGACAGAGCCCTTACAAATGGCACCCCGAAAATATCCTCTGATTCTGGTCCTGTGGCTTAGTGTAGAACGGGGCTCTAAAAATATCAAGGAAATCCTGTATTACAAGCATTAAGCAACAGACCTGAATAGCTAACTCCTTGAACACTCTGACTACCGGTGGGCGAAGCTCACAGAGGTGTACTACGAGGAATTCTGCAGAGTTTCAAATAAACTTCCTGAAATTCCACAGAGTTCTGAAAGAAGGTGGAGTTCATCAACTCGCCCCTCGCCCACCCCTAGAATATGCTGAATATACATTGACAAGAACTGGTGCAGCTGGTAATGAGTTTTGAAGCAGGCACTGTAGGAACAACGTTTCTCCCCTCACAGAAAATGTGCACCACTCTTGCCTCTTTCTGTACCTCTGTTCCTTCTTTCTTTACCAGTTTTTTTCTTTTTTTTTTTTTTACTCCTCATACGCCATTAGATGTTCCCAGAGCCACAGTTGTTTAAACTCCGCTGCCCCCCTTTTGATTGATTGGCACCAGCAGGAGGACTCTGATCTGCATGGATACGCTTTACACAGAACCTCTCGTCTTCAGTCTGTTCAATTCTTCTATCTGACCAGCCCCTTGAACTGACTCGAGTGGTAAAGTAAGTCTGTGGAAAGGCATAATCATTGGACAGATGGATCTCAAGTATTACAGAGTGTCAAGCCACCTCATACATGGCAACCAGAAATCTTTTTTACTCTTCCGGGTAGCTCTATCTAGTTTCAGAGTATACTTAATCGAGGTCGGGGGAGAGCTATTGATCCAGCTTTTACAAATTTCTCTCCTAACAAGAAGGATTAAGTATAGAGATAGCTTACTTATATCTAGGGATAATAACTCATAATTTGGGAAAATACCAAAAAATACCAAAATTGTGCTCACCTGGATTTTGAACCCAAACATAGCTTCCATACCTTTAATAACAGCTCCCCGGAACTGTTGTAGAATTGGGCAGTTTAAAAACATATGAGCATCATCTGCTTTTTCCTGCTGACATTTCCGGCAGCTGGGGATAGATCCCCTCGCAAATTTAGAAAGTCTGAGAGGAGACCAATATACCCTATGGAGAGAGAAGAGATGGTTTCTCTTTAAATTGGCAGTATGTACTGTGGAGTATAGTAAATCATAAGATACTTACCAGATTTCTTCTGTACTGGAACCAGGCAAGCCCTCTCCCCACAGCTGTGATGGTAAGATGAAATCACCATCAGCAAGGTCGGTCAATATCCAATACAGATTGTCCGTCTCCTTCTTATTCCGCTTCCTCATGTTCAGAGCCGTCTCCAATTTATTTGAGGCACTCACTTCTATTCCGATTGCCTGAGTCCAGCTTTTTATTTGTAGATATTTAAATTTTGATAGTCCAGTTTCCGTCAAATTGCTAATTTCTTCCCATGATAGTAGGGAGCCCTCAGGTCTCAGTTGGTCCCAGCACTGTATCCCGGCCGATTTTAGTGGTGTTGCCAACAGATCTTTAGTCCACTCTGGAGAGCCTGGGGAGTCCCAAATAGGCACCATAGCGCTGTAGTAACTGATTTTTAAAGATTTTCTGATTTTTAACCAGTTTGTGGCCCTATCTTTTAGAGACTTCAAACGTACCTTCTTAAAAAAGCGTGGATCTCCAAACTTATATATGAAATTTTTCTCTCCTCCTATAATCTCCCGGAGCATCTCTTTAAACATTTTCCCTAAATCAGAGTCGTCTGGTGAGTTCATAAGCATTTTCCCTGCTCTCATTAAAAACACCCATGCATAGTAATTTAGATCAGGCACACATAAACCTCCTTTATTTTTCCTTCTTCGTAATTTTTTCCAGGAGATTCTTATACCCTTGGAGGCCCATACAAAAGTATTTATTTTTGCCTGAATTTTCCTTAAACTGTCCTCCTTGAAACTTAATGGAATATTTTGAAATAGAAAAATAAATTTCGGTAAGAGCATCATTTTCACGATGTTGACTCTTCCTATTAATGTCAATGGCAAATAGGCCCACCCCTTTAGAGAATTAGAGACTTCCTTGTCAATTCTACACAGGTTTGTGTCAGTTATATCTTCAATGTTTTGAGTAATTCTAATGCCCAAATACCTTATCTCCTTCTTTATTATGGGGAGGCTTTCATTCAAGTTCCAGACCATACATTCAGTTTTTTCCTCATTTATCTCATATCCTGAGATTGAGCCAAATTGTTGTGCTAGGGTATATATTATTGGGACCGACTTGACTAGATCAGCCGTATATATCATCATGTCATCGGCATATAAAGATAGCTTCTTTTCCCAGTTTTTATATTTAAAAGGAGATATATCATCATGTGTCCTAATCCTTTCCGCGAGGGGCTCAATATAAAGGTTAAAAAGCATTGGTGATAGGGGACATCCCTGCCTTGTCCCTCTTTTTATCGCCACGAAATCCGACAGGCTTCCATTTACCAAAATTCTGGCTGTTGGCGTGTGATAAATTGATGAAACTACCCTACAAAACTTTTCACTCAAGTTGCACCTTTTAAGTACTTGGGCTAAGTAGGTCCAGTTGACCCGATCAAATGCCTTCGTGACATCAACTGTGACAATGGCCATTGATAATTTATATAATGTAGCTATATCTATAGCAAAGCCAGTGTACAGTAAATCAATACAAGGGGCACTGTTAGTCAAAAGAGCACTGGTCCACAGGTTCCAGACAAACCGGTATGTTTAAGAAAAGAAAGTAGACCTCTATGAAACAATACCCAGTTGGTATTTGAACCAAACAAGGTCTGGACCCAAAGAGGCCATACGAACTGTAACACATCAAATGTGGTTTACCTTATTACATGCCCTTGTGGTCTACGATACGTAGGGATGACGACGAGGAAGGTCAAACTCCGGATATGCGAACACCGGAGCAACGTCAGGTGTAAACGTGCTACCACAAAATTGAGTGAACACTTTCTATCCGTCAACCACACAACCAATGACTTAAAATGGACTGTGATCGAAGAGATTTCATCAGGCAGAAACATCCCTAAAGTACTCTTTGAAAGGGAGCAGAGATGGGTCTATCGCCTGGGGACTAACCTCCATGGTTTAAATGATAATGTACCTTGGACTAATGTTCTGTAATCTACTCCAGGTCAACAGGATGGGTAGTGTCCACCTTTATACCCTATGTACTCCTGTGACTATGAGACCTCAGCTGCTATGACTGAATAATGTCATTTGGAAGTATCCACGTTCCCAGCCACTACGATACATGACTTTTATATATGATACTTCATATATTTTATCTGAGACAGTTGGGGATTAATCACCTGCCCCATACCCTCTATGCATAGCTAGGCACCACTTGAATACGTGAGTCTACAGACCGGTCACTTCAAGCAGAATCACTTTTAGCGTATGCATAACACGTTACCTTCACCTATTTATGGTCTGTCCCTAACATCAGGCCCCTCTGCACACTCTACGTGTGGTCTGTGTTAGTTTGCTTTGTGTCCGCTAAGGAACCTGTCATTAAAGTTTTGTGCCTCCCCTCTTTCTTCCCCTCTTTTTTTCTTCGTAAACACGTCGTTCAGCACGAAGAACGACTCCTTGTTATTTTTCTTTTCTTCACCCCTATTGGATACTCCAAATCCAATCAGTAACGGAGCTGGGTGATTCTACCCAATCACGTTGAAGCTCTCTCTGTGAGCCCAACCGGGGACGCTCCGACTGTCTTTTTATACGCATCTCCGGTCCCGGATCTCTACCATCCGGACCCGGCAGCAAGAGGCTGTGTAGGTTTACCTCGGGTGCTGAGCAGCAAGGGCGTAAGTAATTCATATCGCTCCCCGCCCGAGAAGGTAAGCGGGTTCTTTCTCCTCCATTCGATTTAACGACCCGGACTCCCCTTTCTCTTTGTCTTTCCTTTCCTCGATGCAGGGTGTGCCAATTTGCTCCCACCCCCCTCCCGGGATCCATGAGGCAGTTAACGGATTGGCCTCTCTGTAAGATTTTATCCTAATACGTGCATATTGAGCATCGGGGGCAGTTGAATCATTCCCTAGCCCTCCCTTTTCTCCGTATTTTGAGTGGCACGCCACATACATTTCACGTGCGTTCCGAGATTTGACTATTAATCACAACCGATATGATAACTAGCCGTTGGCTTTATCAAACACCGATACTTGGATATACCTAGGTGCACATATCTTCACCTTTTTTGCACCTGAGGTAGATCTAGTGGCACTCATTTGTCCTCTGAGCACGACTGTTCTTAACTCCTGAGTTGTAGAGCACGATTTTGCGACAAACACTGATAATTCTTCTTATGTTTTGTCTTTCTGTTTGTTTGTCCTTTGTAATGTCAGAATAAACTCGTTCCTCTCCCCTTAATAAATAATATTTTTTGGCGGATTTTTCACTATAAGTAATTGATTTTCACACAAGCAGTCCACGGTAGGGTGAACCTTAGAGTGTTCATACCACCGGGGCTCCGCACGTCCCCTCTGGTCCTGAAGAATGCCTGACTAACACTCATAGAGGCAGAAACATGTTGACCGCCGCGGAGTGAACCAGGTCTTTTATTTTTTTGACCCCCACTCCCTTTTATTCTTTTCCAATTAGCAAAATTATTAAAGTTTTATTTTTTGACTTAATTGGAGATTTTAAATTCACTATCCCCACACAAGAACCCCGCTCCGCAGTAACCTGGCGTTGCAGCACACTGGGATGACATTCGGTCATCCCAGTGGAAGCCCGATGATGAAGCATGTCACCAACCAGGTTGGCGAGTGAGGGCTTTTAAATACCAACTGGGTATTGTTTCATAGAGGTCTACTTTCTTTTCTTAAACATACCGGTTTGTCTGGAACCTGTGGACCAGTGCTCTTTTGACTAACAGTGCCCCTTGTATTGATTTACTGTACACTGGCTTTGTTGATTTTGAATAAACTACTGAGGGGACTAGCCGTGTAGATCCCTTCCTCTCTTGTTGATTTTTTGCTATATCTATAGCTCCGATCAGATTATATGTCAATTCTTGAATGCCCCTACCTCTAACAAAACCTTTTTGACCTTCATGTACTAGACCTCCTATAACCCCATTTAATCTCTCTGCTAAAATTTTAGCAAAGAATTTATAATCTAGATTAATTGGTCTATATGAATCGCACTGCTTAGGTGACTTTGACGGTTTTAAAATCAATACAACAGCGGCTTCGTTCCAAGAGGGAGGCATATTCCCACCTTTTTCAAATATGTGAGAAAATAATTTAGCCATCACAGGGGCAAGCACCTCGACCAGAGATCTATACAACTCCGCCGGTAGGCCATCTGGTCCCGGTGCCTTGCCCTTTTTGCCTGACTGAATTGTCCTTTTTATTTCATATAAGCTTATTGAGCTATTAAAGATTGTTAAATGCTGCTTCATCGATTTTTTTGGGAGGAAATTCATCAAGCCAAGCCTCTATCTTTTTGTCTTGTAGGATAAGATCTTCTCTATAAACCTTTTCAAAATGCTTCTGAAAAGCTGTTTTAATGTCTGTGGGGCTTTCAAGTAGGTTTCCGGCGGTATCACAGAATATTTGTCTTATACTACTTTTTACTAATTCCTGTTTGGTTTTCCAAGCTAGAAGCTTCCCACTATTTTCCCCATATTCAAAATGGGCCAGTTTACTAGCCTCCTACCTTTTTCTCAATCTTATATCAAGTAGCGCCATTAGATCTGTTTTTCAGGATAGCAAATTCTCCTCCAGCATTATGTTTCCCTGAATAGTAAGCTCTTGCTCTAATTTCTTAATTTTGGTCTCAATTTCTTCCACCTCTGCCTATATCTTCTCTGCCTAGCAATTTGGATAGATGTTATATATCCTCTCAAGAAAGCCTTTTAAGCATCCCATACAATTTCTATTGAGGTGGATTCTAGATTGGTCAGGAAGAAGTTCTCTGTTTCTACTGTTAATTGCTCTCTTACTTCATCCTCTAACAAGATGGTTCGATGTAGAGTCCATCTCTTATTCACTATTTTGATTGGGAGTTTCAAAACTAACGCTACGGCCGAATGGTCAGATAAGTGCCTGCCTAAATGTTTTGTATCTTTGACCCATCTCTTCAGCTGTATGCTAATTTTAAAAAAGTCTAACCGGGATTTATGTTGATATTGTTTATTATGAAAGGTATACCCTCTTCTTATTCCCATTTTGCCCCTCCATATTCTTTCTTTACCTGTCTTGTCTCTTTCTGCACCCTTTGTGCCTCTTTCAGCACCTCTGTTGCTTCTTTCTGTAGTTCTCTTTCTCTTTCTGCACCCCTCCTGCCTCTTTCTGTACCCCTCTTGCCTCTTTCTGCACCTCTCCTACCCCTTTCTGCACCTCTTTTGCTTTATTCTGCACTTCACTTGCCTCTTTCTGTGCCTCTCTTGCCTCTTTCTGCACCTCTGTTGGTTCTTTCTGCACTGCTCTGGCTTCTTCCTGCACCTCTGTTCCAAATGTATGCATCCCTTTTGCCTTTTTCTGCACCCCTCTTCCCTCTTTCTGCACCTCTCTTGCCTCAGCCTGCCCACCTGTTCCCTCTTTCTGCACCCCTTTTGCCTGTTTCTGCAACTCTCTTACCTATTTATGCAGTTCTCTTGCCTCCTTCTGCACCTCAGTTGCCTCTTTTTGCACCTCTGTTGGTTCTTTTGCCCTGCTCTTGCTTCTTTCTGCACCTCTCTTTCAAATTTCTGCACCCCCTTTACCTGTTTCTGCACCTCTCTTGCCTCTGTCTATACCCCTGTTCCCTCTTTCTGTACCTCTTTTGCCTGTTTCTGCAACTCTTGCCGTTTTCTGCAGCTCTCTTGCCTCCTTATGCACTTTTCTTGCCTGTTTCTGCACCCCTCTTGCCTATTTCTGCATCCGTCTTCCCTCTTTGTGCAACTCTCTTGCTTCTTTCTACATCTCTCTTCCTTCCTTCTGCATCACTCTTGCCTCTTTATGTACCTCTTGTGCTTCTTTCTGTACTTCTCTTGCCTCTTTCTATACACTTCATGCCTCTTTCAGCACCTTGGTTGTTGCTTTCTGCACTTCTCTTGGTTCTTTCTGCACTGCTCTTGCCTATTTTGCTTCTTCTGCACTTCTCTCTCTTCTTTCTGTATCCCTCTTGCCTCTTTCTGCACCTCTGATGCTTCTTTCTGCCACTCTCTTGGCTCTTTCTGCAGCTGACTTTCCTCTTTCAGCACCTCTGTTGCTTTTTTCTGCCGATCTCTTGCCTCTTTCTTCACTTCACTTGCCTGTTTCAGCACCTCTGTTGCTTTTTTCTATGGATCTCTTGCTTCTTTCAGCACCCCTCTTTTCTCTTTCTGTACCTCTCGTGCCTCTTTCTGTACCCCGTTCCCTTTTTCTGCATCTCTCTTGCCTCTTTCTGTACCTCTGTTGCCTCTTTCTGCACTTCTCTTGGTCTTTCTGCACCCTTCGCGCCTCTTTCAACACCTTTGTTACTTCTTTCTGCACTTCTCTTCCTTCTTTCTGTACCCCTCCTGCCTCTTTCTGTACCTCTCTTGCTCCTTTGTGCACCCGTCCTAACTTTTTCTGTACCTCTCTTGCATCTTTCTGCACCTCTGTTGCCTCTTTCTGCACTTCACTTGCTTCTTTCTGCATGTCTCTTGCCTCTTTCGGCACCTCTGTTGCTTCTTTCTACACCCCTCCAGCATCTTTCTGCACCCCTCTTCCCTCTTCGTGCAACTCTATTGCCTCTTTCTACACCTCTCTTCCCTCTTTCTGCACCACTCTTGCCTCTTTTTGCACCTCTGATGGTTCTTTCTGCACTGCTCTTGCTTCTTTCTGTACCTCACTTGCCTCTTTCTGCACTTCTCTTGCTTTTTCTGTACCTCTCTTGCATCTTTCTGCAACGCTGTTGCCTCTTTCTACACCTCTGTTGCTTCTTTCAGCAATTCTCTTTCTGCACTAGTCTTCCTTCTTTCTCCACCCCTCCTGCTTCTTTCTGCACCTCTCCTACCTCTTTCTGTACCCCTATTGCCTCTTTTTGCACCTCTGTTGGTTCTTTCTGCACTGCTCTTGCTTCTTCCTGTACCTCACTTGCCTCGTTCTGCACTTCTCTTGCTTTTTCTGTTCCTCTCTTGCATCTTTCTGCACCTCTGTTGCCTCTTTCTGCACTTCACTTGCTTCTTTCTACATGTCTCTTGCCTCTTTCGGCACCTCTGTTGCTTATTTCTACACCCCTCAGCATCTTTCTGCACCCCTCTTCCCTTTTTGTACAACTCTCTTGCCTCTTTCTACACCTCTCTTCCCTCTTTCTGCACCACTCTTGCCTCTTTCAGCACCTCTGTTTCTGCAGATCTCTTGCCTCTTTCTGTACCACTCTTATCTCTTTGTGCAACCCTCTTGCTTCTTTCTACACCTCTCTTCCCTCTTTCTGCATCACTCTTGCCTCTTTTTGTACCTCTCTTGCTTCTTTCTGCACATCTCTTGCCTCTTTCTACACCCTTTGTGCCTCTTTCAGCACCTTTGTTGCTTCTTTCTGCACTTCTCTTGGTTCTTTCTGCACTGCTCTTGCCTCTTTTGCTTCTTCTGCACTTCTCTCGCTTCTTTCTGTACCCCTCTTGACTCTTTCTGCACCTCTGATGCTTCTTTCTGCCCCTCTCTTGGCTCTTTCTGCTGCTGACGTACCTCTTTCAGCACCTCTGTTGCTTTTTTCTGCTGATCTCTTGCCTCTTTCTTCACCTCACTTGCATGTTTCAGCACCTCTGTTGCTTTTTTTGCAGTTCTCTTGCCTCTTTCTGCACTTGTCTTTCTTCTTTCTGCACCCCTCCTGCCTCTTTCTGTACCTCTCTTGCCTCTTTGTGCACCTCTTCTACCTTTTTCTGTACCGCTCTTGCTTCTTTTTGCACCTCTGTTGGTTCTTTCTACAGTGCTCTTGCTTCTTTCTGCACTTCACTTGCTTCTTTCTGCATGTCTCTTGCCTCTTTCGGCACCTCTGTTGCTTATTTCTACACCCCTCCAGCATCTCTCTGCACCCCTCTTCCCTCTTTGTACAACTCTCTTGCCTCTTTCTACACCTCTCTTCCCTCTTTCTGCACCACTCTTGCCTCTTTCAGCACCTCTGTTTCTGCAGATCTCTTGCCTCTTTCTGTACCACTCTTATCTCTTTCTGCACCCCTCTTGCCTCTTTCTGCACCCGTCTTCCCTCTTTGTGCAACCCTCTTGCTTCTTTCTACACCTCTCTTCCCTCTTTCTGCATCACTCTTGCCTCTTTGTGTACCTCTGTTGCTTCTTTCTGCACATCTCTTGCCTCTTTCTACACCCTTTGTGCCTCTTTCAGCACCTTTGTTGCTTCTTTCTGCACTTCTCTTGGTTCTTTCTGCACTGCTCTTGCCTCTTTTGCTTCTTCTGCACTTCTCTCGCTTCTTTCTGTACCCCTCTTGCCTCTTTCTGCACCTCTGATGCTTCTTTCTGCCCCTCTCTTGGCTCTTTCTGCTGCTGACTTACCTCTTTCAGCACCTCTGTTGCTTTTTTCTGCTGATCTCTTGCCTCTTTCTTCACCTCACTTGCATGTTTCAGCACCTCTGTTGCTTTTTTTGCAGTTCTCTTGCCTCTTTCTGCACCCCTCTTTTCTCTTTCTGCACCTCTCCTGCCTCTTTCTGCACCCCTGTTCCCTCTTTCTGCACCTCTCTTGCCTCTTTCTGTACCTCTGTTTCCTCTTTCTGCACTTCTCTTGGTCTTTCTGCACCCTTCATGCCTCTTTCAACACCTCTGTTACTTCTTTCTGCACTTCTCTTCTTTCTGTCTGCACCCCTACTGTCTCTTTCTGTACCTCTCTTGCCCCTTTGTGCACCCGTCCTAACTTTTTCTGCACCCCTCTTGCCTCTTTTCGCATCTCTGTTGATTCTTTCTGCACTGCTCTCGCTTCTTTCTGTACCTTACTTGCCTCTATCTGCACTTCTCTTGCTTCTTTCTACACCTCTGTTGCTTCTTTCTGCACATCTCTTGCCTCTTTCTACACCCTTTGTGCCTCTTTCAGCACCTTTGTTGCTTCTTTCTGCACTTCTCTTGGTTCTTTCTGCACTGCTCTTGCCTCTTTTGCTTCTTCTGCACTTCTCTCGCTTCTTTCTGTACCCCTCTTGCCTCTTTCTGCACCTCTGATGCTTCTTTCTGCCCCTCTCTTGGCTCTTTCTGCTGCTGACTTACCTCTTTCAGCACCTCTGTTGCTTTTTTCTGCTGATCTCTTGCCTCTTTCTTCACCTCACTTGCATGTTTCAGCACCTCTGTTGCTTTTTTTGCAGTTCTCTTGCCTCTTTCTGCACCCCTCTTTTCTCTTTCTGCACCTCTCCTGCCTCTTTCTGCACCCCTGTTCCCTCTTTCTGCACCTCTCTTGCCTCTTTCTGTACCTCTGTTTCCTCTTTCTGCACTTCTCTTGGTCTTTCTGCACCCTTCATGCCTCTTTCAACACCTCTGTTACTTCTTTCTGCACTTCTCTTCTTTCTGTCTGCACCCCTACTGTCTCTTTCTGTACCTCTCTTGCCCCTTTGTGCACCCGTCCTAACTTTTTCTGCACCCCTCTTGCCTCTTTTTGCATCTCTGTTGATTCTTTCTGCACTGCTCTCGCTTCTTTCTGTACCTTACTTGCCTCTATCTGCACTTCTCTTGCTTCTTTCTACACCTCTTTTGCTTCTTTCAGCAAATCTCTTGCCTCGTTCTGCACTTGTCTTTCTTCTTTCTGCACCCCTCCTGCCTCTTTCTGTACCTCTCTTGCCTCTTTGTGCACCTCTTCTACCTTTTTCTGTACCGCTCTTGCTTCTTTTTGCACCTCTGTTGGTTCTTTCTACAGTGCTCTTGCTTCTTTCTGCACCTCACTTGCGTCTTTCTGCACCTCTGAGTTAGAGGTAGTTTTAAACCCCCTGCCCTATTATGTAATACTCATAATGCTACGAACACTACCAACTGCTGGGTATGTGGAATGATGCCAGCCCATCAGAAGAAGGGAGATACACCTTTCATTCCCCTGCCATTCTCGCATATTGGCTCATGTAGAGCCTGGTTTGTGCTGTTGTTGGCCTCTGAAATTAGTAACATTACTCTACCAGATGTAGGAGGACTCAATGCACAACTTAATAAGATGTGTTACCCCGATGAGGAAGGGGTCCCACAAACCAAAGGAACTATATGGGAAATGGAGGAGTCTTGCAAAGTTAATTCCTCCACAAGATACGTTTTCCCCAACACTCGAATAGCCAAAGGTAATGGGCCTCCTGTTATTGCTGTTACTAGAGCCCAAGCAAATCTTTGTGTGAGTAGTTTTAGCTGTATCCCAGTGGGAAAAAGTGACTGTACTAAAGTATCACTGGAACGAACAATAGCGGTTTTCTATCCTCACACAACACAAATTTCATATGTGGAAGTAACGGTTACTATCATCTATCAATTGGATGGTCTGGAATATGCTGTGTCCTTCTTGCTTCCTCTTGTGTTCTTAGCACCTGCATCTTATCATAAAGATCAAAAATTGTTTAATGACATTTCCTTGAACCGATTCAAAAGAACTATAAATAATGATGAAGTGGACCAAACTGACACTGTGTTACAGCAATATGTTGACTTTAATTTGGGACTCTTTTTCTTTGTTGGTGCGGCTTTGAACAGTAGGAAAATTAGACGCTTGACCCGAGTGGTAGAGGCAGTGACTAATCAAACAGCAATGGCTCTTGGAAATATTACAGAAGAACTCCAAATTACGAAAATTGTGACTTTGCAAAATAGAATGGTGCTAGATGTAATCTTAGCTGATCGTGGTGGAGCATGTCGCATTATCGGGAGTAGCTGCTGCGTGTTCATTTCTGACCACGCCCCTTCTGTCTATGATGCCATTTCTAAAATGCATAAAATAGCCACTGAGATACATAAAGACTCAGGAACATGGACTTGGACTGGATGGTTCTGGAACATATTTTCTGTATGGGGTCTGAAAATATAGTTGGCCTTATTCATAATTATTGCAATTCTCTTCTCTTGTTGTTTATGTGTTCAATATAGGCCAATGCTCTGTTTCCTCTGTATTTCCACTTGTACTACTTGTTTACCATCTAAAAGGAATGTTCAAAATACAAATGCCCGTTTAGCAATAGAACAAGAAATCTGTGAAATTATGTTAATTGACATTCATGATGTGTATCGTACCTCTTTGAAGAAATAAGAAAATGTCTCAGCTTATGCTAAAAGGGTCGTCTGTGGAAAACATATAATATTTTCGTTAGCATAAGCAACAGCCATTTTGGCTGTGGTGTCCATTTTATTTCCTTCGTAATTCTTTCGTACTCTGCAGTTTGCCTTTTCACTCTGCTTGTGTCATCTATTTTAGTTGACCTCCTGACATGGCTAAGCAATGTACGTGCTGGGGGTTTGTAGCTTCCTGTGCACCTGGTCTTAGATGTTATCTGTTGACTGTTTACCGCTGCCATAAGCATTCCTGCTCCCCCACCCTATTTGCTGACCAAGTGGTTATCCATCTGCCCGTGTTTGCTGATGGCTATGTCTAAATTTGTTCTTTCCATTTCTGTCCACATGCTTACATTGCAGAAAACCAGTATATAAGAACGATGGTTTGTGAGTTCAGGGTACTTCCTCCTGCAGCACTCGAGAGTGTTGTGTGGATGTGGTCCCACTCATGAGTGATTAATAAACTTGTTATTTTATTTCAAATCCAGTGCCGATCTCTATTTTGTTAGTCTTTGGACCCGTGGACGAGAGGGTGACCCTTTTTTTTTTTACACCGTGTCAGTACACCTTTAAACGGCACCAGTGTAAATGCCGTCTCTCTCAAGACTCCTGATTCATGCCAGGGTAGCTCATACAGACCAATATGTTTTTTGCAGGCTATGAATGCCATCAAAGTGCACCCCATCGCACCACTTTCTTCTCTCCATGCACAAACACATACACTATGCACACCAAACACACAGGCACACACAAATTTGTTTACCATACATATCAAACCCTGAACTGGGACCATCAGCAAATCTAGGCTTCGCAGGACTTCAGTAAGCATTCCTCAGCAGAAAGGACAGCCGCCACACCTCCCACCAGCATGTCCGCAGGTCCACAATCCACATCCTTACCACCACCACATCCCTCTTCAAGTGTGTCCTTTACCACTCATACTGAAGGCCTTCGTGATAGCCAATGTAATAAAAATATAAACTAGCACCTGGTTTCCTCGCTACGTGGTTACATTTATAAACCACCTCGTGCCTAAGTGAAGCTTTGGGACGCTTTAGAATGTTTTTCTGGTGCGATAGGGATAAGCACTAGGAAAGCAGGGTGCTCAGCAGCTAAGAATCAAATGAACATTTGTGTAAGGAGACTTTCAGCAGCTTTCTTTATGGCCTCATTACGAAAGCATATAAACAGGGATAAACACCCAGAGAAAATGTGTCCTTGTTAAGGTAACTGGTGCTTGTGTAAAGTGATCCAATAGTTTGCACTATATACAAATGCAACAAAAACAAGGGATGAGCATGCAGTATGGGCATCCCTCTGCTAGCTGGCTACAAACGCAGAATTCTTCTCTCTCCGCTCTGTCCATAAAATACATTCTACGAGCAGACACTTCCATAAAAATAAACAGTAGCATTAAACATTAAATATGTCTATCATTTTTTTCAGTAAATTGATAAAGCTCCGTTTCCCACCCAACCCTCAGTGTGAGAAGGTGTGCGTAAGGGGCAGAGCTGCCAACTTTGGAGCTTGGGAACCATGTTCGAGTCTCGGCGTTCGCTCAACATCCTGTGATTCTGGGCAAATCACTTAATCTCCTGTGCCTACCAAAAATGAATGTGTTCTCATTTAAAGCGCTACAATACTTTGGTTGAGTTCGCGCTATGAAGAAAAGAAAATGATTTCCACAACGTGTAAAAAATATGACATTCCCACGAGGAGGGGCCATTGCGTGCTGTGCAAGGAGGAAGTGTGTGATGGCCAATCAAAACCATCACTTAGTGAAATCGCCTGGGTGAACCAAGCAACCAAAAGGAGGGACAATCGAAAAAAATGGGTCCATAGAAAGCCAGCATTTCTGAATGGCACAACAAAGAAGCAATGGCAATACATGGTTGTGCTTTCAGCCCATAGACTGAATACACCGTTTCTCGCAGGCAGCGCAAAAAGTGGGTATAGGTAGTAGACCTAAAACCCCAGACTTTTAGATTGCTTCTGGACTAAGAAGACCCTTCCCAGAAGAAGACCTAAAGATATGCCAGGAGAAGTACTGCCCCTTTGCTCTGTGTTGCTTTGTTGGGTTGGCATACAGTTGCTGCTTCTGTCTGTGGGCAGTGGAAAGGACTGGACTTTTGCCTTGCTGTGGTATCTTGCTTAAGAATCTTCTTCAAGGACTTGAAGTATGGTCAGGGACACAAAGACTTCACCTGCAGCTTCTTTGAACTCCACTGCTGGGAGTTCTGACCTGCCTTGTGGTGCCAAATCTAGTTCTGGGTCCTTGAGGTTGTTCCTGTTGCAGTGAGCTACAAAGAACTGAACAAACCTGCAAAATCGACGCTTTGCTCTTCTTGTGGCTGTATTTTCTGACACAGCACCGTTGTGTGAGAGAAAATCCCGATGCACAGTCCTGTGAGGCCAAAGAAACCAATGCAGTGCCTGTCAGTAGCCCGAAGAACAGCCGCATGCCAAGTTTGACACACCGGTCTCTAAAGTCTGAGACCCCGCCCTGACTCCGATGCGAGCCCTACTGTGCGGCTATAAGAAATGATGTGTCTTGGGACCGCAGCGGAAGAAATTAACGCAGCACCTGTTTGCCAAAGCTGCATTGACTTCCAGCGGATCCCACAATTCCACACATCGCTGTGTTTGCCTTGTGGATTTTGACGTATTTGAGGTACTTTGCGTAAAAATCATGCATCCATTAATTTCTATGGACTAAATTGCTTGAAGCCTTTTAAAAGTCATATTTTGAGTTCTGTATGTTGGATTTTTGTCGTACAGTCTTGTTATCTTAGATAAAGATACTTTCTTTTTAGGTCTCGGCTGCGAAGGCTGCGCTTGCGCAGTCTCGCTCCGAGATTTAATGACTTTGAGAAGAGGGGCTTGCACCCGCCCCTCTTCTCTCCTGTTCTCCATTGGCTGGCCTCTTAAATGCTGGCCAGCCACTGGAGAAGAGGTCCAGTCACTCCGTTGAAGCCCCGTCCTTTTCGGATCGGGGGGCGTGTTTTTTGCGAGAAGTCTCAGGGAGGAGACAACAGCAAAACACGCCCCCAAATCCGAAAAGGACGTGGCGTTTCTCCGAGGCATTTTCTGCTGTGCCTCGGAGAAAGGCGGTGGTGTCCCGGCGTTGCTCCCTCACCTGATCTCCTTCGTCATCAACGATATCGTCATCTCAGATCTTCAGCTCCGCTGGAATCCCTTTCACAGAGGAGCACGTGTCTCCGGCGAGGGTACAATGTTCCACCGGTGCAGGGCAGGAAGTGGTTTCTGTAACCCAGAAGGGAAATGCTCGCTCGAAACAGGAAAATGGAACTTGAGTACTTTCCATGACATGGGTTAAAAAGACCTCAGTTCATGGTTGGAAAAAAAACACTACGAGACCAGACAACGAAAAAAGAATTTGAATGTCTAACCTTACACTACCGATACAACCACAAACACCCCTCTTCATGAAGAGAAATGGTGCAAGCCCAGGGCAGACATTAGCTGCTCTCTTCATTCGGGCAGGCTTCGTTCACAAAGGGGCCTAGGGGCGGACAGGGCAGACCGGGGCAGATTACAGAGCAGGGGGGGGCTGCCCGGGCAGATGACGGAACAAACGTGGCAGATTATTGAAGGCAAGTGGCAGCCTGGGGCAGATTACAAAACACGATGTGCACTGGTGCAAAAAAAAAAAAACAACAGCATAAATTCATTTGCACCATGGTTGCGGAATTTTCCCCAGTGCATGTCGGGACCATTCTCAAAGGGCATGGCAGCAGTAGAGCCCTCTCTTTCACAAGCACAACGCTTTCTTCAAAGTTTGTCCCCGAACTGCACTAATTCTTTCCCGCGGTTAAATGAAGGTGCAAACAGCGAACAGCCATGTTACTTTTCATTTTTTTAACCTTCAGGTTTGCCCTGGTTCAACGAGTGCGTCCCGAAATCTGCTGCAGCAGAATATATAGGCTGATCCTGAATTACACAAGCAGCAACAATGGTGAACATAACGCTGCCCCCTCTTCAACCCCTGGGCGAAGTGTAGGGCACTGGCTTTCAGCCTCTACTACTAAACGAAATGTTATTCGGGACAATTTACTATCTTTGTGTGCATCAAACTAACTGTAGATTACAAAGAAATACGGAAAATATATAGCGTGCTGGCAACAAATGCCCGCTCCCCCCCACCCCCTCCACTGTGAAATTCTGGTGGTATAGTCCAGTCTCCAAAGACCCCCCTCTCCCCCAAATGCCCAGTATGGTTCAAGGTACACAGGCGCGCAACACCCATTGGACTCAAAGGGCTTCAGCCCCCCCCCCGTCGTGTGTGGCAGCCCGGGACGAGACACCTTCCCGGGCAAAAAAGCAGCCGCACCCGAGCACTTCACAGGTCTTTAAAAGACCATTTGCATGTTAATGAGGCCTCGCTGTTGTTTCACCCCTCCTAAGAGCCCCTGCAGCTCCACTCTGCCTATTGCTTAAAGTTCAGCCCCCCCCCCGAAATTTTTGCTCAGCCCCCCCCCCGAAATGTGGCTCTAGTTGCGCCTCTGAAGGTACAACACGTCATGATGGACACACCTCGCTGTTCTAACCGCCTGATTACTGTGACCAAGGCAAGGTCGCGGACAGGGACGGCCTCCTCATGGCTGTTTATCACGGGCCCCGGGCTTTGAGGGCCCTCGCACCCCAGATACACACGTAGTCACATACATGCATCGGGCGGCTACCCCTGCTATTATTCTCCTGGCGAACCTTTGAGGCTTGTCTGGTCTACTTTGTCTGTCGCGCACAAACAAAAAGTTGAGGTGCATTCCCTCAATCTCGCTGGATTAGATAACTCGGGCACCTGCAGTATGCAGCCTGCACACAGCTCGCTGCAGCGGATACACCCCTACCACCGTACTGCACCACTGCTTGGCACTGGACAGACTTTATTTACAAATGGCTAGAAATTCAATGACGTTTTCGCAAAAGTAATAAAGTTTGAAAGGCCTTCAATTGAAACGAGTTGAACATTGTGTTTTTAGGTCTCGGCTGCGAAGGCTGCGCTTGGTTGGTCTGTATAATCGGGGCCTTGTAAGCGTGGCGCTCTGATACTGCAGCATATTTTATCCATAGCGACCGTAGAATAGGCAAACCAGTGTTCAAAATGAGCCACTGGAACCTGCGTATTGTGCATTTCCATGTTCCTGCGCTGGATCGCAGAGCCCTCACGTCGAAGGGTGCGGTGCATCCCACCGCCAATAACATGTGGGTGTGCACAGAAACATGCATCGTAACGCCTGGAGCCACCCAGGCTGTGCTAGCAGTCCCCTCCCACAAACTGTAACCCGACAAAGTTATTCCCACGCAGCACTCTTTGTGGCCATTGGAACTGGTTGCAAATGTCATTGCCATTTTCCGATACTCAGCGGCCATTTCCATTTAAAAATACAAGGTAACAGCGGTTACCTTACATTTGTTTATAATCTGTGAGACCTCCTGCGATTGCTGATATGTGAGGTCCTGTTTTGGTCTAAAAGAAACTGGTTTTATGGCTGTCACATGGGGTTGAAAAACAAACACTTTTGTGCTATGTCTGCAACAGACTCCAATACATCACCCACGCTAAAAATAAATTAAAGAAAACTTATTTCAAAAAATGGATTAAGAATTATTTAGGGTCTTCAGAGCAAAAGCAAAGCTGGCTCTATCAGGGAAAATATACAATGACTAATGCTTTACAGGTAATTCCATTTGTATCTGCCACCCTGCAGGGTGGAGGGTGACGCCACACCACATTTGAAGCAGTCCCTGCTCGCTGGCCGCGTGT
Organism: Triturus cristatus; assembly: GCF_964204655.1. NCBI lineage: Eukaryota > Metazoa > Chordata > Amphibia > Caudata > Salamandridae > Triturus > Triturus cristatus. The sequence continues at coordinate 508,063,499 of NC_140587.1, forward strand.
GCACGCTCACGTGACCATTGTGCCCAAAACCTGACAGGCCCGGGTGAGTACGGGCACACTCCTCAGGCCTGGAGAAGTTCCGGTACTCAGAAGAACAAGCATTTACAATGCAATGGTCTCGGCATTGGTAAAGTTAGAGCTATTGGCATTGCTCATGACAATGCCGTTTCTTTACATGTTTTAAAAAAAAAAACATAAACAAAAATAATGTCATGAGCAATGCCAATAGCTCTAACTTTACCAATGCCGAGACCATTGCATTGTAAATGCTTGTTTTAAACAGGTCTGATGTCCATTTGTATTGTTTTCACTTTATTACAATGTGTGTTTTGTACAAATGCTTTACACATTGCCTCTGAGAAAAGCCTGTCTGCGCCAAGCTACCAAGGGGGTGAACAGGGGTTATCTAGGTGTGTAACTCCCTTATCCTGACTAGAAAGAAGGTTCCTTACTTGGACAGAGTACATACCCCTGCCAACTAGAGACTCCCGGTTTCTAACAGGGCCCTTTTACTATTATAGGCTGTCCAAAATGTCCACCCTTACCAATGGACTTCAAATGACGTCTTAAGAGGAATTAGAAACTAGAATTTGAATAAAAGTGCCCTTCTTCACAATAATTACAGGCTGTGAGAAGTGGATTTTATTTTGTATATCTTCTAAGACAGAGGCTAAACAACTCCCAAGTTTCTGTGTTTTCCTAGGTTTGGGTATGGCTCTATTGGCACTATACAAACCTGGTCGAGACAGCAGAATTATATGCTTTGTGTTTGGTGGTTGGCGAGGAATGCAGTGTCATGCGTGGCTTGTGAAGCTTAGCTATTGTGAGATTAACATGACATGTCCTCGTATAATTGGTGCAGCATGACGAGGGAGTTTCAGTCCGCCGAGCCGGTTATTACTGGATGAGTCACTGCTGCGTATGTTTGCGTGAAAACTACTCTGACTCAAAAAAAATAATCAAAGTATCATTATTTTTTGGCCAAAATGTCTTCACATAGGTTTTATTGTATCCTGACAGACACAGAGATTGATAAATCAAAAGATTCTGCAATGTTTGTGGAATTGAAAACCATCCACCAGCCATGAAAGCAGCTGGCAGCAAAGTGCAAGTTGTAGCGATAACCCTTCTCAGCGAGAATATTGTAGTTTCCCCGTTCTCTGCATTGCACAATTGGCACAAGGGCTGTAGGTTTCCTGTGCTATACCGTCCATGCTCTCTTACTGGGCACAAGGCATTCAATGCATAGTGCAGGCGATTCCATGTGCTGCAATTCCAAACTCTTGGTTAACACACACTGCGCTCCCGTGAGTGAGAGGAATTGGAATGGGAAGTGTAAAGAGCAAATGCCTGTATGTTTGGGTCTGTGTGCGCGCCTAGGCTTGGTTTGTAATCATTCCGTGTCTCCTTGCCTGTATATGTAGGCTCTCTATGTGCATGGTGTGTTGTGTGTCTGTGAGGAAAATGAGCTGTTCAAAGCAAAACATTACTCTGCCACTGGACGTGTTTTCCACTAAGAATATTAGGTGTAGTATACTCCAAACTATTATTTGGTTAATTATTGCCTCTGTAACGAGCGCTGAAGCACTAGGGCATTGAAAGCGCTACACAAAAAGTGGATAACTAAATAAAATAAACAGGACACCAAATGTATAATTAATTTCTGGGCTGTTAGACGAATTAGCTCTTAGGAACCAATCTAAGGCAACATGCACAATGGGTTAGGTTGTCAATCGGAACCCATGATTGAACACGATATCTTGATGCCATGGGGTGAGGTGCCCATCCCACAGATGCACTAGCAGAGAAGTAACGCGTGCCCTCGCGATACAGCACGCTGGCCAGAGGCTCGCGAGGAGCAGTGCTGTCCACCCGTACACGTGCGCCTGTGCGCGTGTATGGATTGGGTCTCCTCAGGCGGTGGCGCTCGGCCGTCGGTGGCAGTGGCAGACCTCCTCGCTCACAGCTCGTCCCCTCCCCTCGGCGGCTGCCACTGAATATGCAGCAGAAGGAGGCGGGGCTGCAGGCCGCGGCGGCGCTGCCCGGGAGGCGGGGGAGGAGCGAGAGGGCATCGGCGGCAGTCGCAGGAGCTCGTCCCGTTATCACTGGGGCTGCGGATGTGAGGGAGGCTCCTTCTCGCCCTGTGCCTCGGGTGCCCGCCGTGCAGTCTGCCGCGCTGCCTCGGAGGGCTGCGGCGCCGGCTCGGGAGCGGTAGAAGCGCTGCTCCCTCTGGGCAGACCACGGGTCCGCTCAGTGCCCGCGCCGGCCGCAGCTGCTGCTCCCACGGGACTCTGCTGCTGGTGAGTAGTACCCTGATGACTTACACGCATACCTTGACAGCGCGTGCAACGCCCGCACCACCATTCACTATTGACTTTGCCTCTCTTTCTCTATACGTTCTGGGATGCTGCCTGAGCTCTCTCCCGCGATGATGGGTGCAGAGGGGAGGGGAGAGGGCTGGGGAGAAGAGTGGGGAGTGGGGTTGTGGTGTCAGACTTCAGTGCCTAAATCTCAGTTTCACCAGTGCAGCTGACCTTCAATTCGGGGTGCATGGTGAACCGGCAGCCCCATGGCAGGTGCTATGCCACTGCCTGGTCGGACGCCTCTTCATTGGAGTGTACAAAGAAATATTTCTGGGTGTTTGTGGACCCATCCCCCTTGGCTGCTGTTTTTCTGCCCCACATTTACGCATTCCGTGGTTGGGGCACTACGTGTTTTGAGGTGCACATGGAGATCCCAGGCGCGGGGACGCTCCCCTCTTCTGTAGAAACGTGTGTGCCATTGCTTTGCAAAACTTGAGCAAGCCCTTTACTTGCACTACACCTGCTGCTTGCAGGAAGAGAGTCCTGGTGACAACCATGTTGGGCTGAAGGTGGCAGGGTACTGTTGACTTCTGTTGCATGGAAAGGGTGGCAGCAGTAGTGCAGGTTTAAATGGGCAGGCACTGAGTACCTGCACTATGTATATGGAATGGGAGAGTGCCTGCACCTCTCTGCACTGCTGTTGTGCATTTTCTGGGAGAGTAAGGGCACTTCACAGAAGCAAACGACTACTCTAAAGAGCGAATACCTGCACGTCTATGTGTTTCCTATTAAAGTACTGGTGCAGGCATCTCCCGTCTCTGAGTCCCTCCACCCCCCCACTCCCCCACCCCCCATTGAAGGCTCAGCCGCCCTGCTCAGATGTGCCTCTTATTTATCGGTAGGTGTGGTGTAAAAACACACTTATTGTGTGAATTTGGAATAAGCAAACATGTTACCCAAAGTCTTACAGCCATGGCGCTCCTCAGGTCACACAACTAAAGAGAGTAAATACAGGCCGCTGCCGGACGGGTGGAATGTCAACCAACACAGACGGGCCGCGCTTGAAAAACGATGACAGGTGCCAGGCCCGCTGTGGCATCGACAGATCACTGCGCCCTCCTCCCGCCCTCAGCAGCGTGGACATTTCAGTCCATGCCGGGTCGATGCTGCCAGTCGACAGTTTGTTCTCAGTAAGGCAACAGCACCTTCTTTGTGTTGACAAATATTCAGCCGGAACTCGGTACGGTGCATTTCCGATCACGGTACGAGAAAGTGATTAGTAACACACGCGGGTTTAAGCGCTATTGATATGCGCTGTCATGTGACGTGATCGGATTAAATACTGACGTACTATGAAAGCAATCATCGACCACGGGAGGCTGGATGGAAATACAACAGATGGCTGAAAGGAAAGGGTTCGGATATAAAAAATGTGTCAGTAATTCAATTCCCATATGGAGCAGATCTTTCTCCCTGGACCCAAGGAAACGTTGGCTATCAATCACGTGCTACTTGTTCACGAACAGTCGTCTCGTGTATCATGGTTACAGCAGACCGGATCCACCCCTATATTACTTTTTGCATCTGACATTCCCAATCCATATGTTGTCAACAGCGGTGCCAAAGCTGCATTTTTAAAAGGGAGCTTTCCAATGCCTAGATGTTTTATTATACAGTGGGCAGTGATGGTGAGATGGGCCCGACTAGCCCATGACCGTATTAGAAAAATGTAGCTGCTGGGGTCGAGCCTTTTATATAAAATCTGTCCCACACTTCTGCCGAGGTGAGATCTAGTTCTCTATTTAGGTTGTCTCTGGGGACAAAACCTCACGGCCGTGGGCCTTAAACTGGTCTGGTGCGCGATCTTTGTTTTTTGGAGAGTTCAACCTCTATCCACGCTGGAGAATAATAAATACTGACTGCTAAGGGCTTGATTTAGACTAGAGCTTGGTGGTAATAAAAATTCCTCAGATTTCTAACAAAAGCTAAAATAAGAAGAAAATCAACCCACCAGTGAAATTTCCTCCACGTTTTTTCTGTGGTGTAAAAAATTAATCAGTTGATTCTCCTCAGAAATGAGAGGATTTTTATTACCAGCCAATTCCAAATTGAGTCTTAAAGCGTTAGTTCTATCCTTACGAGCTATTGGCTAAATATGTTGGCTATGGATTCCATAGGATAATGTTAACACAAATTAAGACTTGAAATCCCTGCAATACACTGCAATGACCTAACAGCAGAGACCGTGACGCAGTCACTTCCCTGGCCTTCTTCTGCCTCGCCCTGGTCTCCACAGACCTGGGAGACGTGGTGGAAGAGTGGTTGACACTGTGCATCGCCACCAACCCCTTCCTCTGCCTCCGGGAGCCCACACCGACCCGCAGGTGTGAAAGGACCTATGCCATCCCCTGAAGCGCTCTGATGGGGAAGCTGCCAGCCTGGCCCCTGTTCTCCACACGACCACTGCGGTCACAAAACATGATCCCCAGGAAGGAAGAGAGACCCAACTCCAGAGGTGTGTGGGGCCGGTTTTGGAACATTAATTATCTTTTCAATATTTGGGAATGGATTTAGCTAAAGATGAAAGTGGGGCAGGGCGAGGACATGATGTATGTGTTAGAAGGGTTTAAAGGAAGGAAGAAGGGGGGTGGAAAGATGTCAGTACACCAGGGGCTGTATTCTACAAAGCGCGGGGGGCTCAAACAGTATATGCAGCTGTTGTTGCCCCCACAGTGCACTTTGGTATTACAGAAGGGACTGCAAAACGTGCTCGGCCCTAGCTGTAATAAGGATGGCGTAATTACATGGGTCGTTCAAAATGAGCGAACCCTTTGCCTTTGCACTCAGATGACGTGGGCACCATGTCAAAGAAGCTGTTAGTAAAATCTCTGTGGCCATGTGGAAGATGGTATAGTAAGTGCTTACCGCAAGGACTCTCCTTGGGAGAAGTCCTGGGGTTCCATTGACCCCCTGCCCCCTGACATTCCTTTCCCAGCGGGTGCCGTTGTACACTCCACCCACCCGCAGAGGAACCCTGCCCTCTCTTCAAATTGCAGCCAGTGATCTCTAGTTAGACTGGGCAGCAGAATCAAACCTCAGTAGAGGACAGTGCATTGTTAGTGTAACCGGGCAAAAACCTGCCCTTCTATAATTCTGTACATTTACATGTGGGAGTCCCATAAATGGTTATCAACAGCTCATTTCAAAATACAACAATTCACTACTCTGATTTAACAGTAGTGAAAAAACACTCCTTCTCAAAGAAAGAACATGTAACCAAGCAGTGCCTCCTCGAAGCAAAGAAGCCCCGCCATCGCAAAAAACTAAAAGATGTAAGGCCTGAAAGCAAAGTACTTTTTCCACAAAAGACCTTCAGATAATATTTTTCTCTGATAAATGACGGACCTTTCAGAGGGGGAAAATGATTTCCCTTAAGTAAAAGTAAATAAGTGAACAATTCCACTTTGTTTTTTTTTGTCTATGATTTCACTCAGACCCCCTCAGTGACAAATGTCCTCGTTGTTGACAGCTTCCCATCTAACTTTCCATATGCTGCTCCGATATTCCAAATCCAGTTTGTAAACAGGAGCACCTTTGACTCTTCAGCCCACTGTTGCCAAAATGTAATAAAGAGATTTGTGATTGGGTTTCCTTGCCATTTGTTAGATCGTGAAGATCTCGGTTTGTGATTGGCGTTCGTTGACGTTGGGCATGTTCTGCAGATTTTAGTTTGTGATTGGGCTACATTGTCATTTGTAATGTAGCACAGATCTCAATTTTGTGTTTGACTTCCTTGACCTTTGATATGGCAAGCAGAATTCATTTTATTATTGGGCTTCTTTGTCATTTCTGGTTCTGCAGCTCTCCCTATGTTAGGCTTCCTTGAGTTTTGGGAGGTGGCACAGTTCTCAGTTTGTGATTGGTCTTCCTCGATGTTCTTTAGACTGCTAAGCTTTCTGTTCGCTGAATATGCAGTGTGATATAGAAGTCCAGTTTATGCCAAAATGCTGTAAGGGAAATTATGTACAGGATTTATTGTTTGTATGTGGCTTAAGTCTGTGGTCCCCATTTACTGAATGTTTAAAGCAAGAATAAGTCTATAAATAACACTTCCAGAGTTATAATGGCTTCTTTTCCAAAAAGTCATAATACAGAATGTAAGCCCAAAAGTAGTGAAACATGCCTTTACTACCTGTTTCCCACAACGTTTGTTTTTATGTTGTATTCGACTTCGTGGTCTGTTGCTGCTTTTCTTTGTCCTTTGCTTCTCCACGTTCATCTGCTGTCTTCTCATATCATTGCTTCTTAATTATGTCCCTGTACAAACTTCCCACATCTATGCCCTTTTCCCCATCTCTGCCTCCATTCTTCTAGCCTCTATCCTTGAAACACCCTTCTCTGATCAGTAGCCAGGGAGTGGGTGCATAGAATTGGTTGTGACTTGGACCATGCAGTCGTTTTTGGCAGGTTGAAGGATTTCACTCTCGGTGAGCCGACAGGTGCACGCTCAAGAGGATGCTGTGTGCAAGCCCAGTTTTAAGGTAACTTCTCATGGTTACGCCGGGCCAATGGCTAGGAACCAAATGCCTGAGTAGGAGGGTATTGGTGAGTCCCTGTGCTGCATGCAAATGTTCATGAGCGATGAAGATGAAAATTAATTCAGGTACTGCATGTGAGGACGAAAACAGGACATCTCCCTGACATCTAGCACCATTACTTAAAAGATGGTAGAGCGTATTAGAGCAAATTGTGGCTCTAAATCCCAGTCTGTTTAGGTAGAAATGAAAAGCACCCTTGAATCTCAAGGGAGGAGTGTGGGATATTAGATTACAGAATAGCCTACATAAAGTTACCTGGAGCCCGCTGAAGTTGGCGCTCCAGTACCTGGGAAGATTACCTGAGTGTCTGCATTTTAGCTGTAGCAACGCACTGTGCTGTGTCCGTGATCATAGAGCACTGCCTACACCTTTAATGTTGAGTTGAATCTGTGCCTAACATGGAAGCTAGCTTTCAGTGTAGAAAGGACCTTCTCCTGTCACCCTCCTTCATCAAGGAAGTACAACATGCAGGGATACAGAACTGTCAGTACTGCCTCCTCATCCCCAAACCTCTGATTGGACAAGAGTGATCCCGCGAGCACTGAGGTTACTGCAGACACTGGTGCGCTGCATAGTGACACTATGTGCTGCACAGAAACATGTGGCCTGTGAGTCTCTTTTCATTCCATTCCCTTTGTGGGCCTATCTGCTTGGTAGTCAGAAGAAATATTAGTGTAAGCATGGGCACCTCCGCACCATGTCACTCAAGGAAGGAGCAATATGTTTCTCAAGTTAGTTGGCCCCATTGCTTTCTAAGCAAATACTTTCTTCATTTTTAAATGCATTTACAGCAGTGGGGCGAAAGATGCGCCCTTCACCCCGCACACAGTGATGCACTGTAGAAATCTTTGAAGTTCTTTTGTCTAGGTTTGTATGGATTCATATGGTAATTGGATGAGGTAGGCACGAGCCCAATTTTCCTTTGAGAATGTCCTGGCATCCATTGGTACATCCATATTGATGGCTCTTTTACAAAGTCGTTTGGCTTTTTCTCCTAAGAGAAGCTCCTGATTATCAGGAGACAAGGCTTGTGCCAACATTTGATTTGGTGGGGCATTTTTGTCTTCTTGCCAGCAGCCAGGGATATAGCTTGGTCAGCAAGATTGGGCGGAGATGTGAATTTTCTGACAATCACTCTGGCATATAATGTTTAAATAAATTATAGGACAAGTGTGCATGAGAGGGGTCTAAGGGACAGTAAAAGGGAATGGAATGCAGATTGGTAGGAGTACTCTGAGAGACAATTCAATATTTTGTGATATAACCAATTTTTTCGAGGACTTTCAAAACAGAGAGAGATTATGTGCGCTTTCCTCCATGTGTATGTAAAAATACCTGGTGAAATCCGACAGACAGCTCACCATTCCTGACTGTGAGAACCTGTACCTAAATATTTATTGGAAAAAATCATTTATAATGGGGGTGTAAGACCCCCCTCCCTCCCCCCCACAGAAGCTACGCCCCTGCCAACAGCTCTCATGGTCCCTGTGTATATTTGCTGCTATAAATAGATTTGTCTGTTACTGCAAGAACAAATGGCATTTCCGTCTTAAAATTAAAGAGAAAAATGGAAAAAATGAAGAAGAAATTAAGGGAAAAAGAGTACACGCGACTCACTAAAGTGATTTGAGCTGTCGAGACTATGAAGGCGAGGAGAGGAAATGGACCACATAATGAAAGATCCAGACCAGGCACAGAGAATGTTTAAAACTGTATCAAAAGGATAGTATTTGCATGAAACAGCTACTTTTCCGCTCATGACATTAAGTGCACAGCTGGTAAAACGTTTAGTGCACAGCTGGCAACATCAGTGGTGGATCTGCGGAAAAGCTGCGTGGGAGCAATTTTTCCACCTGCACATGAAGTGAAATCTCTCTCTCTTCTCCGCGGTGTATTGATCCGGTGCTCTGCTGGCGCAGTACGCTTGATTAGCCAGGATTTTCAAATGTCGAACCACCATCTTTACCTCCTCTTGGAAATTGGTGATAGGACTTTGTGCCATTTCGACTCACTCTAGCCCATCAATCTACAATTCTTACTTTTTTTTTTTTAAAGAATATCATTTTAAAACCATCGTAGAATACAAACTTGTACCAAATCAAACACTTTTGCCGCCATAGCCAATGAACACAGCTATTAAGATAACAAACAGTCTGCTGTCGTGGTTGCACCTTAGGCACAGACATTTTCACAGTCTAATATGCAGACGACATCTGCCGACCTGTGTCTGGCTATCGTTGCCCCCTTCTGTACAACGCTGCTTGCACCCAGCAAAGAATCTTCACATAATCCCTCCTGTAAATACAAACATTTTCATATTCAATTCGGAGTCCTAACTCTTTCCATCCTCTTTGCAGGATATCTGCTTGGTCTCGACATTTGATCTCTTCTATGCGTGTTTGTTTACTTCAGTGTAAAAATGTCCACTTATTGTCGTCTAAATTCACCAATCAATTATTTAAAAATACTTGGAGGACAAAGTGTATTTTTAAGGAGAACTTTCTATGTTATCCAATTCAGCTACTCAGATATGAAAGTTCTAATCACCAGGTCCTCTTTAATTGATTTGTACCTCATATTTCAAACTCGGTGTCAAGACTATCCACTCGTGTGCTCTGTTGATAATATGGTTTGATTTCATGTAGTATGCCGAAATGTAAACTTCAAAATGAAGACCTCGTCTTCTTTCAAGAAATATTGTGAATTAATAGTCAGAGTATTTATGGCCAATGTCTCCTACTAACTTCCAAAAGTTGTAGCATTAAAGTTTCAATGAGCGAGCCCAGACAGTCTCCACAAGGTAAAATTGTTCATTTTATTCCACATATTTAGCATACATGTGTTAAAGAGCAATAGGTCCCTTGTGGGCACTCATGAACTATCCCAGTACGTTCATGCTGTGTTAATTCAACCTGACCCTCCACTGGAGTGTTGCAAGTTCACATACCCCAAGATAATTTTTGGAAAAAAAGGCAATGTGGGGTATATTTGAGCACAGTTCCCTTCAAAAGTTTCTGAAATGACACAAGTAATATGGTTAGCTCTAAAAATGCAGTTTCACCTGCACTATCATTTACCATAGTACACTAGTAGTTTTTAGTTAATTATATTTTCCAGCCTGCTTCCTACCAAGTAGATTCCTACACATATTACTGATAACACCTTGGAGAACCAGGGTGCAAAAATAAAATAACATTACACAGTCTTGCAATATCACGCAGCGCATAGCACAGCTTGATTAATTTTATTGGTTTATGCAGCAGCGATGGTATTTGGACAACAAAAACCTTACAGGTTCAGATTTATTTGGAAATGCAATAATTTTGTCTTCAGACATCAGCTTGTTGGCTTCTGAAAACACATACATTTGGCTATTAAATGTACGCTTTTACTTTGGAATAATAAACCTGTTTCCACAAAGAAGAGCTTATCATTTAAAACAATGTATTTTTTGTTATGAATTAAAACCACCTTTTCATTTTTGGTAAATGCTTGTTTGGTGTCCCAATATCAATTTATAATTTTCATCAATAACCTACCTATATACAGCAGACACATGGACAGATTCAGCCTTCCTTGCCCATGTATCCCCTTTTGATGTCATAGATACAACCAATATGCAAGAATTGCCGTCAGTATGCTAGGCGCCCAGTATTTTATCCAGGTTGGGCACCATCATTCCAGCGATGGTCCTACTATGAAAAGAGTAACCATCAATATGCCAGGACCAGCCTTCTGCCCAGTGTGGGAACCATTGTGCATTGGATGTGCCGGAACGTCCATAACTGTGACCAATATTCAATGACCAGCATAGATGGCCCATAATGTTAAGATTTGTCACCCGTATGCGGAGGCAGCATGAAGGGCCCAAAAAAGATCAAGAACTGACACAAATATGCCCACGAATTGGGAGGCCCGGTGTCACATGTACAGTGCAGTTGACCACGCATGGCCTGATTGGGCCTTGCATTGTCACTCAACCTGTAAGTGTGAAGCTGGGACTTTGAATTCAGTGGCAGGGGGAAAAGTAGGGCCATTGTCCAAACCCCTTGCGGGTGTGCCCCACCGCTGTATCCGGGGTACTTTGGTATGACCTGGTAAGCTATGCATGTGTCTCTGTCTAGCATGCATGTGAACTGCCTCCAGCTCTGCATGCTGGTGCCTGATATGTAACCCTGCTGCAATGTGACCCCATTCCACAATACTTGGGTGTAGTATGCACTTACGCATGCCGTCATTGAAATAAGACAAAACCAAGGAAATCTGCATGCTACACTCAGCTCTGCCAAGGGCAAGTTCACACTGTATCATGGCTGGAATATATATATATAATCACTCCTATATCCAAAGGCTTTTGGGCCCTAACAGCTGAACACCAACATTTTGATAATAAAACCAGTGATTAAAGAGAGAATTTAATTGTCTCAATGTAATACTTAAGACTTGTGTGTTTGTGTAAATGCAAACAATTCAGTGATTAAAGTGACATTGGCAACTTGTTGGACCGCAGTGGACCGAAGATAAAATGTGCTCTTTTCCATAAACTCGCTCAGGGTGCAAGTCGCGGGCAGCAAATGCCCATTGGCTGAACTGAAAGCGCATGTTGGGCACTAAGGAATGATCTTGTTCTGGGGAAACAACAGACACTGGCTCCGCAGGCCCTCGAAGGGCATGTAAAGCTTTTTAAAATGGCAGACAGCGACTGGCGAGCCTGTAGAAAAGACGAGGCAGGACATCATTTATGGATACAAAACACAAACCTGTGATCCTATTGTGAGCCAACCTGAGTTGAATCAAAGTTTCCTTCTTTTGTGGGATAACTTTTTCATTAATTTTCAGTCCGGGATTGAAAAATCCATTTTAAATCCAAACACATGCGACCATGAGATAGCGACGATAAAAACAGATTTATCTCCAGCTAGTCACAGGAGGTCTTACATTCTCGACTGTTTAGTTAGGAGAAAGGAGTAAACAATAGCGACATACAAGTATGCTGGGCCGGCGCTAGGCAGGGGCAGCGTGGGCAGCCGCCCAGGACCCCGCACCTGCTTGCAGCCGTCTCCTCGCACCTTTAAAGATTCCAGACTATTGAGGCCCAGAGGGCCCTCTAAGAGTTCATATTTTTTCTTTGTTTGAACAATCAAACACATTTGCATAGAATCACAACTGGAATGCAGGACCATTGCTCGTTGTGCTCAGCAGAGAGGCCATATTTTGAATGATCATGTAATCTGAACACCTTTTTGACCCACAGACAGGCACAGGGTGAAAGTTGTACTGCCTGCAGCCTCAACTCCAAGGTGCTCAACTGTAGCCTTTTATAAACACATGGAGGCAAATCAGTACAAAGGGTATATCATCCAAGAGTAATATGCTGTGAGATGAAATACGAAACACACATGCTGGAAATAGCTACCACTCTAGGGGAATGCAAGATTAAGTAAAGCATGTGAAATATAAACAGGAACAAAATCACTGCCATTGATTACCCTAACATCAGGACCACTGCAATTATGCGGCAGGAGAGAGCTAAATTATGTGGAAGGGTGGGTAAATTATGTTATGTGGCAAGAAAAGGCAAAATTATGCGACAATCTGGCACATTTTGAAATAGTATTACTTAATTTTTTTGCCATTTTTAAACTTGGTAACACTGTTTGGGCACTGGTTGCACCCCATTAATACCAATTTAACACCCAAATTTAGCAGTGGGAAACAGAAAGTTGACTATTCCAGCTTTTCAAAGGGCCTTCCCACATGCAGCAAGATGTGTAGCTGCATTTTTAGTAACTTTTGAACCGTTTGAGATATTAAGCAATTTTGTTGTTAAAATTTGTAGATTATGCAGCAGATGATCGATTATGTGGCAAATGCGTCAAATGCATAATTCTGCAGAAATCGCTGCTGCTACACAACCGCATAATGCCAGTGACCCTGCCAAACATGCAGCATCAGACTTGGAAAGAAAATATGCTTGTGGAAAATAATTTATTGTTGTTACTCATTTAGCTTAAACAGCTAACAACCATTGACAAAACCCAGTCGCGGCCGGCATGCGTCGCGGGCGTGGGGGTCGCGGGTGGTTAGTTTAATTTTAATTATTAAAAAAAAACTTTCCTTAGCCGGCCTGATCCGAATCCACGTCGTCACTTATTAGGGGCCTCACATGCTCCTATTCTGCCAGGGGCCCCATATATCCTAGCACCGGTCCTGTAGAGATGAAGACGATCTGTCGTACTTGAGTACTTGAGAGATTGTCAAGGGCGAAAAGGTAAAGTAAACAGAAAAGGAAAGAAGATAGGGATAGAGAAGGTGAGCGAGGAAAAAGGGAGGCATTTTGTATTATGGTCAATAGAAAAGATGTGAAGAGAGGGGTGTCATATCATAGATCATTGGTAGGGGCCTGAGTTTCCTTTCGCTTTTTAATGGAAGCAAGTAGTTAACCTGCCGTGACAGTGTATGGCACAAATTTATCTCAAAACATTAAAGTTTAAATTTGTAGATTTCTTAACCTGCGATGCTCTGCAACAGGGGAAGCCTACTAGCACCAAAAGGTTGGGAATCCCAGCAATCTGAGGAAATCTGAGGAGTCAAAGAAGAATTCCTTACCCATCACACACCCAGCATCGCAGCAGAATTATCCATACTGTGACTGACAAAAACCTCTTGAAAGTAGTTGTCTACAAATCAAGTACACTTGTTATCCAGTTCTGTGAAAATGCAACCGCCCCTAATGCTGCCAGGATACATAAGATCTCTCTTAAACGGAGTGTACAAGCTTTGAAAAAGTCTTAACATGCGTGATACCTTAATAAATGAGGTAGAACTTCAGCTGAAAGGTCAGTGACAATCTTCAGCGTTTGTCAACACCTTGTCATCATTTTTCAGAAATGTTGTTTTACAGTGTCACGTGTTTGTATTTTTTTCATACACAGAGCCTAAAATCCTAGATTTTTTTTGATATGCTCTCGCCACGGTGTTGCTCTTCAATTTATCATAATTAGCGCCCAGGAAAGCAGGTGACCTGTTTGTGATCTAAAATACCTGGTGTGATGTCTGACTCCAGGCTAGCCACCGTGTCAGTGTTTTACCATGTGCTTACCATTATTTTCTACTTCAAGTAAGCACTAATTTTGTACTGCATTTACCAGGATGCAAAGGGGCGAACTGTGCTGGGATGTGAGGCGATGTGCTCTCAACCCCCTTTCTGTTCAAAAGGCTCACTTGAGCCAGCAATCTGACGAGCTTTAGAGATGTGCCTGTGTGCCTGTGAGTGGTACTGTGACCTGAGAGGAATTTGGCAGCATTTCCAGCAACCTCAGATGACATTTTTATTTTGCTTTCTACTACTGCTGCTCTCTGCTGAAGAAGGGCTGAACCCAGAAACACGTGTCTAGAGATATACAGAAATGTATGCACCAACTTTGGTGAAAAACTATAGCTAACTTTTAAGTAAGCACTAATTTTGTACTGCATTTACCAGGATGCAAAGGGGCGAACTGTGCTGGGATGTGAGGCAGTGTGCTGCCAACCCCCTTTCTACTTACAAGTATTTTCTATTGTTGATTTTCTTTTTCTTTCTGAAGTTGGTCTATATCATTGAGTTAGTCACATTTTTTTTCCCAACACACATATGCCAGATGTTCAGACTTTCCTTAAATATTTTATTGTGGTTTTCCAAGACACACCGTTTTATCTACATAATCATACTACCATGCAAGCTGAAAAATAAATGTTGCCACAAATATATATATATATAAAAAAGCTTGAACACTGAAAAAGAAATCCTATTCTTGTAAAAAGAGCAATGTAAAGATTAAAAAAAAAAAGTTTTCACATTTTCAGAAATAATACAATTTGTTTTAAAATTTCACAGAAACTGATAAAGAATGCTTTGTAGTTGTAGCCAGTGCTGTAAAGGACTTAATTATCTTCATCCACATGTTAAATCATGGGGGCCTCAAAGTTACTCCTGTTGTTGCAAGTTCTCCTTGAGACTATTAGGGTTTTTGCAAAGTATGTGTGTGTCCCCAGTCAATTTCCATTTTATAGACTAGACATTTTTAACTGTCTGTCTGTCATTAAGTGAGAGCTCTCAACTAAGATGCCCTGCTGCTTAGGGATGGGCAAGAGACGTTTTTGGAACACCTGCCAAGATTGCATTTGCAGATTCCTACAAAGAAATGATCTGTGTCTGAATGACTGGCCTGCTGATGCGAAACTTGCGGAGGTGAAAGATGTGAAATTTGGGATGCTTACAATGACCCACGCATGAAGATTTAGTTTAAACATCGGGTCAAAGCAAAGCCTAATGTTTACACCTTGGCTGTCCAAACCTTGAGCCCTCCCTGATCTACCAGTGAATGGGCACTCATTTTGCTAGATTCTGTGCTCGGTAGTGGTGCTGGGACATCTTCGCCTAGACTGTAGTAAGGCAGTGCCTTGGGTGCCTGTGGTTGGGAAGAACCGAAGGTGCAGATTCAATTCAGAATCGGCACTGTAGGACTTTGCCCTTTTTGGCTAAAGTTCCCTAAACTTTTTGCTTTCCCCCTAGACCTTTTTTCTGACATTGTGTTGCCAACTTAGATGCTTTGGGCACTTTGCCACTGCTGATCAGTGTCAAAGTGCAAGTGCTCCCTGTGTAAAGTGTAATGGTAATTGGTTGTCCATGATTGGTATGTTTGCCTTACTAGTAAAGTCCCAAGTAAAGTGCACTATGTGTGCCGGGGCTAGTAATGCAAATGCTACTAGTAGGCCTGCAGCACTAATTGTGCCACCCACACAAGTAGCCTTAAAAAGGGATCTCAGGCCTGCCATGGCAGTGCCTGCGCGCAGTATGTTAAACTGCCATGTTGTTCTGACAAGTGCACCCACTTGCCAGACCTTACCCTTCCCTTTCTATGCACATCGGACCCCCCTATGGTAGGTCCAGGCTACCCCCTGGGCAGGGTGCAGTGCATGTGAAAGGTAGGACATGTACTAAGGTGTGTACCATGTCCTGAAATAATCTCCATTTCATTTTTCACTGTTGAAAGGCCATCTTGCCCACAGAATAGAATAGGAAGGCTGTGTAATATGTTTTCCAGCCTATCTTCCCAAAGGCTTAAGATGAAGAGGTGAAGTTTAGTGTGCCTGAACTCACAATGTAATAAACATCTTTTTATGAAGGTGGTTTTTGCATTGTGTGTTTAGAAGCCACTCTTTTAGAAGTGGCTGAGTTTTTGTGTTCTAACATTTCTGTATATCTCTGCCAGGTTGTGGATTGACTGTCTGGATTTGAAAGCGATAGGATCCGGGGAATGTCTGGACCCAGGGGAGGAGGTGAGACAGCAACAGGCTGACCTGCATCTGGAGTGTAGGGGGAGGAGTAGCCCCTAGAGGTGAAGAGGCATGGGCTGCTGCAATAAAACAATTGTCCCATCTCCTGCTGAGTGATTGAGAATCCACACCCCACTAATCAAAGCAAGAAGGTGTCACTGGCTGGGAGGCACCCAGAACTGGTTTGAACAGGGGTCAGTGCCCCAAGAACACAAAGACTTCAAAGCCATTGAGGGGTATAACTATGAGAACTGAAGCCTCTGAACTTTCGAGAATGGCTTGATCAAGATTGAACAAGACTGGAGCTACTTCGTGGTCAAGAGGAACATTTGCCAAGGAAGAAACTGAAGAGACTGAAGGAAAGGACTGACCCTTGCTGTGTTTTCTGGGGCTGGCCTGCAATTTGCTGTTTTAACCAAGGAAAGGCTAAAGGGACCTTGCTGTGTGCTGTGTCCCCCCTGCTTGAAAGGACTTTGCTGTGCTGTGTCCTGAAGTAACTTATCCCCAAGGGCCCGAAGTGAGCTGGCTCCCTGTTGCGGAAACTCAGGAACACAAAAGTTTCCAGGAGAGTCTCAGCGGCACTGTGTGCAAGGGCTTGTTGCAACCTGAGACCATCGTAAGGTGTGCCCTGTGATCGTGGGCACCTGGAGTCCAAGCAAGGATCAGCGACGCTGTGTGCGTGTGCTTTTTGCAGCCTGAACCCTTTGTGAGGATTGTCCAGTTATCGTGTGAACCGGAATGCAAGTGAGTCTCATCGACGCTGTGTGCGTGTGCTTTGTACAGGGTGAGAACTTCGTGAGGATTGCCTTGTTAACGTGCACCTGGAGGTAAAGTGAGTCTCATCAACGCTGTGTGCGTGTGCTTTGTGCAGCCTGAGACCTTTGTGTGGAGTGCCTGGTGATCATGCACCCGAAGCTCAAGGAAGTCTCAGCGACGCGGTGTGCGTGTTCCCTGTGGCAGCCTGAGATCTTCGTAGCTGTAGCAGGAGGAGCTGAGCCGCCGGCCCGAGCCAGCCGTTGCCAATTCACAAAGATTGCATCGGCGTCCCATGTCGTTGGACGAAGAGAGGAGAGTGGGTTCGTGCCCCCAGGTAACGTTTGTCGACTCCTGGGGCGGGGTGCGGGCTCGGAGGGAGCCACTCTCGGCCTCTGTCTCGTTCTGGCAGCACGAGCCTCTGCTTCAGCTCGTATCGTGGCCCGTATTGCCAAGGGAGTGGCAGCACTGGGGCCTGAGTGCAGAGCTGCACTTTTTGTTTCATCATACCCGTGTTGGGGGCAACTGTTGACAAAGGCTTACTGCGAGTCAGAAGGAGTGGCTTAAAGACCGCCTGATGCACCTTGATCGGTGCCAGAGTGTATTACCCATTTTCTTATTTCTGCATAACGAAGTACCGGATTGTCGTATTACACATTGCATCATTTCTGCATAACGGAGTACCTGATTAGAATATGACGCATTGCATTATTGCTGCATAACAAACTACCTGATTAGTGTATGACGCAAGGCATTATTTCTGCATAATGAACTACCTGATTGTCGTATGAAGCATTACATTGTTTCTGCATAACGAACTACTTGATTAGCGTATTACGCATTGCATTCTTCCTGCATAACGAACTACCTGATTAGTGTTTTACACATTGCCTTATTTCTGCATAAGGACGTACCTGGTGGTTGTATTACGCATTGCATTATTCTTACATTGCTAAGCACCTGATTGCTGTGTTACACATTGCATTATTCTTACATTGCTAAGTACCTGATTGCTTCATTACGCATTGCATTATTCTTTCATTGCAAAGTGCATGATTGTTGTATTACGCATTGCACTATTGTTACATGGCAAAAGTGTCTGATTCTAGCATTACGAACTGCTTAACATGGTATTAGGATTACAGTGGAATGTTTAGAAGCGCTCATTAATATCGCCAGAACTGACAAGGGCTGGCTGGCCTAACAACCGGCCGTTAGGAATAGTACACATACTCATATGTTGGATTTATATCGTGTGGTGTTATCGTATATCTTTTTATATAAAATCTATACTTGTTTTTATAAAACTCGTGTGGAGTCTATTTGTGGTGTCATCATTGGGTTGCTGTGAGCGTGGTTGCAAATACTTTACACATTTGCCTTGAAAATAAGCATGGCTGCTCGTGCCAAGCTACCAATGGGATATGAGCGGGGGCTATCTCAGGTGACCTTCTTTTCCCTGACGTGGAAATGCGGGTCCCAATTTGGCCAAAGGTACCTACCTCAGCCAACCAGGGATCCCGTCTCTAACAGGCACCAAATTGATGAATCTACTCCGACTTCCACCGCTCCTTGCATGAATTGACTGTCTCGGCGAACTAGATGAATCCCTAGTGCTTAATTTGAGTCAGTGGTTGCAGGTGGAGCCCGCAGGGACTCAATTTTGTGACCTTCATCTATTTTTCCTCATCAGACTTTCACCCTGAGAAAGAAAGCGATAAAACCACAAAAGGGGGAATGAAAAAGGGAGGGAAAGACCTCTAAACATTGACAAAAGAAGAAAGCATAAATGAAGAATTACTTGCAAGAGTGAGATAAAGGGGCAAGGAGAGTTTGTTGGTGGATGAAAGAGGCATGAGGTGGAATCAAGACTAAAAAGCTATGGCTTTCGCTGGCACCAGCTGAGGGCTTTCGAACAAAACTTTGAGCCCATAATTTATTGTTTCACAAATTAAGCACTGTCCAAGATCCCTGGGGAACCGGTGGACGATCTGGTATAGAGTCTGACAGAGAATCCACATGTCTGCCCCTCGCCCTTTGAGAGTGGTTTAACAGTACCAAGGAACACAGACCTAACACCCTCCATCAAAAAACAACTCTTTCCTCCATGTCTTAAAGAGGAAACCAAGATAAATTGCATGGTGGGTCAATTGGAGATTGAGGAGAATCGAGAGGCACTTCAATGGCCCAGTATGTGACAAATGTCCTCTATCACCAGTTGCCTAGCCATCTCAGTGCGGCATCCATTGCGCATGCCGGTCTAATAGTGCCGCCATAAATGAATGTCAGTGACCACCTTTGCAACTTGGACAATAAAGCTTGCCTCTAACACTACCCAAATATGCCAAGCGAGCATTGGTCTTCAATTCAAGATTTATACAATAGATGTTAATTCAGACTCTGAGCTGGAGAGGCAGCCTATCAGGGAAGGGCTGCCTTGAAAAATCATGATGTTTGCTGCTAAAACTTTGTAATTGTTAGGATTCCATTTTAATGCCGTGTCCAGCATGGAGGCTCCCCGTATTGATGTGTCCTCACATGTATACTGTGTGGACCCCATCTTTATGAGCTCAGCCGCTGAAGTTGGCATTAGTAGGCATTGCCCTTTAAAATGCTATTAATGCCTTCAGAGTCCATTATTGTGGAAAATATTGTGCTGTCAAAGTGAACCTTTATTCGTGCGAGGCTGGCTAATCCTTTTAAGAATAGCCTCTATCTCTGTTAACCCTGAATAATGTAGTGCTTTACTACTTGCGTGTGGCGAATATTTTTGAGGTCCTATGGGGCCCTTTCCACCATTTTGCGGTGTCGTTCTTCTCTGTACAACTGTTTATTCTTAGTTTGTTTGTGGCGATCCCCAACAATCACTGCGGCTTGCCATGACCTCAGTTTTCCTTCTTTTTCGAGCTGTGTTGCCTGCCGAGGGCGGATCACGGTGTCTTCATATGATTTCTCAGTTGATTACCTCAGTACAGAGCTCTCATTCATGAGCGATGAACGCCCCCTCGCATTTCCCGCGGTTTCTGACGGCCTCAGAGGAATAATCCATTCTGTCTAAAGGTAGCTCTCTCGTGGGATCTAAGGGCATGACTAGTTAACTTTGCATAGATGTTTTTGGTTTTTACTACTTTTGCGTGCTCTTCAATTACATGGGTTTCCAATCTTAAAGTTGATGCAAAACTCTTATAAATTAAGTTGTTAGCTGATCATGAAAATGATTGTAAGCAATAAAAAAATTCTCATTAAGCTTCAGTGGTATCATTCGCATTTTGTGGATGTTACTGCATGCAACCTTGTTGGTCTGGCATTGGCCGTGGACCTCTGATTTTACAAAAATTATACTTGGGGAATGTGTGTGCGAAGGGGGGTGGGGAACTTCAGGCAGGCTTCTTCATCTATTGGTTTGTTATTGTGTCATTCACATTTTACTTCCGCCTTCTACAGCATAGAGCAAGGAACAACTGGTCAGCCCACTGCCCCCATTGGCTAACTTACTGTCTGCTCTTTCACCTCCACGCAGAAAATAGTTCTCTTCAATGCCACAAACTACTCTGGCAATGTGTGGTGTTAAGACCAAAACATGTTCTTTGCTTTTAACTAATGGTTCTGTTTTTTTGGAGAGGGCCCAGCAGCTTCACCAACAATACATTTGACATAAATCATGTCAAAACAAGCATTGACAAAGCCAAAAGGCTGGCAGCTAGGGCCAGACTTTTTGGCATTTACAATTCTCGTTTAAGTTAAGTTTGGCAGAATTCTGAGTCTTATGATGTCTAAATCTCTTCTTTCTTCTAGTGTGTGCGTGCATGTGTGTCTGTGTGTATCATCAACCAGCTTGAACTTGTTTTATTGAAGTACGTATTACAGTAAATTTAGTAAACGTCTGTGGTTTCCAAACAAACACTTCCTTTTTTTAGGTTTGTACCCGTGGGAAGGAACTTTTATTTTCAGCTTTCTTTTTTTTCTCTTATTTTGTAGTTTGTCTAGTTTGCAGTTTTGCAGTTAGTGCCAGAACGTCAGTGATTCCTCTATTATGCCAACAGGTGCCCTGTTGTTTGCAGGAGGCGTAGTATAGGCTTCTATGTCACTTCAGAGAGGTGTTCTCCATTAAGAGGTTGACCTGATAAAAGCAACATGTATTCTGTCATCAACCTTCGGTGTAGCAAATGACGGATCAGCTCGTCTGTAGTGCCACGTTATGCCTCCTAAAGCAATGGCCCTATATAGTTCAGCAATGAGTCAATTCTATCCAGTCACAGTTAACAGGGGGCAGTAAAGTGAGGCCTATATCAGGCTGCTAAAAGGCACGGCTCTGCTCATGTTGGCATATTACCATGGTTCATGCACAGAGTGGGCGCAGAAAATATGCTGTTTTCACTCCTCTTAACTCATCAGGCCTGGGACTACCGCCATGTGACATACATTTTTATGATTTGTCATAATTACCTGGTTCTCTTTCTACACTATCACGTTGTCACCATGACGTCATTGAATGTCAAGTTGACTGTAAATTTGAACTGTGGTCTGCAGGCTCAGATGGTCTTCGGTACTCTACCCGAACGCTACCACCTGATGATCAGTGAAAGACCAGGCTGATAAACACCAGCATTCAAGGCCATGAAGATGTAATCTGACCATTGCGTCTGGCAGAAGCCAAGCACTTTGATGCTTGTAGCTCTTTGGTCGTTGTCGGCTCTCCAATGCTTTTCCTCATTTACCTTCTTTATCCATCATGATAGGCCCGAAGACACAACTAATCTTGATATGACTCAGAGGTGAAGGTGCTTCTGCCTTAGCTCACACCCACGCTCACCAACAGTATGATTTTGCTTGTTAAACTTGACTCTAAGGCTGAACTGTACCACTTTCTCTCTGGGGGAGTGTCTCAGCCGCAACCATTTCTAACGGGGAGACGCTCCTAGGAAAAGCCAAACTGTCAGTTACCTGCTCATTATATGCACTCTTGCAGAAAAAATATCTATATGATGTATGCTTGCAAGCTGCCTAGGAGGCAGTGGTGTAACATTAGCCCACACATCCCCCATGGAGCGGGGTGGCCCCCCAGCTCACGGGGCCCCCTGTGACACTGTGCACGGGGGACAGGACCCTGGCCTGAGAGCTCCTGTCTGGGTCCGGGGGCCCCCTCTATGTGCTTTGCAGGGTGGGCCCCTCAAGTTTTGTTACGTCACTGCTAGGAGATGCAGGGAACGCAGAACTAATGGGAGCAGGCCAAGTGTGGTTACAAAGGTTGAGTCTCTTGGGTGGAGTCCTCCATATTAGCAATGACTGGGATGAAGAAGAGGTGGTGATGTATGTTTTGGTGATGTATGTTTGAGTTGCAGAGTCTGGTGTTTTGATAGCAGGCATTTTTAGTGCTGGCTTTACAGCATAGCTCTTGCCAGACCCTATGCGAGCAACAAAAAAGCGCCTTCATTGTACTACTGAGAGATGAACTTAGACTTCACCCTCATTTTGTTAGCTCAGAGTACAGGATTTGTTTGGGCTGAAGTTGTGGACTTCCACTCAAACGAGTGCTTGCATTCCACTTTTGGCATGTGGCACCGCTGAAACTCGATACAGCAGGACTGAGTTGGTTATGGTGGCAAGCCAACGATCATGGCTATATATGGGCCTGATCGGTTTATTATGAAATGTTATGATAAAGGCGGTAGGCCAGACATAGTTATTGTGAAAAGCACATGTTATCAATCCATTAAAGGGTGAATTGGTATTTTGTTACATAAAATCTTGCAGATTACAATGGTAGGAAGGGTTTTGGTGTTGGTTACCCCTTCTGATAAACCGTGGGTAGAGAAGATTTATACTGTAAGAATTCTTGTTAGACCCCCTTAGGATAGATAGTATTTCCTTTGCCAACCGTAATTGTGTATACTTTTGCTATTTCTATAGCTGTATGACTGATGGTTGCCTTGTGAAACAGCTTAAACTCAATATAGTAGTCCTGTGTTTGTTATGATGGCAAGTCAATCATAACCGCTGTAGCCCCTGATCGATTCACTAGGGAAAGTTATTTCCAATGCCATAGGTCTGATCTGTTGATTGTGAAATGTTACGACAAAGACAATAGGTCTCGATTACTTACTATGTACAAAATGATAAGCCTTTGAAGGTTAATTTTTTGCAGTATGTTAAAGCCTTCAGTTGGGGATTTTGTCACATGCAATCTCACAGATTACCTTTGTAGGGAAGGATTTTGGGGCTAATTATCCTTTTTGACTAGCCCTAAGGATAGAAGATTTGCACTGTAATAATTCCCGCTAAAATCTTTTCAGTAGACCTGGCAGGCTTAGCTGTCCCTCAAGCTCTTGAAAAAACAAAAACAAAAAATTGTGAAAAATTGTATTTCTGTGTCGAGGCTGGTTGGCAATCCTCTAGTTTTCTATTTCTTCCTTTTATAGGGCCCCTTTTGTTTCTTGGCTTCTCTTTCCACTTTAATTTTTCTTAAGATAATACTACAGCTCTCCAGGCAGTGCTAACAGGCAGCTTGCTTGTGGCTCATTTTAGCTTCAGTGCTCTGCATCAAACCTGGACATCTCCTCTAAACCAGGTGACCATTATAGAATGCTGTTGTCCATAATGTATTTTATTTTACCATTCCAAGATGGCCAGCACATTGGTTCTGAATATGGTACCCATCCTGAAACTTTAAAACATCAATAGATTATGCACAATACCACTGCAAGACAGATTTCCACTGCTAAGTTTAATTTAATTATTGCAACCATATTCCAGCTGTGCATAGACAATAAGCATGTTTTTCTTTTTTCTACTTCTTTTAATTTATGTTGCATACATTCTTGAGTTTGTGTGTTTTATTGCAGTTGTGTCAGAGGGTGGATGCAAGAGTGCTTCACCGGCTAGATAAATTGATGCATGAGTGTAAAGTTATGATGACCTAGTGAGTGCCTAAACCCATCAAATATTCAAAGGGAACTTTAGTTCATAAGTCAGACCCGCTGGCTTTGCTAACGTTTGTTACTTTCACCCTGACCTGCTTTGGCTCTTTATCTGTTTATGAAGACCTTACAATAGATACAGCAGACATTGTTCGCAGGGTCTTGAAAATAGGTGAAACAATAGCAAAGCAAAGCTCCCTAGAGAACATTTGGCAATTTTTCAAATTATATTTGAAGTATAAACTTGAAAACGTATTTATGGGATTTTAATTTGTTATATTTTAATATTAGCGTAAAACAAACTCATTATAACCCAAAAGTACTGCATTTTAACCTCTTCTCCAAGCATTTTTGAAATTTGAGTTTGTTGCTTACTGATAATTCTGTACTAATGCGAGAATCAAAGCTGCCTTTGCCGATCTCAACCCTCTTTAAGAGAAGTGGCTTTACCTGTGCTTAAAGTGCAAGCAGGCACTTTTTGTGCTGCTTCATTATTTACACATTGTTCCCGAGAGGAGGGTGTGAAGTCTGGTTTCCCAGAACAAATCCACAAAGAAATGAGGGCATCCATTTGCGCATTACTTTTACCCTAATTTCTTTTAGGCATGGAAAACAATTGTCTGTGTTAATGGCTGACCCGACCCTATGTACATGAATCAGACATATAGGCCACACCCTTTTAAACCGCGGTCTTTTCTCTATTCCAGAAAGTTTCGTGCCACAAAATCCGTGATATTTATAGGACCATATGTACACCTGCTTCCTATAAACGTGCATCTGTCGATAATTCTAGTGCAAGGATTGTCAGACCCTGAGCCAGTGCTTAAAATGGAAAAATATAAGTGCAGATACCCGGTACCAGAGTGCCTGCTTGATTGTGGCAAGTGCTGGTACTTTAACTAAAAGTATTGCACCTCTTTCGAGAAGTGCAAGTACTCACCCTCCCAATAGAAATAAGTGCCTGTACTCAGAACCTGGCAGTACCTGCCCATTTAAACAACTGGCCTGAGTAAAATGATCCTTCTAGCATCAAAGCAGTTTGGGAGGACATTTACCTTGAGCAGATGCCCTCGACGAGCTTTATGAATTCCCTGTGTTACACCAAAGCAAAATGTAGGCATTTTCCCCAAAATGCTGAATCTGATTACGGGAAATTGGAACTGGTCTCTTCTTAGGAGCATGGCATAGTATTCTAGAATGCAACTAGCCCAACTTATCTAACCTCCGCCTCCTTCTGAAGGACTGTAAGGAGCAATTTACTCAGGCATATGAGTATACTATGTCTTGTATAGCTACATGACCTAAAAAAAAAAACAAGGGTTAGTTGTCTGCGGATGTTGTTGTTGAGGAAAAGCGGCATCAGCTTGAGAAGACCTGTCATAATATTTTTAGCACTGAATACAAAGTTGCACGGAAAAGAAAGGCCATATTCTATAACTGTGCTATCAGTAAGCAAATGTGTTTTATTCTGGCAATTCTGAACACCACTAAAACAGTGAAGCAGCTTTTCTCAGTCATATGAGAACTCCACACACCCAAGGCCACCATACATCCAAACAAGCCTTGAGCTGACTTTTGTAAACCACTTGCAGCCTATTTCCAAAATAAAATGGAGTGCATTAGTACAAGCCTAGATGAGCCTCCCTGCAGTTAATACCCTACTGATTGGACCTCAGTCCTTACTTTGTTTTCGCTCAAACAGTTTGCTATACTTATAAACTACATGTGGCTTTCGTCTAGATCATGGGTACTCAAAAACATTTGCCCAAGGGCCACAAAGTACTGTCTGTGATGTGACGGAGGGCACACTGATGCCAGCAGGGTGGCGGTAGGGGGGCTGGGTGGCCCAGGAATTGCTTAGGGAAGTTTAAAAACATGTTAAATTAACGGGCAGGCATTTATTTGCAAGTTAATAAAGGCTTGTCTGTTTAACATTTTTTTTATGACTATTAGTGCTCAGCAGCTGGTGCTGCTGTTCACCAGTGGGGCCGCCAGCGGCCCCCGGGCCGTTCTTTGAGTATCACTGGTCTAGAGCCTTCCCCGTCTATGTGAAGAAAGGCACTCTCTCTGGTGATCTGCAAGGACTTTTAGAGACTGCTCCATGACCATTTAGTATTGAAGAGATATCTGCTCCACTGAGGGGACAAATCTGTATTTACTCCTCTTTTGAAAGAACCTTCTTGGGTCTCAGTTATTCCTGAGGACAACCAACCTATTTCTCAACTCCCATATCTTTCTTAAATAGTGGTTAAAGTGGTTGCAGCCCAAACTGCAAGAACTTGTTGACATTAACAAATCCCTTCAGCAAGAATGTTGTTGGCTTGCAATGCGTATGTGATCATTAAGTGCTTCTGTTTTGGATGGTTTGTGCATGGAGGCTGCCACAAGGTAATAGCATTGAGGTTGCAGGCCTGGTCCAGTTGTACCTGTTAGCGACCTTGGACTCTGTCACCAATAATCGGATATTGATGAGGCTCCAGGAAGTTGGGTTCCAGGTGTAGAACATGCTTGAATTGACTCTTTTCTCTCTGAATGCCGCCAATGTGTGGCTGTTCCTCCTCTTACAGCTTCTTCGTGCCCATTGATGTGCAGAGTCCATGAGGATCTGCTCCACTAGGACACTTAGTGGAATCTTTTCAATATTGATTTTATTTGTATGGTGATAATACCTAGGTTATACTAAAGGAGGGCAATGTCCAGTACCACTCATTGTAAAGATTTCAGGCATTCCTGATAGTGATTGATGATTGTTTATGCTTGAAGAAACTTACGCTAAATTGGAACTAAGGCAGTCATTTTGCCACCTTTTGTATACGTTCTATACTGGACCCAGCATATTTTGGCTTCTCTCTTAAAGTGCTCCTGAACCACTTGACCTGGTGAAGAACCTGATAGACTTCAAGCTATCTTTAGATTAACAAATTGAAGTGGTTGTGAAATCATGTTATACCTGAGAAACGAAACAAACTCCTTCACCTACTTCCTGTCATAGCGTAACTGTAATCAATGCATCTGTGTCCACTTGATTAGACGTCTGCAATGCCAACCTATTCGCTTGCTCAGGCTACCAAAGAAGACAATGCAGAGACTCCAGCTGAACCCAAACTGAGCAGCCCAAGATCCCCGGAAGTTTAACTGGAGAGCACGTACGGTGCACGAAGATGCATGTCATTCATCATTTCTGAGTCTCCAACCTAGTTGGGATCTCCTTTACAAGGTGTCCGTGCTCATGGTTGTTACATCCGCGAGGAAAGCTTGTGTGAGCGTAAGATCTTTCTCATGCCGCACAGGTGGCCAACCTGGGCAACACTGTTCGAAGAAACTTCCAAAACAACACTGATCTGCAGAAGTTTAGAAAAGACCTTCAACACCTGACTGTTTCCCTCTAGGTCTGTCCACACTACTGGTCAGTGCTCAGTAGTGACAAGACACCTAGGGGCACACACTACACTGTATGTAATTGTGTATCAGTGTGTTGCCATCTAACATCTTGTAGTGGCATCTTAAACCAGCTGCCTTTCAAGGCCTTTACGTAGTGCGTTCCCTGCCTGGTGAGAGTCTGGAAAGAGATTAGGAAAAGGTGCATTTGTGCAATGGTTTATTTCCCTTTTCAGTTTTCGTTTGAAGAAAACCCTTTCCTCTTCACTAACACTCCCATGAGTAAATGGAGATGTTGGAGGCAGTGTCCCACACTTGCTCTACCCTTTAGACTTGTTTTTATTGAGGAATACATTTAAAAGTCTAGTAGGTGTGCAAAGACTTTGCAGATGTTTGTAATCACCCCCAAGGTGCTCGACCCTTTTTGCATTGCCCACTTCCAAGACACTGCCGCAGGACGACCCATTGCCCCACCCCTTGGTGGCGCTTACAACTCAAGAGAGAGCACCAGTTTGTGGATTTCCTGCAATTGAGCTATCTTTGGCTACTAATGTCTGCAGATTCGACTTTTTGAATCTGGTTCCGTGATGACTAAAATGCCTTTTTAAAATTATGCACACAACGCGTGTTTCCAGTTTACTGACGGGCTTTCAGCTGCAGCCATTACTATTACAAGTGGTATGTTCCAGCTTGACAGGCAAGGCATTGAGGCTATGTTGAAATACAGGGCATACCAATCCTATTGCTTTATATTGATAGACCTTATGTAATGTGCCTGGATATACACATTCCAGTTTTTATTTTTGTAGGAGACGCTGTGTGTAGAGAGTATTCTGATCTCCAGCATGGGGACTCTTTTACTTGAATACTGCATTAAATATGTAAAATTCGCCCTTCTGTGGATGCTTAATTCTCCTTGTTACCTGATTTTCTGAATAGATGACACCATTTGCAGATAAAAGTGTTTAGTAAGATCCGTGTGTAAGTATTTTTTAAATAATTAGTTACATTTTACAGAAAATCACAGCAACAAACAGTAATCAGACAAAGTCGACCAGGGTTACATATCAACTCGTGCAATATGAAATATTGAAGGAACATATCAATCTGCAGTTTCCTGGTGTTAGAGATAATATACAGGAGTGAATACCAGGTATGTGCAAAATCAAGTCAGGGAAGCATCCTCCGCTGACCGGAGCAAGTATGCTCGAAGCAGACCCCAACGTTTTTTACGGGGGGCTTTGGGATGCCCATCTTGACTATTGATTTCAACTTGGTCACAGCAGTAGGTCATGTCTTTAAGCCATTGGTCCATCGTGTGGATCTTTTTCTGCATCCAGACCGTGGCCACACGACACGCATCTTTGCGAGTGCAATGGCCTTGGACACAAATCGGTGAGTTGCCTGGGAGGGAGCGGATTGGTCCCCCAGCAATGCCATCTGAGGGGAGGGGCGTAATGTGTGTCAGTAGTTAAGGAACATCTCAGACTTCAGGTACCCTGCAGCCTGCCTAATGACTGAGGTTTGCAAATGGGGAGGATGTGACAAGATGCAAGTTAATTACTGTTGATTATGGAACAAAAGCACCTTCAGGTGAAAGCAGGTGGTACTTTGAGGTTTTTACAGAATGCCTTTTAAGACGATTAAGCCAGCAGAGAAGGTATCCAGAGATACTATGCTACTTCGTATTTTATAGCTGGAGTAGGCTTTTGACGGGGACGTTTTCTATTTGTAGTATTGAAGGCTCGGTTGGTTCTTTGTTCCTGTGGTCTTCCGCAGAAGCTTGCTGTTAGCCCTTTCACCTTGAGACTGAGGGCATGACAGTAGAACCTTTTTCTAGCCCTCATGGTATAATGACCAGGACTTGCTCATTCTGCCTACCTTGCCCCACTTTAATATTTGTAATATTATGGACATGCGCCTTTTTAGGTCTCGCCTGACCCAGCGCAGGCGCTGGTCTGGCGAGACTTATGGAGAGGGCTCCAAAAAGTGCTACCAGGCCAGCCTAGAGCTACAGTGCATGTGCGCGGGCGCGCGCGCCGCGCTTTACCGCGATTACTTTCACTTTCACGGCCGCTTTGATGTTTGATTGCGATTGCGATCACTTTCACTTTAGCGGCCGCACGGCCGCTTTGCATAGCCAATAGGTCTCGCTTTTGGGACCTTATAAGTATTTAGTTATGCACCTGTTGCATGGCTAAACACTTATAAGGTCCCAAAGGCGAGACCTATTGGCTATGCCAATGCTTGTTCTATTTGGCTCAAACTTCCTTTGATTGCTTGTTTATCAGCTGTACCTCACAGTGTCTGCCTCTGCCTGTTGTTGCTTTGGTCCATGAGTCACTTGTGCTGCATAAAGCATGAGTGGAAGGGCTGCCTCACCTGCTTGTGTCATGAGTGAGGGTTTGCTGCAGGGTCCTCTTACTAGGAGGACGCTGCTTTGGGAGAGATATCACTGTTAGCCCATATTAGAGTTCAGGAGGACATCAATAGGGGGTGGAAATTGGCGCCCTTCCTGTTTGCATAATTGCAAAAAAAACATCTCAGAAGGATTACATGAAATTTCGTGAACAGCCAAACGGGCATTTAGCACTATTGTTTGTGAAATATATTCTCTTATTCACAGTGGATGGTAGGAGCATTTAGTGCTAAAAACCACAAAATCACACTTACATTGCGTCCCCACTATCCTATGTTACACATCTCTCTAGGACCAGCCACCTAAAGATTTTCTCTTGTATCTATGCTTTGCATACTTTACTCTACAGACACTTGCAGGTCGTGCAATGATGAGAGGTTTCATATTGTACATAGTTTGTATGTATATCTCTTTGATAAAGACCTGTCTCTTCCTACCACCGAGAGGTTCCTTCTTATTCATGCACTCGGTCTTCAGGGCTCTAAACTTCAGCCCCTCCCACACTCAGAGGTCCCGTGTCATTGTGCATTTTGTGTATACACTTGTACACCACAGATTGCCGCATACATTTTGTAGTCTGGCCTATATCTTCTCATTATGTTGGTGTAGTTGTTTGTTTATGTAATTGATTCAAGTTCCATTTTGCTTCTCGAATAATAATAATAATGTGGTGGGGTGAGGTGAGGAGAGATTTCAATGTCATATGGTTATTTTGTCTTTGGAAAACATCCATGGAAATGCCTCACTATAAGGGAGAGGTGTAGAGCATTCCATTCATACTGCCGTTGAAGGCCACCTCACTGTAAAAGAATACAGTATCATTTGGTTAAACACGAAAGTTTAAAATGTGATGTTTTATCGGGAACTCCTGACTCCGATTGTGAACAAACAGTTGGGTCAGCACATGAACTGCTCTGTTGCCGCTAAGTGGAGATCACAGCGCGTGCTCCTGATGCCCAGCCCTCCTTTGCGGTCTGGTTTGTTGGAAGATGATTCACCAGTGATGTGTATCAGTGTTTCCTGTGCCCAGAGAGTTCACATACTTTGCAACATGACACAGACCACATTGATACTGGTGAACAGCACAGGTTTAGCCTTACTGCAATAGCCAAATAGTGTGTGGTCTCATGCAATCAAGGTATGTAAACCACAGGGTTTTCCTTGTTAAGGTTGTCTTGTGGTCTTCCACACTTTTGTATTGAGAAAAGTTTTAGTCGTGTAACGAAGCCTTCAGTTGGTTTAGCTCATGGTGTTTCTCCTCAGAGCAAAAATATTCAATAACCATAGATTGTTGTGCAAACATATCAGTAATTTAGAGCCATTTTGTTTTCAACAGAAGCCTGTTCCGACTCGAAATGGAGGCAAAACCCCCAGTCCTGAATGTGTTAGAAAATAAATCTTAAACATTTATTGTGATTGGAACCTGTTGATTGACCCAACCACCTATTGGCTCATATCTGATTTGCCATATCCTGCCAGATTTTTGCAGCTATCAAGCAAATTCTGAGGGTAATAGAGAGGTGTAATTTTCCCCTGATCGTCGTAGTTGCTCATATTTTTTAATCTTCATGTTCATCGTCCTACCTTGTTGATTGATTGCTTCTTTTTGTTTTGCTGTTTATTAAAATATTTTAATTGGTGGCTAAATCGATCGGCTGTCCAATAGCTGTTGGCTAGTTGATGCAGGCCCAAGTTAAATGGCAGCAGGCCTAAAACGACGGTCCTTCGTGATGGTGGTGATGGAGATCTGGGGATTTAGGGGTTTCCTGTATCCCTTCTTTTTATCCCTTCTCCTTTTTAAATGTCCTAGTGTAGTAGGTGTGAAACCTATGCTTTGTATTGATAACCAGTTTTCAGTGGTGATGTCAATCAACAAGGCACCAATCATCTGTTGGTTCTGCCTAAAAAAAATTAAGTGCTTCCACTGCTTTTAGCAGACAGGTGTTTTGATCACCTTGGCCCTGATTGCTGTTGCCCCGAATATGGCTTCGGCTTCTTTATAGAAAAACCTGCACATCTCATTCACCGGTTCCTGAAGATCCAAAATGGTGTGAGTGACTGGTTTCTATACCCAGTATTGGCTAGAGCTTCTGTTTAATTCCTGCCCATCATCATGATTTTTTGCCCTTCTTGATTTATTATTCCTATTTTTTTGTTTTGCTTTGAAGTGACGCTGATCATTGTTGTACAGCATATTTAACACTTGACCAGTAATTTACCTTGATCGCAATTATTGGCCTATTTGTATTTCACCAGGTTTTCCGCTTCTCCTATGTCTAAGCACCCCAGACATGTTCCATGGACACTGGCACTATTTCTTACGTCTGCTGAAAATGGGTGCGCTCTTTTTTTTGTAATTTGTTTGTAAACATTTTTTTTATAACTTCAAATCTGATTTACTTGCATTTTGAAAGTGGATTTATGACAACTCAAAGGGTTCCCAAAAGTCGCGATTTCACTTGAAAACATGCGTGCTTTAACTTTGCCTAGCATAGTACAGGTAATAAAGGTAGTTTTCACAAGCATCAGGGAAAATTCATAAGTGAATAATGTATCTACTTTGTACACGCTTGAGCTTTAATAAGCCTCCTTTTGCAGCACTTTTCCCTAACAACAGTTATAGACCATCAATATTTGCCTGTCTGTGTGAATCAGAGGGTAAGCAAACGGAGAGCGAGAAATCCCCTCGCCAGCAAATGTGTTATTGCATATGCTATTGAGGCTAGCAGCCATGTTGAAGCTGATTTGACTGTTACTTCTGTCCCATTCCTCAGTTTTTGCAGTTGAGCTTCATACTTCATAACCCACGGTGGACTCTATCTATGGTCAAGGAATGCTCTGTTTTTCATTGAGAAAAAACTTACTCTGACAACCATGTTAAATATGACACCTGTGCAGGCACCTTTTTTTCATTTCCAAAAAAAAGTTGTACTGTGCAAAATGAACTTTAAAATCAGACTATTGTTAATAAATACAATTAAAAAAAACAATTCTGTTCAGACAGTTCTAAAGAGCATTTACCATCAAGTAGCGTTGTCACTGTAATTGACATCATTGCATCTTGAAATTAAAAATATTTAGAAGTGGAGCACAGCTATGGGATTATGTGACGATTCACTTTGTAGACACCCAAGTCCTAATGCTGGGTACCTTGGTCTTTGAGGGTTGGAGCCAAGCCAGATTTTCTAAATAACTATCAGCTGTGGACATATTTGTCCTCTACATTCACTGTATGTTAATGTTCTCCTGTGAATATCCTGATAATTTGCCATGGCTCCTGACTTCATGGAGCGATGCATCCTTGTGAACGCTTCCTGTGTGAATGGGTTACCTGTTTATGCCGGCTGTGCCATATTGAATCCGATAAACCAGTTTTCATATAGTTATAATATAATCAATAATATAGTCAATAAATATGCGTAAGTTAGGCCTACTTATAAGCCTTAGTGCCTGTGCTTTGGAAGAGAAAACTATTTGTAATATTAATATCTAGCTACTGGAAGGAAAGTACAGGCTCCGTTGACTGGAGGGTGTCTGCTTGTTGTCCGTAATCTGTAGGTTTAAGAAAAGAACGGGAGTGAACCATGTCAGAACTAAGTAGCTAATTATCTGATAATCGGATCACTACTTTTAGAAGCTTAATATCCGACACCAGTCGTATGGTTATTATCCTGGTGTTACCTTGCACCGCCGTCTACTTGCTCTATGACTGGATTCAGGCAGTTGGTCTTGTGTTGAGGGTCTGCCAAAAGTGACTTTTTTGACGATCTCCATCGGAGATCACGGTAGTTTAATCACATCAATAAGGTTGTACCCAAATTTACGTTGTAGCGCGGATCTTCTTATGTTCATAGTACAATTGGCACACTCATTAAAATTTAAATGTAACATGTATATAGAACACTCAAATATTGCCAGTTTGAAGACACCACAGAGACAAATATGCCTGTGGAAGTATCTTATCGGAAGAACATCTCAATATAGGTTTTCAGTTTTTTATTAAAAGATGGAGTGTTTCACAGCACCAGATTATTCCTTCCATCCTGTCTTGAATCCTTTCTAAACCACTCTGCTTCTTCCAGAAATGAATTAGTGTAAATTCTGTTTGAGTTCCTGGAGATCTCAAAAGTCCTGCTTTAGGCTTAGGTGGGTTCACGTACCAGCGCCCCTTCCTCAAGTACGTCAAGTACTTCCTGTGACACATTTGTAGTCCACAAGCATAAGCTCACTACACATCCCACGACTATTTTGCACCACAAAGAGGGTGGCATTTTGCTGACAGCCTCAAATGTGTCCTGAAAATGATCAAATATAAGCCGTCACCATCATTCAATTTGATTACTCTAGATTTGTAGGTGTGCTTGAGTTGTAATGTTATTTAGGGCTTTAAGTGGGATGAAAAAACTGGGGGGGGGGGGTCGCTCAAAGGGGCGTGGCCAATGTAATTTAGGGCGTGGCCAATGTAATTAAGGGCGTGGCTTTAAACAGGTGAGCGAAAAATCTGTGCTTAGCATAGTGTGCCGCCGCCCTGGTATTTTGCTGCTTCTTTCATTGCATCCAGATATATAATCCTGTAAGTAACATTACACCTACAGCAAGCCAAAATTATTGGCTTTGTCAATGGTTAGTTGCATAAGCAACAACTATGACTTCATTGAATGTAATATGCCAATCCTTCAGTTCTGAAATGATGAGGCTGTGAAAGAACTTTAACAAGTCTCTTTGAAGTTACCCCAAAGGCAGTGAAGGGTGGTGCTGCTGCAGAGACCAGATTTTTTTTTTCACCCGGATGGTGACCGCACAGAGGGAGAGCCCGATAGGGACCCGTCTCGACACCTGCTGTTTAGAACTGCCAGTGCTGTGCACCGGCGGGACCCGGCCCACTTAAAAATCTGATGTCTTTCCATTCAGGGCTTATATATTAAACTTAAATTGAGTCTCCTCTTACAATAGAATGCAAATGGGATCTCAACATCCCCTCCCTCATAAACCTCTACAAAACATTAAAGCTCACAGGTATTTCACACTGGGAGAGACCTTCTTACTGAATGACTAAGCCTTCTGTATTACCTCTAGAAATTTAGTTGAACTTCATCTGTGGCCCGTCCTCTGTACCTAAGCAGGAGAGCGGCACCAGCTCCAGCGATAGCAGAGTGTGTACTTTAGATTGCGGTGTCAGGCCTTGAGGCCAGACTTAGAACACACTGAGAGGCAGCATGGAGCCAGTTTACAGCTTTGCAGTTCAGAGCTTTGCTTTTGAATCTATTGAAGACCTTTCAACAGCAAGAAGAGTTTTCTACTGCTTGCCTATGCACCAAAGTTTCTACTGCTTACATATGCATCAGATTCTACTGCTTACATATGCACCAAAGATTCTACTGCTTGCATATGCACCAGATTCTACTGCTTGCATGTGCACCAAAGATTCTACTGCTTGCATAAGCACCAAAGATTCTACTGCTTGCATATGCACCAAAGATTCTACTGCTTACATATGCACCAGATTCTACTGCTTACATATGCACCAAAGTTTCTACTACTTGCATATGCACCAAAGATTCTACTGCTTACATATGCACCAAAGATTCTACTGCTTGCATATGCACCAGATTCTACTGCTTGCATGTGCACCAAAGATTCTACTGCTTGCATAAGCACCAAAGATTCTACTGCTTGCATATGCACCAAAGATTCTACTGCTTACATATGCACCAGATTCTACTGCTTACATATGCACCAAAGTTTCTACTACTTGCATATGCACCAAAGATTCTACTGCTTGCATATGCACCAAAGATTCTACTGCTTACATATGCACCAGATTCTACTGCTTACATATGCACCAGATTATACTGCTTACATATGCACCAAAGATTCTACTGCTTGCATATGCACCAAAGATTCTACTGCTTACATATGCACCAGATTCTACTGCTTACAAATGCACCAAAGTTTCTACTGCTTGCATATGCACCAAAGATTCTACTGCTTGCATATGCACCAGATTCTACTGCTTACATATGCACCAGATTCTACTGCTTACATATGCACCAAAGATTCTACTGCTTGCATATGCACCAGATTCTACTGCTTGCATATGCACCAGATTCCACTGCTTACATATGCACCAGATTCTACTGCTTACATATGCACCAAAGATTCTACTGCTTGCATATGCACCAGATTCTACTGCTTGCATATGCACCAGATTCTACTGCTTACATATGCACCAGATTCTACTGCTTACATATGCACCAAAGATTCTACTGCTTGCATATGCACCAAAGATTCTACTGCTTACATATACACCAGATTCTACTGCTTAGATATGCACCAAAGTTTCTACTGCTTGCATATGCACCAAAGATTCTACTGCTTGCATATGCACCAAAGATTCTACTGCTTACATATGCACCAGATTCTACTGCTTACATATGCACCAAAGATTCTACTGCTTACATATGCACCAGATTCTACTGCTTACATATGCACCAAAGTTTCTACTGCTTGCATATGCACCAAAGATTCTACTGCTTGCATAAGCACCAAAGATTGTTTAAAGACCAAATATCAGGTACAACATCTATCTCCGATCTTCTGCTTAATCAATCTAGCCCAAATTGTAGATGCCATCACGATTTTTCCAAAATAGGTATCCACAAAGTGTTTTTTGTTTAAATTTCTTTTACTGGGAGTTTTTCTTTTCATAGTACATTGTTATACATTTGCATTAATGCATGACAGGTTGTCAGTCCATATCAGTGTATTGCAGATCATCCATTCTATCTTATAACATGTAGCTCTAGCAAAAGATAACATAATTACATGGATATTAAATCTCCAGTGGACTAGCATTTGTGATAGTGGGCTTACCAATGTCCAGTGCCTGTATGTGTGGGATTCCGCGAGGGTGCGAAGGGAGAAGTAGTCCCCGACTCTATCCCTGTTCATGTCTGCAGTAATAGGGATCCACAAAGTTATGCTTGTACTTTATGGATACATCTTGGTCAAAACGTATTTCCTTACCCGACAACAGAACAAGATTGTTTGCGGTATTTCCTTAGGCACGCAGTTCGTTGGCTAATCTGTTTTTGATCTAGTCCTGCAGATAGTTGGTTATTTGCTGCGTAATTTAATCCGGACTAGACGAAATGTCCGTTGTCCTTCCATAGCTGCTGTTTTTGATGATAGTGAAGGAAATTCCCGATTAAGAATCCAGGCAGAGGAAGGAAATACTGAACAGAATAATCGCAATGGCAAATCTAAGCCTTAAAGACCCAGCGCAGTTGGTACTGGTTAGTGACCTAGGATAACCAGCGTAACCTTGTTCTGGAGGGCAGTGCTGCACAAAGTGATCTGTGGTCTGGACAGAGAGAGTCGGTAGGGAACCTGTCCAGCAGGAGGCAGGAAACCACCCACATGGGCCTCTCAAGCTGACAGGAGCAGCAGCCGCAGAGCAGCATTGGAGTGCCTTGGCCATCTGAACTCCCAGGACACCCAGGTGTTTTCTTGTTAGTGTTCAGGCCCCAAGTCCTTATGTTGGAATTGCTACTGTAGCCGCACTGACACCATGAGCACATTCTTGTGGATTCTCTTGCACTGTTACAGCGTGATTAAATAAAAAAGGCCTGGCACAAGGCCCTCTGAGAGGAGAAAGGTGCACGAGACATCAGGGTAAATATTGATCTGCCGAGGGACCTTGTCTAATGCCGAAGAGACTGCCCTGCTGCCTGGGCCAGAGTGCTTGGAAATTGAAAGAGAACCCATTGCAGAAAACTTGGAAAACAGAGCGCATGGCATTCGTGAACGATGGGCGCGAACAGGGTGCTATGTTCACCCCCTTGTTCTTTTATATTATTCAGTTTTTCAAAGCCGAGTCATTCAAAACTCTTAAAGTTGTCACGTGCCTTAAATAGTGTACAGAGTAACACAATATTTGGGGGAGTGCAGTGTTGCTCTTTGTAGGCCGCTTTCTCCAGATGTCCAAATGTGATACACTGACATGTAAAAAATCAAAACGAGAACTTGTGTACATGCTGAGAGGATTGCCTGAAAACCTGGAATGCCTCCCTCCCTCGTGAACCGCTGTTGGGCACTATATGCCCAGTGTATTGTGGGTAATGTGAGAGGTGTCTGTAGGTGAAAGAGGGTGGCGAGAGCCCAAGTCGGATTGAGAGAAATGTTACAAGACAGACATGGAAAGAGCAGGAGAGAGGTGGTTGAAAATGAAGCTAGAGTGCAAAGGATAAATGTTATGAAAAAGATTGATAGTTGAGGAGAAGAGTGTATATATAGAGGCAAACGGGTGAATAAAGAGGGATATTAGCTATAGTACTAGAACAATCTACTGAAGAGAAGTGGATTGGGCCATGCGATGACCAGCCCACACTGTCTCACTCTTGGCAAACCATAGACCACAACACTGAAAGTAGTGATTGATCCTAGATATACTTAGAGCGCCCTAATCAGTCTCTGGGATTTTGAGTCCTAAATAGCAGAACATGTCCTCACATTTATCATCTCAAAGACACAGTACACAGCTTTCTACTGCCGAGAGATATTCTAACTTGGATTGTTTGACTGTGCTACCACCAACCAAGAAAGTATTTCCATCAGTTAATGTGTGGGAGCTCAAAGAACTCCACCTCCAGCTGGCAGTCTTTTGCAGGTACGATGTCTTGTAGCTGTCTAGCCATCGATCGAAGGTTGCATTTAGTACTGTGAACTTCTTAAGCGATTGGCTGTTGAATTGACAAACTGGAGGCCGACAAGTTAGAACCAAAGATGAAGACACCCTGCTTACTGCCAAGGTAAATAAACCAGACGGAACAGATAATACTTTCTTAGTTGGAGAAAGTAGTTTCAACTTCAGATGATTGATTGATTGTACTTTTATAAAGCACGCTGCAACCCAAGAGTGGGTGTCCGGGCACTGAACCTAAAGAAAGTAACTCTGATACAGCCTTCCTACAAAAATGGGTGCAAAAACATATACGTTTTAAGATGTTTTCTAAAAGTCTGAAATCATGGAGAAACCCACGCAATAAGGGAACTTTATTCCAGCGTGCACTGGTTACAAATTGAAAAGAATGACCACCCAATCGGCCTTATTATCTGGGGGGGGATCTCGAGCAATCTTGCAAAATACGATCTCGAGCAATCTTGCAAAAGATGATCTCGGAGTACGTAAAGGAACTTAGCTCGGAAACATGTAATCAATGTATTTCCGAACTTGCTGCATAGTGCTGTAAAGCAAAAACCTCGATCTTTAAATATGCATCTTTGGTTCACTGGAAACCAATATTTTGTTTCGAACTGCAAGGTAGAGAGACAGGGCCAAGTGTATGGAGCCACCGAATTCTGTCCCATATGGAGACATCTACAAAGGCCAAATTTTCAGTTCTTGGTGAGTCGAGGGTTAAGGAATTGTCCATCATCCATACTGAAAATGGAAAGCCGTCCTAATCTCACTGTGACTTACATGGTCCCTGGATGTGCAATATCGGCTTTAAGTTAAATCTGT
Source organism: Triturus cristatus (assembly GCF_964204655.1). Classification (NCBI taxonomy): domain Eukaryota; kingdom Metazoa; phylum Chordata; class Amphibia; order Caudata; family Salamandridae; genus Triturus; species Triturus cristatus. The sequence goes on from NC_140587.1 coordinate 508,102,708, forward strand.
GTATCATACACTTTAGGGCGTATGAACATGGCCCCTTCCTCTAACCAATCTGCCAGCATCTCCATATAAACATGAAATTGGGCTGATGCGAAGATCAAACCCGGGAGTATATGAAAAGGTAAATGCACATGAGAGGGGTAGGAGGATTTGAGTTACTTAAGATGCTGAATAAATTGCTGCCTTGTGGTTGGCCTCATTACATATTGAGCTATGAAAAAGGTCAAATTCCCCATAAAGAGCAGTTCTGGAAACTCAGCCAAGTTCCTGAACAGCTGCAGTAGCAACCGTTAAAACAAGTAAAAGAATTAATCACAGCAGTAGCTATGATCGGCATAAAATAGAAAGTCTCCTCACAAATTTAAGGAAAACAAAGACATCCCCATTAGCAGTAGCTTATGGCAATTCAGTTTAGCACAATAAAGTGCTAAAGGCCATGGCAGGGGAGGAGTGCATAGGATGCCTTAATGCTAGGTAGGCACACGTACTATATAGAAAGCACATAACATGTTGCAACAAGTGGTGGTTATGTCATCTGTAGCCAATGAGGAAGTGTGTTCCGATGGTCCATTGCCTCCTCCTTCGATTCCCACGGTAAACGTCCATGTCAACATGTAGTTGTTATTTGAATGTGGCTACAGCGTGTTTCAAAAAGATACATCTAGGAAGGTTCTCATGAGAACTTTTGTTAGCTGTTCAGTGTCCCATTGTGAAACAATGATCTGCCCTATGAAATGAAACATCAATTTCTAACATGTCCTGGTTAGGTCATGGATTTCAAACCTACAAGGAGTGTTTCTTTCATTAGTATACTTGTTAATAATAAGATATGGCAAAGGAGACAATCTAAAATATAATGAAATCTAATGGTGTGAGGAAAGAGAGAAATACATTTTGCAGCAGACAGCACATTTTACAAATATGTCAACTTCTACAGTTCAATCCCAATATTAAATCATCATTTTAAAAAAAGGCATTTTTTTCTTAAAGGGACAGGAAAGAATCACAAACTATTTGAGGCCTAGCAGTGAAAGAACAAGGGAAATTGGAGCTTCCTGCAGAAATAGGCAGAATTTTCCCTTTTTGCATGTTTTAATAAAAGCACATTTCTATATTATTATAAGGATAAATTTAGGTAAAGATGTTCAACTTCCACCCAGACAGCAGCTTTAAATGCACGCGGATGACAGAGCAGCAGTGTTTTTTTTTTTTTTATTGCAGTACGTTCCACTCCTAAAGTATTTTCTGCTTTCCCTTGGCTCCCTGGTCTAGCCATTTATCGACCCATGACAAGAAGCTAGCAATATCCATCAATGTGTGGGCCTGGAAGGCAGTGGCATAGCAAGAGAGCTTGGGCCCAAATACAAGCAAGGAAATTAGACCCCTCGGTTGTGAAGTAAAATATGAAGAGATTGCTGCGAGGCACTCGGACCCAGGGGACACTGCACCGCTGAACCCGCGTCAGTGATGGTCGCAGTGCTCTTGCGAACGAGCATATCTGGTTTTATCCCATTTTTAATGAAAGAGGCAACAATTCAACTCACATAATGATTGTTCTTTCTTCCCAATATTTAAGGCTATTTGACCTCCCCAGAATTGAAACACGGTTTGTGTACGCATGCAGCTAAAGTCAAAGTTTGCTTTACACTTAAGTGTCTGGACAGAAACCAAATGATCTCTTGTTCATTGAGGTCTGCAATGTGCCAGAAAAGATATAAACAATTTCACAGGTTTATCAGAACTATTCACAAAAGATGCGGAAAAACAAACAAACCAAAAATTATCGCTTGGTACTACTAGGCTAAGAACAAAATTCTAACTTTTATGACATTATTTTAAGAACTCAAGAAGCTAGGGTAGGTATGGTTTTCCATGGATATGCATGCGTAAAAATGCCCAAACCTAGATTTTAAAATTGTGCACCGCAAAATGATACACAAATGTATTCTTTTACATTTAACTATTTAAATATTTTTACCATGGAGGAACTCCTTGCAAGAAGGCCTTTTTAGGTCTCGGCTAGCAAAGGCTGCGCTTGCGCAGTCTCGCTTGCGAGAGATAATGACTTGGAGAAGAGGGGCTTGAACCCGCCCCTCTTCTCCCCTGTTCTCCATTGGCTGGCCTCTTGAATGCTGGCCAGCCATTGGAGAAGAGGTCCGTCATTCCGATTAGGCCCCGTCCTTTTCGGATCGGGGGGCGTGTTTTTTTCAAGAAGTCTAATTATCTCCTCCAGCCAATGGCAAGAGGAGAACACGCCCCCGAATCCGAAATGGCCGCTGCCTTTTGAGAAAGGCAGTGGTGTGCTTAGGCAGTGGTGTGCTTGTTTTTTTATCCACCTTAAAGCCCTGGATAGGCTGCAGCATGGAGTGCACGGATTTAATGTCATTAACTGATAACCGTCCATTTCTAGGGTTTTGCAGCATTTTCGAGATATATTAGCGGTTCACTTTGCTTAAAAGAGTGCAATTTCTGATATTTATTTGCTTCTATGCACTTAATTGCTTGCGAAATGAGCAGCGAGATGAGCAGCACAGGATAAAGGTTTAGGGACTAGCGCGGGGACAAACCGCCACTCCCGTACAGTGGGGCCGTGACGGAGTAAACTCGTGACACAGGCGCCCGCGCGCTGCACCGCACCTCGCGGCACTCTGACCCTGCTTCCGCTCCCCCTCCCCTCACGCCCCTCCTCTGATGATGCTATCGCCGGTGGGCGCGTGGGGGTGATGCTGCCAGTTCCTGGTTCGCTGGCAGCTTCGGCACTGCGACCAATCAAAGCCCGCATTATAGTGCGAATTGGAGGACAAGGGGGAGAGTCTAGCAAAGCAGTCCGCGCCGACCCTTCTCCTCCCGGCCAGGCTCAGCCATCGGGACTCCATGGGAGGGGGAGAAGCCGCGCCTCCTCCCGGGCTCCTCCAGCAGCATTGGCGGCGGCTCGGGGTGCGTGCTTGAGTTGCTGCTGCCAGCCGAGAACAGAGGAGGGAAGCCCGACTCACCCAGCATGAGCCACGAGCCCTGTGGGAGGCACTAGGACCCAGGGCCGTATGAAGGACAACAGGTAACCATTATTTTTCAGGGCATTCCCAATCGCTGTCACCCATCCAGGTTATGCATACCCCTCCTGCAGCGCATTGTGCAGACGGGTGGAGGCCAGCGACGGTCCCAGAGGTGGGGGTGGGTGCGGAGGGTCGACTATTAGCTAATGGGCGGTCAAGGGTGCCCTCGGACAGGTCTCTGCTGCGGGGTCGTGATGGAAGGGGCAGTGCAGGTGCTGACGGTAATGACTGAAGTGCATTGGCAATGATAACCAGCACATTCGTGCTTTAGCCAGGAGCTCTTTGGGTCACTGCGTGTGTGAGCTTCGCCTGGGGTCGGAAGGAGCAGAATGTGTACACCCCTGCTGAGAGGGTGGCAGGCTCGCTGTAAGGATGGCGTAACTTCTCCCCAGCTTAGTTCACAAGCGCATAATAAAGATCCCTGTGGAACTTCGTCATTGTAATGTGCCTTCGGTCTCTTCGCGCCATTAGATTTCTGGTTCAGCTCCCACATTGTAGCTGTCATTTGTAGGTCTGAAGGACTGTAGAGCCGCTCCCTTTCACCCACCGGGGTCTATAAAATGGTGGCTTTCAGTTTCACAATACCACCTACAGTAAGTGCCAAGATACCGTTTGTGGTTTGAGGTGCTAAAAGGTGACTTGTTTCACTAATTACTTTGGAGGGTGCTATTCAGTCTGACCGTATTTGTAGAGGACAGTGCGCAAACATACTGCCCCAAGCTCAGCCAGCTTCTCCATCCACGAAAAACAGCTCACCAAGCAGGGCCTAGAGGAACTCTGCTCCTCCTGAGGCACTGGTGCTTTGTTTCCGCCTGGCGCAAAGTGCACTGAATGCTTGTTTTTTTGCATCTCAGCAATGTACCTCTAACTCTGCCAGCTGGTGCTTTCGTTCTACTGCTGCCTACATCGGGAGAATAAAGGGGGTTAAGAGTGCTGGTTAAGTGTTGTGTTGAAGATTTGTGGTGGGGGTTATGAGCAATGCCAATAGCTCTAACTTTAACAATGCCGAGACCATTGCATTGTAAATGCTTGTTTATGTTAGTGCCTTGTAAAATGTTTAGTGCATCTCTGAAGCTACCTATAGTACTTGAAGAGATACGAAGAGAAGGAAGGAGGAGGCTTATGCACATAGCAATCTTTTTTGGTGGAGGTATAGTGCATGATGGGTAGCCAGTCTTAACCGTTTGCTCAGCTAGGTTGTAGCAGAAGATGCATGATCTGTGGGAATTACAGATTTTTCCCAGTTCCTATCATGGAAATATACTTAGACCTGCACTTGGGGCCAGATGTTCAAAGCCATTTGGGAAGGGGGGGAGGGGGCAGAAAGCAGAGTTCAGTGGTGCTACTCAAAAGGAGAAGATTGTCTTTTGTGGAGAGGTAATGAAAAAATCAAAACATAGGGCGATAACTAATGAGCGCCATCAAGTACAAATATGTGTCTCACCCTCTGTATAATAGTATTACTTATTCACCGTGTTCTACTTCCTGGAATGCTACATTTTATATGTATAAACAGTCACCTCATAGGACTGTGTTTGAACTGTTCTTAAATAGAAGCTAATGATATTGCATGGACAAATGGAAAGTTGAAGGACTTTAAAGCTGTAGACGTTGGATTTGTTATGGAGCCATTGGGACTACAGATCCATTAAGTCAATCGGAGTACCTTTTACATTCCAATGTGAGTGTAATTGACATTATGATGAGGCACAAATTGCAAAGCAGACACCGTGTGGTTGGTACCAATGCAGGTAAAGTTTAAGCCTCCTATTTAAAAGTTGAAAACAAATACGAAACGGATGTCACCGAATTATTCTCTGTATTTTACCAAAGTATGAATGAATGCATCACAGGACTTTTCTGCGGACGCAGATGCCACAGAATGCTGTGTTGACATTGCAGAAACCCAATAATGACATAAAGGGAACTGGACGTAGAAATGCCACATTACTCCAGCAAGTATTGCTCTCTCCCTATTCCCAGAGAAAAATACCATGTGTCCTGGTGCGCTACTTGTTTACCACTTCAGAAGAGAGCAGAGTACCTACTAGATACATTTAAATTTGCAATGCGTTGCGCTTAAACTGAGCCTGATAACCGTAAATATTTGGAAAATCCATTAATACAGTGCCATTACAGCCCAACAAGTAGGTAAAATTTAAAAACTGGAGAGACAGAAAAAACATTTGGCCCCTCTTCTTATGCCATTGTCTAAAAAGTATTTTGTTTTGCTGCTTCTGCTAGCCTGCAGCTGGTAACATGTATCCTACATCTTTAACCAATGCCTGGGTAGAGAAGATGCTTAAAATAAAGTTGATTGTAGATGCCTTCTGGGGCAGATGGATAGAGGCAGCATAAGTCCACCATCTTTCATGTTATATTCATTTGTAAAGCAAACTAAACACCTGAGAGGGTATCCAGACGCTTCGGCAGATGTGTTGTTTTTGTGGTCCCCAAGGTGCTTATACGAACAGCCAGGTCTTCAGCTTCTTGTGGAACTCAAGAAGTGAGAAGGAGGCTCTGATGTGTTGAGGGAGGTCCATGATTTAGCTGCGATGTAGGATAATGAGCGATTTCCAGTTTTGCTTTTGCGAATGTGGGGTATGTGTGCGAGTGAGCTTGAGGAAAAGCGTAGGTATATATGGTAGATAGGTGAAAACGTACGTCCTGTGTTGTGCAGGGCTTTGCATGTGTGTGCGAGAAGCTTGAATTGGCTGCTCTTGTGAATAGGAGCCAGTGAAGCTTCCTAAGGTGCGATGTGATGTGGGCGAGGCTTGGGAGGTTGAGTTTGAGTCTTGCAGCGGTGTTCTGGATGGTCGGGAGTCTATGTAGGAGTTGTTTGGAGGTTCCGGCATAGAGGACGTTGCCGTAGTCCAGCCTGCTTGCAATGAGTGCTTGCGTGACAGTCCATCTGGTGTTCTTATTTTTTGCAGCATGCATAGGATGCGAACGCAGGAGGTGCACACTGCATTGACTTGAGCCATCATGTTTTGAGATTGTTGTCTAGATTTCTTGCTTGGTCTGTGGGTGTTGTTGTTGGTCCTAGCTTCAACAGCCATCAGGTGGAGTCTCATAGTTAAGTCTTGTTGCCGAAGACCAAAACATCGTCTTCTTGAAGTTGAAATCATATCACAAGGATTTTCTACTCATGTAGTGAATTACAAGTTTAAATGACAGGATTCCTGGCCTTGGAACTCTTGAGAGAGATATTGATTGAAGTGATCCTTAGTGTGGGTAGAGGGGTTGGTTCACCTCTCCTCTTTCATTTCATACAGCACACACTTTGTTTCGTAAGAGAGCATTTTCCTGAAACATTTGAAGTGTCAAGGGTCTTACTAGCATGTACAGCCTTTTTCTAGTATGCAAATGGAACAGATTATTTATCTCAGTGTAAATACAACTGTTGCATTATCTCTCTTCTCGTCCAAAGACTTAATTTTAAGTCGTGGTGTCATACAGGGATCTATTCTTTCTTATTTCTTGTTCAATCTGTATGTATGACCCCTTGCATCTCTGCTCCATCACGCAGGTATCCACTCTGCTCAACATGTTTATGGAAGAAACCCTGGTCATCTGTGGTCTATCTCATACATCCCCTACCAGATCACTTCACCAGAGCCTGAGCATGATGGCAAACTGCCTTTCTACAGTTCGCTCCCTTCCTTAAATTGAATGTGGCCAAGATGGAGATCTGTTCACCTGATCACCTCTACCTGATTGGGAACTCACTTTCTGGCCAGATTCAATGGGCATTCCACCTGCTTTTGCTAAAGCTATTCACATACCCAGTGGAATGTACTGACTACAGATTGATCATGGCACCCTCCACGTTTTAATGGTAACCAATATCTACTTGCCCAACTATGCATCCTGAAAAGAATTCTATCGCTTTAAAGGAGACTACACATCCCTGCTCTAAACACTTTCATTCCTTCATGATTAGACTATGCAAACTCTATTTACATGTCCGCTTCAGAAAACAATCTCTGCCATCCTAAGCTTGCCCAGAAGGAAGTGGACTGGGTGGTCGCTGCAAGCGCTAGACAGGCATGCCGTACTCATCTTCAGCTCCCGCCAGTCCGTTCCAGAATCATCTTCAAAGCGGTGACTATTATTGCAAGGTGATAACTAACAAAAGCCCTGCTTAATGAGCAAACGTATTGCCCTGATCATTTACTGCATTGCTGGCAGTTCCCAATCAAGGATGGTCTCTTATGAAGGCAGGTCATTCACAATAGCTGCTGCGGAACCACCAGCCTTATAATGTGTGAGCTGAAACGATTCAAGCTACCTTAAGGACGCTACCTCAAGGGAAATTACTCGTTTTCTCAGACCACAAATAAGATCTGAGATCTTGCACTCAATAAATACAAATAACATAAAATTGTAACCCCTTTTCCTCCAAAAAGGCGCCATTGCATCTGTTATATTAGTTTGTGTAGAATGTACTTTGCCTGATGGTCCATTTCTTCGTTCTAGTAATTTTCCAAGACCGTACTTCAAAGCAAACGGCCTGTTGTATATTTAGTAAGTCGTCATAGTTACAAATGCGACTAACTAGCCCTTTAAAAATGGGAAGCTATAGTATTGTGCTGCCATAGTGAAATCTTGGAACAACATATCATGACACCTTGGAAAAGCTATGGGAAGAGGAATGGTGGAAGGGGCTCACTTCCCAGCAATCATAGAGCAGTCACTGATGGACTCCAGCACTTCCACAGAGGCTGGTACAACATAGTCACTTCCGTTCCTATGGCATGGCTTTTCTTGACATTCTGATAAGCTCCAATAGGTAGGTTTCCGATCCTGAAAGCAGGCTTCCTGTGGACTCTTGATGCGTCCATCTTGTTTGATTGTGATGTCTAGACCTTTGCAAACAACCTGCTCTAATCATTAATCTTTGCTCGATCTGTCTTCTTGATTGTACATTTGAAAGTCGGTGCCAGTTTTTCATGAGATTTTCTATATGCCACTACTCTGCCGCTACCGATCCCCTCTTAAATTCTCATGAATGATTGCATTTGAAGGCACTGAATATTTACCTGAATTGGACTGCGTCATCCTAAGCAACAGTGGTTGTGACAGTTATAATGCATAGTCACTCCAGTCCCTCCCCACTCTTGCCTTTTTACCAGTGAAAGCTTGAGCTCCCTTGTTTGTAAGGGACCATTAGCAAAATGAGAGGTGGATAGATGTATTCAAGGATTCAACTAATATTTGTGAAACTGTATGTTTCGTGTCCTTTTTCTAAGAGCTAATACATTTATGGGACATAAAAAGATATTGTGAATGACTAAGGCAAAGTTAGGGGCCAGAGATACAAGGGTGGAAAAAGAAAACTGAAGTATGTGTAACTGCAGACGAATATGTCAACATTTCACATTCTCAGATGTGGGATTAAACCTCTCTTTGAAAAACTGTAGCATTTCACCAAGTCTAGTAGATCAAAATCACCTCGCTCTGTTCAAGCCAGCGTTATAGGAACCTCTGTTACCGAAGTTTTTTTTAGTACCTACAGCTTTTTGTACATGCATTACCAGTTGATCTTACAGTGTATTGCACCAGGTTTTAATGGTCAAACTCTGGTTGTTTGTACAGGAAACTTAAATCAATAGTGCAGCTGCATTCTCTCATTCTTCTCTTCCACTTAATGTGGTAATTTTTTCAGATTTTCAGAAGTTCCATTATGTTTTTTGCTTCCATTTGCAGTGGACTAAAATGCTTGTTTGTAAGAACTACACCAGAAAATTAGTTGGGGTCCAAATAAATTCAAGGAGGAAATCTGAAATACAACTAGAGAGACTGAGAGACTACATTAAAAGTTATCCAAGAACGCCTTTTTATGTTGGGCCTACAGACCATTTAAGTTGTCCGGTGAGAGCTTGTGTCATCACATAACAACCAACACACAACTTTCAGATAAACCGAAATATATATACAGATACAGAAAGGGGATTTCGGGCAGTCATTGCAGCCATTTTGTTAGCTTTTGCCATTGGCTAAAAATATAGCCCAAAAGTGTGGGTGTCAGCTCGTGGCATCTTGTGGATGTAAACATCTTAATGTGGTTCTCTACTCAAACTGTTTTTTTAGTCACCCAAGTGGCCCCTTTGCTCTCTCTTTCTCCTCACTCACACCAATTAATCCCACTTCAGGAACAAATGGCCTGTGTGGGACATGGGGTGAACCCTGGCAGGCTTGGAGTCTGGTGGCTTGTTTTTGAATGACTGATTGTCACTTCCCCATACCATTGGACAAGCTTTCTGAGAGTTACTTCCAAACAAATTCTAACAGCATTACCACCAGCACCATCTAGTGTTTTCATCCAGTCTTTTAGTGCTTTTATAGTGTGTGCGCAGAGTGCAGACAGCGAGCTAACCAGCAGTAGTGCCCGAGTGTGACCCTCTGACCCCTCCCTCGTATTTAAAAACAAAATGGTCATTCTAGTAGTCTTCGGGTGGTGATGTGCACGTGTATATGCTTTCACCTGCCTTCAGTCACCAAGGGAATTATGCAAACAAGGGTTTGGGCTTCTATTACGCAGGCAAAGGTTAGAGCTCTTACACTGTAAACAAACAAGAGGCAACACCCCCCCCCCCAGCATTCATTTCATGCTCATTGAGAACCGTAAATAAAGCAATAGTGTTCCACAAAAAACAAACTTGTGATACAGATTCTCTTCTCTTTGTTCAGCATAATGATATCATAATACATGAAAGCGTTGATGAACATGAATCGTCTGATTGTGTTGAACCATATAGCTGCAGAAAAAAACATCACCAGTGAACAGATAGTGGACACTCTGTGAAATAGTCATTAGTCCATTGGAGTTTTCACCATTTTGATTGTACATCTAGACTAAATACTCATTTTCGAATCTGTAAACTCTTCATGGGATCTCAAGTCCAAAGTAATATTTTATTCAACTGGAGCATAGAAGGTTGGCGCAGTTCCATCGTCGCAGTATAACTCAGTGTCCCGGGAGTGGGTGAGGAGAAAAGAAAGGAAGTTCTCTGAGGCAGAGCCAAGAATTTGTGGCTGTTGAATCTGCCCCACTGGGACATTTCCACACATTCCCTGGCTCCCCTATGGCAAAGTTGACATATTTCAACCTTTAATGTTTCAAGGGTCTCCTCTGGTCTGGGACTGGTAGGTGAATCCTTCAGGATTACTGACAAAAACAGAACACCCATGCTCATTGTTTGGAAGAGGCTTTTTCTTGAGTCTTTGTTGTAGCAGGGCCCAGGAGAGGGTGTCTGATGTGTCCCCAAACATACTCTGCCTCTTTCAAATGCTGAGCTGTCTACCACAGTGAAAGTAAGTGGGCGAATTTGGATCTTTACCACCACGGACGGCTCACTACAAGTCCAAACTTTCTCTGAGGTCCCTTTTTCTCATAAGACCAGACCTAATGTGCTCCACCGAGTAGTGTACCTGGGTGGGATACCGCTCTGCCTGATTATGAATCACCTGTTGTTCCCACACCTGGCTGCCCATGCCAAAACATTTATTCCATTTCGCTCCTCTACCTGCCCTCCCCCATTCCCTTCAGCCCTGTTGCCCGGGAAAGCCACAGCTCTCATTTACCCCCTTATGAAGCAAATGGTAAATGGGAGCATTAAACCACTCTGAATAGGGAATACCATATATCTGCACAGATAATCCCAATTTCTTGGGGTCAAACTCGTAAAAGGCAGAATTCCATGTGGAGAAACTTACTAGCAATAGTAATTCTGGCTGCTGGGAATCTCCGCAAAGAATTTTGCCTAACTCGTAATCCGGGCCTTTGTGTTTCACTCTGGGGCCGCTAAACCCATGTAAGCGATTTCCACTAGGGTGAGCACCATTACTGCACGATGATAGTTTTACTGATGATAAAACTTGATTTCTGCATTTTCTGGAGAAATCTATAGGCTGTAAAATCAAGAAGCTCTGACTGACAATTCCAAGCCTGCACTCAAGTTAGCATTGATGACAAGGAATCTCATTCACTATGGTGTTTCTCTTGAATGTGTAGCACCATGAAAACCGAGTGAGTACGAGACACCTGTGATTAATTGCAGCTCACTGAGTTTACAGTGAGTATCGCTGCACTTTCCTCTGGTTCTGCACATCCCCTCAGCATAGACTAGTGAATCTTAGAGTCTCAGGATAATTGCTGCTGGCCATCTCCCTGCATCCAAAGAAATTCTGCGTTGTTGGAGTTGCAAGCTAACCCAAAAATTGACTAGCCTTTTGTTTATTCAGTACTTTCTTACATTGAACCTGCTTATCACTGGCAGTGATTGATTTTACAGCAGGTGGTAGTGCCTCAAAAGCTCCCAATTTTCTATATAGCCAAGTGCAACATTCATAGAATTATTTAATTCATATGTGCCAACTAGATGCCTCAGTTGCCTCAGTTAGATAGATGCTTGCTGCTGACAGTAAAGAAGTTCAGCTAAGGAGTATAAATTCGACAAGATCGACTGGACCTTCCATTATTACCTTACTCGTCCATTTTCCAAGTCATAATACTCCAGAAATGAGCTGCCGGCTCCCCGTGGCACAAATTTCCCCTATTTAAAAAAAAAAAAAAAGCTCAGTTGCACCTGCCAACATGGCTGACACTGCTCTTCCTATGCTTTGACGACCCATAAGGGATGAGCCTTTGTCTGTGTGTCGTGAAACACGGATTAACTCCATGTTTTTCTTTTATTACACATTTCTAATTTTTTTAATACTTTAGAACTCGGCAGATATGCCTGCCCGAAGAGACCTTGCTCTGTGTCCCGCTAATCCTGCTTGATTGCCAGAGTGTGACCTGACTCTTCATTTTCATGTTGAGTAGTATTTACTTTCAGGATCTGCATTTTGGTTCAGATTTGCATGCCCGTCGCCTCCACTGGGCGATTAAGGGCTTTGCTCAAAGAAATAGCTCAAGAAATTAACTTAAGAAATGTAGTTTTTAAGCAAGCGGAACCGCAGTGCCCGTCTTTAGCATGATGATGTTCCTACAAGACTTTTCTAACTACTGTGGCCCTTTGCAACTGGGTTTTGTTGGAAGTGTTTTTCTGCTATTCAACGCAGCAGTTTCTGTCACTACAATGTGCTGTAGCTCCAGTGTGGTAGTAAAATGGAGGAAAAGCGCTCTGCATACTGAGCCCTCATGTTCTGTTGGGGAGTAAGATTCCCAGGTTGCCTTTGACGCTGATCAAGTTCAGTCAGACATTGATTTACTGCTGGCAATGATTAACAGGGCTGTTGGGATGATGTTTGCAGCCAGAGAATGTCAGCCTGCAGCAAAACAGGACAACATTTCAACCTTTAATAGTAGTGTCTTTGACCATTCTGAAGAGGATTGTGTACATTGTGGGATCAGAATTAAAAGAAGTGATAAATAACCTAACATTTTATACTTCCCTGAGGCATCTTCACAGATAGAGGAAGATGATTTAAATCAATATTGATGCAAGGATCAAGATTCACTTCAATCCGTATGGCAATTAGAGGACATCTGTCTAAGGAATGATCTGATTTAAAAACTATAACATTTTGTTTCCCAGGGTTTCTTTTCAGTAGGTATCTGCTAGTAGGCTTCTAGGAGGAGATCTTAGCAGCTCAAAGACGACTCATTAATAGTTGGTAATGCTTCCAGCTGCTCCGTTATTTCTGAAGGACAAGCCCCTGCTGATACCATAGATTATAAGGTAGAACTCTCCCCTTATAGCCCAGGTTTATGTCACATACTAAGTTCAATGTCTGCTGCAAGATTTTCAAATTCTAGCCAAAGACTTACAGCAGAGGGAGGATTCTACTTTCAAACTTACTGCAACTGAGCATGAGCAGCAAGCCAGATTTCTGTCTAACATTTCCTTTGACATGCTCTCCGGTGCTGTTTCAGCCTTCAGTCCAGCTATAACGGCCAGGAGATGCATCTGGATAAGGTCTTGGAAGGATGAAAACTCTCAAAAGGTTGTTGTTAATCATCTTTCTTTCTGGTAACCCAGACTTTTGGATCCCAATTGGAGGAATAAGTGAAGAATCCCTCTGAAAATCATAAACTCTTAACTCCAGTTGTTACTCCATCTAGAAAGGGGGGTTTGGGATTTTGCCGGTCACTTCATCAACTTCTTCAAGGGGTTCTAGTCAGCCCTTTCAGGGCAGGGGACATGGCTGGGTCAGTTCCTTTCCTGTAAAGTCTCGGCAGCAACCAACCATCTCTCCAGCAGCTGCCAAGTCATGACTTTTTTGAGAAAGTGGGAGGAAGAATTCAGTGCTGCTCCAAGGTCTGGAAATCAACCATCCCAGACTCCTGGCTCTTTCAGTTTATGAAAAAAAGGTTACTGCTTTGTTCCAACCCCAACTTAGTAGTGCCCTCCCAAACACCAGGGGTTGCAAAAAGGGGTATTGGAATTGTTAGTCAAAGCTGCCATAATTCCAATACCAAAACAAGAGGGCAGGGCTGCTACTTCTTAATGTTTTTGGTACAAAATCTTCAGGCGCAATTTTCAACCTATCCTGGACTTAAAGATTGTGAATTGTTTGATACCTTAGCAATTTTGCAAGATGGCGACTCTTTAACATATCCTTCACACCTCTTGGATGACTATTTTCACATACTAATGCAGCCTCACTCTTTTTTTTTTTTTTTTTTTTGAAACCGTTTATTACAGGACTCAAAAAATTGTACAGGTATGGGCCTACAACCTTCCGGCCGGCCGCTAGCAATAAAAGGAGCATACGGTATACATTTGTAAAACACATGGTGCCGCTGCCGAGCATTTACAGGAGATAACATCGTTGCGTGCCACATTATGCAGACCCCATCATACGGTTCCATTTTAAATTTAAAGCACAGCAAACACAAACAAACCCACAAGGCAATCCTCAATCGAAATAGCAACACGTGCTCCCCTAAAGGGGGGAATCTAGCCATCCATAGGAATCTCAAGAGGGGGGGGGAGAGATCAGAACTAGGATTGGGGACACCCGATGCCCAGGTACCGGGGGATGAGTTGGCTAAGGGGACGGGGCCGGCGATGGATCAGGCAGTAGGGGTGGAGCACAGATTCCCCCGCGGTAGGCGTTCCAGGGGCCCCACACTTTCACCCATGTCGCAGGCTTACCTCTCGCTACATACACCACCTTTTCCCGAAACATGCACCAGTCCATATGCTCCTTCCAGGCCGAGACTGTCGGGGGGCTCTGGGATCCCCACAGCTGGGCAATATCACGCTTGGCAACCATATATCCCAGAGTCACCCACCACGTCTGCGGCACCGAGTAATCGGTAGGCTCCCACACATTCAACAGGCATCTCCTCGCTTCGGGCAACAGCGCCACATGCGTGACCACTCGCAGCACCTCATGCACACCTCGCCAGAACCCCTCCACTTGCGGGCACTCCCAAAGGATATGCAGAAAGGTCCCCAGCGCACCACACCCACGCTTACACAAACCGTCCTCAGCATAGCTCATACGCAGGAGCTTTGGCCCCGTCATATATACCCTGTGGAGTATCTTGAGCTGGACGAAACGAAGGCGAGCCGGTATGGCCACCTCTTTCGGGGAGGCCACCGCGGAGATCCAGTCCTCGTCGTCCAGCTCCAGCCCATCGGCTACCCAAGCCTCACGAAGGGCAGTCAGCAAGTCTGAGCGATCGTTGATTAGTTTTTTATAGATCAGTGAGATCGTGCTGTCAGGGACGTGTCCGTCCAGCACTCTATCCTCCAGGGGGGAGCACTCCGGGATGGAGGCAACGTCCGGAAAGACGGAGCCCAGCGCATGCCGGACCTGCAAGTACCGAAAGTACTCGCTGCCCTGCAACTGAAATTCCGTCTGCAGCATCTCGAACGTTTTAAATCCTCCCCTCGTCCAGAGATCCCCCACTCTGCTGATGCCTATTAAATCCCACTTCTCAAAGCCCTTCGAGGTCCACAAGGAGCCCAACCGCTCAGATGCGTATAGTGGTGACGCCCGGGTCAAACGGTCCTTCCACCCCATTGCAGCATTGGCCGCGTGCCACACTCGCACCATGACACGCGTGGGGCCCGTTAGGCGAGCGTCGGGCGCGCTAGAGTAGAGCGCTCGATTATAGTCACCACCTGGAAGTAGCATCCTATCCATTTCAAACGCAGGGTTTAAGGCTGGCCCATATAGGCCCTGATTAATTGCGGCTAGCTGGGAGGCCCAATAATACCGTTTAATATCCGGGAGGGCAATCGCCCCATCATACCAGGGGAGCGTCAGCTTAGCCAGGGCAATACGTGGCCTCCCGTCCCAGAACAGGCGGCGCTGCAAACTCTCCACTTCTCGGAAGTAGCGCGCTGGGACAAGGTCCATCGTGTTCTGTAACGCGTATAGGAAACGCGGCAACGACATCATTTTAAACAATGCCGCCCGGCCGAGCGGCGAAAGCGGCAAACGCCGCCAGCGCGCGACATCCTCTTTCAGACGCTGGAGGGGGGGAAGCAAGTTCCGATCATACCGAGCCTCCGGGTCCAGAGTAATGAAGACACCCAGGTACCTAAATCCCTGCGGGGCGACCTGGATCGGACAGCCCCGCGGGAGGATAGGAGCCTCCCCAGAGAGAACATACACACACGATTTAGCCCAGTTGATGACCAGACCGGAGTTACGACCGAATGAATGCAGAAGATCAACTAGTACTATGAGTGATTTACGTGGGGAAGCTAGGTACAAGAGGATGTCATCAGCGTATAAGGATACGTGGTCCTCATACTCGGGGGTCCAGCGGAGACCACGGATGGAAGGCTCCCACCGCAGCCACTCCGCCAGGGGCTCCAAGGCAAGTGCAAAAAGGAGCGGCGATAAGGGGCAGCCCTGTCGAGTGCCTCGGCCCAGCTCAAACGGAGCCGATACTCTTCCGTTCACCACCACCTGCGCCAATGGGCCCGAGTATAGCAATTTGACCCAACTGATGAACCCTGGGCCAAATCCAAACTTCGCAAGCATCGCCCAGATATATGGCCATTCAAGCGTGTCAAACGCCATAGTGGCGTCTAAGGACGCCAAAATGGCCGGCTCCCGTATAAACGGGGCACGTGCGAGCACACCGTGCAAACGCCGCAGATTAAGGGCTGTGTTGCGATGAGGAATAAAGCCAGACTGGTCCTGATGAACCAAATCGCCCACCACGCCGACCAGCCGATTGGCCAGTACCTTAGCGAGAATCTTGGGCTCCGCATTCAGCAGCGAAATGGGCCGATAGGATGTAACCCGGTTCCGAGGTCTCCCCTCCTTGTGGATGACCACGATTGTAGCCAGACGCTGGTCCGGCGGGAGGGAGCCCACCGAGTGTGCCGCCAGGAACATAGCCCGGAGGTGGGGTGCCAGCGTATCCGGTCGTAACTTATACAACTCGATAGGGAGACCATTCGGACCCATGGCCTTGCCGGAAGCGACCGAGCGTATGGCGAGGGCAATCTCGTCGGAGGTGGGAGCGGCGTCCAACGACACCCTGTCCTCCCCAGAAAGGGAGGGCAGCGCAATATCACTGAGCAGGGCGAGGGAATCCTCTTCCGAGCAGGGAGACACCGGGGAATACACCCCATGGAAATAGTCCGCAAAGCAGGAGACAATTTCTTCTGGCTCAGTCACACACACACCATCCGTTTTCTCAATCAGCGGGACCACACGATTCGCTCTCTCTTTTTTGTCCAACCACGCTATAAGCTTACCAGCCTTATCACCCACATCATACAAACGCCCCTGTTGCTCTCTACTGAGGCCCCTGGCCGCCTCCGTGACGAGGGCCCTGTAGGCCGCCTGCTTGAGTTGGAGGACATGTAATGCAGCATCCGTCACCCCACCTTCTAAATTCCCCTCCAACTCGGCTATTTCAGCCTCCATCCGGGTCACCTCCTCCCGCTCGCGCCTCCGGGCATGGGAAATGAGGGATAGGGCCTCTCCTCGGAGTACTGTCTTGAAGGCCTCCCATAGCGGTATGGCCGAAGGCACAGACCCCACATTCTCATCAAAATATCGCTGAAGGGATTTAATCAATGCAGCGCGAATGGAGGGGTCGCGCAGGTACCAAGGATTGATTGGGACCACCCTACCCTCACCCCTCGGAAAAACATCAAAGTGCAGTAGGAGCGGGGAGTGATCCGAAATACCCCGTGGCAAATGGCGTACCTCTCCCACCCTCCCAACATAGGCCGCCGGGACAAGGACATAGTCTAGTCGTGAGAGACTACCATGGGCTCCCGAGTGGAAGGTATACTGTAGCTGCGCGGGGTGTTTTAAACGCCAGCAGTCCACTAATCCAAATGTATCTAAGAGGCCGGGGAGCCACGCCTGTGCCCGGGGGAGGTCCCTAGGGGGGTGACGATCCAAAGATCCAGATACCACCGCATTGAAATCCCCCCCCACAACCAAAAGCCCCCCCGGAAGGCCAAGGAGAAGGCGCCCAAGGTCCGCAAAAGTGGTCGACTGCAGCCCCGGTGGGATGTATATTGACACAAAGACAACCACTTTGCCCTCCAGTCTTCCCACCAAGACCGTATAGCGTCCCCTATCATCGTGGCGCACCTCATCAATCTCCAACGGAAGCGAGTTCTTCACCATGATGCCCACATCCCGTGAGCCGGACGTAAAGCCCGAGTGAGCCACTAGGCGATAGCCACGCCGATTCATGGCGCAGAAGGAGTTACCAATGAGGTGTGTCTCATGCAGAAAGACTACATCAGGCGAGATTCGCTTCAAAAATTGCAGGACCACCCCCCGTTTGATCCTGTCCCCCAGTCCATTCACATTCCAGGATAACAAAGTTAGTTCCCTACCCCCCATCATATACAAAAGCCATCATTCGTACCCCGGAGAGCACTTTAAAACCAACACAATAATATGTTTGCCTTGTGGTAAAAACGAACAACACCCCATCCCTACCCACCCACCCCAACAGAACTCCCCCCTCCCTGCACCCCTGCATGAGCCCAAACAGCCCCCCCAACGTGCAGTGTGCCTGTCGCCCCATGTGTAGATAGACTAACTAAGCCCCCTAGAGGAGGAGGGAGAACCCCCAAGAGACCCAACACAACCTCCGTAGGAGGGGAACTTACAAAAAACTGACGCAGAATTAAAAGTGGCATCATTTTCGTCCAGAGTGAGGCCCATTATGAGACCCTCAGTCCTGATCCAGCGTGCCGTCTCCCCCCGCCGCCCCCCCCCCCCCCCCGCCCCCCCGATCACGATCCCCGGGCAGAGTATCCAGCCAGTCCCCGGCCGCCTCGGGACGATCAAAGAAATGCGTGCGACCATCCACCTCCACACGCAACTTGGCCGGGAAAAGCATGGCATACTTGAGGTTTAGGTCCCGAAGACGGCGTTTGACACCTAGGAAGCTCAGTCTCTGCTTCTGGACCGCTGGAGTGAAATCAGGATAGAAATTAACCTCCATATTGTCTAGCTTGACCGGTCCATGCAGTCTGGAGGTTTGCAGGATAGCGTCTCTATCCCGAAAATTGAAAATCCGGGCGATGAGAGGTCTCGGAGGGGCTCCGACATTCGGCCGACCCCCGGGAACCCTGTGAGCCCTCTCCACAGCGAAGAATTTGCTCAGCCCCCGTGGCTGGAGATGGGTAGCAATCAGGTCCTTCACAAAAAGATCCGCCGCCGCCTCCTCGCGTCCCTCGGGCACCCCGATAATGCGGATGTTGTTCCTCCGTGCCCGACTCTCGGAGTCCTCCAGGCGTCGATCCATTAGCGCCGTCGCCCGACTAAGCCGGCGCACCTCCGTTTGCAAGGCCGCCACATCTGTCGTTAGGCCCGATGCGGTGTGGGCCAAAGAATCTACTCGGTCATTGGTTTTGGAAAGATCGGCCCTCACCAGGCCAACATCCACAAGGACCGAGTCAATCTTCTGCGCCAGTGTATCAAACCGCTGGCCCACCGAGGCCTTCATCTCGGCAATGGCGCCCATAACATCTCGCAGAGTCAAATCTGCGGGCAGGTCTGGGGCATCAGGAGGACTCTCAGGGGGCTTGCGCGGTCCATCGGGCGATCCCTTCTGGAGGGTATAGCGGTCCATACTGTTGGCCTGATGGACGGCGCCGCGCCGGGTCGATTTGGTCTTTACCCAGTCTCCATCTTGTTTCGTGGCCATGGCCGCCAGTCTCCCAGTCGCACCAGCCACGTCGTGTAGGGCAGGAAAGCAGACACAGGCTCCGGGGGGGCCCCCTCGGGGCAGCGGGGTGGATCACAGCCTGCAGGCAGGCAGGGTCTCCCAGCAAGGCCACACCACACCAACACCAAGGGCTCCGCGACCCAACCTTGCAGAGACAACAAGGTGGTGCGAAAGTGAAAGTGCGGGGCACGCGAGTCGCCAGGCCCTGCCTGCCGCTGTTGTTCACTTTGTCACTGGATCACCCCACTGCGCAAATCCGGGGTCCGGCGAGGGGAAGGCCGCACACTTCAATCGGTGCTCACTCCGGTGTCCGAGGTCCGATTCGGAAGCGGGAAACGGGTGCCACCTCAGCTCAGGTTCACCAACCTAGTCCCCTCATCCAGGGCAGGATAATGTCAGGATATTCGTAGGAGGTCGCGGAGGTCCTCGGGAGCCTCGCACCTACGCGGCCATCTTGGTTGCGCGCTAGGCTCCTCCTCCCGCAGCCTCACTCTTGAAGAACCCTCAGGTTTTCAGACTTTGGAATCCACTTTCAATTTTGTATCCTGCCATTTGGGCTAACTTCAGCTCCAAGAGTATTCACCGAGACTCTGGCTCCTGTGATGGGTAACCGACACTCCAAGGGGCTGTTTGTTTTTCCATACCTCTATGATAGGCTACTTCTCTTTCTGTGGGGCTGGCAGCAGTTCGTCTAGTGTGTGATTGCCTAACATTCCATGAATTTCTTCTGAACAAAGACAAATCTCATCATTTTGTCCCCCAATGACGAATCGTGCCACCACTAGTGGGTGGAAGATTGCATTTATTTAAACTAAAATGTTTTCACTAACTCTTCAAAGAGAACATATAAGCAGTAGTACTTTCTCAGGAAGGCACAAAGATATAGAGTAGTTATACCACACATTGTGGTGTAATACTTACAGGAACCAGATATTCTGGTGTTTTAGCAGAAATCTGATGATCTCCCAGTTCTGAATCTATACTTCAGAAATGATTTGGGGAAGGTTTTTTATACTTTTCGCGAGACAAGTAAAACGGAGATCATGGCTGAGAGCTTCTCTTTACTGGCAAGAAGCCCTAGTAACCCAATGGCTCATGGTTCAAGGGGACAAGGCAGCTGCCTTGATATTAGTTCCATGGGGTCACTTTTATCTTTTACATCTGTCATACCATCTCCTATTCCCCTGGAATTTATGAAGAAAAAACTGTGAAACTTTAGTTCCCGTATCGCAATCAATGACTCAGAAGTTGAAATGGGGATAGTTTCCTTGCAATCGGAGCAATGGAGTTTCTTTGTCCCATGCTCTCCCAATTACGGCAACAACAGACACAAGCAGTCATGTTGAGAAATCTCTCAGCTCAGGGTCCGTGGTCCAGTTCAATGCAGAACACATTGTCCAATTGTAAGGCACTGGCTACAGTTCTCTTAGTTCTGATATTCTGTGCCCCTCAACCCCTGAACTTGGCAGTCCAAATTTCAAACAGGCAATCCTGTCAAATGGTCCCATCTACATTACAAAAAGCAGCACCAGAGTCCCCTTCCTAGCCCAGCTTGCAGATGTCAATTGGGATTTAGTTAGAAACAGATCTTCTCTAACAGAGATATTTATTTCTGGGAAAAGAGAATGGGCGTGCAGACAGGTTGATTTGCTCTTTCCAATCATCAGTATCAACAATGCTCTGCTGTCTTCTGCTTAGAAATTCAGAAGAAGTTTGGGGTACTTGTTTGGACCTCTTTGCCTCTCCCCAGGATACTGTTGTCCCCAGATTTTGTTATGTTATACCATATCCAGAAATATGGTGGGTGAATGCAGTGATCTTTGGCCTGGGAAGAACTCTTGCCTTTTCTTCCCTTTGTCTTACTCAGTAAAGGTATTTGCAAGATCAAAGAGGAGCAGGTGGAAGTTTCCCTGGTTGCTCTTTATTGGAGCTACTGTCCTTGGATCGCACTGCTCCTCCAGTTAGCCGTGAAAAACATACATGGATTTTTCCAGTTTCTCCATCTCCCCTGAAGTTTCCCCAGTTATCAGAGAGGATTCATTGCCGCCTGTCCCTGGAGGTTTGAGCACTTTGAAAGTTTATGAAAGGCACTAGAGGCATTTTAGTTCCTGGTGTAGGTGAAACATTTGTGTAGCTTCGATCTGTGAAGGGGATAAGCTGCTACAATTCCTGAGGGATAGTTTTCTTTTGGGGATACTTTACGTAATCAGTGGGCATCTATAGGGGCCATAAGGGGTCCCTCAATTGTTTGATTCACTAACAGCAAGACTTCTTAAACGTTTTCAACTAAGAAAGCCTGTTGTTCACACTCTGATACCTACCTGGGGTTTGCTTTCAGTGCTCAAGTTTCTTTAGATTACTTCCTTTGAGCCTCTTGATCAGTTTTCTCAAAGTTCTTAGTGCTTAAGGTTGTTTTCTTGGGGAGACTCTCTTCAGGCCTTACATTTGTATAAATTGTGACCCTTCTTTCTCATGTATCTTTTAAAAGGTTGTTTGAAGACAAGGTTGTCTTAAGATCTAATCCTGTTGTTTTAGCCTAGGTTTTGCATTCTTTCCGCCTCTCTCTGGATCTAGTTCTTCCTATTTTTCCCCTCTTACTAATCAGGAAAACCTGCTGTGTTCTTTGGGTCTCCACAGAGCTCTCTCTCTCTGTTTATCTCTAAAGAACTTACTCTTTCAAACATGTAGATTCATCATTTGGCATCTTTGGTTTAGCATATAAGGCTCTTTGCCCTTCTACTTCTGCTTAAGGAGATGGGTCAAGGTGATGAGTTCTTGAGCATATCAAAAGTCATATACAGTATAATGCTTCTTTCTGTGTTGTGAAGGATGTGGGAGACAGAATCAGTTGGATGCATAAATTGGGCCAGTCTGTAGTGCCGAGCTGAGCCGGTTACTCGCCTTCTGTATATTGAGATGCATATTCAATGAAATTTTAATTCCTATTTTCCATTTCTCCAAATGTTTGAAGACACATTTTTATATTTTAGAGGGGGTTTGGAGAGGGGGTGCAGGTAGAAATTTAAAAAGTCACAGGTCAAGAGTCACATCACCCAAATTTGAACATCTTCTATTTTTATCACGATCAAATGTACTCATTGCATGGACCAAAGAGGGCTTAATAGCCAGGTTAACCCTGTAAGGATTCAGATCTTGAGGATGCGCACAAACGTTTACGGCAAGCAAAGCGTTTCACAGATCCTAGACTCCAGATTCTAGGATGCGCTGTGCAGCAGACTCGCGCTCCCTTCTTCCTGTCTGATCTACCCTACAGAGATTAAAATCCTAACCTCCTCCAAGCCCATTATCAATTTAAACTACAATACTACTCTGCTATTAATGTGTAACCTGCGCATCAGACACACATCCTTGCTGCAGAAGGGAGCCTAAACCACAGCCATCATACTAAGACTGCTTCCGTGTGTTTCTACATCCTCTCTCTAACTGGCATTAGACGGTGGGACCTGCAAGTGACCCACAGATACTGCGCAGCAGGTGCATTAAAATGAATCCAGTATGTGTAAAGCACGAACAGCTACCCGAAAGCATCCCGGCGCTGGGGGCCGTTGGGAAGATTAAGCGAACGGTGCTGGGCTGTGTTGCCGCCGGTGCTGGGATCGAACCGTGAGCCCCATGTAAAGTAGTCTGGATGAACACTCGAGACACACGTGATCTCTCTGCTATCTTTATTTACATCACAAGAGCAGTTACACCGAGGAGCGCCGGCCAACACTCCCTGCACTCGCTGCGGCGCGCTAACTCTCCTCTCGCTCCGCGCTCCGCCTGCGCGCGCATCCACGCGCCTACGTGCCTGCAGGCGTCACGTCAGTGTGACGCGATAACAACTAGACCGCTACATATCTCCCCCTTTTACCAACCCAAAGATCAGTCACTTACAGTTCGCCGTCCAGTTCAAAGTCTTGGAACCTGGAAGGCCTTACGACTTGCCTTCCACTCCTGGTCACCTTACCGCTGTACCCTCGAGCCACTTGACTCTGTGTTTCCTCACGTTCTGTTCCTTCAGTCATCGCTCCTCCGCTGTTCATATTACTTCTCGGCCTGTCCTTCTCTGCCACTGGGGTCTCACCCCCTTGCTCTCCTACTTGCTCCTCTCCTACATCTGCTTCTTCCCTTTCTTCACTTCCGCTCACCTTATTCCCTTCATCCACGTCTCCCATGCCTTCACCTTCCGGTTCCCACTGTTCCCATCTCAATATCTTGTTGCACCGGGCCATGCGGTCCTGCGACCACACGTTCCCATCGCTGAGCAGGGCCGCTCTGTCATACACTTCCTTGACCTGCATGGGCTTGCTGTACTTGCTGTCTCCTTTCCTTTGTAGGGTAGCCAACTTTACTCTCACCCATTCTCCTCTCACTAACCGAGTGTCCTTCACACTCCTCCTCTTATTGTAGTTGTTGGTGTAGATGGCTTGTGCCCTCTCCAGATTTGCTCTTACTACCGCCGGAGACCATTCACTGGTCACTACCTTCTCCTTCCAGATTCTGTTGTCGTGCGTGAAGGGTTCGCGTCCTCTCAATATCTGAAACGGGCTGTACCCCGTACTTGTGGGCGTTATTCTGTAGGCCCATACCATATTCTCCACCGCTTTCTTCCAGTCTTTGTTACAATTGATGGCCGCTTGTATGGCCCCCATCACCACCCTGTTAAATCGTTCCACAAGGCCGTTGCCTGCCGGATGGTATATGGCCGTGTGCTTTACCGAGATGCCATTCCTCCCCATGAACTGTTTCCATTTTTCTGATGTGAACTGGGGCCCATTGTCACTTAAGATGGACTTGGGAATTCCCTCTCGGGTGAATGTCTCCGATAGGAACTCCAGGATGTTCTCCGTGTCCATGGATTCGCTCACTTTTATCTCTGGCCATTTGGAATAACGGTCGATGAGGACACACACATATTTCTGTACGCTCTGGTCATCCAGCACCGGCCCTAAAATGTCTATCGACAACTCTTCCCATGGGTTTGAGGGAGTGTCGAATTTTCCCAGTGCCGGGCGTAATGGCCTCAGCGTTTTGTCGGCCCCTTGGCATTGGGGACACTCCCTGACGTGTCTCTCTGCTCTCATGTCCATGCCTGGCCACCAGTAGTTCTGTTTCGCTCTGGCTTTGAGTTTCCCGATGCCAAGGTGGCCTTCATGTAATAAGTCCAGCAATTTGTTGATGAGGTTCATGGGGGGAATTACTCTGTCTCCCCGGTAGATGAATATGCCCTCGTCTCCCACTGTCAGTTCTTCTCTCACTTCATACAACGGTTTGAGGCTGGGTTTCACCTTTTTCTTATCCGGCCATCCTTGGGTGATGTGCACTTTTGCTTCCATCAGATCAGCGTCTTCTTCATACGCTTCAGTCCACTCCTGTATGCCGATGATCTTCTCTTGGTCCTCCATGAGAGCCACCATCTCTCCTCTGTCCGCTGGGTCTTCTTCTCCCGGCTCCATGGCCGCCGCACGACTCAGGTAGTCCGCCACTCGGTTCTTGTTTCCAGGGATGTACTCCACGTCATATCTGAATTCCAACCATTTTAGGGACATCTTCGATATCCTGGGTGTGGCACTGGCGTGTCCGCACGATGTTAAAACCTTCACTAACGGCTTGTGGTCCGTTTTGAGCAGGAATCGGGTACCCCATAGGAACTGCCGGAACCTCGTCATGGCCCACACTACTGCCAACATCTCCTTCTCAATGACGCTGTACTTGCCTTCTGTCTCCGTCAGTGCTCTGGAGGCGAAGCTTATTGTCTCCATGTCCCCACGTCCTCGGTCTTGCATGAGTACAGCGCCTAACCCCTTGTCGCTGGCGTCCGTGATGAGTATGGTGGTGCCTTGTGGGTCGTACCCCTTGAGTGGTATAGCTTCTAGGATCCCCTTTTTGATGACTTCAAATTCTGCTTGGGCTTCCGGTGTCCATTGAAACATCGTGCTTTCTCTGGTCAGCCTCCTCAAGTTGTAGGTCTTGGATGCGAATTGTACCACGAACTTGCTGTAGTACTCCGCCATCCCCCAGGAATGATCTGACCTCCTCTTTGTTCTTGGGGGGCGGTGCTTCAACGATGGCTTTCACATTCTCCATCTTGGGTGTGATCCCCTGTTGCCCTATTTCGTGGCCTAAATAGGTCACCGACTGCAGTCCCAACCGGCATTTCGACCATTCCGCCGTGAGACCTTTGGCTTCCAGTGTCCGTAATACCTTTTCTAGTGTCCGGTCATGGTCCCTCTTATCTCTGCCCATCACTAGTATATCGTCCTGGAAGTACTGTACGTCCTTGCAGTCTCTGAACAGTTGGTGCATCATCTTCTGGAAGACGGCCGCCGCCGAGGCTAGCCCGAACGGCATGCGACAAAATCTATAGCACCCAAACGGGGTAATGAACGACGTGAGACTTTTGCTGTCCGGGTGTAGGGCTACCTGGTGGTAAGCCGATGTGAGGTCGATGGTGGAGTACCACTGGACTCCTCTGGTTCTCGCCAGCATCTCCTCTATCTTGGGAAGGGGAAATTTCTCCACCACTATGTTCTTATTGAGTTCTCTCAAGTCCACACAGAGCCTGACCTTCCCGTTAGGTTTCATCACGACCACCAAGGGCGCCAGCCATTCGGCACAGGTTATGGGTTCTATGATGCCCTTCTTCTCCAGATCTTGGAGTTCTGTCTGGACCGCTTCCCTTACTGCAATGGGCACATTCCTCACTTTATGTGCTACTGGAGTGGCTCCTTCCTTTAGTACTATTTTGTGCTGAAATTTCTCCATTTTTCCTACTGTGCCCCCAAACACCTTAGGGTAGTTCTTCTTCCATCTATCCATGTCCGGCCATTCCTCCTGGTCTGTGAGCAGGATCTGTTCTTTCCCCCCTGGGTCAAGCTTTATGCCCAGGTCGCCCTGGTCCAACCATCCCAGGACGGAGGGTCCTTTCTCGGCCACATACAGTTTGCACCACGCTGATCGGCCTCTGAACTCGAACAGTAGACGTCGGAAGCCTAACATGGGAATGCGATCACCATTATATGTTACCGGTCGTATGTCTAGTTTCTCCAGCCCCGGGCCCAACTTGGTTTGGAACTGTTCTACCCACACTGCTCTCTGTATGATGGTAAATGGGGATCCGGTGTCTGCCACGACTGAAATGGTTATGCCGCCCATGGACATCTCTAGGACCGGTTTGGTTGATCTCTTGGCATCCACGCTCAGTACCTGGTCGTATATACACAAAACAGTGACCACCTCTTCCTCCGTGGCCTCTTCCTGGTCTTCTGTGCTTTGGTCCATGTATTTCACCACTCCTTTCTGCTGTTTCTTCCGACACACCTTCTCGTAGTGACCCATGATACCGCAGTGCATGCATTTGGCTCTGAAGGCCGGGCAACGTCTGTCATGGGCTTCGTGGGACCAACTTCCACACCTGTAGCACGTTTTCTTATTCTCGCTGTCCGCTTGTTTCCCTTGCCATCTGCTGGTCCCTTTGGCTAGGGGTGGCTTAGTTTTCTGGTCCCTGCGGTGATCTACCTCCTGTACTCTGTTCACCATGGTTGGGGTGACCGTCTCTTTTCTGGTAGCATCGGCGCACCTCTTTGAGAGTTCTGCCCTCTTCACTATGACCATTACTTCTTTGAGTGTGGTGTCCCCGCTCGCCCACAGCTTGTCTTGCACGTTTGCACTGGTGGTGTGCATGATCACCTGGTCTTTTATAAATTCGTCTTCCCACAGTGCGTACCTGCACGGGGCTGCTAGCTTCCTCAGTGCTGCTACATACTCTTCGATGGATTCCCCCACCTTTTGTTTCCTTTGCTGGAAATTATATCTGTCTACCGAAACACAGACGGTGGGGCGGTATCGCTCATCTAGGTCCTCCACCGCGTGCGCATACACATCATCGTCCGTGTCTTCTCTCTTCGTGGGTACTAAACTCTTGTATATTCTCAGTCCTTCAGGCCCTAGATTCAGTAGCAGGATGCGTTTTTTCCTCTGAGGAGTGAATTTTTCTTCGTTCTCGTCCTCCAAGACCCCAATGAAATTGTCTATATATTCCTTCCAGTCCTCCCATTTCATCATTGGTTCACCGGGTTTCGTTAGGAATTGCACCGGTGCAATCGCATACCCTGCCGGGGTACTCATCTTTACTTCCTTGGTGCTTGTTCCGTCGGTGGCTTTGCTCGGAGGACTGCCTGGGGTGTTGTCGTTGTTTCTTGTGTGCTTGATCCTCTGGGGGCTCTTATCACTGGACCCCTCTTCCTCCTCTTTGGTAGCCAGTGCAGCGCTCTCTGTGCTTGCTTACGTGCGAAGGCGGCTCGTGTGCTTTTGGCGGTTGTGGGCGGCGTCGTCCCTGTGGCCTGTATGTGGTTCG
The DNA here is from genome assembly GCF_964204655.1 of Triturus cristatus. Classification (NCBI taxonomy): domain Eukaryota; kingdom Metazoa; phylum Chordata; class Amphibia; order Caudata; family Salamandridae; genus Triturus; species Triturus cristatus. Next base: position 508,130,246 of record NC_140587.1, read on the forward strand.
GGTACTGTACCGTGGCCCTGCCACGCTCCTCGGTTGCTCTGTGCCTTGGATCGACCAACTCTGTCGGCTGGGGCGTATCCCGTGACTCCCCCACTCCAGGCGGCCTGTGCGGTGTTCTGCTTGGGGCCTGGTGGCCTGGTGGCTTGTCTTCCTCTGACTCGTGGGGCCACGTGGAGAGTCCTTTTTTTTCTCTACTGTGCTTCCCGTAGGTCTGGTTCCTATCCCATCCTCGTCGCCACTGTAAAGTAGTCTGGATGAACACTCGAGACACACGTGATCTCTCTGCTATCTTTATTTACATCACAAGAGCAGTTACACCGAGGAGCGCCGGCCAACACTCCCTGCACTCGCTGCGGCGCGCTAACTCTCCTCTCGCTCCGCGCTCCGCCTGCGCGCGCATCCACGCGCCTACGTGCCTGCAGGCGTCACGTCAGTGTGACGCGATAACAACTAGACCGCTACACCCCAGATTCCACTGTCAGTCGTCCTGACCGCGGCGCCACCCCTCTTCCCTATGAGCCTCGTGTGGTTTATTACTAGGACTCACTTCCGGTCACATTACGTATCGCGATGGCAAGTCTCCTGACACGAACACACAGATCAGTGCAGCAGACACTCAATCCCCACTGCTCTCGAAATTGAACTGAAAAAGAAGTTTTCAGTAGATCTCAAGACCTTTTTATGCAACTTATAGCAACGCTCTTACTTGGATAACTTTCACTGACTCGGGTTTGTCACCCATTCTTTGCTATGGTTTATATGAATATTTGGCATGCATAAAAGAGCCCTCCATTTTAGAGCTGTAAAGTAAAAATAAAACCGTATTGGCAAAGTCAATGGATCGGCGCTCGCCTGTTAATTTAATTAGGTTGTTGCTAAATTAAAGTCATGTATAGTGGTTAGTTTTTAATAGAGCACCAGAATGACTATCTTCTTTATTATGTTTTAGCGTAAGCTTCTCGAAATTACCAGCAATTTACCCATGCCCTGGTGTAACTTTTCTCCGAGAATTGTTTGAGAGAGAAACTTTCATTCTTGTTAGCAACTGTAAGACCCATTTGCTTGTTTAGCATAACGTACAGAAAATATTTGGTGATTGACGCCAACAGCCTTCCTGTGAAAAGCCTGTATAAGCAGGTTGTTTTGTTTTGTGAATTTTAGACTGTGTTCGATACTCTTGAAACTTTCAGTAAACGCTCGGCTTCCCCTGATCTCTGAATGTGAACCGTAAAAGATGGCTTTGGGGGACGGTACCTGAGGTAGGTTTACTTTGCGTCTTTCAGAGTTGGCCTGCGGACACGCTGGGGCCAGCCTGCGGATGCCCCAAACACTGAGGGTACCTCTGTGCACCTATCCATCTTTTCATGGGCGGCCAGCAGAGCTTCAGACCGCTCCTGGTGCAGGCGGCCTCTTTTGACCTTGACCGATATTGCAGGCTGCTTGGTTCGGAACAGCCTCGAGCTGAGAAATTAGACATTAATTGGACTTCATGGAAGGGGACTAAGAATAATTTTAATTTCTCTTCTTTCTACCTGTGGGCGAGGAAGGTGACCCACATCATCTCCTCACGTGGCTTGGCTTGTCATGTCTGCCTTTAATTATTATGTCTGAGTGCTCGGATTACCTGGAGCACAGTGAAGTCATGGAGGTGGGGTTTTGGAGCGCTCGACTGGTGACAAAAAAGACAGAGGTTCCTGTGTTGTTCTTTCTTTTGGTTTGTATCATAATAGATCCATCATAATGCTTCGGAACGGAAGACATTGATTTGTGTCCCCATTTACAGAAGCTGGTGATGCATCAGAGCTGTTTGCATGGGTTTGATGGCACTCTAGAGAGTTGTTAGGCCTGTAGGCAAGTACATAGCTGGTGTTGGTAAGGGCATGCTGTTTCTGCTCTTTTGAAATTGTAATGGTTTGCTTGTCCAATGCCTGGCAATCTGTAATGTGAATTGTCTGCTATCTAGAGACACCCTTGAGTTTGATGGACTACAAAGTAGTTTGCTGTTGGAGAAGCGGAGGCTCCTTCTCGGTGTTTAGTGGGTGACTCTAGAACCCAGAAGGAAAGAATGTTTGCTGAGCACTTCCTTGTGAACCAAACCGAGAGCCCAGTATTTACTGCAATCATGTACAGGCAGTGAATACGGGGAGAACAAGGCTGGTGTTAGTGTCAAAGTTTTGGTAAGATATAGGTTGCCATATTTTGCAGCAATTGCAGCCTGCCTAGATATATTGAGTTACAGCTATCGCGGTACAAAAAACCCAGTGTTGGAACACTAAATCACTTTAGTAAAGGTAGTTGTAAAAACAGAAGCTGATCGGAGCCTTCTTGATCTGCTGGATTGTGGGTACATCTCAATCAATCTGTACCTCAGCAATATTTAAAAAAGGGATTGTAATGTGATTGTTCTTCAGAGGGCGTGTGCCAAGACTGTACACCATAGCAGGTCACCTGAAATGGAACCAGGATTTCCATCTTGCGCCATTCATTTTCAGATGGTTAGCAAAGCCAATCATCTGCAGAACTCAAGCTGCCTTTAAACATGTCAGCGGTGCACCACCTCTGATATCTTTAAGGGCAGCTAGAGTTCATGGGCACCCCTCGTCTCCCAAATAGCTTATGGAGGACCAAAGTGTTAAGTTATGTGCAAAATGAAAAAGTGAAAAAATTAATCAAGAATGCTAGAGAAGAAACATATATATTGTAAAAGAACAAAGATGGCCAAACTGCTGGGAACTCCCTAAGTCAAGGCTCAAGCGGAACAGTGATAAGGCAGACTAGCCACTTGTTGATCTTTCAGTGGTCTGATCCAGGCCAGGGGGATGTGTGTCCCTGACGCTCTTTGAGTATTGCCAAGATATAAGAAGCTGTTGGTCATCTGTGTTGAAAACTGACAATAGATAAAATTAGACCATCTCTGCAGCATTGCGGCCTTTTCCATGGACCCCAGGTCGTACACTGCAGGTAGTACCACTGATTCAGTCTCCTGGCATGTGTGAAGTCAGTCACTGTATAAAACAAAAACGAAACTTGATTTTTGCATTCGACTGCTTACTCCAGTAATTTAGTAGAGTAATGCAATTCTGAGGCAGGTTGACAATTACCTGCAAAGGCTGTGTTCAGGGTTAGCTTTTCTTAATAGTGGAATCTACCCCTGAGAAAAAAGTGAGGTGAAAAGAAAGATTAGTTCCTTTCCAAATAAAAGTAATGAATATCTTACTAGCTTGATGACTTTTACTGGCTAGTTCTATTAGCACTTGGAAACCTGAGGCCATATTACAGATAGGACACACTGTCCCACTCTGAGCTACAGTACACCTTTAACTGGGTATGCCAGCAACAGACTGGGACATGCACTCTATTATAGTCAATACCTTGTTGAGAGCGCAGGCACAAACCCGTGCTTGCACTGCGAACAGCACACAAATCAAAGCCTTCATGTCTTATGCTATCAACACGCTACTCCATTAGAAAAACCCATTGGACCGAGACATTCATCAGTAAATGAAGATCAAGGCTACACGAGTCTTGTATAACAATATTTAGGAGCATGTCAACACAATATTACAAAAAAATGTGTTTCTTGTCCCCTTTGTTGTAGATTGGGTGGTCTCTCATACTTCAGTAGTTTTGTATTTGGCCTTGTGCTGAATTGTTAGGGATCCCTGGGTCATAGCTTGGTTTCTGATTCTGTGATCTTCTGTCATATTGATATTCCTTGCCTATTGATTTACTATGCAATAGCCACCTTGCTCACTATTGAGCAAGGAGAAGTCCATTTTCCAGACAGGAGCAAACTCAATGATGATGCAGGCCACATGAGGAGGGTGGGAGCTTGACATGCACTGCCCTACCATTAGCCACTTTCCATGACCACATTCCTTTTCAGTGGCAACATTGATAGTGTCACTGATGATATCTGAAATGTCAGAATTTGACAACACTGTAAATGGCAGGGAGCGAGTTATAGTTACTTGAGCATGCAAATTAGTTTCTTCTACTAAAGGTAACTTGTGGATTTCAGTGTTTTTTGTATTTTAGCTTTAATTGTTATGTTGTAACTGACATTGTCACATAACTATAGCATCACTTTCACCTATGTATATGCTTTGGGTTACCTCTTCGTCCATTGGTTTATCCAGCTGTTGGTCACATTTTACCTCTGCCCATTACAGCATGTAGAAATGCTCGCCTTTGGCCCCATTCGGATTGCTACATTTTGCCTGATCACGTGGACATCAACCTAAAAAGAGGTGCACTTCATTGCCAGGGCTGGTGCTAATGCTGTACTTTGCTAATACCTTTTCCATTCGTTTTTAAAAATAATTTTTTGTTTTATGATTACTGTGACGGGTTATCAAGGAGGTACACTACACGAGGTCTGGGTAGCTTGGGTTTTATTGATACAAGTTTGCGTTTTGTCCGGCTTGTTATTCTCTCCCTTGCAAAGCGGGCGGGATCCGTGGTGTTCCGAGCTCCGGGGGCCTCTTGGCTCGTCGGGTTCTCTGGGTCGGCCTCCTCTCTCGTCTCTGGGTCGTCTCCCGGTATTCCCCAGAAGAAAAGAATAAGGGACGGTATTAGGTTTGCTATAGAGGCGAGCTGCGCCTACCACCAGGACCAGGGAGTGAGGAATCACCTTTAGTGTAACATAAAGACGTCTACTCGAGTGTCTCAAAAAAGGTGAGGGTTTTAACTAAGGAAAAACGGAAAGGGGATGTACAAAAGAAGCGGTCGGTTTAGCGCGGCCACTCCCTCCTCCCTATCCAACCCGCTACCCGGTCCCGTACCTGTCCAAGCCACGCTCCTCCCCTGGGAACGTGGCTGGCCGCTTCGCCGTATCCGTAGCCGATGGTCCGAATCTTCGTCTCTCTCCTCACTCTGCTCGTCTCCGTTTCTCCTCCTGGAATCGCCGTCATTCAAATTCCTGGTTCCTCCCCTTTTTGGTGACCCGTGCTCTGTGACGTCATCTAAGGGCGGTCCTTGTGGTTGCGGAGCTTCCCAGTTAAAGGGCACCGCCGGGGCTAATAGGAGGTGATCTTCGGTATCCGATGCCCACTCGTCCTGTTGAGAGGGGAAAAGGTTAGAAGCCCGTGACACGGGAGTCCACCAGTCAGTGCTTTCCGGTGCCCCCTGAGCCGCCCTTAGTGTCCCGTCACAATTACCTTCTACATTTAAACCGTAATTCCACATTCCACTATTTCAAATCCCATAGCACCTTCTCTTTGCACCAATTATATTGTCCTGTGATGTGCAATATTGCTACGAGGGATTACTTTACATGTCCAAGTGTCGGCTAAGAAGCACTAGCACTGTCATTTTTCTTTTAAAAAGTGTTTTTTTATGTAAAATTAGTTTTGCAAGCATAGGGCTGTCACTTTAGGTGTCAGCATATTTTCTTTCTTCTTTTCTTAGTGGCACAATTGTACATTAAAAAATAACCTTCATGCCAGCTTGCTTAGCCAGATGAACTGGCTTTGCCAATCATTTTCTTTTGGTGGTAGTACGATAATTCAGGTGAAGGGAACAGGCCAAAATTAGGCGTATACGTAGAGTTACCAAACCACTCTCAACTGCAGTTGATCATTTGTCTGGTGTCGTAAAACGTTAGTGGTAATCTAATCAATGTGTGCCAATGCTAGACAGGTGCTCAGAAGCCAAAAACAAATTATCGTACCACATTAAGAAGGCTCCAAATCCATCTCTTTTAATGTGTGGTGGTCCCTTGTGTATCGCTCACCATACCTATGTGTGTATTCAGGCGGAGAAACCCAGTTTTCCCTCAAGGAATTGGTTAATGAAATCTACAAACAAAATATGTTCCTGGAGGAATTGTTTGTAACTTAATCCTATGCTGGTCATAAGCATGGTCCAATGATATCAACAAATCACTCGTACAATACCAATGACGTATTGTTATAAACATGAATATACTTATAAGGATTGGATCCTCACAACACCCCATCCATTGCACATAAATACAGTACAAATATTTTTTTTATATACACCTGTACATCAACAAAACAACACTGATTCCACCTTATAATCTCTGTATAAACATTCATTAGTTTTAGGGATCCAAGGAAGCGCACAGACCCTCCCAACCATATAGGTACAAGACACCACAGTCCATGAGATACAAATCCTTACATTTCAACTTTAAATGAAGGACTGAAAGCACCATGCAGTGTCACTAATGCTGTTAGAGAGGACAGACTGTCGATGTTTCAATCTGAAATGGCACACCAGGTCCGCAAGACCATCCTCAGTAGTCAGTGTTGAGAGGGAGTTAAGCCTGTAAGTACTTGCCAACAATTCAAATATACTTCTGCACAAAGGGCTCAGCAGATGCCCTATGCATCAAGTAATTTGAACTACGTGCAATTCTATTCACTCAGGAGATATGATTGTGGTCACCGATGCGTCCATGGTGGGATCAGTTTGGTTGGCCTGTTGATTGGTGATCAGAATCGTATTTCCCAAGTGACGTGTTATCAAGTACTTAGAGCCTTTACTCCTTCTCCACACTTAATCCTGAGGATGGTCTCGCGGACCTGGTGTGCCATTTGAGACCGAAACGTCAACAGAGCTGTCACACAGGCCCTCATCACCAGCCGACTGGACTACGGCAACCACCACCGAACTCATGAGAAGATTCCAGATGATCCAGAACACAGCAGCCAGGCTGATGCTCAACTTGCCCATGAGAACCTACATCATCCAGCACCTGAAAGCCCTCCACTGGCTCCCCATTCAGAAGAGATGCTAATTCAAGCTCCTGACCAAGGCCTCCAAAGCCCTCCATGATCAAGGACCCACCTACATGAACCACTGCCTGAATTTCCACCCACCTCCCAGGAACCTGTCTCTTTGACTGATACATGCAGCACTGCACCTGGATACCCTCCCGTGTGAAAAGCCACGCTAGATATGTACCGCCTGATTGATTGATCGAGTATGCTCTGGATCATCATTGAAAGATAATCACACACGAGCACCATTTGACAGGGGTTGCTGGGAACAATCGGCCTTTCATTATGAGTCACTCAGAATTTTTAACTCCCAGAGGAAGTACCTGGTTCCCCTCCACCTGGGATAACTGGGTGCAATGCAGAACCAGCCATCCTGGATTCACTCTGTGCAGGGACATCGAGATCCAGGCCAGTCCCTGCCCAGATCCCACCCAACGCTCTCCCGTTGCACTGGGGGAGCACTCCTGCCACTGTCCCTGCGCGTGACCTGGAGTAACCTCCATTCTCAGATTAATACCAAGTACGAGCAGGTAGCAAACCCTGAACTGTAAAGTCCCCGTAATCGAGCACGATTTGCCGAATGGCAGGGTTTGCGACTAGAACGTGCATTTATACATCTGGAGCTAAACTCCTGTCTCTCGAGCAGAAAATTGTTCAATTCCCAAAGGTTTTCAGTAGCAATGCATGCTGTGAATTCTTAGTGCTTTTGCACGTTTTACCAGGCTTGGTATAGACCAAAATGTTGATGTATTTGTTTAATTAAGAATGTACATTGACACCTGCTCCATCCGCTGCTGGTATCTATGCTGCTAGAATTTAAACAGCAGTTAACTGTCCAATCACAAATGACCTCAAGTGTTAATAAGTATGAGAAAGAAGCGATCGAAGCGCAGTGGCTGATAAGAGTATCGACGTTGCTTCTGAAAATGATGGAAACAGAGCTATTGATCTTTGGGTGGCTGAACTGAAACCCTCCCTGATGATGGAGCTCTTTAACCTTTCTGTCTTATGTCTCCATAGGGATTCCCTGTCTGAGGCCGCCGTACGTCATCCCTGGCATCGAATACTAAACCGGATTAAGGTTGTCAAAGGAGCGGATTTGAGGATACCTGGTATGTGCTGAAACCTTCCAACTTTGCATATAAATACAGAACAATCGATAACGACTGCCTCTGTAGCTGTGAGAGCGTTCTGTTAGAAGCTGACATGTTTATGGGCCTGAATCGCCTTCTGAAAGGGATGTACCTGTAGGGATCCATTTTACCTAAAGGATCGAAGTTTTGCATAATTGCATCAGCACAGGAAACTCAGTCTGGAAATGAAGCAGTTGTGAATTATTGTGCCAATGTATGAGAGTGAATGAGTATGTTTCGGTGCGATAAAAACAAGCATTGGCAAAACCGATAGTACTCGTCTTTAGGACTTATTGGCTTTGTCAAGGTTTTTTAGCGATGCTGAGCAGGATAGTAAGAGGAATAAGAAAAAACCCATGCCTCTGCGAGCTGCTTCCTTTTGTAGACATGCACATCATGCATGCATGCACCTACAAAATGACGTGGTCACATTTTTTTTATTCACTAGTCTTGATTGGATCTTTCAATAGAAAGTAAATGTGCAAATGTGTTTTTTTTTTTAAACAGGTGGGGGAGAAGCGACATGCGGGTGTAAGCAAAACGGGGCGGAGAAGGGAGGAAGAAACACAGGGCATGTGTTGGGGTAGTAAAATGGAGGGCATTGGTGGGGGGAAGCAAACAACACAGAACAACCTGGAGAGCAGGAGGGAATGCAAATGAGCTAGAAAGACAGTAACATAAGAAGAGGGGGAGAGAAGCATAAAGGTGAGAAAGCAACGCAGAAGAGAAGCTCACATGGGTGAGCGCATCATGGAGGGGGCACAGAGGAAGCACATGGCCAAGAGCAAGACCAACACGGAGCATAGTATAGTGGGGAAGAGAAGTATATGAAAGAGACAGCTGGAAAACACATACAATCTTGTGGAGTGCTTTACCATAAAGAAAAAAAGTGCCTGAAAAGTAGGCAGTGGATGGACACAAGTAATGTGCCCCTGCTCCAGGGAAGAGACAATCACAAGAAGAGGAAGTAAAGCGCACACAAACTAATGAATAAGAAGCAAGGAAATGACTGACAACCAAGGGTAAGCAATGGGTGGGATCTAAGCCCACTGTAAGCTGACAATATGTCTTTTTGCAAACTAGACAGTTTGTACTCTCTGGGATGCCAGACCTAATGAGTCTACAGTTACAATATAGCATGCAGAAACCTAACACAGGAAGGGAGGGTGTCATAAAAAAGAAGGCAAATGACAACATTAATTCTTCTAAGGAGACAATTGCAAAAACGTTACATCAGCGAATGACAGAATGAATGATTACAGAGCATAGAGAGAGATGGCGCTCCAGCAAGCTGAAAGGAAGAGAGGAGGGGTGAGACGTGAGAGGAAATAGAGCTCCATGGAGCAGGTTCATAGGTACACTTTATTTTCTTAAGGGTTGGAATTCGTGCCCAGTACATGCAAACAATAGTGTGGCACTTCCGCGTGTACACCCTTTGTTAAAGCGAAACAGGCTTGTATTTTGTGTGTATGTGTGTTTTTGGGAGGGCCGGATTATGCATGGTTATGATTGTGCATGTCTGTATATGTTTTTACATGCCGCTACATGCCTCTGGTGCATGTTGGTCTGTGCATAGCACGGTGTGTCTAGCTAGTGCATTTGTATAGACGTATGGGAGAGTATTTTTTGTGTGTGTTTGAGTGTGCCTGACTTTATGGGGCTATTATTGTGCATTTGTGTGACTGTAAACGTGTTTAAATGTTGCTGTATGTCATGCAACCATGTTTGTGTATGGATTTCTGTACCTTATGCATGTTTGTGTGTATGTGTGCCGATTTGTGAGAATAGCACTATGTGTATTTCTAGTTTATTTGTGATGCCATGTGTCAGTGTATGTCTTCATGTGTTAGTGTTTGTTTGAGTGCCTTTGAGTCTGTGTGTCTTCCCCAGGTGCTTGTTAGTCTTTGTAACCATGTGTTTTTGTGCACATAACACTGTGTCTTGTTAGGGTGTTTTTCACTGTGTGTGTCTGGGTCTGTGTAGCACTGTATATTTCTGGGAGTTAGGGGTGAGTCGGTGTGTAGCTGTGTGTATTTTTCTCTGTGTCTTTTCCAGTGTTTATATCAGTGCGTCACCAACTTCCAATTGGAGGCAAAAGTTGGAAATGTTACTTCAAGTAGTCTCAAACACGTTTGCCGAATGTATTCATTTTTTGCGCACTAGAGTATTGGTACATAAAAATATCCTTTGTCACAAGAAACAGGATCTCCTGACTCGGAATATGTGACTAAGTTGTCACCAGGACCTCATGTACCTTTCCATCACCTATTAGTGGATGGCAATGTTCATCACCACCTGATGTGGTGATGTCACTACCTCTTCGCGTTTCTTATTTTTCAATGCGAAAGATGTTCACAAATCAGTTTTTGAAACACGCACTGGCTGAGATTTCATATCATATATATTTACAAAAACAACACCATGAGAAGAAACAAAGAAATTGAATGTACACCAGTGATTTAAAGATCAATAATCAAGTGCGTCCCTCTTGTTGGATGTTGGTGAAGAATTAGTTGTTCTGATTTTAGGTGGATTAGTAAGAGGGTGGAGCGCCAAAACCCAGTTCCAGGTGCACTTATCCCTGAATTAACCTCCATCTTTCTGTGATGTCTGAAAGTGTGTGCGTGCCCATGTGAGCCGCTCAAGTTGAAAGCATAAACCCTGCACATTAATATTGTACTTTATACCTGTGTGCAGGTTGCGTGACCTGTGTGTGCCAAGCAAGCCACTACTCCTGTCAACTCCGTCAAGAGTATGTTGACACTTTTCCTATTTTGTTTTGAGTGCACCATCCCCCTTTGAGGCCCCCCCATCGGTCAGGGGCGGCTCCTCTGCTATGGCGGTGGAGTGTCGCCCCACTGCTTTCTCACAGTGGGAGAAGCAGAAACATAAAATGGTAATAACTTTTAATTATTACCATTTTATGTTTGTGTTAAGGGCAGGCAGGTGGGCAGGGCTGCTCTGCTCTTTGAGCAGGGGAGGAGTGGTGTGCCCACTCCTGAGTGTACAATGACTGTTTGGACAGGCCCTCTTTGGCAGCCCAAACCAGTCATGCGCAGTCTGCCCTTCTCCATGTAGACTGCAATGCAGCCTGCATGGAGAACATGCCCATCCCATAAGCCTCTAGCTGGTCGCCGTCCCGACCAATCACAACACTGTGATTGGCTTAGGGGAAGGAGCCTGGCTTCCTGCTTCCTGTTCCTGTCAGGGCCAGGAGAGCAGGAGCCAAGAAGATGCGGAACCCGGCCTCAAGGTAAGTTTTAAGTAGTATTTTCTTTTTAATAAACCCCCCTCCCCTGCCCAACCTCCCCCCTCACGAACTCCCCCTCCTGACCTTCCCCGCACCCCCCTGTCCCGCCTCCTCCCTGCACCTCCCCTCCCTGCACCCCCTCCCTGTGCCCCTCCCTGCGCCTTCCTCCCTACACCCCCCTCCCTGCACCCCCCTCCCGGCACCCCCTCTCCCCACGCCCCCCTCTGCCCATGCCCACCCTGCATCTGCCCCTACCCACCCACCCGCGAGCCATGCTGGCCATGACTGCCATCGGCTGCTCAGTATTATGGGCCGATGTCTGGAATTTACATCTGGCTGTGCATAATGGAGTGTGGGTGGGGGCAAGCAACAACAGGATGGCCGGCAACAGCATGGAACAAAGCAAAGAAAGGGAGAGTGTGGTGGCAAACAAAAAAGCATGGAGCACAATGAGAGAGTGGATGAATGGGGCAAGCAATAGCATGAAGCACAATGGGAGGATTAGTGGGGACAAGCAACAAAATGGAGCACAATAGGAGGGCAAGTAACAACACAGAGCACAAGGGAGGGAGATTGGGAGCAAGCAACAACCCGGAGTAACATAGGCATGTAGCAGACAGATGGAGCAGCAATGGAAGTAAAAAGCATGCAGGCAGAGAGAGGAACAATAGAATTTGTGGAGAAAGAGCAAATGGGTGAGAAAGTAGGATGGGGGCACATGGAATCCACAGCTCACGAACACATTCACTTGCAGGGGAGTGCTTCAAGAAAAAAAGAAGTAGCTTCTACAGTGCAAGCAGTGGAAGGACACAAGCACTTTAGCCATACTCCAGGGCAATGGTCAAACAAATGAAGATGTTAAGCCCACAGGTATTACCAAATCAAAAGCAAGCATATAAGATACAATTAAGCCAACCAATGGTAAGCAGTGGGCTGGCTCTAAGCCATAAGCTTAAAGCTAACAAAATGTCTTGCAAGCAACAGCACATGCCCTGACTCAGACGAGACCTAAAATGTGAAAGATGTGAGCTCATGAAATTAAAATATATGGTAAAAGGAACAACAACCTCCTGGGAGAGTCAGTCAGCTTATATTCATTTGTTAGATGGACATTTTCCGAGAGCAGTGGCTCTGAGCATTGAGCTCAGGGAGCTCAAATACAATCTCTCCATTGTGTCAATACAATACAATCCCTCCATTGTGTCTTTTTGAAAACCTTTTTGTCTAGTAGAGCACCACAACAGCTACCTCAAACCATACCTTGGATTAATGATGAGGGCCAAATTTAGAGTTGGATAGTAAACGAAAATACTCTGAATTCTTGAAGTGGAGAATCCCGTGGGTGGATCTTTTCCACAGTGTGGATTATTTAAGTGGAATAAATGCCTCTGCTCAATTCTCTTCCAATGTTAGTGTCTCCTCCGAAATTTAAAGAACTGTGGTCTACAGAGGTAGTCTGTTTCAACACCTGATCAAATGTCTTCTTCAGGCCAATGTATAAAGAAGTTGAGGATGCACACCTTCTCTTATTCCGATTTAGTATTCTTACTTTTATGATCCGATGGTGCGTGCGAACAGAATTGTGGTCTGTCCCAGTCCACATTACATACTGACAAGTGATGATTTCGAGCACTCCTCCCGCGCTCTTCTGTCGCACTGCGAAATAGGGAACTTTGCCCTCATTTATCCATAAATTCATTGTTATCCAATTTCATCAGTAGCAACCTGCATTTGTCGTCATTTATTTATGGGTTTAGAAAATCACTGCAGAGACAGCGCCTTGCCACTCTTATGAATTTTATTTCCAAAACTCCAAATGTATGCTGTGTGCCCATCCAGGCTTTGCGCAGCTACACGTAATTCAAACAGTGGGAATGTCTGTACAATATTACAAAGAATAGCGATTGACTCACCAATGGACATATTGTTGTTTTTTATTTTATGTTAATGCTTTGAAATTCTGTTTTTTACTTAAAAACTGTTGTTTATTTTGAAACACTGGGGTCGCACAATTGGGGTTATCTCAAACTCAAGGATAAAGCAGCCCGTTTGAACGCTTTTATTGACAGTGAATAAATAAATGACGACAAATGCAGGTTGCTACTGATGAAATTGGATAACAATGAATTTATGGATAAATGAGGGCAAAGTTCCCTATTTCGCAGTGCGATAGAAGAGCGCGGGAGGAGTGCTCGAAATCATGACTTGTCATTCTTCAGGCCAATAACATTTGTTTACTTTCAAACCAATGTTATAAAGTATTTATGTCTCCCAACATTTTCATGCTCAAAGCATTTGTTGAAACTGGAGATTTTATTTTGCATTGACGATATTTTCTAACTAATGTCCTACAAAGACCTCAGTTAGTATTGCTGCCTTCATACGAAGAATGGGAGTGGCCTTTGTGTGTGTCTGTCACCATGATCCTATTGTACACACTTTCAAGAAGTGATTTAAGCAGAACGGAATCATGGCTGCAATAAACGTCAAAGTCAGACTTTGGTGGGAAACCAAGGACCCTGCAAGACATGGCTGTCAGATTTGATTCCTATTCAAGATGCTCACATTGCAAATTAAAATGACTGTTGGTTTCAGTTATTAACATGACTACTGTAGTTATTCAAAGGAATGAGGCTGAGTTTTCATTGTTTCTACGCTTGGCCTGCAGCAAAACCCTCCATCCCTGCCTGTTTCTGTGGTTGTGGCAGCCAGACACGCACATCATCTGCGAGTCTGGAAAGCGGTATCTGCGGAACAGCCTGTTTGTAGCCAAGAGCCAGCGATCGCTCTCAAAATGGCCTCAGTGGCTCCCCAGCAGCTTCTCCCAGCATCTTTAGTTCTGCACACATGCTTAGAGACAAGCATTTACAATGCAACGGTCTCGGCATTGTTAAAGTTAGAGCTATTGGCATTGCTCATGACAATGCCGTTTCTTTAAATGTTTTAAAAACAAAAACATAAACAAAAATAATGTCATGAGCAATGCCAATAGCTCTAATTTTACCAATGCCGAGACCATTGCATTGTAAATGCTTGTTATATAGCGCGATATTGACCCGAATCCAATCAGGTATTGGAGCGCTTTACACAAGCACCCGTTGCGTTACATGAGGACAAACATTCATTGTTTTGTTAGGCACGGGGAGATTAAGTGATTTGCCCGGAATCACAGGAGGTTCAGCGTCATTGCCGAGACTCGAACCCAGTTCCCCGGCCTAGCGCCCTAGCCGTTAGGCGAACTCCTGGTTACCTGCGTACTCGAAACAAGTTTGTGTTGAAATCTTAATTATGCAGCTGATTGTGGGTTATGTGACCAGTCACCAGTTCGGCAAATGTACATGTATGTGGTTTAGCACCAAGAAACCGTCTGCGTGCGCTTTATGGAGCATCGTAAACATAACATAACGTGGACAAAGCTGCGGCTGCAGAACTCCAGTGCCCTGGGTGAGTGCAGCTCACTGAAGCCTCCACTCCCACTGCTAACCCAGTGACGTCACTCGCGGCCCTGCTCCTACAGCCCCTACTACCCCGTATCAGCCTCTGCCACCCCCGGCCCCAGCCACACTCACCCCTTGTCTCCCCGAGGTGCGCATTGGACTATAAACGGGCTCAGCCTCAGAGGTTCCCCTCTCCGGTTCTATGATGACATTTTAATGTAAATATTCAGTAATATACGCACACCGATCTCTGTAAAGCGCTATAAAACCATGCTTTCCAGGCTCCTGTAAATACAAGCTTTGTAAGCACACCGATCTCCACAAAGCGCTATGAAACCATGCTTCCCAGCCTCCTGTAAATACAAGCATTGGACTGATACACGGGCTCAGGAGTCCAACACTCCGGTTCTGAAATGAATTTATATTTTTAATATTTAGTAATAAAAGCACACCGATCTCCGTAAAGCACTATAAAGCCACGTTTTCTGGGCTCTTGTAAACACATGCATCGGACGGATACACGGGCTCAGGAGTTCAACACTCCGGTTCTGAAATGAAAATATATTTTAAATATTCAGTAATATACGAACACCGATCTCCGCAAAACGCTATAAAACCAGTTTCCAGGCTCCTGTAAATACAAGCATCGGTATACTTCTGAGATGAAATTCTAATGTATTATGTAAATATCCAAAATAAATCAAAATTGCATTCTAGAACCAAAGCTCTGGACCCATCAACCCGTGTCTGTTTCCGAGGCGTGTGTTAGAAGAGCCGATTTTTTTTTATAGCGCCTTGCGGAGGTTGGCGCGCTTCTTTTTATGGAGTATTTCAATAATAGTTCAACCCCAGCCCCCAAGCGCTGGCCCCGTCGCCCGTGTGTATCCGAGCCTTGTGTTACTTTGGAAGTTGCTGTGCTTATATTATGGACTGTTTAAATTCTAGCTGGCCCCAGAAACGGAGCCTCGGACTCCCGGCTCTTATGTACACAAGAGCCGCAAAAACAGGACTCTTTTCAGCGCGGTTTTTGGTGTTCTGATGTTAATCAATTTATAAAATATAATTTCATATCATAACTGCAGCTTTTGACCTCTGCCCCGTATGTTTGTCAATGTCAAAGGCTTGTTTCTAAAGGAAACAAACAACATGGCTTTTAATAGCGCCTAGCGGAGGGCGGTGAACTTATAATGTTGAATATGTCTCATTTAACTAAATCCCCGATCCGCAGCTTCAGACCTCAGCTCCTCTGTAAGTGTCCGATGCTTGTGTATACAGAAACATACTTTTAAAGCGCTGCAGGGGGCTTGTAGGGGTGGGGGCGTTACACGTACAGTCAGCGTCTCTGAACCGTCGGAGTGAGGGGCACAGGGCGAGAGATTCGGGGACACAAAGAGCTGGAAGAAATGTCATATTTATAGCACGGGGACTCGGGGACTTGTTAAGAAATGTTCAGCCACGGAAGGGAATTGAGAGCAAGGCAGCATAGTTAAAACAAACAAGGGGCCCCACCTACCAGCACTAACGGACCCTGCGCCGGCTTTATCGAAGAAATTAAAGGATCAGCCGATAAAGAGAGCGGAATGGGTAACGGAGGCGCCAGAAAAATGAAAGGCCAACCTGGAGAGGAGAAGAGGTGATATCAGCGAGGGGGGAGAGAGAACAAGATATGTGCCGAACACGGGAGCCAAGAGCAGGGGGAGAGGACGCCATTAAAACCACTGCCTTTCTCCGAGGCGCAGTAGAAATGCCTTTGAGAAACGCAACGTCCTTTTCGGATTCGGGGGCGTGTTTAGAGAATGAGACTTCTTGCAAAAAACACGCCCCCCGATCCGAAAAGGACGGGGCCTGATCGGAGTGACGGGACCTCTTCTCCAGTGGCTGGCCAGCATTTAAGAGGCCAGCCAATGGAGAACAGGATAGAAGAGGGGCGGGTGCAAGCCCCTCTTCTCAATAACATTAAATCTCCGGACTTCCGGTCTGCCGACCGGATGGTCCCGAGACCTAATAAAGGACTTCAAGAGTCTGCCTGCCACCAAGAGGATAACAAGACATGGCCATGTTCTGTAGAGCCCTGGTAAAGGCCATGTCCAGTAATGAGGTTCCAAAGAAGCCATGAGGTTAAAATGAAATTAGAACAGAGAGAACACCATCGCAGGAGTCCATAACAATCTACGCAGGCTGCTTTGTGTGTAGACAGCCATTTTCTCGTAAAGTTTTAGTATTCTGTTTTAACCACTTCATTTCTATTAACATTTCCCTCACTCCCCGGGAGTCATGGTCGTAAATGTAATGAGGCTCGGGGAGAGTTGTCAGAGGCCTTCTACGGCTCCCTCAGGGACTCCGAATGGACGAGAGACTCTAATGGATGCCAGGTCAGAGCGGACATGTTGGCATTAATGCCTCAACGACCGTCGGTGATGACGACAGTTGAGATTTGTATGCTTCATTCCTTTTCGGGACCGTGTACCCTGACGACAATAAAGGCCCCGACAAAGCGTGCCTCGCCATATGCGCTTAACTGTGGAGCAACAGTGTTTCTTTTGCTAGTGCACAGCATGTTAGGTTGTAGTTACAGGCAATCAGCATTCTAAAAATCTCTGGGGTCTGGAAATTTGCCCTAGAAACTTCAACTGTACAGGAACAATTCCATAATCCTTGAAAGATCCCACACACGGAGCGAGAAGAATGGGACTAGACAGTGAATGAGACCTTGGCCACATAAAACCCAATTATACACTGAGCTCAGCCTTCCTTGGAGACATGCTGCATGAAGAGACTCTTAGTATGGCCCCCCAGGGGCAACATTCATACAAAGCAGGTTTCCACTGGTGCTTTGGCTTTGTGAGGTGAGGAGGCAGGAGGTTTACTGCAGCAATATACTTTTTGAGGTGTGGCTATAACCAAGATATTTTGATTTTACTAAAATGGTAAATATAATATGGCTATTTATACGCGCGTTCAGGCTGCCCTCTTCACCCATGGGTCTTTTTTGTGTCATTCACGTTTTGCTTTTGCCCACCACAGCATACAATATGGGGCAATGGGTCAGCCCATTGGAGGCATGGGCTCACTTCACTGTGAGTGACAGCATTGTGCTTGTGCACAAAGTGTATTGCTACCAAAAAGTAATATCATTAAATATTGTTTTATTCTGCAAAGCCAAACAGCTCTTTAGACGCCGCTGCTGCACAATTATTGCCGCTTGCAGTGCAGCGCTTCTCGTGCTCAAACTTTGAGCATTGTACATTTTTTGATGACTTTTTTTTCTCCTTTAAGTTTAATTAAACACGTTTTAATCCCATTCATAGACGGCTTCCGTTGCGTTTGCACGTACAGGTAGCGCCTTTAAATGTTGCTGCAAAACTTTATTACAAAAACATTATAAGATGGCCGGCTGTGTGTGTGTGCATTCGTGTTCAAGCATTGCGTGCCTTCTTTGTTTGTAATTAAGAATTTCAAAAACAAAAAAAAGCATTGGCAAAAGATCTATTCTCTTTGCCAATGCCGGTTTCAAGATGAGTAGTGAATTTGTGAGTTCTCTCTCTGTACCACGCTATACACTGAACACTCCACGTTAAGTGAAAGATGCTGTCTCTCCACATTTGTAGGCGACACCACAACCCAGACTGAGCAGGTGTGTTCATCTCTTTCATAAAAGCAGAGATGGGTATCCAGGAACCCTCCTCCTCTCTGATACTCCCCCTGTTTTCGTTTGGTACAGGTGTTGAAGGATTCTCTGCTACCGAGTATCCCCTGTGGTAGTCTGAGCTGAATAATTCACCTTTGCTGCAGCACTTTTCCTCCTTTTAGGTCGAAACCTACCAAACGCCGCAGCTGTCTGGTTTGCTAAAACATCTTGGGGACATTTAGAAAGCTGACCTAGAACTGCATGCATTCTGCCCACTGCTTACCAAAGGCTTTGTGATTTATAACTCACATTTGCCTGCTTTGTTTGCTGGCTTTATATTTTTTAGGCTGTCCATGTGTTTGTTCTTTCTGTGGTCTATAGCGTGTTTACCATTGCTCCTTGTATTCTTCCACGAGTGCAAGTTTTCTGTAAACAGGCCTTTAAATTGTGTTCTGGTCACATTTGCTGTGCACTCGAAGGCAGAGGTCAAATGTCAGGCTCTGTCTTTTGAGGGAACTTGGTGTGTACTTTTCTTTCACTGACATCAATATGAGAGGCTTTATCTGACACTCCGGGAGTTTGATTCTGTGTAGGGTTCTCTCGTCTTTTTCATTCGGTCTCCCTGCCGCTGTCGCAGATTCTGGGTGTTGCTAACGCCATGACACCTTTGGGGTACTGTGTACACTATAAATTTATTTTACTTACTCACTAAAGGCTTTTTTCTAGCACAAAACAACATTTAAACGCCTGTAAATGAACTGTGAAAATATTTCAGAATGTGACAGAATTCGGACAGCACATATGGAGCACTGTGCCACTCCACTCCACTCTATTCCACTATGTCCCACGCTCTTCCTATCTGTGCCACTCCACTCCACTCCACTCTATTCCACTCTGTCCCACTCCATTCTGTCCCACTCCACTCTGTTCCACTCCACTCTATTCCACCCTGTGCCACTCCACTCCGCACTGTGCCACTCCACTCTACAATAGTCCACTCTACAATAGTCCACTCTACTCCACTCTATGCCCCTCCACTCTACTCCACTCTATGCCCCTCCACAACACTCTATGGCCCTCCTCTCTACAACAGTCTATGCCCCTCTACTCTACAAAACTCTATGCCCCTCCACTCTACAACACTCTACGCTAATCATCTCCACGGCACTGCACGACAATCCACAACACTCTTCACCACTCTACTCTACAACACTTTACCCCACTCTATGCTATGCCACTCCACTCCGTGCCACAACACTCCATGACACTCCACGCTATGCCGCTCCACAACACTCTGAGACTCCAATCTATCCTTCTCCACGCCTTTTGACTTTGACACTCCACTCTACCACATTCCACGGCACTCTAGTCCACTCCACTCCAAACTATGACACTATGCCCCTCCACGCTATGCCCTTCCACGCTATGCCACTCTACTTCACTCTGATGCTTTACTCCACTCTACACTGTGTCACTGGACTCCACGCTATGCCACTCCTATCTTTGCCATGAAACTCCAAACCACTTCACCCCCTCATCTCTGACACTCCATTTTACGCCACTCTACACCCCTCCACTCCTCTCTATGCCCCCCTACTTTCCGCCACTTTAGTCAATGACACTCCACCACCCTCCACTCTGACACTCCCATCTACACCCCTCTGCTCTACTCCATGCCACTCTGCCCCATGCTTCTCCATGACACACTATGACCCTCCACTCTATAAGCCCCTCTCCATGACTCTCCACTATAAGCAACAATACTCTACGCCACTCCAGTTTATTACACTTGCCTCTGCGACACTCCACCCTACTCCACAACACCCCTCTCTATGCCGCAACACTCCGCTCTGACACTCCACTCTGACCGTCTACTTCACTCCATGCCACTCAGCTCTATGGCAGTCTACCCCACTCCATGCCACGACACTCTACTCCACTCTATGCATCTTCCTCATCACCACTCTATGTCACTCCACTCTGACACACTAGTCCACTCTATGCCACCCCAGTCTATGACACTGTCACTCCATTCTATGACATTCTACTCCCCTATTCACCCCTTCACTTTATGACCACTGTACACAACTGCACACCAGGGCACTCTATTCTACTCAACTCCACACCACTCTTCACCACTCTACTCCATTACACTCCACTCTGCTCCACTCCACAACACTTCATGACACTCCACTCTACTCCATGATACTTCACAACTCTCCATGACACTCCACTCTGAAATTGCATGACACTCCTCTCAAAGCCACACCACACCACAACCCTCCACTCTACGCCTCTCCACGACACTGTATGCCACTCCACTCTACAACACTCTTCTCCACTCTACATTACTTCATTCTACAACACTCCACGCCACTCTTCTCTGTTCCTCTAACTTTTAGCTATGCTGAATAGCAACCACACTGCTGTACAACATGGCCAAAACACATTGGCAAAGCCAATAACTCTTACAGGTGGCGCAACCAATTGCCTTTGCCAATGCTTTTTTTGCTGTTTAACACTTGCCCAAATCGTTGCAGTCTAATTCCAAATATAAACTGTGTCCTCCTTCAGCCAAAATCCTCTGCCGAAAATTCCCACCAGAAATGTCATTGGGACCTGCTGCCCTTTTAATTTTTTTTTTTTTTTTTAAATCTTACTGCACATTCAGGTGTAGAACATAGAGCCGGGTAATCCTCTAGAGTGGCCGCTACTAGAAGGAGGTGACTGATTTCCGTTTTGCGCATATGAAGTGGGTGCCCTCTTTAATTGCGCTTTTATGCTTATTCCTGCCCGGTCAGTGTGCGTGGTGATTCTTGCACTGGTGGGACAGTACACCTCTGGCTATGCCCTTGCATGACGGTCACCGGGATGTGCAAGAAGCAGCTCCGTAGAGTACCCTGAGAGGGTACATCTGTGAAAGCGGTAGAAGTTTAGCATTTGTAAGGCAAGCGGGGTCTACTCAGTTTTGCCATCTGTGTGTGACTCACTTTCACAATGTCCACCACACATGCAGGTAGTGGGATATGTTGGACCATAATTTATCCTTTGCTTGTTTCTGTGACCAAGTTCTGACAGTTCCTGCCTTCCGAGTCCTTTTCCACTCCAAGAAAGTTAGGAAGGATTTCACCAGTGGTGGTAGAAGTAATTCCTCATAAGAAAAGGTTTCAGTCAAAAGATGTTTTTTAAACAATTAAGGTTCAGTTTATTTTATGTGGTACCTAGAAGAATAATGCATCTGTGCCGCCATTTACACTACTTCTCTCTGTTCCAACATTGTTCCTCCATCCTCCTCGATGCACTATAGCCGACTCCAGGGGACACTTATATAAAGGATTTTGTAATTACAAACCTGCAAATTGCCAAATCACTGTATTTGCAATCTCAAAATGCCTTTTTCTAATGTACAAACCCAATTTTATAAGTTGGAAAAGCTTTCCCAAGTAATAAAATGAATGTTTGCAATGCACGCCATATAATAACGTTGAAGAGGCATACAAAGTGTTTTTTTCCAAATTTCAATTTGGTATGCAATGTATCAATGGTTGTCGACCTCATTTCTAGTTGCAAACTATTGAACAGTTACTGATGCCTTAAAAGAGATGGTAACTGATTTGAAATTGGTAAGAGGTCACTTCGGGACTTTTTGAAATTTAAGATTTCTGTTGACTACCTCAGGGGAGAGTAGGTGGTACTCCGCCTGATGTTTTACCAATAGGAAAACGTTTGTTTTTTTAAGCAACAATGGCTCCTCTAAAAAACACAGGCTGCTTTAAAAAAAAAAACACAATATTCGATTATGGTATGCAAACAGAGGGGTGGTGGTCTGCTGTCCCTTACAGCTGCCATCCCTTTGTTTATAGCCAATCACTGTGGGCTGAAAATTGGAACCGGCCAAATTAATATTCAATAGGAAGGTTGTTCTGTGCCCCCCTGGGAATGGTGATCTCCCGAAAGCGAATAATTAGTACATAGGTTGCGTCACGAATCAGTCCATGCGCAAAACGGGGGGCAGTTTGCGACCACTTTCTGTGAACAGCTTCTTAGTACATCTTGCCCTTTGTGAAGCATGAACTCAACAACACTTGTGACATAAATAAATGGCTGCTCAAACCCTGCTCTGTTCACCATACTCCTGTCAGACTGCACAGGACAGCGACCGCCTTCACTAATGTTAAAAGAAGCGTTGCAGATCACAAGTCGCTGACCTGTGCTAACGTATGCTTTCCTTTATTAGTACTTTATATGCTCGCATGCACAAATTATTTTCCATTCTCAGATAACCAAGCAATTCTAGACCGCGGTTTCTCAGTCGTCCCTTTGTTGAAGACAAAAAAGCTCCATTTGTCTTTCTCAGACTGTCTGAAGAATAGTGCTATCTCCCGTCCCCCTATATCTAGCTCCCCTTCATTCAGAATCATGGATGTATTATTATCTGGACTGAGACCAGAGGATTTATTGTGATAGATTGCATCAAATATGAAAAAGCAAGCCCAGCAGGGCTCACGCACTGCTGCACGTAGCTCCATTTTTGTCTTCCACTCCTGACACCAGATTGGCCACTGCTTCTCCATAGTTTATTCTTTCTTCAGCACTCAAAGGGGGTGGATGTTTGTCTGGAGTGACCGCATGTGCTGCTCTCCACAGTCTTCCCCTTTTTTATATATTTCTGCGGTTTCGCTGGTGTTTTTTGTTTCGCCGACTTGCTCGGTCAGCCCACTTCCTGTGCAGCTCCTATGTTTTTTTAGCTTATGCCTCTGATGGCCAGCTTCAGGAAGTGCTAGGCAGACCCCTTACCCTTTCTCGCTTACACTTTCTCGCAACTGACATGCTCATTCTATTCCTTTGGCCCAAGCCCCCTTGCCTAATAAAGCACTTAGTCAGCTTCAGTTAAATTGTTGAGAAGCGGGATTCTTCCATGGGCTTCTGTTATTGTACGCTGCCTATTTAGAGTTATAAAGAATTCATAGTGAGGAAGTGAAAGCAAGACTGTGTAAGCGAATTTCCCGCCAACTAAGGGATTTGTTTTTCTTAGGCGAACCATCTTGATAGGGAAGGACACCTAACTCTCACATTGCATTGTTCTATCCACACCCCTGTACCATTATTAGGTTTCGCACGCACAGCGCTTGCGAAATCTTAGGTAAAACAAAACAACTAAAAACGGGCTTCAAGACCTCCCATTACTTACCTTTGCTTACCATTTGTTGGCTCCGACGTCACTCTCTTTTCCTTGCATCTCATTGGGCAGCACCTCCTTCCCTTTCTCTTCAAATGTTCCTATCTTCGTTGGAGCTTGCACAAAGTACAGTTCCCTGCCTGCGGCCAGTGTCCTTCCACTGGCCGCTCACTTCCCGACGTACTTTTTTAAAATTATAAACTAGCACTCCATAAGGGTGCATGTGTTTTAAGGCCCTCTCTAGCCCTCCCCGTCCCTTCCATCCTCATCCTGATCTTGTTACATGCCCTATCCCTCCCTCCATCTCTCACCTGGTCCTTGTATGCCCCCATCCTCATTTGGGAACTAGAGGGCCCTTTAGATAAATACAAAACTAAACCATAGTCCCTGTGGGCGTTCACTTCGCCGCTTCTTGTTTAGAATGAACAGCTGCGCATGGAACTCCAGGAGTGTGAATTAAGTTTTGAGTTGACCCATGATCAGCAGCATGTAAATTATGTATTTAAACTGGTTTTCTTTTCTTTTGTGAAGTTATTTATCTCTTTGTATCATTTCAGAGAAGACACAAATTTGAGTGTTACTGAGTAGTTGTATCAAAAAATCTTCGATCGGTAGTTACCTGCTTTTTAGGTCTCGGCTAGCGATGGCTGCGCTTGCGCAGTCTCGCTCGCGAGACATAATGACTTGGGTGAAGAGGGGCTTGAACCCGCCCCTCTTCTTCCCTGTTCTCCATTGGCTGGCCTAGTAAATGCTGGCCAGCCATTGGAGAAGAGGTCCCGTCACTCTAATCCTGCCCCGTCCTTTTCGGATCGGGGGGCGTGTTTTTTGCGAGAAGTCTCAGGGAGGAGACAACAGCAAAACACGCCCCCAATCCGAAAAGGACACTCCCTTTCTCCGAGGCATTTTCTGCTGTGCCTCGGAGAAAGGCGGTGGTGTCCCGGCGTTGCTCCCTCACCTGATCTCCTTCGTACTCCCACGCTGGCTCCTGCGTGGTGTCTTCGGTCTTGCTGTTTAGGCCCAGCTCGCCCGGCAGCCTATTGCCTTCCTCCGCCATCCTTACCGGAAGTAGATCTCGCCCGCCACCGGCTCCTAAGGCACCGGAAAACTGACAGCACAGACTGAGATGGTGGCCCTTTTCTGAAAACATAGACACCTCCCCGTGAGGCCTTATAAGACTTCGGGATTTGCAAAAAAAAACCTGTATTTTTGTCTCCTTTTCGTTTTTACCGTTATATAGCGTGAACTCAACCCGAAAGTATTTGAGCTCGTTACAAGAGCTCCGTTACACAACACATTTTTGTAGGTAGGAAAATTAAGTGCTTTGCCCAGAATCATAGGATTTTGAGCCCACGCTAAAACTCGAACCCGATTCCTCCGTTACAAAGTCGGCAACTCTGGCCATTACACCACATTATCTCCCGCTCTTACATTTTCCTTTGATTTAATTCAATATGCTTCGTAATGAATAAAAAATAGCATTGTGCATTCGAAAGTTGGGAGGTTTCCCCCCTGCGTAAGCAGGCACCTGGCTCCATTAAGTCATCTCTAAACAGAATTACTATCTCACAAAATCCAACATACTCCCATTCAAAGATGGCCGCCGTAAACCCGTCTGCCGTAAACCCGTCTGCCGTATTCAGCACGCTCATGCATTCGACTGTTTACCAATGCGGCAAACCGAGGGCTGTTCTGACTGCCTCCAGCTTTCCGGGCGGTGGCGGCTACTTGGTCACGTGAGTGGCTCGTCACGCAGGGCGGAGCTCCGCGGGCCCAGCCGCCGCCGAGGTCTCTGCGCTTCCGTCTGAAGCTGGGAAGGAGGAAGCACAGCCTGGACAAGATGGAGTCGGAGTCTGTGATCGAGGACAAGACTATCGAGCTGATGGTGAGTCAGTGGCTCAGACAACAGCTACCACTCAGGTCCTATGATCGCAGTCGGTTGCGTCTGTTAGGAGCTGGACATTAGTGACGCATGCTTTTGCCCGGTTGGAGGTTGACGGCCTTCTCTCTTACAGCTACTGAATCCGTCTCCAAGTCAGGGATCTTAGCCCCACTCCCACTACAGTGTGGATTGTCCTCTCTACTCATCCAGTGGGGTGTTCTTGTCCAGTCTGGGCCTTCCCTTCTTCTGCTGAGGAGTTATTTTTCTTCCCTTAGATGTTGGGTTTTCATTTTCCTCCTCTTCCAATAGAAAGAGGAGTGCAGTGGAGGCATATTTCCTAACTTGATCGAGGCAGCCCCCCCTGCCTCTCCGGTATGAGAGAGTCTTTCCATTTCCCGTTGGGGGATCGATTCCCTTCCTTATTTAGTGTGGGGGTGTCCTGTTATTCCATCTTCCTCTATGTGGAACCTTTCTTTTGCCCACCGGGGAAGGCCTCTTCCACCATAAATCGGTAGGTGTCTACCCATTATTTAAAAATTGTAGTTTCCTTCAAAAGCCAGTCGCTGGTCACACAAAGGTGGTTGTCTCTTTCCTTCAGAGGTGATGTTTGGGGTACGGTTTTGTACCTTGCTCTTTTCACCTTTATGTATTGGCAGCGACATTATATTGTACTACCTTGCCCATCCTTTACTCGGAAAACAAACGTGAGAGAGTGCATGGTGTTTGAAGGGACGGCACCCAAGTATATCCCTTGAACCCTGCATGGGAAATCTGACTGGTGGGGAACGTCTTTGAGAATCTGGGTCCTCTTCTATGACAGGCAAAGAAGCACAGTTAGACGCATGTCCAGCGGTTCTAGAGGGTGAGACAAATAATCTTAATCGTTTTCCTAGTGGCGGCCTAATTTAAGTTCTATTAAATAACAGGTGTTCAAACCCTTATTCAAAAATGTTTGGATTATGGTTTTTGTTTTAGAGCTTAAAAGGGCTCTGAAAAGCAAGCACACATTTAATAGACGGTTCCTTATATCACTATTTGTGTTGACTTATCGTAATCATTCTTCCTATTTGTCGATGCACTTTCTACTTATTATATCATGCGACTAAGTTCATAGGAGCAAACTGCATTGACAACATTTACAACTAAATATGATTAACGCTTTACCCATCACTAATATTGTTTTAAACTGCTCTTATATGTATGGTTTCATGTTCATGTGCCTTTGTGTTTTTGTGCGCTGTCAACTGGTATATCTAGAATCCGATGACAAACTACATGTTTGTTGATTGTTAGTCTAATTTTTTTACCCCGCCCATTACGTAGAAAGCCACCTGCCATGCTACATTTTGTCATTTGTTTGAAAGGCTAGTTACCAGATCGCTTGGAAACATATGTTCCATTGGTACACCTTCAAATGTTTTTGCGTGAAAGTTTTAACACCAACAGTTGGGTAGCTCTAGATGCTGTGGTCACACACCAATTTGTTAATGGGAAAAAAAACAGAGTATGCCGAATTTAGTTTTAAACAAACCGTCTTGTAAATAGATGGCCATTTTGACTCCCGTTTATTCCGAAGATTACACATCACATCAGTGCATGGATTTTTGTGCATCAATTCGGTAATTTCGCGCATGCGTTTTGTAGCCGCATATTTTTCTACTATCCTTCAACTTTATGGTTTGGATTTCTTAATGAAGTTAGTTTCGTTCTTGTGTATGGACGTCCCTGATATGTTCCTTTGAGATGCTAGAAGTCATCTTCTTTTTCGTGTGTTAACTATTACCAATGTGATATGTCCAAAAGGCAATTGCAAGGATGAATGTTAAAATTAATGCAACTCTAAAAAGCATGTACCTCTTACCATGCACGGGCTTTCTAAGCACTAGATGTGGCTTATCAACAGCATGTTATAGAAAGTAAAGTTGCTTTGCGCCCTTGGGGTCGCAGCCCTGTAGTGCATGTTTCAGTATTTTGAAAATCAAGTATGATTTTGGGGCCCCGTGTCCATATTTCTTTCAAAGAGGTACAGAAATCAAAACTAAATGATTTTCCAATTTTTGATAGTGCACATTTATAGTTACTTGTGTTGTGCAAAAACTCCTGTACCTCAAAAATGTTTTGGGTGAATTTACGTTTAATTTATAGAAATGCACAGTTGGTCAGATGTCCTACTATTTTTATCAAACCACTCCCTAACCTTGCCATTGTCCTTTGTTACGGATTGTCTGTTTACGGAATATTGCATCTTTATTTTCTCACAAGGCAGAATATTATCACTTTTAGGTGCTCTTTTGTTGGGTCTCTAGACCCGAAAAGTTGACCAACCCAGAATATATACAGACCAGTGGATTGACAGCAACCCAGCAAGTGTTTTGGTCTTACATGTGACTTTTCAGGATTACCTCTATTTTCTAGTTTAAAACAGTAGGTTTTATGAAATGATCAGTTTTCTAATAGTATTTGTTATGTCTCTTCTTAACCATTTTGTCTGGGTATTTACCCTCCTTTTCCTTTCTCCTCCTTATTCTTTCGTTTGCAGTCTCCCATTCTCTGAGCTTTCACTCCTTATGTCACCCAGACCACCTCTTCCTTTAGCTTGATGAGGTGTACATTCCACCCAACTGTCTGCCTTTTTGGGGAGATAATTAGATTTTTCCATGTGTCTGTTTTTGAAAGTGCTTATCTTTTTGAGTGATTAAACATTGTTTATGTGTAAGTAACACAAGGTTGTGTTGTATCAAATTTTTCCTGGTTTGGCAGTGCCATACTTGCATGCTTTTTCGGTCTCGGCTGCGAAAGGCTGCGCTTGCGCAGTCTCGCTCCGAGATTTAATGAGTTTGAGTGACTTTGAGAAGAGGGGCTTGCACCCGCCCCTCTTCTCTCCTGTTCTCCATTGGCTGGCCTCTTAAATGCTGGCCAGCCACTGGAGAAGAGGTCCAGTCACTCCGTTGAAGCCCCGTCCTTTTCGGATCGGGGGGCGTGTTTTTTGCGAGAAGTCTCAGGGAGGAGACAACAGCAAAACACGCCCCCAAATCCGAAAAGGACGTGGCGTTTCTCCGAGGCATTTTCTGCTGTGCCTCGGAGAAAGGCGGTGGTGTCCCGGCGTTGCTCCCTCACCTGATCTCCTTCGTACTCCCACGCTGGCTCCTGCGTGGTGTCTCCGGTCTTGCTGTTTAGGCCCAGCTCGCCCGGCAGCCTATTGCCTTCCTCCGCCATCCTTACCGGAAGTAGATCTCGCCCGCCACCGGCTCCTAAGGCACCGGAAAACAGACAGCACAGACTGAGATGGTGGCCCTTTTCTGAAAACATAGACACCTCCCCGTGATTCCTCCTGGTTACAAACGACGCCCACATGCGGGGTTGCACACTGAAGAGAGTGCGCGAGTTCCCGCGAGAACTGGCTGCCTCGCGAGAACTCAACGGTCGTTTCCCAATTGAGGTTCAGCAACCGAAAGTACGAAGCGTCCGAAGTACCAGTGGAAAGAGACGGAGATACCGAGCCAACTGACGACGGCTGCTAACACGCTAAAAGCAAATCCTGACAGGAATAAATCTCGTTTCCATGGCCATAGAAACAAAAGGACAGTTTTTGTGTCACGCAGTCCTTTCAATGTAACGGGGCCTACCATCTTGGGATAGTGACGTGTTTCTTAATGACTCTCCCATCAATTACAGCATCTTGAATTACAAGTTGGAAGTGCTCCAAACATATGGCATTCTACCAGGCCAAACGAACATTTTTTGTATTTATATTCTTTAAAAATTGTGAAATGATTAACACTTGTGAGGATGATCAAAGTTAGACATGGAGTGTTTAAAAATTATTTGCGACATGCCTCTCAGATTCACACTCGTTTCTCGTCAAAGTGCTTTTGATTGCCCGGCCTCTCTGGACGAGGCTTACAAGATGGCTGTCGTTCTTGCTATAATGTGCCCGTTTTTTGGGGCAGGTACAGGCAAAGATCACATTGAGTTTTCTACGCGCATGTTCATCTGCATCTTTGCATGTCGCGTCGCGTAGCCATATTAAGGATGGGCAAAACGACCCTATACGAGTGGACTATTGAGTTGTTTTGTTTGGTCTCGGCATTGGTTAAGTTAGAGCTATTGGCATTGCTCATGACAATGCCGTTTCTTTACATGTTTTAAAAACAAAAACATAAACAAAAATAATGTCATGAGCAATGCCAATAGCTCTAACTTTACCAATGCCGAGACCATTGCATTGTAAATGCTTGTTATCTTATTTGAGCTGATGTTTACGGATTACATTACAAACAGATGCAAAAAAACAGCTCCCACACACTTCAGCTTCGTTCATATAGGCACCCTCCCTTCTACCCACTCCCACTTTGTCCTTGCATGTCCCCTCCCTCCCCCTCCCGCTTAATCAGTACATTGCGAGTTTAGGTGAATGGCAGAACATCCGACTGGGCCAGACTAGGGAACAAAAGTCAGGCCTGATTAAAAATAAACGCATTGGCAAAGTTAATAGGTTTCCCCCAATCAAAATCTTTTGACTTTGTCAGTGTTTTACATGTTGTACAGCAATTGATCTGCTGTGTAACATGTCAAATAAACATTGATAAAGCTAACAAATTTTGTTAAGTGATACCTATTGGCTTTGCCAATGCTTGTTTTTTTTAGATCTGGCATCAGCCCTAACCTTTTGACATTACAAAAATTCTAATATACATACTTTGAGGGACTTTCATCCAGCGTTCTTCATACATCCATCTGTTGGTGTGTTTTTCATATTTTTCTTCCATCCACTACAGCAGTGGGGCAGTGGCTCAGCCTACTTCAACTATTGGCTAGCTCCACTGTGAGTGACAGCACTCGGCTCTTTTACAAGGAACACATCTGTACACAAAGTCGTTTCCTTTAGTGCTAGGGGCTAGTAGAACAATGTGTGCTATTTCAGATCAAAAATATATTTGCTTGTAGCCAATGTTTTTTAATGTGATTGGGATACTAGCAGCACCCCAGTAACAAACTTTTCAAATACCATGCTAATATAAAATAAACATTGACAACGCCAAAAGGCTGGCACCCAATATTACATATATTGGCTTTGCCATTGCTTGTTTTTTAGTGCCTTTCGGTAAGGGAACCATATCTACCACCTTAATCTTGTTGTTCACCGGCACAATCAATACATTTACTGGTGCAACTCTGCAATCGTGAATCAATGTCTATATGCATGCTAACAATATAAAGTAACAAAACTGATCAGTACGTTTTGTGCTTGCCCGAATCGTAAACTAAAATCTGTGAATATTAAGTAGGAAAATGTGAGGGGAATCCATGGCCCCACTGACCTCAATTAGAATTAACTATTATTGTGAGGAAATGTTCCCACTACACTAACACAGTCTTATAACACTTCACTCGGAAACGACTCACTTCTAAAGAAGCTAATCCTGGACCTCCTGCTGTGCATTAACCACCATCTTAAACCTGTTACATGCCTGTGCCCGAACATACTAGAAACGTTCTTCCTATTCGGTTACAGGCCTGTTTAGAACATAGTAGAACTTTGGGAGAGAGGCACTCAGGACATAGGGCAGGTATGCACAGAGCATGATGTAGATAGGTTAGATGGAGGCCCTCTAGTGCTTTTTATGCTGTTGGATTTGTTTGCAGATCACCTGCTCTTTCTGTGTTGAGTGAGGAGGTAGGTGTGTCGTCACAGTTATGAAGTGTTTCAGCTACTATGTTGCTATTATTGTGTCTTAATTTCAAGTTGGAACATTTGTTCCTGAGCGAAGCCCTGCGCTTTTCCCCTTTGTATTCAACATGTATGTGCACCTCCTCCATCGCTTTTGATGTAGTCTTCGAGCGCAATGCCGTAACTCGACTGATGGCACTCTGGTAGTGCTTAAGTTCATAAATAAAAACATGTTTCCATGTAGGCACTTGGACATGATGTCTGGCCCTGTCGATACGCCCTCTCTTCCATTCCTGGGTCCGTAAAGGTAGGATCTCGTAACTGCCACATGCTGCTAAATACTAGTCACTGTTGTCTGCTACAAATTTGTTTTGACTGGCGGGCACTGTAAAGAATGTTCCTACTGTGCATTGGGTGGCTGTGGAAGTGGGCCCTGGCCTCTTCTTGACGATCCAGTGTGTGGACAATGCTGATGCTCAGCAGTCTTCTCTCTTGACCCTTCCAGTCCCCATTCCCATTGTGTTTGTCAAGGCAAGGTGGTCTGGTAGGGTGGTGGATGGTGTTGGCTTTGATCCAGAAATGATTTTTCTTCTCCATCAGTCTCCCTAGTTTTCTTCCTCTCTATTAACTTCACATGGTTGGTATGAACTAGGTAGGAAAAATCTGGGCCCGTTCCCAAGGAACCCATGCACAGTTACCATTACATTACCTAACTCGTTGTATTTCGACCTTCCAGCAAATATATAATTTCCTAGTTAACAATTTTATAATCGCAAACTTACACTTTAAAAAAAAAAAATATTTGCTAGTTCCCTATAGGCACATATAATTGGAAGTTCTTTGTTATTATGCATTCATCATGCAACAGTGTGTGTTTGTGGCAGGTCACCTCGTCAGGCACCTTGTCACTTCCTGATCTGCACTGGAATGCTTACCTTTTTGTTTCTATTTCAGTTTCCCTTCCTCATTCCTCTGCTTCCATAATACTTGGGCTACATTAGACACTTTACTTTCAGCGAGGCGTATTCATATGCAGCTGAAGTGATTGGTGAGTGGGGCAAAGAGCCGGGAGTAGCTACCTCTTGTCCCACACCTTCACCTTGCCTCTCCTCAGCCAAATACTCCAGTTTTTGAGTAGGTGAAAGAGTGGCCTGGGCAGGGTGGAAGGACCAGGAAGGGCCTCTACTGGAAGCCGGAGTCCCAGTCCCGCAATACTGTCACCAAATGGGCGACCCGGGACTCCCCACTCAACGTTAGGCCAGTAAGGACACCATTTAAGATAGCCCTGCTCACCCCCTTAGTAGCTTGGCACGAGCAGCCGGGTCTATCTCCAAGGCACGAGTGTATAGTATGTGCAACCACGCCCTCAGCAACCCACTGGTGACACCACAAATGGACTCCAAACGAGTTTGATAAAACAAGTATAAACTTTATATAAAAAGATATAGGATCAGACCATATGATACAAGAATCAACAAAAAATAAAAGGTTATATTTGTTCAGGCTGGCTGGTAGGTTCAAATCCCAATCAAAATGCTATGCTGGTCGTAATGCTAGAATCACACACGTTTCAATGGACAGACAATAGTGCACTGCGTAACGATACAATCCTGTGCTGAGCAAAGGAGAAATAATACAATGCATAACGATACACCCCGGTACCTTGCAATGGGAGAAATAATGCAATGCGTACTGCTACAAACATGTACTGCGCAATGAGGGAATAATGGAATGTGTCACACCCCAATCATGTACTTTGCAATGAAGAAATAATGCAATGCGCACCGCTACAATCATGTACTTTGCAATCAAGGAATAATGCAATGCGTAGTTACAATCATGTACTTTGCAATGAAGAAATAATCCCCAGATCACGAAGCAAGGGTTGGTCCTTCCCAGCAGTCTCTTCAGTTGTTCCTTCCTTAGCAGAGGTTCCTCTTGACCACGAAATGGGTCTAAGCCTTTTCAGTCTCAATCCATTTCTATTCCAACGTTCAGGGGCCTCAGCTCTCATAGTTATACCCCTAAATGTCTTTGAAGTTCGTTGTGCTCAGGGGTCCCTGAATCAGTTCTGAGTGTCTCCCTCCCAGTGTCACCTTTCTCCCTTTGATACTGGGGGTCTGGATCCTTAATCACTCAGCAGGAGATGGATCAATTGGTTTATAGCACCAGCCCAGGCCTTTTCACCTCCCGGGCTTCTCCTCCCCCTACTCTACAGATGCAGGGCAGCCTGGTGCCATCTCAACCCCTCCCTGGGTCAAGACCACTCCCAGCTCCTCACACCTCTCAGATCCAGAAAGTCAATCCACATTCAGCAGAGACACACAGAAATGCTTAAAGCACAAAACTCAGCCACTTTCTAAAATAGTGGTTTCTGAACACACAGTGACAAACCCATTTTCATAGAAAGATGTGTTATGACACTGTGAGTTCATACATACTAAACTTCACCTCTCCATTTTAAACTTATAGGAAACGAGGCTAACAAACACAA
The DNA here is from genome assembly GCF_964204655.1 of Triturus cristatus. Lineage (NCBI taxonomy): Eukaryota > Metazoa > Chordata > Amphibia > Caudata > Salamandridae > Triturus > Triturus cristatus. The sequence goes on from NC_140587.1 coordinate 508,163,663, forward strand.
TACCCAGCCTCCCCATTCTGTCCTATGGGCAGGATGGCCTTTCACCAGTGAAAAACGAAATGGAGTGTTTTTCACTGTCAGGACATAACTCACACCTCAGTATATGTCCTGCCTTTTACTTACACTGCACCCTGCCCAGGGGTTACCCGGGACCTACCACAGGGGTGCCCACTGTGTACTCAAAAGGGAAAGTAAGGCCTGACAAGTGGTTGCACTTGTCAGGACAACATGCTAACTTAGCAAACTGCGCGCAGGCCCTACACTGGAGGCCTAAGTTCCCTTCTCTGCGCGCCTTTGCATTACTAGCCCTTACACACACAGTGCACATCCCTAGGGACTTTACTAGTAAGGTAAACATACCAATCATGGTCAACCAATTACCATTGTACTTTACACAGGGCGCGCTTGTACTTTGACACTGATCAGCAGTGGCAAAGCACCCAAAGCATTTAAATTGGCAACTCTATGTCAGGAAAACGGTCTAGGGGGAAAGCAAAAAGCTTTAGGGGACGTTACCCAAAAAGGCCAAGTCCTACTACAGCCTCTGACCTTCATGACACCAGCCAGAGACGTTTTAATGCATGTGCAAAATAGGAAATTGCCCTGGGTCCCCACCTTCCAAGGGACCCCCTTTGATCTGCCTTTTTTATTTCTCTAGCTAAACTGCTCCCCCTCAGCCTACCGCTACCACAGACTCTGTCTAACTATACTTTGTCATCTGCAGGATTTTTGCGGTCCTGGGCAATACATATTTCAACAGTTTTTGTGTGACCCTGTTAAAGTTTAACATATAATTTAATGTTTGGTATCATTCATGCTTCAATTCGACATAGGTAATTACATTTACATTTTGTCTATACAGAAGGTCCCAAAAATATATATTGCCTGGGGTCCCTAAAATCCATAAGAAGACATTGACACCAGCAACTAATTGTGGTCCTTAGGCAAAATATTTGAGTAGCCCCTGTCATTCTGCTTAGTATTCCCACTGCCCGCCCCTTCAATATGTGGATGGGATTGGAAAAAATGAGGAGCATCAGTTAGAAAGGAAAGGAGGAAAGAGATGATTTTTTTAATAGATTGTGCATGGAGATCTTATGTTTGTAGGTGATGCACATGGGCAATTGGCATAACAGAACAATTACTTACAAAATAGTTAAATGTCAGAATGGTTACATTTCCATTTGTAAATGCGACCACCCTATGATAAATGTGTAGTTGAAATCTCACTCCACCTTCTGGTATGAGAGAAAGTAGTAGTTGATGCGCGAGTATGAGCGGTGGACGTGTGAGAAGGGGAAAGGGGTAGAGCTGCCCATTTTCAAGGTATGAATAATTCTAGTAAACATTCCCCAAAAGTTCACCCATATTAAGACCAGAAATGGGCTCAAAGCCGGTATACTGTACTGGTAGAGTCAGGGTGTGAGATTTGTTTTTGCATTGGGAAGAGTGGAATGCTATGATCGTGAGGGAAATCTTGCTGTGAGAACAGCCCGATCATCAACTGAAGCAGTAGGCTACCAGATGGCGATAACCAGCCCACCCTTCCCAAAATCCACATTACATAAGATGGGCTAGGATCCATAAACCTCATCTGTCATCACGTTGATTCATAACAAGATTCTGTGAGGGTGTCATCAACTAATACAATAGTCTTTCGTCTGCTTTAGGGTAGCACACCCTAGATCTGCAGACCTTTACAATATTTGTAAATGGTTTACCATAGGTTGCAAAAAATTGTCCGCTTTCAGGTGCTATCTTGATTTAGTTACTATACTCTCAAAGACACGTGGCATGTGCTCTGAAGGTGAGATAGAAGAAGGCAGCAACATCCGTATATACTTTTCTTTAATGAGGCAGATTGCAAAATGTAGCGTGAGCTTAAATATGACGCTCTGATTTTCAGAGCAGCCAGGAGCTGCTAAATTATTTCTGTAAACCAGCATTAGAAATAGAGCAGGAGAGGGATAATCCCAACCCCGCTACAAATTGCTTTACTGTCTTTTTCAGTAAATCCACTGTTTCTCTAAAAAATTAAACAACTAAGCAAATCAGCTTTGTTTTGCTTGAAATCTGTGTTAATTATGATGTAGGTCATAGTGGAAAATATGAAATTAAAACTACAAATTAAATGACCACATAGTAGCAACCTTAGAAGGCAAAGTCTATGAAATACACTTCACAAAATGCATGGTTAGTGAGTTAGAGGAGACTTGAGCCATAGGGTTCACTCTGGCTTGTTCTGTCAACCGGCACTAATTGGACAGCCAAACATCATCATACCAAGCCCTATATTAGAACTCCCAAGCTCCAACTAAATATTAGAAGACACAGAGCATATGTTGGTAATTCTTTTTTATTGGGTAAATATTTTGTTAGTTTTAAACTGAGAAAACAAAAAGAAAAATCAGCAATATACATATTGTTTGGTAGAAAATGCAAGATAATGTAGAGGAGATGGCCCTTCTTCCGCTCTTCTGCAGCTTGAGTCAAGATTGGCCTGGGTGATCGATGCCCTCTACATCTCATGGTCCCAGGGTCTCCTGCTCGCCCTACCTCCTTTTCCTTTGATTACTCGGGTCCTCAGAAAGGTCCGGTTGGATCGGGCGGAGTTGCTTCTGATGGTCTCAGAGGCCCTGGTTTCCCTTCCTTCAGGGTTTGGCGATGTGTCCCCATTGGTGGTTCCCCTGTCCCCGTCTCCTCTGCTTGCTCCCCTTCTCAGCAAATCCTATCTTCTTAGCCTCTGGCTGGGTGTTTGGCACTTGGGAGGTTCAATTTGTTGAGTCAGGGCTGGTCGCTGGAGGTGGCCCAGAGTATTCAGTTGTCTTGTAGGCCTTCAACCCTAAAGTCTTATGTGCTGCATTGGAAGGACTTTGACTCCTGGTGTAGTGAGCATGGTTTGTCTTCTTCCTGTGATCCTCTCCGTGCCTTGGATTTTTTGCGGGATGGTTTTGTCTTGGGTCTCGCTGTCTCCACTCTCCGTGCCCAATGGGCCACCATTCTTGCCTTCCAGGATTCTACAGTGGCCTCTGTCTCTCCTTTGGTATCTCACCTTTTGCAGAGCTTTTTGCTTCAGTGTCCGGTCTCCCACGCTCTGGTTCCAGCTTGGGATCTTCCTTTGCTGGTTCAGGCGTCGACTGGTCCCCCGTTTGAGCCCTTACGTTATGTTAACCTCGAGTTTATTTCAGCTAAGGTTCTTTTTTTGGTGGCCATTTCTTCGGGTAGGAGGATTGTCGAGATTGGGGCTTTTCTGGCTTCTCCCCCTTTCTCACATTTTTGTTCAGACCGGGTGATTTTGCGGCCTGTCTGTTTTTTCTACCCAAAGACTTGTCTGCCTTCCACTGTCAGGAGGATAATGTTCTTCCTGTGTTCTTTCCTGATCCATCCTCCCCTGAGGAGGAGGTTCTGCATTCCCTGGATGTGTTGCGAGCTCTTCACATCTATCTGGACTGTTCTTGTGAGTTTTGGAAGGTGGATTCTCTTTTGGTTACCTATGGGGCGTCTGGCATGGGAATAAAACCTTTTTTGTCCACTTTGACTAGGTGGGTGAAAAGTGCAATAGTCCTGTCCTATGTGGCTGTGCATTGTCCTCTTCCTTCTTCTGTCCAGGGGCCTTCTTGTGGGGTTTCCTCCTCCTGGGCCATGTTTAAGGGTGCCTCCTTGTGTGATATTTGTAATGCTGCTACTTGGGCCTCTCCCCATACTTTAGTTTCCCACTACCGCCTTCAGTTGGAGATGGCTGCATCTGCTCCTTTTGGCTCTCATATTTTGTCTGCTGTACATGATTTGTGATCTGCACTGTTTCTATTTTTATGAAATTTGACCTGTTGGTTTTGCTGCATCCTTTTGGTCTTTGTGTTTTAATTACCATTCGCTTGGGTATGGGCTCACTGGTAAGGAATGAAACAGGAAGACGGACGAGGAGATAATGCCCGGTTACTCACTGGTAATCTTCATTACTCCGAGTCCTGGTCGTCCTGTTCCATTCCTGGACCCGTCCCTCCCTCCCTTTTGTTTTCATGTGATTGCGTTTTTCTTTTTCTTGAGTTTCTTTGGTACTCTCAGTATTTTGTTCTGAGGTACCTCACTCTTTATGCATGGTGGACAGGGTAGGCAGCGCCATATTGGGGGAAGTATTTTCAGTTGCTATGGTAAAAGGTTTCTGTAGAACAGACAAGGTGATCACTGTCAAGGAATGGGAAAGGAAGGCCAGGACTCGAAGAAATGAAGGCTACTGGTGAGTTACCAGGCATTGGTACAGATTTACTATTTTTTGTGCAAATCGAGCCTGCTGCTTTTTATTTAGACCTAAATGTTAGACTCTGCAGGGATTCTTGCTAGCCCTGCAAATATCCGAAGTGGCTGGCATTCTTTTTCTAGGACAATCATCTCTATGCTGTAAATGCCAGGATTTCTTTTTGGACACGCACACACCATTCAGGGTATAATTAATATCCCCTGCACGAGGTTATGATATGAATTGATGGGGTCACTAGTTGCAATGCGTTCTTATTGATAAAGGCCTTCAGGCACAGTTTGACAGGCGGACTGATTGAAGCCAACGTAGTAAGCAACCCTCGCGAGAGATGCTAGGAAACGGATCTCTGGAGGAGATCGATGTTCTGCAGCCTCTGAGTGCTAACGATTCCTCCTGGGTGGAAGTGTGGTCAGAGAGTGAAGAAGTATTGAGAGCTAATGAACCCAGGGCTCCCGGGGCCTGCTGTAAAGGGACTGTCTGAACAATTAAGCTAAAAGGTTTTGTTTTTGTGTTCACTGATGCCACTGAAAGCAATATACAACCCAAAAGCATGTGGCATTGGTGTTTTCTCTGCTGTGGTCGCTTTTTTGTACACATACTTGCACATTTTTATTTGCTGTTTTTTCCAATTGAAATTTTCAGCATCTGTGCATCGTAGTTACAACTTGAGCACGACTTTTGGCACAGCCAGGTATTTCGCAATCTCTGACATGCAGTACTCCTCGTAATATTTGTATTTAAGTATTAGCGTATTATGCATGTCATCCGCAACTGCACAGCAGCCCTGCTTTGTTTCTATCTGCGTGCAGCAACATGGAGAGGCCTTCAAAAATGCACACAAACTCAGGCATGCTAGAAGCTTTCGTGGGGCCGGGGACCACAACTATTGTGGAGTACGCCATGATTCCAGGAGCAGCTTGTAATAAAGAAGACAAGAAGTGTTTTATTGCTCACAAACTAGTTGCTGCGGGAGAGTGAGGCCTCAAAAAGTGCAAGGAACTGGGCATGAAGCCTCAGCTTCCCTTCCCTTATGATGGTCTTGTACATTCTCCTGCTAATGAAAGGTACAGAGCACTGACAAGGGCTCTTGATCTAATGTCCTACTCCCTATTGTTAATTACTCACTCGGAGTGAGTAATGTAGATACTCTTGACCCTCACCCCTGTGGGGTTGCTGCCTCTCCGACTCAAGAAGTGTTAGATTTTCTATATGAACGTATTTCGCTACAACGAAAACACAAGCGGAACGATTCCGGCAGATGCAGAATTTTTTAGTGGTGGAGGTCAAAGGGTAGAGTGTACATTACTATTACATCTGCTAAGCAATTATGTGTTAATACATCTGAAGTACAGAGCCCACGAGTACCATGAATATTCTAGGACTGGTGTAAAAATTAGTAAATTATACTCTGAGTGTATCTGAAGGGTACCACTGCGGTATTGGTCAGTACACATACACCTCTGGTTATAGTACACAAAAGAGCGCCCTTGAGCACAGTTGTAATCATAAATAGATTATTCAGAAAACATTTTGGAATCACTGATATGATAACTATATAAATGTACCCTGTTGCATGTCTGACCTTCACGTCACACCTATATATAGTCTGATCACAAAATGAGGGTGTACTTTCTTATATTTGTTTCCCTTGTCTTCATTGCTTGATTTTTGATAGAGAGAAATTGTCACTCATTTTTGTTGAATGTGACTCATAATTACACTGAAATTATGAAAATGTCACACATAAGCAATCTGAAACCATGACAGCTATGCTGGGGGTTGGTTCAGAGACCGTGGACTGCGCAGATGCAGTTGTTGTCATTATTCCCCTCAGATTCCTGCCCATGTGTCTGGTATTCTTCTCGCTGGGCTCTTTCACCAGGGCGTATTCTCACCCGTGATCGCGTGGCGCGAGGGCGCTTCCCTTCTATCGCGAGAGGCACACGGCGCGAGGATAAGAAACCGCGAACCTCTGAGCTTCTTTCAAGTATTTAATTTGAGGGGAGAAACATGGACCCGAGCCTTATTAGCATTTGGTAGGAAACGCTCCGCATAAAGGTCACATTAAAGTGTTTGGTGTCTTGCAGCGGTGATAATTGCTTTATTATTGACTCGCCAGGAGGGTTTAATAAATAATGTTCCTTTTGCGTAGAAGGCCATTAGGCGTTCACGCAGAGCATTTCTGGGGTTAATAACAAATATATTTCCACAGCACAAGTCATTTTCGTTTTATAGATCCAATTATAATCACTTACGCTCCTTGCTAGTTACAAAGAGGGATTTATTGTTCGACAAGGATTTTTGTTATTATACCTACCTATTTTATATTCCCATTCGTATCTGCGAATAGTCGGAATGTTTTCCAGTTATTGCTATTTTTCCAGTACAGTGGACCAATCTGAAGGCCTGTAAAATTTATTGAAATATTCGTAGTTTCCTTCGAAGAGGCAAACTAAATCTTAGACGGCCCGCCGATTTCCCAGTAAATACCAGAATCCTTCCATTTGGCCCCCATGCAGAGGTCCTGCTAACAATTCCAATGACATATTTTACCCTATTGCATACTCAATTTGTTCCAAAGCGCATTGCAAATATTTGTTTTCGATATGCTCCATTAATATGTGCTGCGTTTGCTGCTGCCTGCTGGAAGGCCCCGTTGCCTGTCAGTGCAATGCTTCTGGAAAGCTCCCCAGTGCTGCCTTTGAAGAGTCTGCACGTGATCCGTGGCAGCCATTTCCAGCTTTCTTTCCCCTCATTAGGTTGCCATGGGATGATGGAGCGCCCTCCACCCTCTAGGTATTCGTGGAAGGCCATTAAATGCACAGCCGCCAGGGTAGGACGGGCCAGGTTCCATTGTGTCGTAATTCACACTTTATTGCCTGGACAGCCTTGTGGCTGAATCCTGGCCCAACTGAGCTGGGTCAGGAACTAAGAATGATTGCTGTCATTTTCTCCGGCCGCCTAGGTGACGCTGCTGTGAAGGACTGACAGAGGGAGGTGGTTCCCCAAATAAAGCCAGGGATGTGGATTCCATTGCTGAGGGACGTCAGTAAATGAAAAAAAATGAAATATGTTTCCAATAAAGGTAAATAAGCGAGCCCTCTGTTAATTAGAAGCACATGGCCAAAGTCCCTGTTGAGGTTAGGACATTATCAGTCTCCCTGTGAAATATTGTTTATCATCCTGGTGCATGAGATCAGTATAGGCATACGAATACACGAATACTGAGGTGCTCCACTGATGATGGCTTGGGATCAAGATATTGTCAAATATGTTAATTAGACACCAAACCTATCTAATGACTGCCATTTTGTGAATCTACTTTTAACTTCGGTGCACAAAAAGTATGGTTTAATTAGCCGTTCTGATGAACAAAATCAGGAGCTAGGGATATTTGTGTTCATCGATGCAATATAGAACAGTGCAATATCTTCAAGAGTGCTGGGTTTGCCAATAGTAATACATTTAAGATTAGCAGTTGCGAACATAGTTGTTCCCAGGGAAGAAGGGGGAGTGAGTTGGCTATTTGGAGATCGTGAACACCATTAAAGTTGAAAATTGTGGTTAGTGACAGACCTTTCCAGTGGTTTTCACAACCAATTGGTGCTCCTACAGTTTAATTCCAACAAGCTGGTGTATGCACTTTGGATATAAAAATGCACACATATACTCCATGTTTAATGGCATTAGAGGGGAAGAGATTTGGGGTTTTCTACATGCGGCAAAATGTCTTCACTGCTGAGAATAAAATGAAAAACATGTTAAAGAACGTTAACATCTTAATGGATCACTGATGGATTGCCGTGCATAGGCAGTGGGTTGTTTTTTAATTCATTAAAAAGAATAACTTTGCTATTTTCTTTGTGTGTCAGTTGAAATCACTGCTACAATGAAGACCGTCCACCTGTGGGCTCCATTTGACTCTTGCCCCAACCATGTCTTCGCCAAAGGACGGGTACCGATCAGCGAAGTACCAACACCCATCCTCAAAACCTCTATTGTCTCAGCCACTTTTCCCAACACCTGGAAACATGCCACTGTCATGACTAACAGAAACCAAACACAGACCCAGCCATGCTTTCCAGCTACAGACTAGGGGTGGGCGGAATTTGCGAAATCCACTTTCGCAAATTATCGTGAAAATGTTACAAATTATCGCAAACACGCGGAAATATCGCGAAGATGCAGAAGTTTTTTTCCCGCATGTTCGCGAGATTTTCTGCATGGTTGCGACTCGCCAACTTACCCATGTGGTTGCTCGCGGGCGCGGCCATCTTGTTTTCAGTTGTCTCACGGTGCATGATCGCGAGAAGAAAGACGTGATCACGCGACGCATGACGTCACTGCGGGCGCGAACTGTCGCGAGACAGCGCAAATGGCTAAAAACAATACAACATCTCATGGAGAACGCGACCGGATCAAGAAAACTTGTCGGCGAATGCAGGGATTCAGGTAAGGCGATCGCGCGCGGGTGACAATGTATTATTTTACAGCGCGAGCAAGAAACAAATTATCGCCAAGCTGCGGAATGCGGAAATTTTGACATTTTCGCGCTTTCCGCGGAACGCAAAAATGTCAAATTATCGCAATTTCCGCGAACGGAACAAAATTTTAGCCCAGGCCTACTACAGACCCATCTCCCTCCTACCATACCCAGCAAATGTCTCAGAGAAACTAATCAACCAAGGCCTCATCGACCACCTCAGCAACCACCACCAGCTCGATGCCACACAGTCCGGATTCAGGCCTAACCACAGTGCAGAAATAGCATTCATCACTGCCACTGAGGTCCGCATGATCCTTGACAGAGGAAACATGGCAGCTCTCATTCTCCTGGAACTCACTACAGCATTTGGCACATTAGCCTGGCATGTGACTTCTTGGAAGCCCCACAAACTCATCTGCAAAGTGCCTCAAGGTTCATTGCTCAACCCCACCCTCTTCAATTCATACATGATCTCTCTGGCCAACGTCATCCACGCATACAATATCAACATCCTCTTACGTGGATGACATGCAATTCATACTCTCCTTCTCGGTCACCACCCCAAAACAAGAAAGAAGTTCAACACCTGCATGACCAAAGTCACTAACTGGATGAAAGCCTTCTCGCTCAAGCTCATCACTGACAAAAATGAAGTAGTGATCTTTGGCAAGAACACCTCACCATGGGACTCCTACAGATGGAAAGCCGAACACTAATCTACACCCAGAACCAACACCAGGAACCTCGGAATAATCATTGACAGCAATCTGGACATGACCCCACAAATCAGCACTGTGACTGCATCCTGCAGTCCGAACCTTGAAGATGCTGTAGAATATCTTCAAATGGCTGCCAAGCAACATGAAAAAACGAAGTCACTCACGCCCTAGTCACCAGCAAGTTGGACTGTGGGAACACCCCCTACGCTGGGATCACCAAGCAACTCCCTATAAGACTACAAATCATCCAGAACTCAGCAGCCAGACTGCTTCTCAACCTTCCACACAACTCACACCGCACAACACCTCAAGGAGCTCCACTGGTTCCCGATACCCAAACATGCTCAATTCAAACTCTTCACACACACATCCAAGGCACTACACAACTCCTGCTCCACCTTCCTAAACAGTTGCATCTCCTTCCACCAACCATCCGGACACTTCAACTCGGCAGGAGTCTTAATTTCACACATCCCACACTTACACAGAACCAGATCAGGAGGTCAGGCGTTCTCGTACATTGCTCCTAAAGCGTGGTACGGCCTCCCACTCCACATCAAAGCCTCTTCCTCTTCTTGAATTCTACAAGAAGTTAAAGACCTGGCTTTTCATTTTAACCAATCTACCATAGGTGAGGCTAGGCACACACACTAGCTCAGTGGCAGGATACCCTCATGGGTAATAATGCGCTTTACAAATTAACACAACACCAAAAAGGGTTACATCTGATGTACTCTGGTTGGAAGGATGCGAGTCCCAGGTAGTGAATGCTCCTGCTGCTCTTCTGGGGCCATTCTTGTCTTTCACTATGAAGGAAAAGAACCCCAAATAAGATAAAAAAATCTTTTAGCAAATGTATCCAGGGAGGTGTATAGCTGACTCCTGTGGACTGTACTAAAAGTACCCTGGATTGGAGCCAACATGTTTTTCAATGAGATTATAAAAATTAGAATGCAAGAGACATGCAAGTGTATCTCAGCTGCCAAAGAGAAATTCTTTATAATATATTAAATATGTTGGCCTTGAAGTTCTCCTTATTCCATCTCTCTGCAACTGACTAAAACATTACATTAGTCGCTGTTTAATCACAAGCATTTGGCACAGATCACGTTTTTCTTACTCTTCTTTTCCTACCACATTACTTACTTTCTTACATTTCTAACATCACAGCATTGCTTAGAAGCAAGCTCACTGTACAATTGTCCACCGACTATAAACCATATGCAGTTTTACAAAAATGATGAATTCTGTATAAAATAACGTCTACAATCAGCTGGTCTAAATATACAGAATTCACAGTTAATCACATTTTGTATTGCAAACGTAATTTTCAGGAGGTTAAACTTGAACACTACATTTACTGAAGAATAACCCAAAAGTAACCCTACAGACTTCCTAATTCAATTTGAGGGTTTAAAACTATCTTTGCTATTAGTACAGCTCAAAGTAGTCTTTTGGTCCAGATCTCAGATTTACAAAAGGAGAATTATTAGACATTCTTATTATTGCCTTTGTGGAATTTTCTAAACAAATGATACCAGAGTTCCACTCACTTGAAATACTGTTTCCTCTGTCTTTGTAAAGTTGACTAAAAAAAAATAATAAATGTATTCTTTGTGAATTCTCAATAACTGCATTATATGAGACATTACGTAATGTGCTGCTCCCTCAGTTCAGCGTATGACATAGTTAATAGTCATATGCTTTCCTTATTAAGGCAAGGGATTTGTGTTTCCAAGTCTTGTTTATGAATGACTTGGACTTGTGTTGAGAGATTATTTGTTCCCAATATTTCTGTAAGCCCCTTAAGGGTGGTGGTTATGTTTCAACAGGGAACTGTCTCAGCCACAAAACTTGGGAAGTAGCTCTGTACCTCTCAAAAGCATGAGTTTGATTCCGTTTAGATCTACACTAAGGAGGTCATAGCTTGCAAGCAGCTTATTGCCTTAACATTCACTCTTGAGTCACGCTTCCTTTGCATCTAATTCCTTGGTCTTACTAGCAGTCGTAAAAATAGAATATGCATTATTCTGAATATTATTTGCTTGAAGTGCTCCCACTAACTTGCTCCCAAGCGTAATTTGTTTCTTTCATAGTTATTTTACTTTGAACTATTACACATTATCCTTAAGAGTCACTTTTCACTGATTATGGTTATTAGTGTCGGGCAACTTCGAATCCTCGGTAGTCGTATGAAACATACTTTTTTCTGATTTTGCTTTTTTTTATTTTGCACCACCTTTTCTCAGGACCATACCAATGAGGTCATGACTAAGGAACCTGGATTTGGTTAGTGTTGGGTTTGCTGAAGCATCAAATCTTTTGCAGATGGGGGACACATCACTGTATCTAACTTGTTATGCTGCCGAACCTTCGGGCTGTCGGCTGAATAGCTGTGTCCTGAATCTTGAAATAAAGGTTTTCAAAAAAAAAAAAAAAAAATCTTTTGCAGATGGGCCTACCCAGAGTCCGAGAAAGCAGCCTCATTCGACCAGTGAAATCCGCCTACAACAATATCGATTTTATCGATTTAGATCACTTAATATGTATATTTCTGGGAGTGGATTGGTGCGCAACACAGGAAAAGCCCTTGTATGTGGCCAGGGGGTGTCCAGCGAAGTACTGCAAAGTGTGGGGCAAATGGGTGGGGGTGCTAGACAACTGACATTCCACCTGTGCATTTGTGGCCTCGCTATAAGAGTATACGTTGCCCCTTCTTATGTTCTATGCCTTTCAAGGGGATTGTTCGATGCTACAACGATGCCATGTATCTGCTGTATACCAATGTCTCTATTTACTGCTGGTCTTAATTTCTTTTTTGTTTGTTTTTATCAAAATCAATAAAATGGGTTATCAATTTTTTAAAAATATTTCTGTTAGAGCATCATTCAGTAGTGATAGTGAAGTAATACAGGGTGTATCAATATATTCCATTTATTTACCACACTTTAATGACTGAGATAGAAGTACATCTGATTTAGCTGTAAGCTTCTCTGAAACAAACTCCATGGCTGTCCTAATTGGAAATTGTGGTGTAACAAAGTGTGGTGTAATATGACTGTGGGCCAAGCTTAGGGAGTTCCTCCGCAAGAGACATAGGAAAGCGAAGAATAAAGGCCAACGTGTGCCGAGGATCCGGGTAAGGTCCCTGGTCGTCGCAGTAGTATCAGTTCACAAGCAGGCACAACAAGGTCCATTAAAACATACCCTCTAACAGAACCGGTCCTATCCCTTTCCAGCTGGTTGACTTGAATCTTCCCCTTAGAAGTACATTGTAATCGGGCTTTACTAACACTGCTTTCCAGTTAGCCTGTAGCTCTTCATGACAAAGGGGTAAAACATTTGGTTGTATTTTCCCCATTGCCCTATCTAGTCTGTACACTATCGCAGAAGAAGAAACTGCATCAACTGAAGAGAAAGGGAAGAAAGACAATGTAACAAAAAGCAGAAGCCCTTAAGTTTATAAATGAGAGATGCACAAGGGGTGTCTTGAGCCAGTGACTACCAGTGCAATACCAGGTTCACGGGAAGTTCTGTGGTCATTGATTTAGAAGATAACAGAAATGGACAGTGAGGATTTTGCCATCCTGTGAGGTGGTTCGCCTGATTCTTAGCTTGGTTTCCATGGGATGACCGGCCGCTAATTGCTGTTTTATTAAGATCTATCTCTCAGTCCCATATTATGGTGCTACCAGTCCACGTGATAGGTTAGCTCATTTTGTCATGTAGGAGGCCGGGCCTATAGAGCTGTGGAAGGTTGGGCAACAGTATTTTGTGTCAGGCCAGTTGTCGGCGCAGCTGCTTTAACAATCACTTCACTGCAGAATAGAATTTGTTGACTTTGTCCCTGTCCTGCTGCTGACGTAACTAGATGGACATTCCAAATGTTGTCGTACTGCATGATTCAAAAGTAGGAATTTTTGTCGGCTGCACCCCATTTGAGGAACACTGATATTTGTCACAAATATTATTTTTTGCCTGTTTCAGAAAATGTAATTTTTTAGACAATAGAAACAGGAACAATAAACTAATGAAGTGAGAACCCTTCATGAGTTTTTTGTTGCAGTTTCTTTGTTGTTTTGTTTTGAAATGTTGCAATCTTTTTTCACCTTCTTTTCTTTCTTTTTAGTTTATTCCAGCATTATTTTTTGTGCTTGTTATTGGTTTTTCAACAGTTCCTCTTTTTCCCTGAAGCTGGATCCACTTCAGTTTTGCATAAAATATGAGTAATTTCTCCTGCTGGGACCTTGCACGATAATTTTAGTGCCATTCAGGAAACAGTTTCCAAAACCGCAACTAAATATTTTTACTAAAAAAACTGTGTGTTGTGTGCTTTTGGAATAGTCGCACTTTAGTTATGGCACGCTTAAACACTCGTTTGCAAGTGCAAAGCACATATGTCACTGTTAACATGTTGGAAAAATACAAAAAAATTAAGGAAAATCATATTCAGTTCCTTAAGTGTTCTGTTTCCCTCGCTTTACCTCACTGCCTCTGTGTTTTCTTTAAAATAGTATCTCTTCTCGTGGGCGGGAAAGCACGGCGACGCTGCTGACGCATACTGTTTTCATGGCTTTGTACAGAGCGTGCCGGTACTGTAGCAGCTGTCTGCATGGTTCCTAGATTAGTTCGGATGTGAAAGCCTTCTTTATCTGCGGGTACAGTTTGTGTTTAATCCTGCGGTTTTAGTTTCTCCGATGCTCCATGTGTTTCGTGCACAGATGTTTGCATCTGCTATCCGCTTTAGCACTGGGTTCTGCTTATATAATGGGCCACTAGAATTATGCAGCAATGGCCGACCAAATTATGGGGCAGGGTTGCCTACCTTGTGCACCGCGATAAGACCAATTATGTGGCACAACATGGCACATTCTGTGGCACCATTAGTATGGTATTTTGGTACTTTAACAAAATACCGTCTGGGAACAATCATCACGTCATTAGTACTGGTGCCTGTGTGACACCTGATTGCAACAATCGGCTACTGAAGGCTGGCCAGTTAACTTTTGCAAAGGGCTTGCTGCTGCACAGCATACCAGAGGCGGTGCTTTTAGTAACGCTGGATCGGTGTGAGCTACACAAAACAGAAACAATTCTGCATATTAGGCAAGTGATGGTATATTGGGTGTCAAATGTGGTCAAACCATAATTGTACAGAAAGTGCTGCTGCCACTGAGTGGCATGACTCCAGTGGCTCTGCATATATCTCATAAACAGTATGAGCGGAGTCATGCAGTCACACTTCACCATAATCGCCCCTTTGAAGCATTACTGCTGCCTCAACTACGTTGAATATAGGACAATTACCAACAGGCACCTACAATGGATTATTCATATTTTTTTTTTCAAAGTCAAATGTCTGTGCCCTCCCCTGGACTTTATTCTGAGTTTTTGATGTTGTGAGAAGGGGATAACTTTGAAGATGGCAGTACAGTTGTGTCCTCTTCTCCTGTGTTGTACAAGCAGTTGGTGGGAAAGACCCAAGGATGATAAAATAGTAGCAAGCCGCGACAGTTTGTTACCTACTTCATAGTTTAGTTTATCCACCACTCAGCTTCAACAATGTTTGCAGTGGCAATATTTTTTCTGTTGGAGTTAGTAATTAACAAAAGTAGGGCCCAAGTCACAAAAATGTTGCTATCAGTAGGTGTGGTTTCATTTCGTGGTACTTCTGAAATAAGTTTGCTGAAAGAATGGGCAACAGTACAGGAACTAATTCCAATTAACCAATCAGGATTTCGTAAGGGCCAATCCAGTATCAATAACTTAATGACCCTCACCCTGCTGGCGGAGTGAGCTGTTTAAAAAAAACAAAAATTATATTTTTGTTTTATTGATCTAAAAGCTGTATTTGACTCAAGCTATATTATGGAGAAAACTTGCTGCTTGGGGAATCCCTCAAGAAGTGTTGGAGGCTATTATACTTTTGTACTCAAATACATGGGTACAAGTTAAAGTAGGTGAAGGCTCCAGTCTGTCTCGTAGAATCAAAACTTCTACGAAGCTGTGTGTGTTTCCCCATGTATTTTTAATATTTTTATGTCAGATCTGTTCTGGCACTTAGAAGCCATCAATGCTCATCCTCCTAAATTTGCCAGCTGCTATCTAAGATAGCTTCAGTGCGGTGATGATGCGATATTACTTAGCCAAACCGCTTTAGGATTACAATGACTAATGCCACATTTGACAGCAATATTACAGCAAATTGTTTGGAACTGAACCTCAAGAAAACTAAGGTGATGGCAATCGGCCCATCGATGACCAAACTTCGAACTTGGACTGCAAGAGGAAGGCCAATTGAGATCGGAAAGTCATATAAATATTTGGGCATCCTATTAGATAATAAAGTCTCATTTAAAAACCATTTTAATGTGTTAAGAGCAAAACGTCATCTTTAATATTCGCTTTGAAGTTGTTACGAGATTCACTAACATTTCAATCATATGAACATCTTCTTGAAGTTATTGGAGCCAAGTTACTTCAGACTGTTTCTTATGGCTTCCCTATCACCAAGGAAAAGGATGCCAAACTATTGGACTTATTGATAATAAAGACCTGCAAGTCTGTTTTTGCACTTACAAAAGCTATTGGCCAAGATGAAATACGTTTGGAATTTGGACTCTGTAGACAAATTATAGTGAGGCAGGGGTCGTTCTTGAAATATTTGCATTCTCTGTTTATTAGAAGTTGGCTCTTAAGAAAATAATTGCTGGTATGAAATAAATCATTCTGAATATGCTGTTGCTTTGCGATCTTACCTTTCAGAGTCCTTCCAAAGTGTTGATTTACAGGCGGGGTTTCCTGATATGAATAAGCCTTGTCTTGAACAGATTCTAAACAGAAAGATCAAAGTTAATTCTTTCATTGCAGGCAAGGAGGCCTTAGATGCAAATAAGTATGCCTTTACAGTGATAAATTCTCAACAGAGACTGGAAATTCAGCATTATTTGACCACCTACTTTCCATCACTTTTAGGGGACACATTTCGAAAATTGCGATCTGGTAGATATCTCTCCAAGGATGGCCCCCAAAAGGGATCCAGCAATGTTCATGTAGTGTTTGTAGACTGTGCGGGCTCACGTAAGAAACTCTACTGCATATTGTATGTGTCTGCCCAAACTTGCTTACTGCACACCGCATATTGTTAAAGCCATCATTTCTTGATGCTGGGGTGAGATCTGTCTGCCAGTCCCTCATTTTATGCTTATCAGGTGCGTCAACCACTCTGACTTGTCAGTTGATAACGTTTTTGACCACGGCAGAAAGAATGTTTGTATCTTTACCAGCATAACCCCATAGAACAGTTTTTATGCAAAGTTTTTACTACAGTGCAAGAATGTTTAATTTTCTGTAATAAGCTTTACACCTTTTTATATTTCTCCTCTATGTTTGGTCGGGTTGAGGTGCTTTCTCAGGCTAATGCATTCAGCACTTTTCCAAAAATATATTTGTCTCTGCCTGAATAGGTCATTGGTTTTGTCAACAAATGACATACATTGTATTGAATCACATGGTACTCCGATGTGTCTTCTAACTCTGATGAATTTTAGGGATATAATGTTTACAAGCACTTGGCACTTTAAAACAACCTGTATGATTTTGTGTGGGATAGGTTAATGCATTCTATTTTTAATCCTGATAAATTTTACATGTATTAGTTTTACTTGGATTGCTGAATGATTTTATATGGCACTTAGATACACATTTTAATCCTGATGGATTCTTACTCATATAATGTTTACAAGCACTTGGCACTTTGAAGTAACTTGCATAGTTTTCTGCAGGCTAAGACAAATGTAGCTTTATTTTTAAATTTGATACATTTTATGTGTATCAGTTTTTATCCAAATCGTCGAAGATCCATGGTCTATGCAGGATGTTTATAAGCTAAATTGCTCGAATTGTAGTCTAATGTGTGATGATTTTAATTAACCAGACAATAAAGTTTAATCATACTCGGTGGCTCTGCATATATCTTATAAACAGTACGAGGGGAGTTATGCAGTTTCACTTCACCGAAATCGCTGCTTTTCAAGCATTACTTTTGCATCTTTGATGCTGCCTCGACTGTGTTGAATATAGGACAATTACCTACAGACACCAAGATGGATTTTTCATATAATCTTTTGCAAAGTCAAACTTCTGTGGACTTTATTCTCAGTTTTTGATGTTGTGAGAATGGGATAACTTTGAGCAGTAGCTGTTGCTACTGGACGGGGGTTTGGGATGCGGGGGGGGGTAAGGGGGTAGGATTGCAATGAAAACAAGCATTGGCATAGCCAATAGGTCGCGCCTTTGGGACCTTATAAGTGTTTAGTTATCCAGCACAATATCCTTGGTGCAACAACATCAACTGTTGCATGGCTATGGCTAAACACTTATAAGGTCCCAAAGGCGAGACCTATTGGCTATGCCAATGCTTGTTTATTAGGGCTTTGTGTTAATAATTTGATTATTTGCCATAGGCACGGCACCTACTTAATTTCTTAAACCACGTTGCATTTTTGCATTTATTTATGAATCTGGGTTCTGATTCTAACTTTTTATTTTCTATCATAATAAATAGAATATTTAAAGAAATATATAAACCGAGAACTGCAAGATGCCTAGTTCTGCATATTTTTCCTTAGTGGTCTTGGCTGATTAATTGAGGTCAGGGTGCTCCCTTTTCCGTGAATTGACTCTCCAAAATGCTAACTAATCCGAAGGTAAATGTGTGTGTGTATGTGTGTTTTTGTGTGTGCGTGTGTGCACACGCGCACGCCTGTCTGTCTGGTTTGTGCATTTAGTGTCTGGTGAATATTAAGGGTGTGTGTATAAATGTATCTGCATGTATGCATGTTTCTGTGTTCTTAGTGGGTGTTTCAGGGTGTGTGTGATAGGTGTGTGAGCTTATTGTGTTCAGTGCATTTGCTGTGTGAATGTATAGTGTTTGTGTGTATGCTTCTGGATGGTATTTGAAGTGTGTATGCACATGTGGCGGGTTCGTTTGTATGCATGTGTGTATAGTGCTTGTGCATACTTTGGCATCTGTGTTTTGTTGTCTAGTATGGGTGCTACGTGGTGTGATTGTGTGGTAATTGTGTGTGTGAGGCATTATGCAGGCCCCTGCAGCCTCTTTAGCACAGGGTAGCCACCACACTTTAGGGATCCCATTCACTCTGAGGCCTATGAATGTCTGTATGTCTAGACTCAGCGGCCCTCCCACATTCTGTAGGAGGGGCATGATTTAGGATCCACAAATGTGTGTGCATGTGTGTGAGAGAGAGAGAGAGATAGAGGGAGAGATGCAGCTGCATTCCGCACATGCATGATTCAGGTGCGTGTCTGATGTGTGTGCACAGTGGATGGATCTGTGTAGGACATAGCATCTGTACAGCGCATAGACGGTAACAATGTGTTTTAACTGCCTTTTCACTACTTAGAACAGTCTTTGTGCACGCGGCAGGCTCTGTGTATAGGTCGCAATTTCACATAAGACTATTGTTTAACTGACACACTCCATCTCACCTTCTCACTGGCACTTGTAAATACAGTCAAGCACCTTTCAGTGCTCCGCGTGTTGTTGTATTCACACTGAGAAGGACTCACCGATGGGCAGTGAATGTTAGAACTGACCCTGGGTTGCTGCTAATGACCCCACGTTAAACACGACTGATCAGTTTTCATTTTCTTGGGGTCATATTTCTATCGGTGCATGTGCATTTGGCGCCAATATTTGCCAGTGCTTATTCAATTTTTCACCACTGTGGGCTTCACCGCACAAGAACAAAATCGACCGTTGCATTAAATGTCGAGGGCTAAAGTGAAATTTTGAACCTGGCAGTCGGTTGGTGCAAATGTTACTGTTGTCGTTGTTTTAAAGTTTGTTATTAATCACATATTACATTCATTATTGAATGAATGCATATTTGCGTCGTGAGTAGTGCAATCGCACGCACACTGGTGCAATCAATGTAATTAGACCGCTGGAGGTCTGCAGGATCTCCCAATGCTGGCTTTTCCAGTGCAGTATTTTGAGGCGATGGTGGTTCTGGGTGCACAGCCTCCTTTGAGAGTAGGCAGAGGCTGCACGTTTATCTGTTACTGCTCGCTATTTCGGGAATTTGTATTCATGGCACTTCATACACCTAGCACAAATAAGCCTCAATGAGAACTTTGCGTGCGATGGCTATTAATACCGATGTGAAAAGACTGCGGAGTTTTCAGTTAAAGGACTTCATTGTCATCATGCAGCGAAAAAACGTGTAACAATCTAGGGAACACTAAAAGGAATTACAATTATTATTTAAGGAGAAATTCAGAGCCTTCAGCCATTTACTCCTCCCACCATCGAAAGGTTCTAAGCAATAGTTTGCGTTGATGGATTCCTGGAACCTTTTATTAGCTGTACTATTTGAAGAGAAACAGAGCTTATTTTCAATTGTTAGTTACACATGTCATATAGTATATTATCTTCATTCCCTCTACACGGAACTGTGAAGCAAGACACGAACGCCACGCTGTCGCTCACGCACGAAACCACAACACGTGTTCCAGGCAGGCAACACTGCAGATGCAACATTCTTTCAACCAAGTAATCCCACACGGTGTAACGTGTAACACACCTGACAATGCGCTTCGGCGATTCGTGAGGGTATGAAGCGCTATACAAATACAATTACAAATATAGTTACTATGAATTTAACTTTGCATACACTATGAATGTCAATATCATGTCTGACCCTTGTTTTTCCCTTCGTCCTCTTCTTAAATGAGGGATGATAGGGGCGGCTCTTCTCACCTGTCCTTCCTAAAATTTACGCGGAAGCAGCAGGAGGAAACAGAAGAAAATGCCAAGAAAAAACAAGCACGCGCGCCTCGCGCTGAATGTAAAAAAAGTTTGACGAGGAGGCAGCAGGGGGAGGGGAGAGAGGAGGGGGCCTGCGCCTGTTTCCCTTGAGGGAGCGAGCAGGAACCATATGTTTGTAATTAACCCATGGTTTGAAAGCTCACTCCCACAATGGAATCGCCAAACGTGCATGTGTTGCCATTCAAAGCAATGCAACGTGTGCACGTTTTTGGCAGCAAGGCTGAAGCGATTTCAAAAGGTCTTTTCCTATGCAGCGCATGCGCGCTGCGTAGGCGAGTCCTAAAAAGGACTTACCATTAACGGCAGGCCGCCGCCTCTTCTCTGTCATCGTCCTCTTAATCTTCCTGTCCCGGCTCCCGGACAGCGGAAGCAGGAAGCACCCAGGCAGACAGGCTCCCCTGAGCCAATCACAAGGCTGCAATGCAGCATTGTGATTGGTCTGACTGCCGTGGATTGTTCGTGGAAAATTCCTTTCTGTGGAAAATTAATAAAACCACTTATCTTGTGCTCGCCGCATCACTGACTCGGCGATGCAGCGTGCACAAGGTAAGTGGTTTTATTTATTTTTTAATTCAATTTTACCTAACCCGTCGTCGGGCGACTTAGCCCCCACTACACCGCCCAACCACTCTTACCTGTGCCGGCCGTGCCTGCATGAAGATAAGACACAGCAGTAATTTAACAATAGTTAAAAGCAAAAAAGCACCTGGCTCAAGTTAGATATCCTTAATATTAAAATTGTGTCTTCAAAATATTAAGAAAGAAAAGGGAGGAGGCGGAAGTGAAATGAAGAGTGAGTGTAGATGACATTGACTGTTAAAGTGAATGCTATGTTTAGTAAATGAGGTTGAGGGCATCAGTGGCGTAGCTAGATCTTTGGCCACCCGTTGCGGCCCCTGACGTTTGCCGCCCCACGAACGCCGTAGGTAAGAGCGGGAGAGGGTTTGCTGGCCATCCCGCGTGACGGCCACAGGTAGGAGTGGGGGGTTGCTGGCGATCCCTGTGTTTGCTCTGATGGCCTCAAGTAAGGCAGGGGAGGTCACCGCCCCCAAAACCTGTGCCACACGGGGCGCACCTTCTCTTGCTACGCCCCTGCTGGTCTCTGTCACCTTTCTGTATTTTCCTGTTCTGGGTGTCTGGACATTGATGGGGCCTCTACTGGTGACCACCAGCAGGGGGCGCCACCACGAAGCCTCTGTGTGGCCAGTGAGTCGAAGCGGTCGAGGACAAACCCCCCAGAAGCCCGGCACTGAATGAGTTAACATGATGCAGGTGATCCTCCTGTGCTGGTTTATTGCTGAGGGTTCATTGCTTCTCTCTGACGTCAGAGCCCCTCTCTGCTGGCTCCAGCTACTGAAGGGTCATTGAACCGATAGAGTCACAAGTGAATGATACCCCTGGAGGGACTGCGAGCGAGCGCGGGGTGAGGTCGAGATGGTGGGGTGAGTGTGGCGGGGGCTGTAATGCACGTCTACCCTGCCATGCAGGAGCCCTACCATTAGCATCCCAGACTAGGGTGATCAGATTTTCAGTACAAAAAAAACGGGCGGCCATAGACAGAGAAATAGGAGTAAATGTCCCCTTGGGACCTATGAGGTCTCAGAGCTTCTTATATATACCGTCCGGGCTAATCCGGGACGTCTAGTGACCCCTGTCCCAGACACATGCACAACCTCTGCAGCAGTGCTACCGAGGACTGACTGCCACACACAGGCCTGCAGGAGCCCCCTAATGCTGGGCAGCTCCACAGTATTGGCAGACTGTATCCAAGGAGGCCTCTTCACTCACCCTGAGAGTGTCCGTCAGTCAGGGCTTGCACCAGTGCTACCAAAGGACTGACTGACACACCCAGGCCTGCAGGAGTTGGTAATGCTGTTGGCTTGCTTCAGGTAGTCCCATCTGTACAACCGATGGACGTCTACCCACTAGTGATTTAAAGGAGGGTGGTTACTCACCTTCCAGCGACTTGCAAAATTCAATCTAGTTATTCCCTGCTATAAAATTATTACACGCTCCGCCTTATACTACATGTCTATAAAGATACATCAGTGACAAACAAAACACAATTAGCAATCCCACTGTTAGTTTTAGTACAAGAGTGACCAAACAGTGCCTTGCAAAACGCATGTACCGTAGGAGTTGGTTCTGCTGCAGCAAATCGCCCAGCACTGCCACTGCCCCAGACTCGATTCCTCACGAGAGCGTGTGCTGGGTGGTGGAGCGCGTGAGGCGTCACTGCTGCGCTTCAGCGCGAGGGCTGGCAGAAATGATGCCTAGGGCCGTCATTGGTAGCACTACAAGATTGACGGCCCTGGGACGGGACCCACAACTACAAACGTGGTACGTCACGCACCGTACCACCACCACTACGCTAGGTGGTGGTGCGTGCGCAGTGCGCTGCAGGCAGCATTTGCAAGCAGGTTGATTGTGCGCTTGCACTTCACGTAACTGCACTTCACTCACATGTGCATTGATTGCTCTGTGACAGTCACAGCTGCAAGTAATTGTGGGTGTGGGGTTGGTGGGTGTACCATGTACTCACTGTCGGGGCGGGGGCCGTGCGGCAATGGTGGCCCGTTGTGGCGGACTTTATAATTTATTTGGGGACACTGACACTACTGTAGTGACTGACAGTAGTGTCAGTGAGTGTCCCCAAATAAATTATAAAGGCAACCGCCCCCAAAATAGTGCCACCTGGGGCGGACCGCCCCCCCTAGCTACACCAGTGGAGGGCATAGATCAGGAAGAAGCACGGCAAATTGAGGTTTGAGCGTTCCAATGACAATGTTAAATACATTGTGTTGTTGTTGCCTATATTAATCATAAGTAAACAAACTCTGTCCAATGAAGAACTGCTGTGTGGTAATCTGTGATTTCTGAATGGAATTTGGGGGTTTGACTTTGATGAGAATCAGCATATCAGCAGGAAAAATGTGATAGGGTACAAACTAGGGGTGATGTCCTCTAGAAAGTGGTTTCTAAGGACTTGTGGCAAGAATGGTTTGCCCTGCCTCGCTGAGAACTGACTTGGATGCAATTTCTTATGGTAACTGTTTTGATCACAACTTGCTGTCCACCAACTGACAGGAACTTGTTCTGGTCACGTTTTCATTTGTTGTCTTACTTTGCTGACTGCTCCAGGAGCAAGTAAGACATCAGATTTCTCTCTCGGATCACTTGAGTTTAATTGCGCTGGGGTGCCTTACCACACTACCATTATCCTGATGAAGACCTATGGACAGATGCTACGGGGTTGAAACTTCAACAAATGCCTGCATGGACTGAGAATAAATAAAAAAACGTCTAAACCTTGGCATGCATTAGATATAGTTGGGCATTGCAAGCATTTATGACAACCAGCCCCCAGCCTGTAATATTCTGTCTTTTATTTTGTGTACTCCTCTAAAACTTCGACCCATGTACTAGTATTTTGCAGCAAGTTTAGGCAACTGTGCCATCGGGCACCAGTGTCTTTTGTTATGCACCCTGATCTCTAATTAATTTGTGAATAAGATGTCTTTGTAAATACTCTCATTCACTGAGCAACGTAAAAAGTATTTGTTCCACACAGGCCTTATGATGTAGTTTTTTTCTCACCTAAGTCATTTACCTTTAAGCATATGGAAAAGAATCCCAAGGAACCGCTGGTGTGTATGAAATATGCATGGAAGGCCAGTTGATAAATATGGGTGTCGATAATGAAATTGAAAGGCAGCATGGTCCTGTGGTGAGGATGGAGATCTCTAGATCGCAAGGACCACATTGTAGTGAAAATGGCTGCGAGAGGGGAAGGATAACAAAAATAAAGGGCTCAAAATAATACTTTCATGCACTAGCAGGTCAAACACACCACTGCACTTACTGATTAGTGCGATGATAAGAAATGTATGCTGAAGTCATTCCACACAATTCAAACCCGGAACTTGTTGAACTTCACAGATGTCCTGAATTGAATATGGCAGGTAGATAGATACCTTATAATTTCCCTGTAATTTCAGTGTTTTGCTGAAAAATGTACAGTGCATCGTGGGAAGAGGAAGAAAGTCAACCATGCTGGAATGAAAGAAGCTTGGCGTTTCTTAAAAAGTATGACGAAGGGCTATATGTACAAAGATGGCATTTTGCATTTCCTAAAGAATCGCTATTTAGGAAATGCAAATTGATATGTACTAATTTTGCGATTTCCTAATAGCCATTCCTACAAAGTAGGAATCCCTATTAGGGAATCTCAAATAGGAAATACCATTGTATTCCCACCTATGGGTAAAATAGGAAATAGTTTGCATTTCCTAAATTCCGATTTCCTAATAGGAAAAGGCCATTTAGTATTTGCCTTTGTACATCCGAAAAGGCCATTTGGCATTTCTTAACCGACCGAAATTGCGATTTGGCCCATTAAGAAATGCTAAATGCTTTGTACGTCTGGCCCTATATTCTTAATGAAGGGATAGAAGCCCTTTAATAAAATTATCCTACGTGATCCGATCTATGACGGGCAATTATGACTTTTATGATGTGCAGAGTCCTCCAGAATAATGAAGAGACTTGAGAGTAGATTTTGTGCAGTGGCGGTTGCAAAAAGAAAGTGGAGGCGGGGGCGGGATGGGAAAATATATATTTTTGAAAAACATACCTGCCACTGCCACCGACACCCGCCTCGGTGCTTCTCTCCCAGCAGGCACTAGGAAAGCACAGGCTCCCCTCTCAATACAGACACTGCTCTCATGCTAAACCCAGCGTGATAACAGTGCCAGGGTTGGTATGAGCAGCCTGGTTTGCCGCTCAGAAAGTGCCTGGGAGCCAGCCGCGGTCGATAGTAGGTGTAACTGCAGGGCGGTGATGTGGGGAGGGGGAGGGGCAGGGTGGGGGGTAGTAAACTATGGATTACGGAAGTTTACAGGTAAGTTAACATATAAATTAATAAAACAAATTTTGTTGTGTGCACTGCATCGCATTTGGGGATGCAGTGCACGCAACGAAATTCGTTTTTATTAATTTATATGTTAACTTACCTGTAAACCTCCGTAATCCTTAGTTTACTACCCCCCACCCTACCCCTCCCCCTCCACACGTCACCGCCCTGCAGTTACTCCTACTACCGACCGCGGCTGCTGGGAGCCTGTGGCATTTCTCCAACCCAGCTGTGCAACACCGCTGGGTTGGAGAAATAGAAGTGCGCATGTCTTTTTGGCAAGCCTAAGAAGGCCGGCAAAACTGACATGCACTTCTGAGTGCCCACCACTTCTCCTTGTCGTGGCCTTTTCGTTTTTCTGTGACTGACTGACGAGTGGGGCAACACTCCTCTGCCATTATGGAGGAGCTGCCCCTGCCTAAGAGTGTTACAACAAACAAATGATGGACGGAATGCTGACAATGCAGACATTCTCCCCCAGTCAAGAGATCTGGGTTAAATCCATCGTTCTTTTGCCCACTACACCACCCCAGTTTAGACATGGCCATATGCAAATCAGTCTTGACCCTGTGCCTCATGGGAACAGTCCAGCCCGAACTGCCAAGCCATGTCTTCCCTGGACCGGAATCAAGCATCCTAGGACCGGTTTCTGGCTATCAGCCATCATCAGCCAGGATAGCTTGACTCCAGTGGCGTAGTGAGCACGGGTCCCACGTCTGGGAATACCCATCCCACTTAGGGCGAAAAGCGTTACAACAAACAAATGATGGACGGAATGCTGACAATGCAGACATTCTCCCCCAGTCAAGAGATCTGGGTTAAATCCATCGTTCTTTTGCCCACTACACCACCCCAGTTTAGACATGGCCATATGCAAATCAGTCTTGACCCTGTGCCTCATGGGAACAGTCCAGCCCGAACTGCCAAGCCATGTCTTCCCTGGACCGGAATCAAGCATCCTAGGACCGGTTTCTGGCTATCAGCCGTCATCAGCCAGGATAGCTTGACTCCAGTGGCGTAGTGAGCACGGGTTCCACGTCTGGGAATACCCATCCCACTTAGGGCGAAAAGCGTTACAACAAACAAATGATGGACGGAATGCTGACAATGCAGACATTCTCCCCCAGTCAAGAGATCTGGGTTAAATCCATCGTTCTTTTGCCCACTACACCACCCCAGTTTAGACATGGCCATATGCAAATCAGTCTTGACCCTGTGCCTCATGGGAACAGTTCAGCCCGAACTGCCAAGCCATGTCTTCCCTGGACGGGAATCAAGCATCCTAGGACCGGTTTCTGGCTATCAGCCGTCATCAGCCAGGATAGCTTGACTCCAGTGGCGTAGTGAGCACGGGTCCCACGTCTGGGAATACCCATCCCACTTAGGGCGAAAAGCGTTACAACAAACAAATGATGGACGGAATGCTGACAATGCAGACATTCTCCCCCAGTCAAGAGATCTGGGTTAAATCCATCGTTCTTTTGCCCACTACACCACCCCAGTTTAGACATGGCCATATGCAAATCAGTCTTGACCCTGTGCCTCATGGGAACAGTCCAGCCCGAACTGCCAAGCCATGTCTTCCCTGGACCGGAATCAAGCATCCTAGGACCGGTTTCTGGCTATCAGCCGTCATCAGCCAGGATAGCTTGACTCCAGTGGCGTAGTGAGCACGGGTCCCACGTCTGGGAATACCCATCCCACTTAGGGCGAAAAGCGTTACAACAGACAAATGATGGACGGAATGCTGACAATGCAGACATTCTCCCCCAGTCAAGAGATCTGGGTTGAATCCATTGTTCTTTTGCCCACTACACCACCCCAGTTTAGACATGGCCATATGCAAATCAGTCTTGAACCTGTGCCTCATGGGAACAGTCCAGCCCGAACTGCCAAGCCATGTCTTCCCTGGACCGGAATCAAGCATCCTAGGACCGGTTTCTGGCTATCAGCCGTCATCAGCCAGGATAGCTTGACTCCAGTGGCGTAGTGAGCACGGGTCCCACGTCTGGGAATACCCATCCCACTTAGGGCGAAAAGCGTTACAACAAACAAATGATGGACAGAATGCTGACAATGCAGACATTCTCCCCCAGTCAAGAGATCTGGGTTAAATCCATCGTTCTTTTGCCCACTACACCACCCCAGTTTAGACATGGCCATATGCAAATCAGTCTTGACCCTGTGCCTCATGGGAACAGTCCAGCCCGAACTGCCAAGCCATGTCTTCCCTGGACCGGAATCAAGCATCCTAGGACCGGTTTCTGGCTATCAGCCGTCATCAGCCAGGATAGCTTGACTCCAGTGGCGTAGTGAGCACGGGTCCCACGTCTGGGAATACCCATCCCACTTAGGGCGAAAAGCGTTACAACAAACAAATGATGGACGGAATGCTGACAATGCAGACATTCTCCCCCAGTCAAGAGATCTGGGTTAAATCCATCGTTCTTTTGCCCACTACACCACCCCAGTTTAGACATGGCCATATGCAAATCAGTCTTGACCCTGTGCCTCATGGGAACAGTCCAGCCCGAACTGCCAAGCCATGTCTTCCCTGGACCGGAATCAAGCATCCTGGGACCGGTTTCTGGCTATCAGCCGTCATCAGCCAGGATAGCTTGACTCCAGTGGCGTAGTGAGCACGGGTCCCACGTCTGGGAATACCCATCCCACTTAGGGCGAAAAGCGTTACAACAGACAAATGATGGACGGAATGCTGACAATGCAGACATTCTCCCCCAGTCAAGAGATCTGGGTTAAACCCATCGTTCTTTTGCCCACTACACCACCCCAGTTTAGACATGGCCATATGCAAATCAGTCTTGACCCTGTGCCTCATGGGAACAGTCCAGCCCGAACTGCCAAGCCATGTCTTCCCTGGACCGGAATCAAGCATCCTAGGACCGGTTTCTGGCTATCAGCCGTCATCAGCCAGGATAGCTTGACTCCAGTGGCGTAGTGAGCACGGGTCCCACGTCTGGGAATACCCATCCCACTTAGGGCGAAAAGCGTTACAACAAACAAATGATGGACGGAATGCTGACAATGCAGACATTCTCCCCCAGTCAAGAGATCTGGGTTAAATCCATCGTTCTTTTGCCCACTACACCACCCCAGTTTAGACATGGCCAAATGCAAATCAGTCTTGACCCTGTGCCTCATGGGAACAGTCCAGCCCGAACTGCCAAGCCATGTCTTCCCTGGACCGGAATCAAGCATCCTAGGACCGGTTTCTGGCTATCAGCCGTCATCAGCCAGGATAGCTTGACTCCAGTGGCGTAGTGAGCACGGGTCCCACGTCTGGGAATACCCATCCCACTTAGGGCGAAAAGCGTTACAACAAACAAATGATGGACGGAATGCTGACAATGCAGACATTCTCCCCCAGTCAAGAGATCTGGGTTAAATCCATCATTCTTTTGCCCACTACACCACCCCAGTTTAGACATGGCCATATGCAAATCAGTCTTGACCCTGTGCCTCATGGGAACAGTCAAGCCCGAACTGCCAAGCCATGTCTTCCCTGGACCGGAATCAAGCATCCTAGGACCGGTTTCTGGCTATCAGCCGTCATCAGCCAGGATAGCTTGACTCCAGTGGCGTAGTGAGCACGGGTCCCACGTCTGGGAATACCCATCCCACTTAGGGCGAAAAGCGTTACAACAAACAAATGATGGACGGAATGCTGACAATACAGACATTCTCCCCCAGTGAAGAGATCTGGGTTAAATCCATCGTTCTTTTGCCCACTACACCACCCCAGTTTAGACATGGCCATATGCAAATCAGTCTTGACCCTGTGCCTCATGGGAACAGTCCAGCCCGAACTGCCAAGCCATGTCTTCCCTGGACCGGAATCAAGCATCCTAGGACCGGTTTCTGGCTATCAGCCGTCATCAGCCAGGATAGCTTGACTCCAGTGGCGTAGTGAGCACGGGTCCCACGTCTGGGAATACCCATCCCACTTAGGGCGAAAAGCGTTACAACAAACAAATGATGGACGGAATGCTGACAATGCAGACATTCTCCCCCAGTCAAGAGATCTGGGTTAAATCCATCGTTCTTTTGCCCACTACACCACCCCAGTTTAGACATGGCCATATGCAAATCAGTCTTGACCCTGTGCCTCATGGGAACAGTCCAGCCCGAACTGCCAAGCCATGTCTTCCCTGGACCGGAATCAAGCATCCTAGGACCGGTTTCTGGCTATCAGCCGTCATCAGCCAGGATAGCTTGACTCCACTGGCGTAGTGAGCACGGGTCCCACGTCTGGGAATACCCATCCCACTTAGGGCGAAAAGCGTTACAACAAACAAATGATGGACGGAATGCTGACAATGCAGACATTCTCCCCCAGTCAAGAGAACTGGGTTAAATCCATCGTTCTTTTGCCCACTACACCACCCCAGTTTAGACATGGCCATATGCAAATCAGTCTTGACCCTGTGCCTCATGGGAACAGTCCAGCCCGAACTGCCAAGCCATGTCTTCCCTGGACCTGAATCAAGCATCCTAGGACCGGTTTCTGGCTATCAGCCGTCATCAGCCAGGATAGCTTGACTCCAGTGGCGTAGTGAGCACGGGTCCCACGTCTGGGAATACCCATCCCACTTAGGGCGAAAAGCGTTACAACAAACAAATGATGGACGGAATGCTGACAATGCAGACATTCTCCCTCAGTCAAGAGATCTGGGTTAAATCCATCGTTCTTTTGCCCACTACACCACCCCAGTTTAGACATGGCCATATGCAAATCAGTCTTGACCCTGTGCCTCATGGGAACAGTCCAGCCCGAACTGCCAAGCCATGTCTTCCCTGGACCGGAATCAAGCATCCTAGGACCGGTTTCTGGCTATCAGCCGTCATCAGCCAGGATAGCTTGACTCCAGTGGCGTAGTGAGCACGGGTCCCACGTCTGGGAATACCCATCCCACTTAGGGCGAAAAGCGTTACAACAAACAAATGATGGACGGAATGCTGACAATGCAGACATTCTCCCCCAGTCAAGAGATCTGGGTTAAATCCATCGTTCTTTTGCCCACTACACCACCCCAGTTTAGACATGGCCATATGCAAATCAGTCTTGACCCTGTGCCTCATGGGAACAGTCCAGCCCGAACTGCCAAGCCATGTCTTCCCTGGACCGGAATCAAGCATCCTAGGACCGGTTTCTGGCTATCAGCCGTCATCAGCCAGGATAGCTTGACTCCAGTGGCGTAGTGAGCACGGGTCCCACGTCTGGGAATACCCATCCCACTTCGGGCGAAAAGCGTTACAACAAACAAATGATGGACGGAATGCTGACAATGCAGACATTCTCCCCCAGTCAAGAGATCTGGGTTAAATCCATCGTTCTTTTGCCCACTACACCACCCCAGTTTAGACATGGCCATATGCAAATCAGTCTTGACCCTGTGCCTCATGGGAACAGTCCAGCCCGAACTGCCAAGCCATGTCTTCCCTGGACCGGAATCAAGCATCCTAGGACCGGTTTCTGGCTATCAGCCGTCATCAGCCAGGATAGCTTGACTCCAGTGGCGTAGTGAGCACGGGTCCCACGTCTGGGAATACCCATCCCACTTACGGCAAAAAGCGTTACAACAAACAAATGATGGACGGAATGCTGACAATGCAGACATTCTCCCCCAGTCAAGAGATCTGGGTTAAATCCATTGTTCTTTTGCCCACTACACCACCCCAGTTTAGACATGGCCATATGCAAATCAGTCTTGACCCTGTGCCTCATGGGAACAGTCCAGCCCGAACTGCCAAGCCATGTCTTCCCTGAACCGGAATCAAGCATCCTAGGACCGGTTTATGGCTATCAGCCATCATCAGCCAGGATAGCTTGACTCCAGTGGCGTAGTGAGCACGGGTCCCACGTCTGGGAATACCCATCCCACTTAGGGCGAAAAGCGTTACAACAAACAAATGATGGACGGAATGCTGACAATGCAGACATTCTCCCCCAGTCAAGAGATCTGGGTTAAATCCATCGTTCTTTTGCCCACTACACCACCCCAGTTTAGACATGGCCATATGCAAATCAGTCTTGACCCTGTGCCTCATGGGAACAGTCCAGCCCGAACTGCCAAGCCATGTCTTCCCTGGACCGGAATCAAGCATCCTAGGACCGGTTTCTGGCTATCAGCCGTCATCAGCCAGGATAGCTTGACTCCAGTGGCGTAGTGAGCACGGGTCCCATGTCTGGGAATACCCATCCCACTTAGGGCGAAAAGCGTTACAACAAACAAATGATGGACGGAATGCTGACAATGCAGACATTCTCCCCCAGTCAAGAGATCTGGGTTAAATCCATCGTTCTTTTGCCCACTACACCACCCCAGTTTAGACATGGCCATATGCAAATCAGTCTTGACCCTGTGCCTCATGGGAACAGTCCAGCCCGAACTGCCAAGCCATGTCTTCCCTGGACCGGAATCAAGCATCCTAGGACCGGTTTCTGGCTATCAGCCGTCATCAGCCAGGATAGCTTGACTCCAGTGGCGTAGTGAGCACGGGTCCCACGTCTGGGAATACCCATCCCACTTAGGGCGAAAAGCGTTACAACAAACAAATGATGGACGGAATGCTGACAATGCAGACATTCTCCCCCAGTCAAGAGATCTGGGTTAAATCCATCGTTCTTTTGCCCACTACACCACCCCAGTGTTTGTTTGTTGTAACGCTTTTCGCCCTAAGTTGGATGGGTATTCCCAGACGTGGGACCCGTGCTCACTACGCCACTGGAGTCAAGCTATCCTGGCTGATGACGGCTGATAGCCAGAAACCGGTCCTAGGATGCTTGATTCCGGTCCAGGGAAGACATGGCTTGGCAGTTCGGGCTGGACTGTTCCCATGAGGCACAGGGTCAAGACTGATTTGCATATGGCCATGTCTGAACTGGGGTGGCGTAGTGGGCAAAAGAACGATGGATTTAACCCAGATCTCTTGACTGGGGGAGAATGTCTGCATTGTCAGCATTCCGTCCATCATTTGTTTGTTGTAACGCTTTTCGCCCTAAGTGGGATGGGTATTCCCAGACGTGGGACCCGTGCTCACTACGCCACTGGAGTCAAGCTATCCTGGCTGATGACGGCTGATAGCCAGAAACCGGTCCTAGGATGCTTGATTCCGGTCCAGGGAAGACATGGCTTGGCAGTTCGGGCTGGACTGTTCCCATGAGGCACAGGGTCAAGACTGATTTGCATATGGCCATGTCTGAACTGGGGTGGCGTAGTGGGCAAAAGAACGATGGATTTAACCCAGATCTCTTGACTGGGGGAGAATGTCTGCATTGTCAGCATTCCGTCCATCATTTGTTTGTTGTAAAGCTTTTCGCCCTAATTGGGATGGGTGTTCCCAGACGTGGGACCCGTGCTCACTACGCCACTGGAGTCAAGCTATCCTGGCTGATGACGGCTGATAGCCAGAAACCGGTCCTAGGATGCTTGATTCCGGTCCAGGGAAGACATGGCTTGGCAGTTCGGGCTGGACTGTTCCCATGAGGCTCAGGGTCAAGACTGATTTGCATATGGCCATGTCTGAACTGGGGTGGCGTAGTGGGCAAAAGAACGATGGATTTAACCCAGATCTCTTGACTGGGGGAGAATGTCTGCATTGTCAGCATTACGTCCATCATTTGTTTGTTGTAACGTCCTGCCTAAGAGTGAGCACCTCCCTCCATGTCAATTAGGACACTTTCCAGTCTTGGACCTTTGTGTGATAGCCTAATGCATTTTGGGTGTTGTAGTTTTGTTTGGCTTCCATTGTTCAAATGAAGCTAACCAGAAATTAGTGAATTGTAGGTGAAAAGCTCATGACTGGAAAAAGGGTCCATCATCTCCTGAACTGAGGTGGTCAGCATCCTAAACCCCCAAACGGAAACGCAGCAGATTTGCGTCGCTTTGCCGCTGTTGTGTAGCTGTCGCGTGTTGCGTCCGCTGGAGCACCTTGCGGTGTTCCCTTTCAGCACAGTTCAGGTGATGAGGTCCTGGGAAACAAACAATGAAGATATAATATGACATAAGCTGAGCAGCTAAAGTCTCTCACCCTTCTGCTTGTATGAATAAAACACCCTTATCCTGACACCGTGTTTCCCATTTTAGCCATCTATTGTGCTCGGATTTGGGCATGCTATCATGTGACTTGTGCTGAAGAGGTAAATTTGCTGGGGGATGAAAGGCATCTCTGAATCCATCCACTCAACAGTTCTTCAAATAATCCGAAAGCCTACCCGAACATGCTTGGTGGATAATAGGTTAATGGAAAGCTCAGTGTCACGAGGGCCGCAGTGCGGGTTTTGTTTGGCCCGCTTATAATAGCCCGTATCAATGGCTCTTGGCTTCGCCTCAGGGCGCAGCGCATGAATCATTTAATTGTGCAAACTGCGCTATTTGTTTCACTTGTGTTCGAGGACACAAACACACTCTGGCAGATTTCTTCGTGGACTTGCCAACAGCGTTGTGCACAGCTGCTCCAGTGTGTATTGTGTGCAAAGTGGAAAGGAGGTTTACCTCACTGACCACAGGAAGTTGTGAATCCCCTTCGCTCACTGAGAGCTCTGAGTGTCTCCACTCTCTTCACTCCCACTGGCTGTGCACGTTCCATTTCATGAACGCTGAAAGTCGTACAGCGTGATTGGTATTTGCTGCTACAAAGGCACCCACAGAATCAGAAATTTCGTGTTTGCAGAAATTTGCGGATCACAGTGCCATAGTCCACTGCTGAGGTCAATACCAGTTATTAAAAGTCCACTCCTGGAGTTAAAAGCCTGCACCCCGGACAACGCCCTATAATGGGAGAAGGCATTTAATGACCGCGGCCAGTCAAAATGGCTATAATGCTATGGGAACATTCCAAACACCAAGCGAGCAATGCTCTGGAGATTAAATAGGGAAGAACAGAAAAATAAACGTAACTATAGCATAGAAAGCCCATACCAGCCAGTGCTCGCCCTGTGCTATGCCATGTCTTCAGTGGAGCTCTCAACATCCTAGTATTGTGACCTGTAACAAGATCTTGACAAAACTTCTGCATGAATAGTATTAAGGTCGATCACTTTTCCCATACTTCCGACTGTGGATGACGTGGTCTTGCACTGATGGTGGGAAACATCATTCATATGATACTGAGTGCTGACAAATGAAACAAGCATTGGCATAGCCAATAGGTCTCGCCTTTGGAGCCTTATGAGTATTTAGTTATGCAGCACAATATCCTTGGTGCAACAACATCAACTGTTGCATGGCTAAACACATAAGGTCCCAAAGGCGAGACCTATTGGCTATGCAAATGCTAGTTTTATATAGCGTGAACTTGACCCAAGGGCAAGAGCTTGTACATGACCACCAGATCACATTATGCAAGATCAGGCAGTGTTTTTTTTGTTTTGTTTTTTGACAGAGGGAGATTAAATGATTTGCCAAGAATCGCATGATGTTAAGCCCACGCCGGGACTCGAACCTGGTTTTCCAGTTGCAATGTTGACAGCTGTGACCTAGGCCACATCTGCTGTATGTAGGCACTGAAGTAATGAGAAATTCAACCAGGTCTTAATCGCCCTAACGGACGTTTGGAGGAGACGTCCTGCTTGCAGCAGGAAACGAAAAAACCCTGCATATTTATATATACCTAAAGGTGAAACAAATTATTTTTTCTTAGGAAAGCGTTTTGCTCAATAATGTTTTCTAAGCAGTAGTTACTTGAAAAGGGCTTTCTGAATTTAGAACACTCCTAATGGGTATTTGTTTTGTGAAGTGCTGGATTGTAATGGGTTGCCGCTTCAAGCATTGGTAAGTGTAAGCCACATGTCTCAGTGTTCCCATCGATTGAGGGTGTGAGGGATTATGATTGAAGGCTTTTGGGTTTCGATGTTTGGCGGGATCAAACTGTACACAGAGCCCTGTCCCTTGCAGAAGGAGAATGGATAGTTGTGAATGGATGGTTGGAAAAGCTTCTTCTGAGAGGACTGTTTTTTTTGGGTGTATTTTTACGTTCTTACGTTGACTCCTGAGGGAGGTTTGGGCACAGGGCATCACTGAGTGGTACTCTGGCATAGATATCCTCCCACCATCGCCACTTCTGTTAAATCCGCCTGGACAAGCAGATCAATATTACTGGATCTCAGATTGCAGTTCAGAAACTTGACAATGAGTTCAAGGAGACATGTTGTAATGCGTTGTGATTAGGAGAATGACAGGTATGCGTTTTATTACAAGAACTGTTTTCCAATAACTGTTCTATTGTGCTTGTTTTTATAAAAACCTGTACTCTGGGATAAGACAATATATAGCGGTCCGCTGACTCCATGGCATATGAATTCATTAAGTGAAAGTAAAATATTTTCCATTTGATTATAACTTTCTTTGAAAACACCTCTTGTAAAGCATTGAGCTGCATCGTGTATAAGAAGCTATGTGTTGACCTACACCATGCCTTTCTTTGTCAGGGTACTTGTATATATCGATGGGATAAAAGCTTTCCCTTTACTGGAGCTAGACAGCGGAGTAGCTACATCTTTGGCTGCCCGTGGCGGCCCTTGTGTTTGCCACCCCGCAACAGCCGCAGGTAAGGGCGGGTGGGGAGTGGGTATGGGTATGATGCCGCCACCCCCAAAACTCGTGCCCGAGCATGCATGCCAGAGTTTGATGGCCACTACGAGGAGCCGAAGTATGCTCTGACGCTTCATTAGTATACAGTACCTGTGACCGGCTCCGACGTGACAGCGGACTGCTGGTATAAACCACCACAGTTTGAGGTGTACAACGGTTGTGCAAATTACCGAATTGTGAATGAAGCATAGTCGTGTTGCTGGGGAAAGGGTCATATAAGGTGCAGCCACTGGTAAGGGAAACAGCAAGTTGTGTTGACCCTGAGCGAATTTAATTGGCATGCAAAGACACGAGGGTTAGTATACGTTAGACGATCTGATAGTTACGCGGGTACTACTTCCACCTAAAGGTCCACTACAGGTTTGATCTGTTAGAAAGCAAAACCTTTTTTTTGTTTCAAAAATAAAACTCACCAGCTTATAAACTACCCACACATAGCATCAGTCGGGCTCACAAAGACGAAACCGCTATACAAATGCTATAACAAAGTTAAGCACACACATTCAGACAATGACAGACGCGCACGCACAGACTTATCCATACTAAGACCCATACACACATAAACGCATACACAGACAGACCAAGAAATGGGCATACACATGGATGTATGTGGACACAGACACAAGTAAAACCCAGACACATAAACACGCACCCAGTTACTGACAGTGAGGCATGCAGAAACTCACAGGCCTATGCAAACAGCGCGCGCAACTTAGTCAACGAGGTGTGCCCGCAAGTGGCGCACGTGCGCTTGGGAGAGCAGTCTGCTCATTTTCAAGCACTGCACTCGTGCTTGTGGCACGCTCCCGCAAGGTGAATGCCGCCACAAGCACAAGTGTGTGCTTGAAAATGAGCAGAGCAAAGGTTAAAGGCCCTCCTATGCAGCGCATACGCGCTGCGTAGACGAGACCTAAAAATACGGACAGTTCAATCAATTTTACACTGTTCTTTTACTCCGTCCTAAAATTTGCAATTGTTTGGTCTAGTAGCTCAGTGGATTAAAGCATCTGCTCCAGGTATCCTTTTCTGACCTCATGGCCACTGGTTCGAATCTCGACTGGTCCACTCATCCTTTCATCTTTAAAGATCAATAAACAGCTGTTATTTCAGCACCAAGAGACCCTGTGGTGAAAATGTGCACACATGTTATGTTCCATACAGGTGTGAATCCAAACCCCGAGCTATAAGAGGTGATGTGGCTTAACTCAAGAGACTTGATTTTGAACCGATTTGTTGGTTTCTCACATATTGGGAGAACACTATCAGCCATGTTGCTTAGTGCAACATAATTGTTCCATGTACCACAATAATACAAAATAACATTCTAGTTTCTGTAGTCATGTTTATTTGTTATTATATAGCACTTTTTAGTGCTCGCGCAGGCGAGAGCCCATTTGTCCGGGGTTTGAAAACGGACCCTGGAATCGCACACGCACGTGCGTGTGCTTTTCCTTTTGAGTTCCGCTATTGGGCTTTGTCTGCGTGTTTTTTTAAAACAGAGCACGCAATAGACCAAACGCGGGCGCATTGCTCCGCCCATGGCCTATTGGTGTCTGTTACGCGCACCAAAGCCCGTATGTTTTCAATTATCGTACCCAGACACGGGCGCGATAATTGAGAACAGATCGCTCGCTGTGGCGTGTGCGCACGCGCACCACTCCTTCTTCTTCTCACAGTTGCTCTTTATTTTCGGGTTTTCTCCTCTTAGCAGGCACCGGCTTCTCCGCGCACATTATAGCAGCAGGTTTGCACTAAGGCGCAGCAAGCACACTTGTTTACAAGGCCGGAGTGGCCGTACCGGTAAGGTGACCAGAATTTTAAAGCCAAAAAACCGAGACGTTTCATAAAGTCTTTCTTCTATATTGGGGGGGGGGGGGGGGGCAGTAGACACGTTCGGTTCAAGCCTGCACGCCCCCAATTCACTGTACCCCAGTCCAGGTCGCTCTGCATTGCCCCTCCCCCTCCCCTTCATTTCATTTTAGTTGTTGTGTTAGCAACAGTACGGGCAGCATTCAAGGGCGCCAACAAAGGAGAATAACAACCGAACATCTCCTGGGACCTGTCTCCGTTGAGAATAAAAGTACCAGTTTGCCCAAAATGCACTGTTACAAAAAAAACTAACTAAAGGCTTAAAAGTATATGCGATGGATTAGAAAAGGTTTCATAAACTAACCAAATGTCATAGAGTTTTTTTTGTGCTGGCGATTGTTGATGAATAACTTAAGACTAGATAGATGGGTAAACGTTTTTTCCCCATCGATTGAGCATTTTAACAGGTGGAGATGGGCCACGTTAGGAAGTGGTTGAAAGAGCCGATTAGTTGCTCGGAACTGCGTGTACCGGCTAATTGAATGAGCAACATAGGCCACATAGACAGAGGGAATGGAGCTATAGTGAGACGCATGTTGTCTACACCCAGATTTTGAAACGATAACCATTCATACGACGATTTTGGTTGTATGGTGGCTTTGTTGTCAACTAATGACGTCACTGCCTAAGGAACTTGACACGTATAAGTACAGGGCATAATGAAAAGTTTGCCTCACGGGACCATTGAGTTTGTGCCCGTCCACGGCGTACAAGGTTGGCATTTGCTAAACCTGCCCCTTTCGAAGTTACTCCGCCTCTTTCAAAGTTACAGGGAATTGTTCCTACCGACGAACTACGCTTACTTCAAGGGTACGGTGATCCACCCGAGATTCTGGTAGAAAATAAAACAAGCATTTGCAATGCAATAGGTCTCGTTTTAAATCTCAGCTCTCACCTGTCGGGTTTTAGTGCGTGAGTCACAGATGGTTTATTGTGGTTCCACCGTTCATGTTGTGAAAATGTTACTCTTTGAACGGGGTCGGTTGAAGAAGCACATCCATCACTCTTGTAAGGAGACACTCATACATCCTATTTTGTTATAACCATAACTGACATGCAGGGTCGGATTGGCAAGGTGGGCACTTGGGCAATGGCCGAGGGGCCGGTATCAGGGTCCAGTTGTGTGCTTCTTTTTTTGGGCGGTGTCTGTGTTGTTCGGATGCCGCCAGTGGCCCAGTGGGTGTCTGAGCGGCCTTTCTGGAGGCAGATGGGCGTCCATTACCTGCCTTTATCAATGGACAGAGGTGTCACTCCCTTTCTCTCAATGAGCCGGCCCAATAATGTATGTAGATTGAGCAGGGGGCCTGAGCAGCAGTGCTCTCACTTGTTTTTAGGTGTGTTTCACCAGTGTGAACTAATCCTTGATTTTTATTTATATCTAAGTAAAGTTAAGAAAACATGCCTCTGTCAGAGATCCCCCCCTTCTTTGTAAAAAACTTCGCCGAAGCAGTGTTTTGCGGAAAGGCAATATGCAAATGTGGGCCACTTTTTTTTTTAGCGTGCCCAGGCTGATTTTTAATCCCAATCCAACACTGCTGACGTGGGTCAAGGTAAAGTAGAGTGAAGTCTTATATTCAGGAGGTGTTGCATACAACAAAGACTCTTTCACCTTGATCGTGTTAATACCTATTAATTTACTAG
Organism: Triturus cristatus; assembly: GCF_964204655.1. Lineage (NCBI taxonomy): Eukaryota > Metazoa > Chordata > Amphibia > Caudata > Salamandridae > Triturus > Triturus cristatus. The sequence continues at coordinate 508,203,013 of NC_140587.1, forward strand.
TAGGCTTCAAGCCTGGTAAGTAATAGAACTGGGGGGAGTTGCTACATACTATGGCAATAACAAACAAACTAGATTCTTTAAGCGGCATCTGCAGCAGATAAAATGCAGGAGCAGCTCCTCTTCCAACTTATCTAATACCTGTTGTCTGAGTCTGGGAATGCCCTTGGGCCCTTTTTAGGTCTTGCCTGCGAAAGCGCCTGCATTGCATGCACTTTGGATTGTGAGAGATGTTGAATACAACAAGGGGCTTGCAGACAGCCTGCTGTCTAGCATTTGTCGGCTCCATTATCACTCTTATTTGCTTTCTTCTAATTGGCTAGTGTGTGCTGGTTTCACTTGCTCTTCTTTCAGCCTGGACCAAGTACCGATTGTTTCAGCTTGTCCTGTCCTTCCACTGATCATTGGGTCATTGAGGTACTACTTTCAGTTTTCATCTTCCCTGTTGTCCTGGTTTGAACCTCTTGCCATTTGTAGCTATATTTAACCAAGCCACACGCACTTAAAAGAAGCCCGTTCCTCCTTTGAAATAAGTGTTTGTTGTGACAGCAGATGTTATCTGTTTGTATTGTGACAACAGATAGTATTTGCTTCCAAATGTATTTTCACTTATACATGGACATGGGTGCAATTACTTTCTGTATGTGCTAATTTTGTTTTGCCAAATGACATTTCTTTTCTTTTTCACATGTTGGAAGATTAACTGTTTTGTTTAGAATCAGAGGGTCGTTGTGCTGAGACCTACAAACATTGGCAAAGCCAATAGGTCTTGCCTTGGTGACTATCGGGTCTGCCTTTGACTTTTGTTCATACTGTACAGCATGAACATTGCCGACTTTGGCAATGATTTGTAGCCTTGCTGTATAGCAGCATGGCCAATGGGCAGCATGGCTAAAAAAAATTTTTTTTAAAGGGCTATTATGCAGAAAGCACTAATGCACGCCCTGGCTGTGCATTTGCGCTTTTGAAAATTAATTTTAGCAACACTGCAAATCATCTACACCACTGGACGGCATGGCTACAAATCATTGCTAAAACCATTAGTTCCCATAGGTGAGACCTTTTGGCTTTGACATTGCTTGTTTAGATGGGTATCAAATGTTTGGTCTGCCAAGATTGGGACACAATACGAGTTTGTGGGATCTCAAAAAAGAGAGATATCTGTGCCTCTCGAATTAATGCATGACGCCTTCTAGTCTCATTGAGATCCAGTTTAGCTGCAGCATCATCAATGGCATCGGTTGTTGCTATGGTGGATACTTGGACCTCACTATGTAAGCAATCCCTGTGATTTGATTGTTGTGCTTCAGTTGTTGTCCAGCAGGTTTCTATTCTAGCCGACTCACAGGCTTTACCCACTGAAGACGAACGTTTTCCTTCACATTTCATTTTAATTTCTTCAGTCTTACTCTCCCTCTGCTCGTGTGCAGATTCCGTTTTAGCTTGTCTAATGAGCTTCCTGCTATTATTCCTTAATGCTGTAGTTCTTACAGGCTTGCTTTATTTTTCTTCAGTTTACTTCTACTTCTAATCAAATATTTGCCTACGTCAGCACATTCTATGGTGTGTGGGTTTGTGATTTAATTTGTTTCTGCAGTTTTTTTGCCTAGGCCTGTTTAACTATATGTTAGACTGCCTACCACAAATCCTTTAATATGTTAGAGTATATTAGTTTGTTGCCTGCTGAATCATTATACTTAAAGGAAGTGATCTCATAGTGTCAAAATCTTGGAAAAACAAACGCAATGTACAAAGATATAGCAGTGATACTCAAAGTACGATCCGGGGCCACATGCGGTCCTCCGTACCTTTACATGCGGCCCCCTGAGCAACAGCAGCACTGGCAGCTGTTCACTCGACTCTGCACTAACATTAAAATAATATTAAATACACAGGCAAGTCTTTATTTAGAGGTTAATTGAAGTTAAAGAAAGGAAGGGATTAGGTTGTCCTCCTTTACTTAACCTTTGGAACAACTTCGTTTTCAAATCCATCTTGCAGCAAAGTGTTAAAATATGTTAAGGTCTCTTCAAAATTCAAAACGTATATTTCAGTAACATGCAAAACCGTTTCACCTTAGTATATCAGATTATATTAGGGCATTGAGAAGTAAAAGTGATAGGTTTCAAACAACAATTTAGAAACATTCATTCTTCCCTACACACTAACAACATTGCCAATAGTGAACTAAGAGGCATGTCAGTTGTTATGTGCACTCTTAGGGTGTCCTGGGTTCCTATTATACATGAACAACATAATATAGTTTATTAAACCAAACACAGGAGAAGGTTTTGTACAGTACATATCCTGAAGTCATGTATTTTCGAGGTCCTCTTTTATGTGATAATGAGGAAAAAGGAGGGAACGTTAAATAAAACAATTGCCTGGGATCACACAATTTGGCAAAGTGGGGAGGCTGTGATTAATCCCAGGTTTTCTGGTTTAACATTGTGCAATTCAGCCACTAGATATACTTTGCTTCTCATATAACCTCCTTACCGCTGCCCCAGCTTCCAAGACCGCCACCCTGCTGGCATCAATGCAGACCTTGGTCACATCACAAACCAAAGTTTGTGGCCCTTAGGAAAATGTTTGTGAGTGCCCATGGTATAGCTTAATGCATGGTTAGTACCTTTAAGTGGCCTCCTTAGGAAATCTTTGCCAGTGGTACATCCATTATCTAGTAGAAATTCAAACTCTTGGCTAATTAATCATCCAGTTTCCGAGGCAAGAATTCCACATCTGATTATTATATAAGTCATGTTCAATGTATTTAATGACTCCTCAGGTAGCAATGTTTTGTGTCCACCATTAAATTGACTTGCTTTCACCCTGTATCAGAATATTTTGTGATCTTGGATCACAAAATGACTACTTATCTTTAGGCTCACACAGAAGCTGATGCATTAAACAAGTTGGGTGCATGGCCTTTAAGACACTAAACTCAAGACATTACATTTCTACACTGACGTCCACTTATGATCAGCCACAAAAGCTGGCTAGCTGAATATTTGAAGAACCTTCTGTTATACTTTGGCTTTGTTGGCCAAAATATAAGATGACTATAATTCTATCCACTGTATTCTAACCACATCCTTCCCTGGTGTCACTCTTGGTGTGAAGAGTGTGCCTCTGCCAGAGTACAGAGTGTTGTTATTTGAAAAGAATGATAACAGCTGAGGTGGGGCACCACATGCCCGAATGGGATTCGTTGGCGCCATTTATAAATCTTTAATCTATGCTACAATCTTAAAAATTCGGTGCCTGATTTAGAGTTTGGCAGATGGTACTTCATCACTAAAGTGATGGATATTTCTTTGTATAAATATATAGATATTCTTTAGGTCTGCTTAACAAATGTACATATTACTTATGGTTAAAATATATATAGCTATATTATTCTATGATTAACATGTATATAGGTCACTTCATAGTTTTCATAGAAGTTATTTGATTAGATGCTTACAGTTCTGTTTATTTATCTATCCCAATAAGTAAATATTATCATAGCTATCTATCTACATTGCTTCACTCTTGAAATATTGTAACAATATTAAATAAAAAAAGTGTAACAAATATGCAAATGAATTAGCTTAAAGTACAGCAACACTTAAAAGTCTGAGTTTTTTAAATACAAATTAAATCTTGATATATTACCTTCCTTATACACATATACCCTCCATGTACTTATGTAACTAAATAATTATTATGTTACTCCTTCTGTAAAGTAAAAATAAAAATGTGAGTCTCTCCAATGCACTACCCTATGTTTCACCCTATTCCTCTCTCAATATATCCTCTACTTCCACTCTCTGACTCATTCCAAACCTCACTCTACTACTATGATCTCCAAAATAACCCTTTCTAGATCATTCCCTTCTCTATCCCTCCTTGGATCACCCCAAATTTAATTTTACTACTATGATCTCCCTAATCCATTGCTAGAGACTCTTCTCTCCTCCATCTGTCCTTTACTCATCCCAAACCTCCTCCCACTACTATGATCTCCCAATAAACACTTTCTAGACTCTTTCCTCTTCTATCCATCTATTATCCTTTTCAATCCAAATAACAGACTGAACATGTCCACCGCTCAAATTAACTCCTATTTCCCTATACCTATTCACCAATAATCCTTTTTGGGTTCCGGAGTAGCATGCTATGCTCCTAAAAGCACTTCAACACATTGTCAGGTTTAGTAAGCGCTATATAAGTACAATTACAATATCCTGTCACATTATCACAAGTGTAAATGCCCTTGTAGAAGTGGAGACAGGATATCTGTCACGTTTGTGAGGGAGTACTTCTCGAACAGACTGTAAAGCAAATCGTAAGTCTTCATCTTTGAAAAATGACACAAATTTCAATTCACCCCTGATAGCACAATGTTTTCTGTTAACAGAGAAAAAAAATCAAACAATTAATACATAGTGAAATTGTGACGTACGATATAGTGACATTTACTCCCTTTGCACAATATTTTCAGGTCTACCCTCTAGCAACGTCGGAAAACACTATGTAGCATAAGTTAAAGTGCAGTGCCTTCTAAGAGAAATATTCTATTCTTTTACTATGTAATCCTTTTCATGGCTTTACACCACGAGCACATTTGCTGTAAAGATTGCCAGAAAGTAGATGAATATTTGTGAGCGCTGTTTGGTGCTTAAATGTCCATGTAGATTGGCCCTGACTTGTCTGCTGAGGACAGACCTGTCTATGATCTTATACTTTAAATAGTGAAACTATCTTGGAAACACCTATTCAAATTATAAAATGGTATAGCTTTCACCTTTGCCATTTTTAGGTCGAGCCTAGCATTGCAGCACATGCACTGCCCGCTCTGCGAGGCCTGCTGTAGTAGGTGGTGTGGAAGCCTCGTCCATATTTCTCATTGGCTGGTGTCAATGCCCATGGTAAATGCTGGCTTCCGATTGATAATGAGGCTTCTTAGTGCCTCCTTGTTACTGCCCTGTCTCCTTTTATGACCACCCATCAGGACTGGATCTTTTACTTGCGGCGTTACACTCTCTTCTTCATTAGTCGGTAAGCACTTTATTTTTCCATTTGGCTTTGGCAATGGCGGCTGCGAAGCGCGATGCAAATATAAACAAGCGGTAACAGCTTCTTTTTTTACACAATGTCTCAAGACCTCTCTCGCTCTAATGTTTATTTTCCGTGCGGCTCAGCATGTGGAGAGTTGGGCAGGGGAATTACTCCCCGCTGAGGGCTCTGGTTAGGGGGAACGCCTCGCTAACACTGGGATATTGACACGAGGAGAGAAATTGGTTTTCCATCAACCGAAATGGAAGTAGGTGACAAGGGCGAGTGGCTGCACTGGGGAGGCTGGGGCCGCACACGTCCGCAGGCCAGGCGCAATCATCACCAGGCACAGGCAGATACAGCCTGGCATTCTGGGGCGACGAGCACAGCGCAAATGTCAAATTGACTGCAGCGCCTTCTGGTTCAGCGAGAACCTGTGAAAATGCGAGTACGAGGCCGATATTTGATGAGAAATTTCGGCAAATATTATGCTGTCAAATACTTACTTTGAAATCCCAGCTGGGCTTCCCCGGCAGTTCTTCCATCCGAGGGTGATAAAATAAGTATAATGAACTGGGTAATAGTTATTCTTAATGGTTGTGGGCATGAAGACATTTAAAGGGTTTGTGTATCTAAATTAATATATGGTACATACAGTATTTGTTGTTTCACCATAGGATCACATGTAGATTCCCAGAGTGGCAACCAGTGCTTGATTTTAGCCTCATTATTTGCGCCCGGCACTTATTTTACTGCATCGGACATTTCTCGAGAGCAAGGGGGGGGGGGAAACACACAAAGGGAAAGAAGGAGAAAGAGACAAACTGAAAAAACGTCACAAATGGAGAAAACGGGAACCTGCATTCGTGAGATAAAGATGCAGGTGTTGTCTGGGGTGGAATAAAGAGGCATGAGGTGGATTCAAGACTGCACAGCCTTGGTATACAGCGCTCCAACATGTACTAGCGCCGCCATGGGCTTCTTAGCAATGACTTGGGCACCAGCACGCATTTTTTACAAATTAAGCACTGGGAAACCTCCTTTTCGGCCTTCCAATGTTGGAATTGAAGATAGATTTGGTTAGTGGCTTGTCTCGTGTAGCAGTAAAAAAAGCACAATGACCAGTGCAGCTCTGTAGAAAATCAATATATTGCAGAGGCAAAGTGGCATGGGGTATGTATTGGATTTACGCATCTGCCAGTGTCTCAAATGCTGGTAGGAACAGGTAGGGACTTTCACATGGGGGAGGGGTGAAGGTAGGGGGCAGAAAATGCCAGTGTTGGCAGGGTCGGATTGAGACAGAAAATAGGCCCAGGCACCAACATAAAAATGTTCCCTATTTCGTTTATTATACAGCTAAAAAAGTGATCCATGTTTGCAAATTGGGGCAGTGTGAACTTGTGAGGGCACGCTGTGTAAGTGTTTTGCTATATATGGACGATTGCATGGATTTGAGCTCGCTGGCATCAATGTTAATTTTAATATCACAAAAACCAACAGTAACAAACATTTGCAATGCAATAGGTCTTGCATTTACGCAAGTTTGAGCTATTGACATTGCAAATGACAATGCCTTTTATTATTGTTTTCGTTTTTAAAACATAAATAAAAGGCATTGTCATTCACAATGCCAATAGCTTAAACTCGCGTAAATGCGAGACCTATTGCATTGCAAATGCTTGTTCTGTTTCTACTGTCTGACAAGCATATTTGTGACACCACTGTTTAAAAATCCCTTACGCCGTGGTAAGCGTGCACAAAAAGATGCATGATTCTATTAAAGGCGCATTACTTTTCACTAAAATGAACTATTCTTTTTGTTGGTGTTTATTTTCCACAGCTGTATGTTTAGGAATCACACCGGGAACGGGAGGGAGGAGATGGGTCTGTGAGAGGTGAGGTGGTGGCTGTAATGTCGTGACTTACTGGGAGGTTCCATGCTAATTGCTGAAGGAGGGTGACCCAGGTGAAACCCCCTTCAGGCGTACGATAATGGTCTGGCTGGCATACGCCAGGCCAGTGTGTGTATAGTTAATAAATAGCCCGGGGCTCTGGGCGTGATTTAGTTACGTTCTAGCCACCACCACACACGTGTCATCCAAGCCTTTTTGCCTGCTCCACGAGGCCTCGGCCACGACACTACACTGGCGACTAGGTGGTCCCACCACCTCGCTGTGCCTCCTCACTCCTGCTGTGTCCGCCGCCTGCATTGGCAGCCCAGGAATGCCTCAGCCGCGTATCCTGCCACCTCGGCATGGCGCACCGCCGGAACAGACCTCAGGCCCTCCCCTGCGCTGCCCAGAGTAGTGACGACCCCTAACGCCGCACACAGTCACGGCCCCCGTCCTCCGCAACTGCTGCTGCACCAGCCGTACCTGCCTTTGGGGCGCGCGCACGTGTGGCTTCTTTCCCACATAGCACTGTGTATCCTCCAGCGCGGTTAGCGTGCATGGACACCGCACTTCACCAGGCCTCCGGTAAGAGAGGTGCATGCCTCATTCCCAGCCGCCCTCCCACCAGCGCACTCTGCTCCACGTGTCTCGCTGGGTCCCTCCATCATGCTGACGCGTATTTGAGGCCTACTCTACCGCCGCCACCAGAGACCACGTGGCGCCACCACATCACGCCCTTCCTGCTGCCTGCACATGAGGCGCACTGCTGAGCCTGCCCAAAACCTCATACGATGACCCCACACCGGAGCAGCTACCCGCAACTGAGCGTGCTCAGCCTTCGCGCCTCACACCATTGTGGCTGCACCTACACAAAGAGGGGGATCACCGCCTGCCCCACCCGTCTGGGCCCTGCACAGCACCGCCTCTAGGCGCGCCTGCCTACACGTGCCTCCTGCAGTGAGTGACGTACCTACTCTGACCACACCTGCTGTTTCGCCCACATTCATCTGTGCCGCCTTTAGAGCCCTTCACCATCACAGGCCTTCCGCCCTCCCAAGCAGCGCGCTGGAAGGTGTGGGTTCAGCTCCTGGAGACGTATTTTGAAGCGGCGGACATCCCAGCTCCGCGGAGGAGGCCCATGCTACTTCATTTAGGAGGGGCAGACATCCACAAGATATCAAAAACGGTGCCGGAAGCTGGACCGCCTAGAAATTACACAATGATGCACGATGCCATCACAGCCCATTTTGAGCCTTACGCCAACCCTGACTATGAGGGGTTCCTGCTCCGTCAAGCGCGCCAACAACCAGAAGAATTGGTAGACGTCTTTTATGCAAGACTAAAGGAGCTGGCGAACACCTGCACCCTCCCGGACGAGGATGATGAAGTCCAGGTCCAGTTCATCCAAGGCTGAGCTTCCTCCAAATTGCGTGAACGTATCCTACAAGAACACAACATGCTGATGAGAGACATTTTGATGCTAGGCCGCTCCAAAGAGCTGTCCAAAGCAAGGGCGGTGCACATGGACATCAAGCCAGCCGTAGCAATAAAAGAAGAACCGGTGTGTGCCATTCGTACTGACGCTCGGAAACCACAACTGAAGAGCTACACGACGATCGCCCATTCATCCAAACAGAGCCCACAAAGTCACCCATGTGGGTGGTGTGGGAGTCCATATCCCCACAACGGCGCCTGCCCCGCAAACGGCAAGACCTGCAGTGCATGTGGGAAGCTGCAATACTTCCCCAAGGTATGCCGTTCAGCGCAAAGAAGAAGGCCGAAAGGCCCGCAACGGCAAGTCCGGGCAATCGACCCGCTCCCCGATGGCCCCACAGTAGTGACATGGATGACGATGAAGGTGCCACTGTCCACGTAGTCCGAATGCTGAACGCTCTCTCAGCCACCCAACACGCAGCGCCAATGTGCAAAATAAATCATGCAGTGGCTGCCCTCATTGACACCAAGGCCACCATCAACCTCATGGCTGCCAGCGTATACAGGTGCCTGCCCCTCCCTCCACCGCTCCGCAGCACCAAAGTACAGCTTTATGCATTTGGCACTCACTCCCCGCTCCAGCTGTGCGGGGTATTCCAAGCCAATCTCTCTCATGATGGCACACATCAACAAGCCAAAGTCTATGTGTCACAAGAAGGGTCAGGATTCCTGCTCAGCTGCCGCACCGCACAGGACCTCAACCTTATCCAGTTTGCATTCACGGTGCACGCCCATGCCCTAGATTTCAAGGCTTTCGTCGAGGGCATTGGGTGCCTAAAAGGCCCGGCCATCCAGCTACACATAGATAAGTCTGTGCCCCGATAGCCCTCTGACACAGGAGGATCGCTTTCCACCTCCGTCCTAAAGTAGAAGCTGAGCTACGTCTTTTAGGGAGTGCCGGGTTCATCGAGCGGCTGAGAGGCCCCACCCCGTGGGTGTCCCCCATCGTCGTCGCGAAGAAGCCAAAGCAGCCGGAAGCAGTCCGCATCTGTGTGGACATGAGAGTTCCAAATCTCGCCATTAAATATGAACGCCACCTGACACCAACAGTGGACAACATTATCGGAGAGTTAGCCGGATCCAAGTGGTTCTCCAAAATGGATCTTCGTTCAGGGTACCATCAGATTCCTCTCCATCCGGACTCTCGGCCCGTCATGACATTCTCCACTCATGCAGGGCTCTGGTGCTACACTCGCCTCAACTTTGGAATCTCGATTGCAGCCGAGGTATTCCAGAACATCGTCAAGAATGTCCTCCAAGGGCTGGATGGAGTGCTCAACGTGACCGACGACATTCTGGTGCACGCTCCCACGCTGGAAGAACACCTCCTGTGCCTTCAAGCTGTATTCTCCCGTGGGCTAACCCTGCACCGAGAGAAGTGCGAGTTCCTGAGAAGAGACATTAGTCTTTTTTGGATATCGTTTCTCAGACAAGGGCATTGGCCCTGACCCCGACAAAGTAAAGGATATATAGGAGGCCCCCGCCCCGACGTCAGTGTCCGGAGTCTGCAGTTTTTTGGGCATGGTTCCATACTGTGGGCGTTTCTTCAAGAACCTCTCCGACCTGACAGGGCCCCTCCGAGAACTCACCAAAACCACCAACCACTGGGTGTGGGAAGCAGAACAGGAAGAAGCATTTCACCGTACGAAAGCAGTCCTCTCAGCCGACACGACGCTTGTGTACTTCGACCCCAGACACGAGTCCCAACTGGAAGTGGACGCCAGCCCCACCGGCTTGGGCGCCATCTTAGCACAACGACAAAGCTGTGGGGAATGGGCCCCGGTTGCCTATGCCAGCAGGACACTCATGCCAACAGAACAACAATATTCCCAAATTGAAAAAGAGGCCATCGCGATCTTGTGGGGGTGCCGCCACTTCTACATCTACTTGTACGGACACTCTTTCATAGTCATTACTGACCACAGGCCTCTCATCCCGCTGTTTCAAGGGTCGTCCTCATGCCCTCCCCGCGTATCAAAAAGTGGGTCCTGCAGCTGCAAGAGTTCCAGTTTACGGTGGAATACAAACCAGGCACCCAGAATCCGGCAGACTTCCTGTCGAGACACGCTCGGCCTGACACCCTGCCGGAAGCGGCGGAAGCGGCGGCAACAGAGGACTATGTGCGAATGATCGTTGAACGGTCCAGGCCTCTACCGATATCGTTGGAGGAAGTAGTACGAACCACCAAAGACGATGACTGCCTCCAGATCGCCATCTGTGCGGTCGCCTCTGGAGACTGGAAGTCGCTACAAAACCCAACACAGTTCCGCACCACGACAGCGCAAGCCACACTTAAGGCTCTACAGCAAGTGAGCCAAGAACTGTCCGTATCAGCTGACGGCTGTCTCATGAGAGGCCCATGCCTCGTTCTACCAGAAATCTTAACCCAGCAGGCAGCCCTCCTGGCACATGGAGCACACCAGGGAATGGTCAAGTCAAAGAACCGTCTCAGGAGCAAAGTCTGGTTCCCTGGCCTCGATCAGCGAATTTAGTCAATCGTCCAACGCTGCCCGGTTTGTCTCGCAACCAGCCTACCCAGCAGACCTGCGCCAGTAATCACAGAAGCAGATCCCAACGCTCCATGGGAAAGGGCGAGCGCTGACTTTGGCAGCCTACCAGGAGGAAATTACATGCTGGTAGTTGTCGACAACTTCTCGCGATATCCTAAAGTTGAAATAGTCTCCTCCACAGCCGCAGGAGAAGTGATTCCCAAACTAGAGAAACTCATGGCCACCCACGGGCTGTTTGGAGAACTCAGTACAGACAACGGTTCACCGTAGACCAGCGCAGAGCTCACCGAGTATCTGGCCTCCCACCGAGTCAAGCATCGCCGAATAACGCTAAGGTGGCCCCAAGCGAATGGGGAAGTTGAGCGCCTTATGCGGACTCTGAATAAAACGATCCAAATAGCCTTGGACGATGGTCGCAACCTGGAACAGGCTCTATACCAATTCCTCCGAGAGTACCGGCTTACCCCTCACTGCACAACTGGCGTCTCCCCAAGTAGACTGTGTTTTGGTCGGACAATGACCGACACCATCCCGCATCGCCCAATGTGGGCCGAAACCCGGAATCCACCGAACCAGTCACTCACAAGGCGGACGAAGAACAACCACGAGACGTCCCAGAGGAGACATGCAAAGGAGAGACCGATCACATTTGGTGAACGTGTGCTCGTGCGTGACTGCCACCCCGGAGGAAAGTTCAGAATGCCTTTCGAACTAGAACCTTTGACTGTAACAGAAATCAAAGGCACGATGGTGACCGCCTTAAGGGGCCACGAAAGTGTAACCCGTAACGTGTCATTCTTTAAGAGGGTCCCAGATGATGACCCCGAAGAATTTCTGCCATATGACGATCCAAGGACGGCTGTCCCAGAAGGTCCTCACGACTCCCAGCAGACTCCCAGCAGACCCGCACCCCCTGCCACGGAAGATAGACAAAACACACCAGCTCGGGAGAGTGCCCGGGACTGTGAACTTGAAAGTGACCAGCCATTCATAGACTGGCAGTGTACCTGAACCATCGCCCAACCCCTCTGCAAGGAGTCAGTACAGCCTGCGGCCTTGTCCAAAACCATCCCAGAGGTACCGGGACTTCGTAGCATGCTGCCAGCCATCTGCCAGAGGGAGATGCTGCGCCTGCAGACCAAGTAAGACTGTTCCATAAGTACCCCTCTGCCATGGACTGATGCGCCTGACTCACCTGTTTTCCAGTCCCCGTCCCCCCCTCTCTGCATTTGGTTGGTGTTGTTTGCTTCGATTCAATAAGCTTTATTCGGTTCATATAAAACAACCATAAAAGCACATTTAAAAATCATTGTAAAAAACCAGTACAGTTCGTTAAATTGATGGATTATGACTGTTAATACAACTTTAAAACAACATACTTTTCCTTGCATAAATCGATTTCAGAATGTATGTCGCAACATAAAAACAAATATCAGGTTCTCGCATTGTAAACAGTAAACTCATAGCAGCATTTGTAGTTAAAGTGCAATATTTTTTAAACAAAGGTTTAAGGAAAGCAATACGGAGGTTCAGAAACAAATCACATATAAGGAGAAAGTGCAGAGTACTTTGTTTAGTACATCCATCACATGGGCAAGGGGAAACGGAATACTTTTTTACACAGGGAAATGCTACCAAGTGATGAACGATGCCTAATCTCATTCTTGTAAGGACAAATCAATGTGATGATCTAGTTACCTGGCTCAAATATGCTTGGAAACCCTCAGTTTCTGAGAATGAGTAATAGAACTGGCAAGTTGTTAATTGCCCACTAATTTTTTGTCGTACAAACTTTCTCTCCCTCAGAAATGTATTTTTCAGTTCAGTTTTAGACATTTCTATTACTTCATTGGGGTTTTCCAGAATGTTTATTTTAAATAGATCCTTAAAAGTTTGTACTATATAATTGAGCCAAGGGATCTTTAAACAGTTATCTAGTTGGAGACAGTCTTTAATAATTTTTCTGTTGAACGCGGTCTCTTCTTTCAGCCATATAGATCTCCAGATCAATAATGGTCTTAGCCCAATTAGGTCCGTCAGAAAGTTAATCCCCACTTCGCTATGTATTAGATCAGAGGACGCTGAGGTGGGTAAACAGAGCAACTTTTTAAGAAACATATTTTCCTCTGTTTGCAAATCACCATGGTAATGATGACCCCTAACCCCCGCACCATAGAGTGCGATTGAGGTACATCTTGATTGATAAATATGCATCATATCTTTAATGCGACGGTCCCCTATTTTAGCGGCAAACCTGAAAATCCTATGTACACCTTTTGCCATTTTAGACCTAACATTCATCATTTCTTGTGACCATTTACCGTTACTAGAAAAGGTTATCCCTAGATAACAGAACTTATCTACTGTTTGTATTCTCTGTCCGTCTACAAGAAAGGATTTGGTTCTCACGGTCCTTGGGCCACAGACCATAGCATATGTTTTAGTCTTGTTAATCTGCAACTTTCTACCCTTAATAAAATCAACAAATTTATCTATTAACCTCTGTAGGCCTATAGGTGTTCTCGATAAAAGTACGGCATCATCTGCATAAAGCAGGACCGGCACATCTTGTCCTTCCGCCTGGGGTGCATCAGACGTTTACAAGTTTAAGTGCTGCATCCACTTCATTAATAAAGAGTGTAAAAAGCAGTGGAGCAAGAACGCAGCCCTGCCGGATGCCTCATTCAACCATGAATTTGGGAGTACACTCGCCCCTTTGACCATACCGCACTGATGTTACTAATTTTTCATAAAGCCTAGCCAAAAAGAAAACAATAGGCTCTGGGGCACCAAGATCTAATAAAATCGTCCATAACATGGCATGATCCACTAAATCAAATGCTCTGCTTAGGTCAAACATAGGAAAAGGGACCCTTGCTTGGCGTGTGCATATTTTCCAATTACTAGATCCAGGTTAATACACTGTTCAAGGGTCCCCCGTCCTTTCCTGAAACCATATTGGGATTGAGTTAAAATCTAATTTTCCTCCACCCACTCCTCTAGCCTGACAAGTAGGACCCTACTCATAATTTTGATGGACGAATCTAGGAGAGAGATCGGCCGATAATTTTTTGCTTCAGATCTATCCCCTTTCTTAAATATGGGGATAATTATAGATTCGCCCCATGTGGAAGGAGCTCCTTCCATAACAGCGGCATTAAAAACTCTATTTAATATGGGGCCCCAGAGAGCAGGTATGGCTTTATAAATATCTATTGGGACACCATCCGGGCCCGGGGCTTTCCCTCCCTTACTGCTATTAATTCCTTGTTCTACCTCTACTAGTGTAATATTAAGAGATAAAATCGGCCAGGAACTTGAATCCCCAGAATCCATTATGGTTACATTTCTTGGGTTGAAGATGCTAGAGAAATACACAACCCATGCCTCACTGCTGACATGAGATGTCATTTCGGGGACCACCTCCTTTTTTAGAAAGGGTGAATTAACTGATTCCCAGAATAGCTGGCTGTTAGAGGTATCCACAGTCATTGTTAGTTTGTCCCAAGCCTCCTCTTGAAGCTCTCTCTTTCTCTGTTTTAGATGTAATTTATAAGCCAGTCTTAAATTCTTAACAAGCACCAAATCCCTACTCCTACTAGACAGTGTTTGTTTGAGCTGATTCAAAGAGTGAGTACAGGCATGGTTAAATCAACCTCTGTTCTGTTTAGATTTCTTATTAGATGTTGTAGTCATAATGCTATTAATAATTCCATTAATTTTACAGAAATTCGTTAAAATCAAGAATGGTTCAACATTATCATCCAAATTCGCAAAGATCTCAGTGTAACATTCAGTGACAATATTTTTTATTACCTTGTCCGGGTTGACCCATTTCCATTTTATTCTAGTACCATTTGGTCTACACGGGGCTATATTGCCAATCATAGTTTGTATTACCGGGCATCTATTTCCCCATATGGCTAATGTCATTTTTTTTTTTTTTTTAAACTTATTTTTATTGCCATTTTCACATTTCTTATATTGTACATCATACATATTCGTCAAGTGGTCATATCCGATCATGCATCCTGTAGGATTACTCAACAATTATATTTCTTGATAATTCGTTATCATGAGGCCTAAACTGGGTGTGCAATCATCGTGACGTTCACAGCCTACAATCTCGGGTTCCATACATGGCAAAGGAACTGGGGGTCAACAGTGGTGCAAACTAGGGGATGAATATGGAAGAATATATCCACTTGCACTAAGGGGGGAAATGCAGCGTCGTGATGGTGAGGTATCTCTGATACTATGTGTGTCTATCTTGGTCGTTGCGACCCAAAATCGCAATAGTGCGCCTGAAGTTAGGGTCTGTCAAGGCTTTGCACAGCTGGGGGCCTACGGGTTCAGGTGGGCAGAGCCTGTGATTGTGCATTCCGGATTAGTTGTGTAGATGTGTCGTCTGGCGGGTCCGCCCCCGGGGAGAGCTGCCTAAATTGGTACAGTAACATGGCCCATTCCATTGATATAGGGTGCTTGCGGGTCCCTTTCACCTCCTCCTCCCGTAATGTTTCCTCCTCCGCCGCCGCCCATTTGAGTGTAGCTCCCACCCACGCCGCCACCGGAGGGCCGATGGGGGAACGCCAATACATGGCTATGCTGCGTTTGGCCAAGAGCACCGCTAAGGAGAGGAAGCGAGTCTGCACCTTGTGTTGCTTACTGATGCGAAAGATGCCTATGGCGCTGGCCTCCCAAGTGTTCATGCAGGTTAGCCCAGTGAGGGTGCCCAATGCGGTGTGAATGTGATGCCAGAAGATTTGAATGACGGAGCAGCCCCAGAACATATGTCGAAAGTCCGCGTTTTGTTCTTGACATCTGGGGCATAGGAACTGAGTGTCAGGGTAGAATCGCTGGAGGCGTGCAGGTGTGAGATAGGCCCTGTGTAGGATATAATATTGGATGTTTTTAAATCGTGCGTTTCTGGAGACTTTCTTCGGGTATCTCAAAGCCTTCTGCCACTCCCCGTCATGGAGCACTCGCCCGATTTCTGCCTCCCAGGTGGCCCGGAGGGTCGCCAATGGTTTATTAGTCAATTCCCGTATGGCTTTGTAAAGCCATGTAGTGAGATGGCGTCCTGCTCCCATATGTAGGATCGTGTGTAGCACTGGGTGTGGGTGTGGTTCCCCGCTACTTAGGTCCTGGTGTGGTCGGTAGCTATCTAGGAGTTGGCGGTGGAGCAGAAACTGCCCTGGGGGAAGCCCGTGTTCCTCCACCAAACTAAGGAATGGTCTTAGTTGCCCGTCTTCGAAAAGGGACGCTGCCTCTGTCAGGTCACATCCCGTCCATGTGCGAAGCGCGCTATTCGTGTAGTAGTGTTCCCGATTGGGCCAACCCACTAGAGTGAGTAAAGGGGAGTACAAAGGGGTCCCCGGGGACATGCGGTGTATCCGCATCATACACTTACGTGCGACCAGCACCTGCAAGGGGTACGTGGGCTTTGGGCGTGTGCCAGGGAGGAGCAAGCGACGGATCTCCGGAACTGATACTCGTCCCGCGATGGTATGCGTTTCCACAGTGTACCTGTCTGCTGTCCAATGCGACAGCCATTGCAGTTGTGCTGCCAAGAAGTAGGCTTCGAAGGATGGGGCTCCCAAGCCACCCTGCGTGGTGGGCAATTGTAGTTTTGTCAGGGCTATTCTGTGTCTGTTAGACCCCCAGATGAGCGCACTAAGAAGGGAGTCTAGGTCCCGGAAAAAGGTCCTGGGCGGGATCACGGGGAGGTTGGTAAAAAAGTACAGCAATCTCGGAACCATGATCATTTTGGCCAATGCCACTCTCCCAATGGGAGCCAATGGGAGGCTCTTCCAAAAGCCGATCGAAGCCCTAATGCTCGCTAAAGCCCTGCAATGATTACCCTCGAACATATCTGCGGTGGAGTGGTAGAGACGAATACCCAGGTACCGGGGGGCCTCCGCGCTCCAGGGTACTCGCTGGGTTCCCATGTGAACCACCTGCGGAGGTAGTCCCGGATGCAGCGGATAAATTGCGGATTTATCCCAATTTACTCGTAGTCCTGAGGCCACGGTAAATTCCTGCAAGGTTTCCCAGAGGGGTGTCAGATCATCCGCAATGTCCCGTACATAGATCAGTAGGTCATCTGCGTATAAGGAAATACTATGCACCGTGTCCGCTATCGGGATGCCCCAGCTCTCACCTTCCCTCCGGAGCCGCACCGCCAGGGGCTCCACCGCCAGGGCAAAGAGCAGAGGGGACAGCGGGCAGCCCTGTCGCGTGCCTCTCTGAACCGCGAACTCCGTCGATATGTATCGGCCTAGGCGCACCCGCGAAGTCAATCCGGTGTACAATAAGCGCGTGTAGGCGAGGAGGGTGGGCCCTATGCCTACTCGTTGTAGCACCGAGAACAGAAACTGCCATGTGCCCATATGGCTAATGTCATAGTAATACAATTATGATCACTTAATAATAGATCTTCTATCCGCGGGGTGGTACAGAATGAGACAATATTTGCAGAGACCAATACATGATCTATAATGCTGTTTGCGTTTCTGCCTGTAAAAGTTGGAATCAGATTTCCAGAGCCATCTCTTGCACACTGCATTATGTCCAGATCAAATTTGGCCAGAAGTATGTTTAAAATTTCTCCATAAGAGTTATGTGGGAAATGCACACAATCGTCTCCTATGTCATTCCTAAACCCACAGACCTTAGTCGCAGATAGAGGGCATATTTGCGTATTAAAATCACCCACCCAAATTATATCAAAATTAACACCTTTTTCATTACCCAATTTATCAATTGCGTTCTCCAATTCTATAACTACCTTGTATCGTGTACAATCAAACAAATTATTATAAAGATTGATTAACAGGACTTCCCGTCCATTTTTTTGGTGTAGCCAGAGTACCTGTGAGTGACATCCAACATTTAAAGACTTTTTAACTTCTATAGGCAGGTTATTGGACATAAGTATTAACAGCCCCCCCCTTTGCTCTACCGGCTGTAGAACTCAGTGCGGGTAAATTAAAAGAAACAAACCCATCAAAATTAACATATTCTGGACACCAAGTTTCCTGGAGACATATAATATCATGTTTCCTAAGAAAATCCATCCATCCTAACATCTCTCTTTTCTTAGTCAATCCGGCTATATTCCATGTGGCTGTACTCAATCCACAAACTATAGGGCTCTCTATGGTTTCAGCTACCTGGGTCATTGGGTACTGGACAGCCCTGGTCACATTTGTCGTAGAGATCACAACCTGGGGAGAAAAATCTTCTTCCATGGGTTCGCTCATATTAACATCCAAAGACTCTCCCTGCTCTTTACTCAGATTCCTACCTTTCAAAATACTTTTATCCCCCTGTAGGTTTAGCTCCTGTCAGAGTGGTACTTGTCCTACTAATCCCTCAACCCCTTGTTGGTTAGTGCTCATAAGAACCGCCATTCCTTTAGTGTGGTGGGCAGGGCTATGTCAATCATTCTCCTCAAGATTACTGAGTGGTTGAAATCTGTTATGGGTTGGAAGGGCAAAATATAGTGAAGGGGGCAGTGTCCAGTTAGCTCTAAGGTATACCAGATCTGTAGCCATAGGTGTATCTTGTATAACAATAACACAGTCACCCTTCTTTGATTTCCTTAAGGGACCGATCCAATTGACTCTTCTTGTCGTAAGGATCTGATCCGCATGGTTAACAGGATAGCCACAGTTACGGTTTAACCAATGAACCACTTTGTTTTTAAGGGATGCATGTGTTTCTATTGTGCTCGGACTAAGAGGGGGAATATTCACCAATACTGCCACATACGGGCAGCAATCCGGGGGTAAATTAATGAATCTAACACTTTTTTCCTCCTCTGAGTCTTTCTCTATCTGGTTTGTAGATACCTGTGTAGTCCCCGTATTCCTAATACCTTGGTTACCTGCCTCACAGGGATAGCTATTCCCCAGTAATTCCTTCCTTTGTCCTGGAGGGGCTGTGTTAGCTACTGTGTTTAATACTCTGGAATTAGGGCTTATCAATGCTCCAGCTCTTCCACTCCTAGGGATATCTGATACAACCCCTGAAGCAGGTGTTGCTCCTGTACCTTGTGGTCCTTCCTGCTGCCCAATTATATTCTTTTTAGCCATATTTTCGAATTTGTTAAGTGACCCATTAAGTCTAGCTACCTCGCCATTGAGTTGATCTATTTTATCATGCAGTGGTTTGAGGTGTGATTCTAATGTGTGGGATAGGGCAGCTATGATCTTATTAACCTGTAAATCACACATACTTCCCAGGCTAGATGTATGCTCCACTATAGGGTTAGGGCCTATAGCCTTTATGCCTTTATTGGCTATCCCCTGTTTTTGCTGAGTTTTTCTACAGCTCCTTTTCCTTTTAGGAAGAGGTGATCCATTGGCTAACGGTAGACTATGGACTTCTCTAAGGTCCGGGGAATCTGGGGCAGGGTCTGGGCGTAAAGAGTTCAGATGGGAAACAATATGTAGATCTTTAGTTATGTTAGACTCTACATTAGACTCCACTTGTGAATCGATCACGCTAGTAAAGCGGAATGCATTACCTAGTCCTAGCGATAGACGCCGTTCCGCCTTGTCTATCTCAACACTAATGGCTCTAACCGCCTTAACAAGATAGCAATCAATAGTGGAGCCTGGGGTCTCGACTGTATTGTTCGTTCCTTTTTGTAATTTGCGTTTCGACATGGTATTAATTACGTGTTTAAAAAATACCCCTATATATAAAAAGAATGAGATACAAACAAAAAAATAAAATCAATGCCTAATTGATTATCCTAAACTCTTAGGTAACTTTAAGAAAGAATAAAAGTAAAAAGCTTATTGATCATCTAAACTTCAGGGATAACAATTACTAATATTGAAGTACTAAAGTACCACTAGAGATGTCCAAAGGAACCGGTTATAAAAAACTTTGGCAATTGAAAGGATACCACTTGTTCACAGATTCCTTATCAGTCCATAATTATAGAACCAAGGGGGTTGGCCCAGCCCAGCCTCGCACAGTCTCGGACGGTCTCAGACGGGCCCGCCCTTGGCCCGGGCTTTGCCCGGCGCGTGCCCGCGCACGTCCCGCGTAGAGGTAGCCGCGAGGAGTGAAGTAGTGCTTGTGGGCGGGCGGGTAGGCGAGCACAGGTGTGCACAGTTATGGGGCTCCTGGTCCTTGGAGTCCCGTGACAGCAGCAGCCAGCAAAACACCCAGCAGCGAGCGGCTCCCGTGAAGCGGGGGCCGCGAGGAGTGAAGTAGCGCTTGTGGGCGGGCGGGTAGGCAAGCACAGGTGTGCACAGTTATGGGGCTCCTGGTCCTTGGAGTCCCGTGACAGCAGCAGCCAGCAAAAATCCCAGCAGCAAGCGGCACCCGCGAAGCGGTGGCCGCGAGGAGTGAAGTAGCGCTTGTGGGCGGGCGGGTAGGCAAGCACAGGTGTGCACAGTTATGGGGCTCCTGGTCCTTGGAGTCCCGTGATAGCAGCAGCCAGCAAAAATCCCAGCAGCGAACGGCTCCCCATTCTCCTGCTATTCTCCTGGTAGAGGAGGAATGTAATGTAGTGACTTACAGGGAGGTTCCATTCTAATTGCTGAAGGAGGGTGACCCAGGTGAAACCCCCTTCAGGCGTACAATAATGGGCTGGCCAGTGTGTCTATAGTTAATAAATAGCCCGGGGCTCCGGGCGTGGTTTAGTTACGTTCTAGCCACCACCACACACGTGTCGTCCGAGTCTGTTTGCCTGCTCCACGAGGCCTCGGCCATGACACTACAGTGGCTATGCAGAACAGATGGAACAAGCACAACTAGGGGAGTTTGCGTTCATTCACAAGCATGTTGCACGGACATTCTGGCCCTGAAAGCGCATGTAAATCTGTTGTTAAACAAGTAGGAGTAAGTGTATTTCGAGGTTGGAAAGGGTGTAGATTATGCATGCATTTTATAGAGGGAACGAGTTTGTACCAGGCGTAGGGCAGGGTTCGGGCTCATTATAGCCGTGCTATTCCACTGGATTTCCACACCTATCGTACATTTATTCCAGCACTAAAAAAAAAAAAAGAAATAGCGAATGTAGATTTGCATCTTAAATGTGACTGTGAACTGACTGGATTTACAGCCGGTGGAAAGTCTTGACATTTTAGAGTTAACTATAAGTTTGGAAATGTGTGGTTTTCGTATATCCTTGCATAGGCCAGAAGATGTTTGCACTTTGCAGAAGCCAACAAAAAAGTAACTTTACCACAAACTTTGTCATAAGCCTACGTCTTTTGAATGTTCTCTTTTCATCGTGAATGGTCCCACCAACCATTATTTTAGCAAGAATATGTGACGTACATAATATAATGAGCTTATACTCATCGTGTAAGGCCTTTTTCTGGCCACACAGTAGCTGCACGTTAGCCGTGTCTGGACACGCCCCCAATGTCTGCGTCGTCGGCCAAAGTCAAGAGCAGTGGGAGCTCATTGGCGTGGTCATATGTCAGTAACGGAGCGTTAACCAAGTCTCGTCGAGACTTACCGAAGCGAACTCGCTGGTCCTCAGTTTGTCTCAGTGGTAAAACCAGGGCAGTTCCTGTTGATGCGAGCTCGCAGCCAGGGCATTATAAATAAGTGTCAAATAGCAGACAATGTGTCGGCTCAGTTATAGAATCTCATGCAGATGTCCTGCTATAAAAGGTCAGCTTGCTGGAAGAAAGAAAGTTCAGCTATAAAAAGTTTAGTTTTGGCTGAGGAAAGTACATTTATTTCCTTGTGTCTGCATACCTTCTCGATGAAATGTAGTGCCTCCCAATGGGAGGTTTGCTAATTCAGTATTAAAGAACTCGTTTCTGTGTACTTTTGGACAAAACTGTGTTTTAATTTCAAGCATAAGTTTTTGAACACTTTTTCAACTGTTAAATAACATCAGCATATCCATATTTTGCATTTTTTTCCATGCATTTGTACATTTTTAACTGAGGAGGTGCTGGCTGTTCATTTTAAGAGCTTATGCTGCTGCTTTGCATCATTTGGTGCTTGCCTGTGCTTGTCAACTTCTAGCACAGTGTACACACCGAAGAATGCGCCTTAACAAGGGCATTTGTAAACAGTAGCGGCCGGCATGTCGCGCGGGGAGGGGATGGGGGGGTCCTGCATGGGGATGGGCGGTCCAGCATGGGGATGGGGGCCCGCATGGGGGATGGGGAGGACGCACAAGGGAGCAAGGGGGAGCGGCCACGCGGGGATGGAGCAGCACAAGGGAGCGGGGGGTTATAATGTAATTGATTTGGTTTTTTTAAACCAACCTTTCTGCCGGGTCTTGAGTCTTCACTGCTCTTCCTCTCCTGCCTCGACAGGAGCAAGTAGCAGGCAGCCAGGCTCCCTCCCCTAAGCCAATCACAACGCTGCATGCAGCGTTGTGATTGGTCTGGAGCGACGTGACACGGCGCTCCGCCAGAGGCTAAAGGGGTGTGCATGTACTCAATGCAGGCTGCAATGCAGCCTGCATGGAGAAGGGCAAAGTGCGCATGACTGGTTTGGGCGGCCCGAGAGAGCTAACCAAACAGTCTGTAAACACTCAGGAGTGGGCAAACCACTCCTCCACTGCCCTGCTCTGAGAGCAGAGCAGCCCTGCCAACCCGCTTGCAAAGCAAACATAAAATGGTAATAACTAAAAGTTATTACCATATTCTCGCACTGCTAGAAAGCAGTGCGGCGACGCTCCTGTGCCTTAGCAGAGAAACCGCCCCTGTTTGTAAAGTAAGGAAGGCCAAACGACCAGTGTGCAGAATGTCCATCTGAGAGGCTGCCCGTCCATTTTCGGAAAGCTCCTTTCATAATAACAGTAAGAGTTATTATTATTTTGCCTCGGTTTGTGCTTGTTTTGTTTTGTCATGTTTTTTGGTAAAACTTTGTTGTTGGAGGAGATGCTCTGCCCTTGACAATAAAAGTAAAAGTATGTTTATCGGTTGCAAAAAGCACACATCACCATACTAGTTCCTGCCACTGAAGGAAGCTACTTTGTGTGATAATGTGTTGCTTGTAAAATGCCATACTGCTGTCACTCGGAGTGAAGTTAGCCAATGACTGATGTGGGCTGAGCCATATCCCCTTGCTGTATGCTGTAGTGGATGGAAGAAACGTGAATGACTTATGAACAGACCAATAGAAAAAGAGGGCTGGAGGAAAGCTCCTGCAACTAAGCAGATATATATAATTTTAAGGGAATTAAAAGGTCTTGGCTAAAGGCAGACCTAAAAAGAGCCCTATATATCACAGTATTGGGTTTAGGGGTCAGGATTAGACAAAACGGAGACATTTAGATGCAGCAGGGACATCAGGGGTGGGGTGATATCCCCACCAGATATATTGTTTAATTTCTATGTAGCTACAAAAGTTTAGGAATGTGCATGATATGCAAAAGAGTGTTGATTACATCGAAGGGATTCACAATAAAGCTTGTAATGAATGCAGCCTTGAGATTAACATATTGCAGGTGCTGAATGCCTCTATTTTTATTAATATGTAATAGTCTTTACTCTGAATCTTTCGTTCTAGTCCCAGCCTGTACTTCTTTGAGGTCGTCTTTAACTTGTGGGTACAGTCCTGCAATCAAAATAAAAATAAATTTGCCCAGGCCTGTAGGGCCCCACTGAGGGCTGGTCAGGGCCATAAAAGCCTGTCTCAACCACAGCGCCTCCTGTTTTTTTAACAAAGCCTGCAAAAAGTCGAAGCAATAGGACACCTTGATGTAGTAGGGGGATTAGTCTAAAGACTGGGCTGTGCAGGGAGAAATAAAGTAATGAACAGCAACAGTAAGTTAAGCAAGGCTCCGCTTTTCCTACCTCTCTACTTTTGTGTCCTGCCCTTTCCTTTATGTATTGACATTATGCCCATGCAAGTTTCAGCTTTAACTGACTGGAACCTGATACATTTGGACAGGAATTCAAATAGCTGTGAAGTCTATAAAAGAAAACCCATATCAAGGTTCTCAGACCACAGCAAAAAAGTCATATCATACAAGTAGCACTAGCATCTCCCTCAGCAAGACTGTAAATAGGAACCAAAGTAGAGAAAATAGAAGTCTGCTGCTGGCCAGGGAAGAGACTCTAAAGAGCAGACCTTGGAAATCGCTCCTGAAACAAGACCCCCCAAACTGACTAGAGCTTGATCATACTTTAAGGTAATAACCGAGTGCCAAAGTGTAAGCGAAGGGGCTATCAAAATGACACTCAGTGCAAAGAGGCGCCATTGACATTTCAAAACCTCAGATAGTCACCCCAAGGTATCTTGGTGCTGGGCCTTCTCGAGCCAATATTCAAACCAAACAAGTTTATGGGCTAATTCTTTAGGGAAAACATTTTTCAGGAATTTGTTTGAAGAGCGCCTAATAATCTTGGGAATGAATCGATAGTGGTAGTGTATTCCAGTGCGTACGTGCTGATACTGAGAATGCGCATCCCTCAAGGGAGGAGCGCTGACACCTGGGTACCGACACATAGAAAGCTTTCTCATATCAGAGCTCATGTCTGTGCAATTAGTACAAAATGACTGAGGTAACAGATTGAGTTGCTGCTAGACTAAGGCCTGATTGATGACGTAGAGCAATTTGAACGGGATGTTCTGCTTGACTCTGAGCCAGTGGAGTGACGTTAGAGCTGGAGTAATAGAGATTGTTCCCCTCAGATTCAAAACCATCCTGGTGGCTGCATTGTGCACCATTTGCAATTTTTGTAGCATCTTCTGAGAATAATCTATATGAGTTTGTTGGAAAACGAGGCAGCATCTGTGAGGCCTGCACAAATAACATGACTACCTTTGTCCTTCACTGGGAACCAAAAACCCAATTGCAGCGCCTGACTCTCAGAGGGTAGTGTTGCAGAGCAGTCTGAGGCTTACTCAAGGGAGGTGGTGTGGGCTAGTAATTGCCATTTGCAGGTGCGCAAAAATAACACTCAATAATTGAATGTCCAGACTGTACTTTGCTTTATAAAAGTAAGAGTACATTTATTAAACACACACACTACTCAATACTATGCACCAATTTACAAATATACATAAGTTGCTGGAATTACTTGGTGACATTGCATAACATCTCCGCCCCCCCCTGCAGGGGGTGGGGTCTAGTACCACCACTCCCATGTATGCACATCATCTTGCCCCCATTGCAATTAGTTGAACATGACCTGGGGCGTGGGCCCTGCGCACTGGCACCATCCCAGTGGTGACCCACCCCATTACCCCAACAAGCATTAAAAATGGGTACACCTGCCTTGGTGACACATGACCCTGACTGAGCATCTCCTACTGACCATAAAGTATGCACCTCTATATCTTAAGGGCTAGCAGTCTGGGGTCTTCACCTGAGTGCAGCAGCAAGAATACATGTTTAAGCACATTTTGGAATGACAGTACTCAGCACATTTGTGGATCAATGGAATGCATTGCAATTACAGCCCCTAAAGCCATCACAGATGAAATCACAGGATTATGCCTATACAGCCAGAAACTCTAGAAGGAATGTCTGGCAACATAACTCCACTTTGCTTATATCATCACCTTACAGGTATTTCACATTAAACACCTAAAGTTCAGTCCCTCTAAAAGAAATAACCATTAGTAAATGCATTTCAGTGCAATTACACCTCTTCACCTCCAGGCGATGCCCTTCTCCAGACACCCCCAACTCTGCCCTTCACTCCATGATGCACTTCTTAATGCATCCCCAGCTGTATAACAAAAGTTCCAGCCTAGAAGGTAATGCAATCTTAACTGAGCCCTTGAGGGGTTGTTTCTTTTAAGTCCCCAGGACACCTAGGGTGGGACTCATCTTCGTGCTGGAGGGGGGGGCTGCGCTTCTCCAGCAGCTCCCCCAGCACCTTTTCACACTTAAGGGTGACCCCCCCTTCTCTGGGGGGCCACCAGGAACTAAAACGACAGACTTCCAAATGCCTGGCAAGGCATTATGGGGCGCTTCGTGCTCCTGCTTATGAATACTAGATGAGCGGCTCTCCCGCTGTGCTGGGGAGAGCCGCGCTGGCAGTGCTGGCGGCTTCGCCGTGTTCTTGTGCCTTGGTGGGGGCCCGGTCCCACCCGGACCCCCAGGTGATTGAATGCTGCTCATTTTTGGGAGCCCGGTCCCACCCGGGCCACAAGCAGTGCCTTGTGTCCTCTCGAGGTCCCGGTCCCACCGGGCCCCCACTGGCCTTCCAGTTGGAGGGCAACCTGGGGAGCCCACCCCCGGCTGCCGCTGCCGGCTCCCCGCGCTGCCAGCACCCTCGTGTGCTGACGCGGGAGCCGGCCGATCACTTCTGGCAGACTCGTCCTGATCTCCGGTCCGGCTGGACTGTGGGGAAGGGCGGCGGCACTTCCCCGGCCTCATCCCCTTCTTTGGGGCCCCCTCCTTCTCCTCACAGGGAACGCGTTAGCGCTCCCCATCCTAGGCGGTTTCAACGGGCGCCAGGGTGGGCTTCTGGCGCTCCACTCGGGGCATCTTGACGGGGAGCGCGACGGCGCTCCCCGACTTTGCTTCAGGACCCGAGGTTGGGATCCTAGGCCCCCGTACATCTTTGAGGGAAGCGCAACGGCGCTCCCCTCCCTCTGGAATCACCGGGGGCCAGGGTGGGCTCCTGGCCCCCTTCAGGGAGCTTCACGGGGAGCGCGACGGCGCTCCTCACCTTTACTTCTTTGGGGGCAGCCCCCGGGACCTGACCCACCCCAGGGGCCTTTCTGAGACCGGCGCGGAGCCCCGCGCGCTTCGTCGTCGGTCTTCTTAGGGGTCAAAGGTCGCCTACCTTCCAGGGGCCATATCACAACCCCTGGGGGTCCGATCTGCCCAATTTTCGTGTCTTCTTGCTCCTGGTGGCGTCCCCAGCCACCGGTAGCAGTCTCCTTCACCCTCCGGGTCTTCAAGAGGGTGGATTCAGCAGTGAGCTGTCTTTACTGGCTCCCTGCGCCTGCCTTTCACCTGGCTCTCCTCCTTGGCCTCTCTTCTCCCTGCGCAGAGGCCACAGCTTCTGCGCACCGGTCCTGGGCTCTTCTTCTGGTGCTGATAGGGTCCTGGGGGCAGTCAGGGGGTCTCTCCTTCCAACTGCCCATTGCGCCAGGCTCCAGCACCTTCAGCCTCAGCAGACCACACCCCAGAGAGAGCTTCCCTTCCTGTGCAAGCACTTTCTAAAAGTTGAGTAGGGGGCTGGCAGGAAGTCTCTGTTGGTCCTATCAAACAGCGACACATCACTTCCCTGCCTCTGCTCCCTCCTTCTTGTCCAGCCTCGGGGCTTGTTCAAAATGGCGTCGTCCAGGGTCTCTGGCCACATGTCTCTGAAGCCCCTTCCCCCCACGCTGCCTTCCCTCCTTGGTGCAGCCTGGTGCCTGGCACCCAGTGACAGCAGCTAATGGATGAGCCTGTAGCCCCACCCATCTTCCCTTCGTGGAGAGGAGGCCCTAGCTTGTGGAAGAAAGGTTATCAATCCATCCAGCTGAGGTCAGCCCTCAGCCTGGGTCTGGTCATGTGTGGCTCAGAGAAATATGACAGTTCTGGATGACCCAAAAGCAGTACAAATATGACTTTGGATTCTGCAGAATACTTCTTTTCACATCCGCTACAGTGGACTTAAGTGCGTGTCTGGAATCTGTAGGCCTAATGGAAGTTAATCTAGCCCATGGGCTCCACATTCCCATAGGGGAATAATGAAGTAAAAAAACAGTAAGACACACTGACTTTCCCTGGCATGTTTCTTTCCAGTGTATAAAGCCTATTCCATGTCACCACCCAATACTGCATAAGTCCTGCCACACCATTCACTTTGTAGCTGCTTCTGGACTGCGCACGCTAGGAATCTCCCCAGCACAGCCCATACACGTGTGCACACACATGTACACATGTGTCTGCATGTAACCAGCCCGGTGTCCCTTACTCCAGCTGCAGCGCAGTGGCCTGGTCAAGCCAGGGGGACACCAGTAAAATCCCCATGCAGTCTCTTACATCCTGAGTTCACTGTGGGTGAGTCCCAACTAATGAGGCTCCCCCCAGAGTAAAAGCTCAACAATTAGGTGCTCAAAAAAGCGAAAAATCTGGGCGGCCCACAGTGTCAGAACCACCTTCTAACAGAGTTGTATTACAGTATTACAGATTAGCTGCAATAAAACCATTCAATATTTGGACTTTGGTAATATCTCACAAATGAACAGGAAGAAGGGATAGAAGACATGAACCCCCAGAAAATATTAGAAATTTGGGGTGAATGCCTCCGTTTTTTTAAGCAAGAACAACTGGACCCACTCAAAGGGGGGAACATCTCGGCTGACGTTATGAGGAATCACACTGTGGGCATGTGGCAGAAGACAAATGAAGACAGTCATGGGACTGACCTGCTCCATAGAAACCTCTGCAATTACCTTAAAGGAAAACCCCCAAGAAGTGAACAACACCTGAGGCAACGACAGGTAGAAGATAGAGAGTTTATTTAGAGATAGAGGAAGAGAAAAAAAACATTTATTTAACATTTCCAACACAATGTCAAAGCACTGTAATTATAATAGGTGGTGACTGATCACCCTAGGGTGAACTATAACCCACCCAGGTGGCTAAAAGTCTGTGAGAGCTCCCAAAGAGGACACATCTTCAGGAGACCGGTTTGCAACACACTAGAACGCCCGTAGACAAAAACGGGAAAACCTAGCTTTGCTCACCTCTCATCAGCACCATGCGACACAAAGATGAGGAAAAATGGACCAAGTTTGAAAATGTGCATCCAGAGTTTACCGGGGACTTTTTGTAACCTTTGTTCGAGAACTTGGGCTAGTTGGGCCTGTAATGGGACAAAGGCAACTTGGTTTAAAAGGGAACTACAAATGCTCCTGGACCCTTCAAATTCAGATTTGAGCTAACAACAGGATCCCTCCGAGATAATAGAATGCAAAAAGAGTATAGCTGGTAAAGAAATAAATGAAAAAAATATCCCGACATGCATTCGCTGAACTGAGAAGTATTGGTAAAAAACTTAGCTGTATGGTAATGGCTGCAAACATCTCAATTGTTGTGCCCCGAATCCTTTGACTAGATGTGCATAGAAACCCTCCGGAGAAGCATAATATCTGTGACAAAGAAAGCTGCCTTTCAAGCAATACGCCCTGGTGTAGTGAACTGCCCTGAAGCGAACTGCTAATAGGTCTAGTAGAAGAGCAATGTTTCTGGCTGGCCCCATTTGGCATAGACCACATACATACTCTGTATAGGACAGTATCATGTTTTTGTTCTCCTTTTTTATTACTACAATTGCTGCCATAATCTGGCTTCTAAACACCTCATAATGCACATGCTTTGAACCTAAAGCATGGTGAGTATATTGGCCAAACCCAATTGGCTTATTTAATTTTTAGGTACGGCCACTCTACCTTGTTTAAAAACTGCACAAGTGATGTAGGTGCCAAATGTGCAGTGTGGCTTTGCACCACTTTCATGAGAGTATGACAAGCATAGTATTGCAGTATATGTCAAAATGAACTTTTCAACCTATTTAAAAGGCTACTTATTACATTAAGTATGTCAGCTGCAGAACATGTGCCGGAACTCACGAGGATAGGAACATAATGTGAAGAAGTGAGCCATGCCAATTTTTTTTACAAAAATGAAAGAAAGCGTACCTGCGATCGCGTCGCAGCCACCACCTCTCCTCCGTCGCAAGAAGCACCCGGGCTCCCATAAGCCAATCACAACGCTGCAATGCCGTGGTTCGGTGCTCAGATGGGGACAAGGAGCCTGTGCATGTTCTCTACCAGGCTGTGCATTACAGCCTGGTGGAGAATAAGCAATTTGTGCATGACTGTTTGACCCAAGAGGGCCAGCCAAAGAGTCATCCGCACTTAGGGAGTGAAAACCGCTCCTCCCCCTGGCCCCTGCTCTGGCCTGCACCGCTCCTCCGTGCACCTAGGAACGGAGAAGTAAAATAATATTAACGTTCAGTTATCAATTTATTTTTCCTCTGCACTGCTCTCTAAGCAGTGGGGCGACGATCCTCCGCTTTAGCGGAGGAGCCACCACTGCATGCCAGGTGCTAAAGTAATACATGAATCCAAACTGTGCTACACTAGCCCCCTCAGAAGTTATTTAGATTCTCAGTTAAAAGGTTTGAAATGTAACCTAAAGTGAAAAATACACTACACAGTGATCGTCAAGCAAGATGAAAAGATCAATATAGTCCAAATGCCGAACAGTAAAGTAGAAGACAGTAGAAAAATATGCGTGCTGTGCCATGAATAAGGATCACCCCTATGCATGGCTGAGTGCGCTTGGCTATGCATGATCCTTTACGTGAATTGGTGACATATCTTTTAAGACGCATGTCGCGCTTTTGCATCCATTTCGATAAATTATTCACTACTGCAAGCGTGGAAACCCCTTCCAGAGAGGGGGTGAAGCTTTTGCCTGCAGATCTTGCCACGCACATCTTTAACTGTTGGACTCCTGCAGGCATAAGCAGCACAGTTTGATCATCGCTGCCTTAGTGTCCGCAGATGCAGCCAGAGCACGTGTGATAAATGGTCGTATGCTTCTGAGCATCTCACCGACTTTCAGATAAAAAGTGTCTGGAAAACACGTCCTCTGTTGCTTCTCGTTTGCTGTCAGTTGTATCATTGACTGGTTAAGTACAATCTCCGGCATACCGAACTGTTTCTGATTTTTTTAAATCTATAGCTCTTTATTGGATTCTGGGAACATCTGCAGCATAAAGGGCATAATATATCGCAGCATTACCCATGCGTGTTCGCACATCTTGTCTGACAGCCATTCATCACCTTAATGAGTGCCAGCAATACGCCGTGTTAATGCTAGTGATAATGGGTCTGGGGAATCATTTTGGTTTCAATAACTCTCAACCAAGCAAGTGTTGGAGGTCTGTACGATGTTAACAATTCAATGGAAATGCACTCTATACTGGGACCGTCTGTCACATCTGTATTTCGTGCCTCTGTTAAATTGTTTCTTAGTCGTACGTAGAAACCATCCATCCTTTCTTTTGAGAATCTTGTATGACGTAAGCACAAGACTTCTTGCAAGGGAACACTGCACCCCAAAACATATTTTTGCAAGTGTAGATATATTGATTCTATGTTTACGTTTTCCTGGACATGAGTTTGAGTAGCCTTCTGTTTAAGCCATTTAGTGAGATTTACTGATGTAATCTTATAGAGGCACTGCCACAAAACATGGAAAATAACACTCCTAAAAACACTTAATTATTAGTGCTAGAAATAAGAACTTAGAAAAAGGAACACGTCCTAACGTGTTTGTTACCAAAATGCATTGAGGTAAAGACAATGTGAAAGGTATTAAGGGTTTAGGGGATGTGGGTTTGGGGTTACGGTCAGGGATATAGGGTCAAAGGTACAGGATTTAGGGCTTGGAGTATAGGGTCAGTGGTTAAGGGTTTGGAGTACTCTGTCAGAGATTAAGGGTTTTAGGGTTAGGGGGTTAGAGTACAGGGATATGTGTTTAGAGATTGAGTTAATATATATAGTTAAAGGTTTCTGGTATATGACTAAGAGTGTCAGGTGTGAGGTTTGAGACTTAAAATGATATGTTTGGTGCATTCTGATGAACATACCCAATGTGACTCCCTTGGAGAGTAATCTATTTCTGAGTGACAGCAGATTGGAACACACATTCTTTTATTTCCCGAAAAATAGGAATAAAGGTTAAAGAACCACCGGAGACATTCCATACCAGGTTTGCCTGTATTGCTGATTCTTCAGTCACACATGTACTTGCACATGCCCTCCCAGTACTACCTAGATAAATGGGTGTAGGAGATGGTTAATACAAGGTGGAGCCTCCTCCAGCCGCAGCCCCATTCCAATCCTGGACTTACTAGATTCTCATTAAGGAGGTGCTAGTAACAAGTCAAGAGTACTTATAAACCTCCGGAAACCCGAAGAGCTTGAGTACTGGGAGGAAAATGTGTCCAGTTATGACAGTTTAGAAGTCAGAGGAATGTTATAGGAGCAAGCGGCAAAGGAAAAGGCTAACGAGGTGTGTTCAGATCGTAACTTCTTTGGTTAGACAGCAGATGGAGGTGCGAGCTAGCCAAGCAATGTAAACACTGCAATAAAAAATATAAACAAACTCACAGGGTGGCAGGTAGAGGTCTACAGTGAGGTTCAGTCCAGGTCCAGTTGCCACTGGTCAGCTTGCTGAAAAGGCTTCTTGTAGTTGTTGTGGCCCTTTAGCTTTAACAGGAGGTCAGCCTTATGACCCTTGAGTCCACTTATTTGTCCTGGGTACAAGATGGAGAGCTGGTAAAGTCTTCTGGGCTCTTCTCATGTCTCAAGCAGCAGGTGTAGTCCTCTTCTGATGTTAAACAAGTCCAGGAGAGTTCTGAAGTGGGTGTCTGGTGTCACCATTATGTGTGGCGTGACCTAGTGGGTGGGAGTGACCCCTGAGGATGTCCTCACCAATGGAGTAAGGTTGTTGGCGCTAATCCCACCAACTTTGGGCATTTTCAAGATGTCCGAAGTCTTCGTACACACTAAACTTGGGTGTCGAGAGCTGTGTGTATGTGAGGAGTTTACTTTGGTAATCTGAGTGTCCTGTCACATCTAACACCAAAATCCAATTTGATGCAGTCCATGCACCCACTGCAACCCCAGAGCCAGAAGTCTGGTATAACGAAACTAAGCTTTCAGCAACCTGCCAGTGGATATTACAAAATGTTTTGCCATTCTGTTTCCCTCCTTTCAAGTCCACCCCAAATAATATATGTAAACCTAGTAGACCTGTCAAACAGGCTGTGACACTCTAATGTCAACAGAGACCCACTGTGACTGGGGCATGACAAGCTGGAATGACAGCAGAAGGACCCTGTCTAAGTATAAGCTAACAGTTGCCTATGACAGGGAAGTCCTCTTTAACTGCATCCCAGGTGTCCTATGAATACCCCCAAACTGTCCTGTAAAGCAGAATGTGACTTTGAAGCAGGACTTGACACTTTAATATCAAAACGAATCATCCCAGCTCCCGTTGCATATTCTGTCCAGTTCAGAGGTGTCACATCTGCCCATTCAGGTCAGCCTATTGTTTTGCTCCTGCGTGCAAGTTCCCATCTCATACACATCTATTTAAATACTAATTACTGACTGGTCAAAGTTGGAGAACAAAATGCAGATTTAGTTTCTAGTTGACTTCAGTCAGGACAAAGTTAACATTTCAAAAGTTACTTTTTGTCATATTTAAAATCATTCCAACTTCACAGTTGAATTGGAATTTTAACTATTAAAAACAATTGTTTTATTATTATTTTTCTAGCTAGTTCCAATTCTGAGATACATGATTTGTATTTAATATTGCACCCCACTGTTTTCTTATGCAGCAGCCAAACCTGCTACAGTGAAAACAGGTTTGAGGGCATTTTCACTGTAAGGACATATTTAACGTTAAACCTTTACTTGTCAATTCAATTCAATTCAAAAGACCTTTATTCGGATTTCATAAAATCCATAAAAGTACAACAAAAGAAAACAACACATTTATACAATAATACAATCTATAAAAGCACCACAATCACAACAATTCATTTTCAAATATACAGCTGACATAAATAATTTTCAGGGATTTTCCATCGTTTTGCGTGCGTGTACTATTAATCTCAGAAAAGTGCTGGTGCGAAGAATTAGTTCATCTGTATCCAGGGAAAATAATAATGAACAGGATTCCCCCAAGGAAAGGGGTCTTAATTTTCTAAAATAGGGAGTTAAAAACCAGTTAATATATTTTAAATAAAATTTACAGAAGAATAGGAAGTGAATATCATTCTGTTTGCTAATTCCATCACATGGGCAGGGATTGTATTCTACTGTGTGATGATACCCCAAAGGGAAAGCCAACAGGGATTTTACAGAACCTGCCCTTAAACGAAAGAGCAGCGATCGTTCCCAATTGGACATGGGGAGAGTTAGATAAGATGGTAGTGGGTGCCTACACAAATCATACCCCATGTATGTGGCAACAGAAGATTTAGGTAACTCCCTCCCCATTCTTTCTGAATTAAAAAGTGCATAAAGTGCTTGTTTAACTACGACCTTATCATTCTTCTCAATTCCAGTGGGTTCTAAGAAAAGATTGCCTTTATCCACTGCACATAGTGTTTTGGAAACCTCGGCTAACCAGGGTATTGACATATGGTGATCACACTTTAGGCAATCCATTATAATGTTTTTTGTTAGGGTCGCAAAGTTATTTGTCCAAATCCTAATCCAAAATAGGGCTGGTCTGGCTCTAATAAAATCACATACATAGGGGAGATTTAGTTCTTTGTGACAGATGAATTCAGAGGCTGAAAAAGGAGCACCCAATATTTTTCTACAGAAACGATTTTCCTCACGTTGAATCCCTGAATTTCTCCCTGAGCCCCAGACCTCAGCCCCATACGCTGCCACAGGAATGCACTGTAATTTAAAAAAATTTAAAATGGCCCTAGTGGCACCTATTTTCTTCGGGCGTTGGAGGCTCAATATAGAATTGGTGGCTTTCGAGAACTTGCCCATGGCGTGGGCAGAATGCCCACTCCATGAGCCGTTCGCAGCGAAAACCAAT
Source organism: Triturus cristatus (assembly GCF_964204655.1). Classification (NCBI taxonomy): domain Eukaryota; kingdom Metazoa; phylum Chordata; class Amphibia; order Caudata; family Salamandridae; genus Triturus; species Triturus cristatus. The sequence goes on from NC_140587.1 coordinate 508,237,482, forward strand.
CCTAAGTACGGAAAAGAGGTTACGGATTCTAGTTTATCCGAACCTACATTTATAACATTGAGCTTCCTTTTCCCGGGTCCACAAGACATAATAAAAGATTTTTTAAAATTTACACGCAGATCAAGTGCCTCCATATGCTGAACGAATGCTCTAATGAGCAAACGAAGAGCATTAGGGGTGCGGCCCATAATGACCGCATCATCTGCGTATAATAAAACTGGTAATGGATTCCCCTGGATAATTGGGACGTCTCTCGTCACTTGTTTCAAGGCTTTGGCAAGACCGTTAATATAAATAATAAATAGCAGAGGTGCTAAAACGCACCCCTGCCTCACCCCCCTACCTATCTTTATGGGTCCGGACACATCGCCACCAGACCCGATCCTAACTTGCGCTTTGAGGTCCGTGTGAAGATAGGCCAGAAAATTAACAAGAGTTGCGTCCAGACCATAGTTAGAAAGCATAAGCCATAATTTGGATCTATTAACTAGGTCGAATGCAGATGAAAGATCCATAAATGCGAGATAGATTGGGCTAGATCGAGCAACGTTATACTTATCAATAATCAATTTCAAGTTTAGACACTGCTCCACCGTGCCCACACCACTCCTGAATCCCAACTGGCACGGATCCAATAGATCAGTATCTTCAGTCCACTCTATCATCCTGTTATAAATAACTCGTCCAAGGATTTTTAAAGTATTGTCCAAGAGCGAGATTGGACGGTAGTTGGCTGGATCTGACCTATCTCCCTTCTTAAAAATGGGAACTATGGTACTGGTCGCCCAGGTGTCAGGCATAGGCACCATAGGTAGACTATTAAAAACATTAAAAAGAATTGGTGCCCATAGATCCGTGTTATACTTGATAATATCTATAGGAAGCCCATCGGGACCAGGGGCCTTGTTACCAAGGCTTTCTTTAATGGCTGTGACTATCTCAGGGAGGTCAATCTTGAGGTTGCATGACACCTTCAAAGAAGGAATGGTTACTTCCTTAGAAGGGGTAGCATATATTTTAGCAAAATGAGCCTCCCAACTACTACTAGTAATATTGCAGCTAATTGGGGATAATTGTTTCCCCATATCTCGCGTCTTCCTAACGGCTGACCAGAAGGGGCCGCTACTCTTCAAATTTGCACTCGCAACCAATGTTTCCCACTGTTCTGTCAGCAGGGCAGCCTTCCTTTCAGTTGTTTTTAACTTATAGTTTTTCCTGGCCAGCTGTACCTCTAGTATACACCTTGGGTTAGAAGACAATGCTTCACGTAGTTCCCTATTTGCCATAGAACAAGTTGAATCAAACCATCTTGGTTCTTTCACTATCTTTGGCAGTGGGACTGACAACAATTTTTTAATTACTAAACACAGTTTGCCAAAGTCAGTGATTATTCTATCATTATTTCCATTTAAAAATAGACAAGAATTAATTAAATCAGAATGATCATTCTGCACATTTTCTAAAATAGCTCCGCTATCAATCCCCCTCCATTTTAGCCGCAGACCATCACCTGATGGTGTAATGTCTCTTGCACCATTGGATTTCGCATATACCGGGCGGGAGCCTAAATGCAAAGTAACTGTGAGGGGGTTATGATCGCCAAAAGATGTCTTTATCACCTTGGATTCCAATACGCGGTCCAATAAATCAGGGGACATAAAAATAAAGTCAATGGTTGAACAACAATCACGCCCCCTAAACGTGGGGACATAGTCCATGTCAGGTATTAGAGATACTTCCATGGCATTTCCAAGGGTGTGTTCACTCAATATTTTTGCTAATTCAAACCCCCTTTTTTCAGCTTGGTCCATGATGTTGTTAGTGTCCTCGATCCAAGACTTCTTTGTTAGTTTGGCATTAAAATCTCCGCCGATTAGAATCCCTATCCCCCCCTCTGATTCCAAGTTTATTTCCAATTTTCTTAGAGTCTTAGAGAGGGCTATATAGTTTGTATTGGGTGTAGAATAAAAATCGTTATTATAAAAATTAATTATAAAAATCCTGGGTTTTAGTTTCAACTCGAGGACCTGAATATTCGGATTTCCTTCTGATAGGTCTTTGATGGTACCTCCCACCAATGTGCTGACACCTATAAATAATCCTCCCACTGCACGGCCAAAAATGGGCTTGTTTGAGGTTACACTAAAACAATGGTAACCCTCAATAAATAAATTGCTGACAGCCCATGTCTCCTGGAACATAACAATATCTTTGTTATCCAATAGCTTGATCCATTGAGGGTCAAGCAATCTTGGTTCCAACCCGGCAACGTTCCAACTAAGGATGGACAATTTGGAGCGTTTTAAGGCACAAGAGGCATTATAGCCACTAGGCTGCTTAGGTTGAATTGATGGAGTAGTTATGTTCTCATGTGTAACTGGGGGCATAGTCGAAACAATGCGTGGTGCCATTGTCTCAATTTCATTACATTGTACATTAGAAGGGTTTTCCCTGATGGTAATTGGTACATCCTCACTCCCCCTATTTCTTTTCCCCAGTCAATCTTGACATTCCAAGTTGGAGAGAGCATGTTCAAAACGGTTATGCGTTGGTATATTATATATATACCTTGGCTCGTTCTGAGGCATGTTAAAATTTTGTTTGGGCCTTGCGTAAGATCTCTCCCTTGGGTTGGGATAAGAGGGAGTGGGGAGAGGTAGATATGGCAATTGATGTGGTGGCGGTATAATCCGTTGGCCTAATGAACGACCATTGCTAAAATTAGTATTAAACTCTTGGTAAGGATGTTCATAGCCGTTAATAATGTTGTGGTTCATGCCCGGTTGATCTGCTAAAAAGTTAATCCCAGGGTTAGAGTAAAGGTCAATTAAATGTCTATAAAAATACCCAAGAGGAAGCAGAGTAGTATTAAATTCCCAGGGTGAGGGCAATGGGGCTTTTGAGAGTGTAGATTGCACCCATTGTGGGGATCTAAAGTTTATAATGATGCAATCTCCTTCGAACTTTTTTCTCATTGGACCCACCCACCCTACCCTCTGGGTATGAATAATTTCCCCTGCTCCTTCCATTGGAAAGTTGCAATTTGCAGAAAGCCAATGGAGAGTTCTATTTCTTAGGCTTGTATGGTTTTCCTCTTGGGTTTCCCTCAAATTTGGGACGTTGGCTAAAACCAAGACATACGGACCGCAATCTGGGGGCAAACTGATGCGGGCCGGAATCTGTCTCTTACTGATCACTTCAATTATATCGGGCTTATCTGTTGAGTGGTGTTGGTTAACATCCTGCACTTGTCTCGTTAGTGGCCTATTGCTTATATCAGTAGATTTCTCCCTTCCTCCAGAACTAACTGTTGTAGTGGTTTTGGTATCTAATACCTGTCTGGATAAGGGTTCTAGGTTTAATTGATCTTTACTTCTACTCAGTTTGGATGTGGAGGGATAGGCATTAGTCTCCACTATACTTTTCTTATTGGTCATAGTGTGTTGTGGTTTATGTGTGTTAATGTTAGTTGCACCATGGTGTGTTGTAGTTATAGAATTACACCCTGTGCCTAATTTCAACACATGATCATCTAATGCCTTCAACCTCTTATCGATATTAAGGACTTGTTGATTGATGGGTCCTAGAAGAGTAGTTATTAAGGTCTCCAATCTCCCCCAAAATTCTTCATTCCCCGGCAGTGCATTAGTTAATGAAGTTTGTTCATTATTTTTGCCAGAGTGCACTTCACTTTGAGTATGGTTTTGTATTACAGGAGTGAGAGGCCTCCTCAATTGAGGGCGTCCACCATTCTCTCTGCGTTTATCTACTGGTGGCTCTATTTGTTTCCCTTTTCGCTTTGCTTTTTGTTTTCTTGCTTTCTGTCCCCTTGTTCGTGCTGGTGTACTATCACTTTTTTCCCTATCTATAATCGATACATCCGTATCTAAGCATAGTTCTATCCCTTCCAAGTGAGCCTGCTCATTAGTTAAGGATGGGGTAGTATCAGTGGTCTTATTAGCGCTTGATCGTAACATAGACGGTGTTAGTGATAGTCTATTATCCATTGTACGATGATTAGGGGATACGCTGTCCAGGATTATACAATTCACATTTAAGTCAGTACCTGGTAGCCCCGCGTAAGATTTTATATCCGATGTGGCCACCAGGGAATCCAATGTATTGTCCTGCGGCAAGGGTAATTGCGTGCTTAGTGGGAGCGAGAGGCGTCTTTCAGTGTTTTGGATGGCAGAAGCCACAACGCCGATCGTCCTCTGCAGCATTTTATCGATAGCAGTCAAACTAGGCAATGGGGTGGGGACAGTAGCAGTTGAGGGAGATGTTAACTGCTTACGAGTAGATTTGAGCACAGGTGGAGCTTTTTTCCCCATTTTCCAATATGTGTTTTGAGTATACTACGCAACAATAAATGATTGAATCCCAGTCACAACATGTACTATACTCACACACTTGGCGATGACTTACAATTGGGCACCAACTTTAAATGGGCCAAGAGGGGTTGCCCGGCCCGACCTCCAGCGACCCCGGACGGCCACAGACGGTCCCGCCCTTGTTCCGGGCTTCTCCCGGCGCCGCCCGCGCGCGTCCGCGATGCGGAGGGAGTTGCCTTCCTTTATACGCCTCCAGGCGCGGGAACCGGGTGGTGGGCGGTGATGCAGGGCCTGCTGGGGGATGTAGTCCAGCCCTCGTCGCGGCTGCGCAGCGGCAGCGGCACAGCGGCGGGGGCAGCCCAGACGCAGCACTCTGCACTCCCCAGCGACACAGCAAAAAGGCAGGATGACGGCAGGCGCGATGAGATGCTCCCCAATAGAGGTTCGTGACTGTCAAATGTTTTTCCCGCTCCTCGAAGGGAGCTGCCTTCCTTTATACGCCTCCAGGCGCGGGAACCGGGTGGTGGGCGGTGATGCAGGGCCTGCTGGGGGATGTAGTCCAGCCCTCGTCGCGGCTGCGCAGCGGCAGCGGCAGCGGCACAGCGGCGGGGGCAGCCCAGACGCAGCACTCTGCACTCCCCAGCGACACAGCAAAAAGGCAGGATGACGGCAGGCGCGATGAGATGCTCCCCAATAGAGGTTCGTGACTGTCAAATGTTTTTCCCGCTCCTCGAAGGGAGCTGCCTTCCTTTATACGCCTCCAGGCGCGGGAACCGGGTGGTGGGTGGTGATGCAGGGCCTGCTGGGGGATGTAGTCCAGCCCTCGTCGCGGCTGCGCAGCGGCAGCGGCACAGCGGTGGGGGCAGCCCAGACGCAGCACTCTGCACTCCCCAGCGACACAGCAAAAAGGCAGGATGACGGCAGGCGCGATGAGATGCTCCCCAATAGAGGTTCGTGACTGTCAAATGTTTTTCCCGCTCCTCGAAGGGAGCTGCCTTCCTTTATACGCCTCCAGGCGCGGGAACCGGGTGGTGGGCGGTGATGCAGGGCCTGCTGGGGGATGTAGCCCAGCCCTCGTCGCGGCTGCGCAGCGGCAGCGGCACAGCGGCGGGGGCAGCCCAGACGCAGCACTCTGCACTCCCCAGCGACACAGCAAAAAGGCAGGATGACGGCAGGCGCGATGAGATGCTCCCCAATAGAGGTTCGTGACTGTCAAATGTTTTTCCCGCTCCTCGAAGGGAGCTGCCTTCCTTTATACGCCTCCAGGCGCGGGAACCGGGTGGTGGGCGGTGATGCAGGGCCTGCTGGGGGATGTAGTCCAGCCCTCGTCGCGGCTGCGCAGCGGCAGCGGCACAGCGGCGGGGGCAGCCCAGACGCAGCACTCTGCACTCCCCAGCGACACAGCAAAAAGGCAGGATGACGGCAGGCGCGATGAGATGCTCCCCAATAGAGGTTCGTGACTGTCAAATGTTTTTCCTTTACTTGTCCTACTTTTAGATACCAAGCTCCCTGACTTTTATGGTGAATAAGACTTACTTAGTGGTGGATTATAAATATTTAAAAGGACGCTTTAGGCTTGTCACAAGGGTTTTTTTTTAACCGGTCAAATTTGCTGCTAAAACCTGCACAGTTAGGCTACTGGTGGCAGGCCTGCAGTTCTGTTTACATTGCCACTGTACACGATGGCATAACGGATGCTGCAGTCCACTTGTGACATTTAACTTGCAGGTCCTGGGGAACACCTTGCAACCACATACTAGGGACCTATAGGTAGGATAAATATGTGATTCAGGAGTATACCAATTTTACCATGTCAAAAGGATGAGCACAAGCACTTTACCTCTGGTTAGCAGGGGTTATGTGCTCAGAGTTTTGTAGCCAACAAAAAGATGGTTCAGAAAAAAGGCCCAAAACTTCAGGGTCACCCTGCACAAGGGGCAACTTTCTAACTAAGAGAGTTATCCATGGATAATTCGAATCTTTGAAACGTACACCGCATCTGTTCCGATTTGTATGGGGAAAATTGTAAGAAATATAATTATTTATTGGGACGGGTGACTACCTTAAAGAATCATTACAACCCTTGTCAGGATGAACCCCGAACCCTTAAAGTCACCAAATTAACCTGACCTCAAACCCTGGCAGCTATGACATACATCAGATAAGCTTAACTTGGAGCAATATGCAGTTCAAAAACAGTAATAAGGTCAAAATGCAATACAATAAAAATCCTGAAACAAATTAGAAAAATAGAGTAAATTTTAACAAACAAAATCATGTCACCTGATTTATACTTAAGGTCAAATTGTTTCAAATAAACTCACGTTCATGGTTATGATTGGCTGAAGTAGGTACTGTAGTTGGGACAGAGTAAACAACCACATTTGGTAGATGCTGGGAGCGCAGGAAACCTGCATAGACAAAGAATCGGGAAGCTGGAGTTTGCCAGTAATTCAAGTAAGCTTACACATCTGCTTTATCTATGGGACTGAGATTTCCAGAGCTTATTTGGACCATGGGTCGGAAGGTGTGAATTTAAGATCAGATGGTTTAGTTGTGCTTTTAAGTATTGTATACATTATTTCTAGAAACCAGGGCCCTGTACTCCAATATACTGCATCTGTGTTTTATCCTCTTTAGTAACAGTTAGCAAAAATGGCAATTTATTGTGAATGTGATGCACATTGGGCAGAATTTTGTGTTTGATCCACACCTGAAACTTACCCGAGGAGGCAATTGTTGAGAAGATGATGATGTGCTTATCATGCAGTCAGGCAACATGTCGCTGTACACTATACACAGCTGGTTGTCTCCACTGCATAGACCACATCAGCTTTTCTGAAGTTGTGGTCACCTGGAGTGATGCTATACAACTTTCATGAAGCATTGTTTGGGGCCTTGTTTAGACTGCAAGGTCTTGCGTCAGTGGAAAGATGTCAAACTTGGGCTTCTTGTTTATGTACCTTGTCGATGCCATGTGTTGTACACTATTTTTACCAGTGGGATCAACTTTGTTTTTTTGTATCTGTAAAAACTCAAGATCGTCAGGCCTGTATTGATTACACAGCTTTAAATCAAATTACAATAAAGGAGTGAGTTTGTTACCACTCATAAAGGACATTATGGTGACAGTCCAAAGATAAACAATGTTCACTTTCCTTTATTTGTGAGGTGGTTCTGCGTATAAAGGTGTGTGATGAGTAGAAAATGGTTTACTGCACCCCCTTTGGGCATTTTGAATATTGCCATTTGGGTTGTGCAATGCCCCTGCCATTTTAAGTGCTTTGTGAATTCTATATTTTCTGATGTTTTGGATCATCGATTTGCATTGCTTTATCTAAACCCTTGGGGAACTAAAAAATGTGGGAGTTTGGTGTTCTCCAGACTCCAGCATGATGATTTGTCTTCTAAACCTGAGAAGTGTAAAAATGAGAATGAAATGGTGCATTTTAGATTTATATTGAATGCTTAATGCATTTACATGGATCCAAAGAAGGCTTCAACTATTTTCGAATAGCTCTCAACTACTAATGTTAGAGAGACTCGAAGCCAGCGCGGGCGCCATAAACAAAGGGTGGTGGGGAATATGCGGGAGGCGTCATGGGGGGTTTTAGAAATACTATATAGATATATATATTTTTGTTTTAAACTTGTCATGTTTCATCCCGCTGCCTCTCCTCTTCCTTCCTGGTCCCATTATATCCTTTTACCTATATATAATAAATCATATTACATATTAATATATATATGGAAGTATGCCTCACATTTGATGTAATTCAATTGTTTGATTTACAATTTATTTCTCAGTAATGAAGTTTGCAGATAAATTATCTATTGCTATTTTGAAATATTTTTTTCTTCAGGGGATTTCTTTGTATATGCATATTTATACCCAGTCTCCTGGGAAAATACTGGTTTGCCCTAGTGTGGTTTGTTATGCTTATCTTCTTCTGCATAAGTCTTCATCTTCAATGAAAAGCTGCAAGCCTGATATGTTTTTTTGCCCTTTGTGTGTTTTCCTCCAAAATAGGACCCTCTTAAGAACACGCTTGACACCTTTCACATGAATTAAGTGCAGGGTGTCAATGTTGCTACTAGGATAGTTGCACATTCCTCCTGCAATCAAGAAGGAAACCTGACAAACCTTCACAGCATCCAACCCCCCCCCCCCTTTTTAAAAAAAAAAAATCTTTTAATGTACAATATAATGAGGCTGCACCAGGTTGCAAGATTATGATATTGTGTAAATCAGACACTTTTTAGACCTGGGTACAAAGAGCTATAGCTTTTGAAAGACCTCATGTTTTAAATACTTCAAGAAAGTACAATAAGTACAGAGAGAAAGAGATAGAGTGTGAGAGAGAGAGTGGGTATTTGTGTCAGCATCCTAAAACCAACCATTTTTTTATGTTTGGGCTATCGATCAAAGTAACCATATTTTGAAAATGATCACATTGACATATTTGTGTTCTCATGAGGTTTTGGTGCTGCGACTTCAAGTAGTTCTTTTGTTAGACTGTAGGTGTGACATCTTACCAGAGACCCAGTTTGTATTCTAGAATGTTTTTTACTTTGCTGACATGGCAAAATGTTAATTGCTAGTTTTTTTGCTTTTGTGTTTAAGAAGTGGTTATTGTTTGGATTCCTTAACCTTTCATAAATGAATGTGCAAGGGTGATTGGTGAGTAGCAGTGCGTCCTGTTGTCATTGTTGTCTAATGATAATATTATGGATTTACAGCTAATTTGGTTCACAAAGTAAAGAAGCCCATAGGCTTCTTAAAGATGCAACACAATTACTGCTTTTTTGCCAATAGTCTCTGTTATGCAAGCTTTTGCTGTGTATGTTTTTTTCATTTAACTCTTTCAATGCCCGCCCTGCCAAGTACCACTCATCAGGCGTTAGACTAACGCATTTCAGTGTGGTGGTCCACATTACAGCACTGAAATGCACAGTCACGCATAGAGAGCCACTCCTCCTCTGTAAGTATTGTGGAGCGCTGGCTGCTAATACACCATTTAGTGCCTGAGAAAGCTGGAGCGGCAGCGCGCTCTGTGCCCCATCCAAGCAGGCATGAGGGCTGGCTGAGCTCTAGCTGTTACTACTACAATGTAACAGGCATGCCATTAATCACAGCACGGCCCCAGCATATTCCTGATGATGACATAATGTATGAGATCCTGCGACGCCACCCCAACCCCACTGGCAGCAGACTGAACCAAGGACTGCCTGGCAGCCGCTGGAGTGGTTCACAGCTTCCTAGAACACTCACCTGCTTGACTGAGGCAGCCTCAATGATGCCCGTCGGCCGGCATTGCTGCGGGCGGGGTCCAAGTTGGTTTACTGCGGCCGGCCACCACTAGCTGGCTCTCGCCGGTCCTCTCGATGCAGCAATTAAGTAAGTGCCAAGCCTAGCCCCTGATCTGACACACAGGCACATTAACCAACATTAACCAAGCACAGAAAACACGCACGCCTTCACTTGTTAATATTAATGTGCTAAAGGTTGTTTTGTGTAGGGCAGCCAGCCACTAGAGCGGTAAGAAAAAACAATTCCTGAGATCAGCCCCCGGCCTCTGCAACCATGTGGATCCTGCGTCTTCAGCAAGCGCTCGGAACTATCAGGTAGAGGTAGTCCGAACTGGCGTCTTGTTTATCTGGGCCGGGGCGCAAGGGCCGGCCTTGCCCAACTAAGCGGTAGTTGGTTTCCGAGCTAGCCAGCACCTGGGCCTACTTGTGTCTGCTCTCACGAGTCGGAGCTGTAGTACCTCGCAACCCCAGTGACGTAAAGCGGGCATGGTGCCGGATCTAGATTATTTTGTTTTCGTTGTCGGGGGCACCGCAGGAAAGTCAGGCGAGAGCATAACTTTAATATGGCTTTCGTGCTCCTGCTCTCCCTCCCAACATAATAATTGCCTGTTTCTGACGCTGCTGGCCGCCTTTCTAGTATGTTGTTCACACCCTAGGAGCCGAGAGGCCCCTTGTACTGCTTACAGATTTCCTTTATGGGTAAAAGTTCAACTGCGCCCACCCTCTGAACCACGTCGTCATAGGCAAAAGAGAGCCCTGCTGTACTCTGGGAACAGCTATCATCCGGGGACCGCAATAATGGAGAGGTCAGTAAAAAAATAATCATGTCCCAAAGAGCAGCCTTTGTTTCGAGGTATATTTTTCGCCCTTTGACCAAATATTTACCTCTAATGACATTATTATCAGAATTGAGTTATATCTTGGACTTAATGAGTGTGACTGGTTTAAATTGGTAACTACTTCTGCAGCCAGCAAGACTGTTAGCAGATTTTGGGTCTGTAGAAGGAATATTGGTGAAAGCTATTGTCAAAAGCGTCCTCACTTTGCACTGCAGTCTTTGGGTTATGAGAAAGGCTGGTTACAAGAATAAATTATGAAAAAAGGAAACATGAAGAAAAAAAAAGATATTGAGAGCTGTCTTTAATTCGTTGCAAAGTCTCAAACATAAGGCAGTGGAATGTTATTCATAAATACCTTGAAAGCCTATAAATGTCACACATGACCAAACTGAAAACCTGGCAGCTATGCCCATGCCAGCCAGAAACAAAAGCACCCACCCCCTAGCTAAAACAACTTACTGAAACTACAGAAAATGAGTTAACTGGGTGGTGAGATGCAGTCTCTCAAGCAGGGAGAGACACAGCAGAGTAATCTCAGAGCTCTCTCCGGCACCGTGACCAACCTCCCGTTGCTTCCTCCAGTGGCAATTGCTCCGCCCAGCTGCCATCACCAGTCGACCTGTGTACTCAACATCAACACCGCCCAATCGGCATGGTGCGGCTGGGGTCATCTTCCGAGCAGCTGCGGTGCCTACCTGCCCTCTGTTGATGGGCACTGCAGTCACACAATCTGTGTCCCGTTAGTGTCCTTCCATTTCTGGTGCTTTGCAGCAGTTTTAAGATATTCTTAGAATTTTTATTTGCTCAGTGGGGAGTAATTTCAATATTTTGTATTTTTCCCTCGTCTATATTGCTTAATTTTGCTCGCGAGAAAGCGTCACTCATAATCGTTGAAATGTCACTCATGATTACACTGAAACTATGAAAATGTCACACATAGCAATCTAAATCCTTGGCAGCTATGCAAAGCAAAACCTCATCTGATTCCTCTTGATAACGCTCTACTTTGTATGCAGCTTAACTCTGCTAATGCAGTCTGTTCTGCAGAAGGGCCTTACTCCCAGCTTCCACATTTTTGTAGCCCAGAATCAGGCGCGCAACACCCATTGGACTCGCAGGGCTTCAGCCCCCCCCCCATCGTGTGTGGCAGCCCGGGATGAGACAGCTTCCCCGGCAAAAAAGCAGCCGCACCCGAGCACTCCACAGGTCTTTTAAAGACCATTTGCATGTTAATGAGGCCTCGCTGTTGTTTCACCCCTTCTAAGAGCCCCTGCAGCTCCACTCTGCCTATTGCTTAAAGTTCAGCCCCCCCCCGAAATTTTTGCTCAGCCCCCCCGCGAAATTTGGCTCTAGTTGCGCCTCTGCCCAGAATAATGCATACATATCGGATTTTCTTTCTAGTACAGTTGTCTCTAACTCTCACACGGTGACTCGATTAGACTTCCCTTAACAAAAATGCAAACCTATTGGATTTGCCAATGCTTGGTAATGATTATAATTCCTAACACCCTCCCATCCCCTATCCTTCAGGGTATGTGTTCACTTGAGTGTTTCTAGTTAACTGTTACTTTGTTCATCTCGATTTCCTTAAAGCGTTTTACTGTCTTGGTCATTTCCCTTTCTCCCTTGGGATGAATTGAAGCTACAGTTTATGTAATTTAATTTCCTTTAACAAATGTTTTTTGGTTCCGAAGCTGAGGGCTTTTGCAGAATCAATTGCCATGAATATTAGAATCAAATGATATGATAAACATTGTCTTTTGCCTTATAGGCTTGTGAGTTGCTTTTAACAAGGCAGTGTGTATTTTTTTAAATCTAAAATGAATTGTAATTCCGCCTGAATGTTATCTAAGTGTGACAGTTTATACATATGTTATAATCAGGAAAACTGGAATTATGTGGCAGAAGAGGACCAAATTATGCGTCAGGTTTGACTAAATTATGCCGCAAGAAAAGGCTCATTATGCTGCATAATGCAGCACATTTTGAGAGACTATTACCTCATTAATTTGTCAATTTACACCTAGTAAGAGTTCCTGAGAAAATAATTCACCTTAATCAGTACCAATTTCACACCCAAATACAGTAATTAGCAACTGAAAGATGACCAGCCAACCTTTGTGAAAAGCCTTCCTGTGTGCATAAACCTGTCACCAACTTTTTTGTAACTTGTGCTCCATTTGAGCTAGAAGCAAATTTCTTTTTTTGTTAAAATTTGCAGAATATGTGGCAGATGATGGATTAAGTGGCAATTATGGCAAATCACTAATTATGCCAAAATCACATAAACTCCAGGGGCCCCGGTTATAATAACTAGGATTGATAGATCTTACAGTCCGGGAGGGACATGGGACCTGATTCTCAACAAATAAGCATGTCTATGTATATTAGACCTAAGTCAACGAGATATGTATTCTTGCTTTTTTTTTCAGATTCACAGAATCCAAAGAAAAAAATCCAAAATCATAGGTAGCATATTTTGTAAATCTGCGAAAATCATACATTGCTAAACATGCTCTTTTTGCTCTAGGTACTATTTCTGATGGTTGACTGCAGATGGACAACCATCAAGTGTAAGGGAAATGTGCAACTGGGCATTGTTGCCCCAGTGCTTTTTTTCTCATTATGGAAAACGGTTATTTCCATGTCCGGCGATTCTTTGCCTTGTGCCCCTTTAAATATCAATGTCTGTAAGCACATTTACTTCTTCAGTTTTCATTTATTACAGTTCTTTTGGATTTAAATAAAAAACAGAAAACAGCGAATGGCAAGAATGTCAAAGCCAAGAATGTGAATGAAGACGTTCAGGAGCGGGTGATGTTTTAGTCTTTCTGGCCTATTGGAAGAACAGGAAGTTGGTGATTAATCCTGTCTCAGTTGCCCAGTGAGGAGCCGGGAGAGGGTGGGAGGGAAGGGGGTGACACCCAAAATGGTGGCACTGTGAAGGTGACGATCTGAGGTTCCTTAATTCCTCCAGGTTAAGCTCCACAAACTCTCACCACCATGGAATAGAGGGGGTGATGCTGTGATATGATCCCATTCATGTCCTGAAAACAAATTTACTCTTGTTGTTTGTTGGAGTAATTTAGCATTCCCTCTGTAGCAAAGACATGCTCTACTTTTGTCTGGTTCTAACCCTGCCATGATCAGATGGCATAGTCTGCCAACTGAATTGACTTTTGCGTGGGTTTGTGGACAAGTAAATCGCGATTTCCTTAAATCCGGATTTATTTAATCAATGTGGAACACATTTGATTCACAATCTGTAGACGGATGGCCAGAAGTGGGGAAAAGAAAGGTTTCACTTGAGTGTAGGGCAGTACAGTACCAGCATGGTGTGAGACAAGCTCCTCTAAAAGTATAAGAACAACTAATCAGAATCCCAGAGGGCAACCCCAAAAGTAGGTTTAGTAATAATACCTGTTGCTGTGCCATCTCTCCTTTGCAACCAGGCCTGCCAGATCACCAACACCATGTGGGGCCTTTCCCTGGTGCAAGAGCATCTCATAAATAAACGATGATTGCATCACATTTTGAGGCTGTTCCAGTGGACAGGGCAACCTGGTAGAGACTGGTGCTATCCGCTTCTTAAAATGTATATTACAAAAGCATACTTCACCTATACATTTAGCCGTGACAGTAAGAGGCCCTCAAAAAGGCAAACGTTCCTGGTGGCTGACACCTCCCACCCTCCTTGGGATGACCCAACCTGCAACAGACGGTCAGTATTGGGTCCCTGCAAGAGATGAAGGCCCTGGACATTGACCTTCAGTTCTTGTGGCTAGCAGGGTCTGGAAGTGGAAGAAGGAAAAGTGCATTCATACAAGGCAGCATGGTGAATTTCAAGCTCCTCGAGAAGTAGAACTTTGTTCCAGAGAGGGCCAAAGTAATAACCGATAGTAGAACATTAAGACCTTATGTCTCTATCATCTTCTTGTTTAATGTGTGCACAACATTACATACAGTTGAACAAGACTAACATGGTGGTAGCATGCAAACCAATCTCGTCATATAAACACAAGCAAGCAATGCTACGTAAATCCACTTGCATCCCCGATGCATGCATCAGCAGTGCTACCAATAATTTTCAGAAACATTTAGTTAGTAAGATTAAAATATTGTTTATCCGTAAGACGTTTTGTGGTATTTATGGTGCAAAATAAATATTTTAAGAATCTGACATAGTCTGAAACTGTGCAATCCTTCCGCTGAGACATTTCCCGTGGGAAACACTGACTGCATCGATAAAGCCAAACTGTGCCCATTACAGGAATATATAAACATTTTTATCGTCTTGCTGGCCAGCTCATTTTATGGTGGGCTTTACAGCGCAGCTGTCACCAGACAATTATGTGAGCATCACCAGAGATGGGCTGTGGCTCCGCCCACATGTTAGGAGCCACAAGTACATGTTTTGTTTGGGCAGAAGTTGTGTGCCTCCACAAAAAAGTGCTTGCCCTTCACGCAGTTGTAATCATTTTGTTAATTTATCTGGTTGTCTAAGCTTAATGTTTCAGGGGCCCACACATGACACTGGAATGCAATTAACTAAATAATGTATGTTGTTTTTCTCGGCAGAAGCACTGTTGGGAGGAGGGCAGTCATTGACCTACATGGATTTTTAGGCCTGGATTGACAGTGAAACTGTCACCTGACCTTTAACGCTACACTAATATTACTCTACAGTTCTTTGCTTCCCCACAAATACATATCAATTCCCGTGCTATCTGTTTGTGTTGCTTCACATTACCATACAACATTCCTTTAAAGCAAAAACTGTTGGCATTGCCAATGCTTGTTTCTTTCAGTATTTGATTTTGTAATAATACTAAGTTGTGACTGGAAAACAGTTTAAAGTCCTGTGCATTTCAAAATGTAGATCACTTTAGAGAATGCAATGGACGTTAGGAAAATTATGTTAGGTGCTACATTGCATTTTAATAGTGAAAAGAAAACAATCTGCATGCGGGTGCATCATTACATGGTTTGCAAAGTAGTTCTATTTTAAGAAGACCTCTATTTCATTACTCTTAGCCAGTAGAGAAATAACTTGTTTTTAACTGTAAAACAACACTCACTCCTCCTTTCTTTCCAAAGGCAGGGAATGCAAAACCTCATCAGCAACTGTCAATTCCCAGGCTGCAAACTGGGTAAGCTTTTAGAGCAGGAAGTGTTGCTAAGACCCACCCGTGTCTCCTTGGCCCAGTGCTTGTCAAAGCCCCCTGTTTATTCCTACTGCAGCTTTCAAAAAAAGGAGTTTTGGAATTGGGACGTTTACCTCCTCATCCGTCTTCCTTTTCACTATTCTTACATCATGGGTGTTGCCTTGTTAGGAAGGATATACCTGTCCAACCATAACAAAAATAACCTTAATTTAGATACTTCTAGAAAGGTCCTACATTAGGGTCCTCCTCCTTGTTAGAGCCATAAAGATGATCCATCCATAGCGCACATCGTGAAATGACAAGTCCCTAAAAGACCCTGTGGTTGCCCCAAATGGGCAGGGACGCCGAGCAAGCATGACTGTTGCAAAGAAGACCCTTACTTGGAGTATTTAAGGTTACCAGTAAGCTATCGAGGCACTACCTCCTTGTCCATCTCCTCTTTTCGGTCATTGCATCGTGAGATAAAGCAAAGCAAAGAGCCCTGATCACCGGGGAGTCAAAGAAAAGAAATACCCAGAGGTGAATTATTGTAACATCATCTGATAGTTTATACCAAAAAATAAAATTATATTTAATGGTGCGCAGCCTGCACTGGGACATGAAGTTGTTTTTGACCTTCTAAGGAAAGCTCACATTAGATAAATCAGACTTTCCTCACTATCCCTCATAAGAGGCAGCCCACATCTGTAAAAAGAGCATCTGACAGCCCCAAAATATAGTTACACTACGAAAGGTAAACAAAGTGGTCTACTGGCTCTAACCAAGACGAAAAGATGGCGGCTTGAAATGTATGCATTATGGTTTCTGCCATAGCAGCCCTAATACCTGTTAGTCGTTGTTTGTAGTTGATGTCTGGCACTGCAAGCACAGAGAACAGAAAAGTACTGGGCTGCTAAAGAGACAGTCGCAGGTTTGAAGAGGAGAGCCTCAGCAGAGACCATGGATTCAGAGGCTGATGGTCAGGTCAGGATTCTTATGGCTGTGGCAGTAGCACAACCTTCAAATGATGCATGATTGCAATTCAGGCTTTGAGTTAAAAACTGAAGGGCCCAGATCTCTTCTGTATTGTGAGGCCGGAATCATTAATTATTTTTCAAGCGTTCCGAGAGAAATGCTCTGCTTCCAGAACGCTCCTGTTTTTTAAGTGAAGGCCTTCTTCTGTCGGGGGTGATGCCAGCTTTGATTGGACATCCTCTTTACGCTGCCCACCTTGGCTTCCTTATCCCTGCTGCAATTCTCCAAACCCTTTTGGGTCCCTTTACAAGTGGGCCAGAAAATTTGCATTTTTAACCACAGTAGGATTACACATGTCCTGGCATTTCTGCACACATAACCGCCTGCTGAAAGCAGATGGAATATATGCCTGGAAAAGGGTCCACTAATGGGAAATAAAAAGTAGGCGGATGTGTGGTATTCCCCCATCCTGATTATTATTCCCCACCCTGGCCCAATACGTGTAGGGGTGTGGTCATACCACTCCGTGATGGTCATACTATGAACAATATTACTACACCGTTATCACCTATAATGGTTGGTTGATGTCTTCTGTTGAGTGTTTTGTTTAATACTGCTCTGCTGTGCTAATTATTCATTAAGTTTCATCGGTATCCATTCCTGATATCCCCAAGTACTCCTAAGCTGTTAAATACACGGCACAGTGCACTGTGCACTGATCCGGTGCCTGCAGTGTGTTGAACCAGTATTTAGCAATGTGAGATGAATGATGAAATATTATACTACAAATCTATTAGAAATAATTATAGAATGGAGAATGCCTTGGAATGAGATCCCTTTCTGAGAAAGTATTTTTGTGATGCAAAAATGATAAATTGTATGCAGTGCAAATCTATAGTTTACTGCTAGTGTTGTGCTGCCATGAGTTTATGCAGACGCAGCACTTAAGAAAACACTTATCTAGTTCTCTGTTGAAAGCACTATTAAATCTTTCTTGAATCTCGTTCACTCACCACCCTTCAGCCAAAGCCCTAAGACCATCACTAGATCACGAACCTAAATTCAAAATTCATAAACCTGGAGACAGATCTCTCGGACTCCAAGAACCGAAGCTCGAGTTCACAATAATCTGTCCTTGAGAGCCAAACGCAATCTCGTTAAATTCAAGAAACTCCTTGAGACAAGCTTGTTTATACAGACATTAGATTACTCACTGTGCAAGCCTTTGGACTTCACCAGAGGATGACCATAGAGAAAGCCACATCAACATGGATCACAGAGATTGAAGAAGGCCCAAGGAAGATCCATGCTGCATCCTTATTGGACTTTCAGTGGTCATTTTCCAAAGGAGACTCCCACCTTTGCTCCCTTCTCTACCTTGACTACTTGATCTACGTTTGCCCAGCTTGAACACACAAAGTCATACTAACATTGCACCTTTTTACTAATCCCTCTCAGTGGCATGCCATATACACTATCATAAAGCACATAGGAAAAAAGTATATTTGTACTAGAGCGCTTTGAAGGGGACAAAAGTCAACACAACAGTGATGGGAAACATCTATTACCAAGCGGGCATTGCATCGCAATGCCTTTACATCGCGGGTATTACAACGACTTGCGCTGGGTGGCCCTCTAACCTAAGGCATAGTATGATTTACTATTCCAACACCTTCCCTACTGCACGTAGACTGGTGTTGGAATAGTAAATCATACTATTGCTAAGTTCAGTGCCCTCCAGCGCAAGTCTTTGTAACGACTTGCGTTGTAAAAACTGCGATTCTCACGTTCCGCGATCATTCTGATCGTGTTGTAACGTCACATATTCAACAGTGATATATAAAATGATTGTATATATGTGATACAGTAGAACACATATTGTGTATTTAATGGATATTAAAATCCCACTAATTCATATGCCTTCTGAAACTGATACCAAGACATTAAAGCTTGACAATTCATGAGCTGCTCCTGTTTGAGTCTGATTAGCATAAATTGGACCCTATCTGTCTCATAGTGGGTGGAACAAATTGTCATGGAACAATGGCTGAGACGTTCAGAAAATATTCCACCCATCACCTTTGGATTTTCCACAGTGAGGTGCCCTAAATGTACAGATAGGCCCTGACCTGGGGTCTGTCCGTGCTTGGGACTCAAACAGGGCCTTACTGATAAGGCCCAACTTGGTTGAATTAATTCTGAGGTTTCTTGTGCTCCTGCTCAGCGGTGACCTGGCTAGGCATTTCTGGCTTCACTGCTACTATCGGAGCAGGACCCACTCTGATTTGCAAAAGACGGTCCTTGTCTGAAGTGGTATTGTTGGTTTAACACAATAAACTGGAAAATGGCCTAATCGAGTTGTCATAAATGAGACTTATGCAAGCAATCCACTCATCACTGTTATGTTTTCCTCAGTGGGACATTAATTCTTGCTACCAATCTGTGTATGTCTGATATGCCCTGTTTGTTTGAAGGGACGGTCAACGCTATTACTTTAACATGTGGTCATTTAGTAAAGCATAGATTAAATCATGCCTAATCTCTTTTCATACAGTTTAGATGCCATTAAGTACTCTACTCTATAGCATATAGCATGTTATAATGGCCTTTGCTGACCTGAACCTACAGAGCTCTGATACCTATAGCTGATCACAAGCCTTACAAGAATGATCTGAATGTTGCCTGCCATGTTTTCTAGTGCTGCGAAACAGCGTGTGATAGCACATGCGTATGCAACAAGATGCTTGCTTCCATTCCAGGGAGGACCTGGCTTGGCAGTTCGAGCTAGACTGTTCCCATGAGAAACAGGGTCAAGACTGATTTGCATATGACTGGATCTGAACTGGGGTTGCAAAGTTAGCTGAAAATTATGATGGATTTAACCCAGATCTAATAGTGACTGGGGGTGAGTGTCTGGAAAGTTTCAGCGCTCCGTCCATCATCTCCTTGTGAATGCAACTGGATGCCACTCTTTACACAAGACATTAAAATGTAACATTTATTTAAACGGGTGCCACATTGCCGCTGCAAGCAGAAACAAGTTTTGGCAAAGTCAATAGGACTGGTTAGGTCGTGCCTAAGCAGCACATACTGTATTCAGTCTGTGGGTTTACAGACCGCCCATCGCCTTTTTGTTCGTCCCTTCGATTGTCATTCAAAAATTATTTCTTGCTAGTGGTAAATTCTTCCTCTTTATCCCTCCTTTTTGTGTTTGGTTTCCTCCCTTAGAGCACTGCCCAATTACTGTTAGATGTGCACTTCTGTGTTTTTGTTGATTTGGGGGACTATTTTTGTCTTTGATACCTGCTCGTGTCACTGTTTGCCCATCTTCAGTGGTTCAGGTTCGGCGCCCGTCACTTAATCTCCCCATCCTGTTCAAATACTGAGATGAAATGTCAGATGCTGTTTTCGAAATCGCCTCTTCAATTTTCACTGACTTCAAAGTGTGAGGATTTCCCTCAAACCCCTCTCAATTTGCTGCTTGTTGCTTTAGCGAGCCTCGGTCACCTGACCTTCGGCAGCCCAACCTTGCGGCAGAGTTAAGGGAAAGGCTTGGACAACTCCCGTCGCATTTTCTCTGATGCTTGTGAACTTGAGCGACCCGAAGGTGTTGGAGCACTTTACATGAGGGCTAGTTACTTTACACAAGGTCAGATTAATTTTTGGGGGCATTTTAAAGAGCGCAAACTCCACTGACAAAAGCGCCAGTTACATTGCACAAGGTCAGTTGAAGTTTTTTTTGTTTTTAGGTATACAGAGAATAAGTGATGTTGACACCGCCCCTGTTTATTCATTACTTCTCCTCTACCTGACAAATGGGAGAAGCATTTGTCCCTCCCACCTTCTCCCATATTGCTGCATGCCCGCCCTGATGCCTCTTACAGTTGTCCTTCTCCTCTCAGAGCTCTAGTTTCAAAGCACATTCACGGCAGCTCCCCAGGGACTGTGAGACATTTTTTATTATTATTTTGTAGAGCGTGAACTCAACTGACCCGAAGGTATTGGAACACTTTACAAAAGCACCAGTTACATTACACAACGCGATGTTAATTTTTTTCTTTTAAGTGCACGGAGATTAAGTGATGCTGATGCTGTCCCTGTTTATTCATTATTTCCCCATTACCTGACAAATGGGAGCATTTTGTTGTTGTTGTAGCTATATTCAGTGCTCCTAAACCCAGAGGGCTGGTACAGAGGGCGGGGCTGGGGCTAAATGGGAAACTGATGCTGCGAGCAGTGTTCTGAATGGAAAACTCTGGAGAAGGGCACCGGGTGAATAGAGGCAGGGGAGGAGGGATGTGACATCTCTGCCATTGGAAAGTTCCTCACTGCTTTTTTTCATAGGTTGTTCAATACTCTAGTGATGCAGTCGTACACAGAATGATATAGTGCTGTTGACTTCCATCGATGCACTTGTCTTTCTGTCTGTGCTTTAAAAAGCCTTTGAATGTGTCCGTGAACGTTTCCTGAGGCAGGCATGTATTTCTGAATCAGACTGCATGACCCAAGGTGTAGTAAATGTACAGCTCTTCAATCCCTGGTTTTTATGTGCTATTGAAGCCAGCAGGAGCGGACAGAGCAAGATAGATGTAAAGTAGTCCTTAATGTATTTCAATGCAAGCATGTGAGTGGAGGCGGAAGGATACGGCCAAACAGCGACTAGTAGCAGGTGAGACATGAATACTCCACTAGGCTGAGCCAATTTACAAAGTCTCAAGGCAGTGGCTAAAAAAGGCTGTCTGAAGAAAGCTAATGGTTGAAAGGGGCTTTAAGCAGTAGGGTTAACAGCTGCACTGTCATAATCCAAACCTAAACATGCTCTTGTACTGTGAGCAAAGGGCAGAAAACATCACTTTGAATAAGGAAGTCAACATCTGCATTACACTCGCCTTAGCAACTCAAGAATAAACGGCAACAGTGTTGGGAACTCTGCTAAAGCAGCTGGACACTGAACAACTCCTTTCTGACAAAAGGCGTAACACCTAATAAAACCAGTGGCTGGTGACAAACAAATGTAAAACCTCTGTGAAGCTCTCTTTCAAATGACTTTTCATGCGTCAAAAAAGCATATGCCCCGTTCATACAAACCATAGACAACACCTTTAATAAGGTAAGTAAAACTGCAAGTAAATCCCATAATGCAGAGTGCTGCTGGCTGAAGAGATCCCTTATGCAGCCGGTCGGTTAGCAGCGATGCAGCACAGCATCTGACGGTATGCATATGCATGCACCATGGCACATTGCCATGTGCACCACACCTGCCACAGCTCCCTGCCACCTCCTGGGGCATTGACTGGTGGGAAGGTGGTTTGCTTTTTACCCAGAGGGCGTGCGCGCATAGATTCTGTTCGCCTCGTGGCTGGCTGTCTGCCTGGCCGGCCGACAAAGAGTAATGTTTACTTGGCACAACACCAGACCCCTTTCTCGTGGCACTTTACGGGGTCCTATTTTTAGAACATTGTGAGCAGTTCTTGATGGCTAATAAACTATGAACTAAATGGGCTGCATGGTTTCTTAATGAAGGCTGATAGTTAAGTGATAGTGGATTTCGGCCATTACTGTAATTAATAAGCCATCCTGACTAAAAACCCGTGCTGGAATGTGACACCGCCTACAGATCTGTGCTTGTGGAGTGCATGCATAAACCAGAGCGGGCGAAATTCCGCTTAAAACGCTTCTTCACATTCACATTGTGACCTACTTATCTGAAATACACCCCCAAGGTGATCTGCCACAGCCACTGGCCCAGGACAGGGCAGAGGGTGGTTATTCGTGCTTTCAAAAATACCGTTTTTGTACAAAAGATTGAACGCCTTTCATGTATTTGTTTTGACATAAGAGTCAATAAAGATAACCTTTTAAAAAAAAAACAGTTTAAAATCGGGGAAGCCAGTCCATTAAAACACCGCAGCAAATTCGTGTGGAAAACTCAAGCTGTTTACAAATCTCGTTCTGGTAAAATAACAGAGGGAAACAATTGGAAAGAAAATACGCTAGTAAAAAGTAATAATTACAGTATTACAAGGTTTACTTACAGGATCATTTCTACAGAGTGGTCGGAATCGAA
Source organism: Triturus cristatus (assembly GCF_964204655.1). NCBI lineage: Eukaryota > Metazoa > Chordata > Amphibia > Caudata > Salamandridae > Triturus > Triturus cristatus. The sequence goes on from NC_140587.1 coordinate 508,260,148, forward strand.
TGCTGAACTTTCTCTTTGTATTGTATTGCAGCATTTATATAGCGCTTATTACCCATATGTGGGCACTGAAGCGCTTGCCTACATGTTATGCAAGCTGAGCCATATAGGGTGTGTGGTTGGAAGGGTGTTTAACTTGTTATTGTTTTTATGTGGGAAGTGTCACCATGTCGTGCCTGATGACCGCCGAGGTGCGGTTCTCGTGTTACGCGACACAGTGCGCAGTGGTGTGGTGGATGAAGAGGTGTGAGAGAGAGAGATACGCAGTTTGGGGCTTTCAGTAGGGTAGCAGCTTTAAGCAGCCCCACAAGTCCTTTTATAGTAGTTTTATGGTCATAGTCTACCTTTCTTGTATCTGTACTGGGTTGTCCACCTGATGATTGTTTGCAGGTTTTGATCCTGAGCAGGCACGGTTGGAGATAGAAATTGTGGGAAGATCTGCTGCGATGGGCTGTAATTGCAGCAGACAGCAGTGAAGCAGGCGTGCCCAGGGCCCTAAGGCAAGCAAGAAAAATGGACCTCTGTGTCCCCAGTTGGATTGTCAGCAGTAGTTGGGGTGTAGGGGGCACACATTCATGCGCCCTGGTACAATTGCACCTGCTGCCCCAAAGACAGCTGTGGCCCAGCTACAGGCCTTACTCTATATTGCTTCAATGTGGTCAGCTGCACATTGTGTTGAGCATGGGGGGAGGGGTTTTATTACAGTTCAGGGAATCCTGATACTATGCTCGTGTGGAGTCACTTCATCAGCTTTTACTTTCAAGGGTTTCAAAAGACATAAGAATATATTTCTTGCATGTAACTGCCATATTTACAAGCACCATTCCAAAAATACAGTCATTTTAGGAATGGCTGCCATTTTGTGTGTGGCCTGAAACAACTGCATCCATTTAATAATGTGTGAGGCAAAGGTAGATGCAGAATAACCCTTCATGCATAACAATACCTTGACACCCTTGTATGCATTACCTCACAGTTTTACGTTTTGAACCATTTTGAGTAGGCCTGGGCTAAAATTCCGTTCCGCTTGCGGAATTGCGATAATTTGACATTTTTGCGTTCTGCGGAGAGCGCGAAAATGTCAAAATTTCCGCAATCCGCATTTTACCGGAAACTTTTTGCTTGCTCGCGCTGTAAAATAATACATTCTTTCGTGTGCGTGCGATCGCCTTACCTAAATCCCCGCGTTCGCCGACAAGTTTTCCCGATCCGGTCGCGTTCTCCACGAGATGTTGGATTGTTGGTAGCCCTTTGCGCTGTCTCGCGACAGTTCGCGCCCGCAGTAACGTCATTCGTCGCGCGATCACGTCTTTCTTCTCGCGATCATGCACCGCGAGACAAGTGAAAACAAGATGGCCGTGCCCGCGAGCAACCGCATGGGTAAGTTGTCGAGCCATGACCACGCAGAAAATAACGCGAACGGGCGGGAAAAAAACTTCCGCATCTTCGCGATATTTCCGCGTGTTTGCAGAGATTTTTAACATTTTTGCGATAGTTTGCGAAAGTGAATTTCGCAAATTCCGCCCACCCCTAATTTTGAGGAGCAATGCTAGAGGAAGTAGCTGAACAGATAGCTTCAGACAGAGGCAATGATTATAGAAACATTGCAATTTCTGGCAAATAACTGCTTCTCCCTCTTTTAGTTCCCTATCTCAATTTCTTTCTGTCCTTAAGTGCGGAAACTGGTAAACATAAAAAACCCAACTTTAAATTATTTTTTATTTGCGTAATATCTTATAAATTATGAACATCATAATATTTTGGTGCTGTCCCATTGAAACTAGGCAAGGATTCAGCATCTGTCAAGAAAGGTGAATATTTAGGCAAAAAGGGAGCGTTTCATGCCTTCCTACAGAGAGCAGGTAGCAGAGGGCCTAAACATGGCGCCTTACCTCAGAATGGTTTTGCTGTCAGAAAGCCTGTGATTTGCAAACTAAGAGGCTTTCCCACTTCAAAATTAGGGCTTTCACTGTCCTAAAGGTATAAGGCACGTTGCCACTGATAGTGTTTCCTGATGCGCTGTGTGCTTTTGTAACGCATTCTGGATTTCAGAAAGGAGGGGAGTGTGGAAGAAGTCTCTTCTCCCTCTACTCTGCAATTGGGAAAGTCATGTATCTTGAGGCTAGAATTGCTGTCGCAAACCAACGACAGATTTTGTTGTCCCAAATCGAATTCTGACACCTGAGTTGGAATGATATCCGATTTGCAAAGTGGGATTTGTTCCTGCTTGAATTCTATCTTCCCCTTTATGAATGGTGGTATAAGGCCTTGAGCGGTGCAGACAGTGGTTTAGCCGGACCTCTGCATGCTCCCCTTGATGGCATTGTCTGAGTGTTTCTGAGAAGGCTGAGGCTGTAGAATCAGGTGGCACTGGCAGTGAAGCCGTGGGTAAATCAAGGTATCTTACCACCACAACAACCACATGGTTTTGTAGAGAAGTAAGTGAAATGTGTGAATGTAGGCCCCAATGTCCGATTTGAGTATTTGGAGTCCAGCACAGGGATGTCCTCCATCTTGTGCAGCCCACTCACATGAATTCCAATAAACTAATTGTGTGAAGCTGGCCTGGTATATGCTGTCCACTAATGTAAGTGGGAACCCTGCCCCAGTCCAGACAACCCTTATGGTGATTTAGGAGGTCTCAGACAACCTTAGAAAGCTATCCAAGTGGTAGCTGTGGAGAGCAGCCTTCAGGCTTAGTCTTGAAGGAGTGTAAATCAGCTTATTTTACCAGAATGCAATCCTATAGTATAGATTAAATGTAAAAGAACCTCACAAGGTATTTATAAAAATAAGTTTTTATTATATAATACTCTCTAGTATGTTCCAGTATCTCCCACACAAAGATATACTCAAAGCACACAATACTAAAGGCAAAGAAATCTCAGTAAATAGCACTAGGGAGGGAACCAAACCATATACTGGAGAAGTGTGGCTCAATGATTAGAGCGGCAGACCCTGATGCAGAGGTCTAGCCCGGGACCAGGGTTCAATTCCCCACCTCGGTGGGTCTTGGGCTCAAAAATTCCACGGACTTGATCATTCTCGCCTCGGTGCCTATTCCAATCATGGAGTCCCACTCTGCAACTCTGGGCAATAGCTTGCTTAATCTCCACAACGGTCCCCACAACGCTAAGGATGCCTGGCCTCCACCTTGGGGGTGCCCAGGAGTGGACGCCTCACAGGGAAAGCCAGGATGGGTTCCACAGCGGTATTCGTACAAGCGCCTTGAGACCCTTGCGGGTGAGTAGTGCGCTATACAAGTATCAAGTATCAATTTATATACTAAGAAAGTGGTATAAGAACCATGACTCGAGGCAGGACAATGTCGAGAGGTTGTAGAATTGCTGGGGACCCAAGGAACCACCCAAGGTAAGTAAACAGGGAGCCCACATGTGTGCAGTTTGAGAACATGACCACGGGCTCCATACAACCCTGCGTGTAAGTCGCAGTTGGATTTTTAAAGATTAGGGACCCTTCCCAGTGGACCCTGAGGAAACGCCATGGAAGACAGAAGGTTGGAGAGCCACCCCACACGTGGATACTGTGGCATCCAAGTTACCTATCCCAGGGGAGCCGGGTGCATAGGTGTGAAGTAGCATCGGAAACCGCTGTCGAACCCAATGGAGACTTCATAGAAAGTGCCACTGCTGGAAGAGGAGAAAGTGGCCGTGGGATTTCAAACGTGGATTCTTGAAGAGGAGTACCTGAAAACAGAAGGGACAGCGTCTATGTCACCCGAGAGTGACCAGGAGACTTGGAAGATGGATGCCCTCCTATGTCGGGTGCTTCAAGAAGGATGACGGTGACCTTGATTCTGCAGCTGCAAGGACAATGCGATGCTGAGAACAACCAGGACCCGGATACGAGCTGTCCCACAAAGGATGTCGAGTGTTGAAGGGTCGGTGTCTAGCTGGAGCACCAACAATCGTTGGCAAAGGAAACCCACGCAAGAAGTCAAGAAGGTGCACGGTTCAGACCAGCAAGGTCCAGGAGACTCACCACAAGCAGGGGAGTCAGGGCAAGCCCGAGCACTCAGGAGAGCGCAAGGAAAACAAAGATGAGCCTCAATTGGACTCGCCGGCCAGAGGCACAAGAATCACAAGAGGACCTCAAGCAGCTCACTAAAAGGAGCAGGTCACGGTGCCCACGAGGTGATGTGGCTGAAGATCTTGGTGGAAGAAGTTGCCGGAGGTTGGGGCTACTTGGAGCCCAATGCACTTGTCGCAGAGTAGCCAACAAGCATATGCACTTGTAAAAGTACGCTGTGCAAAGGGGTTTGGTTAATGCAGCCCCCACGAGGGATTCTGACCTCAGACTTGGTGAGAGAGCAGCTCAGGCCTCGGGAGACGTAGATAACCACCACCTGTGTTGTTGAGCCCTTCGGAGTCTGCAGGAGCTCAGGATCAGCAGACCGGTCAGCAGTGTTGAGGTGCCTACGAATGTAGTGGAGTGACTCCTTCACTTCAAGGGAGATTACTTTGGTTGTCCTTGATGCTTCACAGGCCTTGGAAGGTTCCTGTATGATGCACAGGCACAGACGATGCAGCAGACTGGAAGAGAGACGAAGTCAGGCCCAAACGAAGTCCAGCGAAGTCCAGGTTGCCCAGACGGTAGAAGTGCAGTAGTTTCAGTTCTGAATCTTATCCAACTACGTATCTAGGGACCAACACCCAGGTAAGCCCTTACGTACCCTAAGGAAAGGGTTGGGAAGATTCAGGGGACCCTCCCAGAGGAAGGTCTGGACATGGGGGGGTTACTCCCATGTCCTTTGTCCAGTTTCGTGCCAGAGCGGGAGCCGACGCCTCCCAGGACTGGTTTGAACTGGACTATGCACAGGGACACCAAATGTGCCCCTCATGCAGACTTTAAGCGCGCTGGCAAGCACTCCCACACAGCTTTAATATACTAAATCCTGTCTGGGAGGTTGTCACACCTCCCTGTGACAGGATGCCTATTGTTCTGCATTCCCTTGGCCGAGCTTGGCTCAGCAGCAGGAGGGCAGAAATGTGTCTCTGGTCGGCAGCAAACATTTTGTGATGTCCGGGACTAGAAGGCTGGTACCTGGAACACTGAGAGCCTAACGGAGGGCTCTCCCATACCTCCACACCCATAATGGTGTGGGGGTATGATTCCAACATGTTTGACACCAAACACGAAAGGATTTGTTGCAGCCGTTTTCGAGATGGTCATTGTGCTGTCACGCGATGCCCCTCTATATAGTATATGGCTGCTTCACTGACAACCGGGAACATGGACTCCGTAGGCTGTAGGGGTGTCCTGCTCATGCAGGGGCACCCTCTCACTTAGAATTAAGCACCCTGCCCTCAGGATTGTAAAGGCCTGCCAGAGGGGTGACTTATAGGTTTTAAGTGCAGTGACCCTTAGATATAGTAAGCCTATATCTTTAGTAAGCAGTGCATGCACCAATTTACACAGGCTGCAACGGCAGGCCTGTAGTTCCATTTTGAATGGTCTCTCATGAGTGGCATAATACATGCTGCAGCCCATGGGAGACCTCTGGGGTACCTATGCCCTGGGTACTTGAGTAACATATACTAGGGACTGATAAGGGTACCCCAGTATCCAATCTGGGATTGTACCGAGGTACTAGCATAACAGTTTAGGGAGAAAGCAGATAGACTGGGGTCCTGATTAGCAGGATCCCAGTCAGACCAGTCAAAAACAGTGTCACATCAAGCAAAAAGTGGGGGTAATGATAAGAAGCAGATACTATTTTCCTATACTAATGAACTCCTCCTGTCCTGGCGCACATGTGCAGGTGTACAGGGCAATACCCCAGATAAAGAATCACACTGCTGCCATGGTCACTGCACATGTAGCTTGTGTAGCGGGAAAAGTAGCCTCTTTCACAAAGGGGGTGCATTTTGGGTGTCCCTTCAACATGAGAGACCAGTTATAATGTCTTTAAGTAGAGAAAAAGGGACAATTCTCAGTGAACTCACAAGACTGTCGTGCTCAATGGAGGAAAACACACGCAACCAGAAAAACAATGTACAAGGGAGGCACAGCTTTAAAAAGCCACGTTCATACCAACAGAAGGTACAATTGTGCAGTGCTTAAGAACTGGTATTCCTCACACTATCTTAAAAAATAATATCAAATCATTTGTGTGTTGGTATTTGAAGAGCGTGAACCTAGTTTGAGAGGAAAGGAATAATAAACAAGGGGCATAAGCCCCTAAAGACGCAGTCAATGAGGTAACATCAGAGGTAGGCTGCCGGGTTAGGGGGGAGTGGTCCTTGAAGAGGTGTGTCTTCAGCTTTTTAGGTCGAGCCTGGGCAGCGCATGTGCAGCTCTGCAAGGCATGCTGTATTCGAGTATGGACTTGAAGCCCTGCCCGTATTTGTCATTGGCTTGTGTCAATTTGTGCCCTTCATAAATGCTGGCTTCTGATTCGTTGATAGGCTTGTTAGTCCCTCTTTAGTACCGCCTTGTCTTCATTTGTAACCTCCCTTGTGGACTGGCCCTTTTACTTTGGTGTTACATGGTACGTCTTATTTAGTCTGTAAGCACTATTTTTTTAATGTTTTTCTCCTACTGTAGGGACGACATGCTTTCCTGCAACATTCAGCACACCATGCGCGCTTTCACTTCCCATGCTGCCCGGGACAGTGGCAGCTGGTTCTTTGAAATTTCCTACAATATTCAGCACGCCATGCACGCTTTCACTTCCCAAGCTGCCCGGGACAGTGGCAGCTGCTTCTTTGAAATGCAATCGGTCTCTCACTTAAAAGACTTTGAGCTATTTTCATGGTAAATGAAAATACCTTTTATTCATGTCAATTATCAAAACAGATAAATAAAAGGCATTGTCATACACAATGCCAATAGCTTAAACTCTCGCAAATGTGAGACCCATTGCATTGCAAATGCTTGTTCTGTATTGTAGGTGAGTTTGTGCTGACCTGATGACAATAGGAATGCTGTTCCAAACACTGGAAGCATTAACAGACAAGACTTGCTTTCTGTGTTTTTTTGTTCTTGCATTGTTTTGTCTCCACTCTGGCAGTGGCTCTTTATCTGATGTTTTTCCTCAAACAGGACTAGCTTGATTGCCAGGTTAGCTGGGTTTTGTTGTTGGTGGCTTTATAAGTGATGTAGCTGGTAGTGAAGATGATCCAGGTGAAAGGAGGAGTCGGTGTCAGTCTTTTAACTAGGCAGTCATGTGATTAAATTTCTTTGAGCCCTTGATGAGCCGTTCTGTAGTGTGTAGGATGCCTTCAGGGATGCTAGGGTAGTATTGGCTCCCTTCCAGATGGAAGAGTACTAAGGTTTGTATGGTTGTTCTGAAGACATCTAGGAGAAACTCCTTCACCTTCTTCGAGAGTGAGAGCTGGAACCCACCAGTCTTGTTCTCCATGATGGTGTGTTCTTTGAATGAGCGGTGTATGCTGAGGGTGAACCCCAAATATATTCCATGGTCTGTCTGCTGGAGTGGGGTGGGGGGTGAGGCATGATAGGTTTAACTTTCAGAATCAATCAATCAATCAAGCCATTTATAAAGCGCACTACTCACCCGGAGGGTCTCAAGGCGCTAGGGGGGGGGGGGGTGCCGCTACTGCTCGAACAGCCAGGTCTTGAGCTTCTTCCTGAAGGAGAGGTGGTCTTGGGTCAGGCGCAGGTCGGTCGGGAGGGAGTTCCAGGACTTGGCGGCCAGGTAGGAGAAGGACCTTCCTCCTGTTGTCGCTCTTCGGATGCGGGGGACGGCGGCGAGGGCGTGGCTGGCTGATCGGAGATGGCGTTTAGGAGCGTAGAAGTTGAGGCGGTTGTTGAGGTATCCCGGGCCTTGGTCGTGTAGGGCTTTGTGTGCGTGGGTGAGGAGACGGAAGGTGATTCTCTTGTTGACGGGGAGCCAGTGCAGGTCTCTCAGATGTCCGGAGATGTGGCTGCTTCGGGGGACGTCGAGGATGAGTCTGGCTGAGGCGTTCTGTATCCGCTGGAGTCTCTTCTGGAGCTTGGCGGTGGTTCCGGCGTAGAGGGCGTTGCCGTAGTCCAGTCGGCTGGTGACAAGGGCCTGGGTGACCGTCTTCCTGGTCTCGGTGGGGATCCACCGGAAGATCTTCCGTAGCATGCGCAGGATGTTGAAACAGGACGAGGAGACGGCGTTGACTTGTCTGGTCATGGAGAGGGAGGAGTCCAGGATGAAGCCCAGGTTTCGTGCGTGGTCTGTCGGTTTGGGTGCGGTGCCCAGGGCGGGGGGCCACCAGGAGTCGTCCCAGGCGGAGGGCGAGGAGCCCAGGATGAGGACTTCCGTCTTGTCTGAGTTCAGTTTCAGGCGGCTGGTCATCATCCACTCGGCTACGTCTTTCATCCCTTCGTGGAGGTTGGCTCTGGCGGCGGCGGGGTCGTTGGTCAGGGAGAGGATCAGCTGGGTGTCGTCGGCGTAGGAGATGATGTTGAGGTTGTGTTGGCGTGCGATGGCCGCAAGGGGGCTCATGTAGACGTTGAAGAGGGTGGGGCTGAGTGAGGATCCTTGGGGGACGCCGCAGATGATTTCGGTGGCCTCTGACTTGTACGGTGGTAGGCGGACTCTCTGTGTCCTTCCGTCGAGGAAGGAGATGATCCATTCCAGTGCCTTCTCCTGGATTCCGACGTTGCTGAGGCGCTGCACTAGGGTGCGGTGGCAGACAGTGTCGAATGCCGCGGAGAGGTCTAGGAGGATGAGGGCCGCTGTTTCTCCGTTGTCCAGCAGGGCTCGGATGTCATCGGTGGCAGCGATGAGGGCGGTCTCGGTGCTGTGGTTGGCTCGGAAGCCAGACTGTGAAGGGTCGAGGGATCCATTAGTCTCGAGGAAGGCGGCCAGCTGCTTGTTGACGGTCTTCTCGATGACTTTGGCTGGAAACGGGAGGAGCGAGATGGGGTGGTAATTCTTGAGTTCGGTGGGGTCCGCTGTTGGTTTCTTTAGTAGAGCGCTGAGTTCGGCGTGCTTCCAGCTCTCAGGGAAGGTGGCGGTGTCGAAGGAGGTGTTGATGATGTCTCGCAGGTGGGGTGCGATGACAGCGTCGGCCTTGTTGAATACGTGGTGAGGGCAGGGGTCGGTCAGAGATCCGGAGTGGATAGAGTTCATCGTGTGGATGGTGTCTTCTGTGTTGATCGGGGTCCAGGCGCTGAGGGTGGTGGTGGGGGGCGTTGGTGCGGTCGTGGGGGGCGTTGTTTGTGGGATGAAGCTGTTGTGTATGTCAGCGATCTTGTTGTGGAAGTAGGAGGCGAGGGAGTTGCAGAGGTCTTGCGATGGGGTGATGACGTTGTTTCCGGCGTTGGGGTTGGAGAGCTCTTTCACGATGTTGAAGAGTTCCTTGCAGTTGTGTGTGTTGTTGTCCAGCCGGTCCTTGAATGCAGTTTTCTTGGTGGCATGGATTAGTTGATGGTGCTTCCGGGTGGCGAGCTTGAGGGTGGTCATGTTGTCCGGTGTTGGCTCCCTTCTCCAGGCTTTCTCGAGGGCTCGGCAGTTCTTCTTGGAGCTCTTGAGTTCGTCGGTGAACCATGGGGCCTTCTTGCTGCCGGGTCTGTTGGGCGGGGTCCTCAGTGGGGCGAGTTCGTCCGCGGAGGTGCTGATCCACTTCGTGAGGTTGTCGGCGGCCTGGCTAGGGTTCGCTGAGCTGGCTGGAGGGTGCTGTCTCAGGGAGGCGGCAAGCTGGTCGGCTGTGATCTTGTTCCAGCTTCTTCGAGCCTCCTGTTGCTGGTGGTGGTGGATCGTGGTTCTTCTGAAGGTGAAGTGGACGCAGCTGTGGTCCGTCCAGTGGAGTCCAGTGGCGTGGCTGAAGGCGATGTCTTTGCTGGATGAGAAGACGGCGTCGAGTGTGTGTCCGGCGAGGTGGGTGGGGGTGGACACCAGCTGCTTGAGTCCGAGGTTGGCGAGGTTGTCAAGCAGGGTGGTGGTGTTGCGGTCGTTGTTGTTCTCCAGGTGGAAGTTGATGTCCCCCAGGAGGATGTAGTCAGCGGAGGGGAGGGCGTGCGGGCTGATGAAGTCGGCGATGTCTTCGCTGAATGTTGTGCGTGGTCCCGGGGGTCGGTAGATCAGGGTGCCTCTGAGGGTGGTCTTGGGGTCGGTGTGGATCTGGAAGTGTAGGTGTTCGGCGGTAGTCAGGGTGTCGTCGGTGTTGGTCGTGATGCGGATGGTGTTCTTGTGGACGATGGCGATGCCTCCTCCAGTCTGGTTGTCGCGGTCTCTTTGGGTGATCTTGTATCCCTCTGGGATGGCGATGGCGATGTCGGGCGCTGAGGAGTCGTTCATCCAGGTTTCCGTGAGGAAGGCAACGTCTGGAGATGTGGTGTCGAGGAGGTTCCAGAGTTCGATGGCGTGTCTGTGGACGGAGCGGGTGTTGAGCAGGATGCACTTGAGGTGGTTGCTGCTGGTGTTCGGCTTGGCGGGTGCTGGTGCGGGGCAGGTCCGGATGCAGGTGTACTTGCAGGCGAGGCAGCTGAAGGGTCCGTGGGTGCGTCTTGGGGTGGCTTGGTGGCATCCCGGGGTTCGGCCGGTGTTGAGTGCGTTGAGGGTGGCGGTGTCGTACGTCTGGCGGGTGGGCTGGGGTCCTCGGGGGCCAGGGGTTCGGGTGCTGGGCGCGGGCCAGGCACGGACGGGCGCAGACGGGCTTCAAGATGGGTTTTTGGTGCTCTTGGCAAATTGGATGGATTCAGTCTGTGGGGTTTAGCTTTAGGAAGTTAGTTGACATCCAGGATTGTACGAGTTTTAGGGAGGATTTGTGTCTATGTATGTCATTTTGGTGAGTATTTTTAGGTAGAGTTGTGTGTCATAGGTGTATTGATGGACGTTGATGCATTCTGCAAAAATGGATCCAAAGGGTTTGAGCCTTGCGGTTATCTGCAGGAGATGGGGGATGTCTGTGATCTTGCAGTATATATTTGCACAAGCAGGTGGTTGTGGGTGAGGTAGAATAAAAAGCATTTCAATATAGTGTCTTAAAATCTCGTGCATGTTTTTAGGATGTTTACTAGAGCTGGATGGCCAACTGGGTTGAAGGCCGCAGACAGGCTAAACCGAAACAGGAGGGAGTGCTGTTTAATTTTGTTGAGGAGAAGGGTGTCATCAACTATTTGAAGTGTAGCTGTCACAGTGTTGCAGCACGGTCTCAAGCCCGATGGGTCGTCTTGTAGATGATCTTTCTTGCTGATGTGGTCCTCTAGGTGAATGGAATGCTTTCTCAGTGATTTTCCCCATGTATGCGCGGTGAAATGATGTTTTCTCTTAATGTATTTCTGTACTTTTATGATATTTTTTAAATATCGAATAAAGGATATTGATTGAGTAATAAAGCGGAAGTTTGTGGGGGTGACGGAATCCATTGATGGTTTTTTAACAGCGGAATGTGATGACCCCTCTTAAGGAGATCTGGGAATTTTCCTTGGCTTGGAGGGGTGTTGACAGTGTGGGAAAGGTGTGGGAGGGCTTTTCTTTAGAGCGGTTTGATGGTGGAAGAAGAAAGGATGCCTTCCCCATAGGAGGCACGAGTGAGACCACCAAAGTATTAGATGTGCTGATGAATACCTCATTTCCAAAGCAGCCATGCGCGGTTTGGTCCTCTCCGTCGATGAGAAGCCGTCCCGCCTAGGAGTAGCCACACTGCTGAACCCAAAATAACACTGTGCAAAAATGTTTACAATGTGTCATTTAAAAAGTGCAGAAACTGGCTGATCATTCATAGCTTCACACAGGGCCCACGTCGGTACTTTCTTGTACAGTGTATGCAAAGAGCAGGCAGTAGGAAGGATTCTGTTCCTTTTACAATCACATGCTGTCTGTCCTTGCTTCCCTCCTTGGAGCTGGTATCGGATGACTTCAAATAAAGTTCAGATACAGCTATGGACTCCTGCACACAGTAACTCTTGTCACTGAAGCACTTTCCAAAAGAAACACACAAGGTTACATAAAGGCCACCGCCATCGTTTCTTATGCAAGGCACCTTGGCATAGAGCCCGAAGTGCCAATTTTTCAATAAATATTTATAGAATCCCTGTCACCGCAGAGAGAATGAAAGGAAGTCTTCGAGGCGGGGCGCTGGCATTAATAGCTCGACTATAAAAAGATGCATCGATATCAAAGGCTTCCCGCGCGCAGCAGCAACTAAACATGACAACTGAATACACATCTGCACGCGGCAAGTCATGTACACCCCGTGTTTGTTCTGTACGGCTTGTCTGCGGCGGTTCCGGAGCACTGTGCACTCCAGAGCAGCAGCCCTGGAGCTGGGAGAGCCGCCTGTGCCCTGCTCTGATAGCAGAGTGGAGTGGGAACCTCTCAGAGGCTGGAGTTTGTGGGATAACTCTCCAGACTGAACTCTTGGCAATAATACAAAAGTGCAAGATGTCCACGAGCAGCAACAGCTGTCAGGTAAAATTAATTCAACCAAACATTGACAAAGCTAATGGGTTTCACTTGCATGTCGAGTTATAAGTCAGACCAAATTGCCTTGCTAATGCTTATTTTTGAGTATATGTGTCTGCTTTCATAGTACGCGCACAACGTGACATTCACTCCTCCCAATTGCCCAAGAACTCTCAGAATCAGAGTGTGTTGTTCATGGCATAGCCTTTTTATTCACAAAACAGGTAATTCACCAGTGACCAACACGAGAGTAACCGTATCCCGTTTTTGGATATAAAATTATTAAAGCATCACTCTTTAGCGGCATTAACATGACGTAGGCTGCAAGGCAATTAGGCACGACATTACACTTGAACTTGAGCTTGAGCTTGGCCGTACACTTTAGTGGCCTTGACCTGTCAAAGGCAGTAAAGAAGATATGACCCACATTACATTTGAACTCTTGATCTTGGCCATACACTTGAACTTGGCCGTCTCGGCCCACCACGCCCCCACTCTGCTGTGCACATTGTGCCAGCAGGCCCCAACGCGCTACAGTGAACAGTTGCACTACTTGAAAACCAGGGCTCCGCATGGCACACTGGCATGCCCACCGGCAGGTCAGTCCCCCCTTCCGCCAACCCTCTGCACACGTGGCTCCTACCCCCTCCTGGGGGCCATCCAGTTGCTGAACCGCCACAGGGCGAGAAGCTCCCTGGCGCGCTCGCCCTCCCCCCCGCCGCTAACTGTGCTCCCTAATGTCCCCTAGTATTGTGTGTATAATGAGCTTCTACCAACATATGCCCTCCATCCTGATGCCACCGCTCCCTTTTATTATCTGGGCCGTTCTGTGATAAATTACCTGCCCCCTCTCAGTGGCCATCGAGTTATGAAGGCCCTAGTTTACACTATCCCCTGTTTTCCCTGAATTAATCCATGTCCCCCTGCCAGGAACCCGTGATCAGCTGTATTTCCACCACCTGTATCCCAAAGGGAACTACTATCCCAGTCCCTCCATTAAAGTTCCGCCCGTAAGGGTGCTTGGATGCTAGCGCAACCCAATTAGACTCCCCTGGGCTACTGGGGCAGAGGAGGAAGTGTTGGACCCGCTGCCTTTCCCTTACTGATTGCCTGTATCACTTTCTTCCCCAGCTTGTCCACGGCCTTAACCAGAACCCCCTTAACTTATACTGCCTGCGTTATCGCTACCGATCACATATAGAAACTTCCCTTCAGACCATTGGTCATTGAGCGGTGGCGTAATAACGCACCCTCTTACAGCTTTGTGATAATTTACCAGGCCCAAGAATGCTTTATATAAATACATCTTGGCAACTAACCTCAGGAACTGGCACATTGTCCAGAAGCCTCTCTTAATGCCCACCGAGTTGGGAAGAACCCATTACACTATCTCCCGTTTTCACTTATGACATCCACCTCCCTCCCCAAGGAAACTAGTCCCCTAGGGCCTCCAATAGCAATTCTGCCCACCAGGGTGCCTGAAACCTTAGCGCAACCCTAAATATACTCTCCAGAGCCTCTTTGGTATGTCCAGGAAGTCCAGAACCACCAGCAGGTCCGACCTCTCTGTCACCAGCCAGGTGACGTCCGGGACCACCAGCAGGTCAGTCCCTTCTGTCACAAGCCAGATGCCCCAGAAGCTAAGTCCAGACTGATGACAGCCATAGGCAACTTCACCAGAACCTCTGGGAATCCCCATGACACACAGCGTGTGTGGATGCCTGTGTTGTGACCCATCTCCCAGCAGCTACAATCCCAAAGAAGAACTGCTGCCCACTAAACTTACCGGCACACATCAGCCATAGTCAACTTACCAACCGGGCACCTCCTTGTGCCTAGAAACCACTCAGCTATGCTACATATTTTGTGTCCATCAAAGGACCCTCTTGTGCAGGACTTTTACTGACCTGGACTCCTGCACAACCGCCCTCTGAGCTATTGCTCCGCCCACTGACAAAAGCTGCTCCCTCTGTGAGAGGTGTTGCTTAGCTCCTTACTTTTAAGACCTGTGGTTATAGGCCACCACAGGGGTATAAAAGGCTGGTTTTGCTTTGCCCCTTACTGTTAAGACCTGTGGTTATAGGCCGCCACAGGGGTATACATGGCTGGTTTTACCATGATAGTATAACACGTGCCCCGTAATTACCCTGTACCCGAGGTGAAGTTTGTAAATTGTACTCCATCCCCACCTTTACCAGGGAGTCTCCAGTTACCGTATCCCCTGCTATGTGTCTCTTAAGCTTATTCATCCTTCCACCCCCGCATGGCCAACACTATGAAGATGGCGTTGCCCTTGGTCAAGGGAAACCGAGGCTGGATGATTTAATATTTGCCTGGTAACTAGCCAGACCCGGTAACCCACGCAACAATACTCACCGCTCAGCCCCAAACGGACTAATACCCTGACGGTCATTATGCCCCCCGTAAAAACCCCCTATGTGGAAGGAATAAATACTGTTCCATATGGGCACAAACTAGTGGTGGTAAACTTGGGTTTGGGAGGGGTCCTCCTGCATTAAATGCCTTGAGAATGATTTTTACACCGTCTTCTCATACTTATTAGCATCACTTATTAACATTGCCTGTGGACCATATCACTAATCAATATCTACATGCTATTGTGATGAGCTTTTAAATGAATTTCTTTAATACCAGGGATAAGCCTGCCGCCACTCACATGGAGCCTGCTAACAGAAGCAGAGCCGACTCTTACAACAGATGAATGTTCCTTAAGAAGGCACGCTCCTTACAGCCACACCAGAACACTTTCCTGGGTAATAATGTGCTCCAGCAAAGCAGCATAACGTATAGCCATATACTGCAACATCCCTACTACCTCTCCGGGGTATTGCCCCGCACTGGAGTCTTTGGTACCCTAGGGAAATGATCTAGTTATACGCTACCCATTCAGCGCCCCCCTAGAGAGGGGGTTTGTCTTCCTGCCGCACCAGTGAAACCGGTAGCTACCAGCGCAACCTTGCCAGAGCAGTTAAGAGTGTATCTTTATGATGGCCGGTCCTCAATTATAATAATTGTGATGGAGGAAGTTCCCCCAAGGCACAATTGTGTAAGCCCATGTATAAATCACGGCAAATCGCCAACCAAGAAAGAGTAATAAAATATAGCGGCAATGACACAAATTAATAAACCTCTTACCAGAGCCACGAGGCCTGCTCTCGCTTCAGTGAAGTAAAGCAGATTGCTTTTCCACATGGGGAGCTGCATGTTAGCAGTTCCCCATGTGGAAAAGCAATGCCGGCTCCCGCAGAACGTGGGGAGCTGGCAGAAGTGGCGCGGGAGGGGGGCCACGCGGCCCCCCTCCCAAAGAAAATAAATAAATAAAGGCCGTCCCCGGGGGATAGGGTCCCCGGGGTCAATAGAGGCCTTAGGAGGGGGCCACGCAGCCCCCATCCATAATAACAAAATATATATTTGGCCATGCCCCGGGGGATAGGGGTCCCCGGGGCCGGTATTGGCCACGGGAGGGGGCCCATGCAGCCCCCTTCTTTAATGGGGGTCAGGCCCTGGGGGATGGGGTCCCCAGGGCCCATAAAATAGAAAAGGAAGGGGGGCCACACAGCCCCCCTTCTTTAAAAATTAAATAAATAAAAAAAGACCAGCATCGTGCCGGAGGCCCCGCCCCCTCCCTGTAGCACTCTGCAAATGCCCCCCCTGGCGCGTTGTAAGATGGGGAAGTAATTTCCCTTGAATACTGGGGGTCCCTGGGGGCAAACCAGCCCACCAGGAACCACAGAGCTGCGTTGCAGAGAGGTGTAAAAAGGGGCGTGGCCTCTGCACACCTCTCTGCAACACAGCTCCCTGAAACATACTGGAGGCACCTGGTGGGCTAGTTGGCCCCCCAGGGACCCTCAGGATTGAAGAGGAATTAATTCCCCAACTTAAAACGCACCACAGGGCGCGTTTGCACACATGTCACCTCAGGCCCCGCCCCCTTCCTTCACCACTGATCAAAAACGCACCCCGTGGCGCGTTTTGAGTTGGGGATAAAGTCCCCTTGAATCTTCATCAATCCTGAGGGTCCCTGAGGGCCAACTAGCCCACCACTTACCTCCAGTAAGCGCCACTGTGCTGCGTTGCAGAGAGGTGGCCCAGGCCATTCACCTTTATACACCACTCTGCAACGTAGCTCTGTGGCGCTTACTGGAGGTAAGTAGTGAGCTAGTTGTCCCCCAGAGATCCTCAGGACTCAAGGGGACTTAATCCCCCAATTTACAACGCACCAGGGGGTGCCTTTGTGCAGTGGTGCAGGGAGGGGGCGTGGCCTGATGTCACATGTGTGCAAACACATCCTGTGGCGCGTTTCAAGTTGGGGAAATAAGTCCCCTTGAATCCTGAGGGTCCCTGGGGGCCAACTAAGCCACCAGGTACGTCCAGTAAGTGCCACAGAGTTGCATTGCAGAGAGGTGTAAAATGGGGCATGGCCTTGGACCACCTCTCTGCAACGCAGCTTGGTGGTGCTTACTGGAGGCACGTGGTGGGCTAGTTGGACCCAGGGACTTTCAGGATTCAAGGGGACTTAATCCCCCAACTTAAAACGTGCCACAGGGTGCCTTTGCACAGTGGTAAAGGGAAGAGGCGGGGCCAGAGGTGACGTGAGCAAACACGCCCTGTGGTGCGTTTTAAGTTGGGGAATTAAGTCCCCTTCAATCCTGAGGGGCTCTGGGGGCTAACTAGGCCACCAGGTACCTCCAGTAAGCGCCACAGACCTGCGTGGCAGAGAGGTGGTCCAGGCCATGACCCTTTTTACTCCTTTGTGCAACGCAGCTCTGTGGCGCTTACTGGAGGTACTTAGTGGGCTAGTTGGACCACAGGGACCCTCAGGATTCAAGGGGACTTAATCTCCCAACTTTAAACGGCCACAGGGTGTGTTTGCACACATGTCACCTCAGGACCCCCTCCCTTCACCACTGTGCAAACACACCCGATGGCGTGTTTTAAGAGGTAGTTTTAATCCCCCTGCCCTATTATGTATTAGGGACTTACAAAGGAGGTCATGCTAATCACATGGGGTACCCCAACGCATAGTGTTCCCTAGTGTATGTAGGTGTTTTCACTGTATTCTAAGTGTCTTATAGCATAGCTCTGGCTCTAGGCCTGGTTAGTCAGAGTCAGTTACCACCAGTACCCGTCTGAAAAAGTTGTGGGCACAGGATGATTTTGCAACAAGGCCTCTTTCTGCTCCTCTGTTGGTTCTTTCTGTACATGTCTTGCTTCTTCCTGCATTTTTCTTCGTCTTTGTGGACTTCTGTTGTTTCTTTCTACATTTCTTTTGCTTCGTTCTGTGCGTTTTTTCTTCTTTCTTCACATGTCATACTTCTGTAGGCATTGTTAGAAACTAGCATTTAAAAAACCTTAGAAATTCACTGAAAAAAACCATAGGGTTCAGGCACGTTATAGTTAGAAATTAGCATTTAACAAACCTTTGAAATTTACTGAAAAAACTATAGGTTTCAGGCACGTTATAGTTGTAAATTAGCTTTTAAAAAACCTTAGAAATTCTCTGAAAAAACCATAGGTTTCAGGGGCGTTATAGTTAGCTGGCCATTTCACTCGTACAAAACCAGTGAAATTCCCCCATTATAGTTAGTTCAGCTGACTATAACTCGTGCCCCTGCAATGCACTGCTGATGACGTCAAATATTACATCACTCATGACATGGTCAGTGACATCACTGATGACATCTCAAATGACATCACTGATGACATCATTGGTGACATCATCCATGTGATAATTTCATGCATTTTATCACACCCTAATATAACTTTTGATACACCCACTCTAAATTACAGACTGCCATTCTCAAAACCATAGACACTCCAACATCAATGACGACATACCCGCTCACTGATTCTTAGGTCTACACACACATCCACTCACTCATCCGTACAGTCACTCATACTTATGGTCACTCAGTACAGGACAATCATATGTATGAAAAACACCTATATAGACACTCATACACCGCCACTCATCGATAGAGGTACTCACACACTCACAAATAATTAATTACACTCTCATTTACTCACCTATACAGTTATACACACACCAGCTCACTTACTCATACAAATACTAGCACCTTCTAACGCTCTTAAACAATCACTGATACAAGTACACACTCATCCATACAGCCACTCTCACAATCACACACTCTCACTTATAGCCATTTAAATACTTTAACACACATATATACTAGCTTTCACATATGTAGTTACTCACACATGTACCACTGAGATATACATTCACTCACTAACATACCCATACACACACTCACCCACCCATACAGTCCATCACAGATGCAGTCTTGAAACCATGCACCCAGTGAATCACCCACTCACACATCTATGCACAGAGACACACACACCCCACCCACACAAACACTCAGGCATCCATACACATACTCAGACAACAAATCAATAACTCATATATACACTCATGTAGTTATTCACAAACCGATGCAGCCGCTTACACACCAACAGACAGACGGATACAGATATTCACACAGTTTAGTCACTAACCCATGCATTCAGTAAGATACGTTTAATCACTCACTTATAGAGTCACTCACGAACCTGCTAAATCATCCATTCAGACACTTATACACACTCTCATTCTTCAATACGCCTTTCCCTATATATATTAAACATATTTAAACTTTACAGAAACACAGTCACTGGATGGTGTCATCAGTGATGTCATCAGTGATGTCATTTGAGATGTCATCAGTGATGTCACTGACTATGTCATGAGTGATGTAATATGTGACGTCTTCAGCAGTGCATTGCGGGGGCGCAAGTTACAGTTAGCTGAACTAACTATAACGGGGGAATTTCACGGGTTTTGTATGAGTGAAATGTCCAACTAACTATAACGCCCCTGAAACCTATGGTTTTTTCATTGAATTTCTAAGGTTTTTTAAATGCCAATTTCTAAATATAACATGCCTGAAACCTATGGTTTTTTCAGTGAATATATATATATATATATATATATATATATATATATATATATACACGTATATACATACATACATACATACATAGATATGTACCCACACCCAGTTTTGTGTGGACAGTCCCAGTGTTTGTGATGTGGCCCCCTACCGGTAGTAGAAGGGCACTGGCGGGCACTGCCGTAATTGCCGTCCAAGGTCCCACAGCTAATGATCACAGGCACTGAGCAGCTCCCAGTAGGTAAGGGTGTCCCATGGGTGAGGACAGTGTGAGGGAATGGGCTCACCTAGTGCATCAGTGCTGTGGGGTATGCAGATCAGCAGCTTCCCAGGTGCTGGCTACATGAACCTCTTCAGGCCCATAAAATTGCTCGCCCCAGAAAGAAAGGTCAGCGGATGATGCACTTAAAGGTAGAATTTTTTTTTTTTTTTGTTGCAGATTTTATATCGCGCGAACTCGACCCGAAGGTATTGGAGCGCTTTACATGAGCACCGGTTACGTTATCCATTCAGACACGGGGAGATTAAGTGATTTGCCCAGAATCACAGGATGTGGATGCGAGCCAGAGGCTCGAACCCTGGTTTCCAGCATCAAAGCAGTCTAGCCGACGGACCACATCCTCTCCCCAGAGTGATAGACGGCAGCCTAAAGCACCTGAGATGTTGCTCCTCACTTAGCTCCTTGTGTGGCAGAGTGAGATGCTTCTCCTCATTGGCTCCTTGTGTTGCGGAGTGAGACGCTGCTCCTCATTAGCTCCTTGTGTGGTGGAGTGAGACCCTGCTCCTCATTGGCTCCTTGTGTGGTGGAGTGAGACACTGCTCCTCATTGGCTCCTTATGTGGTGGAGTGCTGAAACTCGGTATCCATGAGCCATGGAGTCTCCGGCTTTACGGCACGCTCCACACTCATTGTTCTCCATCAATCCTCACAGCTCAGTGAAAACTCTACGGAAGGTAGTAAATAAGCAGTAACACGGGTGCAACAGATGTTTACCAAAACATGTAAACATCCACAAAATGCCATGGACTGATCCCAAAATATGAGCCAAGCTATCAGCAATGGCTAAAGAAGGTGTTTCCAAACAAGTGAGTTAGCGATGCCAATAGGTATAGTTTTAAAGTTTTAACAGGCAAATACAAGCATGCCCAAGTACTCATTCGTACACATTTGTGTTTGCATTCTGGGCACATACTCAACTGCTGGTAGGAAAGAGGAATGTGGTTAGCAGGTAATCGAAAGCAGTGTTGAAGGATAGTAGTGATCAGTTGTCTGGAGGGTATTAGTAATCAGGTGGTAGGGGGTAAGCTGAACAAGTGATGGGAGGCCTGTGGTGAGTAGATGGTTGGAGAGTAGGGTAAAAACAAAATAATAGAGTGGCATGAGCGGGGAGCAGGTGGTGGGAGGGTGGCAGCAGTGATTGGCTGGCAGAAGATTAGCAGTGTCTAGATAGTATTAGTAAGTGGTTGGTGGGAACGTACTAATTAGCTGAGCCGGTGGTAAGAGTATAATAATGAGCAGCTGGTAGGGCAATAGAGGTGAGCAGGTGTTGGGCAGCTAAGGTGAGTAGGATGGTAGGACATTTTATGTGGGCATGAGGTAGAATAGGGCTGAACAGGTGATAGGAGGGTAGAGATAATTATGTGATAGAAGTGTAGCTGGTAGTCACAGAACAAAAGTAGAGACCATATGATATGAGGGTAGCTGTAATGGGAGACTAAGGTGGTG
Source organism: Triturus cristatus (assembly GCF_964204655.1). Lineage (NCBI taxonomy): Eukaryota > Metazoa > Chordata > Amphibia > Caudata > Salamandridae > Triturus > Triturus cristatus. Next base: position 508,281,208 of record NC_140587.1, read on the forward strand.
AGCAGGTGGTACGAAGGTGGTGGTGAGCAGGTGGTACGAAGGTAGTGGTGAGCAGATATTAGAAAGGTAAGTAGATGGTGGTGAGCAGGTGGTGAAAAAGCAGCATGCATCAGTGAGTAAGTGGTAGTTCAGTATTAGCGGTCAGCAGTTTGTAGGTAGTAGTGAACTGTGAGGTTAGAGATATCCGGTGATGTGAGGGTGTCAGCATTGTGAAAGTATTAGTGGTTTGAAGGCGATATGAAAATGACAGTGGTGAGCGGATATTTGATGGGTAGATGTGAGAAGCTGATATCGTTTGAGATGTACAAATGGACAGAAAGCAAGAAGCATAGAGTGTTTAGTGCGTGGTAGTGTAAATTTAGTGGTGGGCAGTTTGCAACAGGTACCGTTGAGTGGGTGGCTAGAATGCAGCACTCTGTGGCATTTGCATGTGAAAGGAAGACACTAAGGTGAGAGCAAGTACTTTAAATGTAGTGAACAGAACAGGTCCTTACCAGCACAGTACAACCTGCTGCTGCATTTCGCCAGCATAGGTCACACTAGGCCCTCAGCCCTCGCTCCCTCTGAAACAATGCCCATCTATGCACCATGCGGGGTCTTGCCCGCCATCTGCAGCTGTTACAGGTTACATGATTAGACTTGTAGCCAGTCCCATCGCCTGCGCTGGAACACCCTAGTACCAGGGACACTGTCTACAACAATAACCCAAGCATAGCACATATTCAACTGTGTGTAAGTCTTTATTTTTCAAGTGTGCTAAGTTTCTGGACTGAAGGAGCCATGACCCTTCACACTCGCACATAAATTCCTGATTATACAGTTAGCTCAGGTATGTGACCCCTTTTGTGTTGTGAAATATATTTCGGCCCACATGACATTAATATGCACCATTGGCCCATTTTTGATGTGGGTGGATGAGATATATATGTGTGTTGAGGGACAGGCGATGACCAATCTGCCTCCTCCCTGTGGTGAAGACACGATCCTTTGGGAGGAGGGGAGTTTCCTCCACTGTTGGGTCACTTGGGGAGCTGCAACTGTAGATACAGCTGTGAAACTAGTCACCGCCTGGAGAGATGCTGGAGACAACGCAGAAAAAAACTTGCAGAAAAACCTGGGTCTCCTCCTCTTTGTCACTGAGTCCCAGAACAGCAGATTCAAGGTAGCACCACTCAGTACTACACAAAGCCTGGAGCACCAGCTCCTGTGTGCCATGAGCTGTGTCTTCCGGAAGAGATCACCCTCTGTTCTGGAAGTAGGATGGTCTCTTCCAGTGCACGGACAGTGATGGGCAGGCACAGTAAGAGATGTATAGCCCACCCTGAGAACTTCTATCATTTAAATCCACTGCTGACAGCAGTGCTTACACCACCAGTGTCTCTGCTTTCACTGCACCATGCCCCCCCCTGCACATCACGCTCCATGAAGTCTGATAGCTGCTTGCAATCTTTATGAAGCGGGTGTGTAGGGCTTTTTGGTGAACAACTTTTGATCCATCATCAATGTAAGTGACCGCTTCTACAAAAAATGTATGTATACACATTGGCAAAATTATGTGGGCTTGGCCCAGAACTGGTGAGCCATCTTATCTAGTCAATACCTGAAGGAGTCAGGCAAATTAGACACTTGCTGCCAGGGGCTGAATCGGGCCTACCTAAGGTTCCTTTCTTCAGTTGTATGCCACACAGCTGAAGCAGTCTGCAAGCAAACCTAACAAGCATTAGCATAGCCAATAGGTCTCGCCTTTGAGACCTTATAAGTGTTTAGCCATGCAACAGTTGCATAACTAAATACTTATAAGGTCCCAAAAGCAAGACCTATTGGCTATGCAAAGGGGCTGTGCGGCCGCGAAAGTAAAAGTGATTGCGATCACGATCAAACATCAAAGCGGCCGTGCGGCCGCTAAAGTGAAAGTAATCGCGGTAAAGCGCGGCGCGCGCGCCCGCGCACATGCTCTGTAGCTCCAGGCTGGCCAGAGCCCTCTCAATAAGTCTCGCCAGACCAGCGCATGCGCTGGGTCAGGCGAGACCTAAAAACGGACCAACCGCTTCCAGTATAGATCAAAACAATGATCAACACATATGTTTATCCACAAACATTGTGGACTTCAGGTTCTCAGTGCTACGTGAGGAGGGAACTAGGAGTGTAGTAGAAGGTGCCTCAATGCGTTAATTTTAGTACCCCAATGAGTGCATCCATTTGACCCTAATAAACGTGAGAGCCTGGCGTTCCATGCACACTGTCTCCATAACGTTTACAACAGTTGTCATTTAACGATTCATTGGTGTAGAATACACAGTCCCCCCTTAATAACACCTGAGTGTTAAATTTTCTGAGCTGTTTTCAAACAGTGATCTTGTTCTCCTGATGTCCACTTTCTTCCATATGACCTTTATCTGGACCTGACTAGCTCGGAGCAATTTATAGTGATTTTCACCTTCAGGTAAGACAATTTTTTGGAGATAAGTTTTTTATGTTGTATTTTATTTGTCGTCTGTCGACCCATCCTCACCACCCCCACGCTCACCCATTCCTACCTGCACCGGCCGTCACTGGCCAGCAAAATCAGGGACTGCCCCGGGCGGCAAAAGCTCTAGCTACGCCTGAAGGCAGACAGTACATGGATGCTGAAGTATTTGCAGCACAATTTTTTTCTGTGCTTTGACCTTACTTTTTTTGCTGAAGAGGATCTATAAAACAGCTCCAGTGTAGATAATAGCATAGCTAACATAGATTCACGATGCAAAATCCTGGTGTCTGTTTCTTTGATGCTTGGTTTCCCTTTCATTAGCCTGAGACTTGGTGCACAACAGTCTCTTGCAGTGCTTAATTTGCAAAACAAATAAGCGCCAGGGCCCAAAGTTTTGCTCAGAAGCCAAATACCAGGGTTTAGCCATCTTGATTCAACCTTATGTCTTTTTAATCCACCAGCAGGCACTCCTTGCCTCTTTATCTTACTCTTTCAGGTTAATTTTTCGCCTCTGTTTTCTCCTTTTATCACTGTTTATTATCTACCTCCTTTTCCTATGTTTTTTTTTCTCTGTAGCTTTCGAGTCAAAGTTTGTTGAGGAAAAATAAGTGCTGGATCACAAAAATGAGTGACTATGGGCCTTAACTGCAACCATCTGCTCCAAGTAAGCACTGTCTCTTAGCGTGCTAAAAATGTATTGTGGTGCCTGGTCATGTGTGAAGATGGAACTTTCTGCACCGATCACTCCACAGTTGTCTCTGGGTCATGCCCCTATGGTGCTCCTTTCACCCTTCCTCCCCCTGCCGGTCACCCATCCAGGCTACTGTCCTCTGCCAGATGCGGAGTGTCACTGATACCGTGATCTTACCCCCGCAACAACTGCTTAACTGTTTCCAACGTTTAAAATGAAAATGTCATAAAGTTGCCCACATTGTGTCTCTGTAGATTGTGCTCCGATCATGTGACAAATTCAGCAACAAACAAAGAGAGGCCCAATGGGGTCCCTGAGCAAACTGAGGTTGACCGGAGGACTCCTCCCGGGGCTTTCAGCTGGTGCAGACCACTCAGTGGGGGTCCTTGGATGGGGCTAGTTTTAAGTTTACACTGGGGATGAAAGAAAGGGTGAGCCAATTTGGCTGTTAGTATACCTGGAGAGCCAGTAGGAGATTTTTGTGAAGTTCCTCCCACCTTGCCCTTATGCTGAATAATATTTTTTGAGGGTTAGTTGATTTTTACCTTAGATTATTCTATTATGTGTTTTTGTTTTGCGTGTGACAGATATATACAAGAGATTTTAACCCCGCCTATTGCTTGCTATTCATTGGCATCATTGACACTCTTATTTGCTGCCTCTTAAATGGACAGTGCATGCCCGGTTCACTTCCTCTTCTTTCGAGAGGAGCATGGACTGAGTACTGATTACTTTATCTTTATCAGTGTACTTCCGCTGCTCATACTGTGAAGGAAGTTCTATTTTTCCTTTTCTTTATTATTCCTCATGTGTTGTTGCTTCTTTCCTCCGACTCTTGTTGTCAGTGTTGCTTTTAACTCCCTCCCCTTTGTCCACCTTGCTTTCAAACACCCTCAGTCCCCTCTTGCCTGTCTTGCTTTTAAACCCTCTCTCTCCCCTGTTCTGTGTTTGTTTTAAGCTCCTTCCCCCATCGTCTGTTTCTTTTAACCCCTCCACCTTGTTTGTGTTGCTTTTAACCCCCTTTACCTCCATGTCTGTGTGACTTTTACCCTCCCATCCCTTGTCCGTGGTGCTTTTAACCCCCTGCCAACCACCATTACAAAACAAAGTGCTATGACTTGGCCAGCACTGCCACATCACAGCACTTTTTTATCGTCCCATTGCCTAAGTTGTCTGTGCTACTAATCCTCACTCCTGGTGTCTGTGTTGTCCACCTCCGCACGCCATATGAAAACAAAATCGATATGACATGGCCAGCTACTGCTACAACATGGCTAAACCAATAGCTCTTGCATAGGCAAGACATATTGGCTTTGCCAATACGTGTTTTAGAGTTGAGATGGGGAGAATGCTGGTGTTTTGGGGTAATTTGTCAGGCTGGGGTTATCTTTTCAGGTTATTGTAGTAGGCTAGCAATATTTTTTTTAATGTGGTTTGCTTTGATAGAGTAAATCTAATTGCGTCCTGTTATTTCTATGGTTTTGAAAGTTTTGCACTTGGCTGCTGGAAGAACAAATGTTGTTTATGATGGCAAGAAAACAACTGAATCTTCTGGCTCCCTCACCCCATCCATTCCACCACCATCAGCCAAATGACAATTCTCAGGACGGACTGACCATAGAATTTCTGGAGTCAGCTCTGTCTTCATCTCCCAATACTTTCGTTTCTTGGGCTAAACACTCCAGAGTCTAACTCAACATGCTGCTCTACCTTGATCCTCTCATGAGCTTCCTAAAGACCCCATTTCACCTCACTCACCTTTAGGGCCATTAATCCACCACGATGTACTTTTTCCTATGAATGCCAAGTGACAATATTGCCCTACATTCTACAGCCAGTAAATGATCAACCTACAGCAATAATCAATCTACAACATCATAGGGCACTATCCTACCGCACTGTATTAAGTCGATGAGTCATTATCCCGCCAGACTACATGATATCCTTGAGGCACTTCACCTTAATGGTGCTAAGCTATTTCCATGCTTCTTAAGGCTTAGTAATACATCACACTGCATTTTAGGGACATTAACCTACTACACAGAATATTATGTATGATAATTCACCACTGTGCACCATATGCGTCACCGGAATACTAAACCACTGCACGAAATCCTAGACATACCCATTGCCTCACGGCATTGCATCCGATTGATTTAAACCCACCACACCACACTGCACTGTATCTTAGGGACACTAACCTGCTAGCCTACATTGCACGAAAAGGGCACTGAACCAACAAATTGCCCTACATCCTAGCAACACTAACTCGCCACATTGTTCTTAATGTTAAGAGCTTTAGCACATAAGATTGCACTGTACATTAGTGCACACTAACTTGCTACACTCTGCTCCATACTAAAGACACCATCCAATCACACAGCATTGCCTCCTAGAGATATTAGCTCACTACACTATACTGCACTGTATCCTGGAGACAATACTCTACAACAATGCAGCACAACTAGCCAACACCCTGACCTACTTGCTGTGAACGCTGACCTATTGCGGTCTTGCCATGTCTGTGGCTTCATCCATAAGCCACTGGAAGGAATGTTCATGAACCCCGCATTGCAGAACCACACTATTTCACGGAAGCAGTTTGAGTGCGTAGTGCTGTGCAATGAGTGCATATTAAATGCATGTGGTGGGTGTTTGTGTGCCTATGAGTGGTACAGTACTGGATGGATACAGTGCTGTGCAGTGTGTATCCTTGATGCATGCACTGGGTTTATATGTGCCTGTGAATGGTACAATACATGGAAGGCCCAGTGTTCCTTTCTGGGAGACCAAGGCCTGCATGGTGAAACATGAGGAGGCAGAGAAATCCCCCCTCCCACCACCGAAATCCAGGTGCTCTGGTCACTCCCATGGATTGTGTTGTCGCACTATCAGCTTTGGAGTCACTCCAGCTGTGAGTGCTGCTTTCAAGACCCAGGTTCTAAATCACATTTGGTGTCTTGAAGTGGACTTTAAGAAGGGGAGCTTGAGACCCCAAAACTTGTCTTCTGTCAAGCAGCTAGACGAGCTGTGTGGGGAGGGGAAGCTCAGCAAGTCTTCTCCCTGTGACCAGGAATGGGGGGAAAGGCCTACTAGTCTCCCTGCTGGGTGAGGGGACATTGTTTTACTTTTCATTACATAATTGTAAATTACATAGCACTAATTTATTTTTCCTGTGTGAAACTGTTCAAGTACGAAATGCTGTGTCACCCATTAGGTCGTGTACATCATATATAAAACTGGTAATAAGTAAATAAATATAGAGTGTTTAATTTGTTCCTGTCTCTCCTCTGGCAGATCTTAAGATATCTTGCAAAGATGCTAAGTTTAACGTCAGCTTCTCTGCATTCTCACTCGATAGAGAACTGATAATTATGGCCCTGATTCACAGACCGAGTGATGGAGTTCCTCTCTCGCTCTCTTTCTCACGCTCTTTCTCACTCCCACTCTTACTCTCTCTCTCTCTCTCTCTCTCTCTCTCTCTCTCTCTCTCTCTCTCTATCTTTCTGTCTCCTTGACTCCCACTAATAGGTGTTTTATTCTGTCGGCCCTCTCTCCCCCTCACAGAAATTGCCACCTAAACCCTCTCAATTCTATTTCATGACCTCTGCCACTCCCTGCTTCTTTGCTGTCTGGAAGCCTCCTTGCCTGTCCAGCCTCTTCTGTTCTTACCTTCTTGTCCAGCCCCAGATGCCTAAAGCTGGCTACCCATAATGCACGGCCAGTCAGTTTATAGAGGAGCATTCTTTTCACAAAGCTCCTCCCTCATTCTGTTTCTTTCTGGTTCCCACTTCTTACTTCCCTCTTACATTGCCCTTCCTTTCTGCTCCTTGTGCTAACCCAGCACTCTTGAGATGACCTCTAAGTTGCATTAAGCACTTTATTATCAAGCACCATCTTATTTTTTCTGGTATAGGTATAATAGTTTATATAGTGCTAAATACCATAGTTGTTGCCATTTCTAAGCAGTGGAAATAAAGGGTGTTACTATTGTCTAAATTATTGGCACTCAGTGTATCGACCCTCTAAAGATAGAAGGCTGAGATGGCCAAAAATACTAATAATTATAGTGTGCAGAATATAGCTTCCAGATCCGGTGTGGAAACTCTTTTACCTGCAAATTATTGTGTAAACCCAGTAGCTGGAGTAGTGCCAGACGCCTACTTAGCCAAATCATTTTACTATCTTTGCCTTTAACTCCAGTTCTGGATGTCCATTTGATTGAATGTGTGTGCTGGTGAGTGCCTGCTTAGAGCCACTGATGCGCAACACACACCCATCCACTCAATGGCTCTGACTTGGTGGGTAAAGGGCTGCTAGTTTTGTTGTGTCTGGTACAGCTCTGATCCCTTTCAAATCCCAGAAATGCTCAAGTTCCCTAATTCAATAATAGTTTGTTGTAGGGCGAGGACTTGTCCTGGTATGGATCCTTCACAACTATTCCAAGTCCCTTGGAGGTGGCCATCGTAGGAGCCCCAGGTGCCTTGATGACCGTGCTATTGGGAGACCGGCTGGCCTGCTGCCCTGGTGCTGCTGACAGTGGTCCCAGGGATCCGGTTATCTGAAATAGTAATATATATTTCAAATATTAGAATGAAATCTGGCAGTAACAAAGATCAAGCCATCCACATTGGCCCCCGTTGATGGTAACGAGAACTGTTCACCCTGCATTGGCTTCGGTAGAGTTACTGCCCAGGACATATGCACAGCTCCCATGACGTGTGGCGCTCCTTTATGTGTGCAGTGGTTCAGCAATCTAAGATATAAGGAATGCATAAGCAGTGACGCGGCTGTGTAGGTTCTCCTGGAATTAATGCCCAATGTTGTGTTCTTGTCTCTCACAGAATATTCTTCGAGGAATCCTTAGCATCCGGCGAGCCAGCTGGACCGCAGCGCCGGACTGGAAGGTAATTATGTGCCCTGCATGTCTCATTGCTTTTTTTATTGTTTGGCATAGTTGGCTTGTTTGCTGTGTTTCTCTACAGTCCGGAATGTTGATTATAATGTAGTGCGCGCCATCATTGCAAACATAGTAGGATTACCACATGGCCCCTTGATTTAATGACATATTGTATTTAACCTCTCTGTCCTGATGCAAGAAGCCAAAAGAGAAAACGTGTGATCATGGTTTGCCCGCCTAAACTTTCGCAGTGAAATTGTGCACATCACCTGAAAGTAGACCCCATTGTGTGGACCGTGGTACTCTATGTTTTTCAGGAGTAAGACATGTTTACACAAGAAACAAAAGATGAATGCAGCCTGGAGTAAGCGCTTTGCTGTGTGCCATGAACTCAACGCATGTGTGCTCCTCCACGGTACACAAGACATCGCTCCACGCTCTAATAAAGCCCAGCCTCCTGCTTGTTGAGAGACAGCCCTCCAAACTGCAGCTTTTAATATGCGCACTCTTCAAAACCGTCGTGTGCGATGCTTCAGGAAATCTATTCTGGTCACTACAGTTGCAATGGTGCAGAAACTTGAATTAATGAATGAATGAATAGAGGGTTTTTAAAGCGCAGACTTAGCCCAAGGGCATCAAGGCGCTGAAACTTTCATCTACTTCCGCCGAACTGGGCTCAAAAAGCGACCTATATTTTCTCAGCCCCTGTGCGTGTACTACTCGACACCTTTTCACAAGAGGACCGAGAGCTGGGTTGTCATAGAGGTAAAGGGTTATGTTGTTGGTATTTGTCTCATTAGTGTGGCTTCATAGACCCCCAAGGATATTGCGGCACAGTTAGCAAATTTAGCGGCAAAAATATGGAAATTTAGCGGCACAAATATTGAAATTTAGCTGCACAAATATGGAAATTTTGCGGCATTTTTGCGGCACTTTATTGACTCATAATCATTTATTTTCAGCATGATATAAATGGAAACTGTTTTAGCACAGTATTCCACTTTGCAATAGGCATGTTTAAAGTGTCTGCAGCTCTACGGAAGCACAGCTCCAGTCCTAACCTCGTGGGAGGGAGCTGTATATCTCCTTGGGATGTTCTAGTGCCCATGTATGCACCCCGGCCGGGGCACCGCTGTCTCCCGGATCTGTGAGGCAACACACCTCTTCCTCAGGCACCCTAGGGCGCAGGATTGTAGTGGCTGATCCTAATAACTGAGACAGGCTGCATACGGACGTCACCTCCTGCTTACCTGGTCCAGTCCTCATAGGTCGACTTGAGCATACACCTAACACCCTGGTACTATTCCTTGTGCATAATACACAGAGGCATCTTAAAACCTAAGAGGAAGATGTCAGTGTAAAGCAGAATACCAAGTTGCAATCAATTGCACCTGCTGGGTCTTTTACAGTAAGCCACAAAGGAACACACCAGCTATCACTCAGGACTGGCTAAAACCTCCTAGAACCGTACTGCCTGCATTCTTCTGACATGACAGCATTCAGTGGGAGTGGGGCTTGGAAGTGTCTTCGTATGCACACCATCATCCACAGAGCACAAGCACTAGAGGAGCGAACTAAAGATCTGTAGAAAAGTGAGCTGCAAAGCAAGTAATACGGAATTTAACACATCATTGCATTATATATATTTTATCAGTCAGTCAGTCAAAAAGCTTTATTATCGGTTAAAAACCATAAAAGCGAAGAATACATAATTACATAAGACAACCAATTGATCACCAATGAGCAGCAATACAAAGTGTACATGATTAAACAATACACCTCGAACAATAAATAGTATTTAAAATAATAAAAACAGATCAAAACAGGCCACTCAAAGTGGTATTAAAATTCCCTAGTAAATGCAGAAGGGTACTGACAGTTAAACAGTTAGTGAAGCTTTCGCCTTAAGTTTGGCTCCTCTAGAGCACCACATAGAGAACAAGAATCTGGAGGTCGCAAACACAGTCAACGGGGTAGAGTCATATTTCCGCAATCTAAACACAACCCTGTAATCCCTGAAGCCCCTGGACTTGCATAACTGTAAGATATATATTTTATAAAGTATGTGTATCTGCTTGATGAGCTTTTACATCTGTACGTTTGCCTGCACTAAGTCCCAAGTCAAAAGTAAAGGTATCACATGTGTGTGTCTGTGCGCGTGTGTGTGCACATGAGTGTGTGTTTGTTTGTTGCACACAACTACTCTTTTTAAAAAAAAAACCTCTGTGAATCAGGTCCACACATTACTCCGACAGGTTACATTTCTAAATATATTTACCTACTAGGCGAGTTGTTTTTTCCCCACTGATAGTGTCTTGATGAACTGTGTAGAAAGAATTTAAATCTACCCATTTACTGCATGAGAAGCAGTGCAAAAAATTGGGACACATGTGATATGGTCGGAGGTCCACAGGCACAGTTGTTTGAGCTGTGTCTGATTTATTTTGTTTCAGCAGCTTACATATTACACACCTTTGCATTTACAGTAAAATAAATATATGTATGTGTGTGTGTGTATATATATATATATATATATATATATATATATATATATATATATATATATATATATATATATACACACACATGTATGTTTTTATATGTATATACACATGTATGTTTTTATATGTATATATATTTGTGTGTGTGTGTGTGTGTGTGTAGTTAAGGTACTTAGAGGTGGATTTAATAATATTAATTGTATACTTACCTTTATACACTTACATTCACATTAATGTGGTATTCAATATTCTTTCTATGATATTTTTGTAGCACAATATTTTTGTTGTCAATATTGTGATATACAGTACATTTACCCTGGCAGGCTGCTTATAGTGTCTGCCTATGTGTTTCCAATTTCGCACTATGGGAAGTAACTACAGTAGCTACCATTACTGCGTGATTCCAGTAAATGCAGTGCTGGTCAGTGCTGTGTGGATTATAGAGGGACCTTCTCAACCAGATTGCTCATTAACTTAAACAGCAGCATTCTACCCTCATCTGTCTACACACCACTACATGCCTAGGTGCAGTGACCTAAGACAAGATAACAGTGCCACTCTGTTCACTCACTCACGACAACAAAACACTTTTTAACCCCTTCGCTGCGGCGCGAATTCCGCCGCGGCGCTGGGGGGGTGCGGGGTGAGCACGGCGCCACCATGCTCGTGACGGAACCACGCCGTCATGAGTCACGGGCGAGCTGTGCTCATGATGGCGTGGTTCCGTCACGACTCCGCCCACTCTCTATTTCGCCCGCACAGGCGGGGAATCAGTGCCGCGTGGGAGGAGCGGCCGCAGCATGACGGAACCACGCCGTCATGAGCACACGCCGCCCGTGGCTCATGATGGCGTGGTTCCGTCATGCGCACGTAAGGGGTTAAATATGCCACAGTCTTGTTTAACACTCTTCCAGCCAATCACTCCCCCACGATGTAGGGTGCTAAGTGTCCGAAATTGTGTTTACGTGCCTCGCCAGTCATATGATGCACTATATAAATGTAATTACAATACAATTCAGTACAATGAATTTCTTAGAAACATTTGAAAAATAAGTTGCAAACTTTACTCAAATCCCCAAATATGCAAGAGTGACTGTGTTTCTTCACTTTTACAGAAATTGCATATTTATTTATTTATTATGTCATCAGATTATTCCTGTCATAGGAATTCATGCAGCCCACTGTTAAGGATATTGGCTGTTTTTTGTGGGAGGAAATCTTTTCTCTTAGCAAACAAGCAGCAAGCCGTCTGTAAGATTAGTTGCCAAGGGAGATATGTTAAAATCCCTATTTATTGATTGTTGCTGCTCTCTGCTGCAAGATAGAATACATTCTATAATGTCCTTTTAACTGTTCAGAGGCACAGCATGGTACCCCTATGCTCTCTGGAGTGTTCTGTGAGTGGGCCCTTGTCCCTAAGAAATCATCAGCCTATAAATAAACAGCTGAAATACGTTTTGTGCCAGGTTGGCTATTTTATTTAATAAGGAACAGTAAATGCACTTTTATTGATACTGTATGTTCCTATCTTGATTTAGTGAAATTTAAGTGAAATTCAAATATATTGTAGATGCTGAATTAAATAGCTACTGTGATGTACTGGACCCTTTAACTTGTTAAAGCCTGCTTCATTCGCTCACTAAACCTTTTGTATCCACCCCTCCTTAGTGCTGTGATCAGTCCGATATGTCTAGTTATGTGACTTCAGCAAATAGACAGACTGCATTTAGCTTTTGGTGGTCATGCATTACAGAGATTGAGGGGTCTGGGGTGAGTGTGCTGCGTTATGGCACATTATATGTGGTGTTGAAAATGTTTATACGAGCTTGAAGCAGTCACAGGAGGTGTGGTCAATTGTAAGGCTTGTCAAATACATTTGTTTAATATTGGATGTAGTGGATGTCATGATGGTATGGGTGCCTGTGAGTTTATGGTGTTGTGTGCAGTGTAATTCCTCTTAAGCACTAGTATTGAGGTCTACAGTCGTTGTGTGCAGAGGTATCATGCATGTAATGGTACATGCAGGGACTAGTGTTGAGGTCTGCAGTCGCTGTGTGCAGAGGTATCATGAAGGTTGTGAAAAGCTGGCCTGATATATGAGGTCCACTGATGTAAGTGGCACTTGCACCAGTCCAGACAACCTTTTTGGTGATTTAGGAGGTCTCAGGCAACCTTAGAAAAGCTATCCAAGTGATAGTTGTGGAGAGAAGCCTTCAGGCTTAGTCTTAAAGAAGTGTAAAGCAGCTTGTTTTACCAGAGTATATTCTTATAGTATAGATTAAATAAAAAAGAACCACACAAAGTGTTTATAAAAATATGTATTTATTATATAACACTTTCTAGTATGTTACAGTATTCACGACTTGAGTCAGAACAATGTTGAGAGGATGTAGAATTGCTGGGGACCCACAGAACCACCCAAGGTAAGTAGATAAGGACCCCACGGAGAGCGTGTACAGTGTGTCTATGTGAAAGTCGTGGTTGGATTTTTAAAGATTAGGGACCTTTCCCAGTAGACTCTGAAGAAACCCCGTGGAAGACAGAAGGTTGGAGAGCCACTCCATCCGTGGATACCATGGTACCCAAGTTACCTATCCCAGGGGAGCCGGGTGCATAGGTGTGAAGTGGCGTCGGAAACCACTGTCAAACCCAATGGCGGACCTCAGGAAAGTATCGCTCCTGGAAAAGGAGAAAGTGTCTGGAGGAATCCAAACGTGGATTCTTGAAGAGGAGTACCTGAAAGCAGAGGGGACAGTGTCTATGTCACTCAGGATTGACCAGGAGACTTGAAAGACGGATGCCCTCTGATGTCGGGTGCTTCAGGAAGGATGACGGTGACCTTGACTCTGCAGCTGCGAGGATTAGGTTACGCTGAGAATGACCAGGACCCGGATACGAGCCGTCCCACGAAGGATGTTGAGTGCTGAGGGTTTGATGTCCGGTGGGAGCACTAACAAGCCTCGGCAAAGGAAACCCATGCAAGAAGTTATGAAGGTGTATGGTTGGGACCAGCAAGGTGCAGGAGACTTACCACAAGCAGGGAAGTCAGGGAAGGCCCTGAGCACTCAAGGGAGCCCAAGGAAAACAAAGATGACCCTCAATTGGACCCGCAGGCCGGAGGCACAGGTATCGCAAGAGGACGTCGAGTAGCTCACCAAAACGGTGCCCAAGAGGCGATGTGGCTGAAGATCTTGGTGGGAGAAGTTGCCGGAGGTTGGGACTACTTGGAGCCCAATGCACTTGTTGCAGAGTTGCCAACAAGCATATGCACTTGCAAAAGTACGCGATGCACAGGAGTTCGGTTAATGCCCCCCCACGAGGTATACTCACCTCATACTTGGGCCTCGGGAAACGTAGATACCCACCAACTGTGTTGTTGAACCCTTCGGAGTCCGCAGGAGCTCGGAATCAGCAGACCGGTCAGCAGTATTAAGGTGCCTACGAATGTAGGGGAGTGACTCCTTCACTCCAAGTGAGATTACTTTGGTTGTCCTTGATACTTCACAGGCCTTGGAAGGTTCCTGTATGATGCACAGGCACAGATGATGCAGCAGACTGGAAGGGAGACAAAGTCAGGCCCAAACAAAGTCCACTGAAGTCCAGAGTCCCAGACGGTAGAAGTGTAGTGGTGTCTGATCTGAATCTTATCCCACAACGAATCTAGGGACCTACACGCATGTAAGCCCTTAAGTACCCTAGGAAAAGGGTTGGGAAGATTCAGGGGACCCTCCTAGGGGAACGTCTGGACAGGGGGGAGGTTACTCCCATGTTGTTTGTCCAATTTTGCACCAGAGCGGGAGCCACGGCTCCCATGACTGGTTTGAACTGGACTATGCACAGGGACACTAGATGTGCCCCTCACGCAGACTTTCAGGCGCTGTCAAGCGCACCCACCCAGCCCTAATACACTAAATCCTGTCTGGGAGGTGGTCACACCTCCCTGTGACAGGATGCTTATTGTTCTGCCTTCCGCTGCTCGAGCTTGGCTCAGCAGCAAGAGGGCAGAAATGTGTCTCTGGTTGTCCGCAACCATTTTGTGCTGTCCTGGATTAGAAGGCTGGTACTGGGAACACCGAGAGTCTAACAGAGGGTTCTTCCAGTATTTGGAATCATACTGTGGTGGTATGATTTCAACATGTTTGATACCAAACATGATATAATTAGTTGCAGCCGTTTTCTAGATGGTCATCGTGTGGTCACGCAATGCCTCTCTATATATTATATGGCTGCTTCACTGACAACCCGGGAGAATGGACTCCGTAGGCGGCAGGGGCAGCCTCTCACTTAGAACCAAGCGCCCTGCCCATAGTATTGTGAAGGCCTGCTATAGGGGTGACTTATAGGTTTTAGGTGCAGTGACCATTAGATATAGTAAACCTATATCTTTAGTTAGTGCTGCATGCACCAACTTACACAGGCTGCAATCGCAGGCCTGTAGTTCCATTTTGAATGGTCTCTTTTGGGTGGTATAATGCATGCTTCAGCCCGTGGAAAACCTCTGGGGTACCTATGCCCTGGGTATAAAGGTACCATATACTAGGGACTGACAAGGGTACCCCAGTATCCAATCTAGGATGTACCTAGGTACTGAACACAATAGTGTAGGGAGAAAGCAGATAGACTGGGGTCCTGATTAGCAGGATCCCAGCCAGACTAGTCAAAAGCAGCATCACATCAAGAAAAAGTGGGGGTAACCATAAGAAGCAGATCCTACTTTCCTACACAGGTTATGGTACATGCAGGGACTAGTGTTGGATTGGCTTGGTATTGCTTTAGTGCTGACTGTACCTCGTGAGGCGTAGCGCAGTTTCCGGGTGGATTATGATGGACTTTTGGAAATCTATAGATGAGGAAATAGATCTGCAGAAGCAGATGGAGGCTATTTGGAACAAAAATGAAAGGGCAAATTATCTAGGAAAATAACAAGACACAAGTTATTTCAAGCCCTCTGAGACCCCCGTACAGACATGAAACACACTACAGTTTATCATTAAAAACAGCTCGGTGCATGCGGTCCTCCTGAAGAGCACCTGTGAACAGGGCCGGCTTTAGCGCTGGTGGCGCCCGGCGTAACAATCTTTTCTGGCACCCCCCATGACGTCTTCATCAGATTTCCTCACTACCACCCAGCAAAAGTGCCCCTCATCTCTCTATAGCCCCTCTCTCAAATACATTTCTTTTGTTTTAAACCACTGCTAAAGGCTGGCTTTGCTGATCTACTCAGCTATCCACATAAAATACAGATCTGTTCTTTGCAGCAGGCATATTAACCCTCTATGCTACTTTATAGCGAGCCAAAACTGCCACTAGACAAAACTTCAATCTCTCTCTATAGCAAGAACATTAATCACAAGTTATCTTGACATTTTTATTGCTGCCTGAAAGCTGGATGCCAAAGATCTCTGCAGCAGGTGCGTTTAAATCTTAAGTTATGCTAAACACAGCTCACCCTTCCCCTCCACCCTCAGGTCAATGAACCCCTCGAGGTCAGCACCCAGTGCAGCCGCACCAGTCGCACTCCCCTAAAGCTGGCTCTGCCTGAGAATGTTTATCAAAGACTTTACAACAGGTGTTTGGTGGCTGTGATCCATTTAGGTATTGAGGAGTGACGTGTACAATAAAAACATAACTCTACTGCTGAACCTGCCATTTAAGCACAGCATAGAGATTGTGTGGGACTGTGGCAAGAAAAGGGAGGTGGGCGCCTGTTCCTCGTGACCACATACCCAGGAGGTCGGAGTAGGGCATTTCACTTTGAACCAGCAACTGATGTATACTTCTGGCCTTCCAATTTGGGCGCACCCTGTGACCCTGGGTGAAATCCTATTTGTCTGATCACTCTACAGTTCCTGTCCTTTAATTAACTGTTCATGGTGAGCAATGATGGTACATTGTCAACTTAAGATGGTGTGATATCGTGCCATATATGTGGCGTAGGTACACGAGCACTATAAAAGAGCAGGGAAATCAATGTGAACATAGATACAATTGTGCGATGCACTTCAATCTTTAATCTAGAGGGATACAGGATGTAGTATGAGCCTATATGGCAGCACATACACACCTATGGAAGGAGAAGTGCAATTAGCAAAGCTGCTTAGAAGGCTTCGATCCATGCCTCTGCCTTAGAGCATCAGGCCGTCTAGTTAGGTCTCGCCTGACCCAGCGCATGCGCTGGTCTGGCGAGACTTATTGAGAGGGCTCCAAAACGTGCTACCAGGCCAGCCTAGAGCTACAGTGCATGTGCGCGGGCGCGCGCGCTTGACCGCGATTACTTTCACTTTCACTGCCGCTTTGATGTTTGATCGCGATCACTTTCACTTTCGTGGCCGCACGGCCGCTTGGCATAGCCAATAGGTCTCGCTTTTGGGACCTTATAAGTATTTAGTTATGCAACTGTTGCATGGCTAAACACTGATAAGGTCCCAAAGGCGAGACCTATTGGCTATGCCAATGCTTGTTTTTAGGCTGGCCCTAAGTCGGTGCACGTTCCCGAGGTCGCCATGTGAGGCAAGCATTGCGAGATCCAGTCCCAGTAAGTGGCATATTTTACATCCGTGGGAATACACGGAGATCAGCGGCGTATTGGGAATGTACACTTTGGAGATGACTTATCTCCTCTGGAAATACTCTTTTTCTGCAGACAGGACATTCCTGGAGTCAGCTGCTGCAAGGCAGGAAGTAGACCATCTGTGAAAGGGGACATCTCTCACGAGAAACGCACACACTCCGATGATATCAGGTTTTACTGCATCTCTGGAAGTAATTCAGATTGCATCTCCTAACTCCGACAGGGCAGGGGCGGACAGTGGAAGGGAGTCTGTTAATGCAATGAGGCATACATCCATGAAGGCAGTTTGTGTGTCGAAGTCTCCACTGGGACAACCTCTTTAAACGAAAGCAGTGTCTTCTGTAGAATCCGGACTGTTTTAAATCGTGACAGAGATTTACAATGTTCGTAGGAATGGAAACAAGCTGGCTCAACGCACTGAGGACGCCTGTGCCCATTTATTCCTATTGGATATTGAGAAGAGTCAAAAATGCCATATAGGGTCTGCGTGCCAAAGGGGTGTCAAGGCTGAGACGGGTGTTGGATAGTCAAAAAGGATACTTCAAAGTCAGGTTTTCAGTGTCTAGTGAAATGGCTAACAATGGCGCCACTGAGGTATCCAAGTGAAGAGGTCAGCAGGGCTACAGCATCACTGCAGACCTCCGAATGTCAGTGGGCGGGGGGGGGGGGGGTTATCTGTGGCAGAAAGGAAGTAGATTCATTGGGTTCGCTCAGGCAGATCGTTAGTTATTTTCATAGCAAATCCAATGAGGTTTTGTAGAGTCTTAAAATAGACCCTACACAGCACTGCATGGGACAAAGAGAAAGAAAGGCTAGTTAGTAAAAAGAAAAGAGTCTCTTTTTCATTTTCCTCAATTCATAATAGTCATGTAGCTGACAGATTGGCAATGAAGGCCATTTTATACTTTTGCTTCCTGGAAAATAAGCTCCTCCCACTTACTCCCAACCTCACTCCAGGGAATGAGTAATCCTATCAGAGAATTGCAGTATCTGATGGGCCTGCATACCTCAACTTTGTCTTTAAGGAATCCAGTGGTACTGACCTCGGAACTGGTTCTACTTTGAAAATATACGCTTTCATTAACAACCAGTGTAACTGACTCAAGACAGCAAACATTTGCAATCTTCTCGGGGTGCCACAAGGGTCCTGGCTGCTCGGATCTGAATCGCCTGCAGCCGATGGTCCCGTCCCGTGGCTGGTATTAGATTATCCGAGTTTAGCTCACACAATAACCAAGACTAGACTAGCATAGCTGGCTGATATTGGTAATAATAGGGACAAGCTATAGGCGGCAGGTGGAGCAGCTATCCTCTACCCTCACTTCTTGTGTTATAAGAAGGGTGGAATCCAGGAAAGGCCCGAAGCCTTGACCAAGGGTAGCGTAGCAGTGATCCTAAACTCTATGGGAATCAACAGGTACAGATTCCTAACTCCTTCCAGTGGTGAGGTACTGCACAGAGAATGAACTTGGGCTTTGCATCCTTCATCCAGTCTAGGCAGATGCAATCCTGAATACCAGCATACATGGAGTGGAAACTGTTGATGGAGATGAAATCGCTGGACAGTCTCATAACTGTGTAGTTAGCATGCGTATGAAACTAGACCTAGATGGCTGGTGTATGGCCTACATTAAACATTTTTGGTGACAAGCAGAAGCACAGTAGGGCACCACAAGTAACTGGAGCCCACTGGATTTCAGGCCACCCAAATGGCTCACCTTCAACAATGATCTAAAAAGGAAACAGTCAGTCCCTGACCACTTTGTAGAACCCCACTAGCCTCAAACGCTGCAGAGGTGTATGTAACTCGGTGAGAGCGGACTCTCTGCCCCTATGTGGTCAGACCATTATTGCATGCCATTGAAGATTGCCATGATTTATATTGCGTGCTCCTGAAGCTGAATAACAGTTACCTGTACCAAGGTTTTCATTGGTAATTGCTTGAGTGCAAATGCTGATCCTAGGTTTTGATTTGTAACTAAAGACGTAATCCAGGCTCTTTCCAGCATATCATGTGGCCCTGGAAAGTGCCACGCATTGCGGGTTAGTTCAACACATTTTAGAGTGTTTCCCCGCATTGCTGCACTAAAATTAACAGTCCTGTATTTATAGCCACTCTGCAAGTTGCTTTGCTTTCAGTGCAGAATGTGTATTGTCAGCGCAGGCATTGTAAACCGAGTCTGAGAAGCGGTGACTGTGGTTATTACGGAAACCTCGCCTGGGCCCGGCTTGGTAAAATTTACATAATTTTTTCCTCTGGTTCCTCACTGTCCGTGGACAGCACAAAGCATGCAGTTGTCATGGACATGAGACTCTTTCCAGCCCAACCAGGATGTCGCCATATGACCCCGGAAACGTAATCATATCAGTGGCTCATAAGTGACCTTCTGAGCAGCATGCAGCACCACTCCAAGAACGAGCTTTGGAGCTGCGTCCGGCAGCACCCAGGACTGGCTGGAGTCTTGCCAAGGACCTATCACTACCAGGCCTGAGACGTCCCAGGTTCTCAGTGTCATGCTCAGCCCTCTTTGCTCCAGGTCGAAAGATTGCTGTGACTGAGAGCAGTGTCTCAGTGTCCGCTGAGCCGGCACATCTAAATGCAGCCGGGAGTGTGGGCCAGTGCAGCCCTGAAGGTAATCCTGGTCAAGGACATTTCTTCTTTACATTTCATGTCTAACTTCATATTGCATTCCCTTAAATGCTGACAGCAGCTATCACTGATCCCATTCCGCACATGGCCTGATCTATGGTCTGGCACCTAAATTGGCAATATGTTTTACACAGACGGAGTCTACCGGCCTTGCACTTCTAACAAATGACACTAAATCACAAAAGAAAGTTGTATGAAAACATCCAAGTAAGTATCAGTCGGAGGGAGGTGGGGAAGGCTGGGAACAGTGTTTTCTGAATAGGGTAGTGATTCATAGTTCTACAGTATTTATGATTGACCCCAATAACGCGTTACTTAAGGAACTATGAATGATGTACCTGTTTGAAGTGATCAAGGACTGTATTGCACTAACTTTACCAAGACTACATGGCACATCCATTTGCACTAATTGTGTTTTTTATGGAGTGACGAATCTGACAAAGGGAATGTGCACCAAGACAAACGGGACATAAAATATGGTTTATAATCACTTTTCACCCTAGTGCAAAATTCTTTCATATAGACTAAAACAATATCTATTTTCTCAATTCATGTCAATAAATCAGTACCTGTTAAAGCATGACTACTCATCTAGGAGGGTCTCAAGGCACCGTGGGGTGGGTGGGCTGCAGGTCCGATTGGGCCCTGAGGTTCAGTCGAAGAGCCAGTTCTTGAGATCCTTCCTGAATTGGGTCAGCGATGGGGATAGCCTGAGGTGGAGAGGTAGGGTGCTCTAGGTTTTGGCGGCGAGGTAGGAGAAGGATCTTCCTTCGATCCTGGTCTTGCGGATCTGAGGTATGGTTGCCAGGGCCAATTGGGTGGAGCGGAGGTGTCTGGTGGGTATGTGGCATGAGAGGTGGTGGTTCAGGTATGCTGGTCTGACGTCATGGAGAGCTTTGTTGTCGCGTGACGAGCTTGAAGGTAACTCTTTTGTTAACTGGGAGCCAGTGGAGTTCTCATAGGTGTTCGGAGATGTGGGTGTGGCAGTGAATGATGGTCCGATGTCATGGAGAGCTTTGTTGTCGTGTGTGATGAGCTTGAAGGTGACTCTTTGGTCAACTGGGAGCCAGTGGAGCTCTCATAGGTGTTCGGAGATGTGGTTGTGGCAGGGAATGTTGAAGACAAATCTGGCTGTGGTGTTTTGAACGTTCTGTCGTTTCTGGGTGACGCATGTGTAGAGTGTGTTGCCGTAGTTGAGTCTGCTGATGAAGAGTTCATGGGCGACAATCTTTCTGGCCTCAGTGGGGATCCATCTGAAGTTCTTTACAAAGCAGATGAAGAGTGTAGAAACATGATGAGGAGACTGCGTTGATCTGGTGGTTCATAGTGAGTGAGGAGCCCAGTATGATGCTGAGGTTCCGTGTGTGGTCCATGGGTGTGGGGGGGATCCTAACATGGTGGGCCACCAGGAGTCTTCTCAAGCGGAGGTGATGAGGACGTCGGTCTTATCTGAGTTCAGCTTGAGGCAGCTCTCTAATCCAAGTGGCGATGGCCTTCATCCCGTCGTGGAAGTTGTTTCTGGCGATTGTTGGCTGGTTGATGAGGGAGCGGATCAGCTGGGTGTCATCGTCGTAGGAGACTATGTTTAGTCCGTGATTCCTGACCATGGCAGCAAGCAAGCCATGTAGATGTTGAAAAGGTTGGGGCTCAGGGATGATCCCTGGGGGACTCCGCAGCCGATCTCCGTAGGTTCTGAGAGGAATGGAAGTTGTCTGACTCGCTGTTTTCTACTGGTGAGGAAGGAACTGATCCAGTCCAGGGCATTTTCACGAATGCCAGTGTCGTGGAGTCTCGTATTTAGGGTGCAGTAGGAGATGGTGTCGTAGGTGGCCAATAGGTCCAGAAGGATGAAGGCTGCTGTTTCTCCCCGGTCAAAGAAGGCTCGGGTGTCATCGTGGCGGCAAGGAGGGCGGCCTCGGTGCTTTGGTTGCTTCAAAAGCCAGATTTAGTGAAGTCCATGACGTGGTTGGCTTCTATGAACTTGGAGAGTTGTGTGTTGATGGCCTTCTCGATGACCTTGGCTGGGAAAGGGAGCAGGGAAATGGGTCTGAAGCTCGTGAGGTCTGTCTGGTCGACGGATGGTTTCTTCAGCAGGGGGTTTCTCTTGCCGTGTTTCCAGTCGTCTGGGAAGGTGGCGTCTCGATGGAGCAGTTGATGGTGCGCTGTAGTTCGGGGGCGATGGCAGCTCTGCGGAAGATGTGGTATGGGCTGTGGTCCGAGGGAGCTCCAGAGTGAATGCTCTTCATGGTCTTGAGGGTCCCATCCAGGTTGAGCGGGGTCCAGTTGAGCAGGATCTGTTGGGGGAGCATCATCATCACATATGGTGATGGTGGGAGTGATGGGCGGGTCTTGGGTGCTGAAGTTGTCATAGATCTGCTTGATCTTGTGGTGGAGGATGGTGCCGGGTTTGTTGTAGAGGTCTTGGGTGGGTGGGACTTCTGTGGTTTTGCTGTTGAGTTTGGCAAACTCCTTGATGATGGTGAAGAGCTCTTTGCTGTTGTGTGCGTTGGCGTTGATTCTTTCTTGGATGGCCATTTTCTTTGTGGTTTTGAGGAGGATATGGTGTGTGGAGATGGCGGGTTTGACGGCTGTGTGGGCTTACGGGGTTTTGTTGTTCCTCCATATCCTCTCGAGCTCTACAGTTATGTCTGGACTCTTGGACGGCAGCAGTGAACCAAGTGGCTTTCTTGGAGTGTTACTTGCTGGGTGCTTTCTTGAGGGGTGCCAGAGCGCCAGAACAGTTGGAGATCCATTGGTGGAGGTTGCGTACTGATGTATTGGCTTCTATGGATGTCAACAGTGTTGTTGTGCTGAGGGAGGAGGTGAGATGTTCTTCAGTGACTTTGTTTCATTTGTGGCAGGGTTGCGGTGTTGCATGGTGGGTTTGGTGAAGGTGAAATGAACTCAATGGTGGTCGGTCGAGAGGAGTCCGAAGGTGTGGCTGTAGGTGATGTTTTCACTGGCAGAGAAGATGGGGTCGAGCGTGTGTCCTGCTGCGTGGGTTGGAGAGGTGAATAGCTACTTGAGTCCGATGTTGACTATGTTCTCCAGAAGTGATGCAATGTTTTAGTTGTTGGGGTTTTCCAAGTCGAAGTTGAGGTCACCCAGTAGGATGTAATCGTTCGATGCGAGAGCCTGGGGTGCAATGAAGTCGATCATGGCATCGATGAAGGGTGGACGGGGGCCAAGAGGTCTGCAGACAAGGGTGCTCTGGAGGGTGGTGTTGGGGTTGGTCTGGACCTAGAAGTGGCGATGTTCCAAGGTTGTGGTTGGTTTGTCCGGGTGGGTGGTCAAGTGGAGGAATTTCTTGTGGACGATGGTAATGCCTCCTCCTGGTGGGATGGTGCAGTCCTTGCGGGTGATCTTGTAACCATCGGTGATGGCTGTGGTGATGTCCGGGCCTGAGCTGGGGTTCGTCACGGTTTCCATGAGGAAGGGCGATGTCGGGGGAGACAGAGTCGAAGAGGTCCCAGATTTCAGGGTGATGCGTTTGTGGATGGAGCTCGTGTTGAGGAGGATGCAGCTGAGCCGGTCCGGTGAGCTGTGGGCCGGGTGGTGGGAGGGGCTGGAGCGTGGAGGTGGGCCCAGCTGCAGTTTCAGCAGGAGAAAAGTCCTTGGGTGTCCTTCGGCGACACAAGGTGGCAGGCGGTGTGGCGTCCAGTTTTGATTGCAAGGAGGGTGATGGCGTTGTATTGGTGGCAGGTCCGCGAACCAGGGTCCGTTTTGCTGGGCACGGTCCAGGCGCAGACGGGCTTGACTTTGGCGCGCCTTCGGTGCTCCTTCAATTTGCCAGCGGTGTTCCTGCTGTGCGCGGCTGCACAGCGGCTGCCATTAAGTAGTGTGAGGGGGAGGGCTGGAGAGCTGGGAGGCGGGAATCGGGAAATGCGGCGCTGGAAGGGGGCAGGCCGTGGGGATCGCGCAGCAGCAGGGGTATGGTGCGAAAAAGGAGTGAAAGTGCAAAAATTATGCAAAAAAAGGGGAAAGAAGAGAAAGTAAAATAGAAAAATAGAAAAAGTAAAGAGAAAAGTAAAAAAGAGTGCAGAGAAGAAAAAGAGTCAGAAGCACCAGGACAGAAGGCAGACCAGCAGCAGAGCAAAGATGCTCCCTCCTAACCCATCTGGGATGAGGCGCAGGTGGGAGCCTGCTGGTGGAGGAGGGCTTCAAACCACCAACCATTAAGTATTAGTGTACCTGCAAGGGGCAGCAGCTACCAGGCGGAGCTGCGCAGGGAGGAAGGCAGATATTAAAAATGTCAACACCTACTTTTAAAAGAGGAATTCAAATGAACATCCAGCCCTGTGTAAATGTATTGATTCTTATCATTTGTGTTGATACCTACTATAATTTCAGGATGTTTAAAAGTGAATACTCACAGCCAGGAACAGGCTAAAATGGCAGGCGTGGTGGGTTTTGTTGAGATCAGGCAGCGGACACATAGGTGGCTGCCTTGGAATGACTGGCAGACTTGGTGACTGTGCTACTGTCTTGACCAGCCTTTTGCACCTAGTGATTGCCCCAGGGTACACTTTGCACAGCTGCGAAATGTACTAAGGTCCAGGTATGACTCGCATATTTGGTGCCCGCGCTAGGGCTTTCTTGGACAGATGGTTGCATATCTCCAGTGACTCCTTGCTAGAGATGTGCCCTTCTGGTGGAGGTCTGGCTAAACTGATGACTCTCCCAGGATTTCTTGGCAGCATTCTTGTCTCTCTCAGGACTCCCCAAAAGTTGCCCCAAAGGGTCAGCGTCTCTCCCAGCTTTGCCTGGCAGGGGTGCTTTGCCTTTCCTCCCAAGAGCTGCCTGCACAAAGCTGAGGCCTGCTGAGCCGAGACTCCTTTCAGGTTAAAGGTGCATTCATTAAGGCAGATCAGAGTTGCCCAGCAGCTTTTTCCAAACATTTGAGTTGCTGTAGTTTTGTTCAATGCAGAACGGGGCTCTCGCGTAGTGCATACAGGTAAACGAGTAGACTCTGTATCAAACATTGGGCTGTCATGCAGCACCCAGCGAGCCAGCTTAAGATGTGCCATGTACCCCGGACTGGCACCCAGCCAAGTAACCAACATCCGTGGTATATAATGTATCTTCTTTCATGATTATTTTAAAACACTGATATTACTCAGTGTATTGCTCACTGTTTGAAAACCCCATATTTTCGTCAATTTCCCTTAAAGATGGAGGTCAGCATGTTTTTTTTAGAAGTTAAATATTATTCAGCGCCCTGGAACCTGGGTGAACATGTGCCTTACAAACACACACACTATCCGCACCGCTGCAGGCAGTGACAGGCCACTCTGTATGCCTGCGTCTAGTGTTCTGAAGGACAGACTGCCATCAGAAGTTACTATTTTATTCATATGGAAAGAAACGCCATATGCGATATCTACCAGGACTTAAATGAGTAGCAGTGGTGCTTTGCCTCCTTTTCTGCCCTTTGAGGATGGCAGTGGCTCCGAAGAGGTACCAGTGGCGTAACATAAGCCCCCCACAATCCCCGCGGTACGGGAAGCACCAGAGCTCCAGGCCCCTTCAGCAAAAGTGCCAGGGGGAGTGGGGGCTCAGTGCACTTTGCAGGGGTGTCCCCTCAAGTTTCATTTCGCCACTGGTAAGTACCCTGTGCGCAGCGAGGCCTCAAAAGCTGGGACCGCATGAGCATGCACCTACACGCTGCCATGTTAAACGGCAAGTTGCACACCAGCGCTTATTAAGACACTGTGGGTTGGAGCTTCTTCTACGTGGCAGGGGTGGAAGAACACCACAGGCTCTGGGAGGCTTGATTAAATCCAGTGGCACAGCGAGCAAGAGACCCACGTCTGGGCATACCGTTGGCTACGTACGGCGAAAATGCAACACAAAAAGATGATGGACGAATGTTGAACATTGTTAAACATTCATCCCCAGTCACAGACCTGGGTTTAATCCAACGTTCTTTTGCTTGCTACGCCATTCCAGTTTGGACCCAGCCAAATGGAAATCAGCCCTAAGTAGGAATGGTATGCCCAGACGTGGATCCCTTGCTCGATATGGCACTGGTTTTAAGCTAGCCTGGCTGATGTGGGGTGATACCCTGAAACAGGTTCCAGGATGCTTGTTTTTTGTTTAAGGAGGACCTTGCCTGGCAGTTCGGTCTGGACTGTTCCCAAAGGAAGCAGGGTCATGGCTGATTTGCATATGGCTAGGTCCAAACTGGAATGGCTTGGCAAGCAAAATAATGATGGGTCAAACCCAGATCTGTGATCAGGCATTGAAATGTAACACATGCATACACTGAAAACATGGAAAATGTCACTCCCAAGCAAACTGAAAATTTAGCAGCTATGATCAGACAATGCCTCCTACTCATCAGTGTGCAGTAACAAAAAGTTCATGCCTTTTTGTGAATAACTTTCTGGGCTTGGACTCGCAGTTTGAACAATCATCTTTCCCTTACTGAGATCAAGATGTAGAACGTCAGCATTTGCTTCTCTTAGTCCTGTGTAACCTTTCCAGGGATTACACTTCTTGCTTCTTGCTTAATTTTCCAACATATAATTTGTTTTCACTGGGGAATAGTGAATTTCTCGCAAAGGGTTTTACAGTAAATATATTTCGTAGAAACGAACAGTTGGCCAAAGACTCATTTTCCTGCATCTGAGGGAAAGTGCCTTGTGTTTTTTTTAATATACACCCCACAATTAAGATGGCGTTTCTCACTTGATGTACGAGGCTGACACCACCCTAGAAATCTTGGTGGTTAGGATTTCCTTCCTCTGTTGTAGCTGATTAGCAGCTTTTACTGTTGACTGTTAACTGTCAACTTCTTGTTATTTAAAAGCAAGAGTAAATATTTTATTTACATTAACTCTCGACGTCGAATGTTATCTGGTTTTGACAGTAATCCCCTCCTTGAGGGTGCTACAGATTTTTAAATAGATATAGTTTAACATTTGATAAAGCAATATCCAATGTTTGCTTCATGTAATAACCACTTCAACAATTTACTGTCAAGAAGCGGCTTCACTGGAGTCTCTTAGTTGTTGTGTTTTCAGATCTGTGTGCCTGAAGATGCACCAACAGCAAGAGGCAGCCAGGCAGCTAGGAAGAGGTGACGTCCTATTATCTAAGAATAAAGCAGGTATCAAGGTGACCATTAAGTTTATGACTTGGGTTTAGGGATTGGATTCTAGGTACATTCATCACATGAAAGCCTAGCTCTGCTTTCAGGACTGTGGTGAGTCCTAAGTAAAATGTCCAGATGGGCCTCGTTATCTCAGGCTTGTATTTAATTGTTCACAGATAGCTATAGACCGCGCTTAGAATTTGTTAAATGCATAAATGACATTTTTGTGGCTTGTGAATCTGAACATTTTTAAATGCTCTTTTCCTGTCACAGAGGAAGTATTTTGGTGTCTCCCTGTGGAGTAAAATCGAGTTAATTGAGAAGATACACTAATTACTGTTTTATAAGCCCTTTGCCGTAAAATCCATTGCTATGAAACCTGATTTCACTTGGTGACCCAATATTTAATTGTATGCCTTTGGGTCAAGTAACCTGTTAGTTTATATCAGCTTCACAATTAGCCTAAAATACTCTGCCACAACATTTCCAATTCACTCCCAAACTGGACCCTACCAGAGCAGTATGAAATAAAAATCTGGGATTGTACTAACCAAATAAAATGTTCAATAAAGACATGTGTGCACTAAAAAGAAAAAGTTGTCAACTGAAATGAAGATGTGTTAAGACCACAACTAGCACAGACAAAAACAAATTGCAAAATGTAGTATAGATACTAAAATGGCATATTTCTTGAAGCACATTAGAGAGACACCAAAACTCTTCTGAGAGATCGTCAGTATTTTCAAATATCTGCCAAATCTAGACATCATGAAAACACCAAGTGTGTCTAACAGCAACCTTACAAGGACCTCATGTTGTTCTTTGAAGCTGAAATGTCTGAATTGGGGAGGATATTGGGGTCAGAACCATCCCATCCTTTTTTAATCCTATTCACCCACCTTCTAAAATGGTATCACTCATGTAGTTCTTTTGGAAGAGAAGGTGGTTATAAGTAGAACATTAAAAGCAAAGCTTCCAACGTAACTGCAGAAACTTGCACTGCGTTCTGCGTGAAATAATTCATAACAGCACACGTTCCAGACCTCGATTGTGTGATTAAAGCGTCACAACTATAAGGTTCAGTCCCAAGACCCTCTACCGCTTAAGCATGCACTGTTAAAGACACTAACAGCAGGCTCAACAAATCTGGCAAACTATCACACGAGATTTCACATGTTGCCTCACTGGGCAGTCAAAGGCACAATCTCTGGATTTCCCTGTGAGGCAATATGAAAACACTTGTGCTGGAGGCCACGATAGAGTGCAATCAATATCTGCTGAAACCAAAAAGCTTATTTTAGGGAAGTTTTACAAATAATGAAAAATCGTTGCTGCATGCCACAGTCCTCTAATTACATTTGCTAAAATCGGATATATTTTCCACAATATATTTAGTAAATGACTTTCGGTACCCATGTTCGATTTGTTGAAGTAAAACAATGTGGGAAGCAGTACCAGCACATAATAGTTTAGAGACAAATTGAGGTTTGCTGGGAGATTTTTCAGGTAAGAGGCCATCTCACCCACGTGTGTTAGTTGATAAAGTCTAAATTAACGATATTCATTAAACAAAATGATTGGGTAAGTACCAGTGGCAGCGAATAATTCTAGCATTCCACTCATTGATTTTTCGTTTTCTCTAATCTACTGATTGATTGCAGCACACGCAAACGAACATTTCCTGTTGCCCTTTCCACCATGCATTTTGTAGAGAAACTCCTCCCTTTAAAGGGCAACAGATGATTCCCATTATGTCTTCTCCAATATACTGGGAAGTGGTCCCAGCTTCTGGTCTCATTTAAAAAAGCAGGCTCCCTGCTCCTAACCTTCACTACACCAAGGAGCAGCCTGCCGAGTTAAACACCAACTCTAGTCCGGCATTTGAAGAACAGCTTTCCGGACTCCCAGCTTAGTGGTTGAGGCGTGGGAACTCCCGCCTTTTAATGGCGGCTCTCTGTTCCCGCTTGACCCCTCCTTTATCGGCGGCTCTGGTCTGCGTTCTAGTGTACGGCTTCGTTTCACAGAAGCAGCGGCTGGATCCGGCGACTTCAGAAGAAGCTGCCAAACTGCTGCTGAGGTGAGATATGCTCATCTTCTTCAGCCATAGACCAGGGTATTGGTGTTTTTTTGTGTTCAGGGCTTTGTGCTGTAGACATTATTTTTGTCAAATGGTCAACAAATCAAAGTTTATTTTGGATAAATAAATTTATAAAAGGCTCTATACAAAGCATAATCCAAAGCAATACAATAAAATAAACTACAACAGAATACAAAAAGTAGCTAAAGAATTTCTTATATCTATAATACCAAATACATAAACGATGTATAAATCTATCTTTTTACATGGGTTGCTTTTTATTTGAAAATATTAACAGTTATATGAATTGCCTTTTAGCGGTGTGCGTATAAATGTGCTGAGGTTTTGGGATCCAACATTGCTATGTGTACATTTTGTATGTTGTTTGTTTAGCTAGTTCTTCTATTAATTAAGTAGAAACCATTAGGCCCACTGTTCCCCAAGACGGCATGCCTCTCCACCCCCAAGGGTGGCGCTCCTCTCCCCGACAGCGAGACTAAGTGTTCATGAGACAATGAGGTGATATCAGGCCCATCGTGAATAATGCATTTCATCTGCATGTGGCGGTCCCTTTTCTGACGAGTCTTGCTGTATGTAGACTGCAGCAGGCATGGGAGCGCCTGTGGTGATTTTGAAATAAACGTGGTGAGGTCATGGCTGCCTCACCCACCAGATTTCACACAGTTATATACTGAGTTTGAGCTGATCTTGTGAAAGAGAGATGTAGCTTCCAGGGGCGAAGCTAACGTTGGTCCAGCAGGTGCAGTGGCACCAGGTCCCATTAATTGTTGACAGTTGCTTTATTTTACTACCCAACAGCGGCCAAGGGGGGCATTTTACTCGCTTGCACCAGGGCCCATGGCATCCTTGCTACGCTACTGGTAGCTTCCTCTGCCCCTAAACAATTTGTGCAGTAGACCAGCGATGATACTGCTGGTGGGGCTGCCCCAGTCCAGTGGGAATTGATTCCATGGGAGAAGGCACAGTGCCGGAAGCACTTTAGCTCGAGGCATTAGGAGCAGTAATTAACCCAGAGCTGAGACGGCCGAAGATTCCCCAGTGTGTGGAAGCTGATGCATTAGCTCCTCATCTGTCTTCCTTGTCCCATTCCTTACTAATGAGGCTCCCGCCTTCAACGTAGACATGAAGAACTACGACTCGGAGTAATGAAGATTACCGGTAAATAATCCGAGCATTCGTGCCGCCGTATTGAAGACACTGTAGCTGTGTTCTCTCGTATTGCCTTTTGAATTCCTTTGAAAACAGTTTGCACACTTACAGTCAATGTAAGAAGCGGAAATGACAGAAAATGCCTTAAATTCTGTTGCTGGGAAATGTAAATTATCTGGAAAGCAAGCACTAGGAGCCAATACAATGGGAAAATCAAAAGGTTTTGATAAATGCAAATCCTTATTTGATGCCCACTTCCAAATTACATTACAGTCTCTAAGGCCTTTCAAGGTTACTATCAACTGGATTGGTGTTTGCCGATCGCTGACAATGTCACAAAAGTATGATGATTTTTTTGCGTGCGTTATTGTATAATGTGCAGTGTCACCCTCTCTTGACCATGTTTTTCGCAGTTCGTCAACTTTTGTCACTCAATATGACTTGAGCACCCCTCCCCCTAGCGCCTTGAGACCCTCACGGGTGAGTAGTGCGCTCTACAAATTTCCTGATTGAGTCACTCCACTCATTACTACAACATTCGCTGTAGCTTTAGTGTAATGTGGCATCCACATCTTTAAATGTTGAGACACTTTTGTCAAGCCTTTCGACGAATTTAACTAGTCCCCCCATTGAGTGGTCCAGTCAGTGAGATAGGATTTGACCATTCAAATGCACATGGAAAATGAAATAAAGGATTGAGCACTGTTTCATGTTCAGATGAGGAACCATACACTGAACAGAGCTTCCGAACAGTCCAGCCATGAGCAATAGTAACCGGATTTCCTGTTTTGTAAAATCCATATCATAAGGACAGTGGATGTATATACCTTGTTGAGCGGCTAGTGGATGGACTGTCCTGAAATATAGGGTCGCTTGGAATGTGTGGACGACTTTTCCACGTGTCGAGGAAGAAATAGCAAGCACGTGCTATTGTTGGCTGTTCTAGCAGTGCGTGGAGAGAGTCACTCGCAGGCTGAAAAAACACCGTGTGTGTCACAGTGTGTGTGTGTGTGCGTGTGAGTGTGCTCGCGCGTGCGGGGGTAAGGTGTAGGATCACAGTCCCAATATAGTAGAGCGTGGGTGGCTTCATAACCTCATGCGCAGTTGTGTGAATGTCACGAGTGTCTACACGGAGTGTGTGTGGACGCTAATCACGCACCCACCCACCCACTGTGGTGATTTGCATATGCATAGATCCCAGGTGGAGGGCAGAAGTGCACGTGGGAAGACCAGCGTTTCCTCCACCGTTCTCATGACGCTTTGTGAACATTTGGAATAGGCTGCTTTTTTAAATAATAATAATAAAAGCGCCTGTAGCCAGCTTTTAGCAGATCTGATGGCTGCTCCGCTGTCTATTGATTTCTCCTCTCAGATCGGCATTTCCCCAGAGCGCCGTATTACTTATTCATGCGGCTGCCGTGTGTCTGACAGGCTGTTACAGGCCTGCAGGTGTGTGGCCTGCAGAGCAGCGAAGCCCTCCGACGGCTGGGTTGTTTTTAATATGATGCTCTTTTTAGCAGAAAAACGCACATGTATCTTTTTATTATTGTAAATCTTCCATGGACTTCAGAACTGCTGTTGGAAAATGGATGCACATCACAACCTCGACCCCATCACAGAGTGTGACCACTGCCAGGACGCGACCATTCATGCTATCTAGAAAGGGCGCATTCACTGTTCTGACTGCAGCTACAGGCAGGCAGAGGTAATGGTTGTGGCGGCGGAAGTGGGCAGTTCAGGGTAGCAGCCAGCTAACGGGAGTGCACTATTGAAACGGGCACCAATTGCAGCCCCCAGCGACATTTACGTGGTAGCATCATTAAGACAATCCATCTGGAGTGACCCCTGGCTGTCTCCTCCTTGTCCTCTTCCAGCCCTGAGACATGCCTGAGTCACCTTTGTCATTCACAAACAGGTGATTGTCGCGATTTATCAAGTATATGTACCCCTGTCTCCTCCCCGCCCTCGCCGGAAGCAGCTATCTGCTGGGGTCTCCCCTGGACTAGCCCAGGGACTCGACCTCCCACCCCTGTGCCTTCCTGTGGCACTAAGGCGGCCGCCCTCCAAGGGGCGGGCCGCTACGCAACCCCCCCGGGCAGCCTTACAGTGCATGCACACGTGAGAAACCTATTCCAAGACGTCTTAATTTTGCAGCGGTATATTGATTCAAAATGCTGGTATGCATAAGATGTTTTGTATAACCTACTTGACGCACGGGGTGGGATATTGAACACTAAGCATATGTAAAACACTGCTACAGACTCATGCCAAGGATCCCCAAGAAGCCTGAGTCACCACGATGATTCATCAAACTCTTGAATCACTATGCTTAATATAAAGACACTAGCACAGTTTTAAAACTGACCTAGAACACATATATATCACTGTATGGACGTGACTGTTGACCCACAATTGGTCTGTACTTCTGACTAGTGCCCTTCTTTTGTGAGTTATTTTGCATGTGATGCCTAACCAATACTTTACCAGTCCTTGGAGGAATAGTGGACATGGGTGTCATTCTTAAATAGATGCTATAATGAACCTCAGTGATAAAAGACACTTAATCAGCTCATATCTTATCCCTAAAGTTGTGTGAGAGGCTCTCCTGTTTGTGTCTAACCATGTGAGACCTTCTCTTGGAGTCCTGGGTCAGTCAGTCAGTCAGTCGTTACTGGGTGATAACTGGCCGAGTTTTTGTTGTTTACCATTGGTGGCTCTGTTACGTTCCTCTTATGTCCCACTTGGGACACCGTTCTGGTTTGCCACTGTGTGTCCCTGCGCGGATTAACAGGCTCATGGCCATAATACTGTTACCGTCACACTGAAGGGCCAAGTACACCCTTTGACTCGCCTAGGGTAGATATCGTAAGAGGCTGAGGCTTACTCCAGTGTGAGGTGTGGGCTTAGAAATTCAGCAACAGTCTAGCACTTTAGGTAGGGCAAAACAGCTTTAAAAGCATTTTGTTACAGGAAGGAACAATGGTCTGCACTTTAAAAATTGATTCTAAAAGAAAAACAGATGTGCCTTGCTCCTCCTGGGGATAAGTAAAAACATTTCTA
Source organism: Triturus cristatus (assembly GCF_964204655.1). Classification (NCBI taxonomy): domain Eukaryota; kingdom Metazoa; phylum Chordata; class Amphibia; order Caudata; family Salamandridae; genus Triturus; species Triturus cristatus. The sequence continues at coordinate 508,314,394 of NC_140587.1, forward strand.
GCTTCATTCTTTTGATGTTTACGTTCCTTTTGGCTAACTATAACCTATGAGAAGCCAAAGGAATCTTCACAGGAATGGAGCCTGTGCATCTGCCTCGAGCTTTAGAGCCCAGATTACCCCACCAACCAAAGAATGGTTGCCCATCCTCCACCCTGCAAAAAGTGTTTGTAGGAGCATAAAGACTCTTCCTGGTGGGAAATTCCAGTGTCTCGTCACTGGGACTGGGTAGAAGGCAGACGACTGGTTACCTGGAGTCCAAAGATCCAGAAGCCACAAGGCTGTGGAGTACCCAGTGGCGAGCTAGGGTCCTAGCACACTCTTGGTATCTCCTTTAAATAGTCACGGGTGGGAGTGTGTATACCAGGCGCGCAACACCCATTGGACTCAAAGGACTTCAGCCCCCCCCCCCCCCCCCCCGTCGTGTGTGGCAGCCCGGGATGAGACAGCTTCCCGGGCCACACACAGCCGCACCCGAGCACTTCACAGGTCTTTAAAAGACCATTTGCATGTTAATGAGGCCTTGCTGTTGTTTCACCCCTTCTAAGATCGCCTGCAGCTCCACTCTGCCTATTGCTTAACGTTTCAGCCCCCCCCGAAATTTTTTATTAGCCCCCCCCCGAAATTTGGCTCTAGTTGCGCCTCTGGTGTATACCCAGAGCCACTGGTCTCAACTGATATTTTCCAGTGCTGATGGGTAGGGGACACGCATGTAGGGCATTGAAAAGTCTAGTTTCCAGTTGGCTACTGGAATGGCATCGGAGCCGTTTATCTCAGCTGATGAAATTGGACTAGACTCAAGGCCAGGAGCGACTTCCAGATTTCTCAAGATGAACATAGACAGTCTCAGATGAAATTGTGTGCACCCTAAAGTCAATTTACTCTCCTTTCAATCTTCTCAATTGTGAAGGTAATGGAGCAGCTCACCTACATGGATGTCGTTGGTGGATCCTTTTCAGATCTCTGGGCCAGCCTTGAGCCTCCTGTGCAGTATCAGTTCTTCACCTTGTAATCTATGAAAGTCTCTTCAGTCATCTGAGCTTTGGCTGTCTTCTAGGGGTCTGGTCACATCCTCACTACAGGGTCACTCTAGTCCTGCATGTAGGCAGACAGGTTCTTCCTTCACTTTACAGGTCCAGCAGCAAGGAAACTCTGCAGGCTTCCCACACTTAGTCCTAGTGTGGAGGGAGGGTGGTGACTCAGCAGCTGCCCCACTCCTTATTCTCAGTATCTGCTTTCATCCACTGGATAAAGCTGACCACCATCTTGTGCAGCACACAGACTTAAAGATAATTGGACTTCATCCCCCACCTGAACAGGTACTCTCCCGATACTAGACATACACATATTCATCTAGTGACCTTCCCTGTATGCCCCAGACATCAGAAAGGCAAATGACCGCGTTTCTGGGGAACTGAACAGGCTTTTGCACCAATGGGCACTCTCCTTTGACCACATGTACAGGGATAAGGCCTGTTCCATGACTAGAATGTATGTTGCCACAAATGTTTTGTGCCTCTTAACATGGACAAGTGGCTACTCTCCCAAAGGAGAGGTGCACTTTGGGTGCCCCTTCAAATTCAGAGCTGACTGTCTGATGTCTCATACATGATAAGAGGGAAGAACCCTGAGTTGGGCCCTCATGATTGTCAAGCTCACTGCAGAAAATGCACCTGAATGGTTAGCAAATGTACAGTGGCAGTGCAGCCAACTTTAATAAGCCATATGCACAACCTTCGTCTCAACAGGTCACACAATATTGCTCAACGCACCTCATGAGGTGATCCACACAAACTCACAACTCCAAAGGCCCCACAATTTGCCTTTCTATGAATATGGTTACATGTATGTATATCAGATCCTAATGTGAAACAGGAGCCGTTTTATACCCATAACATAATCAGTTTAGCAAATTAGATAGTCGTGCACTACAAAATAGGTGTTGAACAAAAACTGATTGAGAAGAATAGCGGGCCTTAAATATGTAATCTGTTCATAGGCAAATAGCATGTGTGTGACTGGCACAGGGCAGGGTCATCACTGTCTTAAGTATTTGCACTAAAACTATTAGCTAGAGGCAATCCTATTAGCTTTGTCAGAGCTTGCTTAAGTATCATTTGCCACCACAGAATATTCATTTTTTACCACTGTAAATAGCAGCTGTTACCATCACCCAATTTAATGGTGCTCAATGTATCACCTTTGGAAAGATGAAGAAATGGGACGAACTTGCCAGGATTCAAACCAGCAGCATGCAGGCTTCTCAATTATCTCAACAGTGACCCCACCGAGCTATCATGCCAGCAATAGAAATAGAGATCTAATAAGAATGATGTAAAATTATTGGTAATTTATTTTCAGGCATAAAAAATGTTTGAGCTTAAATGCTGTCTTTTCAAATGATTGCTGTGGATGTGGATATTGTGGATTAAGGGTTGATGTTCATGTAAATAGTTTTACCTTCTGATTAACTCGACCCTTCTCACTCAGGGCCTCATGTAGGAAGCCAAATACCGGTCGGTAACGGCCGATTTTCGGTAATTATACCGTTACCGACCGGTATTTTGGCCATTGGTATGTAGGGGGACAAACTTTGCTTTCGGAATTTACCGAATCGGTAAAATTACCGATTCGGTAATAATACCGAATCGGTAATGTTACCGAATCGGTAACTTTTCCGAATCGGTAATTTTACCGATTCGGTAAATTCCGAAAGCAAAATCGAGATGTAGGGGGAGTGTGTGTGTGTGTTTAAGAGTCGGTATTTACCACCAACTTATAGTTGGTGGTAAATAATGAATGTATGTGTAAATGAATTTTTACGCGCGTAGCAGTGTGCAATGTGGCATACATACATGCCCTTAGGGCATGTATGTGTGCCACATGTGCACACATGGCCGAATCAGGGGTGCAACAGGGTGTCAATGTGACACCCTGCCACCCTTGTATGTGTTCCCCCCATTACCGAATCGGTATTTACCGATTCGGTAATGAGGCATACCTTCCCATCAATGGGAAGGTATGCCTCATTACCGAATCGGTAAATACCGATTCGGTAATTACCGACTAGTAACGATTCGGTAACAAATACCGACTCATTACCTACATACCAGTTACCACTTCTAAAATACCGATTCGGTATCGTTCGGTATTTTAGAAGTGGTAACTGGTATGCTACCTACATGAGGCCCTCAGTGTCTAAATGTTCTGTTCTGTTAATTTCTAAAGTGCACTCGTGAGGGTATCCTGTCCCTGAGCAGGTGTGTGTGCCTAGCCCTGCCTATGATCGATTATTTAATCGAAAAGCCAGGTATTCAGCTCATTGCTAATTCAAGAAGAGAGGAGGAGGTTTTGATGTAGAGTGGCTGGTAATTCCACGTTTTAGGAGTGATCTGGTTCTGTACATGCGTGGAAACTGTGCGAGTAGGAGTCCTGCAGAGAGGACGTGTCTGGGTGGTTAGTGGAAGGAGATGCGACTGGTCAGGTAGGTAGGGCCTGAGTTGTGTAGTGTCATGTATGTATGTGCGAAGATTTGGAGTTAAGCACCTTTGTGTATTGGGAGCCAGTGTAGTTCCCTGAGGTATGGTATGATGTGAGTTCTGTGTGGGAGATTTAGGATGAGTCTGGCTGCCAAGTTCTGGATGGTTTGTACTCTTCTAGTGAGTTACTTGTTGATTCCGGTGTAGAGGGTGTTTCTGTAGTCCAACTTGCTGGTGACTAGGGGGTGAGTGACAGTTTTTCTTGTGTTGCTTGAGAGCCATTTGAAGATCTTCCTTAGCATCTTCTGGGTGTGGAATCCAGATGCAATGAGGGCGTTTAGTTGTGGGGTCATGTCCAGTTTGCTGATTATTTTGGGGTTCCTGGTGTAGGTTCTGTGTGGGGGTCTGACTTTGGCCAGCCACCAGTTAAAGTCTCATGGTGAGGTGTTCTTGCTGAAGATCACTACTTTGGTCCTTGAGAGTATGAGCTGCGTGTCACCTGCGTAGGAAAAGATGTTGATGTCGTATGCATGGATGACATTGTCCGGAGGGATCATGTATGCATTGAAGAGGGTGGGACTGAGCGATGAGTCTGGAGACAATCCACAGATTACTATGCAGGCTTCCAAGGAGTAAGCTGCTAGGCTGACAGCTTGTGTTCTATCCGTTAAAAAGGAGCAGATCCAGCAGAGAGCTAGTCCTTGGGTGCCAATTTTGTGCAGGCGCCTGATGAGGATGGGGTGTGAGACCATGTCAAATGCTGCAGAGAGGTCCAAAAAAATGAGGACCGCAGTGTCTCCTCTGTCAAGGATCATGCGGATATCATCTGTGTTGGCAATAAGTGTTGTTTCTGTACAGTGAATGAGCCTGAATCCAGTACGCATGGTTTCGTGGAGCTGGCGGTTGCTGAGGTGGTCATTGAGGCTTTGGTTGATCATTTTCTCTAAGACCTTTGCTGGATATGGTAGGAGGGAGATGGGTATGTAGTTGGAAAGTGTGGCTGGGTCAGTGGATGGTTTCTTGAGCTGGGTCATGACAGTAGCATATTTTCAGGTGTATTGGAATGTGGCTGAGTCGATGGAGGTGTTAAGGATGGGTGTTAGTGCTTTACTGTTCAAGAAGAGTCCTCTGGTGAAGGTTTGGTGGTGGGGAAGGGTTATGAAGCCCCCAAGTTGGATGTTCATGGTTGCAGCGATTTCAACAGTGGTGATGGCTGGCCACGAGGTCAGGGTTCGTTCATCAGCCGTGATGGGAAGTTGAGTTGCTATTGTGATGGGGTCCAGTTGAGGGTCAAAGTTTCTGTATATTGAGGTGATTTGTTATAGAAGAATTTCAAGAGCGTGTTACAAAGGACTTGTGAAGAAGTCATGTTGTAGAAGGCGGCAGGAGGCGCTCGGAAATTTTTGATTATGGCGAAGATTTCCTTTCTGCTGTTAGTGGTGCTTTCAGTGCGATCTGCAAGAGCTGTGTGCTTGGTGTTTCATATCTGCTGGTGGCAGCGTCTTTAGATGCTTTCAAGATGTCTTTATCCGCAGTGTCTCAACTTGTTCTCCATTTGCACTCTACTTCCTTGCAGTGGCATTTCGGCAGCCTGAGCTCTTGTGCGTTCTAGCTGGCCTTTGGTCGGGCTTTCCGTTGGGTTGTGCTCAAGAGGAGCCAGGGCGTCGTCGCATGCAGTAATCTTGCTGTTGAGGTTTTTGAAGGCATTCAGCTAGTCGCTGTTGTGCTTGGGTTGGTCTGGTCTGTCCATGTCATAGTTGCTGGTTTTTCAACTGTGATGCTGCTGATTGAGGAGCTAACTTGGGTCAAATAGGTGTCCGACAGAGTGGGTAGGTTCAGTAACATGCTGGGTGAGTCCAAGGCATCTGAGATTTTCTAGAAGGGCCATGGAGTTTGGGTTGGTACGGTCTTCTCGGTGAGGGTTAAGGTCTTCGAGGAAGATGAAGGTGCTGGCGTTGATGAGGAGTGTTGCACCTGTATCTTTATTTAGGAGTAAGACTTAGAGTTCTCTTTTGACTGATTTTTTCTATATCATTGCAAACAAAACAACCCATTTCTCTCTATTTATTTATGAAAATGAAACTTTGAGAATATGTATTTGGATAAACTCTAATTGATGTCATTTGGATTACCAGTCCAGTGGCTGTGCCTACAAGAACTTTTTTTCAAATGCTCTTTGCATGGCAACTTTAATACAAGCAGTACCATTCACAGGGGTGCAATAAATTTGGGTTTAGACATTGAAAGTACATGACAACATTTATTCACTAAAACTGTAATATACAGATGTTGTATGTGTTGCATATGGCGACAGAATATTGGACAAAACCTTACAGATATCCCAGAGCTTGTGTTAATTTAGTGTAATTACAAAAGTGTAAAGTTTCAATTTCTTGTAGAACAAAAACACATGTCAATAAATACAAATAAAATGAGTCAAAATAAATATGGGTAAATACAGATATAAGTGTAAACAAAGCGTATGATAAAAACCGGAAGCTGCATGATTTATAGAGTCCTGTATTGACCGTCACTATATAGAAGTCATTTTTCATGAAGGTAAGCGGTACATTTTGGTGCTTCTCCTAGGATTTCAAACCTAACACGCTGCAGTTGAAGCCTCTAAACCTTTAATTCAGAAAATGAATTTTCACATTGCCCCCTTCTTTTCCCATGTCAGTGCCTGCACGCCACCATAGAACAATGTGCATAAAGCAGGACACTTTCAATGTACAGTTGAAAATAAGCCTTAATGATGCACTGCTCTTTCCCTTATATCACCAAGGTAGCAGTTTTGGCAGCAGATCATCCATCTTGAGCTGTGGCAGGGACTAGTGGCATGAAGCCATCACTTCATTTTGACAAAAAAAGTCAGTCTTTGCTTCACGTTGAAATGGTGTTCTCTGCACCCAGTTGTACTCGAGCAATACACATGAATTGCTTATCGTTTCTGCAGGCTGGTCTTTTACATCTAGTGACATAGCAAGTCCATCAATGCTCCAGTGGTGTAATCCAAGATCTCTGGTGGACTCTCTTATTTTGGGGTTTGTCGTCGAAGCTACTTGTTCTGTCTGCTTTGTCTACTAAAAGGACGTGGGCACAACACACCAGTGTATTTTCCCACGTCCGTTTGGTGAACTGAACTCACTGTTCCTACTTGTAATCCGGCTATAAACCACTTCTACTGCTGTTCACGTGGATTCTGTTGCACTCTTTTGAAATGGATCTTGATCTTGAAGGAATGTAATCCTGCAATAGCTTGAAGCGCGAGATGTGAGCCTCACCCTGTAGTATGGCTGGTCACCTTAAACGACACCCTTTTCTAATAGGAACCCTACTGCAGGACCTTTCTGTTCTGAAGAATGTTCTTGCTGGAAAAGATTTAAGTTTACCTTTACATGTTACGCATAACACACAACGTCTGCTCGCTTACATTAGTCATTTAGCCAGCACTGTTAATCTCTCAGCAGCATTTAAATCTGTGGATTGTCTAGTACTACTTCAGAAATTACAAGAAGTAGGGGGATGGGCATGTAAACACTTGACTGTTTTAATTGTTATCTTGCTAATTGCACAACCACATTGTGATTTGGTAAATTCTGGGTGTTGACCATCTTATTAAATGGGAATCTGCCACAGCTCCTCACACTTGTCATGCTTTATAACATCTACCATCAGCCATTGTTAGCTGGATCCACAATCAGACCTCTGATCTATTGCCTGGCTGACACTGGGAGCTGAATGCAGAACTGGTGGCTTTGTCTAACCAATCTCAAGGCAGGGTGTTCTGTTCAGGATGTGGGGGGGTCAAATGACCATATCCATGATAATGTTTACAATTCCTCTTATACTCACAAAGTCTCATGTCATCAAAGTAAGAAGTCTTGGCACACAAAGGACCACATCTTGACGTCCAGGTGAGACTTTCACTAGATCTGCATCAGCTTTTTGGGCCAAAAGGCTTCTCCATTAGTTCCCAATGTGCGTAAGAAAATCTTTACATGAATTTGTGAAGACGGAGCTACTAGCCCCTTTTAGCTGAAAAATGTGTTTCAAATATTCAGACATAGGGTCACGTATTTATACTTTTCCCCCATAAATCAGTACACTCCAATAAAAATCTATGGCAAATCATTATGAAGTGCTTTATCACATCAACATTTAATGTCTATATTTAATGTTGAGATTGACACCCTCCTATCTGTATGACGTTCTGCTTTACCAACCGACGTCATTTCAGGGGGTGGAGGATCAAATATTTTTCAATCTTTCCAGTCACAGATGGAATGTGCTTTTTAATCATCTTGGATTGGAACTCACAGATTGCTTTATTTAAACTAATTTAAAAAGGTACTTATTCTCCTAGGCTGGACTTGATGGCCTCGGGACAATAGCACATAGAGAAGTTTAGGCAGGAGTAGGCTATAACAATTCATTCAACTATCAGTCAATTAACAGGGAAATTGCAGACTGTCCCTTTTAGTGTCCCAAACACCAGAGTTCTCAGACACAAATGTCTCAATAAAATTCATATTGAGTTAAAGGTGCTCAGTAACGCTAATTGTGTGGTATGGCTATCTAGGGTGCTCAGTATGAGGTGCTACCAATTTTGAGGACAGTACAGTATGCCCCCACCCCAAAGGCCCTATGGCGCTTTCGGGAGAAAAAGAGGAAAAGGGTAGAGGCTTCTTTTCTCGAAAATCAAGTGATTATTATGGCTTAAATATTTGTAATCACAGCTTTCACATACATCGATATCTGCGGGACCGACTTTGTCCCTAAACTAATAGAAAGACTTCTTCTTTTTGGATTGTCCATATTTGAGGCAAATTGATGAGGAATTGCCTTTTTCGATTGCTAATGTCTTTCGAGTTAGATTGGGAACTTTTTTATTTCTGAATGACTTTCGTTTTGCCCAGAAGAAGTTCCCCTATGGTGGGACGAAACGCGTTGGCTGGTTTGTGTGTTTACTATATGAAACGGCTAATAAAAGGAAAAAAGTCTACGGATGTACAAATAAAGATATTGCCTTATTTTTTTACTTCTTTCTCCCTGATATTTGGGTTTCTGTTTCTATGGATTGTTGGATATATAATGAAATATGTCTTTAGGAATGTAACCCATGAGTTTGACTAATTAATTAATTAAGATAGTGCTCCTTCTACTTTTACTTGTATAGTGCTGTGTCAAACTTTGGAACCACAAGTCACAAAACCCTGTCACTCACTGCTTTAGAATGTAAAGAACTTTAGCGGTGCTTGTCCCTCTGCTCTGAAAGGTTCTTTCACCTCCTATTTCGGTGTGGCATGTAAGTTGATGATAAAAGTTGAAAAAAACATATTTTCTAACAACGCTGCACATTTAAGTGTCGAATGGATGTGTGCATTATCGTAGTACCATTGCCTCTCCTATTTTCCCTCACCCACCAGTGGCGTAGCTAGGGTGGGGCTGTGGGGGCGGTCCGCCCCAGGCGGCACTATTTTGGGGAAGGACAAAGGCATTCAGATAAGGCTTGGCTTGCTTTCGTGGACGTTCGGGGACGGGCAGAGAAGGAATAGGACTCGGGCAATGTCCTCTTCTTTTTTGTGCTGGCAGCTTTTCCCCCCTCTCTTCCTATTATTCCCTCTCTTTCTGTCTTGCTCCTCACTTACTGAAAACCGTGACTTGAAGAAACGGTTCACAACCTCTCTTTCCTTCTTTCATTTAGTTGCTTCACTGTGAAATGGATCCAAAAAAGAAAAACACTCTTGCGAGAAATGCCCTTTTTCTGACATTTTTCTATTCCAAAGTGCAGAGGTATGGAAAGAAATAGAAGGTTTCAAACATGAAAAATAAATACATAACTAAATAAAGCAAGACAGAGTGGTTGCAAAGTGGCCAGATTGGTTTTATTTACATCCAAATACATCAGCATCACTTTACAGAGTTTGCCAGTGAAGTGCTACTTTTGTTTTCTCGTCTTTCTTTGAACAGCATTGTTGTTCCCAGGTGGGAAAGTGAACCATTCCTGGAGGTACTGCAATACCTGGTTGATGGGTGGATTGGAAAACAAAATGTGTACCATGGCTCTGTATTTATGGATGTGTTGTTTTTAAACCATACTGCTTACGTTTTGTAAGGATGTAAGCAATGGACATTGAAACAGTTCCCTTTAGGGCCCTCTAGTCATGTCCTTAACTTTTCAGGTAAAACCACTCGCTGATTTCTGAATAGTAAGTGAGAGATCGTTAAGGTAAGCATGTTGTTTCTGCTTACATTTCACATGCTTTACTTAATCTTGCATTCCCTATGAGTGGTTGCTTTTACTTTTTTTTTTAGGCAGCATATTACTCTTATCAAGTGCATAATTTGAATTGAGCCACATCCAAGTGTTTATAGCGGGCACAATTAGGTTATAGCTGAAGGCAGTGCGAGTTACTCTCAGTGGGGAAGTATGGTGTTCAGTGGGGGAGAGGATGTGGCACTATGGCCAGAGCTGTCTTATTTGGAACTGGGGAACCGGGTTCAGCCTTCATGACCAGTCCACCAGACCACTCTACTGAGGGAGCACATTCCCATGCTAGACCTTAGAAGGCCCCACTAGACCTTAGAAGGCTTGACGTCTTAGCACAAGCAGGTGTACCCTAGTGGTGTCAATTGTGGCTTAACCTTGAAGGCCTGTCCACCACAATCCATACTGAAGTTCATCTCCAGTCTTGCGGGCAGGCCTACGAAGCAGCAACAGTGATCCAGTCTCTGTGACTCTGTCACTGAGGTCACATGAACCTGGGTACCTATTTCGGGTGGGTGCGTAGTGTGTGCAAGTATATTATGGTTTAAAAATAACTTGCTGCCTCCTTCCTGGCCTCCAGCAGTTTTCAGAAACAATAAAAATGTCATGATAGCTTCGGTGATTAATGTTCTTCCAAGAGAGAGATCGGAGTTTTGTCTAGTGGAAGGGTTGACTCCTGGAAAGGTAGCACAGAGTGTTAATGTGCCTGCTGCAAAGAACATGTACCATGCAGATCACAAAGTGCACTGCTTTAATGGGGGGACCATGATGAATGGTCATTTAATGTCAGCTGTAGATGATGGATCCCTGAACAGTGTCATGTATGTGCATGTTTGCATTGTGCTAAGAGGATTACCAGGTAATTATTCACGCCGCTCTCTGATGGATGTCACATGCAGTTTTTCTGAGTCCCCAGATAGATCATGCAGTCTGTGTGTTCTCTTTTGTACTACCAGTCACTGCCAGTCACGGGTGTATTCAACTGTGTAGCCTTGGACCGTGTCATGTATGTGCATGTAACTTGCATGATCGAGGTAACTATTAGCGGCGATACTACGTGTCTCTCGGACCTCTTTCAAGTGCTCGCTGTCCTTTTTCCCCAGCAACCCCCCCTCCCCAGGGGCGGCAATCTGACGGATAGCCCCGGGCGCCACAAGCTCTAGCTACGCCTCTGTCACCCACTCTTGAAAAGTGCTCCCTGTTTCTGTTTTGTTCTTGGTTAATCAGATCACATGCTCTGCATCAGTGTTCTGGGCCATTTCAGGTGGAATGAGACAAAGGGTTCTGCACTAGTTGCCAATAAGCTGCGGCAAATGTTTGCAAGAATTTGTGAAGACAGAGCGACTAGCCCCTTTTGGCTTAAGAATGTGTTTCAAATATTTAGACATAGGTTCATGTATTTATACCCCCCCTTCTAAATCAATAAACTCCAATACAAATCTATGGCAAATTATTATCAACTACGTTATCCCATACAAATCAATTTTCCAGTCAAGGCACTGAGAATAGATGTCTCCGCTTTCTATCCCCAGAAATCAATGGAGTGCTGTTAAAAGCAAGTTGAATTAGAATCAATCTTCCACACTTTCACCTATGGAGATACACATAATCACTTGCATAGAAAATGATAAGTGTCGATTTTCCTCCACCTCAGCCTCAATTATTTTGAGGCCGATTGGCATGAAAGTAGCTTTCACATGGTGATAGATTGTGAGGGCCAGTCTATCTCTCTGGTTATGGAGACACCAATTACACTCTAAGTTCATAGGACTTGCTTAACCTGTCAACTTACAGCACATTAATGCTTCAGGGCACTCCTGGGAAAGTAGAATGATAGATCAGTGGAGAAAATAGGACTCTTTCCCTTTTGAAATGTTATTTTAAATTGTACCAAACGTGGAGCAGCAGGATATACTCAAAGCTACAACAGAATAATGACAAAAACATAATATTAGGCAGAATCATCATGATTAGCCAGAAAAATAAATATGCAGCCATGAACCTCTTTCTCAAAGCAGAAACCAAGAAAATCAAGCTGTGAGCCAACCACAGATACCAGGTAGTGAATTACTGATCTGGATAGTCAGTCCAGTTAAGGATTGGTGAAGCATGAAGCGAATGTTTTTTTGGGGACAGATATTTGAGTGCCATAATAAATGGCTTTGAACTTTGAAGGCAAACTTGCATAAAAAGGGAGCCCACAAAGGCTCATACTATTTGTTCTCAAACACAAACTGCACAGTTACATGTAGCACCCTTTTTAGGGGATAAAATGTGTACTTAAAGGGCAGCCAGAACTGTATCCTGTAAATCCATACAAGAGAGAACCAGGGATTTGGCCACCGTGCCTAAGTTAGACTATTGGATACTATGCCAAAATAACAGATGCAAACAATTATGAGTTTTCTGGAGTGGCAATGGCCACGAAATTCTGATTCACAGTCTGCACAAATCGAAGTTGAAAATTAACAATTGTGCCTGAGCTGCGAATACTGGAGCCTTTCCCGCCCTGGATCCAGTATTGAAAAGCAAAGAAAAGCAGAAACTCATTCTAAGGAGAATTTAACTCAAAGCAATGCTGGGCCATTTGGTCCTTTATAATGCCCCATCAGTGTCGGATATCCCCGATAGTCAACGGATGACAATGTATGACGCAGTTGTAGTCCACCACACCTCCAAGTGACCCCATACACAGATTGTATCACGGATACACAAATGAAATCCATAGGGACCCCAGCCAGAACTGGGAGCAGGTCCTAAGATTGCTACACCATCTTGCCTCTAAATGATTCCCACAGGAGCATTATTGACCAATGATAGAGCATGTTAAAAAATTTGAATAATCAAAAATGACAAGCGGACAGTCACCCACACCATTCATTATGCTCAAAGACCCCTGTAAGGGGTGGGAACAGCTAAACCTGAAGCATGACTTGTGTGATTGCAGCATTCAAATACTCACTTTACTTGTAGCATTTCTTCCAGGACCTTCCTCGGAAATGGCAATTGCTGACGGCTATATCTGGGTCTTTAAAGGTGAACACTGATACGGCATCAGACCGGGTACATGATGGAACATTATCTTAGCAATAGTGGAAGGTTAATGGTCAGAAGCACAATATGTGATTTATACATTTTAAGTTCTCACCTTCAAGATAATTTTTTTCAAGTTACAGATTAGAGGATTTAAGATGAGGGGCTTTCCTATGCTCAACACTATCCTGACGTAAATCTGACTCCTTTCAGGGAAAGAGGACACACATTCTGGAGATCTGGTCAAAGATGTCGGCAAAGATGATAGATTTCGCTGTAAAGGCTACTTAAATTTTAAAAGGATGATAGAATTATTAGGAGAATTTTGAAACTTCTCTGCAAAGTGATACAATCCAGCGAAAAAAATTATATAATTTTATACTTCTTACAAACCACCCTCAAATCATTTAAGTACCTAGCTGTAGAATACAATCAAGCTCTTTCACAAATACAAACCTGTCTCTTTCTGATGTGATTATTCATTGAATGATTTTGGCAATTTGTGGGCCTCTTTGTTATGATGATGTATTTAGGCAGTAAACCATTCACAGTGGAATCGGAGATCAATATTACAGAAGGATTCAGATATTCCTCAATTGTGTCTGGTATTTGACTCTTCTGAGCACCCTCTATAACTTCATGAAGTGCTAACTAATTCTGCAAACTAAAGCATGGCAACATAATTAAAAAACATAAAGATGCCATCTGTCCGGTTAACCCAGATTAGACTTTCACAAATTGTTTATATTTTGACACAGATGAAAAGATCAGGAATGTGCTTATGTTTGTTCCTGGGAATAGAATTATGTAGTACATTGTCTTTTCCCTGCAAGTTCTCACCAGATTGCAAAGAAGAGTCTGACCAGAGCACGTTCAAAACATCCAAAAGTTGAATCCTGGTAGTCCAGAGCCTTAGCATCCTTCATCCCAGTTTAGGGGGGTGCGAAGAAGAATCAAAACAAAGGGAAGTAGTACATTATGCCTGCAGAGTTCACTTCTTTCTTTCTCTACAGTTACTCAGCAAAGGCACTCAAGTAGCAGTGCACCAGAAGCCCTGACAGCATCTAGAGGGGCCCAGCGCAGCTATGTCCACCTTGTTCTTGGTAGGCATTCCAGAAACACTGGCTGATATAGTAAGGGCGCTGTTTTTTATGGTTGTGTTTTCTATGCGTTGTAACAGACAATCATTAATAACCACAGGAACTGAGTGTCTGCGTTGCACTTCCGCTTTCTTCCATTTCACACCCGCCTCCGCTTGTGGTCTTTCGAGTTACATACAAAAAATCCATTTTAACCTCATTCCAACTTTTAGGAAGGCATCTATAAGGTAGTCTTACAAAAAACAACTGAAGAGTAAGAGTTTTTTTTTAATGTGTGCATAGAAAATCATCTTTATTGACTTGAATGAGCCTTTAAAAAACCGGACATGGTCGTCTTTTTCTCACAAAGTCTGTTTGCGCCTCAGCATCGTGTGAAATCACTCTTGTACTTTCACACCAACCATTAAACATACACTTCTGCGTCCCTTTCCCCCTGGGGCATGGTGCCCTTCCGTTAAATGTTGAAATCTATCACAAAAGCAAAACCGCTGTAAACCGAAGTGGACGTTTGATGCAACATGTCTGACTCTGCCAACAAATGTATAGTGCTGTGCATTTTACATGATTATGTATTGAACGTCAGACCTAGAATCCTTGGAACTTTATGCTAAATACAAAAGGAACTCATCAGTCTTTAAATGCATCTTTCTTTTCATTTTTGAGGGGATTTTGCTTTTATCTGTTAGTGTCGTGTGTTTCCTGTTCTCTGTATGCTGATCACGCACTGTAGACCTGATCACACAAGGGGGCGAAGCTTTCTTCCTTAACGTTTTCTCTTTTTTTTTCTTTTATGTCAAATTTATTGTCTCATCCCTGTGCAATATAGCCTCTGGGGATGCAATTCCTTGTATATTTTCTCCAACCTGTGTCCTGTGCCAGGTATTTAAGGACATATTTCACAAAAGCTAATGCAATATTTATGGCATTGAAAAACACTTTTATCCTTGGTACAGCCTTGAGGTCAACATTAGCAATGCATAGTGCCCTATTTAAACAAAACCTGTAGTTTATCCTCAAAGAAGGCAGGCAAATTGACTATGCTGTTTACATAATCCCTTTACTTGAAGAAAGGTTTTGCATTGTCCTATAAATGCCCCACCGTAAAGATATTTCTCTTTGGTAATTCATTTGTTGGAAATCTCCGAAGTCTGAGAAAGAACCGGTTGAATACTCAGTAACCTAGTTTCTCCTAATATCCTTCACATTGCCATTGTCTGTTGACTAAAGGTGGCTCCTGAAGCATTGAGGTCTGCAATCATGCCAGATTTTCAGGATTATCGTGGACAGTATAAGCAGTTGTTAACTAGGTTTGTTTTAGCTAAGTTTATTACATGTGGTGTGAGTCCAGCCCATGAGGACTGCCTTTAATTGCTGCTTGCACAGATATTTGTATCTGTACAACTCCGTCCTGTCCAGACTTAGGCCTGGTCAAATAGGTAAACAAAGGAGCAGAGGAACTGAACTTCAGACCGAGGCTCAAAGACTGAGGAAATGGAAACAGTTTTCCTTTAAAACTAAACTTTTTCTAAAGCTTCTGTAGTAGTCTTTCTTCTTGTGGAAGTGATACTTTGGCTTTGTCAGCCTACTTAAGACCACTATACTCCTCAACAGAATGAAAATGCAGTACAAGAGAAACGTTGGCTTTTCCTTGCGTCCCTTGGCTTGGTGATGGATGTAAATCAATCGGTTACTAATTCAGCACGCATTGACAAATACAATAGGGTTGACATCTGCGCCAGGCAGTTGACATAAAAAATAAAATGCCTGTTACAGTACAAAGCAATACACCAATAGGGTTTCTTTGTGTGCACAATGCATGGATGATACAAAATATTAAATGTGTGATGGCAGAGTATACTTTTCTGAGCTAACATAGTCCCTCATGCATTAAAGTGGAGGTGGAAGATACACACAAGAGCCAGAGAAGGAAGATGAGTCTAAAATACCCCTGGGTTCTGATCCAGATGTGATTGACAATGTCTCAAGCTAATGGATGAAGGTCCTGTTGAAAAGAAGCTAGCGTGTGAAGGAACCAAAGCCCCTGTTTGAAGGTAGAGTGTCTGTATTAAATACAGTATTTGTGCCAAGAATGGCAGAAGCACCATCACATGGCAAACCTAAAAAATTGTATCAGTACATTTGACCTGTGATGCATTTGTTACCTTTAATTTGGCGAAACAAGGACTGCATATCCTTTAGAAATGACCACATAACTGAACCTAAGCAATGGTTGCAAACACGGAAACTGATAAAAAGAATTCTTGTGCCTCTGTACTCAATTATGGTGAGGCCGTTTAAGGCACTGCACAAAAATTGTGATTCGTGTACAAAAATGTTTATTTACTTCAAATCTTCCTTATCGGAAACACCGAATACAGTAGCCTGATTAAGTATTAAAAAGCTAAAAGAATGCAGTATAGAGAAAAATGCACGATTTACCTCAGAATGTCACAAAGAAGAATTAAGGAAAGGCATTTATAACACATTTGATTAAAAACCATAATGAGAAAGTGATAAAGAGCTCTGCAGCAGCGTGAACGTAAAAGGTTACAAAGTGAGAGTAAAAGAAGCAATCTGGGAATGATGATTCAGAAACCAAAGTAGAAAGCATTTGGCTATAAATAATGTCTATGGTTCCTGGAAATGCTAGAATAGTTGCTCATGTATGACTATACTGCGGCCTTTAAGCCTTTTTAAAGTAATGGGAATCCTGGCAATAAGTCACCATTTCCCTCTCGTGTTTGTCAGATTTCCTCGAGCCTTCCAACACTAGGTGTCATAAATAGAGTTAATAGTCTGACAGCAACATCATCGTCTAGATGTGCTTTCTGCTTTTAAGATAAAAAATGCAGGCCCTGGCTAGGGCCTGCAAATTGTTTAAATGCCTCTCTTCCTTGGGGGTTGTCCCTCGGGTTTGCAACGAGCAACAGTGAGGCTGGTGCTAGACAAGCCAAAGGAATGTAGAAGTAATCCATCCGGCACCCCATCCATATCAGACCTTCCTTTTATGGGCAATATTTTAGCTATTGAGGCAACAAACCAAACTGAAGGAAAGTTTTCAGATTATCAATCGGGATTTCAACTGTTGATGTAAAGTAATAAAACTATCATGCAAAAAATTCTTTTTTGGGGGGGACTTTTAACTGATTTTACATTCATACTAACATTTATAACCTCCAGTTCAAAATAAATGCTCTACTTTACAATGTTTGTTTTCTTGCTCGCCGGTGACCTAATGTCCAGAATTGACCGGTACTGACAGCTATTTCCCTAGTGCTGAAATGCGACCAGTCTCGCAACTCTGAGCATTTTATTTGTATATTTTGTGGCAGTGGAAAACAGCTTTGTAATAACGCCATTGACTGAGTATTAAAGTCCTGATGCACAATCGACAGACATCTGCAACAAGTTCTGCATGTTTGGGGTTTTTAGGATTCACAACAATCTCTAGGAGTACAGTGATAGATCCGTAGAAGACATGGATTCGTCAGTATTTGTGTAACGAGAACCTAGCAGGCACAATGGCGCGCTGCACAGTAGAAGCCTCAGGGCACACCTCCAGGAAGAGGAGATAGTTGGCGATAATTTACATAGGCACATACATGACACATATCAGCTGTCGAAGTGGCCAGGGTGTTATTAGTTTTAGTGGTGAATTCACATGTGCTGCTTTTCCCCTATACTTACTCCTGTAAATTGTCTGCAGGGCACACAAAGTATTCCAGTGACAAATTATTTTTCCCATATGGAAAATATTTTACTGAGCATTGGTATTAGCCAAGAGACGAATAGCCATGAATTGGAAACTCTACCAGGAGCCCCAGTGTGCAACTCAGGAGAGATGACGTTAGAAGATGGGCAAAAGCTGAGGAATTATCGCTGCATAGAAAAGAGGCTAGGGGGGTACGGATCCGCCCCATTGCAGATTTATGGACAGAAATGATGCTCACATGGGAGCACCCAGAGATTGGGCGAGAAGAAGACTCCACAGAAAAGGATAGCCTAGGGGAGGAACGGACTGAGTCACCCAGGGAGTGAGCCGAAGGGGAGTCCTAGAAGAACAGGAAGACTCCTAGATAGCTGGGTAGAGCCTCCACATTTATGAACTAAGGCTGGAGAAGAAAGGCCAAATAACTTGCAGACCACATTTAGTAGTAGGTGATGTTTAGCTAGGACACCTGACACAGATATGGAAACGATAGCCTGCCCTTAAGCCCACGGACTCCCACACTGAAGAGATGTGCCTTGATAAAGCTGAGACCATACAAATAAATGCTGGAACTATGAGTACAAAAGCAGACAAAAACAGCCCGGATGGCTATCCAGGAACTCAAGGTGCACTACTGTAGTGTCACTTAATCCAAAGTGTACATTTGGTAGTGAGAAATCATTTGAATATATCGTTATGGCAATCTCAAAATATGTAATCAATGAATCATTTATCCTTCAACAAACGGTATCGAAAACAATTCCAAAACATCAAGCAAAGAGATTAACCAATGTCAGAATCTGCTTTTTATTCAGTCCATAGCAGAAATTCTTCAAAAGAAACGCGGTGATGCTTGACTCAGCATAAAAATTAAGATGACAAATAGGTTTTCCCTTTCCCAATGCATTTCGCACGGAATTGTGCCCTTCATCAGGGGAATCTAGAACATCAATGATTACAGTGAATGTCAAAAATCATGCTACAAGCTAAATACATCATAATAAAGTTTGATTGAGCTCGTACAGATAAGCGGCAATGCTCAGAATCAACTGAACAGACATGCTAATTAAAAGATGATTAAGTCCTGAAAAGCAGCGTGAATACAACACTTGGATAGAATATTATACATGTACACAGCCCTCCTGGTGCTATTTGTTTTAATGTTTAGTTATTTTGCATTGGTGGATTTAATACTTTGGTGACTTCTCCTACAAGTTGACAGTAATATGGCATATAATGAGTGAACCCAAATAGCAAGATCAAAGACTCTACACGCCCCCGTTCTGTTACCATAAGAGGGTACTCTCATATGATTTATATGATGTTGTATTTTATAAGGTTACCTATTATGTTCCTGAAGTTAGTGACAATTACGACTGTACTGCATATAAGATGTTGTTATAATTATGTGCCTGAAATTGCATGCTTTAAGTGATAGGTAACATTCTAAAATGGCAATAAAAATATATACCAAAAAAGAAAATATTTTACTGAGGGGAAATCCCCCTAGTCAAAAAATGTTTTGTATGTGAAGAAATAAAGAACATCTTCTACAATCTCAGACAATATAGGGGTGTTTGGTGGGGTGTTTTTACACCAAATATGTTCACTTACTAAAGCATTTTTGTCAGTAAAGGCAAGTGAGCAATTTTGGTATTAAAAAGCAATTGAAATAGCAACCCTATTCTTACCCATAGAAACTATTCAGGCCATTCAGTTCATCAACCCACACTGCTCTCTCCCAATCTTTCCACAATACTATCAATCCCACCTCTTACTTCTTGTCCAAGATAGCCCTCATCTGCTTAAACTTAGCATCCTCCATTCCCGCACCATGAGATACTGCAATCTCTTATTGCCCCAATCCAACCTTCCCTTCAGAACGTATTGCATTCCTCAGCTAAGGCCTTGTGTGACCCTTCTGATCACCTTAACCCAGCACTAAATGCAGCTGTTGATCTCCCTGAAAAGATTTCCACCCACCTCACACAACTACTCACTCGTCACTGCATCATTGTCACACTATTTCAAAGCATTTGTAACTGCATGATCATTAAATGATCATCCCACATAACTGTTCTTGTCACCCCGTACTCTAGAAGCCCACAGTGGACCCATCCACTCTACCCAACTACTGCCCTGTCAAATACCTCATGCACATTTTCATATCTCTGATATGTCTGATTTTCGGATCAATGTCTCATATCACAGTCAACATCTTTCCTCTGTCCTCGCCCTTTTTGACCTCTCCAGTGGCTTTGACATAGGCTAACTCTCATCCTTTCTGGCAATTCTGTAGATAGCTGCCACAACCCATACATGTTTTCCCTTCTATTTTGATGACTGCTCTTTCACTGTGTAATAATGCTACAACAGCCCTTGGCTTGCCCACTGCAGAGGGAGTCCCCAAAGTTATTACACAGTGTGCTCTTCTCTCTCTGTATATCACCTGTCTTGGAAATATCATGTTATTATTAGGTTGTTTTACAACCAATTCTCGGGAGGCACAGACATATCCTCCTCCTTTCCAGCCTTCAGTTCTCAGTTTCATGCGAGAAGAACAGATTGCCATGCAGCACTCTGTTACTGAATGGTCCTAAACAGCCCTTGTACCCAGAGTAATTGGTCTCTGTATCGTGCTCTGGGTCAGACTTCTACTGATCGATAAAGATGGTATTTGCACCGCGCAAACTTGGTGCAAATGCGGAACTCCGCTATGTCCACTAGGATGGACCTGTATCTCAAACTGATCCTGACATCACAAATTCAATAACATCACAATGACAGTGAGGCCGATTTTGCCCCACAGAAAGAGCAGAGAGAAGTTTGCAAACCATGAAGATTTATTAGCAATGTTGCAATCTCAAATCAAATCAATTAAGCATAAACCAGTAGTCACATGAATACAGCATGTATGAATATAATCCAGGCAATTCACATTGGCAAACACAAGTGCATGTTATTAAAGACAGCCTATGCAAAATAAGATAAAATTCCATTCCTATAGAGGGAAACTTCCTATTGGTAAATTAAGGTTGTGGGTAAGTTGGAAAATTTCAGAAGCAGCATGTGTCAGTAAATATAGCATTGAAAGAAGCGTCATATGAAGGTTCTGAGTAGAATGATAAGAAATGTGCTTCCTCTCAAGAGTAACACTGTGAGCAGAAAAATATGGAGCGTTGGGCCTCAAGAGAGAGAGAGGGTCGAGGTGGACAGGGCAACTCTTCTAACTAAAAAGCTTCACACAGGTAAAACATGAAATTTCGTCCAAGTGATACATTCTACATGTTCCCATGGGGTATGAACCAATCAAAAACCAGCGTTCCCACTGTACTTGGTTTCCGTCTCATTCTCATGAATAATACAATGCCAGCTTCTTTCTTAATCACAGCCTTCACAATACCTCACAAAGGAGAATTCACCTCCCCTGCCTCCCATCCTGTGCAGGTGCTGAAAAACACTATCAATCCAATTACTTGCAATAAACAAGACCTTCACACAGTAAACTAACAGAAACAACTTTTAACAAGAACCTGATAACGCTGGCGCCTGAAACAAAAAAGAGCTATGCACAGCAAGCAGGAATGTAACACTTACTTTCCAAGATGGAGTCTGGCGCCTAACCCCACTCATGTCAAAGTTAGGATGTACATGTTCTAACTATATTATATCAAAAACATATAAATCACTTGTTCCTCTAAATCTAAGTGTAAAATAGCATGTGCACACATGTACGAAATGGATATGCATGTTACAGGGTAACATTTAATTAAGCACAAATATTTGATGGTGACGCTGTGTCACCAGTTTTGAGGAGCAAATTCCTTTCTCCCCCTGATTTCTGCTTTCATTTCCTCTCAAAGCCGGATTTGAACATTTCCCTCTTTCTGCTTTTGCTCTGTTCTGTTTTAGTAAGGAGCTTGGACCAAGTGCCAAACCCTTGACTGTCATGGTGCTGACCACAGTGGCACCCTGGATAGATTCTGTGTCTGTTTTCATATCTTTGTTATGACCTGTGGAACTTGGAACGCACAGACAAGCCAAAGATCTAGTTATATTATCTACATCACTTAGCCCTTTACTTACACATTCAGCACCGTTCACCTGCTGTTTAAACAACTCTGGAATAATTCTCTGAGTCCCTGTCACAGGGGTAGGTGTTAAAGTTAATCGCGCACACCAGGTAAGGTTAATGTGATTTATTTACAAATCCAAGTTCGGCATTAGGAGTGGCATGGCATACGGCTAACTCCTTCTCCACCCCTTCAACCGACTCACATCGAACACCCAAGACATTCCAATTCCACGTCCTCCCCCCAACGTTCTTTCACCATACCACACATCTTCCCCCATAAAAACAACACAAGAACTATATACAACTTATCATAAACTACAATCCAACATACTAACCCATCACATTACCCAAAGAGAGAGATTATATACAACTTTATCATAACACAGTGATATCATGTGACCCACAGGGAAAAATTAACCCAACTGGTAACACCCCATATGAACAGGCAGTTTCCTCACCCTTGACCCCCCGACATACTCCAGGATCCCTCATAACCTCCCCATCGCATCTCCTCACACCACCACCATTACCTTCTGTCACACCCTTGCTACACACCGCACCCTCACTACTCCCCGATTCCACCACACTGTCCTTCTCCAACACATAACCATTTTCTTGACTCAAATCTCTATTCACTGCCTTCCACAACATGACACCAACATTCCTATCATTACACAAACTCACTTGCCGTAGATTCCACCGTCTACCATCTTCCAACTCCAACACGCTACCCTTACTCTCCTCACCCTCAACGGTTCCGACCAACATGCAACACCTTTCACTATGAATCTGGGATTTTTCACGCATACTAGTAGACCCACTTTAACATCAGGCCACTTGTTATTGGACATGGTACAGTCTTGTAGCTTTTCCACTCTCGACCTCATACTCTGATCACAAACCTCCCTCCTCACCCCCCCCCCCCCCATTCCTTCTCAGTAACCACCAAGGTACCAACTTTGTGGATGGTTTCCTTCCTCTCAACAGTGCGAAAGGCATCTCTCCCGTCACTGAATGGGGAGTGACTCTATAAGCTAATAGTCTATCCTGTAAAGCTCTTTTCCATGGTAAACCAGCCACAATGGGCAACTGAATAGCCTCCTTTATCACCCTATTAAACCGCTGAACTTGACCATTGCTTTCTGGGTGATACAACGCTGTTCTCACATGTTTGATTCCAGACACAGCCCAAATATCTTTGCATTTTGTTAGAGGTCAACTGCATCCCATTATCCGACACCAATACCTCCGGTACACTTTCTCTCAAAAATACATCGTTCAAGAATTCAATCACAACATCAGTTGTCACATTCTCCACCAACCTTACTATTGACCATTTCAAGGATTAGTCAATCAGAACAATAGCATACTTATCCTTTCCCGATAAGGTAGAAAACAAACCCATAAAATCAACAGCCAGTTTCTGCCGTGGGCCCTCCAGTAATGCTACCCATGTCATCGGTATATTCAAAGGTTTAACCACTTTGTCACTTGGACAGCATGACTTACAGTTAATAACCCAATGGTCCACCATATCATCCACTCCAGGCCACCATAAACTCTCTTTTTAGTGCTTGACATGCCACCATGTCCATTGTGACCAATGCTCACGATACAATTCCGTACACCCACTGGAGGTACAATTCTGTCACCTCTCAAAATCGCCCATTTGGAAACAGATAAATCATCCTTCACCTTCCAAAATGCACTACATTCTCCTTGCAATTGCCCTTCTCAAGGCCAACCACTCACCACATACCTTCCCACAGCTTCCAGAACTCCATCTTTCTCCATCTCCTGTTCCCACAAACTTTCTGTTAGAACTTGTTCACCTCCCTGCATTTCTTCTGCACCACTTACTACATCCTCATAAGTGAATGCCACTTCACATTCATCCTCCATCATTCCTTGCTCCGCCACACAATTTTTTGGCAACCTTGATAATCCATCTGCAATAGTATTACTTTTCCTCGGAATGTACTCAATATCATAATGAGACATTTGCAATTAAGATGCCACCCTAGCCAATCATGGTGTCAAGTTCTTTCCCCCCTCCGGTTTCAAAATATTCACCAATGGTTTATGATCCATACACATTTAAATTTCTTTCCCCAACACATACATGTACAATTGTTCTGCTGCCCATACAGGTGCAAGTAATTCCTTTTCTATGACAGAATAGTTCAGTTAAGATTGTGATAAGGTTCACAAAGCATAAGCCACAATCCATAAAGCACTTTTATGTCTGTAAAAAGACAGCTCCAATTCCATATCCACTTGCATCCACAGAAGGTAAGCAATCAGCCTCCCCTTCAAATGACTTCAAACATGGCTCTAGAGATATCTCTTTTTTGATAGCGTCAAAACACTCAGATTGCTCCCCAGACCAAACTAATTTTGTCTTTTTTTTTCATTAGTTTCCGTAGTTATTCCACTTTAGATGCATAGTTCCCCACAAATCTTAAATAAAATTCAGTAAGACCCAAAAATGACATCAACTGCTCCTTGTTCTTGGGCTGCAGTGCATCCACAATAGCCTCTACATGACTCCCTTTCGGTTGAATTCCATCCTTTGAAATTACATGGCACAAATACTCCATCTGTTTACCAAACTCACATTTGTCTTTTTTCACAGATAACCCATTTGCTCTGAGTGCCAACAGAACTCTATGTAACGCTTCATCGTGGTAACACTTGTCTTCACCAAAAAGCTAAATGTCATCCTGGAACACTTTATCTCCCTGTATTCCATTCCGAACCGTGTACATTTACCTTTAGAAAACCGCAGATGCACTGGCTAACCCAAATGGCATCCTGCGATACTGGTACAACCCCTCAGGTGTAAAAAAGGCTGTGCAATATTTGGATTCTTCTTCTAATTCAATTTAATGGTAAGCACTAGCTAAGTACATTTTTTAAAACCACGCACCAATTCCTACTGATGACGTCAACTCTTGCAAGTTTGGTAAAGAGTACTTGTCAATCCATATTAGTTCGTTCAAACATCTTAAGTCCACGTACAAGCATAAATACCCATAAGCCTTAAGGAAAATTACAACTGGTGACACCAAGTGAGAACTTTTTAATGGCTCAATTATCCCCTTATCACTCCAATCCTGCAGAATACCTTTCAGCTTCTCTCAGTAATTCACTGGCATATTCCTTAGTTTTTCCTTAATCAGTAAAGCACAAGAACAAAGAATGATTTTATGTTTGAATTTCTTCATCATTCCCAATTTCCCTAGAACATCCGGATGCATCTTCCCAAAGTCCCCATATTCGCCCACACCAATACACTGTTCCACGCAAACCTCCCCCTCCTCCTGCACAACATACACTGCCGGATCGACATTTGGATCAATTTTCATCCCAAGTTCACTAATATGTGACCACCCAAGGATCATAGCACACTTATCAGCCACATACACCTTCCTACGACATTTCTTGGACCCAAATTCAATGTCAGCCCATATGAACCCTTGCATCGTTATCTTATGTCTTGAGTAAGATTGGCATCTGGATCACAGTGTTTTTAATAAACTCTTACCCATGATGATATACCATGCACACGAATCAACCATGGTTTTCACTTGTACTCCATCAATGCAAATTACACATGTGGGACCATTTGTGGCAGTCCTCCCCTCACCCACTTGCTCATTCTGTACGCTTAATACCACTCCTTGTAAACTTCCCTCTTCATCAGAAACATCCTCCACAATTTGATTTACTTTCTTATTCATGTTCTTACACACCTTACTAAAATTGCCCCTTCTTCTTACAAGTATATTTTGTTTAATGCTGGTCACATTTTATAATTTGCTAAGTGAATACTTGAGTCACAACGAAAACACGCAAAAGTTTTGACACCTGCCCTTCCAACTTCATTGCATTTAGCTACACCATTTCTTTGTTTACCAGTTTTTTTTTTAAGTCTAACATCTTTCCCTGTGCTTATTGCACTGACCTGATTACTATTGCCCCCTCACTTCTCACAGTTTTAATACACTTCTCTGACACTTTAATACTTCTAGCAATATCCACAGCTGCCCCAAATTATATTTCTCCAGAAGACCACAATTTCTTTTGTACTATATTTTAGATTTGTTCTTCATGAGAATCTGGTCCCTTAGTGCCTGGTCATAAGACGTGCTCAAAATCGCTGTTACAGCTAACCCCCTAAGTGCAGACACAAACTTATCAATTGTCTCCTCTTCCTTCTGCACCCTAGAGTGAAACTTGAACCGTTCAATCACTACATTTATCTTCCTGCCAAACCTTTCTTGCATTTGTTTGATAGCGTACTCATACACACATATACTCCCAGCATTCTCTAATAATGGTAAATTCTCGAACTCCCTTAGCCCTTTTGCACCTAATCTATGCTTAAGTAGGGTTAAATGCCTTTCTTCTTAACATTCATCTTCTTCTAGGACTTCCACATAAGCCTCAAATAAATGTAACCATAAATCCCATGGTATAGGAGGCTCTTCTGGTTCAGCTAAGAAGAACGGAGGAGGCTGAATACTAGTCCTCTTACAAGACCACATGAAAATTATTAAATTAAAGGAATTAAAATGTACCATTACTAAAGCTATTGCTTTATCACTTTTATCAAAGTAGGAGTCTGACTGTACTGGCAATATCCACACCAATACCAATTTTATAAGCAAAGTACAGCTGTGCGCATCACCAATTTCATAACCAGAGTGCAGCTGGGCGCATCAGTGTGAACACGCACATAACACCACTGTGGCGCAATACTGCTGTGAGTATCAGAGTAGAATTTCTAGAATTTCCAGTCAGCAAAACAAAAAAATGCTATTACACCTGCCAGATGAAGGTGCTGGGAAAAAATTCCTGCACCGGGACCAGTAGCATATTAGCTGTGTGTATCAGCTTGATCACCTGAAAGCACCAACACTGCGAACACCCGCAGAACACCACTGTAACTCAATAACTGCTGAGGGTATCAGCGTGCCATCTGAACACTCCAGCGATGTACAGGATCCTCCGAAAATCTCCAACACACGCACTTAACGTTGATCCCAACGCGCCTGGACATGCGCATATCATCCCCAGAATCCACAACGCACAACTTGAACACACAATAGATGCGTTCCTTGAGCGTGCACGGGCATGCGCAGCTGATCGACCCAGTCAACCTGCGCAGCTCACCAACTAAGCGATGTCCTGCACACACGCGCAGCTGATTGGCTCAGTCAACCTGTGAAGCTCACCAACTGTGTAGTGACGTTCTGCACACACAGTACCTGCACTCACAGTACCACATCCAGGAGTCAGAGCCTGGGCCCGAGCCAAACGCCGCCCAGAGGTGTGAAGCCTCCCAACCCCTGGGGCACAAGCCCGGGAAAAAGGGGCGACCACGATTGGTCGCCCTAAGTGTAAAGTGGCCTCTCCCAATCAGGGGGAGCAGGCCACAAGCCACGGAGGGGTTTAAGAAGGGGGCAAGCAGCCCCCATTAAGCTTTCAATCCCCTACGACGGCGTAGAAGAAGAAGGGAAAACACGGATAAACAAGCCTTGGAGAGCGGTGGTCAGCCTTTCGTGTTGGCAATACGCGACTTGTTTGGCATAAGATTTTTTGCTAAATCTTATTGAGAGGGAGCTGCAGGGCCCCACCATGGTAACAAACATGGGCAAAAAAGCAAGAATGCAAATTTTGGTCTCAGAAGGCACATGCTGCCACGTAAGTACGGGCACTGATCTGCAGACAATTGCAACAACTCAGAGAGCATTCTGTAAACAGTATACATAATGTCATATTGCTAAACGTTAGAAAACGGGGGTACACATTTGATACTGGAACCACTAGCAATGGGGGCGTCAGAGCAAAGGGGTTCCTCATAAGCGGTGGGAGAGCGTAAGTGAGCAAGGGTGGGAGCTTCCTCCAGTCGGTACCATAGGTAGCGTGGCGGGAAGACAACCTAGAAGGATAGGAAAGGAAGGGAAATTGATAGAAGTAGATGGAAGGCTCATGCATTGTCCTTGGGATGCCTCACGGCAGGGGTACCAAAGGAGTGAAAGGTAGAACCCAGCCGTAGGCGGGATAGATGAGGTGCTCACACAGGGTCCTTGGGATACCACGCGGCAGGGACCCTGAAGAGCAGGGAGGGGGCCAAGATGGCACTGAAGGCAAGCGGGACGGCACTTGGGGCCCGGTCAAGTCTGGATGGACACCCACCCCATCGGTAGCAAGTTGAAGCCTAACCTGTTGGCAATAGTGGCCATGGTTTTAGGGCCCCCTCCCGAAGGTGATCTGTCTGAGAGCAGAGAACAACCAAAGAATGAACTAAAGGAGCCACTATGGCAAATCACTAAGCGAAGAACGAATGCTATGTATAACAAGGATAAACAAATGTATAAATGTTAAAAAAACAAAATGTATAAATGTTGATAATAAACTGCAACCTTTTTTGGCACCAAGCAAGTTGTCCATGATATGTGGGGCGCAGTTGGAAAGCGTAAGGGAGGGGGAGGCAACTCACCGCCTGGGAGGGGTTTGAAAATCCGCCTCCCGACAATGGACCTCGCTTGCACTTCCTTTTCCACTCAGGCAATGTCACCAACAGAAGACTACCATTGCAGTCGATTACTTCACTTCACTGGTAGACCGCATCACGTCCCGGCACACTCTGTTTGTGGTTGATGGAATCAAATACCAGTGCCGCTCCAATCCTCGCTCTTCGCCATTGTTAAAGTTAATTGCGCACATCAGGTAAAGTTAATGTGATTTATTTACAAATCCAAGTTTGGCATCAGGAGCGGCACGGCATACAGCTAACTCCTTCTCCACCCCTTCAACCGTCTCACATCGAACACCCTAGATGTTCCAATTCCAGGTCCTTTCCCCAACGTTCCTTCACCATACCACAATAGGCATAGCGTTCAGTGCATGGCATGCATGGTAAGTCTCTTTTTAGCACCTTTTATTTCTTTGCCTTCTCTGGTCCCTTTTACATGTTGATCCATTTAAGGTTACTTCTTCCATTCCCTGCTCTTTTTTCATCTCCAGTTGCCATAGCCACTGCATTCGGCCCTTTCGTAGTCTCAGGGGAGCTTCGCATACTAAAGAGTATTTACTTTCACAACATTCTGGACAATAGGATTCTCTAAACTAGTTTTTGGCAGCCTCCCTACGCCCTCAGATCAATTTCATTGACTCATTTGGCAGGGAAGGGCGGGTGGACTGAAAAGGCCTTATCTACAATACCTCTTTCCCAGGTGTTTCACTTTTACCACCCTCCCCCTGCATTCTTTCAACCCACTCCCTCTTTTTAACTCTTAGGTTGGGTTATGGAGAAGTTCATAATTTCACAACTGCACTTGCAGCACACTCGGCGCCTCCTCTTATGGTGTCTGCTGGCCTCAATCTAGGTCTCTTGCACTTTCATGAAATGAGTTGTGCCACAGCATAAATGGAAATATAAATTATCCTTCAACTCCACCTGTTCTCGTTTTCATAGTCCACCAGTCGATTAGGATAATATCATTGCATATCTGTATTTATTGCAGTCAAGGCTCTGTGTTCCTTCACTGTAGGATTACTATTCTGTTTTTCTATGTCCTCCTCCGTGCACTAGTTTCTTCTAATTCTCATTCTACTAATACAGTAATTGCTGATAAATATTCGGTTGTTTTTTCAGCTAACAAACGAAACTAGTTGATCATTTTTCTGATATGTATGGGTCTGCCAAGCTGTTTCTCACCCTCTGTATCAGGCACAACATTTGCACAGATTAAGCAATGCAAATCACCCTCCACCAGCAGCTCCACCAGCTGGCCACAAGTAACAACCTTGGACACTTGATGACACTGAGGGCTGGGGAGTCCGGGATAGCAACTGAAAAGTCAGTATGGATGACCCGTGGTATGAGGATTTGCAAGCAGATCAGGACAGAGTAGCTTTCAGTGCCCTTTGGTTTGGTTCCAGTGATCAGCATGAGTAAGTTCCATAGCGAGAACCCGCAGAGTGATATCGATTTTCATCTGAGCTCCCAAAGAAAGGAAGATTATTCCACACGGATGGTGTCCGCAGTGAGAAGGCTGGCTGCCCTGCCAAACTTTTGAGAAAGGGGGGGAGCTGAGAAGACCATGGCAAGTAGTTCTGTAATGGTACAGTTCTATAGTACCATGGTTTGCTCATCAGAAAAGCAGGCACCTGAGCAATGAAAGTGCAAGGATCCATGCAAAGGGCCTAGAATTAGACAATCCATACAACCAGCAATCAATGTGATTCTCAGTTATAAAGGAACATATGAGCTCTCAAAGGGCTGTAGTATGGAGCCGTGCTGTCTCATTTTGAACCCGGTGAAGATGATGGATGAGGTATACCTGATTTTCCAAGTACAGGGAGTCACTATTTATGTCACTCAGTCTTGTAATGGCTGCCCAAACATTTTGTTCATGTTGTGACCAGCCTGTCAATGTGGGTGGGGAGGAGAGTCCCGTAGGGCTCTTTCCACATGCCCCCTGAGGTCAGGGTGTGCTCACTGTGCCCCCTTATATACTTTTTAAATTCATTTTCAGGTGCAGAGACCGTGTCCAGTTGTAACACATGCCAATACCTGAACCATATGTTGAGACAACCGTTATAGCGAGACATGGTCTCGGTGTCCTGAAATTTAATTTAAAAAAATGAGGATTGACTAATCTCTTCTAAGTTGCTAATCACACCATTTATTGACACCAGCAGTCCCAGCTTCTAACCCCTTCATGACCGCCCAAGCACTTATTTAAATACAGATTTGTCAGAAGCAGCTGAATGGATTTACACCAAATAATTAACAGCATATTTTCTGAGTAAAGATCTAACTTTCTGCCACATTTTGTGTAATTCCATTCAGCCATTTTTTCTTTATCTTGTCCCAAAATTGTACTGTGGGAATGAATATGAAAAATCAAGCTTTAGTAACACTCCATTTTTCTTGGCCCGTGCATGATGGATTGGCACAAAACTTTCCAGGGAGGAGCTGAGGTGGATGACGTTCTTTTGGAAAGTTTTGTGACGATTCGTCTTCTGATGCCTGTACTACTGCCCAAGCTTCACATTTATTGTACACGGAACCATTCAAGCTCCATCCAGTGAAGCTTGCACAGTCCCGCGTACCATAGATGGGGGAACGCTTGACCAGCAACTCCCATGGGAATACTGTGGCACTGTACAGAAGGGCTGTGCTGGTTCTTGCATGAGTAGCACGGTACCTGCAGCACAGTTTCTTTTTCATTTTATGACCACCCGAACACAAAGTTTTTTGTTTTTTTTTTAAACCGATTTTATTGCATTTTGATTGCTTGAGTATTCATATAAATACATTATGGTTCTTCTTCTTCTTCTTCTTAATAATCCAGTATCGTTATATCTGTTACAAGTTACATTATGAGTCTGTTGATTATATCTAAAGTGAACATCCCCTTAAGAACTCTCCCCCTCCTGTTCCCCACTGCAGGTCGTATCCGAGAGTCAATTATTTGTAATGACACATCTCTGACCATTCATCAGCCCCCTACTGCCTTGCTTCAGCCTTCCTCTAATATCTTTAGGGCACCTCCGCTTTCTTTTTTGTTTTTACTCAACTAAGTGTCCCATCCATCCGTATTCCCCCTCCAGTGCCCTGGTGTGCTGGGCTCTCTGGCAGAGACTGTATCAATGGTGAGGATTCGCCTGACTCTGGTTCTGTGTCTCTCATACCATCTACTAGTGCTTCCCAGGCCCTGGCCCTTTCAACTGTGCCTATCCCTAACATGCGTTCCTGTGTAGCACTCTGCTCTCGCATCCCGCCCAGGTCTCTAGTTCATTTTCCCACCCCGCTATCCGGGGCCCCCCGGGTGCCCTCCAACGCCTCTTTATTTTCCGTTTGGCCAGGATAAAAGTCAGGTCTTGAAATCTGTTGGTAACCCTCGTTTTGGAAGCGTGGGTAAAGAGACTAAGGAGGCCGTGAACCGGCGCGCAAGGAACCACCCTTTCAGTTACTTTTGCCACTTCAGACATGACCTCTTGCCAATAAGTGTGTAATGTTTGGCAATACCAGAACATATGCAGCTTTCCCACCCCAAGTTCTCCACAGCGTGGGCATCCCACATCTTCCCTGTGGAAGTATCGGTTAATATGCTCTGGGGTGAGATATGCCCGATGGAGAACATAGAAATTAATTAATTTGAATCGGGCAATTCTCGAGATCTTAGGGTTCCTGGCCAGGGTGTTCTCCTAGTCCTTATCCTCCATTGGTATACCCAGGTCCCTTGCCCAGCGTTCTCTGTGTTGTCAAGGGCTGCAAGGAGTCATTGCCTATTGCTCTATATAGGCATGTGACCGCTTTGATCCTCCCTCCCACCGGGCCTATATATCGACAAGTGGAGTGATGTTTAGGTTCCAAGGTACCCATCCCCAATGTCATCTGATGGCCGCTGTTATTGCTCTGTAGAGCAGGACGTGGCCCTAGGAGATGTCCCAGTCTGCCTGGAACTCTTCGCACGGGAGAGCTCCCCTTCCCTGTGCAGGTCCCCCAGCTTGGTCTCTCCTGCCTGTATCCAGTCTTCCAAGCCCCTCCACTGTCCCCTATGCAGCAGAATGCGTACCATAGTCAGTGGGAGGTCCAGCGAGTAGGGGACTCAGATTTGTGTCTTCCGGAGACTTCTTCCCCAGCAATGCCATGCTACCTGTAGTTCACTTGTGCTCTCCCGTGGCATCCCGCCGATCCTCGATAGTGTCCATAAGAGCACATCAAGCTCGGGGACAAATGGCCTCATCTACCTTCCCTGTGTCTGTCTTTCCACCACCCCCTGTGTAAACCATTGTAATTGTCCTGCAAGAAAATATGATTCAAAGTCGGGGACTGCGGGTCCCGTTTCCCCTGTCGGGCGCTTCAGTGTAGCCAGGGCCACCAGCCGACGGCCCGTCTCATAGATAAATGATACCGTGTAAGGAACTGACGCATCACCTTCCTGTGGCCATTTTGTTTGTTTTGCGTAATGCATCTAAGGTACGTTTGAGAAAAGTGTTGCATTTACAACTTGCATTGAACTGAACTATTTCTACCATTTGAAAGCCTTATTTTTAATACTGTATTGTTGATTTTTGTCGTTTGGACTTGTTTTGGTTTAGATAAAGATTAATTATTTTTCTAAACTTGTGTGGTGTCCATTTGTAGTGTTTTCACTGTGTTACTGTATGTGTTCACAAATGCTTAACACGCTGCCTCTGAGATAAGCCTGTCTGCTCGTGCCAAGCTACCAAGGTGGTTAGCAGGGGTTATTTTAGGAATAAATCCCCTTAACCTGAGTAGAAGCAAGGGTGCTTATTTGGACAAAGGTACCTACCTCTGCCAACTAGAGACCCCCATTTCTAACACTCGTCAATCCAACAAAGGACAAGACGTCCATGACAAACGTAATGTCAACTGTTTACTGTGCTTTGAAGGGTTGAGCCCTGATTATTCTATTTTTTTTCCAGTTTCCAGACTGGATTTTCTGTCTAATTGATATACTGCCTCTTTTGGTCTGTAGCAGGAGCATGGCAGGTACTATTTAAAGATGTGCTAGTATCAATGCCAACACTTGCTTTTGGTGGGAGAGTTCCAATGGTTTTTAAGTGAAAAATGTATGACTTTTCCTTTCAGAGTATATCTATAGGTATTGCTGCTTTATCTTTGTGATGCTTTTTAAACAAACACTGTTTATTCATGACCTCTGGCTGCCACACTTATTTTTGGACTGTAAAACTTTTCCTCAGCAGTCAGGGAATCAAACTTCCAGCAGAGTCTACATCACAAGGAGGTGCAGGCAGGTGACGAACGGAGGCTGATGGGCGGGTGTGAGTCCCACAAGGACATATGTTACCTGTCACATTCATGTGAATTGAGTGCCATGGATATCTTGTCCTCTGTGGTGGTAGCATCCAGGCATGACTGAAGCTTTATAAAGGCGCCTAAATTCTTACTTTATTCCTCTGCCTCTATGTCCTGGTCTTTAAAAAACAAACAAGCTCCCTACTGCAGGAAAATTACCCCATCTCCCTGTTATTCCTCAATGGTTGGATTATTCACTAGTAATCTTCATTAACCCAATTCTCCCTTTGTTGCTGCACTATGTACTGTATGAGAGCACTTTGTTCCATCAGACTAGGCACCCCCTGGCTAACTCCTCAAAACCCTTAAAAAAATGGCAAAGGTTTTTACTCACTCCCTGTGTGACTCCATAAAGGTCAGGACTGATCCTAAGCCTGCAGCATACAAAGCAAGTCACAGGATCGCAGATGAACCGCTCATGAGAGGCAGCGAGGAAACATAAGTATTGGTACAAGAAAGGAAGCATCTAAGTACTTATTATTACCGGTAAGTTATCCTACCTCCTCATCTCCTTCCTCATCCCATTCCTTACTCTGAGGTTATACCAAAGCAGTACAACTTTTCTTTGATCCAGGGCTGCCAGGAGTAAAACTATACAGCCCTTTAATGAATGTGACACCAAATACCACTTGTGCCTTCCAACTACTGGAAGAGAACTAAAATAAATTGGACCACCTTGACAAACAAGCACAATGGTACCAGCAGAATAGCCACTGCTGCGCCCCGTGACTTAATAACATTAAAGGGGCAAGCACCAACCACCCAGATGACCCAGAACCTTAAATGGATGACGACGCTCTACAGAGAAAAAACAATAAAAAAAAACATTATTATCCAGTAGTAGGGAGAGCTTGGACCAAGTCCCACCACATCAACTCATAAAGCAAACCAATTCAGTCCAAAATCATATTCAAGACCGTGGAAAAAGGATGGAAAGCCAACATCCAGATGATGAACAGAGGAAGAAGTGAAGAGTAAAGTAGTAGAGAGCCAGGTTGCCTACAGTAAAAGGATACTCCCACCAAGCAGAAGGAAAATCAATGCAGCACGCACGACCATTAAAACTATAATCAAGGAAGAAAAGTAGGATGCAGAGAGGGTGGTCAGCCTAGATGAACAGTGGTAGGAGTCAGTGAATGTAAGAATGGCAGTGACTAACCAGCCCTACAAGAGTGGGAAGAATCACATCAGGAGGGACGGAACTGCAATAGCCCACCACAAAAGGCCTCTCTACAATCCTGATCAAGTAAAAGAGAAATAAGATAGTGTTTTGTTATCAACTTCAAACCATTCCAGTGGGATGGGTCATACTCCCATCCACAAGTTCGCTCTGCATCATGTATAGACAGCCTTCTTAACAGAGAATAAAAAGCTGTTGCCTAGTCCTGTTAGCAGCATGGATTCCTCTTGAAGATAACAAAAAACACCAGTAATCACCATACAGATCCAAGGGCCAGATGCATCAAAAAAATGTTTTGCGATTCCCTAATTGCGAATCTTTGGGATTCGCAATTAGGAAATCGCAAAATAGCATGCATGAAAGTGTGCAGTACACTCTCTGCGATTTCTTAGGCGTCGCAAATGACCTACCTCATGAATATTAATGAGGTAGGTCGCAATTTGAGACCCCCTAGGAACCGCAAAAATCACAGGGATGGTGGCCTGCTGAGACCATCAGACGACCATGTCTGTGATTGCTTTTAAATAAAGCTATAATTGTTTTTGTAAAGCAGACTGTTTTCCTTTAAGGAGAACGAAATGCTTTACAAAAAGAAAAATGGAAGGTTTTCTTTTAATTTTTTAAGAGCAGGCAGTGGTTCGTGGGACCATTGCCTGCTCTTAAAAATGTTTTACAAACATTCACAAATGGGAAGGGATCCCTTGGGGACCCTTCCCATTTGCGAGTATCTTACCACCTGCTTGAAGTAGGTGGTAAAATGCTAATGTTTTGCAACCGCATTCACGGTCACAAAACATTCATGCATACTGTTAGGATTCACTAATTGGAAGGGCGGCCCTAAACACGCCCCTTCCAAAAAGCATATCGCAAACCCATTTTGCGATTCGGTAACAGGTTACCGAATCGCAAAATTGGATTTGATGCATCCCAAAAGCATTTTTTGCAATTGCAAACGAATCAGCCCATTTGTGAGGAGAAAAATGCTTGATGCATCTGGCCCTAAATCTCCACATACTTATCCATCTGACTGCGAAAGGTGATGTGCCAGAGACATACGCCTACCTAGACTAAACATGGACAGGACAGCAAGCAACAATACACAAGTTGTCCATGATCACCTCCTTGTCCAGCGTCTTAAGAATGCTTGGAACAAACCAGGGGCACAGAGCAAAGACACCAATGAACCAAGATGCCATAGCACAAAAAGGCCAAAAGGTGTACACGTGACCATAGATTGAGATTAAGGCTGGAACACAGTCCCTGGAACAAATGACTGGTAACTAGGGCAGAGACAAAGAACTCCATATGGTGTAGAGTGCCTAAAAGGCTCTGCAGAACTGTACATCCACGCAGACAATAACCAAAACTGGAGGCCCACCACCAGACCTGCGTCAGAAACCCCACTAATTAAGGTTGCGTCATCCCAAACTGACTCCAAGCAAAAGGCAGTGAAAAAAGAAAAAGAGCAACCAATGAATATAAGTGACAAGTTAGTGCATGGGTAAGAAAGAAAACACTGCAGCAGAACAATCAACGGAACAACGTGGATCCCGACACATTGTGTGCTGCAATGCTCCTTAAAATACTGGCACGAGGTAGCAGAAGGTCTGCAAGGGCTGTGTCTGGACTCAAACTCAAATCTGACGAGGACAGTACTTGTGAGAGACCGGCACTTAACCCGCTGGACCAATATTTTCTTGCCCGATGCAGTGGGGCTTCTCTCCCAAATTGAGAATTTGGGTAGCTTCTAAGGGTGCCTGCTTGCAAGGAACAGCCCTTTCTCCTCATAGAGTAAGTAGTGGGATGAGAAAAGGGGCCCGCTGCCCACTTACATTGTGTTAATTGACTTTTTTTCATACCTCAGACTGACCTAAATTTCGATTTTATTTCCCTTGATGTATTTGTTTCCAAGTAAAGCCAAAAGAACTTCACATGTATAGAATGACCAATATCAGGGTTTTAAGTGGGCCGGGTCTCAGACCCGACAGTAATTAAAACCAGACTTTGAAATGGGTCCCTTTCGGCTCTGCGTTAATGGCCATAACCTTACTGGTAAATAGACTGGTTGAGTTCTCAATAATGACTGTAAAAACTCTAAAGGTACAGCATCTCAGCGATGCAATCTTGTGTCCATTTTGAGTTTTATTTAATCTTGCCTTCCTTATGAGTACATGTTCCTCAAGATGTTGTGTTTCTGTAATTTTTTGTTGGTCTTGCGCACTATTATGACTCTTATATACCGAATACTTCTTGTCTGAGCGAGTTGAGGCTGTGTGTTGCTGCTTATGAATGTCCAGACTTGAGAGCTCTGATGTTCAGGCAGAAGGCAGCGGGAGAGTCTCACCGCGCCTGTCTGTCGGTGATAGAGGAGTGCAGACTACATGCACATACAATCCTAGGCCTCTCTGCAGATTGCACAGAGTGATAGTTGCATATGTGCCAATGGTAATTGTAGAAAAGAGTGAGATGTGCAGATTGAGGATTTCATAAAGCTGTAGGGAGAAAAAGGGAGTGTTTAAGTGTGCAAGAGAGTGTAGAAGAAAGTGAGAGCAGGAGTGTCTGAGATACATAATACCACTACACCTTCCGCGGACCTTAATAATGTTTAATTCAGTCTCATGTTCAGCTTCGAAACATTTTCAATTCTAATTATTCACAATAAAACCCTAGTTATTCATTTATCTGATACAGCTAAGTTAGAGCTAACAAGCATTGGCACACCGTAGAGGGCTTGCTTGTTTTATGTATATGCTTGTTTCTGTGTGATGTCTGTATTCAATATAAGAAAATTCCGGGAGAGGCACCCGGATACTGGCCAGGCGGCACGCTGTGGGAAGCACAGGATTTTAGTTCATGTGCTTTATGCCTCTTGGGGAAAAAACCTAGTTATGCTTCTTTCGCCACGCCTCTTTTAGAAAATCCCTATTTTTTTCATCCCACTTAAAACAGTGCCAAATATTGTATGCACTTAGAAAGGTGCAGAGTTTGTGGACCGCCCTGAAAACATACTTTTTCATTTATTCGTTGTTTTGACAGGTTTCAGCAGCAAAAAGCCCCTTGGGAAATTCAGCATCAAAAAGCAGAACGTCTAAGCCGGCTCCCTTACTTCCTGGCGAGCGATTTGCTGTTATTTGTGCATTACGTGGGGCAGAGTAACAGCGTGTGCTGTACATCCGAGTGTGGTGTAGGCCTCCAGTATGGAGGCTGGTGAGGAGCGATTACATTGGACCATAAATCACAAGCAACACTCCTTCGTCGCGCCTTGCGTTTACTGGCTCGAGCTGCAGAAATGAGGCCTCGTGGCCCGGACCTTATCGTTCCCCCTGTCTCTGGCAGGCGTCCAATGACTGTAGTCTGGCTGCCTTTAACCTCGCTCTAACCCTGAAAGCATCATTGCAGGAGAGGCTCGGGTAATAAGCACGTTCAGCAACAACACTGCTAGAAGAGGACTGCAAGCCTTTTCTTTTGGAACAAGAAAACCCAAGCCAGGTGTTTAAGTCAAAACAGGCATTACTTGAATTACAAGCCATGGAATCATATCGTTTGTACAGTGCTTTGCTCGTCTGTTTATAGTGCTTCGTGGCAATCCCCCATTGTAATACGACGGTGCCCTTGAATTGCACACACTGTACGTTGTTTGACATATAATTTGAACCTTTCATACATGCTTGACAGATGCGCATCTGAGGTCGTGCCACGCGCTCTTTAATCTGTGCAAGCGCCCTCTTCCGGTTCACGTCGCTACAGTGCGGTGGCATGACGCACAGTGCAGTGTCATTCCGTGATATGCGCCGTCCTGTGACGCGCTGCCCGGGCAATGTTCCTGTGCGGCCCACACACACGGAAGGCATGCACTTCTTTCTTGGCAGGTACATTAAGCGCGTCGATGGTTTTTTAGAAGCACATTGTTGAGTTGAAATGAATTCCATCGAAAATTGACTCAGAAGCTTGATGGTTGAGATCTGCACGTGCATCTGACAATTATTCTAGACGAGGCCAAATCGAGTTACGCTCGGCTGCTGACAGTGAAAGAAACCTGCTGGATCTGGTTCATTGTACATACACCCACCTCTTTTTCTGCATGTCCTTGAAATTTGTTGGTGTTTTAACTCTTTTTGTTTTAAGATCTATCCGTTGAGATAGCTGTTTCGTCAGATGTTTTTCAAAGCACTCACACATAATATAAATACACAGAGGGCATGGACGTCAATTCACCAAGATGTCAGGGGTAGCGGAAGTGAGAGCATATGCCAGTTGCCCTGTACGTTCACTCAAACACATGGTTACTCATACACACACATTCACTCATACATACAATCTCTCTTACATATGGACTCCTCACCTGTAAGCACGCACACAACATACATTCTATAGCATTTTTAATTTACCACAGTTGCAAAATAGGGTCATATTCCACCGATCTGTACTCCGTGTATTTACTACACTAATAGTGAATAATACATTATTCACTATTAGTGTAATAAAAAACAGACTGAAAACATGGAAAGTGCTGCCTCAACCAACATCCAATAGGACGAGCTGCCCCTGTGTTTCTGGCTCTGAGGTCAGGGGTCGCAAAGGCAGTGCTAAGGGCCGCAGAGGGCAAGCCAGGGATCGCACCACGACCCCTGAATGACGTCCATGACAGAGGGGCTTTTGGGCAGAGAGGGTCATACATTGGGCTGTTTAATTCACACTTTCACATTCTTCTGCAGGCATGCCACCCCCTCAAATGTATTTCTTGACGAACCTGGAATACTTCGGTAGTCTACTTTCTTTTGTGATTACACAATTAAGAGTTTGTGTTTTTTTCTGAGTTTTTGTCTTGTGACCGAAGACAATTCATTTAAACATTTCACATTTTGTTGTTTACACATCGCACGAGCTAAACCCCCATTGTGACAGATCACACAGTACATAAGAACAGTTTTTCTTCTTTATTTCATAAGAACAGTTTTGTTTGGTTTCAAATATAAAAGCAGCTCTTGTTTAATTTTCACAGAATAATTAACACAAGGACCATTTAGTGCACAACCTTCTTCACTGTGGGGCAATACTACAGCAGAGTTTAGTTAAAGAGGGTGTTTCTTAAGTGCCACATGTTTGAGTCTGACCTCTGAGGGACCTGCGCTCACTGCTTCCTTTGCCTGCAAGCTTTAGTTAGATGAAATTTCCTCCATATCACAATTTTATTTGGAAACTGATTGTGTGCGTGAGACGATCTTTATGGCATCCCTGCCTTCTGGAGTCTGTGCAGCTCACCTCTGCAGAGGAGACAGGCGTGGTTTTTGTGTTGCTCATATATTTAAAGTGCACTCAAAATTAGCATCCTCAGGTCCTCCTCCAAGGTGCAGAAGTTACAAGTTTTCTGCCTTTGAGCTGTTTAGCTCTTTTTCAGGGCTGACGTTAACCAAGTCAGTTTGATTTTACTAACTACATACACATAGCATACTTACCTATAAGGGTAACCTGCTTACCAATGGGGGCTTTCAGCCAGCTCGCTTCATCCTTTGTCAAATGGATGAAGTGTGTCATTCAATCCAGCCATCCTCCCTCTGTTGTCCCGGAACATCCAAGAATCCCTCTTACATGGGAGGATTCCTGATTGCCTCAAGTCAGGTCATGTCACTCCCATCCCAAAGAAGCCCAATGCCAACTTAGCTGATCCCAATAACTTCCGTCCGATCACCAGCATCATGACTCTTGCTAAACTACTCGGGAAATGTGTCCACACACAGCTCTGCAACCACATTGAGCTCCTTGACCTCCACCAGTCGGGTTTCAGAGCTGAGCACACTACTGAAACAGCACTAACTCATATCGTTGACGACGCCTTGAGATCCCTTGATCAAATTGTCCCTTGTCTTCTGATTCTTCTTGACCTGTCCTCAGCATTTGACACCACTAAACGTGAAAACCTAATTTCTCTTCTTCAATATAGGATGGGATTTTCAGGCCTCGTCTTAAACTGGTTTGCCTCTTCCTTACAGAACCGCACCCAAAGAATCAAAGTTAACTAATCCGTTGCAACCAGTACCCCAGTCACTATTGGAGTACCTCAAGGCTCCGCACTTTTGCCCACTCTTTTCAACCTCTTTATGGAACCGCTCTCCGATTTTCTGAACTGCTCTAAGATCCAGTACCATATGTATGCAGATCACACTCAATTTTATTTGAAGATCGCCTCTCCAGATGACATAAAAACTCTAAATGATGCACTCCTAAAAACTCAACAATGGTTAAATCTTAACCATCTATTGTTAAATACCCTAAAAACTGAATTCCTTCTGATTGCCCCCCGCAACCACTCTGCACCTACCCTGGACTGGCTCAAACATCTTACTGCGCTTAACTGCACTCCACATGTTGTTGACTCGGCTAAATCTTTAGGTATAACCT
The DNA here is from genome assembly GCF_964204655.1 of Triturus cristatus. Taxonomy (NCBI): domain Eukaryota; kingdom Metazoa; phylum Chordata; class Amphibia; order Caudata; family Salamandridae; genus Triturus; species Triturus cristatus. The sequence goes on from NC_140587.1 coordinate 508,355,503, forward strand.
TGGACAAATACCTAAATATGCAAGATCACATCAGTGCAACAGTTAGGGGAGCCAATCTTTAGCTTAACACCCTTAGGAAAATCAAGCCTTTCCTTCCAAATTATGACATCCAGTCAGCTGTACAATCCCTAGTTATCTCACGCTTGGAATATGGATTGGTGACCCTTGCTGGGCTACGTAAAACTAGTTTGGCTCCGCTTAGAGCCGCCCTGAATGCCTCGGCCAAACTCATCACTGGCTCCAGAAAACATGACCACTTCACGCCAGACCTAATTCAACTAAACTGGCTGACCACTGAAGCAAGGATCAGGTTCAAGATAGCTTGCCTGAATCATAAAGCTATTCATCACAACCGCCCCGCTTACCTGGAAAAAAACACTTGAGCTATCGGGCTCGAGTCGGAACTTAAGAAGCTCTAACACCCTATTATTAAAACCTCCAAAAATCAATAAGAAAAGGAACTTACAATTGTGCTTTCACTGGTCTTGCTCCAAGAATATGGAACACTCATCCCCCGAGATCAGATCCAACCCATCTACTGCCTCTTTCAAAAAACATGTCAAATGGCTACTCCTGAATGGCCTTCTACAGCATTAACCCAGATATTATCACTATCTACTTCTGTCTCCTCTTTTTAATATGTTTTTGTTTTGTTTCTTCTCTGCTGAAACCTTACAGGTCCCACTGGATTGGCTGACTCCCCCTGCCCCCCTTTGACCTTGTTTGTCACCCCTTGACCTTTTGCTTGTTAAGTTATCTCTTTAGATCCATTTTGTTGTTGTACTCAACGTTGTACAGCGCTCTGATATCCTTTTGGGTCTTGTTCGCGCTCTATAAAACTTTTAAATACAATAAAATAAATTCATATTTTTCGCCTGTCCACTCCAACATACAGCCAATGCCTAACTTCTCTGTGAGGGACGCCATTCTGCTGATTCACAATGAGCACTCCTGCACACAAAGTTGTTCATCTTGGTGTCAAGTACTTCTGTGTGCTTTTTGAGATCAACATTTGTTTTGCTTTTAGCCACTGTTTATTTTTTTATATTGGCGAGGGTCCAGCAGATCCTGCTGCAATAAAGTTTTACTCAAACTATGCCAAATTAGTACAAACATTGAAAAAGCCAAAAGGCTGGCAGCCAGTTGCAGACCTATTGGCTTTTCCAGTTCTTGTGTTGTTCTAGGCACAACTTGGCGGTGTCTCATTCTGGGACACATCTTTGCCTTCACACACCTTACATATGAATCGAGCTGTTGGGTTCACTATCCTTTTTCTTGGGCAACTTCTTAGGTGAAATGGGTTCTGTAGCTGACTCTTAAAGCTATGACCCAATATGTATGGAATATATACACAATACGCACATCCTCCCCTACTGTTTTCGTTCCAGTGTCTTCAAATAGATGTCCTGCTGAGTTCTTCATGTCATCCTGTACCTGCTTATAGATCTTGGGTACCCTGCAGTGCCTTCCAGTGCTTTATAAAATGGCAAATAAATATCTAAATAAACCTCTCAAAGTCAAGGTCTTTTTATAAAGATCCACCTGTCTTCAAGGACATAGGGATGTTGACACTAAAATTCCCCTCCCCACACTTCAAGTACTCTTAGTGTTATTTTTCAACATTTCGATAGGACAGGTTAGTAGACTTAATACCTCACTGCTCCTATAATTTAGATATGATGTGTTAACAGGCTGTCTGCACACACTTTTCCCATCATGGGTGCTGGTCCTGCCACCAGAGAGATTTAATCTGCACTCCCTGCTTTAAATATCAGATTGCCTGCTCATAGATCCCACAAAGATCCCTCGATAAACCCCAGACTTTGCATCTAAGAAAACATGTGACGTCAGGGAGGGATCAGTCATCCTGGCTATATGTCATGTCCTGACAAGGATCATTCGGTAGTTTCAAGCGTAAGAACAGACGAGAAAGAGAATAACGCCTTATTGTTGCACATCCACTCTTATTTTCGTACTCTGACTTTGGATCCTTATTGCTATATCCAGACTTGCTGTGCCTCTGGTGTGTGCTTTACCACCGCTGTTCTACACTACTTGAGAGAGAGAGAGACGGTGCAATGCTGAACTGGGAGACGAACCTAAATTCTGCAATGTCTTTCTCTTCTACTCCCTATTTCCCTTCTCCCACTAGAGAACCTGTAGGTTGAGCTTATTGAATTCTCAGCCCAGGATTAGCATCGAGTCTCCTCATGTAAACCTACCTTACGACCCTCTTGCATCGTAACACTGTATAAGAACTGTTGAATTCCAGGCCACCTGTCCTGCAAAATTCAACAGTGAACCAGTTACACAGAAGCAACCGTGGTGGAGTCCCAATCCCCTCTACTGCGCCCGCATTCTAGACTCGGGCCTGGTGTGAGGATAAACTTCCTCAATATTAGTGGTAGAACCACTGATGCCTTTGGACTGAAAGAGCCTGAGCAATACCTGCAGCAAAATTAGTTCCTGGTCTCATTAAGAGCAGAAAGTAACACGTGAATATGGACTAAGAAGCATAAGAAATTGGGAAAAAGTAAGCTTTTCACTAGCCTCTTTAGCCACCTCAAAACACATAGACGTGGGGTGTCTTGGTGAAGTTGGCTGAGTTGCTGCCTGCACTGAATTCCTGTGCCGTGTTTGCCTTTGTAAAGGAGCAAGATCAGACCTCTTGAGTACAGACCACACATAAAAGGAGCTCCAGAACCATAATGAAAGGGGCAAGAACCTTGAGTAAATTACAATTGAGAAACAAAGTGTCCATTATGGTCTGACTTTTAACAACCTGAAGCAGGACCTGACTTCTCAGTTTCAAGAGCCATGTGAGTCACAATCACAACAAGTATACAAGTGTGTCTGAAGCAGTGTGTGGCTAGATCAGCTGCAGAGGTGAATAGGATTACTCTCCCCTTAGATGATGCCAATCCTATCTGTACCACAAAGGTCAAACCAATGCAGGGAAATACACCATGTAATCACCCACCTTTGTTTATTTACTCTAACACTGTGCATAACATGAAGAAAGTGTTCTGCCACAAGAGCTAAGTCCCTTTCTATCCTCTCAATATCTTGGGGTGCTGCTTTTTACAAAAGTCTGCAACTTACAAGCTGTTGTTCATCAAGAGTCGCAGTAACATCGATTTTAGGAGTTTCCCATACGAACTGGCCACAATGATCTCATTCTCGCATTGCGCACCTTTGATTTTCAATGTGCACACTGGCATGCAGGAAGGATGCACCACTCTAGGGGCCCTCATACGGTTCTGACTCCCTATTTATCCCTGGCATAATTTTTCGGTGAGGCCCTTTTTAACTTCCACCCGCCAAATAGACCCACTCTTTATACAGCATGCAATCGGCGATTCTAATATCCGATTTTGTATTAATCTGGGCAGAGTATAGCTTTTTATTTGTCGCATTAACCTTGACACTCACCCATGCATAACTTAACCCCATGCATGCTTGCACGTTACAATATTGCATGCCCGCACACTCCATAGCTTTGGCCTTGTGCAGTGACGTTCCACCATGTACTCGCTATATAAATCACTTTTGACCCCACATCTCAGGTGGCTGCTAACTCCGCTTGTCGATAAACACTACGACACCTCAAACTGAATTCCTCTGCTAAACCTTTGTCAGGCCCTCTCAGTAGTGGTTACACAAATTAAAATACAATGAACTCCATTTTCCAGCAGGAGAAAATGAAGTAAAAGGAACATCTCACTGTATGCACTGGGAAATAATTTAGTCTTGAGTTGGAAATCTGAGAATATAGGCTTTCTTCTAGACACTGTGTATACCCCATTTAAAAAATTGTGAATGGGCATTTCATATTAGGGGCAGTCTCATCCCCATGGTTTAGATCATTTTAGAAACTTTGGTACTTGTACCATCTATGAGGAAGCAGGTCTACTCACTGGAGATCTTCGTGAAGGTTGTGGAGCCTTGGGCCTGCAGATTATCGCACAGATTCTTCTAGATGGTACGGTCTCCATCGTTACCTCTTTAGTGGGCAAAGGTAGAAGGAAGGTTCATAACGTGGTAAAGGTTTTTCCTGCCGCCAAACAAATTAAGATGTAGGCCTTCTCCAAAATCCACCCCCGTTGAACCAGGAAACTGCTAGGTATTGTGAACTTTGAGACAGTGTATTTTTATACCTATTGTGGATAAGTCACTGGTATACAATGTATAATTGTAGTGGCAAATGTAATCAGTTACAGACACTCTCCTTCACTCAGAAAGCACTCTGAAAGGACTTTGGGCCTTTTACTTTGATACAATAACAATAAATAAAAACAAAGGAATCCGACTCTTCCATTTGAGCTGAGTGTAGCTTCGGTAAGTCCCTACAAAGGTTTCGGCTGTAGTAGTGACGCTCATCTGCCAATACCTGGCCCATTGGTGGACCATAGCTTCTTTATCGGTCCACATATAGAGCAGCAGATAAATAGCCTAAGATGCACTCTGCTCCTCAGAGTTGGTCATTTTCAGAGCACACAGATAGGACAGGTCCCTCAGTGTAGTTCAAGTCTTGTAACGCTCGGTGTCCTTTCGTCATCCAGACAGTGTGAAACTAGCCATTATTTCCACAGACATTGTTCCCCTTCAACTTGGTGTTTTCATCTGACATCCTGATCGTCCCTCCATTAGCACCCTGCTTCTCTGTCTCCAGTGGAAGGTTTGTGCACTCTACAGGGTAGAGACTACTCTCTCCCTTGTCTCTAGTTTCATCGCCTCAGCTTCGAGAACCCAATGATCAGCTACACTTATCCTCCAACATTAGGCTGCCATCACACATGACACTCTTGCTTCCCTTAACATTTCTGACCCACTCCTCGATTGGGTCCTCTACTCTAATATGTCTTCTGTGCCCCCTGGTGCTTTGCCCGGTGCATATTTTTTATGACTTCTCATGTCCATCATTCAAGCAGTACTTCTATAGCTCTGCTTATCACCCGGGAGAGTATCCAGGTGCTGTGCTGCGGTGTCAGCCAAAGAGCCAGATCTTGAATCCCTTCTTCAAGTGTGTCTGCGGGGGTGAAGTACGGAGTTGGAGGGAAAGGGTGTTCCAGGACTTGGCGGCGAGGTGGGCGAAAGTGTCCACCGGTGTGGCAGTGGCAGATGCGTGGTATCTGTGCGAGATCCAGATGGCTGTGCACCCTTTCGTTATTATGACCTGTCATCTGTGCTTAAATTCTTTGTTCATATTTTGTATTTTACAAAGTTGCATTTACAGTCATTCATGCTTGTAGAATTGTCAGACTTTATTTGCCACTTTTATCTCGAGCGTGTGCCTATTATTTAGTTTGACAGTTCAAATAGATGTCTCTTTGTTTCATTTCCCGTGTCTGTCTACTTCAGCAATTCAACTCATGCAATTAAACGGATCGCATCTCAGCTCCTCCATTAAAAGAGTTCCTCTTGGTTAGCCAGGTCAGGATGGAGGACTTTGATAGGTCTTGCATTTTTAATTCCTGCCTTGGTGCATCTGAAATTCATGGTTGGAGTAGCTTAAAGTCTGATTAAAGATTAGAAACTGACCATGCCTGTCAAGAGCTCCATCCCGTCAAATCTGAAAATACTCTTCTATTCTGCAGGCTGACAGCTAGTGCAGATAAACAGCGGCAGTGATTTAAAAGGAAAATGAAAGTCCTGTCTCTGCTGGAACTGATGGAGTGCTCGCAGGAGGCGGCCATCTTATCCACTTGGAATCCAAGCCCTAGGGCGCGGTTTCAGCACCATCTCTTCAGTGTGAGTTTGATTTTAGAATGAAAGTAATTACAAAAGCAATCCGAGGGTAAGATATTCCAGGGTGTTTCTGTGCCAGAGTCAAAGCTCTACGACGGAAAGATAAAGAGGAGGTGTGATGGCGCTCTTTCAAATCTACTGTGTTCCCAGTTTTCTTGTACGGGGTGTAATGCAGGTAGATAGTTAAACTGTATCACAGGCTTAAGCAGTGCCCTGACTACACGTCATTGGGAAATTACTTTGTTTCAAACCCCACTGACACAAACATGACAGATTCCTAGAGTAATAACACAAAGACACGTATAAAGAGTTACCCTTACCGCACTCTCGCCCCATCCCCTTTACCACACATCCTCTCCCCCGTAGCTCCCTTCCGCTAATACCACTTACCATCCCACCCATTATTTTTCACTCTTCCTCACTCGCCCCTTCCCCCAAGATATACCTCTCCCCTCTTTGTATAGCGCTTCTCATCGTTTAACTAGGTTTGTGTTTTGTAAGTCTCCAGGTACGCACACATGCATGCCACATACTTCTGCTTACACTAGAAGATGCCATATTAACATTGATTTCCAAAATAAGGTCTGGTGAGATAGAAACACACCGCGATCTTTGCTTTACTGGACATCTCACGTATACGTACGAGTTACCATTTGCAAAATGATAGACCTACAATCTCGACCAACTCTTCTTTTTACTAGTGACAAGGATAATCAATTTTCTTTTGGCAGGATTAGATAGCCGGTGGAAGCAGATATTACTAAAAAAGAAATAATACCCAATAATGCTGTATTATTGGGTTTATGTTTCCAGTTTACATATTAGCTTTGGCAGACTGTTTGAAATGTAACTGATTTATACAGACCTCTCAACTTTTTGAAGCAGATTTGTGGGTGACATTGCTGATTTGGGAGGGAAACTCCCTTTTTCTTCCCCTTAGAAAGCCATCATTTTACCTCTCAATCTTATGGTTGAATCATTATGTTTAAACACCATGGATAAATATTGTTTCAGGTGCAATAGCATGTTTAAGCAAGTATTATACATTTATACATTTGCTCTATCGCTCACTCTTTTCACTGCTCGAGCTCTGCTGTGCAAACCTATTTTTAGGGCTCACCTATGCGCTGTCTCTTTTAAGCCTTTTGTTATCTAAAATGGGGCTTAGAGACCACCCATTGCTTGCCTTTTGTTTGGTTTTGTTTTCACTCTCATGTGCTTGCTTCTTATTGGCCACTTTCCACAGGCTTCCCACAGGCTTCTTTGTGTGTTTGTCCCTTCCCGGGAGACTGAATGTGTTGCGTCCAGCATAGGTAGACACCAGGAGCCAGGATGTATATTCAAGTCTTCTTTATTCAGTCTTAGGCCAAGTTACAACATTCTTGTGTCTAGCCAGCACTGGTGTGGTACCAGCCCCGCCAGGAGCAGCCTGCCTAGCTGCTCAGCCCATCTCTAACTGTCAACACTCATCCACTCAGACACCCATGCATTCCATGCATCACAGGCACACCAACATTCCATAACCAACTCACACTCTGGCTGAGCGGCTAGAGGCAGCAGGGGTGGAGTACATGCAAATACAACTTAGTAAGGTATAACATTATCCCTTTTTCTTTATAAGAAAAGGAAAAATTAAAATATGTAACAACAGGCAAGAACTATAACCAGGAAAAATGAATAATGGTGCAAAGCTCTCGGATGCAGCAATAAAGACAGAACATCACAAGAGAGAGAACCATTAATACAAGAAAGGACGGTTAAGATACAGCAAACAAACAATTGACCAACAATATCCCCCATCCTCCCTAATAAGAAATAAAAAAACATTTTGAATCGTAAGCAAAAGTGTAGCATTACAAGAAATACAGTTCGTAGCTTTTTGTATCATACACTATAACATAATGTACTATAACGCAAAGGGTAAAAAGACCCCGCAACACAAATGCCAAAAAGCATAACGTAGAGTAGCGAAAAGGATATAATACCCTACAACCTCAATCCCAAGAATAAGGGAAACAAAAAACAAATGGGTCGTCACCCATAGAAACGCCAATGAAGGGATGTACAATTGTATTGCGCACAACTGTAAATGGGGTATAGTCCATATCCCAACCCAGTGTAATGGTTAACCTAGGTGCAGTGTAACTATGGGAACTAACCCATGGCCCAACCCCCTTGTAGAGGTTACATACCCCCATGTAGGAGTAACGAAACGTGAAATGTGATGGGGCATTAAGCCCACAACCATCCCTCATGTATTGGAACAATGTGATGACCACCCACAAGAACTTATGGAGTCACCATCCATAATAAAGCAAAAATCTGTGGCATCACGACAAAAGATGTGCTGTAGAAGATAATCTCAATATCTTAAACTCTAAGAAATGAGGACACTGTAGCTTTAATAAACTACACTCTAGGCAAAACATATAAACAAGCCCCTAAAGAAAGTAGTATGCTCACATGAAACACGCCGGTGAGCGACCTCTCACCTGAGTAGTGCCTGAAAAACCCCCACAAAATGGATAAGGGTAGACGTGCAGCAACACCATAAACATTTGCATGGTTACAAGTAATGTAACTATAACCACATTTGATAACAACAATCACAACCAAAGACTTGAGAAAAGTGCTTGTTGGCTGATAGTGAAACATGAGGCTTATAGATGTATACAAAACGGCAATGTGAAATCAACTCAGACATACATGAAACGGAGGATTCCACTCTGAGTATATCCAGACGACGGTATAATGTCACATCCACACAAAAGTTCATTGTAATCCACGGACACAATAAGGCCACCAAGGACAGTTATCTCAAAAAGAAACAGAAAAGTGTACTTTTACTTTTCTTCTATGCTAGAACCAACCATAGAAATGGGCTTCCAATGAGGATGTGATCCTGAAAACCTGCCACGAGGTACTGGACCACACTGAATCCTGCATGTAGTTCCCCAATTCTGTCTTTAGACGCACACCTCCGTGCATGAAATCTCGTTGACAAGTGGCAAAATGTTATCAGTAACGGCTGAAACAGCGTCAAAGGCAACCAGAAGGACTGTGGTTGGCAAAAATGCAGAGTGAAGGCCGCCAACCACAAGATGGCGGCACGTTAGCTGACGTGCTGCCGGATGGCTCTCAGCACGTCTGTGCATACATGGCATGGAAGCAAGCAGAAGAACAGAGGCAATTTCTCCCAGCATCACAAAGATCCTCAGAGACATCATGGGTGAAGGTAAGACTGAGCGCAAGCTGGAAACTGCGCGCGGGCTGGGAACGGCGCGCGGCAAGATGTTAAACTGTTAAGCAGCGGTTGAACTGACAAAAGTACAGCTCTGCCAGAGATTATTAAAATAATTGAAATAAACAAAAAAATAAGGCTCACCACATAAGATCTCCAATCACAGCATTATCTGACCGCACAACATGTAGAAAAAGCACATCCCATGTCAAGTACACCGAGGCATCATGTAAATCGTGCTGCTAGTAGAGCAAAGTCCAATGAAAACATCCGCAACAGTGCTTCTCATGTGGCTGAAAAACGCTATTCTCGACAAAGCTACACTGCTCCCGTGTTGCACCAGTGCGCACCCACGTTGGTTCAGGTACAAACATGACAAAGTGGGACATCAAGAGTTGTCCGCGAGCAGGCGCTGCACGCAGTGTTGTGACTTCTGCACTGACGTTGTTTCCTGAAGTCACTGTAGTATTGAAGTCACTGTGGATGAACACTCAAAGAGGAACACTGCTCACCTTGTGCTAACCAATTCACGAGCAAGACCCAGTGTGGGGATCTCTACTCCAGCCAAGGATCACATACAGACACCAAACTGGCACCTCTCCTCCAGAACCCACATCCAGAGGTTGACCGACATGAAGCAGGTCCATTGTTTCTTTAAACAATCTGCTGCACAATAGAACATTTTGCCAAGAAGATGTAGTCACTTTCATTGAAAATCTATGACACTCACTTTGGTTGTGAGACCTTAATTGAGCTTTCCATTAGTCCTCTATGCCCAAATCTTGTGATACCACACCGTAGCTGTGTGGTGCTAGTAGGTACTGACGTTGGTTAATGGTCCAACATGCTACAAATGTCAGTTAAGCACAAAAAATTCTGCATCGGTGCAGCCACTGCAAGTTGTTTGTACTGACATCTTTATGACGAAGAATCCCAAATTGTGCCTTTTTCTTAAACACACTGAAGATTCTGTAGAGCAATGTGGCTGGAACACCAACAACAGGCTGTAGTGAAGCTACTCCTCCAACTCACTGTAATCCTTTAGAGTGTCTGTAGTATTCCCAGGCTGTAGTGTCAGTTGGGGCTGTCCGTTGGTTAGGACACTGGTGGGGCTGGCACTGGCTTGCCTGGAAATACTTTCTTTGTAGATGTGGTTGCTTGTGGGATCTCTTGGTTTCTCTTGAAGTTTCTTTGTAGTCCCTTTGTTTCTGTGCTGTACCAAGAGTCTCTAGGGTCCAAGTCCGCTCGTCGCCAAAATATGTTGTGTCCAGCATAGGTAGTCACCAGGAGCCAGGATGTATATTCAAGTCTTCTTTATTCAGTCTTAGGCCAAGTTACAACTATCTTGTGTCCAGCCAGCACTGGTGTGGTACCAGCCCCACCAGGAGCAGCCTGCCTAGCAGCTCAGCCCATCTCTAACTGTCAACACTCATCCACTCAGACACCCATGCATTCCATGCATCACAGGCACACCAACATTCCATAACCAACTCACGCTCTGGCTGAGCAGCTAGAGGCAGCAGGGCTGGAGTACATGTAAATACAACTTAGTAGGGTATAACAGGATGTGTTACTTGTCTCCTTCCACTACGCATTTTTTTCAGATGCTGTTTTCTTTTTATCTAAGCACTCTGTGAGAGTGTGTGTTTTCCAGCTGCCTCCCTCTTGTACTTCTCCCCCTCTGTGTTCCTTCTCCAGTTCATCCTGCCCACCGACCCATTGTCCATCTGCAAGCCTCCAATACCTCCCTGAGGAAATATGAATTTTGTGATCAGTTATGTCCCCTATCGTAGACCCCAACGGCTCCATGTGCATGCTACAAGTACATGTATGTTCCCTCCAGTTCCAGTTTTGAAGACGCAAATACATGTGCGTCCACCGTCAACATGTCCTCTTTCAGATCCGCCATGAATGGGTCAGATATTCCATTCCTAAGTATGAAAGGCCACCGACTTTATGTGGTTCACTTTCCACATTTTACAGATTCAGGCGAGTAGGCCCTGAATTCTGTCATCAAGCCTTTTCCTGCCTTCTGCCTCTGAAAGCTCCAGTCTGAGCCAGCCTCTGTATCCATGAACTTTGTCCTACTCCCTGCGCGGCTAACGGTGCCTGATCCAGCCAGTTGCCTGCCAAAAACTGTATTTCACCTTCAAGATTATCTGCTTCGCTCCTCATCCGATGCATTCCTGTCTAGTAGTTTAGGTAAACATTCCTCTAGCTACCGTGCAAGGGGCCAGGCCTCACTGTCCTCGTGCAAGTAATTCATAGCCTCCGTTACCATGGAAGATTCCTGCCCCCTCGTATCTCACGTAGACACTTAGACGCCCGTACACGCACTAACAGTCAATATAGAATAGATTCCGTCCGAAGAGACTTTTCCTTTTGGATAACACAGTTCTTTAAACATAGGATATTAGATATGATTTGGGATTAGGTTGACATGAACCCCAGACTTCTGTCTCCACATGTAGAGCTAAATGTCAAGTCCCCTTCACCCTCTAGTTGCACGTCAATCACACGTCATACGGCTGCACACGCATCTCTGCCAAATATTTCTGCTGACATTGCAGGATTCTCTTATGGATCCACCCATTTGTGACATCATGTTTAATGACGTATTTTAGTTACACCCATGTTTACGCCTTTTTTGGTTACGTATGCATATTTTATCTCTCTTATCAGCTGTTACGCCTCCTGCATCTGTTACACTATAATGTAATTCTTATAAAAGTGATTACCTGTCAATAATGTATGCCCTTCCTTCCTGAACTTTCGTGGTGATGGAATAGAAGCCTGTAATTCGAATTACATTCCTTTGTATAGGAATAAAGCCTTTTAAAAACCTCTAATACCACGGATTCTGCCTCTTATATTTACTGAGTTATTCTTACTTGACTTTACCGCATAAAAAATAGTACCGGTAATGAAATATTTACCACATAAATTGGCGCCCGAATAGGGACACTTTCTCATCTCATGCGCCGGCGGTGCGTTGCAGGCCCGGTCTCCTGCCACAGCTGAACGGACAAAAACGCGTACCTGCAGGATTTCCTGTATCTCCCTCCGGCCAAGCGGGGGCAACTGAGGCTGCGATCAACACCCAGACGAGGCGGTGAGAAGTGCGAAGTATCCCGACCAGAGCCTAGCTGAGAGAGCAAGATCCGAGGTATACAGAGACCCACCAGGTTCCGAAGTTCCGAGTCCAGTCGAGTCGAGTCCAGTCCGGTCCAGTTTCAGTTCCGTTCCGAGGCCTTCCGTTCCGAGCTACCCGGTGAGTACCATTACCGGGGAGGCATTTTACGTGCACATAGTCTGTGCCGGTCAAGACGGGTTTGGGTACACAAATCCGGTCTGCACTGTTTCAGCAGTGTATCTGTACTGTTTAGCAGTATATATAGTATGTCTTGCATATAAATAAGTATTACCTAGTGTCAGTATTATGTCAGTAACTAGTTTTCTATTTAAATGTTAAATGTTTAAATACGTTCTATACATTGTGGTGTGAATGACTGTTCATTATTGTGTTTACTGTATTAAGTGTGTTCTAATAATAAGATCTAAAAATGCCGCTCTTTTCGAAACTAAGACAGATCAAAACTAGAAAAGGGGTACTCGAAGAAGCTGTTCCCATCCCATCTAGGGACACTCCAGGGTATTTTATGTATCATAAGCATGGCCTAGATGCCGTATTATTTCTTGATTTATGGGTGGACTACACCAAGGATCTGCCAGAAAATCAGAGATGGCCCGCAGCAGGGACCTGGGATGCAGATTGCATCATGAGAGTAGAAGAAGAATTATGGAAAAAGAAAGCCAGACAGTCACAGAAAGATGCCATTGAATTATGGCGTAAAGAATCATATAGACGTACAGAAAAAGCGCTCAGACAGGAAGAGAAAGGTAGAGAGAATTCAAATAAAACCCGAGAAAATCTATTACTTGAGGAAGGTACTCGAGTAAACTCAGAACAAGTAGATAGACAAAGAAACACTCTTATGAATGGTATGTATCCTCTTCTGGCCGAAGGGTTACCTAAGGCAATCCGGGAAATACCAAAAGACTTAACTCCTCCATTACTCCCGATAAAAGCACATCCCAAAACACATCCCAAAACAGCAAAGGACGTTTTCCTTTCCTCCTATTTAGACGACGTAGCTCCCGAGTATGCTAATGCTATGCCACCCACACCGCTTGCCGATGGTGTACAACACCAAGAGCATCCGTCTGTATCTCCGCAACTACAAACTCCTACACAAGTTCCCACAGGTCCGTCTGTTTCTACAGTCTTTCCCACATCCACAATCTCTATCCTACGTCCAACGAATCCTTTCGTGCCTAGCGCCTCAGATGGTGCTACGGGAGGTACGACAGACATGTTTGCTACCCCGCCGAGAAATAAACAGACCCTTAGAGATTTAGCACTCCAACGTACCCCTCAATTAGCGACCTCCGACATGTTTAAAGAACAACTTGTGGATTGTAGATACGATCCAGTGCCAGGTAGACAGGACAAATTGCTCATATCATCACTACGTATACGACGAGCTACATTATATTTAATGACGATACCAGGAATGGTTGAACACCTAGACAATATATATCGCTTTGTCCACACAGGGCGAGGTTCCGAAAGTATTAACGAAGCTATGGAATACCAGAAAGTGGATGTACAAAGACAACTACTACGTTTTTTCATAAATTGTGTAATTAGGAATCAAGACAGGCCCGGGGCAGATCATGATACCATGCAAAAACTTGTCAAATGGGGTCAGAACATATCAGAAGAGAAACATGATAGACAGGCGTGTATAATCGCCATGTGTCGAAAGATCCGCAAAGAAGTAGAACGAATACATAAAGAAAGACGAGAAACAGACAGAGTAGAATCAGAAGAGGAGGAGGAGCAAGACTCAGAACAAGTGGAGACGATAGCTTACGTAGGTAGAGGAAGACCCCATAATAATACTAGAGGCTTTAATGATCAGATACGTACAATACGTCCAGAATATAATAGGCATTTTCCAAATCCTATGTTAAATGCAAAATCCCCTGAACACCTATTCCAAGCCGTTGATAAATTACTCCGAGTTTGAAGGGGGTACCATATGCTCGATTCCATGGACGAACAAGAATTAGCTAGGTCAGCAGTACAATGGGCTGACAGTCCCAGTGACTACAATGATGATGTACTTGCACACACGTTTCTGAATCTTGACCCATACGAACAGCGTTTAGCTAGTATATACATGATTCAACACCTCCTTATATTATATAAAAGCCAACACTCCGATCCAGGACCCTTACCTGACATATTGACAGAACTACTCACGAATATATGGAGAGGGTCAGGTACTGATTTGATTAAAGAGATTCTAGAATTCCGAAACCAATATTTAACTTTCGTATGCCCAGAACACGTTCCAGTTCCCATCGTAGGAAGAAAAATGTATCACATAGATAGACAGAACCCGTTACGCGAAGTACACCCAATCAGAGGTGACGGTAATAACTTTACACGCGTGTTTGTGTACACGCCTATAACTAAACTGGAATTATTAGAAATGAAGAAAGTAATACCCAGCCATGACAAGGATCCAGCAGGTTTCCACCGTGAAATAAAGGACATGTTACTCATGGGAGAGTATACCTACCCCGACATTATGAAAATATTAAAAATCCTATTACCAGCTGGTGTTTATGAGAAACTCAAAGAAAAGGAATGGGAGGTGGGAGACCAAAAGATAGATTGGACAGCATTAGAAAACGAAGAAAGGGCCCGAGCTGCAGGAGCAGGACTTGGGGAAAAGACTACAGCACTAGCAGGACTACTAGTGCAGGTACTGCCACGTTTATTAACTACGAAAAAGGAAGACTGGGGTGCAATCTCAGCCTGTAAACAAAAACCAGATGAAGACACTAGTGATTTCTATTCCCGATTTGAAAAATGTTTTGGTATAAATAGTGGCATAAAAGCCAGTAGTGAGTCATATCCACATCTGTTTGTGACAAAATTAGTTGAAAATTCCCTGCTGCAAGTTAAGAATAGAGTATTGAAATTCGAAAGTACCTGGCAAGGTAATACCCCATCACAGATGTTACAGATGTTACAATATCACCACAATAGAATTAAAGAAGAACAAGAACACGAACAAAGACGTATGAAAGATACAAAAATGAAAATGCTTGTTGCTCAGTCAGTCCCAGCTAATGGTCATCAAAAGGGTGATCCCGCAGGTCCTACGAAAGGGACATGCAACTATTGTAAACAACAAGGTCATTATATACACGATTGTCCAGTCCTGAAACATAATATTGCTACAGGTAGAACCCAGGAGAGACCACGTCCACCCAGACAGGATCAGAATCAACAACCAATCCCTCAGCATGCACAACCTAGGTTAGCTCCGCAACAACTAGCTCCGCAACAAGGAGCTCCACAACAGACCGTAGCACCACCACAAGCGCAGCCCATTGCTGCAACACAAGCAACAACACAACAAATGTATCAGTATGCACAAGCAGATTATCCCGATTATCAGCGATACACATGAAATAGCCTAGAGAGGGAAGTTGGCTTACCCCTTATTGAGGTTCCTGTAGACCAAGAGGGACCTTATGTACATAGTGAACTATTAGGGGAAGACAGAAAGTTCTTAATTGATACAGGGGCAAGCAGAACAACTATAAGACGCAGTGAAGTTCCAGGGGCACCACTCTCAGGCTTACAGAATATTTCCCTTGGATTCTCAGGAAAACCTATAATAAACGATGTAACACAACCTCTTCCATTTACGATTGGTCCATTGACACGTACTACAGACTTATTGCTTACTAAATCATGTCCAGAAAACTTGTTAGGTATAAAAACATTGAAAGCTCTAGGAGCTATAATATGTTGTTCTCCGGAAGGAGTACGACTATTTCTACTTGACTTCAAAGGTCACTACGTGTCCAGAGACATGGATCACCGACTGCAGAATTTACCTACACATTTATGGGCACAAGGCCCCACTGATGTTGGTTGCATGAATATTACACCATATCGTGTCACATTAAAAACAGGAGTAATACTACCACGAATACGACAATACAAATTACCACCCGATGCTGTTGTGGCTTTGCTGCAAATCATTGACGAGCTCATTACACAAGGAGTGGTTGTCGAAACCGACTCCAATGTATGTAATTCCCCGATAATTCCGATTCTTAAAAGAACGGATCCAAAAGCACCACCAGTATATCGATTAGTTATTGACCTGCGCGAATTAAATAAATGTATTATACCACAATACCCTGTGGTCCCAGATATCTCTTCATTATTAACAGCTATTGATTCAGAAGCAACGTTCTTCACTGTAATTGATCTCAAGAATGCTTTCTTTAGCGTCCCAATAGATCCGGAAAGTCAATATCTGTTCGGATTCAGTTTAAATGGACGAAGTTTTAAATTCACACGCGCACCTCAAGGATTTACAGAAAGCCCTAGCATCTATAGCCAAGCACTGAAACGAGAACTTGACAGTATCCACATGCCAGTTAACACTGCCTTGCTTCAATATGTCGATGATCTGCTGATCACCGCCCGAAGCGAACCTGAATGTGATAATGCGTCACTGACGGTTTTACAATTTCTGGCCGACAAGGGGCACAAGGTGTCCCCTTCTAAGCTGCAATTCTGTGTCCAGCGAGTTGTTTACCTTGGGCACTCGCTGTCCAAGGAGGGAAGGCAGCTTACTCCTGACCGTATCCAGTTAATCGCTAACATGCCACCACCCAAGACACAAAAGGAGGTGCGGGCTTTTATAGGCCTCACTTCATACTGTAGGCAGTGGATCCCTCAATATGCATTTCTAGCAAAACCACTCATCCAGTTAACAACACAGGAGGCAGCCACATCGACTGTCCTCCCTTGGACTCAAGAACATACACATGCCTTTGAAAGCTTAAAGAAAGCTTTATGCCAAGCACCTGTTTTAGCAACACCATGTTACAGTAAGCCTTTTACACTCTTTGTTACAGAACGCGAAGGTACTGCCTTGTCAGTACTCACTCAGGAACAAGCAGGATCACACAAACCATGTGCTTATTTCTCTAGTACATTAGATCCAGTAGCTCAGGCTCTTCCTGCGTGCCTGAAATCAGTGGCAGCAACAGCTTTAGCTATCAGACAAAGCGATGCCATAGTGTTAGGACATCAATTGACAGTACAAGTACCACACGCAGTAGAGGTTCTCTTGAACCGCACACAAACACAACACTTGACTATAGCGAGACTTACCGGTTACGAATTGACATTATTTCAGCCACATATAGAAATCAGACGTTGTAATACATTAAACCCTGCCACACTGTTACCAGTGGGCGGAACAGATCCATTGGCACATGATTGTGTCGAAGTCATTACTATCACGACGAAACCCAGACAAGACTTGACAGATATCCCTTTGTCAGATCCAGACTTGACATTGTATGTAGATGGGTCATGTATGAGAACAAGTACAGGAGAGTTAGTGGCCGCTTACGCAGTCACAACAGACACTGAAGTCATTGAAACAAATTGTATTAACATTTTGTCAGCTCAAGCAGCAGAGCTCATCGCTCTGACACAAGCCTGTATTCAAGCCAAGAATAAGAAAGTCAACATATACACAGATTCACGTTATGCATTCGGAGTCGTCCATGACTTCGGCGTACTATGGCGAGAGAGAGGTTATTTAACTTCTCACGGTGCCCACATTCAACACGGACCCCTCATTCAAGCCCTATTAGACGCGATTCATCTACCTACTGCAATATCGATTATGAAATGCAAGGCCCACACAAAAGTTACCGATATCATTTCTCAAGGTAATGACCTAGCTGACAGAACAGCTAAACAAACTGCTCAGAATAAGACTCACACAACTGACATGACAAAGACAATAGTTCCGACACCAACACATTGCATGACAGTTAAGGATCCCACCCTTGATGTAATTGACATACAGACACATGCTACACCAGAAGAAATAAAGAAATGGACTGAATTAGGAGGGATCCAAACGGATCAAGGATGGATGACGAAGGAAAAATCTATATGGTTTCTTCCCGACTCTATGGTTCAAGTCATCATTAATACAATACATAGTCCAGCGCACCTAGGAGAGAAAGCTATGCTAGACAGCATTCAACACATTTGGTTCAACAAACACTTGCGAGCAGCAGCTAAACAAAAAGTTCGTACCTGTATGATATGTTGTCAGTTTAATCCAGGTAAAAGCATCCCCGTAGAGCAGGGTGGATTTCAACCTCCCGATCATGCTTTTGAAGTCCTCCAAAAGGATTATATCCAGATGGAACGATGTCGAGGATTCAAATATGTTCTCGTAGTTGTCTGTGCTCTTTCCCGTTGGACAGAAGCTTACCCGGTTTCAGATTACACCGCCCCGACTACTGCCAAACAGTTAGTTCGAGAATTCTTCCCACGGTACGGTTTACCACGTGTTGTCTACTCAGATAACGGCCAGCCGTTCTCATCCGAACTAATGAAACACGTTTCCCTTTTGTTAGGCTACCAATGGAAATTCCACTGTGTCCGACATCCCGAGGCAGCAGGTCTCGTGGAACGTCATAATCAAACTCTGAAAATTAGATTGTCCAAAATATGTAGAGAAAAAGGTGTCGACTGGATAGTAGCCTTACCAGTTGCGCTCTTTTACATGAGAATGGTAGCACATTCTCGAACAGGGCTATCCCCGTATGAGGTGATCTTCGGTAGACCACCAAATATGTGGGGGACGCCTATACCTCGCAAAATAACTGATGTTGACTGTAATATGCTGACAGATTACCTGGCTTCCTTGATGTCTGCACTACAATCTTGCCGTTCACAGGTAACCGCAGCTTTTCCCGATAAAACTGAGGGGAAGCCCCATGACGTGGTTCCTGGTGACCTGGTTTTGGTCAGGAATTTCGACCGGAAGACCCAACTGGAGCCTAGGTGGAAGTCGCCTAAGTTGGTTCTACTCACTACAAGGACAGCCGTGAAGATTGAGGGTCGCAAAGGGTGGTTGCACTCGAGTCATATCAAGAAATTTTATGGACTACCATCCAGTGTGAATACTCAACCTTGTATTCCCTCACAGACAGACTCAAAGCTCCCCTTGGTTGAGAAGTTAAAACCAGAACTTTATAAACTAAAATTGAGGTCTAGCAAGTCAGACAATTTGATTGTTTAAGTCCTCTCCAAGGTGAATCGGTTGAATTTGTCTCTGACATGTATCCTCTAGACCGGAATAGAGAAAGAAATCAGCAGACGCAGCTTAAAAAACATGCGTATTGTAAATCACTTCGTAGTCACTGCACAGTAACCCTATTAATTTTGTTTTTTCTAAGTCTTCTGATCATCGTTTTCAGCATACTATTGCATATGTATTACCCTATTCTAAAACGTGCTTACAATATAACTGCAGAACATTCTTTTAGCGAATTACCTCCGCATGAGTTGTCCTATAGATTTGCGCTGCGCAACAACACATTCATTAGTATGTTACATCATTCTCATCAGACCAGCAATGCTACCAATTGTTGGATATGTGGCCGACTCCCTCCCTATCAAAACTATAAGGGAGTTTTGCCCCTCTTTCCATATCCGTTCACACACAATGGCTCTTGTGGAGCATGGTTTAGTTTGATTAATTCCTTAGATTCAAATTCCGCAGTTTATCAAGACAATTGGGTATGGGGAAACCTGAACCTAGTTTTGCTTAAAGTCTGCTACCCTAACAAGGAGGGACTTCCCAAAAGAACAGGAACTGATCTAGAAAATGAAGTATATGGATTAGGTAATTTTACACTTAACCTCATGATCCTGAACGTTGAATCCGAAGCTACACCAATCTTGCCCGCCATGTCAGTATTCCCAGTAAAAGGGGAATTATGTGTAAGAAAGAATGGTTCCATACACATGGGCCATAGTAAATGCACCACTGTAATAAAATTCAGTGATCAAGGCAAGTCCACGTTTAGAGCTTCCCATCATTCCTACTTCATATGTGGCCAGACCGCATATATATGTCTACCTCTAGATTGGGATGGTACCTGTTACATAGCATTCCTTCTGCCACCTGTTTTCCTAGCCCCTCCTGATTATCACAGAAATACCCACTTAGTACACAATAGACAACAGAGAGATCTTCCAATTGTCGATTACACTGAAACAGCATGGGAAAAATACACAGATTTCAATAAAGGTTTCTTTCCATATATAGGTACAGTCACTAATAGTAAGCTGATACGTAGATTAACCAGAACCCTTGAAGCAGTAGTGAACGAGACTATTTCCGCCTTAGGCAATTTAACAGAAGAGCAGTCTGCTATGCGGATTGTTGTGCTTCAAAATCGTCTTGTCCTTGACATCATCCTGGCCGATAGGGGCGGAGCTTGTAGGGTCATCGGATCAAGTTGCTGCATTTTCATACCAGAAAATTCGCCGTCAGTATATAAAGCCATAACCCGCCTTCATAAGATTATAAGCCAGATACACCAGAGTCCAGGCACCTGGACTTGGTCCGGTTGGTTCTGGGGCGTGTTGTCAGCCTGGGGATGGAGAATCCTATCCTTCCTAGGTATTGGCTTTCTCATACTATTCAGTTGCTGCTTATGTCTACAATGTGGGCCAGCGATTTGTGGTCTGTGTGCCACATCGTGTATCCCACCTCCAAGTTTTCATTCAAAATACCGGAAGAAGAAAGAAGAACAAATGATGCTATATGAACAGATCGATGGATTGATGAAGATCGATATCTCCTGAGGGTCCGTAGGGGACAAGGAGGGAATGAGGAAATATGAATTTTGTGATCAGTTATGTCCCCTATCGTAGACCCCAACGGCTCCATGTGCATGCTACAAGTACATGTATGTTCCCTCCAGTTCCAGTTTTGAAGACGCAAATACATGTGCGTCCACCGTCAACATGTCCTCTTTCAGATCCGCCATGAATGGGTCAGATATTCCATTCCTAAGTATGAAAGGCCACCGACTTTATGTGGTTCACTTTCCACATTTTACAGATTCAGGCGAGTAGGCCCTGAATTCTGTCATCAAGCCTTTTCCTGCCTTCTGCCTCTGAAAGCTCCAGTCTGAGCCAGCCTCTGTATCCATGAACTTTGTCCTACTCCCTGCGCGGCTAACGGTGCCTGATCCAGCCAGTTGCCTGCCAAAAACTGTATTTCACCTTCAAGATTATCTGCTTCGCTCCTCATCCGATGCATTCCTGTCTAGTAGTTTAGGTAAACATTCCTCTAGCTACCGTGCAAGGGGCCAGGCCTCACTGTCCTCGTGCAAGTAATTCATAGCCTCCGTTACCATGGAAGATTCTGCCCCCTCGTATCTCACGTAGACACTTAGACGCCCGTACACGCACTAACAGTCAATATAGAATAGATTCCGTCCGAAGAGACTTTTCCTTTTGGATAACACAGTTCTTTAAACATAGGATATTAGATATGATTTGGGATTAGGTTGACATGAACCCCAGACTTCTGTCTCCACATGTAGAGCTAAATGTCAAGTCCCCTTCACCCTCTAGTTGCACGTCAATCACACGTCATACGGCTGCGCACGCATCTCTGCCAAATATTTCTGCTGACATTGCAGGATTCTCTTATGGATCCACCCATTTGTGACATCATGTTTAATGACGTATTTTAGTTACACCCATGTTTACGCCTTTTTTGGTTACGTATGCATATTTTATCTCTCTTATCAGCTGTTACGCCTCCTGCATCTGTTACACTATAATGTAATTCTTATAAAAGTGATTACCTGTCAATAATGTATGCCCTTCCTTCCTGAACTTTCGTGGTGATGGAATAGAAGCCTGTAATTCGAATTACATTCCTTTGTATAGGAATAAAGCCTTTTAAAAACCTCTAATACCACGGATTCTGCCTCTTATATTTACTGAGTTATTCTTACTTGACTTTACCGCATAAAAAATAGTACCGGTAATGAAATATTTACCACATCCCTCCCACCTTCACTTTTCCATCTACTTGCCCCAGCTCAGTCAGCCTCCATTGTCCGTGTGCTTGCCCCTGTCTCTCACTCCCACACTCCATTATCCATCTGCTTTGCCCCAGGCCCTTCAGTACACATCACTCTATGTTGCCTTATGCCTGCCCTCCCTCCATGTTGCCTCCCTCCCTCAGTGGTGCCTAATCCCTCGATTTTGCCTTCCGCCCTCCCTCCGTGTTTCCCCGGGGGAGCAACATAAAAATCCAATATTATGATGCCAGTGCAGGGTGTGTCATATCACTTTTATTTGTATTCCTCTTGCACCCTCGTCTTTACCTCCCATCCGCCATCCCTCCCTCTTTTTTGCGTCCTTCCTTCTTTGGGGCCTCGGCAAGCAATAAATCAAAGTGCTATGACACATTCAGTGCTGACCACATAGTGCTGACCACGTAATTGCGCTTATGTTATTACTTTTAGACATGCGCTACCTTTTGGCTTTGCCAATGCTTATTTCACAATGCTGGTGCGATAATTCAAGGAGTTACATCTTTATTTTTTAAACAAAGAGGTTGCAAGTGTGAATCTCAGCCCAGCCCTCCACTCTTCTGAAGGTAAATTGAGTTCTGTAAATTGGCTATCGATGAAAGTTGTTATTTACAACGTACGTAGCGCTATATGAGTAATACGTTGTTGTTAAAGCCCCAGGTTGTTCAATGCCACTTTTTTAAGCATCTGGGCTTTCACCAGTGTGTTGTAGCAAGGTGGGTGAAATAGTTGACGGTGACCTTTTGAATCCCCCCCCCCCCCCCACACACACACACACGTAGAGTTGAGATGTATGTTTATGTGGATTATTCAGTTTTTTAATGACTAGATATTTGTACTACATTTTAATTCTTTAACCTTTCAGTTTTACTGACGTGTATCACCTCTTGCACATTGATATTCAATCATTTCAACATCTGGATTGCTAAAATGAGTGTATGGCTCAAGCCCTGCACTTTCATTGATAGAGACCTTCA
The DNA here is from genome assembly GCF_964204655.1 of Triturus cristatus. Classification (NCBI taxonomy): domain Eukaryota; kingdom Metazoa; phylum Chordata; class Amphibia; order Caudata; family Salamandridae; genus Triturus; species Triturus cristatus. Next base: position 508,378,510 of record NC_140587.1, read on the forward strand.
TCAACTTCCGGGGAGACTGTGCAGAGAACGCAACTTCCTGCATTACAACCTGTTTTGCAGAACCCACCCACTCGTCCCCCATACACCATATAGTGTTTTTTCTCTGCACTATCACATCTGCCAGTAGGAGCAACCAGTGAAGTCGTTTCGCTGGGCTCAGGATGGAAATGAGCCCCAGCATGCATGCCCATATTGGGGGTTTTGCGTTGTGTTTATTGTTTGTGACCTTCTCCCTTATCTTGGGTCACACCCATACTAAATGTGGAGCAGTATCGTCAGTTCATGAGCATCTGGGGCATTATGTGCCTTGTGAGGGATCTGATCTATTCTTGCATAGAAGTAAGGTATTGCACCTGATGAGGAATTCACGAGTATTCAGTCAAGAAACACTCATCTAAGCACGTAGCAGATCAACTGCGCTGTGCTGTCAGTTACTCAGTGCCTAAATTATGAGTGCACTATGCAACCCATATATTGTAGAACCAATGGTGAGCATTTGAGTACTCTTCTAAAGACCCTCTTAAAGGTTTATCAACGACACTATGCTGTCTCCAAGGTAGAACACAGATTATTGGTGAATTTAAGCTCACCATCAGAATCAAATGTCTTCTCCCTGTGCATACTTTCCATAATTTATCCCCCTAACTAAGAAGGTTAGTATATGTTCTAAATGCTAATTGTAGGAGTGTGCCCTCAGAACTCACAAAACACACTGCTGGTACCAACAGCGTTTTGTTATCCTCTTGTTCGGATAGAAAAGATGATAATTCAACCCAGCTCTCTATTTGATCACTCACTACGTTCTATCACCTCTCATGGACATACTGGTAAATGTACGGCGTGTGCTGGCAAGCGTAGTTCTTTTGTTTGACAGTCAGCAGTTCTTCTTCTTCTGCTTCGGTCCATTTGTCTTACTGTTGTGATGTGCACATGTGACACTTCTGACCAAAGTGCATTTCAGGAGGGGGACTGGCTCCACAAAGACATGCTGCTGGCTTGGGCTTTAAACATGGATCTCCCAATGTTATTTTTGAACCTTTGGATAAATGAAATGACCTTTAGTTGTTTTTTAGTCTCTATATTGTATAGTGCATCATCACAGTATAGGTATTATGTATGTGTGTGTATATATATATATATATATCTATACTGCCATTTATATATAAATATACACATACATACATGTTTACATACATATACAAAACCTATTGGCTGCCACCACTGGGTAGTTATGATTAGGACCTTGTTCCATAGTAAATGGACTTGATGGTTTGCCAATAACTTTGGCACCGTTTGACAAATCTTCACAAAACTTTCCCCCAAAAAAGTGTTCTGTCTAACCTTCCTGGAGTGTTTTGGGATGATCAGTCAACCGGAGGCCAAGAAAAAGGGGGGTGTCTCAAAGTTTAGACACAGCTACAGCCAAAATAGCTGAATGGAATTACACCTAATTTATCTGAAAGCTAGATCTTGATCCAGAAAGCGTGATTTTTGTGATGTGGTGTAAACATGTTCAAAAGCTTTTGAGAAATGAAGGCAAACGTTTTATGTATATTTCATGTCACGGTTCCACTACGGATCCACCATGGTGGATCTGCAAGCTCATGCTTGCATTATGATTTGCTGGCAGAAATCTAGAGGAAAAGTTGTGGCTGCCATCTTAGGACTCGGAGACTAGGTCCAGAGTTTTACAAAATAAATTAAAATAACATACAATGAGGCAGGTTAGGTGTACCCTGACCATCTGGGCCATGTGTGGGGTCCCAGTTGGACTCCTCCCAGTGCCAAATTTAAAAAGAAAAACATTTGAGGGGGTTCCGTGGATCCACCACAGGCCCCAGTGTGGCCTCCTGGCGATTTGTGTAGGATACGTGGTGCATCCAAAAATGGGGTTGGATGCCCACTGGGGGTTGTGTGTAGGGCCTGGACGCAGGCTACCAATGTGGCTTTGTCAGCGGCTTCCCGCCTGATTCCTGTGCCCGAGATTCTCTCGTGGGTGAGATGCATTGCTAGTGGGGGGGGTGTAAGGAGCACATCGGCGGGTCACCATGCTGTGCGCTTAATCGTACACAGCGGCAGCCAACCCGTCGGTGTCGCCATCTGTATGCTTGTTGTTCTCCTTGGTGGGTGGCCCATGGGAGATGCCATTGTGTATCCTTTCTGCCAGGCCTTCTCTCTCCCCTAATTCCCTGGTAAGGAACTCTGGGTCCGATATATAGTTCAATCAAAAATGGCTACAGCCCTGTGGGCGTTTTGATGGACCACGGGGTAGAAGGGAACACGGACACACAAAGAGGTGGGTTTGAAGGCCTTTATTTTGCTCTTCTTGCCCTTTGTTTGGGAATTTGCTGGTCATACGAAGTCAACAACAAATGAAATGAAAGAAAAGGGAAGGATCCTCCACTGTTCCTCCCAATTGTCTTCTTTGGTGCCATGGGGTCCTGTAACAGCTGGGTCTCTGGGATGTCGCTCTCTCTCTCTCTCTCTTGGCCCAGGGTGCGGGAAAAGAAGGAGAAACAACAAGCTGGGATTACTACTGGGTTCGTTTTACCTTCTAATATGTGTGCAACCACCACCGGACGTTGTGAAGTGAGGGGGGGAGAATAAAGTGAGGGAACTTCCTCAGTGCAAGGGTTAAACAACAGACGCGTTTAATATTTCCCTGTGCTTCCCCACCACCCCCACCAAAACGATCTCCTCCGCGGCACTTGCCTTAAGCCATGACCCGTGTCCAGGGTCTTGGCTTTGGGACCCCAGGCGTCCTCTTCCTCCTTCAGGACGCCGGGCTCTAGCCCAGTGTATGAAACGCTCTCTTGGGTTTCGGGTCTTCCGACTCCTTCGTCCTCATCTTCCGTTCTCGTCTGGTCTCTTTCACCACTCTCGTCTGCCGTTGCCGTCTCAACTCTCCTCTTCTCTGTACTCTTGCGCCACTCCTTCTCCTGCTCCACGCTTTTTCTGTCGTCCCCTCCTGATGACGTCAGGTGCTCCTCCTCGATTCTCCGTGCTGCCACTAGACCGCTCGGCTCTTCCGGCTTGTGTAGTGCGTCACCACCGCCCGCCAGCCACTTCCGGTCCACCTCACCGCCGTACTCCTCGCAAGCCCATTTCATTCCAATTGGAACTCCCAATCTAATATTACAATATTGGTATTTCCTGCCTTTTGCGTATGTAAGAAATGAAGTTCTCATTTTTTCATAGGCTGCAACACTTCATGCTATTCTGCCTTAGTGTTTATCACTCCTGATTCGCCTCGTTTTGTTCCCAGTGTTAGACTTGCCCTTTCTTCCTGTTTCCTGAATTTCAGTCTCTCCAGTGTCTACTGTTGAGAGTTGTCTCCTGGATGTAAGCCTTGTTCTCTTCTTCTGGAGTTCTGCTGCCATCTTGGAGGTTTTTTGCCCTGTGGCTTTTCCCTCTGTTTGGGACTCGTTCTGGAGGGCACTTTCTGCTTAGGCGCTATCTGTTTCAGCGGTAAATTGGCTACAAGAAGTCACCTTTACCTCTGGAAGACCAAGACCGTCAAAACCTGGAATCATCCACCAGTCCACACCCGAGTTCCTCGACTAGGCATCTGAATTATGACAAGCAGAGCACTTGTTAGGAGCCTGCATGGGGTTTGGTGCACACAAGGCCCTGCACCCAACCCCAAGCCACAAACGGCTAAAGGTGTTTCGCGACTGAGGGTTTGTGCACACTGCCCTGCACGTAACCCCATGCAGCACACGCGACGGACATTTTACTTTGTTTTAAAGAAACATTAAAAAAGTTACATTGACTTTATAGTTAGGAATTATAATATTTTCCTTTACATTTAAAAAATCTTAGACAATCACTGAACAATGATGCATTAAGGGAAAGTATGGATAGGTGAAAATGTCAGTCAAAACAACGTTTTAAACAACAAAAAAACACTGAAATTCACCAGTTATAGTTATCTCAAGTATATATATCCTGCTCTAAAGTAACTATAACTCGCACCCTCGCCATGCACTGCTTGTACATCACTTATGACATGTTCAATGACTGCATTGATAACATACAGGGGCGACTCGTCCATTAAGGCAGAGAGCGTCGCCCCACTGCTCTGTGAGCAGGTCAAAAAGGAAAATATAAAATGATAATGCATTATAATCATCATTTTATTTTTAAGTCAGTGCTCATCTGGTTAGGGGTGAGGCAGGCTGAGCTGTTACAGAGGAGCAAGGGGAAGAGTAGTGGCACTCTCTAAGTGCTCATGGCGGTTTGGTCATCCGTCTTGGCCCGGCCAAACAGTCATGCACACTTTGTATGTTCTCCACTAGGCTGTATTGTACAGCCTGGCAGAAGAACATGCACAGCCTTCCTGTCCCTCTCTGAGCGCCGAATCACGGCGTTCAGACCAATCACAATGCTGTTGTAATGCAGCATCGTGATTAGCTAGGGGAGCCTGGGAGCCTGTGTGCCTCCTGCTTCCAGCCCCTGGAGTTCTGGAAGCAGGCGAAGGGGGCCCGAGAAGCGACGTCTGGCAGGCAGTTAAGTGATTTTGTAATTTTTTTTTCATTCCCCCCCCCCATGACCCAACCCTGCCCCGCCCTTAAGTAGCAGCTGCCACTGATAACATCTATAATGACATCTGAAATTACATCATTGATAATAACACTATTCATGCAAGGGAGCGAGTTATAGTTACTTTAAGGATACGAATTGTCATAGTTACATTTGGGTCCACACTCACATGTGCAGCTCATGGGCCTTTGTACCAATGTAGTCTAAAAAGGGCATCCATTTAACTGTATTGTACATTGTGTATTATTGTTTTTCTGCACTTGCACCAGGATGGCCACCATGTTTAATATGAGCGTGCTGAACAGTTTGTGTTTTTTTCTTCAGCTTGTACCACACACTGAGAGTCTGCTTTTGTGTTGGTGATGTGTAAATATTCATAGATAACACAAGCTTTGCTCTGATTGTCTATATATGATGTCACTCAGAACCCCTCAGTGAAAACCATCCCTGTAATTGGCTGTTACCCATCTATAATCTATACTGTTAAGCGTGGCTCTCATGGACAGCCATTAGTGTGAATGTCTGGATTCTAAATCCAGTAAATCACTTCTATTATGTAGCAACAGTGGGTGACAAAACCTCTTAACCACTGTTGCTACTTCACAAAGCAATTACAGGCTGCTATAGCTGGGCTGTCTGAGAGCCTGTCAGGGCAGCACTGGAAAGCTGAAAGAACACCTGGAGGAGAGGAAAGAGGGGTAAGAAGGCTCAAAATGTGGTAGGAGTGGGTGGCAGGCGGTCTTATATTTTATATTCTAATTTGTGACGGGAAGGAGAGGCCATATTATGTATGGCTTCCCCATTACTCTTCTGACCCTGTGTAGCAAGTGAAAGTAGTGGCAGATGATTTTGTCGGACATACATAACATAAAATTATAGATGTGTAAAAAGTAAATTACAGTGATGTTTTTACATTGGGTTCTGAGTGACATCTTAGATCACTCGAGCTTTGTTCTCTCTGTCCATTTGATCTCACAACCTCTTGTTTACCCATTTATAATTCTATATATTCTTTCTTTAAACTAGTTCTGATAATTACTAGTAAAGGGTGCCTTTTAAAGAGGTTGTGTGTCACAATTTTCAAAAACAGAAATATGTCCTGAAGATTGTTTTAAAACAATGTGAGTAAATGCTGCATTTGTAGGCTCATGTTACTAACAGCAGTGATGACCGTTTTAAATACATTGGTATATAGTTATGATTAAACTGACATCAGCACTGGACTGACTGTACCTGGCTCCTGCAGGAGAGACCTCGTGGGAACAGTTGAAAGGACAGGTAGAAAAGGTAGGTATAAGTTCCTGAGGAGACATGGGCAGAGCGTGAGTGTGGCGATGGGCTTGCTTCCACTAGTTACACAAGCAAGCACTAGCCAGACAGCCATCCCATATCATTCCAGAGCCATGGACCAGTGATTCATTTGTTCTGGTGTTGCTCTGTCAGCTCCCTCAGAACTGTTGCCCACAAAACTTTGGTCCTCCGTGGCATTTCTGCTTTAGCATCTAGTTAGCTAGTTTCCTCTGCTAAGACATCAGGCATGTGCCTCAACACCCCTTTCTCGGGTGGCAGAGGCATGACCACCACTTCTCTAATCTGCGTGATATCTGCCACCCTGACCTGGGACTGGCCAGAATTTCCCAACTTTTACACAATCAAACTTTAGGACTAAAGCAGAAATCCTGTCCTATGTTTCTTCTTAGAGTGTAGTTGCCAATAAGTGCCTAAACCTTCGATCAAATTGTACCTTTCCAGGTATCAAGTGACCACTTGGTAGAAATCCCTCTCAAGATCTGGTATGTTTTGGAGAGTGAATACAACCTCATGTTGTGGTTTCTTTCCAGGTGACCTTCCCGTCCCACAAGGTATGGACAAAAGATAACAAAAACTCTTCCTGTGACGTTCTCTGTGCGTCTCCTGCTGAAGATCTCGGAACACTCGTCTCTCTCAAGCATGTACTCTATCGAGCTATGATCTGTGAAGCATTTCATTAAAAAACAACAAATGATAAAAACTTTGATATGAAAGTCCTATTGAGCCAACGAGAGCATTGCCATACTCGCCCTGTTCGTTTTTTAGTCTGCCCTGTGTGTCACAACACAGCTATCAGGGTAGTAACCAGACTGGTAAGGATATGGACCACATACTATAGCGATGGCGTGTAGGTACTTGGATGCTGTGTAACCATTTGACTGGTTATGTCACATATATATTGCTTGTCTATAAATAAACTCTAGAATATTAAAGATTTCTCCACACTTCAAGTCCCAGAAGTCCACCTGACATCATTCTGCAGAGCTTGCCAAGTCTGGGCTGCTCTTTAGCAGCATTCACCAACCTGCCTTGGGTTCTCCCAGTACATTGCCATCCAAGCAATGCATGACCTTTATTTGACCCTGCTTCAAAGTAACCATATGTGCATTCCAATGGTGAGGCCTTCTCCTCGCCTTGCAAGACTGAAAGATTGATCTCCGAAGATGTGAAAGAGAGAGTGAAAGACAGTTGTCTGAATGCTGTATATGTTGAAGCAAATGCTAGGAACTTGCTCCTATATCACAAGATGGAGATCTGCTTGTTGGATTGGACTGCAACTTTAAAAGAGCACAAGAAGAGAGTTAACATGGAGAGCCAAAAGACTTGTTTGACGTAAAGTAGTTTTCAACTTGTCAGTGGCGACTGGTGGAATTTTAAAGTGGTGGGGCACATTGCAAATGAGCATGCGAGCAAGTCCGGCATGTATATGGAAGGGTGTTGGGGGGTCCCCCCTCTGAGAAGAGTTTTGAAAATTGGTGTATTTTGGTGAAATTTTCAGCACTATTTCTGTGAAAAATGGACCAAAAATAAAGTTCTTATAGGCATTTATAAAGAAACTCTAACAAACTAAAAGTGGCCACGCCCAAATCGTCGCTGGTCCTGAACCCTAGAATCCTGGAGGTGTAGTGAGCAGAGGAGGGGGAACACCCCATGTGATCAGAAGAGGGATGGTATGTTTAGGTTTCACAAAAGCAAAATTCAGGGGGCTGGGGAGCCTGGGGAGAGATGAGCCAGTGATGATTCCCCAGCAACCAGATCCCAAGGTTAAAAACATTTTGCACCAAGCCCACTGCCCTCTCAAAGCAACCCATTTTCTGGCACCTTGCAGGAAAATAACAGCAGGCAAAGATCCACCCTGGATCCACATGGGGCACTGAATGCCAGACAGTCTGGAAATATTTTTGTCTATGACCATGCGCTGACTGAAGAAAGTGTTTTATACTCGGGACAGCATATTTTTCTATGCAGCACCCAAATTTGAATTGTGACAAGTTCCAAATAAATAAGTGGGACAAACTTCAAACTCTCCACAGCGCACTTACTGCCAGCGTGCTTGCTGCTTAAATGCAGGTCCTGATTCTATTCACCTGGTGGTCATTGCCCAGGGGTGCTGTAGTTTGAATGAATAATGCATTCTAGTGTGGTGATGCAGACACCAGTATTAGTCTGACCATTGATGCATGAGATTTGATAGGACTGCAATGGTGGAAAGTGCACGCTCATCAAAATTTCAAAGTGTATTTTTGTAATATGTAGAAGCTTTGACATTATCACGTCACATTATAGCACTGCACTGAGAAGCATTTATTAATAGTGATAGTGCTTAAACATGAACTTAGAATCATTCTGACCCTGCCCTCACCCTGGCGACAATGCCATTAGTGCACTAAGAGGCAAGACAGTTTTCATGTGAACTCTGTATGTGGGCTAGATTCCTACAGCTAGAGCAACATTACAGTCTGTTAAATCAAACACACTGTGTTTCTGTGCAGCTTGCATTCTAAACGTGTAATGTGCTTAAGGCAAAGGAACATGGGTAAAATAAAATATTTACTGTTTTAAGCTCACCTTGCCAGGCTGTTTGAGGGGCTCTGCCCCAGTCTGTCCTGCTGCTTGGTGAGATGAGGCCAGGTTTGGTGTGCTGCCTATCTCTGTTGCAAAGGGACATATCCGATTCCCTGCCACAGTTTACAGAGGAGCTGAAAGTGAAAACTCTACTCTGCGAATCCAAAACAAATGCTATAAACCGATACAGTGAGTACAAACATGCTCGGTGTATCTGCTTACCATCATGCGGTATGGGAGTGACGTCACAGGGTCATGAATTGAGTCTCGTGACTGTGAGGTCACGTAATACTAGCTAAAACGCATTTATTTTTTTACAAAATGCAGTGTTACTATAGTAATCACAGCACAATACAATGTGCTGTGATTATTGTAGTAAGTTGCTTACGCTGTAAAACAAAAAATGAATAAATAACCCCTACCTCTCCCATCTCGTCACAGGGATGGGTGGGTCAGTTATGCTTGATGACCCCACCCCATCCAGGGGCGATTTGGGAAACGGTGGGTCGCCAATGCTGCTTAAGAAATAAGCAGCCTTGGGAGGTACAGGGCTTGTACTGTACCTGCCCGGGGATGCGTTAAAACATAACGCTGCGTCTTTGTGTCATTTGTGGGAGGTCTCCACGGGCCTCAATATATTGAATTGCAAGGCTGGCACCATGTCAGCCCATATTTCCAGAGGAGCGATATATAATTATTCGACATGTGCACTTGCGCATGTGTGACAATAAACCTGCCTGACTGCCTGCCCTCTCTGACGCCCATGTCGGAGCATCAGGCAGCAGCGCAGGAGTGCGATTCCAGCACTGGCACAAGGCTTCCACATTTCTTTTAGAATGTTAAGGGACATCGTCACTGTGGTTACTTAGCATTCTAAAAGAAATGTGGATGCCGGTAATTGCTATTTGCAGTTATCATCATGGTAATTGCAAATAGAAATTGCGGGCATGATCCACGCGCATGCAAATAAGTTGGGCGGAGGCCCAGCGGCCTATCAAAGAAACCGCTGCTGCAACTTGTGAATTTTTTTATTTCTTACTTGAAAATAAACTCCAGCTCCTCATTGACAGAAGAGTACATTTTGAGTGCAGGGTTAGTGTGACACTCCAGGAGCGAGAAACGCGTTTCCATAAAGACCCATGTCATGCAGGTGGATGATTACTCCAGCTGTAAGGTTTACTTTCCCACTTGTCACTCGTGGGGTTACGCTATCTGAGATTTTTGGGAACAAAGACCATTAATACCTATGTGTACCAAACCCTAGTATTTTATGAGGAGAAGCAATAGAACACAGTAATGTATCCATATATAGTGCTATTTGAGACAACGCTTCCTCTTATGGTGACCTCTGGATAAAACTGCAGTGTATTCAGTCTGCAGTGAATGTATATGGTGTGGGGCTCAAAAAGAATGGCATTTAAAATGCATGTGATGCAAATGTGAAGAATAAGCTACAGTAACTATCGGCTCCAGCTTTCAGACTCAATTCCATCTTTCTGTCTGATGTGCTCACTTACTATTATTGGTAAAGCTTTAGTGGAGCTCACAGATAATTCGCCATATGTTCAAACGATGCAAAGACGCAAACTAGGTAGTTTTGCCAAAGGCATTTTTCACTTAAGAGAGAAGGGCAGCTTTTAAAAAGGGGGCCTGTGCTACAAATCTAGCCAAATTGAAAATGTCTAAGTAACTCACTGAGTGGTCTTTCACTTCATATACAGGCATGAAGGGTGGCGATGATTGTGCAGATTAAAGGGGTGGGTAGGATGTTCCGGTAAATAACAAAGCAGTGTTAAACACCTCTGCACTGATAGAAAAACAGAACGGTTAGTAGGAATGCTTTAGCAAATTTATGTCAGCGGTCTTCAGTTACTGTCTTTACTTGAAATGGGCTATTTTTGGTTACCCGTTGGTGGGATGGAAGGTGATGCACCATTTTGGGCTTATCCTCTTATGATTCGTTCTCCCTTGGATCTTTTTATCTAACTGAGAGGTGAGGAGAGTTAACATTACATCAGCCAAATTCAATTAACAGTGTAACCCATTTGGCAATACAATAAGGACCAGTAATCAGAGACTAAAGTTAAGAAGGTTTATTACAAATTAGCAATCAAGTTAAGGTACACAAATCTCAGCACCAAGCTATAAAGATACAGAATACCAACTGGTAAACCCAACCTTCTAAAGAAGTTCAGGCGAACCAGTACAAAGCAAACAAGAAGTTCAGTTACAGCAATACAAAAGATTAGCATTAAGATCTGGTTATCTGAGAAGAGTTTTAGGTCCTTTCTTCTATACATGAGTAAATCTAGAATCGTCTTAGTAAAACTCCAGACTAAGAGGATGGTTCATTAGTCTAAAGAATCTCAAAATTCAGGTACTGCAGAAAAATAGAAAAATCTTGAACAGTATGGAAAGTGAGAAAAGTGAAGGGAGGTTTCAGAATTGCAGAAGCTCGATCAAGAGTCCTCTTGGGTTAGGGAAGTTTTGAGTGTCTAACCTAACCCTCAGCAAGAATCAAAGGAAATAAGCATGAGGTCTAAACCTCTCGAAAACCAAAGGAAAAGTGCTCCAGCATCAGACAGTTATACTCCAGTTAGTCACACTAAAATCACTCGGGAAGCACCACTCTGTTTGCATCATCATGGGTTCCATTGTCCTTTTCCATTCTCACCTTGAAAGCTGAAACATCGACAAACTACCCCACACTGAACATGGGAACGACATTGTCCTTGCTCAACCAAACCCATGCTGTAACATTGCTGAATAGGACTCTTCAGTTAACGCTCTGACTCTCCATGCTCTTTCGTGAACGTCTTCTTCTCAGGCTCTCGACTCTACTGCTAATACAGTGTTATATCTATTCTCAAACTAGCAATGCGTCTGAATACCTGCAAGGGTAAGTCATGTTAGCAGAAATGGAAAACAGTATTTTATGCATAATGGAAAACAGGCCTAGTACATGCAAGTTTAAAATATTAAATCAATGGTGCACATTTAATATACGTGAGCGTGTTTAAACGCAAATTGATTTAACTTGTTAGTACATTAGATTCATATTGCATGTGGCATACAGTAAATCTTTAATAATCATGTGTAAGTGTAGCTAAGAGCTACATTTTATACAAAATATGTTTGTAATATTAGTGTACACATTACATAAATCCATTATTGTTTCTAAAGTAAGCACATACTACATGAGAGAGGCTGGTTTCTTATTCAATCACCCACACAGTAAACCTTGTTTAATGAGTCGAGACACGCAGTGTTATGTATGAATTCTCTAATTCTACAGTGAATGAACTTCAGTAATGATGCCAAGCGCATCATCTCTTATTAATGCCGTTAGGCCACACAGGAAACATGTGCTAAGTGCACTTTCATGTTATACATTTGTGAATTGTAAAGATGGGGGTCAAAATAATGCGGTACCAGAAGTCAGTCATGGTTGTGTGTGGGTTGTGGATTAGGATCAGGCAAAAATCTGTATTATTTCTGGATTTCAAGAATTATAGATCCCACTGTGGCATTATTCTGGCCATATCGATGGGGCTCCTTACCGTTTGGAGTTGAATAAACCAAGTTTGTCTTTTTGTAGAATCGGGTTCCGGTACAGCTCATATAAATAGTTCACATATTACCATATGGACTGCTGCCCATCCTAAAACAGTACTCTTTAACAGGATGCCACAGTTGTCCTCAATCGTTGAGGACCTGCAAAGTCCTGCAAAGTGGAAAGTTATGTTTTGCTGACATTGTCACCTACAAAAATCTTTCAAGATCTTGCAAAGGAAAGATTCAGAAATACCCAATGTGTTTTGATGCCATTTGATAGAAGAAAGAACAAAGTTTAAAGCTTTACTGACTAACAGGTAGATTGCAGTGTTTGGGGACAACTTTGGTTGTACTTGGTTGTAGTCTTACCTCTACATTATTTGCTCAGTATTAGTTTGTAACCATCAAGAATTATGGTGAGCTGGAATAGAAGCATATTGTTGATGTGGTCTACTTGTCAGGAAGCTACTGCTAGTTCATAACTTAATCCAGGGCTATAGGTAGGCCGGGCCCCATTGGGTCTAAACCCTGGGAGCAATTAAAAACGGACATGAAACCAGTCCCTATGGGGCCCAATATCATTGTCCTTAACTCTACTGGTAAATATTTTGATCGATTTCTTAAACTGATTGTAAAAAAAAAAAGGTTTAGTGGATCCATAAGCTATTTAGTTCACATTGCACATGTTCTACTTAATCTCTAAGAGTGTTTGCTATTTCCCAGATTTAGCGTTCTGTGTTGTTTTCACGCTGGTTATTACTTTTGTATAGTGCATACTTTGAACTGTGGAGCCGCCAGGTATTTATAACGGGTCACAATGGAGAGATCCGGAGATGAGGCTGAAGGCAGTGTGAGTTTCTCCCAGTGTCTGTCAGTGGGTCAAAAAGGCATTCAGAATACATGGTCAACCAATCCTTTGCATCTTTGAAGAGCACACAGAGTAATGGTCAAGTATTCCAGTTACAAATGTTTATTTTGTGCAAATATTGACAAGGCGAAAGTAAAAGCAAGTGCGGTGCTTACTGATAAGTGGGTGCGTTGTGTGTTTGGAGGGGTGACGTGAAGGAGGTGTGAGGAAGTGTATTCAGGAGAGAGTTCTGAAGAGGAAAGAAATGAGGTGTAAGATGTGCAGATGGAGGAGATGTGGAGAGAAAAGGGGTGTATATGTCTAACATAAAGTGAACATAACAGGAGTGGTTGAGACACTCTGAAGGCCACTGCCACTTACACAGGCCTCAGAAATGTTTAATCGCAGTCTCACAATTTCAGAATTGAAACATTGTCTATATTAATTATTTATAATAAAATAATTGTTCATGATTTATCTTAAACAGCTATCAGTCATTGACAATATCCTGGCTAGTTGTAGCTGGATGTCCGTTGTTGCATTATAAATATATGGATGCAATGACAGAAAGCTCAGAGAGGCACCAAAATAGTGGTTGGGTGGCACGCTATGGCATCCACAGAAATGTATTTAATTTATAGTATGCATGCCTTAGCACGTGGATATTTTGCTAATACTCCTCTAGCCTTGTATTTGGGCGGTGGGGCTTTGTTGAATGTGTGTTCTTCTACACCTTGGAGAACCTGACACACTCTTGCAAAGCTGTCTGTTCCCTATCACTTCTCTAAACACAGTACTCATGGATTGCCCCTACCCTCTGCAACCCAGGCCAAAATGGCTCTGCTCTTGACATCTCAAATATGCTTCCGACTACTATGACCTGCAAGTTGGTTAGTGAGGGCTGAAAAGGTGAGGAAAAGAGGACGGAGACGGGAAAAGCGAAAAGACCCGTCCAAAACATCAAGAGCGAGGCCTAGTCAGTAGAAGTCGGCACGAGGACCTCCGGCTCTGCCCTAATTAGTGCTCTAAACATGGCGACCTCTTCTGCATGGTTGGTGGTGACGCTGTTCTGCCCCTCAGTCTGCCATCTGTCACTCCGCGGTTGCTGTGCCCTGCAGTGACGAACAGTTTCTTAATTGGACAAAATATGTTCATATTGAGAGACTCATGCGTAATTTATGAAGAAAAAAAGCCTTTTCATTTGCGTTAATATACCTATATTGTTTACGGGCTGCTGCACCAAGACGTAACCGCTTAAAGAAGGCAAATCTCGTAGCTATTAAAACCATCACCCGGGCGGCTGTGATGGCTGCCCCGGGCCCTCTTAACATGGCGCCATATGTTTACCTCTGACACCATCTGACGACAGTGACGCAAACGTCAAACGTTCTATTTCATTGCATCTTTAGAGAGCTTTTCACCTGGCATAATGCAGAGAGGGGAATTTTCTTCCTTGCTTATTCAAAGATCAATTCATAAAATGCAAAGTCACCGCCGCCAACAGCATAGAGGACATTTAATTTAAACTGTCAGTCGGAATAGTAAATGCGTTTATGGCAACATTAAGTGCAGTAAATGGACTGCGTACAGGAACTATTTTCCGACACGCTCCGAGGCGCGCAGTATGGGTCCAGGAAGTGATTGTAAAGGCAGAACATGCGTCTTGGTCATTGATTTTTATTGTCCAATTTATTAAGCTCACTCCATATTAATAGCGACTCAGTGAGATGATTTCCCGTTGCAATGCAGGCTGTGTGGAAAAAATATTCGGGATAAGCGCTGTGAAAAACGCGCAATACTTGCAAACTAACAACCTGATATTTTTCTGCATGATATCGGCAGTCTCGTGCCACCGCGTTTAACATAATCCGCATGAAGCATTGTGGGAATAAATTCCACTCACGTATTCCTTTATTCAGTGGCGGTTATGTCATAGAAAGCTAGGCGTGCTTCATTGTGGCACCACAAGTTATATCACTTTTCTGCACTACATCCCGTCAAGTATTTTCCCAAATAAACTGGAAAAATATTCCTAATTTTTCCAGATAACAATTATCTTGAAATGTTTGCTTTTTTTTCCTCCCCCCCCCATTGACTAGACACGAAACCCCTTGACACATTGAGTGCTACCTTTTTAGGTCTCGCCTGCGACAGCGCATGCGCTGCATGCACTCTCACTTGTGAGACATATTACATACAAGGGGCTTGTAGCCTGGCTATTGTTTACCATTTGTTGGCTTTATTGTCAATCTTA
This sequence comes from Triturus cristatus, assembly GCF_964204655.1. NCBI lineage: Eukaryota > Metazoa > Chordata > Amphibia > Caudata > Salamandridae > Triturus > Triturus cristatus. Next base: position 508,393,584 of record NC_140587.1, read on the forward strand.
TTTTCTGCCTCCAAATTAGCGGCATCTGCTGGCTTCACTTCCTCTTTTTTCTTCAGGAGCATGGACCAAGTACGGATAGCTTAGTTTTGATTAGGATCCTTCCACTGCTGGAGCTGTGAAAGAGGTGCTATTATTTTAGGTTGCTTCTTTTTATAAATTCTATTCTCACATGTTTCTTCTTCCCTCCTACCCCAATGCTCGCTTGTCCATGTTGCTTATTCCCTCCCAACCTCCCATTGTCTGTGTTGCTTGTTCCATCCGACCCCCAACCCCGTTATCCATGTTGCCACTTCCCTCCCACCCTACACCCTTCCATTGTCTGTGTTGCCTCTTCTCTTCTACCCCCCGCCCTGCTATTGTCTGTGTAAAAAAAAAATGCAATATGACGTGGCATGTCCTAGCCATAATCAGTGGTCGAAGTGGGCGGGAACAGCAGGGCACGGCGTGCCCCTACTTCTTTAGTTCTAAAGATTCAGTTCCCCTATTTTTTAACTAAATAAAGCAAGATGGAGTGTTCTTAAAGTGGCCAGATTGGTTTTATTCAAACCCCAAAAACATTAGTGTCACTTTACCGAGTTTGCCATACCTGGTTGAGAGTGGATTGGAAAACAAAATGTGTACAGTGGCTTTGTGTTCACGAATGTGGTCTTTTTAAACCATACTGCTTATGTTTTGTAAGCATATAAGCAGTGGACATTGAAATGGGTCCTTTCTGGGCCCTGTAGTTTTCAGGCAAAAATACTCGTTGATTTCTGCATAAATGTAAAAGCGTTAAGTTCACCATGTTGTTTCTGCTTACATTTCACATGCTTTATTTAATCTTTCATTCCCTATGAGTGTTTGCTTTTTCCAGGATGTTGTTACTTTTTCCTTTAGACAGCATATTGCTCTTGCCTAGTGCGTAATTTGAATTGAGTCGCTTCCAGTTGTTTATAGCAGGTCAAATTTGATTGTAGTTGAAGGCAGTGAGAATTTCTCTCAGTGGGGCGTTATGGTGTTCAGTGAGGGAGCGGATGTAGCACTGGGGGCAGAGCTGCCAAATTTAGAACTAGGGAACACGGTTCAGCCTTCATGAACAATCCCCCAGACCACTCTCCTGAGGGAGCACATTCCCATGTTAGACCTTAGAAGGCCCGCAAAACCGGAAAAGCCCTAGTGTCTTAGCACCAGCAGGTGGACCCTAGCAGTGGCAAGTGTGGGTTCACCTTGAAGGCTTGCCCACCACAATCCATACTGAAGTTCGCCGCCAGTGTTGTGGGCAGGCCTAGAGCAACAGTGACTCTGTCACTGAGGTCACAGAACCCTGAGAAGAGCCGGCTCTAGGGCGGTGCGACCGGTGTGACTGCAACGGGTGCTGACTTTGAGGGGGGGCGTTGTAAATTATGGTTTTAAAAGCACTTGCTGCCTCCTTCCTGGCCTACAAAACAGTACTTTGCCACTGGATTCAAGCAAGCCTGGCTGAAGACGGCTGAAATGCCAGAAACCGGTCCTAGGAAGCTTGTTTCCGGTCCAGGGAAGGCATGGCTTGGCAGTTCGGGCTGGACTGTTCCCATGAGGCACAGGGTCAGACTGATTTGCATATGGCCATGTCTGAACTGGAGTGGCAGAGTGGGCTAAAGAACGGTGATGGATCAAACCCAGATCTGTTGACTGGGTGTGAGTGTTTGATTGGTTCTGATGCTCCGTCCATCACCACCCCCTTTTGTACCGCTTTGTTCGCCATAAGTTGGCAGGGTATGCTCAGACGTGAGTCCCTTGCTCACTTTGCCACTGGATTCAAGCAAGCCTGGCTGAAGACGGCTGAAATGCCAGAAACCGGTCCTAGGAAGCTTGTTTCCGGTCCAGGGAAGGCATGGCTTGGCAGTTCGGGCTGGACTGTTCCCATGAGGCACAGGGTCAGACTGATTTGCATATGGCCATGTCTGAACTGGAGTGGCAGAGTGGGCTAAAGAACGGTGATGGATCAAACCCAGATCTGTTGACTGGGTGTGAGTGTTTGATTGGTTCTGATGCTCCGTCCATCACCACCCCCTTTTGTCCTTCCTGGCCTACAGCAATTTTCGGCAATAATAAAAATGTCATGATAACGCCGGTGCATAAACTTCCTAGAGCGAGATCGGAGTTTTGTCTAGTGGAAGTTTTGACTCATGGAAAGATAGTGCAGAGGGTTAATGTGCCTGCCTCAAAGAAAATGTACCATGCCCATCACAAAGTGCACATATTGTAAATAGGTCAGTGGGTTATTGCTTTTGTCAGTAAGATCCTTTTGCTACTTGCAGTTTATAAGTTAAAATCCTAACAAAGAACAGTGAGCTATTAACTTTCATCTAAGAACTGCATACAAACTGCAAGGTATAAACTAGAGCTTTATGTTTTTTCCCCTTTGCCTTTGATCATCCTAATGTCGCAAAAAGTGATCATTTGGATAGAAATCAATAATGATTATTAAAGAGAACCCCCAATCATGCTATTAAGTTGTATATTCTGAGTTTGTGTTTCTCCAGATCAATCACTATTAAACTACACTGCCTACTAATATGGTTGTCATGTGACTCCTACACCTTGTAGTCCTTTGTCTTATGTAACATTTCCTATACAGTAATTTACACATGTACAATTGATTGTCTCTGTGTATATTGCTGACGACAGAAACTCCGTGGCTCGGAAACAAATGGCTTGTGCTTCCACTTTTAAGCATATTTGGGACATTCTGTGATTAGAAACATATCCCACTTTGTGAATTTATTTTAATGTCAATAACTCATATTATTCGTTAAATAATCATGTGTATCCATTGGTTGTATTACATAACATAATGAGCTGTAACTGGTCAGTGAAATGCCAAACAAATACAAAAAAATTGGGATGTTTTGCCAATCCTGGCCACACCTCTAACTCCGCCCACTGATCCAATCCTCAGGTTATTCCCGCTCTCTGATTCTCTGCCCACAGTTCCCCAACTTTTTTTCCCCCACTTCGACCACTGGCCATAATATAGCATTTATTTTAACCTCAATCCCCTCTTGTCCGTGGTGCTTCTTTCCTCCCACCGACCCTCTCATTATCTGTGTTGCTGGAGGAAGAGGTGTGGCGCCGCGGCCAGGGCAACTGACTCCGGAATCTGGGGATCACGGTTCGATCCCCGGTGCCGGCAGCAGATTAGCCCAACACCATGTGACTCTGGGCAACATCTTTATTAATCTTCCCCACGGCCCCCAGCGCCAAGAGACCCTTACAAGTGATGTTTGCGCTTTACAAATGTGGATTATTATTATTCCCTCCCACCCCCTGTTGTCCATGTTGCCTCTTTCCTCCCAGCACCATCCACCGTTGTCTGTGTCGGCCCCCTACCCGCCAGCCATAATGAAAAAAAAGGGCTATGACGTGCCCAGCACTGGCTAAGTCATATCCCTTTGTTTTACCTTCCTGCAGATTTGCGCTTTTTAAAAACTTTTGTAACGCTTTTTTTTTTAGATAACTTTTAGGCATGCTGCACAACATCAAAACTGCTGTACAACATGGCTAAAAGACACTGGCAAACCAATAGCTCAAACATAAGCGAGACTTATTGGTTTTGTCGATGCTTGTTTCCCCTCTCTCGTTTGGGTAGTACCCCGTCCTAAGCACATGATTTATGGAAGTCTGTGTTTTTTTTTTTCCCCCCCATGGTGTGTGTGTTGACTTTTCCCCATTCTTTTTATGTAAATATATTGCAGTAGCGGCCCTTTGCTTATCTGGTTCCGAGAACCTTGCCTCTGCCTGCAGGAGGCAAAGCATACCGTTGCACCTGTCTTGCTGAAATTTAGATTGCCATTCCCAGCACACCAGGCTTTGGCCACAAAGGCAAAGTGAGGCACTGAGTGGATGGGTTACACCATTTGTGTAGTGTCATAAGCCACAGTCCCTCTGCAGTGTAGATGTAGACCATCAAAAATGACAGTTTAACCATTTGTCATTGTTACTCCACGACTCCAGTAGCAGAGAGACACTGGTTTCTTGAAATAGCCTCAGTGTAAATCCAAATTTCCCAGATGGGCGACTGTAAAGGAGGGGAAAAAACACATTAAGAAGAGACAGGCGCGCAACACCCACAGGGCTAAAAGGGCTACGCCCCCGTCAATAACATGCTGAGTTACTTCAAGTGTCTGGGAGTGCACCCTGCATTCAGACAACTCACTCCTCATTCTCGCCCTTCACTTTCACCCATAACCTGCACTCACACTGATCACCATGCACTCACCTTTCACCCGCTCACCCTGCTCACTCAGTGATCACTCTGCACTCACAATGCACTTGCGCTGTTCACCCTGTACCTCACCCTGCAGTCACGCGAGCACACTACTCACCCTGTACTCATGTGACACTTCACTCATCTGTCCCCCTCACTGCTCAATCTGCAATCTCACTCAAACAAGCCCATCACTAACCATGCATTAATTTGTCCTACTCTGCACTTACATCCGCACCCAAATTCATATGGTCACCTCACTCACCCTGCAGTCACTCCTCTTACCCCACTCTCACACTGTTGCATCGCTCACCGTGCACTCATATGAACCCACACAGCGCAGAGGGTTAATGTGCCTGCTACAAAGAACATGCACCATGCAGATTACAGAACTGAGTGTGAGTAAACTATGAATAGCGCTATAAGAAAAATTAAATTTTTGTCAGAAAGGTGCTATAGGGAGATAAGGTGCATTGTTGGTGAGTGGTAGTGAGGGAATTCATGAAAAAGGAGGAAATGGGGGAGGGGGCGCCGAAAAAGACTGTTGCACTGTGTGCGACCAGTGCTAGGGCCAGCCCTGGCTGGGAGTATTAAAACCACCTCCTCCCCCCCCCGAAGTGCAGGTCTAGTTGCACCCTTGAGAAGAGAAGACATGTCTCCACAAATGCCTCTCCTGCATCTGGCTCAGGACCAATGTAGCCCCATGAATCACCCACTAAACCTGTGTTCCAGTGACAACAAGTGCCTATATGAAGAGTGGTTTCTTTATGTAGTTGAGGTGGGCTACTGCATCAACTTATGGACGGTGCGAGAAAAGGATGTTTTTCCCTTAGATTCTATTACCAAATTGCTACCTCAAGGAAAGCTCCTTGCAAGGCTGCCTGCGAGTTTCTACAAAATGCAGCAGTGTTATTAACTAAAAGTAACTATGGAGAGTGTCTGGGGTTACTTTAGTTTGTTTCTGAACGCTCTCCTTCAAGTTTCAATCTTGATTCTAATATCTCATCACCTTACACGGGATATTGAGATTGACAACAGACCAATGTGCACTGGCCCCTTTCAATGAATCCATTGCATCACCAGTCATAACAATTCCAAATTCATCCTTAAAATCAGAAATCTTTTCTACAAAATTCAAAATGTTATTTATCAAACTTTTACTTGGGACTGATGTCAGTGACTCAGCCAGTTACATATCCCTTAATTAAGGAGGCCTTCTGGCCAAGCCAACTTTCTACAGCTGAGTTCTTGATACATTTTTGTGGGATGGCTGACACGTTTTCATTAGCCTGTCTGGGATGTGCCTGGCATCAGAGAGGTCTAGCAACTGGTGTTCCCCTGCTGTGCATATGACCAGGAATGGAAATCTGCTTTGCTAGAGTCTCCCACCACTATTGCTAAACTCAGGCCCACGGACTGGGAACTCAAAGCAGCCCTGGTAATTTTGTCAGGCCGGCCCCCACCGGGGGGAGGGGTGCAAGCGTGCAGTGCTTAACAAAACCAGCCCCCAGCACTGCTACTTTTGTTACTGGGGGCCGATATTGCAGCATTTATGCAAAACCGGCCCCACCTCTGCAAAACCAGTCCCCACCCTTCCTGCCTCCCAGGCAAACGCTGGATGCCAGCTATGGCCAGTCCGGTCCTGCCACGTGGCCTCTGGCAGCATGGTGCTTGGTAGGGGTCGGCGTGGCTGTCATTGCCTTTCTGATGTGGCTTGAACGATGCTGTGCAGCCAAGAAACACAGCCCTCTATCTCAACACCTCTGGACTCACAATGCTCTCCTTTGAAGTTGACAGATGATGTATATACAAGCCTCAAAGCCAACTACTAACTGGGCCTAGATTCTGTTCCAGAGCGAGTGTGGCTTGTCACTGTTTGCTCAAACCTCGATTCCCGCCTGGTTCCTAGTAGTCTTCTTCAGTCCTCAGCGTGTCATTGGTGGGCAATCACGACAAGTCCTTGCGGGAGCATGGAGATTCATGTTAAGACCAGAGCTGTCTCCTTCCTGTTTCCCCTTCCTGCATGGCCTTTTGGAGGAAGACATTGTGGTGAAGGAGGGGATCTTTCCTCAGGCAGCAATCTAGAGGTGCTGGTAGGGAGTGGGTGTGGCAGTCAACCCCCCATCACAGGTATTGCCCCTCAAAGTTCTAGTAAGGGTAGCTCCTTACGGTCTTGCCCTCCTATCCAGCTCCAGACCTGACGTGCTTTGGAGATAATAAACCTGACACTTGTACATCAGAGTGGCCACTTCTATTTGAATAATTGTGTTTCATTTTATTTAGGAAAAGATCACATTTCTAAGTCGGTAAAATGCACAACATACTCACCCCTACATTGGCATCATTTAAATAATGCCCTAATTTCTATTGGAACTCTGCGCCCACCCTGCTTTGTCTGTGATGTCACATCAAGCTTTGGTACCGCCATGCCTGCTGTGCATGGCCTTTAGTAAAGCATGTGCCGCCGAGTCATCCATCCCTTGGCGTTGTCCTCCATCCCTTGGCGTTGTCCTCCATCCCTTGGCGTTGTCCTCCATCCCTTGGCGTTGTCCTCCTCACATGGACTGGCTGTCGTTTACCTCCAACAACCAGGCTCTCGTGTGTTAATGGGACTTTTTTTGTGTGTGTCTGACACACTTCTCTCGATGCTCGTCTTCTTTAAGACTAGTTCCGATTTTAGGGTCCAAAGGGGTGCTGGCCCTATTATGAGGCCCTGTGTTCTCCTGTGACTCCCGTGCTGGGTTTTACTTAGCAGCCCACGTCTTAGATGTTCCGTTGCCTTTGTTGTGTTTTTGCCAGCTTCCGGCAGTTGTTCCTAAAAGTAAACCAGGAAGGGAATCCCACTCGTAGCTCATGTCTGTGTTGGTTTGTGTGGCTGGGAGCTAGTTTGCCAAAGTTAAAGCTACTATTTGTAATTGTGTTCCAGAGTCGTGCAGAACACAGATTTTCCCAAATTATTCAGTCCTGTTACTCGTGTAACTGTTTTGCGGCCTTACAACAAAGAAAAAGAGAGAAGGAGCTAGCTCAGAGTGAACACGGTGAAGTCTGTGGTCTGTGAAAGGAGAGCGGTCATCGTGTGTGCAAATAAACCCAAGGCCCGGTCAGAAAGCCGCCATTTCTCTCACTAAAAAGACCGCCTCAACTGCAGCTCGCGCTCAGTTTTCTCAAGGGAATTGGTGCAACTGGATGACATTATTGGCCCGGTCTCTGAACAAACGATTTGATGGATACTAGGTAAAGAGTTTTTGAAAATAATAAAAAAAATTGTATAGTAGATGAGACGACCCTACCACTAATCTGACACATCAAGGTTTGCAACTAGGAGCAGCTTTACTTGTTATATTGAAGCCAAGCTTTTGAATCGTTTGCTTCTATTGCTGAAATGTATGCAGGGCACAAGTCCTAAAAAAAGAAGTGGGGGAACGCTCCAAGTTAGGTGGTCACAGGAAGTGATGTCACAACAGGAAGTGATGTCCCGAAAGGTAGTCCGCTCTTTTTACAGGGAGACCCGCTTCACTTGGGGGACCACGTTAACATGAATGTAGCGTCATTCTCTGTGTGTTTTTGGGAGCGGTTCTGTGAAAAGCTCTGTGAATCGACCCGTCAAGGTTACACGGCGATGGGGGCAGGTACAATTCAGCTACAACTCAGCTCTCCCAAAAACAACAGTACATTCACCAGATCAGGCGCTGGCCATTGGCCACAGTTCACTCTTTCCTAAGGGGCCTTCTTGTAGCCTAGTACACCCGCTACCACCATGTGCCCCCTGGCAGCTCCCATGCTCCTTCCCAGTGTAATCCATGACCCACCATACTTAGTGGTGAAAGTATACGCACCTCCGAGAGGGGAATCTTGAAAGTCTCGGCAATCTTTCCATACAGCTCCTTCACGTTGGTGAAGCCCTCAATGCGGCCAGCTTTTGGGCAGAGGGGACGGCGTCCACCTGGTAAAATAAGTGGGGGACGCCGTCCACCCGCGTGGTACCCCGACTCGAGCCCCGTCTACTCGCCACAAAGCGCTAGTAAAGTAGTAAGCGCTATAAATACACTTTACAATTGAACTCCCTTGTTTTGTCATTATCTGGAACACGAGTTCTCAACAAAATCTTCGCTTTGCACCGCTTTCTTCGCCGTTTGATCTCCAGTTAACATGTATTCTCCCGTTTTGTGTCTGGAGGATTTTTGTGTCACGTTATTTGCTTGTATTCTCGCAATAGTCTGGGATCGCGGAGCGGGTATTGCACGGGGTCGCACACAGGCGCGCCATTGTGCTGCTCTGCGCCCCGCGCGCGCACAGAGCACGCATTGTATAAAGCCCGGTGGGCTTGGCAGCCGCATAAGGACGCGAGCTGTTCTCCGCATACAGATTCAGCGTGACCGGGGCAGGCACGAATCTCTGAATTCCAAAGCGGAATTGGATTAACGAGAGGGAGGAGTTTACACGCACTCTCGCCTCTTTCCCTTCTTTGGTGCTCTTCGCGCAGAGGATACAAGATTAATGGCCGGTGGGTAACCTCTTCCCAGGCGGCAGCATCCTCTGGGAGCATATTCGGTCATTTGCGACTTTGTATTCAGCGCAGATCACCGTAACTACAATGGATCTGCGCGCATTAACTTGTCATCGATGTTCACACCACGGACCAACCAGTAGAAAAACATTGGCACCATGTTCCATACCGGATGCACTGCCCATCTTTGTGCCGCTGCGCACCTTCGCAGTGTGCGCCGGTTGCGCACAGGGACCACGTCCTCTAATGGTTTATGCGCTGCTCCCCAGGACAGATGCGAGCTCGCCGCGGCTGCCCGGGTGGCGGTGCTTTAGAGAAAGCAGCAAATCCGCCTTTGGCCCTGGAGGTGTCCCGCCGCGAGGGGGGTCCAGTGAGTGACTTCACACCTGTTGTGGGATGGGAGGGAGGTACATGGAATCCCCTCCGCCCCCTTTCAGCGTGCGCACTAACCAAGCTCACCTCTTTGTAGCGCACAGACAGTGCGCTTCCCGATGGCCTCTGCCCCTCTCAGCCCCCTTCCATAATGCCGCATAGGCACAGAGGCCGCGTGCTTCCATCACGCGGCCGCGCTGCTTTCGGATAACATCGGTGCCACATGTGCCTCGCCGTAGGCACCAGGTTATAGGGGCCTGACCAACAATAATTTGTATTAAGAGCTCCAAGGTCAGGCCAGTACTTTTCGCCTTGTTTGCTAGAAACATACGGCGAGAAAGAAAGAGAGTTTATGGCATATATAAAGGAGCAGGAAGGTGTCCGAGAGCAAGGCTGCGATTGGAAGCCTCCTTTCACTTTTAGGCCCCATTTCATTTAAGCATCAAATTCAACCCAGAGCATCAGTTTTACTTGATGAATAGGTCACTAAACCTAAGTACTTCATTTTGTTGTAACATATAATATTTAGTCTTTTATAAGGTCAACTACATTCTACTATTTGGAAAATATGCATCCGATTTACTATTGGTAAAATCACCTTCAAACGCTCTTTTCACGTTTCCTTCCGCGCTCTCGTTTATTGTTGTGTTGTACAGGGCTCAGACAAGCCTGAGATCTCTTCAAGGTACTACTAATCCCACCCCTCTGAGATGCTTGTGTGCAGCTCATGTATCAAAATAAGCATTATGAACAATATGTGACGTGCATATGTAATATCACTGCGAGCCTTTTACCTCTGCCATGACTGCGAAGGTGAGGTTGTAACAACTGTGCCACTTTGATGAAGTGCTATTGTTGTACATTGTCTAATCTAATTATTCCCCCATCTATTTTTTAGGGCAATTTCCCTTCTTCTGGTGTGCAAGGAAGGGCTGCTTGGGCATCCCTCGCTGGTGGAATAGCGCTATGCACAATTAATACGTGGCATATTTAGGGTTCTGGAGTCTGCGAGCGTTCGCTCATTCCTACATCTTTTGTATAGACTATTACACACGGGGGTAAGACATCCCACCTCAAAGAAGCTGTGCATATGACATGAGCCCACCCTGGCTCCCGTGGTGCTGGCACCATCTGTATTACAGAAGTGGCTGCGTAGGCATCTGCAACCCTGCCTGCAATATCGAAGTGCCCCCAGGGTGCAAAAGGTTGGCACACATGCCTGTTGTGCCCCCAGGGGAATTTTGTAATACTGCCCCTGGGACTGTATTTCAAATAGGATGCAGTGTCCCTGTTTGCACTGCAGCGCACTTTCAAATTGGTGCACTGGATACAAATGGACAGTGTACCCTATGACTAATAACGGGCTACCACCACAGCTGCCACCAACTTGTGCCTACGCTGGGGGCGGCGCATACGTAAAAGGTGGAGCGGCAGCTGGAAGCCCGTCCATCTTTCACTGTGCAGGTGGTACCCCCCTGCACAGCATCTCAAAGGGGAACGGAGGTCCACCTGTAGGTGGGTGCAGGGAGCGCGTGCTCCAGCTTGCAGGGGGGTATCTGGGAAGGCAGGCATCCATGGGACCTGCTTCCCACTCTCCAGAGCACTGCTCTCAGGAGTGGTACTGACCGTGTGCCACCTCTTTGTGGCACAGAGTCAACATGTTTATAATGGAGCGCAGGCACAAAGGCATAGAGTTACCCTCAGTTGCATGGGGCCATGATCCCATGCCAGTACGGAAATACCCCCTTAAGATAGCAGCAGCACTATCTGTAATGCTGACAGGGTCATACAAGTGTCTGCACCCCTTCTGTAATACTACAGTGCTCCAAGGATGCCGAAAAAGGGCGCATACAGCTATTGCACCCATGGCTCACCATATAATATGGCCCTTGGAACCCCCACTAATGCATTTTTACGAAATATGGCCACCAGAATAGGAGGCCTTCTTTGATATGATGTTTTCATTTATTTCTGAAGCTAACTTGATTTTACAAGATTAAATGATCACAGAGGGAAGCTGTATAAGTTGAGATTTAAGGTTGCAATTGCATAGCATCCCCACACCCATGCCCTACTCCACGTAGAGCACGGCATGCACCTGTCTGCCTTTCACTGATCGAACAGAGGTACTATAGACATTGGTTCATTCTGGTAAATGCTTGATTAAAGTGTGGTGTGTCCTTAAAAAACATTAAACCGTTGGGAAGGGGAGGGAGGACACATTATTCACCCATGTAACAGGAGTGAAAACATACTTAGAAGTATGCATCTCGTGGGTGTGCGGTAGTTCTTCACTCACGTTCAATATGTCAGGCAGCTCATTTATGCTTTGGTACTGTAGACTTTTCACCCCTTGCCTTTCTGGAGGATGGCTCTAGTCTGGGCCCTTTACCAGTCTATTTTAAATGGATGTAATCATTTGTTAACATAGTTAATCATTAGTTTCTGGGCGTGCTGCAGGCGAGGAGCATTGCTTTCACGGATGGATTGACTGCCCTGATCCAGCCCTGCTGGTGTTCACAGTCCAGTTCTATCTGCAGAAGCAATACGTTGCCTGCACCCACTTGAGCACCCCACCTGCTCATCTGAATGAAATAGGCAATCTTCTAAAGGTTGCTGGTTACTTTTTGGCCAGCACGTAACGTAGAAGGTTGTTCCTGCATGTCACTGGTGCGGGAGGGTGCAGTAAGGCCCATGAGTCATTCCTGCAGAGGCAAAAATCAGTCCACCGTGGAGGAGGAAGGAAGCATGAGCTGCCATCTATTGATGCAGAAGTATACTGAGCAGCTGTCACTCGCCAGCTGCGGATGAACAGCTGCTGCAGTTCCTCTGCCATTCGCAACCCGGGTCCTAAAGTATGAGATGAGGTATGAGTGGGTGGGTAAGAATTGGCGTGGCAGTATGTTGTCTGTTGTCCTTGCACTGAAATGGGTTTTACATGCTGAGACAATTGGGATTCTGGCCCAACAATGGTTCTGTGCATACCTGTGTGATGTGTAGTCTTTCATGACAATGGTGCTGTACATATCTAGGACATGTGAATGTTTGCATACTTGTTAATGGTGCCATACAAACCAGGCTCAGCTGCTGTTCTCCTGTGAAAAGGGAAAAGAGATTGCAGGCGAGTCTATCAAATCCTGCCAAACAGCTGTATTTCACTGGATGACCACCAATCAACTAAAATGTAACACAGACAACATCGAAATTCTATTCTTCCGTCAAAACTGGTTGGAAACATGGCAGATCTTCTGACCTGAAGGCACCCTAAACCTTAGGGTGGAACAGTCAAGAATCTGGAGGTCAAATTTGAAAACCGTCTAACCTTCCAACCACAAATTAATTTTGTGGTAGGTGCGTGCTTTGGTCCGCTGCACATTCTAAAAAAAGTTCCTGCACTTTCTCTCATTCTTTGAGAGGAAGTCGGTCAGCCAAGCACTCATAACTTCGAGGTTGGACTATGGAAATGCCCTGTATCTGGGACTTCTAGACTTCAGGTGTTCCAGAACACAGCAGCACTCTTTGTCTTACCCTACGTCCAAGAACGCATGTGTTCCCTCACATATGTACCCTTCACTGGCTTCCAATAAGGAAGAGGATCCTGTTTAAAGTGCTGGTCCTAGTCCACAAAGCACTTCATCATACAGGCGCAGGCTACCTTAGGGCAACAATCAGCCTCTACATCCCCACCAGAAACCTGCAATCAGCCATCAGCCTCCAGGTCAGGATCCCCCAAATTCGCTGCACCAGAGTTGTGGGACAATCCTTCTCATATTTGGGGTCATCTGCATAGAACAAGCTCCCCCTCAAGGTACACTCAGTGGACTCTATCTCTCTGTTAAAAAAAAGGCTGAAAACTTGGCTTTTTTCGCAAGAATAAGCAGTTCTGCCATAACCTGCAAAGTCGCTCACGAGCTGAGTGCCAGGACACTCCTTGGAGTAGCTGCGCGCTATACAAATTGCATTTCATTCATTCTGTGTGGATGCTTGTGCTTCAGTATGTACAAGACTCCCTGCTGCACATCCTACTAACAGACACAATGATATGAAAGTACCTCTTTCCAACACCCATATTTTACACTCTCCACAGGGTTATGTATAGTTTTACCCTGATTCACTCTATAAGCAAACACATCCCTTCATGTCCTGCTGCTGAAAACGCGACCGTACCCCAGACATTGACTACAAAACTTACCCCTGAGATAACATCAATTTAACTGAATTCCTATCACAGCTTAAGACCCAATCAGAGTCTCCATAACACTAACTCTACCAACAGAGAACAACCACAGCCACACTTCAAGCTATCACAACTCACACTGGCCCAAAGTACATCTAGACCTGATACTGTTGCTATGACTGTTTGCGGACAACTACAATATTCTGAGTTTTGCAGCTCAGAAAGGGGAAGGCATGCAGTATTACTCCTTTATGCTCCATCCTGCCTGGCAGAACTCAGAACAAAGAGGTAATACAATATTGGGGAAAAACAAACCCTGGTGTATTGAAACTTTTCCTGGCCAGCCTTACCTCCCAGGATTACCATGCGGGGCCAGTGGATATAATTGAAATTGTATGCTGAAAATATTAAAGCGCTTGAGACCAGATGTACAAAGGGTTTTTGTGGTCGCAAGCCCTGCGGTTTGGTAAAAAACTTTTTCCAACCACAAAAACTCATATATATGTAGAAAGCCCATTTTGCGATTCTGACGTTTTTCCAAATTGCAAAATAGGTTTAAAAATGATTACTAAATTATTTTGGATTGGACGTGTAAGGCGCGACTCTTCCAAATTGCGATTTGGTTAGCCTTGTATCAGTGGTTTGCAACAGTGAATCTGTTTACAACCACTCATCAGTTACCAACTCCCTAGCTGGGATGGTAACTGATTTGCAAAAGAGAAGGAATTTCCTTTTGACCCCTTACCCTTTGGGAATCAGGGTGGAAACCTCTGGCGAGAGAAGGCCGCTGCCTGGGGACCACTGCCAACTTACAATGCCTTTTGTCAAAATGGAAAACTTTTTTCCTTATATAGCAGACCTGTTTTCTTTAAGTAAATCAGCTTGCGTGTCCAAGTAAATTTTGTTTTGAAGGGTCCCACCATGTTGAATTTCCCTATTGACCATTGGTGGAACAGAGTTTTAGACATTGATTGACAGGTCAGAGAGGAGTGAAGCACTGAGCTTTTCTTGGATGAGTTTAAGTAAAAAATCTCCCAGGTTCTAGTGCATATGGCAGCGAATAGAGTCTCTTGATGGTTGGTTTGCCTAGAGCAGGTTAAGCTCTAAATGAATTATACTGATTGGTGGTCCATGTACATAGCTTGTTTCAAATAACTGGGATAATTCAGTACCCTATTCACATCCTTTTCGACCCATGCAGCCAGAATCTGGAATGCTCTTCCTGACATCATCATCAGGAAGGTTGTATGTGAGACTATCAAGCATAAAAATATTAGGCAACAAAAGTATAGTAGCCAGAATATCAACTACCATCATATCATGAAGGTGAGTATGCATACAGTGTATAGATTTCCTATTCTTAAATCCATATCTTCGTACATTAAGGATATATATTGTTTCTGGTAGCGTGTGGCAGATACTGCTATTTGTTTGTCCAACAGCTTCTCCTACTGCTGCTATGAGATGAATGGATCCCGGCACTGCGGCGGATTTACTACCACCCTTTATTGTGAAATATATATCTATACACACACAGACACAGATACACACACACACACACACACACACACACACGCACACACACACGCACACACACAGACGCACACACACACACACACACATAATGGAGTTAAGCATGGTAAAAATATATTTAGTTAACTATAATTACCTTCACAGTATTTTTGTAGTTGATATTTTGGCTATATTTTTGTAGCATGACATTAAAAACTCAATATTAAGGTTGTATACCTTCAATAAAGTTCTCAAAAACGTGTTCATTAATAAATACACCATCACTAAAATATAGTCTGTGGCATGTTTTTCCTTCTGGGTGGTTGTCCCCTTACTCCCTAATGCACTGTTTAGATTCACTGACTTCTTACAACAAGATGCTTGGTAGCATCTGAACTGCCTCGTCAACAGGCTGTGTTCACGTAAATATGACCTCTAAACAGGTTGGGGTTTGTTACATAAAATGCACTTTCAGTATTGACACACTTTACTAAACATACATATACCTAATGTAAACCACTTGTACAATATTGTGTATGACTACAATACGTGTAATTTAGTCTATCAAGACATGTCGTCATTTTAAAAATGTTTTCCAGATATCCATTGTAGCAATGGACTTTGTACGAATCCCGTAGATCCTCATAACTAAACGTATAAATGATTATGAACTACTCAAATTTATGCTGCAAGGAATATTGTCACCAAATGTATTAATACTTATCTTACCACTTACACTGTTTCTGCAAATGCATGCATATTAAACTAACTTGATTTACAGACCCTACTTATATCCACTAAATATATATAAACATATTGTCCCTCAAATAAATGTATAATCTTTGTTCTATAGCGAATTGTACTTCCGCTGCTCCAAATAAATAACATTTTGCATCTTGTGCATTATGCTGAACCCCTCTTTGATTAAGTCTGTGCTAAATGGAAAATCTATAAATAAAATATATGTATCTATGAGGAATGTGGGTCTGTATATGGTATTACCACTAGGTGTTTATAAAGTGCACAGAGTCCAGGGGTTCCCCAAAAGTTTACAGGCCTCAATGTAAAACTCAAAGTGCTCTATTAGTGGTAGTGTGGGCGAGCAGCCTTAGGCCTAACACAGAGGAGTGCAAGACATTTATTGCACAGCAGTGTTCAATAATGGACACATGACTCAAGTAGGAGATCCAGACCAATTTTAGAGAAATATATTTTGTTTGTATTTTATTTTAAGACCAAGATCTTCGCAGTAAGGTAAATACATTTTAAATTAAAAATACTTGTCACTTTGAAAAATTGACCCTTAGAAAATTTTCAGCACAGTCCGGTGTTATCCTAGGGGGATGACAGTCTCGCGGTTAAACAGGCCATTAATACACTTACAATCCCAGTCTTCAGAGCCAAAAGTCAGAAAGGCCAAGGGTCAGGTGAGTACCAAAATTGCACCACCAGCGGCACAAGGGCGGCTGGGTTCAGAGGTCAATATCAGAATTCAGCCCAATGCTTTTCGCTAGAGACTGGGGGGGCCTGAAGCCACACGCTTGCAGGTAGGTAAATCAGTTGCAGGGGCCAGGCTTTGGGGGTTTGGTTAAGCACAAGGGGGGCCACAAAGCAGCACCAAACAAACACCACCAGCAGCACAGAGGCAACCAGGTGCAATTTCAACATCAGGCACTCAATGCTTTTCAGAGGGGATTCTTCTTTTAGCAAACAGGCTGCAGGCGTGGCACCAGAGGTTGCAGAAGGGAGATCGACGACAGCAGAAGAAAATAGAGTTGGAGGGGCACCATCGGTTCAGCTCACCAAGTCCCAGGGGATTCTGGTGTAAGGGTGCCTTTTGACGTCAGAGTCATCTTACCAGAGCCGGTCGCGATCGGGGGGAAGCCTCTGGATTCACACGGCAGGCGCTACCATGGAGATCAGGAGAGATCAGCCAACGCTGGACACAAGGTCAGGATTTCAGACTTCACTGCGCAGGTGAGTCACTCAGACTCGGGCCGTGGGTCTCGGGTGCAGAGTGGGCAGGAGACGTGGATCCTACGGGATTCGGGGTTCTTGGAACTTTTTTCTTCTTGGAGAGGTCCGCTGTCCACAGGAGATTGGAGTCTTTCTCGAAGGCAGCAGTCCTCACAGGATAATCTGAGGTCACTGGCTGCAAGACTGGTCATAGGTTCGCAGAAGCTGGAGACAGGCTGGTAGGGCTGGGGCCAAGGCAGTCGTCGTCTTCAGTGTTCTCTGCTGGATCGTCTTCTTTTTTCTTAGGTCATCACAGATCTACTTTCTAGGTCTGGGAGAGCCACCTAAATACTGAATTTAGGAGGAGTTTTAGGAGAGTAGCAGGTAGGGCCAATGGGCACCTTACCTGGGGTGACCACACCCTCTAGTATGCCACCCTCCTGTGGGAGGGGGCATAGACCTATCCCTGACTGGAGGGTTTTCCTCATCTTCAAGATGGTGGGGACTGAAAGATGTGCTTCACCTAGCCTCCCCACTTTAGGGGTGGAGTTGGACTAGGTCGACACCCCCCCTATTCTCTTGAGTTTTCTTGCTGGTTTTCCCACCCAAAGTGGGGGTGTATACCTGGAGCTGCCACCTGCTGCTAGCAACAGAGGCTGAGTGTCGCATTACAAAGGTGGCAGGCCTTTAAAGCTTCCCTCTTCGAAGTACTGGCCCATCCTGCGGGAAACCATACCAGGGTTGGCAGGTTTTCAGGGGGCACTTCTGAGGTGCCCTTTGGGTACATGGTGCAATAAATCACACACTGGCATCAGTGTGGATTTATTGAGAGTAGTTTGGAACCAAACACTCCTGTGTTCATTGAAGCCATCATGGTGCTGTGGAACTCGAGTTGTTGAGTTTCCAGCCCATGTACTCTGTTTAGCTTCACTGGCACTTACAATACCTGTAGTATAATGCCCCCTTCTTTAGGGCTGTGAGGCCTGCTATAGGGGTGACTTACCTATACCCCCAGGCAGTGCTGGCTCGCATGGCACCCAGTCAGGGTGCCATGCTGACTTTTTCGTTTTTTTCCCTCACAAGGGTATGCAAGCTGCAGGGGCAGTGGCATGGGCCCAATGAGGGGAGTCCCAGGGGACCCTCCTCAGCCCCCAGGCCCTAGGTCCCAAGGGTACCTTATAGTAGGGACTTACAGTGGGTCGAAGTACCAATTAGGGATTTGTTTTTAGGGAAGAAGCACTGGCACAGGGGACCTGGTTCGCAGGGACACTGTGCTCTACAATTGAAACTAAATCAAAGCCAGGCGAAAAGTGGGGGCTAACCGTGCAAAAAGAGGCACTTTCTCACAATGTATATTCTTATACATACATGGCAGTCTGTCTTTTAGCATTGCAAACGTGTTACACATTCCCAGGCATCGTAGATGTACCCATAACAATTTTGCATTGCATGTCGAATCATTGTGATTCCTGGAAGTACTGTGGTCCTATACATATCCCCACATTGTGGTTCCTACCATGCAATTTGTGTTTTTTATTGGGCAATGTAGAAGCTGCTGTGACAATGTCGGATTTTTATCCTCTGACAATTTAGTCACTGGTGTCATAGCAGTAAAAGTAGCCTAATGGATAACTGCAATTTCTGAGCCCTCAACCTATGTGATAAGTAGGCTGTCCTGTTTTCAGTTTTGTTTTTTGTGGATTTCAGGGGTGTTTTCTCAGTCTTTTACAAACCTTTTCAATATGCTTATCAGTCTTTTTTCAACTGCCTAACCTCCAAAATAAACAAAGTGTTTTCCGGTGTTTACAAAACATGTTGCTTTTTTGCAGTGATTGTTGCAAAGCATATATTTAATTTTTAAGGAGAAATAATGCACGGTATGTAGTGTCATAGAAAGTCTCTGTATTACACTATCACACTCGCATGTCACCCCCTCTCTCATATCTCATTATCTCTCACACTCACTCTGTCAATGCACTGTCTGGTTTACAGGACTATTATTGGATTTAAAAGTAAGTGCTACATTAATATGTTTTAAGAAACAAATTCCTAGACACAGTCGGTGGTTGGTCGTTCACTTACTCCTTCCTGAATATTGTGACATTGTAGGGGTTGTCAACCGTGACAACAGATTGGTACCTTGTGAAACCTTTACAATTTTGAATCACACCAGAATAATTGGCAGCACTGTAATCACAGGCACCTAAAACTTTAATCTTTAAGCACGGTCACCATTGCTTTTGTGCTCTCTTGCCTGAGTACATTACGGGTGGCACTGCTGTTAGGTTGATATTCATAGCTGCCAAGTGTTCCTGTGGCAAATGTCTCACTTTGTCAGTCCTGACCTTTTAACAGACATCACATTGTATTCTGGGACTTGGAATTTTGCTATTAACATGGTAACTATCAGCTCAAAAACCCTAGCAATAAAGTGCAGAAGGGTAAAAAAACAAGATTAGCTGAAGGTATCACATAAACATGGACTACATCACAGCTATGAATTTTGTTAGTATGTGGAATGTTTTGTGTAATTTTTTCACCACTATCCCATGTGCACGGTAGATAGATACCTATCACTACACCTTGCTTTAATATTTTAAAGCCTGTGATGTTTGGCAGGTGACCTGCTTTCAATTCCGTCATGTTAGGAAAGTAGGCTGACTTTTACCCATTTTGTTTTTTGGGTAAATGTGAAAGTACAGCTTGGCCAACATTCTTATAATGCAGCCATTTCACCAATCAGTGAAAGAATTAAACACTGACAAAAGATGAAATATGATTTAAATGTTTTCTGGTACTCTATAGTGTATAAAATAGTCAGAACAGACCGAAAACACGCTTCTAAACCCTGCACCTTTAACCCAAGCACTCAAAACAGGAGGAAACAAAACTTCAAAACAAAGAAGATATATTATTTTATTTACATTCCCAAACAACTCAACTCAAACAGAATAATCTTAGTCAATTTTTTCTTCCAGATACGTTGTATAACAAAGTTATATTGTTTTGGCCCCTTCAGAAAGAATTACAATTACTTATGCTCTCTCATTTTCCTATTTTTGAATCGTATTTTAGTTTGTGGTTGTACACAGCTTGTTAGTGTTGTTATGTTTACACTGGTGAGGGCGGTTTCCCTTTCAGTGTGTTTTATCAGTTATTCAAGGTTTAAACCTAAAACAGGGTAGCCTAGTGATAAGTAAGCTGTCCCTCGCTTACCACCTGAACAGCTGTCCTGGCACTCTGAAGATCCACACACACAGCGATCTATCTATTGTCATCATGGAAAGCACTGACCTTATTGAGCAGCAGTGACACCCCGGATAAGTTGGTATTTTGAGAGGCATTTGTACATTTAGCTGCACACACATTTGATGGACTCTTATTCAACATAGGAATAGTAACAGGTATTATGTCCTGGCACAGATCCTAAAGCTTTATTTTCTTTGGAGAAATAGTGCGCCTGGTACTCTTACAAACTCTGAAGACTCGGAATATTTAAGTGGTTCTCATTCAGAACTGTCTATATGTGCAGTGCAGTTGAAAAAATGTGCTGTAAAATGCAGCTCTTGGGTCTCTTTTTCCTAAACGTTGCTTGCTTAGGGGAGAACCCAGCGTAAAACTCCAAGGGCAGGGGGCTCTTATGCACAGAACACAATGGGGTGTTTTGAACATTTTTGCCGGGGTTGTTTTTGTATTATTGTGCTATATTGTATTTTTCCCAAGTCCAACCATGCATCAACTGCTAAAAAGACCGGTGGCTGGATTTCAGTGGCTCATGGGCACATCCATAAACAGTCATACACAACCCCTAATCTTCTCGCAAACATACCAAGATCCCCTCTGTCTTAATGTGCACTGATGGGAACTGTGAAGGATCCACCCCAGATTATTTCTTGTGACATCAGAAATGATTTCTGGACCACCTCATACCTACTACACACAGGTAACACATTCTTGGGCCTGTTCAAATATGGGTTCATCATATTCATATAGAAGATTATGCAGGCTCAGAGCCTTTTGTATTAGGGTGGCTGGACGTCCTGGTTTTGAGACGGGGTCAGGTCAGCCAGAGACCTGCACTTGAAATGCTGCTCATAAATCAGACTCTCTTTTTTGTGATAATTCTTAGTGTTTTTTACCCAAAACAAGAGTTCCATTCGGAGAGGGCAGCTACTGAGCTAAGATCCAGGAGTCGTTGTATGATTTCAGGATAAGATTTGATCCAGTAAGAAAATAAAGGAAGCACCGCTGGTTACACGACTTCAGGCTCCAGCTGACTCCCATCAACTGTCTCCTCTTGGTTCATGGGACCGATCACATGTTCTATTCTAGAACACTGTGATCGTGCCATGAACCAAGGGTTTGTACAATAACATGTAAACGATCTCGTGCATGCAAGCACGAGATAAACAATGGAAAAGTAAGTTAACACATGTAACACATGTCACATAGAATGCCTTCGTTTTGTGGCACGTGCCATTTTAAAAACAATTTCAAAAGCGTTCCTTTGTGACCCGCAAATCAGGTGTGGCTATAAAATAAAAGAACTAGAACATTCACAGCCCTAAACCTGCCATGACTTAGTCATTGTCATGTTTTTATGCTGTAAACGGGCATTTAATATGTATCAGAACATGATGTAATAAAAATGTAATGTCCTCTGTGATTGCCGCAAAAATGCCTGTGTAATGTTGTGAAATGAGTATCACTATAATGGTCTAATGTATGTAACATGGTCTCTAGCTTCTGTGTTATTGAAGAAAAAGACCTGATTATAAGTTGCATAGTACTGGGGTAAGCATAAAATCACTTGTGATTTTACTGTTACCGTGCGGAAATTTCACACCAGTACCATGCCATCAGGAGTAAAACCCCTTGGGTTTTATCACATACATTTACCATCTGCTCTGAGCGAGTGATAAATCTATGTGCGGGCCTGGTGGAGTGATGGAGGGTGAGAGAGAGAGAGGTTGAGGGAAATTTGGGAGAGAAAGGGAAGCATCTTTCTAGCAGGAATAAGTGTACTGAGGCTTGACTCCTTCAGCCAAAGTGTTATGCTTTTTTTTCCCGGCTGGTTTTACCAACCAGAAGCACCATATTTGGTTCTCCCACACCCAGTAAAACTGGTTAGGGAAAAAAACCTATAACCAGGTGTTGCTCAATAAAAGCATGGGGTAATTTCACTCCCCCTATGTTCTACTCTTGGCCTATGTGGAAGAGGGCTATATAGTCCTACTTTTTATGTCGGTGGAATGTCCCGCTTTTTGGTATAGAAATCTGTTCACCCAATTCTGTATTTTTCTTAGATACCTGGATACGGTTAAGAACCAAGTGAGAGAAATCTCTTTATAATGTGTGTCCCTAAGTTATTGTTGATTTAAGGCTACTGTTCTGGACTCATACAACCTTTCAATTTGAGGTAGTAATGCATCACCGAGATGTGCTGTATACTGCAAAATACTCACACACTAATCAACTGTTCCTATACCCTCAGGACTTGGGTGAGTGTGCCTTTTGTGGGATATGCCTCTTCAAAGAAGAATATCATAGGTGTGTTGGTTGGGTGTGAGGAAGCTGCAGCAGGCCACAGAAGCATGATTCTAGCACCCTTTGTGCGGCTGACCTGTGATCCACTGATATGCTGGTCAAAGGGGGGTGGGGGGCGCAAAACCCTGTGGTAAACGAGGTACTTAATGATTCTCTTTTTACTGTTACTGTAGCTTTGAAGCAGGCTAAACTACTCCCCATTTTGAAAAAAAACATCTGGTTAACCTAGTGCTTTGACTAACTATAGACCCATTTCTTTGTTATCTGTGTCCTCAAAAGTTTTGGAGAAAATTGTTAACCGGCAGCTTTCCAACTTTTTAGAGACTAATGGACTTTTTCACCCGAGCCAGTCTGGTTTTCGACCTAATTTGAGCAGTTTGGTGTAACAGGAGAAAAAAACAAAAAAATAACTGAAATAATATGTGTGGTCAGTTTTATTTATAGCTTTTAGCACTGAAACAGCTCTCATTGTTTTCTTGTGTTAATAAATTGGCAGGTTTTTCTTCCATCCCAAAGAGTTTCTTTTTTGTAAGCGTAGTCATTTAGCAATTCTGCCACTGTGTGTTGCCTAATAAGGCTATTTGATTAACCTGTCTTAATATTTCAAACTGGTTAACATAGTTGTTTGAAACAGCTTGCATATGATTCCTTTGAAAATCAGTTACCTTTTGATAGCTGGGAAGTTATTCGTTGTTATCTTCTTTCCTAATGCACACTGGGAAAGACTACATAGCCCCTCCAAAATATGCTTTTAGCATTTCCCATAATTGTGGCTATGATGTTGCACCTCAGTTAAATTCAGTAACTTGTCATGTTTTTGTTCTAAGATGATGCTCAAAGTCTTCTCGCATGAGAAGTGCTTTGTGGAAGGGCCAGTGCCAAGGTAAGCATACCAAGTTACAATAAAAATGATAAGGCTGGTTTTTGGTCTGCCTATAACATGGGGCTCAACTACAAAATATCTACAATGTACAATTGGTTAAAGCAGGCATGCCCGACGATCTTGTGGAGCCTCAGCCATCAAACTGAAGCGGGGCCCTTCAGAAGTAGGAGGACGTTTTTCAAAGTTGAAAAATATTTTCCCTAGGGATAACACTGTAGATCATCATAGGAAGCCATCCTTGAGCCATGGCCATCGCCAATCATTGCTGTACCTTAGGTACCCTCTATTAAAGGTATTACCCTGGGTTTATCCTTATGGTATTTTTAGTTTGTCTGGGTCCCATCTTGTCCAGTGAATTTTATCAAGAACTCCTTAATGAGGTTGAGTCCACCCTGGTAGCATCACCGTACCAGGGTGGAATGAGGTGCGCTGATAAGGTGTGCCACAACCAGTGGGTGAGGCTTCCTCATCCGATCTAATTGGCACTCTATGATAAAATATATACTTCCTCATGATTCCAAGTGGGGGGTTGTTTTTTCTGTTGTAGGGACCAGATTGTCCTAAGGCTGCCCAGACATTGCACTTTGGTGTGTTTTTCATGGCCATGAAGCACACAGGTGAAGCTGTTTTAGCGACCTCATCATGTATAAAGATAGCACCCTTAATTTCAAAGGTATAAATTAGTAAAATGCAGCACGAGTGTGGGATCCTCAAAAATTCGGAGGTTTGGGTCCCCATCCCCTCCCTGAGCTTGTTCACAGCCCTGGGTTTAAGGAGTAAAATGATCTGATGTATTTTCGATTGAAAGGTAGAAACAAAACTAGCAAAGGTCAGTCGCTTCTCTATTAATGTTAAAGAAAATGCAAACTAAATAAATAAATATCTATTCTAGGTGCCTTGATCAAT
Source organism: Triturus cristatus (assembly GCF_964204655.1). NCBI lineage: Eukaryota > Metazoa > Chordata > Amphibia > Caudata > Salamandridae > Triturus > Triturus cristatus. Next base: position 508,417,672 of record NC_140587.1, read on the forward strand.
GCATTTACGAAGACGCAGCATGAAGCAAAAATAATCTGTAAATTCCTTAATCATAGTAAGGAAGAAGTACGAAGTCCAAGCATGCATAACAAAACAATTAACACATGGAACCTGAAAATTAAATAGTCTATTTCCTTCCCATCCTAAAACGCTTTGCGCGTTTTGTTGTCTCCGTCATCTATTTCCACTTTCCTGCGGCTTTCACACTCATATCAATGGACTTCTGTCGCCGTCAGCGTGGCTGTTTTTTACATTTTTTATTCTGCGAATTTAAATTCCCTTGACACGCTGCCTGCCTCCAATCACACGATTCTCTGGGATACTTTTTCTGACAGATAAATTGTCAAGTAACAAGTAATAAATAACTGTATATATTTTAAGAAACAGTCAGCATCTTTCAGAAAGCAAAAAAGAAAAAAAACTGAAAACGTGTTTTCCATCTGAATGCTTGTGTTGGGGTGTGCCATGGACGGCACCTGCTAGTAATGCTTGTCTTAGAGCTCCGTTGGATTCAAGGCATGATGGGAAATATTCAAATCTGGCCATGAGTGTGGACAGCTGGTATATGGATCTTTTGGCCCCTGAGTTTATCTGGGTCAGGACTAGGGATGATCTCAGGAATAAAAACATGGCGGTCCAGAGGCTGTGGCAGCACTAGTGACCCCGACTGGGTGCTCCCCACGGACTGTCATGTTCATCTGAGGTAGAGTCTCATGTGTGTTTTTTATGGTAATACACCTGAAACTCATACAGGTGTCCTGCACTGAGGGATTTAGAGACAAATCATGAAGGGAGATGTTGGACAGCAGAATAATGGAAGAATAAATGTGAGGTAAAATTCAGATAAAATGTGAGTTGATCGATGACAGAGTGCATGGCGGCAGATAGCGCATTGCAATGTTGAACTGCTGGATGCGACAAAGCATGGCACCAGTGCATGAGAAGATTTCCATGCCAGCACAGGCATAAGCTACAGACTACAGTTACCTCTGTAGCTAACACACAGATGTTCTTGAGACAAGATGAGGAATATCCTTTCTGCTGTACACTTTTGTACCTGTTCAATAGAGAAACAAGCATTTGCAATGCAATAGGTCTCGCATTTGCGAGAGTATAAGCTATTGGCATTGTAAATGACAATGCCTTTTATTTATCTGTTTTGATAATTAACACATAAATAAAAGGCATTGGCATTTACAATGCTAATAGCTCAAACTCTTGTAAATGCGAGACCGATTTCACTTCAAAGAAGAGGCCGCCATTGTTCCGGGCTGCTTGGAAAGTGAAAGCGCGCATGGCACGCTGAATGCTGCAGGAAAGCATGTCGTGCCTGCAGTAGGAGAAACTCATTAAAGAAAATAGTGCTTACAGACTGAATAAGACATACCCTGTAATAACAGAAGTAAAAGGCCCAGTCCTCATTGGAGGTTACAAATGAAGACAAGGCGGTAATATGGAGGGACTAGCAAGCCTATTAACGAATCAGAAGCCAGCATTTACAAAGCACAAGGACACAAGCCAATGGAAAATATGGGCGGAGGGTGGGCGGAGCTTCTAGTCAATACTTGAATACAGCATGACTCGCAGAGAAGCGCATGCGCTGCCTAGGCTCGACCTAAAAAGGCTGACTTCAGATCAATTTTGAAAGGTTAACGTGCTTTAGCAAAACCTAGAACCTCTGGATTGCAAACTAGGAGTCATTGCCACGCCTTTCACTTTGTAAGAGATGTAGGTACATCCCTCAGCCAACCTCCTTGACTGTATCCTGCTTTTACCTTTTAAGATCTTTATAAGTACGGCCCTAAATGTATAACATCAATAAAACATTTTATATCTGTTGATTGGAGGGTAATGATTGCTTATTTTGCTTGGATGGATGAATGACCAGCCTTTTAAGATCATCAAATAATAAGTTTCCATAAGTTCAAACTGATCATTTAAATATTTTTTTGCAGAATGCTCATGAAACGATGTTCTAAACAGATTTCCAAGCCTAGCCTACTTAATGGATAAAGTAATATTTAACTTTCTTTCTGTCGTTGCATACAGTTAAACAATTTTGGGCTAGATGTACGAAAATAGGAATAGTGATTAACTAATTGCAATTTTTTGCGAATCGTAATTTGGCAATCACTATTAATGTATGAAACTCTTGAGTTTCATTAGCAATTCATAGTGAGTCGCAAATGGACCTACCTCATGAATACTAATGAGGTAGATCGCAATTAGTGACCCACTGGGATTCGCTGTCATCACAGGGATGGTGGCCTGCTGGGGTCAGCAGACCCCAGGTCTGTGATTGCTTTGAATTGTTTTTTAAATCACAGCCTGTTTTCCTTAAAGAATAACGGGATGCGTTTAAAAAGAAAAAGAATTACACTTTGAACTCCTTTTTAGGTCTCGCCTGAGCCAGCGCATGCGCTGCTCTGGCAAGACATTTAGTGAGTGGGCTTCAGAAAATGCTACCTCACGCTTTTGCTTGTGGCGGCCTAGAGCTTGCGGTTACGCGCACAAGCGCGTGTGCCTCGCTCCACCTCTCCGTCTTGCGCTTTAACGTTCCTCCCCCTCCCCCACCACAGAGCGCGTCTCGGGGCCATGTGTCTTTTTGTTGCTTGTTTTGCACAACTTCCCGCTGCTTGCCAGCACACTCACTCAAGCGCTTCTGAGAAGAGGACACCAGGCCAACCTCGCGGCCATAATGTGCGCTTCGTCAGTAAAGCGTACAATGTTGGCGCCCTTTGGTACACGTCATACGATACCATGAGCTATCATAATGCTGCTAGTTTCTTACGCACAGTCGATACGTTGTTGCCTCTTTCGCTGTATCCTCCGCAAAAAGCGTTCCTACAAATTCATCTCTTTCAGCGCACAGTGAAGGTCTATTTTATTGTGCTGGTTACTAGGATTCCCGTTTAACATGCCCATAAATCCGTGATTAGATGGCTTGCAACACCGACGCATCTTCTTTGTCAACATGAGTGAGAGCACACGTTTCTTCAAAGCCGCGAGGGTAGTGTAGCAACTATCTGAAGCAAGGATGTAAATGCAGGTCACGCTTAGTTAAAATGCAACCTTTGAAAGAGCAGTCGTGGCGCCCTTCTCCAACTAGCCAAAGGTTGTGTGCGTATACAGATACTGCAAAGTTCCGCGGTGAGAATGTTAACGCATTGTGTGCTAGCAGCATCAGTACGGGGTTTGTTAATATTTGTGCCTGTGGTAATCTCCCCTCCCCCATCGCTCTCCACAGCTATTGCTGCTGCCAGAGGCTCCGTAGCACTGTTCTGGTGGAGCAGTAAGGGGGCTACCTTACCTCTCCTCACGAACATAATGACCCTGTGTGCCATTTGCCGCATGTTTGTTCCTTGTCATCAGTCCATTTCTCTCTTCTCTCTTCTTACCAACTGTACCTCCTTTACTGTTTCGTAAACTATTGCCACTCACTCGTGTGACTTCTACTGTCCTTACGCCCCACTCTTTTTTCGCCCTTTCTCCCCTCTTTCCTCTGTTGTCTCTGTCTTTTGCCACCCTCAGTGTCTCTATCTTTGTCTCTTGTAATCTACTTCCTCTCCCCTACAGTTAATGGCAGTACTGTCACCCTCTCTCACACCTTCTCTGTCCCCTGGTCTTCAGCCCTTCTTCTCGTCATATATCTAGTTTTTTTGGATTCTCTCCACTACTCCTATCCATCACCATAGTCCGATTTCAGTATTTCCCCCTCCAGCTTTGTATTCTCTTTCCCCTGGAGCTGTTTGCATCTACTGTTTGTTCGCCCAAACTATTTTTATCCTATCCTTATTCTCCCTCATTGTCCCTCTCCCATGGCCAGGTCCCTTCTTTTGCTCTTCATTTGTCTCCCCTCTAACCTAGAACGCGCGCGCACCACTCCCTGCCGGGCTTGTCCTTTCTTGCGGCTGTCTTCTACTTTCTCTTTCCCTCTGTATCTCCCCTTCTCTCTTTCCATATATTTCTTTCCTCCAAGTGTGGGTCTGGTTGAAATATCTTCACTCCTCTCATGTATAATATTTTTGGTCTAGGCAATGGCTGTATACATTGTATAACAAGCATTGGCATAGCCAATAGGTCTTGCTTTTGGGACCTTGTAAGTATTTAGGTATGCAGCACAATATCCTTAGTGCAACAACACCAACTGTTGCATGGCTAAACACTTATGAGGTCCCAAAGGCGAGACCTATTGGCTATGCCAATGCTTGTTTAAGTGTAGGCAGTGGGCCCTTGGACCACTGCCTGTTCTCAAAAAATATTTTTCCAACCATTCTCAAAGGGGAAGGGGTCCCTTGGGGACTCCCTCCCATTTGCGAATGGGTTACCACTGACGTTCAAGTGGCGGTAAATTGCAAATCTTTTGCAACCCCATTTCGGCTTCATTCATACATACCATTTCAATTTGGGATTGGGAAAGGGCACCCTCAACACTCCCTTTCTAAATACCGAATCGCAAAACCCAAATTGCGATTTGCTTGCAAGTTACGAAATCACAATTTGGACTTTGTATATTACAAAAAGCATTTTTGCGGTCGCAAATGGCCCGATGTACATCTAACCTATAGTACCTAGAAACTAAAAGTGAGTCTCTCTGCCAAACAAATCCTGGTGTTAGTCTTGGTAGTTTGGCACAAGCACCAGCATGAATGTAGTATGCAGCTGCCCCAAACTAACTGTAAAACAGATACATGTCTCGAACAGCAGCAGCTCCTCCGCAATGGCAGAGGAGTGTCACCCCTCTTGCTCAGAGCCAGCAGCTGAAAAATAAAATTATATTTTATTATCATTTTATTTTTCAGCTGCTGGCTGAGCCAAACATGTGCAGGAAGGGGCGAGGCAGGGCCATCTGAAGGTAGGGGAGCAGGAGTGGAGTGCCCGACCAAACAGACTTGCACAGTTAGGATTCTCCAACCGAGCTGTATTCCACAGCAAGGTGGAGAAACAGCACAAACTCCCTGTGCATGAGTGAGCATTAAACCAGCCTGCTCTGGCCAATCCCCGCGCTGCTCTTATGCAGCATGAGAGCATTGCGGGGATTGGATGGGGAGTCTCTGATGGTGTCCCAGGGACTGCTGGGAGCAGGAAGTATAGGAGCACCAAGGCGAAATTTTCAATTATTAATAACTCCATCCCCCCTTCCGCTGCTGCCCTGCCACCCCACCACTTTTTATTTCCAGCAGCCCCGACTGGTCTCTATCCAATTTAGTAAAGAATAGTACATTTTAACAACTATAATTGCAAAAATCGGTTAAGGTGATCAGGAGCTATACATTTTAAATAAATGGTGAAAAACATTAATAGAAAGCAATGTATATATAAAAGCCAATGTCCTGAGATGGACGAAGGTGACTGGATACTGAACACCTTGTTGCTAACAGCAATGGAGCACGATTTGGGCTAACAACAAATTTAACTTTAGGCTAAGGGCTTCATTTCAAGTTCCATTTTAATTCTCATAAGGTTGGTAACAACCAACACGTTTAATTCTGTAGCTTGTAGTTTTACTTTTAACATTGTACGTTGAGAGCAAATGGCTACATGAACAATGCTGTTGCAGTGGCACATCACTGGAGCAATGAGCCTTGTCGCAAGCAAAGAAAATAGGTTGCCATACCCCTGACTGTTTATTGAAAAACAGGTCTGCAGTGGGCCTCTCACACCTTGGGCCCCAGTGCCACTTCAACTACAGGAGTATTGATAGCTATGCTCCTATGCTGCAGTGCTAAAATGACAGATGTCACTTATGAAATGGGGCCACTAAGCAGCTACAAGTAAGTTAATCATTTGTATAATGTGCCCTGAAATTCAGAACATGCTTTTAACACCCCACCAATATTCCTAGCAAGTCATTAGTAGGTGGCAGTAGAAAAGGGTACGTTTGGAGCCTTCCACTGCCCCCTAGGGTTATGTGACCCAAAGCGGGGTTTGTAAACATGAGCTGCTTGATATCTGGAGCAGAGTTAGAAGTCAGAGGTGTAAAGGTCTTTGTGCTACTGTCACTTTCTAGGAAGCCTGCATGTCTGCCTGTCTGCTACTGCAGAGAAGAGGATGTGCACTAGTGGGAAAAGTCCTGGATGCTGCTACCAGGCTACATACTCCAAGAATCCTGGCGCTGCTTGGGAAGGAAAATCTGATTTTTGGCCACATATATCTGTTTTAGAGTTGTCCAAAGAAATTGGCTTGAACAGAGGAGATGAACATTGCCTATCAACTACAATCGCATCTAAAGGAGTCTCCATATCATCACCCATGCAGGCAGAGGATAAGGTAGACAGCATTTTAAAAATTTGATCTTGAAAGAAACTAGTCGACTTCTCACACTGTCCTACTGAAGGAGGCAGACCTCTATCACATGCAGAGAGTGCAAGGAATTTTTTCATGATCTTGAATATTTCCTGACTCTTGTTCTCTGCGGCCTTAATTTGCTCACCAAAGTAGACCTTCCTGGCAGCTTTAACTATAGCATGATATTTTTTCAAAGCCACTCGAGAGGCAGCTTTATCTTCCTTCTTATAATATCTGCGTCATAGTCTCTCAGCCCTTTTTTCCGCTGCTAGGACCTTAGAGAACCAAGGCGCCAAGAAACTTTTGCTTGCCTTACGCACTGTAGTTGGAGCAAATTTATCCGCAGACAGGTGATTGTCTTTAGCTTTAGCATCCAGCTCAGCATCGCCTGATAACACCGGAGTGGAGACCGGAAGTACATTGATGAACTAATCAGGCGTGATCTTACTATACGACTGAAACATATTTGAGCGCTCCCTTGCATGCACACTATTAGACGTAAGAGCAGACCAGTGGAATCTAATTAAAAAATGGTCTGTTGACTTCCGAGCCATTCAGGCAGAAGTCACCAAACTCCTTTGGAATAACAAACCACATCGCATAGCGATGTCGAAACTGTTCAGAACTTGGTATGATGGTGGCATCGCATTCCCAAGTATACAGACGTACAATTTGGCATCCCAATTGACTGTGGTTAACCAATGGTTGCATGTCACCCACACAGATCCGGCCAACAACCTCGATAGATTAGAGCTGGTAGAGGGAGGGCTGTATCGGGCACTCTATAATAAAACCCAGGCCCTGATAGGCCAAACGAAACACACACTCCAGGTATGGAACATAGTACTCAAACGGTTGGGATGGGAATACAAAATCACACAAGCGATGCCCCTATGGGACACGGACAGGCTAGTTAGACTGGGCAAGAGTAAAGGTTTCAAGCATTGGGACAACATAGGGATATCAAAAGTGGGAGATCTCTGGGCACGGGGAGGGGTAATCCCCTTTGCGCAACTCCAAGATCAATACAAAATGGCACCCACGGAGCGATCCTGCTATCATCAGATCAAACACACCCTAGAGGCGACAATTCCCTCTGACACTCGTCTCCCCGAGGCCTCGCCACAGGAGGATAGATTGCTGACAGACTACATGGACACGAAGGCCATATCCATGACATAACGAAAAATCGTCAATAACCTACCCGATCCCATACAAATGCTCCGTGATAAATGGCAGGAGGAGTTGGGAGACCTTGATGATACAGACTGGCAGGAGGCTTGAGCATCCCCTAGAGAAGTTGCGATCACATCCAAATTGCGCCTTGTACAGCTTAAGATCCTCCATAGAATCTACTACACTAGAACTACTCTCCACAAGATAGGGAAAACTGACAACCACCTCTGCCTGCTACAGTGTGGGACGCCCAGTACTTTCTTTCATACAATTTGGAACTGTCCCGCAATAGTACTCTTTTGGGAATCAGTTATGTCCACCATTACGAGAGTGTGCGGGAGCCCAGTCCCACCACAAACCAAACGCTGCCTTCTAAATATTTGGAAGGCGCCGGACCTTAATTGTACAGCACAGACTTGGGCCACACCAGGAATGATGCTAGCCAAGAGAAACATCGCTAAACATTGGGACGCCCTCTCCACCCCCTCGGTTACGGAATGGTGTAAAGATATGGATAAGGCTATGGTGGCGGTAAAAAAAAATATGTACGCAGAGGTTGCCCCAAAAAATGGATACCATTGTGGGGCGGTTGGATCACCTATAGGGGGGATATATGCACAATGCCAGTAATAAATCAAGAAATAGAGGCCGATTAGCGGGATCTGGATATCACTGTACGTACATATGTGGACTTAAGAACCGTAAATGTGTTATGTACTCTAACATTGATGTAAACTGAAGTGTTTCATACTGTATAAATCCATACTGAGATATATGTGAATCGACGCTCTACTTGTACCACTTAATGTAAATAAACCAAAAAATAATTTACAAAAAAAAAATGGTCTGTCCAAGGTAAAGGAAGTGGGTCCAGCATATCCAACTAGGCATTAGAGAAAACAAAGTCAATCATATGTCCTGCCAAGTGAGTGGGCTTGGTGACATATTGAGCCAAGTTACAAGACAACATTTTGTCCAGCAATATAGAAGGCTCACTCTCTGACGGATGATCGGCATGAAAATTAAAATCACCCATTACAATAAAATGCCAGAATCAAAGTGAAAGGTGGGCTAAAGCTTTGTTCATGGATTTGATAATGTTCCCTGTGTAGCCTTGGGGTCTATTTATCAGGACACCGGCTAGAGACTGGTGGGGTGACCAGAACAAGCAGGAACCAAAGGCCTCTGCCCCTAAAAGTTCATCTTCCTTAAAGATAGAGCAGCGGTATGCTAGCTTGTAGACCATAGGCCTATCAAGATTTAAAAAACTGTACCCCTGGGGAATGGCCATTTCAGCAACAGGGAGGGAGGTATCAGTAAGCCATATCTCAGATAGAAATAAAACATCTGGTTGCCTGTCGCATAGAATGTCAAAAATATTGATGGCACTTATGCAAGGAGCAAGTATTAAGTAAAAAGTTGCAAAAGACCCTGGCGTCATCCTACCAGTAAAAACAAATCAGTCGCTTCCACAGGGACAATACCAATCTTTATTTCAACATAAAGTGCATATAGAAGACACCCCCCTCCCCCATGATATTAGGGTTAGATTTATGCAGGCATGGGTTCTTGGGGTGTAAATCCAGAAGCTCCTCAGCGGAATAGCGAACACAATTACCAGATGTAAGTTCAGGTCAAGCATAGTGGCTGGTGCTGGTCGCTGACTGGAAGCTGATCGGCACAGATGGGCTTGTCTTTGGCACGTCGCTGCCCTGAATTTATACATCCAGTGCCTCGTTTTCTTCTAGCAGCTAGAAAATGGCACCTCTAGCTATCCACGAGGAGTAAAAATGGCTGCCAAACACAGGCAGAGTCCAGAGAGAAATCCCCGGAACAATACAAGTCAGACCACCCCCCCACCCCACCTCCATATCACAAGAGTCAAGCACAGAAAAAGGGATAAGTAAAAATTGAATAAAATACTCAAATGCAAAACCTGTAAAAACAACTAAAAAGGAGTAAATATAAAATGCGCAAATCCCCCAGTCATCAGTGCATGCATGCCGCGGCCCCGAATTTACATATCAGGTGCATCATCTTCCTCTGGCAGCAAGAGCTTGCACTAACCAAAAATAGCGCCTCTAGCTGTCCACGAAATATCTGCAGAGTTTCAGATAATCAGGCTCTTAGCACTAGGAAAATTCAGCATCTTTTGAGGAAGTTATGAAAAGTATCATATCACTTGCTAGTGGGAAATCACAGGGTTGAGATTTATTTCTAAGAAGTTGTTAGGAAGATTGATAAAACCAGAAAAATCTATATAATGTGGGCAAAGACACATATTGTGTTTAAGAAGGAACAGTATCTACTAGAGCGTCTTCTGTCATCTGATATCTTTATTAAATACATATTAAGAAAAAGATTAGAATGTTGAGACTTCCATTAAAGACAATGACGCCTTCTGCTCCAACATTCCACTGTTTCTCTTTCTGTTTCTCCCTTTTTAATTTAGACCATTCTACCCTCAGTGGGCAGAATGCTCCAAAAGCCTTAAAGCGCTTCTTCCTCAGGCTGCACCGGTTGTTGAAGGCCCTCTCCCTTGTTATAGGCCGATGCAAAGCAGATTCATCCTAGGTGGAGACGCTACCTGCCATACTGACTGGTCTGTGAACCCTATTGATTGAGCACAAACTTTAGATCTTCCCTTGCAATTATACTACTCAATTACGAGGAAGAGTTCGACCAGAATTTGAGGCAGGTCTTATGGGAGGTAATGAAATCTGTGCACTTAAGCACGCTTTTTATTACTTTGATCAAGTCATTGATCGATCAATCGCAAACTTCTGTATCAGTAAACAGCAGTGCTTCACACCCTGCATTGATAGGATGTGGAACAAGAGAAGAGTGTCCGCGATCACCCTGTTTATATGGAGACCCTAATGAGGAAACCAATCAGCAATGATTGACACACGCAGAATAAATATTTTGGTAATGATGTTGCAGTTTTTATCCTTTGCGTTAGAAAGGATTTTATCTGCTGTGTAGGGGGTTGACATAGAAATTGGCAAATTATATGGCATTAACTTTGACAAAAAACGAACAGCAAATTTGAACTTCTGCATGTCACGCTTGTTACTCTGTTAAACGGATTTCATTAGGTCATATAAAGACAAGAAGGGCCAATGGTTTTTCACCTTACTTCCTGGCAGCTGAACCTTGCCAGAGCAGTAATTACATTGCTGGGCTGCAAAAGCTTCATGCTCCTATTCTCAAAAGATCTCCTCTATCAATATTTTGTATGAATTAAAAAGATGAGACTTTACAATTTTAAATTTGGAAACCCACATTTTGATGGGAATCAAATATAGAACAGTTGCAATGCTTTTCCATGTTTTGGCTCAGTTAAAAAAACATACCTGTGTGGACAAATTAAAAATCACTGGAAACCTTTCTTGATAGTCCCTGTCAGATCTAGCAAGCCAGTTCCATTGTGTGGTTCCCGGACTTGCTTAATTGTCATTGGGTAAAAAGCCTTCCAATCAGTGTTTAATCTACAATGAGGAACACTCTACAAATACCGTCTGATTAGACACCTCTTTAAAAAGAGACCTATGCGGTGGTCCTTGTGCCAAACCCCTTTTATAGATCAATCTAATACTTCTGCAATACCGGTATATTATGACTGCTTGGCAGAGAGCAAAGAAGCTGGCATAGGAACTTTGACAGAAACATGCACAAAATGAATTGGTTTTTAATTTCCAGTCATGTAAATTGCTCAAGGCTCAACGTTTTATACTTCAGCGTCACACCAGCAAAATGTACGCTATATTAGTGCAAAATGATTTTTGATTTTTACATTACACTGGATAAGGTTTCGAAGCATTACCAGGGTAAAAAAAAACCACTGGTGTGCCCAGTTGAAGAGATGGTAACATCCCCTTGTTCATATGGTCTCTGCCTGTCCCATTATGGGCGAATACTTGTGCTGTATTGTCAGAAATTAGACAAAATGCCGAAACTAACATTAATCGCTGATGTTCAAACAAGCAAACATTTATGTTGGGAATCACAGAATTGGTACTGTATTCTGTAGCGATTAGAAGAACTATCACGCTTTGGAAAGAGAAGTCAAAGTTGCCGCCACTATTTACTCATTGGTGGTGGGAGATGTGGGAAGCGCATTCCATGGAAGTAAATCGCACAAAGATGCCTGCAAATGCTCCCAGAGAGGGGAATCTTTCAGTGCAATGTTTGTTACTTTGCTCAATCCCTCTCCCAAGTCAACAGCTTTTGAAGACCAATGAGTTAATGTTGGCTCTGATAGTAGAGAGCTCAGAGTTATTGGCTGAAAGACTGGGACTGTTGAAAGATGTCACACATGGCAGGGGGTCCCTTTACTTCCCTCTTGAATTGCAAATGACTAGGATTTCGCCTACTGTTTGGATTTATCGCCTGTGTTTGTGTGCATGCTTCAAATATGTAATTCTTATGTATTTGTTGTGTATTTCAGGTGCTACAGTGACACCCAATAGCAGAGGAAATGGAACACTGGCTTCTTCTGAGCTGAGCCCTCTGTTTTTCATGTAGCGCTTGTCTCAAGCCATGTCGGATCCTCGGTCTCTCGGCTGCCACCACACCTAAAAGCCGTGCTGTTTGACTGCAGACATCAATCTCTGTTGGTGCACAGTAAGGATGGGTAAGATACAGATCTTAAATATATGTGGACTGTGCTTCTACAAAGTCATTTATGAGGACTTTTAAAAAGGATAAACCATTGTTTAGTAAGAAGTTAATATTTTTGGTGCTCAAGATTTAGCAGTTTTGGACTTGGAGACCCAGATGCATTCGCTACATCAGCACTAAGCCCAAACATTTTTCACAGATATTTTATAGCCTGTCAATTAGATTTTTGTTCTTATGATTCCGTAAGACAACGTAAAGTAAAAATGTTTACGTCCCGAAAAGTGCCCATTTTCATGAATCATCAAATGGAATTAAAACACCCTTACTAATTCTTTGACAGTATACATTGACAATGTTGTAATTAGTAGCCGCGCTTTATTTTTACACAAAAACGTGCAGTTAAACACCAATTATATACCTGTATAGAAACAGAGAAACAATTACTAAAGTTTGTTTCATAGAGAAAGACTCTGAGAGAGAGAGTCCTATTACTTAACCACAAGTTATACATTAAATTAAAAAATATACAAACATAAAAAAATACAAAGTACAGGGCATCTTGTAGAATGTACCCTTTATGCAAGTCAAGGCGCTCAGTAAATGATATACTTCTTTACACAAGAGAGGAATTCCTTTCCTCGGGTGTATACAGCGTTGTCTAAAGGGATTTTGAATTTTAAGGTTGTGTTCTAATGGCTCATAAGATGTGCATTAGAGAATACTCCTAATCTGAATTGACCCTATACAGAATTCACAAATGCTGGATTAGCCATATCTATGTACAGCTTTCTGTGACCATATGAATTATGTTCAAAATGTATTGTCATCTTACATTTTATTTCTGCCAGTATCTGTATTGTATTTGTAATTCCAAGACCAATGGATTTTCTGGATTTTGGTATCTGCTATTAATTAGTGTATGTAAACCCCAGAAGGGCTTCAGTTTTTAAGGAAGAAAGTGTGTTCTTGATATGAAGAATATTGTATTTTGAGGGGGGCTGAGATCATTAGGTTAACCACTAAATTACTAGTCAAGGTTAATCTGTAAAGTTTTAAAGGAACCTTTATGAAAGGACCGTTTTGTAGTTTTCAATAGTTATATAGTATGTAATGTACATTATTGCCAAGTGAGCCTCTGTGTTACCCTGCATGAGCTCCATGAAAGCATTCCAATGGATCCATTGATCTCTTCCAGGTATGCTGCTACGCAGAGAAGAGATATCGAGGTGATTTGCTTCGCTGATGTCTAGTGCTTTAGACCTTGCAGGTGCAGGGTGTAACCCCAAAGGCCCCTGGCCCTAGAACCCTTTTAAACCTAGAGACCACCAAGAAATCAATCACTACAGTGAAAATAGGAAGTCTTGTAAACTTTTTGAGGTTAATGGTGGACAGGGTAGAGGAATTCACATCAGAGAACATAACCCTAGAATGGCCCACTCCCAAGGTTAAAGGCTAAGTTCAATTGACCATCACCAGAGAACCTTACCCTGTTGCCCATCATTCAGAAAAACACTCTATACTTGAGTGAAATGTAATAGGTGTCCACGTGCTATTCAGAAAGTCAACCTGAGAATGTGGGCATTGCTGCTGGGAGAAAAGGGGGACTTTATTCAAATACCTATCCTCAAGCCATCCAGAGTGTCCGGCAGGGGGCTCTGGCTGTCCAGGTGATGCCAGATTGATGCTAGATACATACGTCCTTTCCATAAGTTCTTCCTATCATCCCCCGCGAGACGGGCACCAGAGACATTCTTCAAGGTTTGCAGCAGGTCTGGCTTCATTCTTTCAAATTGTTCTTTCTTTCATCAGACTCACTTTAGTGGCCCTGAAGCTTTTACACACTCTGCCTAAGGCACTCCCTGTAGTCATTCACAATGGTGGTCTCATTAGAAGCTCCCAAGGCTTTATATTCCCTTTCAAATGTGTAATGTTCTGGGGTCTGCTTGGTGTGATAATTTTTCTGCCAGGACTTGAGCATGACCTGCCATTTAGTCCCACTGAATTGATTCAGAAAGAGATTTGTTTGGAGCTACTACCCATATCCCATATTTATCAGGTGCTATATTCACCCAGACTGATTTTGCATCTGGTGTTATATCTATGTCATTAGTCAAACGACCTGACACTTTCACACTTCTTATAATGATCAAGTCAGCCGATATCTGTCTCAAATGGCAGACATGACAATGATTCTGCATAAATTAAGAAAGATGGTGAGGTCTGTTTTCTAAAATGGCAACGTCCATTCTTTAAAATGGCGACCTATACTGTATAAAGATAGTAACCGGGTCTACTCAAAATGGAGTGAGACATTAGGGCCTTTACATCACTTGCATTGATTACTTCACCTTGTATCATTATTACACCTTGACCCGTAGGAGCAATCCCACTTTTTCCCTCCTTTATTGCATTTTGCTGTGGGGTAAGGCCACCAACCAATGGGTATACTGATGGCTCCATACTTTTTCTGCTCTCCACCTTCGCTTCATTTCCGTATCTCAATTCCTGGCATTGTACGTCCTTTGCTTAGTGCTTCTTTTCCCTGATTTATCTGTTTAGAGGCATGGTGCCCCAATAGGCGCTTCACCTTCCTATGCCCATGGACCTTTCCTCCTCTCTCTCCTGCTTTGACGTGTAGCTTGACAAATCAGTCTTATCCCTCTAAATAGTTTACATATTTCATTCCAGGCACAAATAGGTCAGCACACTACTGGCATAGCACTTGAGGGATGATTTTAATGACTGATATTCCCTCTGGGTCAACATATTCATACAGAAAACGCAACAATATTGGTTGGCTACGCCTGTCCCACAAATAATTCTTTATGGCCGTATAGTCACAAGCACAGTGTGCTTCTTCATAGGGTTCTGGGATCCATCCACAAGTAAGTAACTCATTCAGTTACTTTTTGTCTTGATTGTGGTGCCCTAACCTGAACAAAGGCAGATGTTTTGGGTCCCAACATAGACAACACTACACTCTAATTCGCTCTCTCAATCAAGTTAAATAGTAACTCCAGGACAGCTGTACTTGCTTGTGCTGCCCACTGCTAGATGGAGGGACCCTATTAGGAAACAAGCACTAGGTGGGTGAGAGTTCATCACCTATGTGAGCCCATTGATGCAGAGGATTTCTTGTGAGGTTGTTGCACTTTTTGCATGGCTTGTTTAATTGTGGCAGAAGGTTGCCTCAAAGGAGAAAAATGCTGAGCTGCAAGCAAGTTGACTGATCACTACAGGCCTTTTAATCATTTAACTTGTAGTTATCAAAGTGCAAAAGAACATAGCTCCATCACCATTCTGTGGTTTTGGGATTCCTTCATTTTATGAGCCTGTAAAGTTCTTCAGCTTTGGTCTGTGCAGGTGCCTTGTACACCAACTGTTGTTCAGTGATCAGAGAGACCCTTTCCTCCAGAGGAAGCATAAAAGCGGTTCTTGCCTTTTAAACGACACACTTTCACTGAATTGTAAACACGAGAATAAAGGTGCACCTTGCACATGTCCAGAAAATGACACAAACTCACAAAAAGTGATGTGAGCACAGTAAAAGCGTGCTTGACATAGATAGAAACCACAGGATTAACCAAATAGTAGCTTCAAGAAGTTTAAATGACCAATTACATTATATTATTAACAAGAAATGTTATGAAATAATGATAAGTTAGCATTGCTATTTGACTTAATTGAAGAATATACTCACAAACTCAATTGTGGTTCAAATCTTAAATGGAAAATAGTAGATGTTTGAAGTTTTTAGTATAAGTACCTAACATAGTGTACAATGTTTGCGTCTAGAAACTAATTTGATATAATGATGTTTAGAATTAATTTACACGTTACAATGTTTTTAAGTTGCAGCAGTAGGCCTTAATGAAAGTGGTGTTTTTATCCAGGTTTTGCTGACAAACGTTTTAGAATGCTTTCACATGATAAATGATTTATTTTATTACAGTCAAACTTAGATTTTAAAATTCTATAGTACTAAAATATGAAATGTTGAATTTAAATACTTTAAAATGTCTTTTTCTTTAGGCTACATTAATTCACAGTTTTGTGCAAAGGACTTGATACGTTCTCAATAGTTGCATTATTTGTTCTTGATTCACATGACATCCTTTTTTAAACAAAGACAATTGTTTTATTCTTTTTCTGTATGAATGGTGGGAAATAGACCTTCCCCAACATCTGTAAACAGTTGCAAACCCAAAAGCTATGTGACAACTAACCTGTAGGATACAAGGACATTCATTTCTCGTTACTTGTGTGGGAAATTATGTTGGAGTAAATTTGTACCTGGGAAGATGGAAGAAATGATCACATGATGATCAGACCCACCATTGATGTCATTGAAGACCAAATCGAACTATTTAACCACAATGCACAGGAGGAGGAGACTTTATTTTGTATTTTTAAGCAGAGCTTATGTCTAAGCTCAAGCTGCCCTTTGACAAATTCTCCTTGTTTCCTACTTGCCTTCCAAATCATTTCTATTATGCCCCTTTGCTAGTTGCCTTTGCTGATGAACTGGTTTTCTGGATGATGTGGAGCAGTTTGGTGAGATACCAGACTTGAACTTTCGTGATTTATGCTTAATTCCTCTGCTTTAGCTAAGGATTTATCCCATAGTGGACTTTAACTTGATCCCCTTTATCCATGATTTGAGAAACTTCAAGAATCAACTGCTTGCTTTGTAGGTGGTAGAGATCATATTGTATGATTGTATGGAAACCATCTTCTTATGGATTCTGATATTTAGGGTTCGTTAAGCTTAACTAAATGTGTGACTTTATATTCCAAATTGTGAAATATATGACTAAGCATCTTAAAATGTTACTTATATGCTTGGATTTTGGTACTTTGATACAATAACCAAATGCTCTAAAGTTGTCCGAGTCTTATTGTGTCTAATGTTTTTTACAGAAAGTGAGCAAGGTGAGTCCCTTGCTCACTTTGCCACTGGTTTCAAGCAAGCCTGGCTGAAGACGGCTGAAATGCCAGAAACCGGTCCTAGGAAGCTTGTTTCCGGTCCAGGGAAGGCATGGCTTGGCAGTTAGGGCTTGACTGTTCCCATGAGGCACAGGGTCAGACTGATTTGCATATGGCCATGTCTGAACTGGGGTGGCAGAGTGGGCTAATGAACGGTGATGGATCAAACCCAGATCTGTTGACTGGGTGTGAGTGTTTGATTGGTTCTGATGCTCCGTCCATCACCACCCCCTTTTGTACCGCTTTGTTCGCCATAAGTTGGCAGGGTATGCTCAGACGTGAGTCCCTTGCTCACTTTGCCACTGGATTCAAGCAAGCCTGGCTGAAGACGGCTGAAATGCCAGAAACCGGTCCTAGGAAGCTTGTTTCCGGTCCAGGGAAGGCATGGCTTGGCAGTTCGGGCTGGACTGTTCCCATGAGGCACAGGGTCAGACTGATTTGCATATGGCCATGTCTGAACTGGGGTGGCAGAGTGGGCTTAAGAACGGTGATGGATCAAACCCAGATCTGTTGATTGGGTGTGAGTGTTTGATTGGTTCTGATGCTCCGTCCATCACCACCCCCTTTTGTACCGCTTTGTTCGCCATAAGTTGGCAGGGAATGCTCAGACGTGAGTCCCTTGCTCACTTTGCCACTGGATTCAAGCAAGCCTGGCTGAAGACGGCTGAAATGCCAGAAACCGGTCCTAGGAAGCTTGTTTCCGGTCCAGGGAAGGCATGGGTTGGCAGTTCGGGCTGGACTGTTCCCATGAGGCACAGGGTCAGACTGATTTGCATATGGCCATGTCTGAACTGGGGTGGCAGAGGGGGCTTAAGAACGGTGATGGATCAAACCCAGATCTGTTGACTGGGTGTGAGTGTTTGATTGGTTCTGATGCTCTGTCCATCACCACCCCCTTTTGTACCGCTTTGTTCGCCATAAGTTGGCAGGGTATGCTCAGACGTGAGTCCCTTGCTCACTTTGCCACTGGTTTCAAGCAAGCCTGGCTGAAGACGGCTGAAATGCCAGAAACCGGTCCTAGAAAGCTTGTTTCCGGTCCAGGGAAGGCATGGCTTGGCAGTTCGGGCTGGACTGTTCCCATGAGGCACTGGGTCAGACTGATTTGCATATGGCCATGTCTGAACTGGGGTGGCAGAGTGGGCTTAAGAACGGTAATGGATCAAACCCAGATCTGTTGACTGGGTGTGAGTGTTTGATTGGTTCTGATGCTCCGTCCATCACCACCCCCTTTTGTACCGCTTTGTTCGCCATAAGTTGGCAGGGTATGCTCAGACGTGAGTCCCTTGCTCACTTTGCCACTGGTTTCAAGCAAGCCTGGCTGAAGACGGCTGAAATGCCAGAAACCGGTCCTAGGGAGCTTGTTTCCAGTCCAGGGAAGGCATGGCTTGGCAGTTCGGGCTGGACTGTTCCCATGAGGCACAGGGTCAGACTGATTTGCATATGGCCATGTCTGAACTGGGGTGGCAGAGTGGGCTTAACAACGGTGATGGATCAAACCCAGATCTGTTGACTGGGTGTGAGTGTTTGATTGGTTCTGATGCTCCGTCCATCACCACCCCCTTTTGTACCGCTGTGTTTGCCATAAGTTGGCAGGGTATGTTCAGACGTGAGTCCCTTGCTTACTTTGCCACTGGATTCAAGCAAGCCTGGCTGAAGACGGCTGAAATGCCAGAAACCGGTCCTAGGAAGCTTGTTTCCGGTCCAGGGAAGGCATGGCTTGGCAGTTCGGGCTGGACTGTTCCCATGAGGCACAGGGTCAGACTGATTTGCATATGGCCATGTCTGAACTGGGGTGGCAGAGTGGGCTTAAGAACGGTGATGGATCAAACCCAGATCTGTTGACTGGGTGTGAGTGTTTGATTGGTTCTGATGCTCCGTCCGTCACCACCCCCTTTTGTACCGCATTTTTCTATTCATACATTAAGGACCTTTTTTGGAAGCCTTGGATAATTCCCCCAAATGAAGTCCCATCCTCCTGCAGAGGTTAATTATGATGGGTGTAAAAGCATTAAAAATGCCTTATTTTGG
The DNA here is from genome assembly GCF_964204655.1 of Triturus cristatus. Classification (NCBI taxonomy): domain Eukaryota; kingdom Metazoa; phylum Chordata; class Amphibia; order Caudata; family Salamandridae; genus Triturus; species Triturus cristatus. The sequence continues at coordinate 508,436,773 of NC_140587.1, forward strand.
GAGGAGGAGCCTAGCGTGCAACCAAGATGGCCGCGTAGGTGCGAGGCTCCCGAGGACCTCCGCGACCTCCTGAATTAATCCTGGCGATATCCTGTCCTTGTTGAGGGGACTGTGTCGGTGAACCCGAGCTGAGGCGCCACCCGTTTTTTGGGCTCGAATCGGACCCCGAACACCGGTGGGAGCATCGATTGAAGGTTGCGGCCTTCTCCTCGCCGGCCCCCCGGATTGGAGTAGTGGGGCGATCCGGGGACGAAGTGAATAACAGCGGCGAGCGGGGCTGGGCGACTCGCGTACCCCGCACTTTCACTTTCGCTTTTGCGCCCTCCTTGCCTCAGGCGGGGTCGGGCTGCGGAGCGGGGTGCGGTGGTGTTGCCTTGTCCAGGTGCCCGGCTGACCCACCGGCGGTGGGTTGACCCGCGGCCCGGTGGTCGCCCCCGCCCCCCCCGCTGACACCCGTGATTTGGTGTGGCGGCCCGTTTGGAGATCTTGGCACGACGGTGGAAGGGCCAGCATGTCCACCAAACAAGATGGCGACCAGGCGAAGATGAAGACAACCCGCCGTGGCACGGCGCACCAGGCCAATAGTATGGATCGCTACACGCTCCAGAAGGGTTCTCCGGAGACATCGCGGTCATCCCTGGTGGGCCCGACGGAGGCGCCTGCCCAACCGGTGGATCTGACCCTCCGGGACGTCATGGGCGCCATCGCAGAGATGAAGGCCTCAGTGGACCAGCGTTTCGATACCTTGGCGCAAAAAATTGACTCGGTCCTGGTGGATGTGGGCCTTGTGAGGGCAGACTTGTCAAAAACGAACGACCGAGTTGACTCCCTGGCCCACACCACAACGAGCCTCACTACGGACGTGGTGGCCCTCCAGAAGGAGGTGCGCCGGCTTGGCCAGGCGAGCGCCCTGATGGACCGGCGACTGGAGGATTCCGAGGGTCGGGCCCGGACGAACAATGTTCGCATTATTGGTGTGCCGGAGGGCCGAGAGGCGGAGGCGGCAGATCTCTTCGTGGAAGAACTGATCCTGACCCATCTCCAGCCCCGGGGGCTGAGTAAGCTTTTTGCGGTGGAGCGTGCCCACCGGGTCCCTGGGGGCCGCCCTAAGACCGGTGCACCGCCGCGGCCTATTATTGCCCGGATTTTTAATTTCCGGGACAGAGACGCCATCCTCCAGACCTCCAGGCAACAGGGACCGGTCAGACTGGATAACATGGATGTACACTTCTACCCAGACTTTACTCCGGCGGTCCAGAAGCAGTGACAGAGCTTTCTTGGTATTAAACGTCGCCTAAGGGACCTAAACCTCAAGTACTCAATGCTCTTTCCGGCTAAGCTGAGGGTGGAGGTGGATGGCCGTACGCACTTCTTCGACCGGCCCGAGGTGGCTGGGGACTGGTTAGATACTTTGCCTGGAGATCGGGGTGGGGGGGGCGCGGCTGGCGGGGAGGGCCCGCCGGATCAGAATTGAGGGGTGACTGTATAGGCCTTGCTCTGGATATTGTTCCTTTACCATATATTGCTTTCGTATGTTCCCCTCCCATGGAGGTCGGGTGGGGTCTGCTGGGGGCTTCCCTCCTCCTCGGGGGGACTAGTTAGTACTTAGCTATGGGGCGACAGGCACACTGCACTTTGGGGGGGCTATCTGGGCTCATGCAGGGGTGCAGGGAGGGGGGAGTTCTGTTGGGACCGGGGGGTGGGGGGGGTGTGTTGTTTGTTAGCACCGCAAGGCAAACCCGCAACTGTTTTGTTGTTTTTAAGATGCTCGGTGGGGGGCGACCGATTGTTTTGACGTATGATGGGGGGTAGGGATTTGATTGTGTTGTCATGGAATGTTAACGGCCTGGGGGATAGGATTAAGCGTGGTGTGGTCCTGCAGTATTTAAAACGTATTTCTCCAGATGTTGTCTTCCTGCAGGAGACACACCTTATAGGTAACACCTTTCATGCAATGAATCGGCGGGGATATCGTTTGGCGGCCCACTCCGGCTTCACTTCGGGCTCGCGGGGGGTGGGTATTATGGTCAAGAACTCGCTCCCGTTGGAGATTGACGAGGTGCGCCATGATGAGAGGGGACGCTACACCGTTCTGGTGGGGCGAATGGAGGGTAGAGTGTTTATCTTTATATCAGTGTACGTCCCGCCTGGGTTACAAGCCACTACATTTGCGGACCTGGGGCGCCTCCTTCTGGACCTTCCGGGTGGCCTGTTGGTGGTTGGAGGGGACTTTAACGCGGTTGCCTCTGGGTCTATGGATCGCCATCCCCCTAGGGACCTCCCCCGGGCACAGGCGTGGCTGCCCGGCCTTTTAGACACGCTGGGCCTGGTGGATTGCTGGCGCTTAAAGCATCCCGTATTGCAACAGTACACCTTCCACTCGGGGGCCCATGGTAGCCTCTCGCGGCTTGATTACATCCTTGTCCCGGCGGCCCAGGCAGGGAGGGTGGGGGAGGTGCGCCATTTGGCACGGGGTATCTCAGACCACTCCCCATTGTTGTTGCATTTCGATGTCTTCCCGAGGGGGGATGGCAGAGTGGCCCCGATCAATGCATGGTATTTGCGCGACCCCACCATTCGTGCCGACTTGATCAAATCCTTACAGCGCTATTTCGATGAGAATGTGGGGTCGGTCCCGTCTGCCATCTCCCTGTGGGAGGCTTTCAAGGTGGTTCTTAGAGGGGAGGCCCTCTCCTTTATTTCCAATGCCCGGCGGCGCGAGCGGGAGGAGGTGACCCGGGTTGAGGCCGAGATTGCAGAACTGGAGGGTGACCTGGGGAGCGGGGTAACAGACGCCAAGTTGCATGCTTTGCACTTAAAGCAGGCGGCCTATCGGGCCCTCGTCACGGAGGCGGCCAGGGGCCTCAGTAGAGAGCAGCAGGGGCGATTGTATGATGTGGGTGACAAGGCTGGCAAATTGATTGCGTGGTTGGACAAGAGGGAAAGAGCGAGCCGCGTGGTGCCTCTGATTGAGAGCGTGGATGGTGTGTGCGTCACTGAGCCGGAAGCCATTGTCTCCTGCTTCGCGGATTATTTCCGCGAAGTCTACTCCCCGGTTTCTCCCTGCTCGGAGGAAGATTCCCATGCCTTGCTTCGGGACATCGCACTGCCCTCCCTTACGGTGGAGGACAGGGATTCGCTGGATGCCCCGCCCACCTCGGACGAAATTGGCTCGGCTATTCGCTCGGTTGCATCCGGCAAGGCCATGGGCCCCAATGGTATTCCCATTGAGCTATACAAGCTACGCCCGGATGTGTTGGCGCCCCACCTGCGCGCGATGTTCCTTGCGGCCCACTCGCAGGGCTCCCTCCCGCCGGACCAGCGTCTGGCTACAATTGTGGTGATCCATAAGGAGGGGAAGCCCCGTGAGCGGGTCACATCCTATAGGCCGATTTCGCTTCTGAACGCGGAGCCCAAAATCCTCGCCAAGGTGTTGGCCAACCGGTTGGTTGGCGTGGTGGGCGATTTGGTCCACCAAGACCAATCGGGCTTTATACCACACCGCAACACGGCGCTTAATCTGCGGCGCTTACACGGGGTGCTCGCGCGTGTCCCATTTGTACGGGAGCCGGCCATCCTGGCGTCCTTGGACGCCACCATGGCGTTTGATACGCTCGAATGGCCATATATTTGGGCGATGCTGGCGAAGTTTGGGTTCGGCCCGGGTTTCGTCAGCTGGGTCAAATTGCTATATTCGGGCCCGTTGGCGCAGGTGGTGGTGAATGGGCGAGTATCTGCCCCATTCGCGCTGGGGCGGGGCACGCGACAGGGTTGTCCCCTGTCGCCTCTCCTGTTCGCCCTGGCCATGGAGCCCCTGGCGGAGTGGTTGCGGTGGCACCCTTCTATCCGTGGTCTCCGCTGGACCCCCGAGCATGAGGACCGCGTGTCCCTCTATGCTGACGATATCCTTTTGTATCTCGCCTCCCCGCGCAAGTCACTGATCGTCCTGGTTGATGTTTTGCGCTCCTTCGGTCGCAACTCAGGCCTGGTCATCAACTGGGCGAAATCCTGTGTCTATGTGCTTTCCGGGGAGGCCCCGGTCTTGCCACGGGACTGTCCGATCCAGATTGCCTCCCAGGGTTTCCGGTACCTGGGTATATATATCACTCTTGACCCGGAGGCCCGCTATGAGCGGAACTTGTTGCCCCCCCTCCAGCGTCTGAGGGAGGACGTGGTGCGCTGGCGGCGTCTGCCGCTCTCGCCGCTCGGCCGAGCGGCCTTATTTAAAATGATGTCCCTGCCGCGCTTCCTCTACGCCCTCCAGAATACCATGGACCTGGTCCCGACACGCTACTTTCGCGAGGTGGAGGGCCTCCAGCGGCGCCTGTTCTGGGACGGGAGGCCGCGTATTGCTCTGGCTAAATTGACGCTCCCGTGGTACGATGGAGGGGTCGCCCTCCCGGACATCAAACGGTATTACTGGGCCTCCCAACTAGCTGCAATTAATCATGGCCTTTACGGGCCCGCCTTGAACCCGGCATTTGAGATGGACAGGACGCTTCTGCCCGGTGGCGATTATAATCGAGCGCTCTACTCTGGCGCGCCCGACTCCCGTTTGACGGGACCGACGCGTGTCATGGTGCGTGTCTGGCACGCGGCTAATGCAGCTATGGGGTGGAAGGACCGTTTGACCCGAGCGTCTCCGCTGTATGCATCTGAGAGGTTGGGCTCCCTGTGGACGTCGAAGGGCTTCGAGAAGTGGGACACGATCGGAATCAGCACGGTGGGAGATCTCTGGACGAGGGGGGGATTCAAAACTTTTGAGACGCTGCAGGCGGAGTTTCAGCTGCAGGGCAGTGAGTACTTTCGGTACCTACAGGTCCGCCGTGCGCTGGGCTCCGTCTTCCCGGATGTTGCATCCATTCCGGAGTCTTCCCCCCTGGAGGACAGAGTGCTAGATGGCCATGTCCCGGACAGCACGATCTCCCTCATATACAAAAAATTGATTAACGATAGATCGTGTCTGCTGACTAGTCTCCGCGAGGCTTGGGTTGCCGACGGGCTGGAGCTGGATGACGAGGATTGGATCTCCGCGGTGGCCTCTCCGAAAGAGGTGGCCATCCCGGCTCGCCTTCGTTTCGTCCAGCTCAAGATCCTTCACCGGGTCTACGTGACGGGGCCAAGGCTTTTACGTATGGGTTTTGCCGGTGATGGAATGTGTAAGCGTGGCTGTGGTGCGTTGGCGACTTTCATGCATATACTGTGGGAGTGCCCGAAGGTGGAGCGATTCTGGCGTGGTGTGCATGAGGTTCTACGAATGGTTACGCGTGTCGCGCTGCTGCCTGAAGCGAGGAGATGCTTGCTGAATGTCTGGGAACCAAATGACTACTCGGTCCCGCAGGCGCGGTGGGTGACTCTGGGATACATGATAGCCAAGCGTGATATTGCCCAATTGTGGGGATCCCAGAGGCCCCCTGCGGTGTCGGCCTGGAAAGAGCATATGGATTGGTGTATGTTTCGTGAAAAGGTGGTGTATGTGGCGAGGGGTAAGCCTGGGGCGTGGATGAAACTCTGGGGCCCCTGGAACGCCTACCGCGGGGGTATTTGTGAGCCGCCGCTGCTACCGGCGGCCTCGCCGGCTCCGTCTCCCTAGATGGCGCCCCTCCCTTGGCCGCGGGCGCGCGGTCCCCCAGTCCCTGATCTACTCCCGTCCCCCTCTTCAGAATTTTGCTGCTGGTTTGGATCCCCCACTTATGGAGCACGTGTTGTCACTTTGGATCGAGGGTTGCCTTGCGGTTGTGGTTTGTTTACGTTGTTTTGCGTTAAGAAAATGGAACCGTACTGTGGGCATGGAGCTGTGAGGCCTGCACCATTGCTCACTCCTGTCTTCCTACTGTGCACCGCTGAGAAAGCTTTTTGCTGTATGTATGTAATATGCTTTTGATGCTCTAGCGGCCGGCCGTGTGGTTGTAGGCCCATATCTGTAACTTCTATAAACTGCAATAAACGGTTTCAAAAAAAAAAAAAAAAAAAAAAAAATGCCTTATTTTCTACTTTGTGACTGGAGCTCTGCTCCTTGAGAATCATAGGTTAAAGCTACAAGTTCCTTTCTTCCCTTCTCGGTGAAGGGTGGCGTTCTGCCTCCCCCCCCCCCCTTTGCAAATATCACCTTATTCCTCTCCTGTGGAGTTCCTACTGCATTGTTATATTGATCTGGCTGACCATGACCTTTTCAAAACACAGGCTGGTGTTATAGCAAATAACACTATCTAAGCTTGGGACAAAAATACAGCATATACAAGCAGTTAGTTGCGTAATACTCCTACTGCAGCAGATCAATATGCCTGGGCCTTATTAGGATAAAGCTGTTTTTTCAGACTGGTAGGGTAATGCTGCTTGCAGAGGTGTTTTGGGTAAATTATTGCAGAGCTTGATCATGATCTCTGTTGGAAACCAATCCCAACTACCCCAAGGAACACTATTTTTACTTAATGAATGATAGTGCATTAAAACGACCTCTGAGCCTGTTTCCTCAGCATCGGCTCCTTAAGTCTGGATACAGTCAACTTGAGGTGGAGAGTCATGTCCTGATTTCGCTACTACAATCGATAGACTATAGAACATACATTTTTCAGACTGAGGCTTGGGTCAGCTCTCTATAACCTTTGGCTTGTTTGGGTGATCCCCCCTTTAGACATTGGTGCAAAGGGCGGCCTGTTGCACTGTAGATCAGCCCATAGAATTGTGTGGATGTTTATATGAATCTTCTCTGTGAAACTATTTTTAATCACTTAAACAAAAAATTAATCCCACCACTAAGCACACAAACAAGATTCTTCAGTGTATGTCGTGGCGGCATGTAGTATTGGCAAAAGCTGTGTTGGAGTGCAGGGAGCATGGCAGCATGGAGTGCGTCTGCCATTGACACGCCCTGTGTGTGCCGTGTGCATGCGGGCTCAGGCAGGCATGTCCTTTATGGACAGAAACAAGTTGGCACCACAGAGGTATGTGAGGGCCATGACACCCAATAATGCCAGTTGAAAATACTCTCCTAATGTTTTTTACTCATAACAAGGGTAACGACTAATAAACTAATTCTCGTAGTTTAAAATCCCAAGGTATTTTTCGTTAGGAAAACTGGATCCCAGATAAATGTCCAGATAAATAATTTCTAAGAACTCCCTCAAGACAGTCCCCCTTGAGGTCGAGTCCGCCCAGGTAGTACCATCATACCACAGTGGGATGAGGTGGCCTATGATGAAGCATGTTACATTGTGTGAGTGAGCCCACCTCATTCAATTCTTGTAATTGCCCAGATTTCTAGTAGGTAGAAAGCATAGGTAGACAAAGAAGTTCCTAGAGTAGGTACTAACTAAACATAATTATACCTATCCAACCGACTACAGTTTCTCTGTGTTGTGAAGTCCTTTTAGCAGTAGAGCAGTCTTTCTTCCTGGCGGAGTCCACAGATACGGAAGTGTACTGAAGAGTTGGGTCTAAGGGTCCAACATTTATACCTGCTTCTAGAGGTCCCCTCCTCTCCATCCTGAGGTGTCAGGCATACCCTTTCTCCCTGTTTGGCCCCAATTTGTCTGGGGTTACAAAAGACTAGTGACACAACCTTAGTGAGAGTGCTCAGGCAGGATCTTTGTGATGGGCAAGGGTGGTTAGTGACAGCTCCTCCCCTTCGGTACCTCAGAGTGGCCCATGCTGCCAACACCTATTCCCCCTTTGTCTCACTGTCTGGGAGCACTACACAAAGACTAACTGCCAGCTACACCTAGTCATGTGACCCGGGGTCAGGCTGCATGCCCCAAATGGTTCGAAAAAGAAAATGCCCAAAAAGTTATTATTTTCAGAATTGTTATTTAAAATCTGACTTTGCCATTAAAGAAGGATTTTACTTACAATGCTTTAGACACCAAAGTCGACCTGCCTACTTGCTCCCAATTTGAAGTTACAGCTTATTAGATGTAATAAGGTAACAGCAGTGTTATCCTATGGGATATTTAGTGATAAACAACTTTAGGAGTCTTTCATTACTAGGACATGTAAAACCTTAAAGTACAAATCCTACTTTTTAAATACACCGCACCCTGCTCTTTGGGCTTTTCATGGCTTAGGGGTGACTTTTAACTATTGAAAAGGAAGGTTTGCACCCAGCAAAAGGTTTATTTTGTCTGCTCGAAATGGCATTTTAAAACTGCATACACTCAGACTGCAATGGCAGGCCTGAGACATGTTTAAAGGGCTACCTAAGTGTGTGACACAAGCTGTGCTGTAGGCCCACTAGTGGCATTCAATTTACATGCCCTGGACACATGTAGGACCACTTTACTAGGGACTTACAAGTAAAATAAATAGACAAATTGGGTGTAAGCCAATTCTACTATGTTTTAAAAGCAGAGCACAATCATTTTAGCACTGGTTGGCAGTGGTAAAGTGTGCCGAGACCTAAAGCAGTAAAACGAAGTCAGCAAAACAGGAGGATTATACGCAATAAGTAAGGGAAGAACCACACCAAGTCTAACACTACCTACCAAAATGAACGTTTATACCTAAACTGCCATACCGATCTACCATGCCTAACCACTATACTAATAATACCTATCATTTCATACCTACGCGCTTACCAAATGAATTCCCAGAAACCATTTCTAAAAACACTGAACAAACTCTCTGCTAAGCCTAAACAGCATACACTTTCAAACATTATTTTCTAAAGTTTGATTGATGGTGTTCACAGGTAATCCGAAAGGGTGCCCAGATAAAGAATATGATGTGATGCCATAACAATGGTATGCAGTGCTGACCAAAAAAAAAAAAAAAATAGTAAAATACCTGCCTACTATTGCAAATCTGCTGGTCCTAACCTACTGTACCTAAGATAATATACCTCTGATAGCTTGCCTACATACCATACCAGTTTACATACTTGAGATATTATATCTACCTACTTAACATATCTACTATACATACCATGCCTAACCTATATAACTGAAGAATGCATATATGAATGTATTACAATTCTCATATGTTTACAGTTGCATATACATATCACACAAGATCAATCTCAGTCAACAGCTTTTTAAAGAAAACTATCAACTATCACCTATAACATAACTCAAATTCCAAGCATGTCGGCATTGCCAATGCTTGTTACTCTCCCTGACTGCATGGGTAGATCTCCACCCCACATCTGTGCCTTGTTGTAGACCTTCTAAGTGTAGTAAAATGTACTGCAACTGTAGAACTGCACCTTCGAAACATGCTTAGGTATCATGGGTGCAGTCAGAATTTAAGACTTGATTTTAATATACAAATTTCAGTTCCATTTAAATGGCAGATGAGCCATCGTGGACCAGAGACAAGCACCTGGCCAGTGTCTCTGCCAGCACAAGATTATAATAATCCACAAAGGGGCTAAGCATTCAGCTGCCTACTTGAAGTGCAAGAGCCAGCCCTATTATATTTGATGTATTTTCTTGCACGGTTTAGATAGAGCAGGCAGCCTGTGATTATAGTTTCAGAATCTGTTTAATGCTATGGAATCAAGCTGTTCTGCAAGAGAAGGAAATCTCATTAGTTGTTCAGAGTGTGACCAACATAATCTCCAGACAACACCCCCGCCCCACCCTTGGAGACTGTAGATGCGCTTTAATTCTTCTCCATGCCTCTGATAAGTATAGGTTGGTGTTAACTTATGTTATCTTATAGCGAAGGACTCTATCCTAAAAGCTGAAAGCATCCTATTATATGTGCATGATTAGACATATCTTTGTTAATTTTAATTTCCATGCTTTCGATCCCTGAAAGAGTCCTTATAATAATACTAGCCTGATTTTTTTATTTATTTATCCTTTAAAACCTCCGTTTTGAAATTTTGGAGTGTTGCAAATAACAAGTGTTAATATCACTCAATTAATGGTATGCAATGTATATGTATTTCAATGTACAGTTCCGTTGAGAGTATCAAAATGTATCTATGCTCCGATTACATATATGGAGTAGGCAGCAAGCTGGACACTATGAGACAATTTGGCTTGCATCAGGCTTCATGTCTGTATGTAGGAACAGGTGTGTGTGCATGCTTGCACATGTATGCACTCATTTTGACAATGATTGATTCATCTATTAGTTGATCACCCACCTCCTTAATTTAAGTGTGTATAGTCATATTGTTGTGTTTCCCCTAAGCTATTGGGGTCACACCTTGTAGATTACTAAAGCCGTTAACTGTGACCTTTTCTTCGATCAAGACAACTGTTAGGTGCCTAACAGTGGCGGCTGCTCCCGGGCAGTGGTAGTGGGGTGTGGGGGGAGGTTAAAATAAAAAATCTCTTACCTGCCAGCTGGCTGGCCTCCGCCTCTCCTCAGTCCTCTCCGTCCTCTTCCTTCTGTGTGTACAGGAAGCAGGAAACACCCAGGCTCCCCTAAGCCAATCACGACACTGCTGTCCATCAATTGTGTGTCTTTTGTCACCATGACAGCAGCATCATGATTGGTCTGAGCGTTGTAGTTCGGTGCTCGAACAGGGACTAGGAGCCTGGGCATGTTCTCCACCCAGGCAGTATAATACAGCTGGAGGAGAATATGCGAATGCGCATGACTGGCCAAACTGCCATGCGCACTTCAAAGTGTGCTCACCACTCATCTCCCCTGCTCTGCCAGGCCCGACCCAGCCTTGCAAAACTGCCTCAGCATGGAAAAAGTAAATGATAATAACATAGAGTTATTTTCATTTTATTTTTCCTGTTTTTGCAGCGCTGAAAAGCAGTGGGGCGACTCTTCTCCGCCTAGGTGGAGGAGCCGCCCCTAGTGCCTAAGCTGATAATTGTGACCTTTTATTTGAAAAGGACAACTGGCAGGTATCTCCCACTCCTCTCCTACAGTTATGCTCTGGCAGGTGGGAGTCTTAGGAGTCAGACAAATCTTTCATATGCAATTGGTATATACAAATCTATGCATGTACCCCAAAATCAGTACACACAACCGCACGCATAATATTTGGTATTTCACACTCCATGATTATTATATACTCTAATCATCTACATTTCACGTTTGTTAGAATGACCGTAAGCATTATAAATAAGTCAGCAATAATTATCCATATTCGGCCAAAGAAAGCCCCAACCATATTTCATCACACGTCTATTATGTCTACAACCTACCTAAGCTGTAACCAGCTGTCTAACAGAATGGTTGTACAAGTTCTATATAATAGGCCAAGTCATGTACACCTTCCTTATTACACCTTCAAGCCAGAAGTCATTACTCCATAATTCAGCATTGTCTCCAGCAATTGGCCCATGCTCCAATCTTGCACCTTCACCCAGTATTGTATATAGATTTCCTTGTGTGAGAGGTTGGATTGTGCTCTTCTCCTCTATTACAAAGGTTATTTGAACAATACTATTGCTCAGAATATATGGGGAAGCTTGCTGCTCCTTTTCTTCCGACAAGATGGAACACATATGATCATCTTCACTTCTAGCAATATTTAAGTTTTTGCGCTTATGAATAGTTTATGCACCACAGATTGGAAATTGTAGTGTGAATCAAGAAAAGCATGGCAATACCAGCACACATTAACAGTTGCACAAGTGACAAGTTATCCTGCTTTCTATGCCCTGTACTTGTATCATGCACTGCATTCATTTCAAATACACAAGCAATAATAATGTTAGCATACAAGCTCGCTTGCATTGTAGGTAATATGAAAAAAAACATAGAAACCTTGCTAGTGAATTGAGCAAGGATTGTATGAAAGACATTTGACCAACAATGATTGAAAATCTTGAAAGAAATGTCGGTTAGATAAATGTTGAAGAAAATATTGAGCACTTTACTCATCAAAGCATTTAAAAGTTTGTTTACTCAAAAGTGGGACGGGTTCAGATGAGGAAATGCAAAAATAAAAAGATTTAACTACCAAATTGTGCAAGGGGCTGAGTAAATGTACAATGGGAACACATAAAATAAAGTTTGAGGAAAGTAAGAGGAGCACTATGGCCCAAAAGTATACAGAGGGGAAAAAAGGAGAAATGTAAGGAAGGGTAAGGGTGGGTACAGGTTGAAAGATGCAGGTATGGGAACACCTGTGAAAAACTAAAGTATCCTCCCACCACACACACTTTGGCCAGATTCACAAAATATCTGCAGTGCCTTACTCTTGTAGCGCTCCTCAAATCTTTGAATATGTATGGAGTACTACAAGAATAAATCCCACTCATACATTGTTGAATCTGGCCCTTTCTGCAGGGTCATCCCCAAACTTTTTGCCTTCCTCCTGCCATTTTTGCTAAATTCGTTTTTGTTGGCCTTCAGACTCTATGCACTTTTCCACTGCTAAAGTGTTTGTGCTCTCTCCTTAAAACATGTTAGAATTGTCGTATAACCAATTGGCACTTTGAATTTACGTATAAGTCCCTAGTAAAGTGTACTACATGTGCCCAGTGCCTCTAAATTAAATGCTACTAGTAGGCCTGCAGCACAGATTTTGCCACCCACTTAAGTAGCCTGTTAATTATGTCTCAGGCCTGCTGTTGCAGATCCTGTGTGTGCAGTTTTAATTTGCCATGTCAATCTGCCAAAATTAACCTTTTCCCAGGCCCAACCCTTCTTTTTTAATACATATAAGGGTAGGTCTTGGAAAGCCCAGAGGGCAGATTGCATTTTGGATCAAATGTTGGACATGTACTTTTAAGTTTTACCTGTCCTGGTAGTGAAAAACACTTCAATTTGTTTTTACTACTGCAAGGCCTATCGCTCCCATAGAATAACATTGGGGTTGCCTTATTACATTTTATAAGCGTAATTTCCGAATGGGAAGAGATGACGGGTTCATCTTTGGTGTCTCTGGAATCCTAATTTTAAATCCTAACTTAAATTACAATTCAGAAAATGCTGCTTTAGATAGTTACCATTTTCTTGCCTTAGCCATTTGGTGTCTGCAGCCTGTCTCTGGTCACATGACTGAGTGTAGTTGGCAGTTGAGCTTTGTGTATTCCCCCTGGACAGCCACACACAATGGGAGTTTAGGTGTGACTGGATGGGATATCACTGGCAGAATGGGAGGGAGAAGCTGAATAGGCTGTGTCCTGTCTCCACAAAAAGGGCTGCATACCCACTGTGGTTAGTCTGGAGCCAGGGCAGGCAAGGGAGGGTTTAGGAAAGTAGGATCTGCTTCTTATGGTTACCCCCAGTTTTTGCTTGATGTTGCACTGTTTTTTTATTAGTCTGACTGGGATCCTACTAATCAGGACCCCGGTCTATCTGCTTTCTCCTTTAAATTGTCATGCATGTACTTTGGTACGCTCCAGATTGGATACTGGGGTACCCTTATAAGTCCCTAGTATATGGTACCCATGTACCCAGGGCATAGGTACCCCAGAGGCCTCCCATGGGCTGAAGCAACAGCCGGATTCCATCATGGCTGCTCGGAGCTGATGCTCCGTGGTAACCTAACGCTCAGCAACCAAGCCCACTGCTTCATCGCACCAAATCCAGCAGAAAAAAACAAACTCCCGTTTTTTGGAAAATTAGGAACTTCTGCAACTGTGGTCGCCGTTCCCCCAAATTGCTTAGTTGCCGTGTTATCGGCTTAAACTGGCTGCCTTCATTGCTCCTGAGGTAATACGGGCGCCCGGGAACCCCAGGTTGCTGCCGCCTCGCAAAGCAATTTAATCGGCACCGCGGCATAGAGGGGCACTTCCAAACAGACCCATTTGCCGTCTGAGACGACGCTGTGCTGGTGATGGAAATACTGATGTGCTACTGCCTCCCACAACCGCTACTGCCATCTTGGGACTACCGGAGACGATCATGGTGACTCCCTCCTCATTGGCCAGCCTGACGGTCTGGAGCACCGGAGATCACTGTGTCCACGTTACACCTAACAACACAACAGACGGGAGAGCATAGGAGGGCCGGGCTCTTTGGCAACCACTCCAGGAGGACCTGCGGGCCGCCATCTTGGGACTTGATCCCTCTCTTCTTCAGTCAGAATCCCAGTTGCACTGAGTCTAATACTAAAACAGCTTCTAACAGCCCCAAACAGTGGCCTTGACTTATCCACAGGAAAAGGCAGTCTAATTGATACCTTGGTTCTCTCATTCATTGTGCGTTGGTTTGACTTGCTGCAGTCCTCTGACCTGCCTGACTTGCCTGACCCTGACGCTGGTACCTAAAATGACGGATGCCACCGCGGTGATGAACGCTGCCTCGGTGTCCGATCCTGATCTACTGGCATTTATCTTACTACCTAAAAGAAACAAGTAAGCCCTACCCTTGCTTCCACCCAAGCCTAAGCACTCATCTCACCTCTCAAATCCCGGTCTGTCTCTGATGCCTGACCTTAAGATGGCAGATATACCTGCAGTCGAAACGTGGTCAACATAAACACCCTAAGGAGCGCACGTTCCCAGTCAGTATGACGGCTGGGGCCAATCTCGATTACCTCTGTGGGGGGCCCCTGAGGCTCTGTGGCTCTCCCAAACTGAGCTCTTGGGGCATTACAACTGATACTCCCTTACTAAGACTCTCTTTTCTGGGGGCATTTCGAGGCTGAAGTGTCCATTGTAGGGACGGGCCCGGACAACACCTGACTTCATACTGCCTGCTGTCTTCTTCCGGTTCTTTGGCGGCTGCCTTTCCTGGACATCGGGTTGCCTGTGGATTGCGCCTTGATAACACCGGGAAGAAAAAACCTTCACTCCGGGGTTTATATCTGACTGCGGTTCCCAACACTCCAACTCCCCCATTTTGTATTGGACATTTACAGACTAACCCTGATCATCATCCTGACAGTGGAGTCCGAGCACTATGGGCGGTGCCCGGTGGAGCAGCCCAGACAGCTATAGAGGAGATCGGCCATGGTTCACCCCTCTACCGTCACGTACCCACCCAAACATTGGACACAGTTTCTCCTTGTCTCCCTGCTTTGTCTCCTTCCTCCCCTCCCTCCGACAAATTTTGTTACATTGTTTTTTATCCTATGTTTGACTATGCTTTGTAACTGATGTACCGTGAATCTTGTCACTCACTGATCCTCTTGTAAAGCGCTCTGATACCTCCGGGTCTAGCCAGCGCTATATAAAACTGAAATAAATAAATAAATAAAAATTATGCCACCCATGAGAGGCCATGTAAAATGGAACTACAGGTCTGCTACTGCAACCTGTGTAAGCTGGTGCTTGCACCACTTACTTTAGAGATAGGTTCACTATATCTATAGGTCACTACACTTAAAACTTATAAGTCACCCCTATAGCAGGCCTTATCAATCCTGAAGGCAGGGTGATGGGTTTTAAGTGAGAGGGTGCCCCTGCATGAGCAGAGCCTCTGTGCAGCCTTCGGAGACCATTCTCCCGGGTTGTCTGTGACTCAGCCAGACATATAGGTGGAGGTGCATTATAACCTCACTGTAAATGCTATCTGGAAAACGGCTGCATAGAAACATATTGTGTTTGATATCAAACACCTTGGAATCATACCTCCACACTGGTAACCGGTGTGGGAGGTATGATTCCACCCTTCTGAAGCGAGCTTCGTCAGATCACTGCTCTATCAGGTGCCAGCCCTCTCACCCCGGACAGCACAAAATGAATGCTGCGGAACAGAGTAAAATTTCTTCCCTCCTGCTGCTGAGCCAAGCTCGAGCAGAGGAAGGCAGCTCAATAGGCATCCTGTCACAGGGAGGCGTGACCAACTCCCAGACAGGATTTAGTATATTGGGGCTGGGTGGGTGCACTCTGAAAGTGCCTGAAAGTCTGCACCTGGGGCACATTTGGTGTCCCTGTGCATAGTCCAGCTCAAACTAGTTCTGGGAGCCATTAGCTCCTGCTCTGGCACGAAACTGGACAAAGGACATGGGAGTAACCTCCCATCTGTTCTGCCCCTCCCATAGGAGGGTCGACTGAATCTGTCCAACCCTCTCCTGTGGGTACAAAAGGACTTACCTGACTGTAGCTCTTTAGATTTTACGTGGACAAGATTCTATAAGAAGAAACCACTGACCTTCGACCGTCTGGACACCCTGGACTTCGACTGGGCCCGACTTCGTCTCCTCTCTGTCCAAAGCTTTGTATGTGCCCTTTCTCCATACAGGCTCTGTGCAGGACCTGTGGTGCACTAAGGACAACTAAAGAATCTCCCTTGGGGTACAGAAGTCCCTCCCCTGCAATTGCTTGCACCTCAATGCAACTGACCGGTCTGCTGCTCCTGAGCTCCTGCGGACTCTGAAGATTTCAGCAACACAGTAGGTGGGTTACGAAGGTCCCTGAGGTTGATCTGCCCTCTCAGCCAGTTTGAGGCCAGTATCCCTCATGGGGACTGCAAAACCCAAAGCCCTGTGCACCGCGTCCATTTGCAGTTGCATATGCTTGTTGGTGATTCCCGAGCCTTTGCATTGGACTCCGTGTAGTCCTGACCCTGAGCAGTATTTGCACCAAAGAACTTCGGCCTCCTTGCACCGAGTGCCCCATGGGATGGTACTTTGCAATCTTCTTCGAGGTCCCCTCGCGACTCCTGGTCATTCGGCCTGTGGGTCCTCCTGAGGGTCATCTTGATTTCTGTTGGGCATTCCTGGTTGCTCCAGACGTGCCCTGACTCCCCATTGCTTGGTGAGTCCCCTGGACCTTGCTGGTCCACACCGTAACCTGCTTGACTTTCCTGCGTGGGTTGCTTTTGTCAAGGCTCGTTGGTGCTCCTGCCGGACACCGACCGCTCAGCGCTACACATCCTTTGTGGGACAGCTCGCATCTGGCTCCTGGTCATTGTCGACATCTCCTGGTCCCTGCGGCTTCAGAGTCAAGCATCCCTTCTCCGCACCTGAAGCACCCGACATCGGTGGGCATTCGTCTACCGAGCCCCTGGCCACTCTGAAGTGGCCCAGACTCTGTCCCTTCTGCTTTTAGGTTCCTCCCTTCCAGAATCCGGGCTTGGATTCCACCGGACCCTTTTCACCTTCACGGCAGTGGTACTTCTTCGCAGCCCTCCATTGAGAACGACGGCGGTTTCGACACCACTTCAGACCTATGCACCTGGCACCTCTTGGATAGTTAACTCTGGTACTAAGGTATTCACGGGTGGGGTGGATCTCCAACCTCTTAAGTTCCAAAGGGTTTGCTCGAAGCCCTCCTAGAAGGGTCCTTAAACTGTAAAATTGCAACCGCAACTTCCCCATAGAATTGTACGGAGCCCGCGTTGTGTTAACACATTGCACCCGTCCTCCGTGGGGTCCCTATCTACTCACCCTGGGTGGTTCCTTGGGGTCCCAGCAATTCTATGTGCTCCAGACCTTTTCTTGACCCCGTCGTGATTGCTATACCACTATTTTAGTATATGGTTTGGTCTCCCCTGGAGCCCACTGTGTATTGTGCTACTTACAACTGTTCTATTGATCTCGTATTGTGTGCTTTGTGTTCTATCCCCACGTAGAGAAAAGTAGAGAGTGTTATATTAATAAATACATATTTTTATGTAACTACTGTGTGGTTCTCCTTTCATTTGATTAATTCAGGAGGTGATATTCTGGTACAATAAGCTGCTTTACATTCCTTCGAGATTAAGCCTGAAGGCTGCTCTCCACTGCTACCACTAGGATAGCTTTCTAAAGGTTATCTTTGAGCTCATACATCATAAGGGTCATTTGGACTCATGCAAGGTGCCCACTTTAATTAGTGGACAGCATATACCAGGCAAACTTCTCACAGAGGGCATTTGTGCACTTCAAAGGCATGCCTCTAGAAGCTTCTCACCACTTCAAAAGCACAACTGTGTATAATAGAAGGACCTCAGACACCACCACTTCAGTACACTTCTGGACCTATGGATACTTTGTCAGGAAGGACTGCTGTGCTGCTACAAGGACTGTCACTCTCCTGGACTGCTACTTTGAAGGAGATGCTACCTTGCTGTGCTGACCTGCTGCCCTCCTGACTGGGGAGGAGGAACTGGACCTGCAACCCATCTTGAACCCAGGACCCCGGAGTGACTCAAAGGGCTAGTCTGCTGGCCTCTTGATCTGAGCCTCAGTGCCATAACAGGTTCCCTAACATCTTCTGGACCCATCTTCAGTGAGTTCCTGAAACCCAAGAGGTGCCCCTCCGGTCCTGGACCCTTGGAGTGGCTCAGCGGACTCTGAATTCAAACTTTTGGGCTCATCGTGAATGGGCCCATTTGCACTTGAGCCGTGCCACTCGCACGGAAAGTCAGAGCGAGCCTGCGCCAGCCTGTCTCTTCACACAGCAGCATTGATCGCTCAAAGGGATCCTGGCTTGCCCCTCGCGTCACGCCGATCATCGCCTGCGACACCCCCTTTGCTCCTCACGACCCCCATCAACACGAACAGGACTCTTGGCACAAACCTTGAGAAGGTAAAACTTCAGCGAGACTAATCTGGGACTGTATCTGACCTATACACCATCATGGTTGGCTTGAACTTCGGACTTTGACCCGGTCAGCGCGACCAGATAACCATAGTTGGGGCTTTATTCTTTTAGGTGCCATATAGCAATTTATTCTTTAAAAAAATCATAACTCTGCTACTACCAATTGGATTTTTGTCATTTTGGTATTTTCTTTTATTACATTTTGCTCTATTTTTCTAACCCTGTGTGGGATCTTTTTTGTACGGTGTTTTCACTGTTTTACTGTTTAAAGTGTTGCACAAATACTTTACACATTGCCTCTAAGTTAATCCTTGCTGCTCTGTGGAAGCTACCAGGGGGTTGAGTACTGGTTAATTTGGGGTTTGTTTGTGCCTTACACTGACTAGAATTGTGGTTGCTGTTTGACCAGGGCTTATACCACAGTCAACTGGCACCACCACTTCAGTACACTTCTGGACCTATGGATACTTTGTCAGGAAGGACTGCTGTGCTGCTACAAGGACTGTCACTCTCCTGGACTGCTACTTTGAAGGAGATGCTACCTTGCTGTGCTGACCTGCTGCCCTCCTGACTGGGGAGGAGGAACTGGACCTGCAACCCATCTTGAACCCAGGACCCCGGAGTGACTCAAAGGGCTAGTCTGCTGGCCTCTTGATCTGAGCCTCAGTGCCATAACAGGTTCCCTAACATCTTCTGGACCCATCTTCAGTGAGTTCCTGAAACCCAAGAGGTGCCCCTCCGGTCCTGGACCCTTGGAGTGGCTCAGCGGACTCTGAATTCAAACTTTTGGGCTCATCGTGAATGGGCCCATTTGCACTTGAGCCGTGCCACTCGCACGGAAAGTCAGAGCGAGCCTGCGCCAGCCTGTCTCTTCACACAGCAGCATTGATCGCTCAAAGGGATCCTGGCTTGCCCCTCGCGTCACGCCGATCATCGCCTGCGACACCCCCTTTGCTCCTCACGACCCCCATCAACACGAACAGGACTCTTGGCACAAACCTTGAGAAGGTAAAACTTCAGCGAGACTAATCTGGGACTGTATCTGACCTATACACCATCATGGTTGGCTTGAACTTCGGACTTTGACCCGGTCAGCGCGACCAGATAACCATAGTTGGGGCTTTATTCTTTTAGGTGCCATATAGCAATTTATTCTTTAAAAAAATCATAACTCTGCTACTACCAATTGGATTTTTGTCATTTTGGTATTTTCTTTTATTACATTTTGCTCTATTTTTCTAACCCTGTGTGGGATCTTTTTTGTACGGTGTTTTCACTGTTTTACTGTTTAAAGTGTTGCACAAATACTTTACACATTGCCTCTAAGTTAATCCTTGCTGCTCTGTGGAAGCTACCAGGGGGTTGAGTACTGGTTAATTTGGGGTTTGTTTGTGCCTTACACTGACTAGAATTGTGGTTGCTGTTTGACCAGGGCTTATACCACAGTCAACTGGTAAAGCCTCACTCATACATGAATAAGCACGGAGTACTACAAGAGTAAATCCCACTCATATGAATATGCACGCAGTACGACAAGAGTAAATCACACTCGTACATGAATAAGCACAGACTACTACAAGAGTGAGTCACAAAAAGTGCCCAAAGTGTTTTCAAAATTCTGGAATACGCTATTACTACACTGATGTTTTGAGGTTTTGAAATTGTTTTCAGGTTTTTTACATAAATACCACTGATTAGTTTTAGCAGCACCTTAATTTTTGTGAAATTTCACTTAAAGGATTAGGAACATTATGTAAGAAATGTGTGCATTATACTTGAATTGCAACATTTTTTTTTTTTTTTTTTTCCAGTGTAAGAATTTTATTGCACTTTTTAACACATATACAACATGTCGAGAATCATTTATACTGCACTCGCCTACATCCGCCGCGGGCCGGCTACATGCAATTACAGTTTTTGTGCTACAATGCTAGTTGTACACAGCCCATCAGCCGACATCCAGCGGACCGGCGGCGTGTTATCCGACAGTATGCAGTTGTGTGTCAGTGCTCCGCTCGCTGTCTGGTGCATCGGTAGTCTTACATTTTAACAGTTTTTAGTGTATTGTACGCGCATTTTTGTTTTTAACTGAAACTTATCTTAACATTACATTCCCCAACTGATAGGTCTCCCCCTGCAACCTCCCCTCTGCGTCACGGCATCCTCCCTCCCAAGCGTCGGCACTGCACAACTGATCACCCTGTGTTATCATTTGCAGTCTTTCAGCTTACACAATTTCCGTTTCTGTGTCTGACGCGCCATGCTCAAGCAAATAGGCTCGTAAGTACCCCCAACAGTCTTTGGGCCTAGAGCCGACCGGCAACTCCTCTTCGTATGTGACGAGCGTATCTTGACAATACACCATGTCTTCAAGCCAGCGTTTAACTTCTGGCGCTCTTTTACTATGCCAGTGAAGCGACACCCTTCTTTTAGCCAGCAGTAGCGCCACAGCACAGAATCTACGCCTCAAAGCTCTCAGATGTGGAGTAATACCCAGCAGACAGACCTTCGCCTCGCACTGCACGCCAACCCCCAGCATTTCGCTCAAAACCTTTATGACCTGTTCCCAATATCCCGCCACTTTACGACAGTGCCATGCTAGATGCATGAAATCCGCATCCTCCTGACCACACCTACAACATTTTGAATCGTCCCGTAAGCCATGTTTGTAAAGCCTCTGAGGTGTGTGGTACACTTGATGCAAATACTTGTAATGTATAATTTTCAAGTTCCCGTTGGGAGTCAGCATACCCGTGAGCATGCAAGCAGAATCCCACTCTACATCCGTCAGGGGTTCTGCTAGTCCAGCGCTCCATCTGTCCTTGGCCTTGTGTGTGTTGTTCCCTACCGCCCCTTGTATACTCGCATATAGTTTGGAGACCAGGTGAGATGCTTTGGGTGTAGTCAGGAGTAGTTGTAGAGGTTCCAGGGTAGGTGGTTCTTCCGGATGTGTCGGGTAGTGTTCCCGTAGTGCTCTCTGCAGCCTATAGAAGTTAAAACTGAACAGCGGAGTTGGATTGCTGATGTATTGTAACTTATCAAGTGTCTGGAATTCGCCATTTGTGTACAGGTCCCCCAATGTGTCTATTCCGGCCCGCCGGAACAGATCCATGCCAACCCTTTCTTGTGTTACCGAGAGGGCTGGGTGATGCGCTAGCGGGAGTGTGGGTGCATATAGCGGCAGGCAGCCTGCTTCCCTGCCCAGTAGTCTCCATGCCTCTGCGGTCGTGTTAACTGTGTTAATATCACGGTCGTGTAGCCTGGTGCGCTTATGCGTGAGCATACTGGCCAAAGGGGCCGGGTCGGCGTCACCTGCCTCCACCGCCACGTGTGTCAGGAAGGGCACTTCGTGGTACCAGAAGTGCGCGTACTGCGCCTGAGCGCATAGGTAATATAGGTAGAAGTCTGGAACTTTGAACCCCCCCCTCGCGTATGGCAGTGTCATTGTGCGTAATTCCATCCTCGCCTGTTTGCCTGCCCATAGCAAACTAAGGACTAGCGCCTTGATATTGCGGAAGACGGCAGCGGGTGGTTTTATAGGGATATTGTTAAACAAATATAGGAATTTCGGTAGAAGTACCATTTTCACAATCGCTGCCCTGTCCGCCAAAGACAGCGGAAGTCTGTTCCATTTTTTAATTTTGTCTTCCAGGGCTGCAATCGCCCGCCCGTAGTTCGTCCTGATTACCAATTCGGGGTCTCTGTGGAACCATATGCCCAGATATTTGGTGGGTTCCTCATGCCACTCTAAGGGATAATCTAATGTGGTCGGTCGTGTGCTGTCTGTTAGCGCCAATACAAGGGACTTATCCCAGTTTATCTGTAAACCTGCCTGGCGACCGAACTTTATATACTCTCTCAGAAGCGGATTCAGGTGCTGTTCAGGGTGTTTAACATATAACACCATGTCATCCGCGTAGAGTGAGATATGTATGGGTCGGGAGGGCATTTGAATCGCAGAGTGATGGTAATGTTGCCGGATTTTGCAGGCTAGGGGCTCCAGCACTAAAGCGAAAAGCATCGGCGAGAGTGGGCACCCTTGCCGAGTGCCTCTGCAGATTTGTATGGGGTCTGAGATGTATCTGTTTACTCTGATGCGTGCTGTCAAGTTTGTGTACAGCATAGCTATCCATCTCTGAAATATCCACGGGAAGCCCATGCGGACCAGCACTGCGTGGATAAAGGGCCAACCAATAGTGTCGAACGCTTTAGCAGCGTCTAGTAGCACTGCCACAGCTTTCGTTTCCGGATCCAAATAGTGTGCTAATGCGAACAGTGTGCGAGTGTTGTGTGTAGTGGCCCTGTCCGGAATAAAACCCGACTGGTCAGGCCTGATCAACAGCGGCATAAGCGGTTTAAGTCTGTCTGCCAGCAGACTAGCTATAATTTTTGTGTCTACATTTAACCATGATAGGGGACGGTATGAGTCACATTTATCTATTTCTTTGCCCGGTTTCAGCAATGCAATGAGCAAGGCTTCCCTCATTGATGCCGGCAGTGTTTGGGCCTCATGTGCCGCCCCGTACAAGTTCACTAAATGCGGGGCGAGTAGGTCAGCGTATGCCTTATAGAATTCCGCTACAAAGCCATCCGGCCCTGGCGCTTTGTTGTTAGGTAAGCGCCTAATGGTGTCTGTGACTTCTTCTACAGTTACAGGGCGTTCTAAGTACTTCCTATGTCCATCAGCCAGCCACGCCATCTCTATGTCCTCCATGTATTTCAATAACTCAGCCTGTGACGGTGAGGGGTGTGCCTTGCATAGTGCGCCATATGTGTTCATGAATTCCTGCAGTATACCCTTGGTGTCTGAGATCACCTCCCCGGTGTCAGTAGTTATGGACGTGATATTTTGTGGTGTTTTGCCTGCGCATATCTTTGAGGCCAGTTCCCTGCCAGGCCTACCTCCTTCCCCATATCTTCTCGCAGTAGCTCGCTTAGACACATATTGCAGCTCTTCAGTTGCAAGTTTAGCATGCTCCGTCAGTAGTACTTGGATTTCCCCCAAGATTTTGGTGTCTCCCGTCTGGGTGTATGACTGTTCCAGTGTGTGAATGGCCTGTTCGCGTGTGCGCAGTTGCCGTCTTAGAACTCTGAGGATGCCTGAGGTTGTACTGAGGCAGACTCCCCTGATTGTAGCCTTAAAGGCCTCCCATAACAAACCCGGGTCTTCCGTTGTTGGGCCGTTAAGGTCAAAGTAGTCTCCTATTGCCTCCTGTATGGTATTAACGTATACAGGGTCTCTTAGCGCCGCTGCGTTAAAACGCCAGGCGAAAGGCGGTGGGTCGTAGTGTGGGACCTCCACCTCCAAAAGCACCGGGTTGTGGTCCGATAGTGTTCGGGGAAAGTGAACAACATCTAATACCCATGAGAGTACGTCTTGTGTGCCCAGCCAGTAATCTATCCTTGACCAACTGTTATTCGCCGCGTTTATGTGTGTCGCTGTCGTTACCCCCGAGTTACGCGCCCTCCACAGATCTACCATGCGTAGGTCTTCCATTGCGTCCCGTAACATTGTCCTGGCGTTCCCATGCTGTTCCGCAGTGTGTGCTGCTCTATCTAGCGCGTCTTGTAACGTGACATTGAAATCCCCTCCCCAAATTACGTGAGGCGCCTGCATGTTCGTGATGGTGTCCCATACCTTTCTAAAAAATCCCGGATCATCCACATTAGGGCCATATGTGTTTACTAATAGGATCTGTTGCCTTCGAATCTTGCCAGCTATTGCCACGCTCCGCCCAGCCGTGTCTCTGTGAACGTCGGTAATGTCAAAGCCCGTACCCTTCCTAATCAATATGCTCACTCCCCTGGAGTAAGATGAGTAGTTAGAGTGAGTGACCGATTCAGCCCATTTAATCCCCAGTGTGGAAGTGCCGTCTCGACCCAAATGTGTTTCCTGCAAGAAAACAATGTTGATTCGCAGCCTATCAAAGTAAGCAAACAGTTGCCTAATTTTCTTAGGGTTGCCCAGCCCTCTCACGTTCCAAGTGAGTAATTTCAGCGAGTCCCTACGTGACATGCGTTTGTATAGGGTGATGGATGATCCCCGTTAGATGTTCAGTCAGGGTTCCATATCGTGAGTGCACTGTTGTATACCCTGTGGTAGGTGAATGTGACAGCGGCATACATTGAGTGCAATCATTATATATGTGATAGTACCTTGCCAAGGAGTTCGCCATGCTTCTTAGACACAGAGGTTGTATTCGGTTAGAGTCCAATTCCCCCACCCTCCCCCCACCCACTTTAGCACCCGAACTTTGCCAAAGCCATCCCAAAAGTAACTGTAACTTCAACTGTAGTGTAATTAGATTCGAAGTGGGGCGCACCCTCCGGGGGCGTCGCCAGGTTCACACATCGCCATCCACGTAGTGGATGTGGGCAGAAGTTCGAAGCATGAATATTGATTAACTTGCATGTTACCTTCCATCCCCTCCCCCACCCCATACAAGTTTGCAATCACGACCACCGGCCCGGCCGTCTATGCATAAGTGCGCCACGTCCCAATTGTCCAGCATCCCGTTGCACACCTGCAAGTTCGCTTTACCGCTGTCTCTCCCAGCCGGATTGCATCTCCCTTTTATCGGTGGGTCGCCACCTCCCAAGAGGCTAGTGCCACCCAGTGTCTCGCGCCGTTGCGCCAGCACTCCACTTGTGCATGTGCATTGTGTTCCCCATCTTAAACGTAAGTCTATGGCCACCAATCTCCTCATTCCCAGTGCGTTTACTGTACTCACTGCGATAGGGGACACCTCCGGTGCAACCGATCAACTGTTCCAGGCAGGGAGTGTGGCATCAGTTCTTACTCCCGCACTCAGTGGGAGAGCCGGGTCGCCCGACATCTCACTGGACGCCCACTGCCACATCAATCGCAGTCCGCCCTGTGGCGCTCGACAGTCTGTATATACCCACAACTGGGTGTAGAGTAGGTCTTACATTCGTCGTCGCGCGTGGTCCAGTGTGTCCAGGAGTCATTCAACGTCGCTGGTTCGATCGGTCCTTTCCTGCGACTCCCTTCTCTTTCCCAGCTTCTTGACGTATTCCTGCGCCGCCTGCACTGTTGGGAGTATCACCGGCTTACCCGCTGACATGATCTTCAGTTTTGCTGGGTATAGCATTGCATACTCTAGCCCCAAGTCTCGTAATTTTTTCTTCACGGGGGTAAATTCCTTGCGGGCCATCTGTACCGCCATAGTGTGGTCTGGGTAAAATTCCAGGTTATTTCCTTGATGCGTGATTTTGCCCATTTCCCTGGCCATCCTGAGTGCTGTGTCCCTGTCTCTGTAATTCAACATCCTCGCTATTATCATGCGTGGGGCAGCTCCCGGTTTAGGCGTTGGTGCCAGTGACCTATGGGCCCGCTCAACAAGGAAGACAGGTGAGAATTTATCGGCCCCGAAGAGTTCTTTTAGTAGTGTCTCCACATAGGTCTCCATCTTCCCAGTGTTTGTGGACTCCGGAAGGCCAGAAATGCGTATGTTGTTTCTCCTGGATCTAGCTTCCTGGTCCTCCACCTTCGCTCGTAGGGTCTCAAGCGCTTTATCGTGACCACTGTACATTTTCAACGCAGCCATGGAGTCGTCTTCCGCTTTTGAGATCCTGTGCTCCGCTTCCGTCAGCCGTCCATCATGCTTCTCAAGCTTTGCCACCATGGTGTCGACCCTCAGCATCACGTTATCCAGTTTGTTGTTCATTTCTTGTAGGCTCTGCTGGATCGCCTTCAGGACAGCCTCCATTCCCGAGCCTTCAGACGCTTCCCGATCCCCCTCAGCGTCTGGGGTGGTCGCGCTATTTTTGCCTTGTTCGCGGGTCTCGAACTGCAGCTTGGACTGGTGTTTGTCCGTTTTACCCATGGCAGCCGCCAGTGTCTTGGTGCTGTGGGTCTATGGGTCAGCGTGGTACTTGGCTATCTTCAC
The DNA here is from genome assembly GCF_964204655.1 of Triturus cristatus. Lineage (NCBI taxonomy): Eukaryota > Metazoa > Chordata > Amphibia > Caudata > Salamandridae > Triturus > Triturus cristatus. Next base: position 508,463,015 of record NC_140587.1, read on the forward strand.
GACTGCGGCGCGGCGGGCAGGTGTACGGGGCAGCGAGTCCACACATCAGCCATCCATCGGCTGTCGGCAGGTGCGTCACCACTCCCAGCCTCGCCAACTTCGGCCTCTGCTGCCAATGCGCCCCGTCTCCTGCGACGTAAGGAGGTGCTTCGTCCAGTGGTGTAACGTTCCAGTCCGAGGCCGGTGCGGTAGTGTCCAGCTATGTGGCGCTATGGGGTACCGCTCCAGTAGGGACAGGCCACACACCCCTCACCAGCCAGCATCGCCCTTCCAGCAACGTTGTTTTCGCGCCTGTCCCTCCCTCGCTGTTGAAGCCGCCATATAACCGCGTTGGTGTGCGTATTCCCGGGTATTGCCCACGTCATACCCCGCCATCGGCCATCCGTCGTGTGTCTTTCGAGTCCGATATAGCGGTGATCATCTGGCTCCCTTCCTCACGGTATCTCGGGTCTGCAAGCCAGCCCCTCCGCCATTTTGTGGTCGCCAGCATGCACGCTATGTGCCCGTGCTTTTCTCGCGTCCCAGGGCTCACCTCCAGATTTCACCAGCGCCCCGTTGGCGGCGCTCCGCTTTGTACACCACGGCAGGTCCGGGCAGCCGCGGGCCGGTCGTTGGTCGTTCAGAGGCGGCGGCAGTCCCGGGCAGCGGGCGCGGCCATCTTGTATCGGCTCTCCGGTCCCCGTCCACTTTTTTGCTGAAAATGCCCTGCCACGTCGCCGTTTCAGCCCCGCAACTGCATTTCCTTAGGCACCGAGGCGTCCGACATCCATACTCGCCGTTTTCGCCGTTGTTGGGGTGGTTTAAGGGGGCGAAAGGCCGCTAATTGTCTTCCGCCCGGCGGAGCTGCCTTTCTCAGCCAGCCATTCCGCAGTGCGCCCTCTAGCGCCCCTGAATTGCAACATTTTTTTACATTTATTTGAAAGTGAAGGTAGCGGTCATGGATTGTTTCGTGCAGGCAGTAAATAATCTCTGCAGTGTAGTGGTTCCCATCTGTAATTTTCATATACCTGTGATATATATGTTTATTCTGGGAAACAATTTGCATAGTGTAGAAACCCTCAGTAGGGTGATGGTTCTATGTACTTCTGCAGTCAAGTCAAAAATCTTTATTTCCAAAAAATAAATTCCTACAGAGATATTGCACATTACCCAATTTATTGACATATACAATTACAAATATCATAAGATATGTAATACATAACACTTATTAAATCAATTCCCCCAGTGCATATCATTGGTCTATGCTCAGTACAAAGCAGTATATAATGTAAAATGTCTTCTCTCTAAAACTCAATAGAAGGTCAGCAGCCCTTTATCAAACACGTATTAAAACATTTAAAAAATGATAGATTGACCAGCTGCATGCAGCTCATTCTGCCGACTAAAACATTCTAAAGTACAGTATGTAAGGCCAAATGATTGTAAACCCAAGGGTCCCATGCAGTCAACCTCCACCGCAATGCCAGACTTCCTATCTCAAGACTAGTGTCCTAATCAGAGAATCTACTCAAAATGATCAACGTCAGACTCCCTGCTAGGAACATGCCACTACCGACCTGAGGGGAGTACTAACCTCATTCTAAAACACTAAGTGGTAGAGAGTCTAGCATAAGATGTTATGATTTTGCGCAGGTATTGACCAATGGCAGTGCTTACATCCTGAAACCTGGGGCCGCATATCTACTTTACACCCAATTCTCTCGCCCGTATTGCATATTTCTTTTAAAGCAGGTCAGAGAATCTTCTTCTTTTCCTTGAGGAAGAATACACAGTTCATGAATAGGTGGCTCATTAGGTACTTTCTACCCCACTTACCATGGTTCTTGTCTATTTTAAATTTTAGCCCTGGCATCCGCCATCCTGGGTCGATTCCAGTCCTCAGCCGTAGGATTTCATTTAGCAGAAACTTATCTGGGATTTTATATAGGTACAGGAAAAGGTCCATACTCTCCTCGGAAAGAGGAAGGGAATAACTGAGCTCTTGTTCTTGAGATAATGAAGGTCCTCCCCTCTGGCTAGTTTCAACAGCACATCTACCGAGGGTACACTTCATTTGACTCATTTGTATTGCTTCGCCTGCCTCAAAGCGCATGTCAGGGACTACCGTGTGCTTCAACATTGCTGTCACAAGGTTCCTCCTACTGGGGAAGATTGACATTACCTCAGATAAAATTAGCACTGATAGCTTATCACCGGATACTTCATATTTAATCAAAAAATTCAAGTGCAAGGCTCTTGCATCCACCAGAGTACTCAAGGTTACAGTTCTCAACTCCATCCTTACAGCTTGGGTCATCGCATTTTTAGGTACATCAAGTAGTAACTTCAATGAGCTGCCTTCAAAGCCTTCCCATGAGACTCGTCTATCCATTGCCAGCAACTCCACTCCATATAGAGCCTGTGGAATAAGTTTGCCCTGTATGACTTTACATAATGGCTTTTAGGTATAGCTGCTGTGTCTACGATCAAACCTTTTCAAGCCATCCACTTATGTTGATAATACAAGTCTTCGGTAGATCATGTGTTTATCCCAACACAGATCATCTGAAAAGATCACAACCAGATACTTATACTCTCTGACCTACTCCAGCTGCGCATTCCCTAAAAACCAAGTGAATTGCCTTTTTCTTTTTGTGAAAAACAATGTTTTTGTCTTGTCAACATTGATTGTTAGTTTATTTTCAAGACAGTAAGAGTTAAGTGCATTCAATTTTCGCTGAAGATCTATCGCCACCAGGTCATCTGCATGCATAAGGCAGTTGATATGCCCGTCCCCAATATTTGGTGAAGAACTGAGTGGCACTTAAAATCTGGGGCAGGTCCGCAATAAACAGACTAAACAGCAGGGGGGGCTAAAATACACCCCTGATGTATTCTCTACCCGGATTTTCCTCGACAGGCTACCTAACCTGTCCAGGTGGACCTGAACCCAATTATCGCTCTGAAGCTTCATCAGAAGACCTAACAGGACCCCAGATTTATTCCACTGGAGGAGTTTTCGCCAAAGCGTAACTCTGTCCACCCTGTCGAATGCCGCTTAGAAGTCAGCGAAGCAGCAGCAAAGGTCACCTGCCAGCTTGCTTGACTTCCTTGCGACTCCCCACAGGTCTTAAACCTCCTTGCTCCACGGGCATCAGTCCAGTGTCTAAAGCCCGGGCAACTAGATGCTTCAACAGTGTTTGAGTGAAACGTTGGATGGAATATCTAGCAGTGAGGAGAAGCAATAGTTAGCGGACTGGTCCATTTTGCATTTTTCATGAATGGATTTCACTATGGCTCCCTTCAATGAATCTGGGAGGGTGCCTGCATATGTTACCTATTTTAAAAACCCACCCAGAATTAGGCCCCACTTCCTAGAGTTCTTCTTAAAGATAACGGATGGCAGACGACTGGGCGCCTGCCCTAGAGGCTTTCATATTACAGGTTATCTCGGACAGCGTTGCTGCCATCAGGGTGTTTGCAATCACCTGTACATCAGCTTGGGGACTGGCTGGAGTCGCGAGCATATTCTCAGAATCTCCACTACTATACAGAGAGTAAATAAAGGTATGCCTGTCTTCCTCACTTATCTGTGCCTCGAGGGAAGATGGTGATGAGAGGGTTACAGAATTCACCAGTCGCCAGACGTTCTTACTGTTCTTATCCACAGTAGCAGCTAGCATTAGTTCCCAATTTGACTTATAAAACTCCTTCTTTTTGCGGCCTCACTAGGCTGGCCTGTGGACTCCTACAGTCTGACTGAGCACGCTGTCACACACTGCCAGTAAGTGGCACATTTATTTATGAATACTGCGTACACAGTTACTTTATATTTTTTTAATTAAAAAGTGCCACATGATGGTGAAGTTTGAGTAAACCTATTTGTGCCCGCTATTTCCTGAACCAACACTTTATTTATTTTTCAGCTGCCACAGTGAAAAGGACAGTGTAGCTGCCAGTGGAACCAATAATCCAGGTGAGTGACACTTCATTTGTCTTATTAGGCTCCCTTTCACCCTTCGCCTTCCGCCCGCGCGCACACGGTTGAAAGAATCCGCAGGATCAATACACTGGACATCAGATATTACATGTTGCTGACAGGAGTCTTCAGACAATCAGGAAACAGTAGGCGCTGAGCTATTGCAGCCAGAAGCTGCTCTGTCTTGTGATCACTCAAGTGGGTCAGTGTCTCATAAGAGGGGGCTTTTAAGGAACGGGTCCAGTTTGGTAATAGTGTCAATCTGATTTGTAGAGGGTCTCTTCAAGCATGGATTGAGGGAGAGTGCTATGCTAACGCTGTTCTTGCAGATAATACTTAAATAACATTGAACTGTGCCAAAAAAAACATTAAAAGTAATTCATTAATTGCAAGCATTGATTTATTTATTGGGTGTGTGCCACTTAGCTGAATTAATAATTGCAGGAAAATTACAACAGTTGTTAAGATGTGAGTGTGAAGTTGAATAAGAGTAGAGAAAACATACAAATAAAAACAAATCTAAGAGTAGAATGTTGTTCCATAGGGAAGGTAATCTAGTACTTTCTAAGGTGTATTCAGAGACTAATTGTACAACTCCAGAAGTCACTCCATATTTGATGATAGGTTTGAACATCATGAAGTAACTTCTCAAAGTCCTTTCAGGGAGAGATAGTTGTAGCATTTTTGCAATCCAGGATTTAATTTTTGAGAATGAAACCACATGCACTCTCATACAGACACACACACACTCACGTGCCAACATAAACACACTTCTAAAGTCCTGCTAGGATAACTCTAACAACTAGACTCATTTCAGAAACCTCTATGGCATGGGCATGGCGAGAGTGTCCGCAGCCCTCAGTGAGGCCCTGTGCCAATACTGCCTCTGGCAACTGCACTGCAGAATAGAAACATTGTGATTCTTTTAGCCTCGTGCTATGTATTTTAGACCATTTTTACAAGAAAAAATCGTGCATTTTCTTGGCAACAACTTTACTGCAGGCTAGCATGCCAGGTTCTCAATGGTCCAGTGCCTTTCTACACTTTCTATTATGACTTTGTGCTCTTCCTCTCTTTAACACTTGTCACACGACTATGGCCAAAGTCCATCATCTGTGGCATCATAATGGCCGTTCATAATCACATGGATGACTGCACAGAATGTGCCTCAAATTTCAGAGGACCTACTACTTGATCATGCACTATTCCTAGTTTCTGTACATGCCCGGCAAAAGCCTCCAGAACCGTCAGTGGCAACCACTGCCAATACTATCCGTGACATCCACATTTCCTTGAGTCATTTTTACAATTAATTGAGCTTTGGATTTTAGCCTTGTGTTTTGGTTTTCTACAAAATAACTGCACACAGTAGCATTTCAGGCCTTCCATGGTATATCTGCCAAATGATCATGCTGACCTGAACTGGTGTACAACCTGCAAACAGCATTAGTTTGCTGCAAGGTCAGATAGAAGTAGAAGCACCAGATGGTTCTCATCTCAATTAACAAAAGTCAAATTAAAATCTCGTCCGGCTGAAAGATGTTGGACGAAAAGAGCTCCCTTGATTAAAAAGCAGCTTTTCATGCAAACCCCTTACAGTACAAAGCACAAATCTAGCTGGCCAAAAAATCTCAAGTCTCTGATCACATGAGTAAGTTCCCCAAAATTTCCTAAATGTTCAGGATTCTCTAAATGTTAAATACTTGTGCATCCGTTCTACCTAATGTACAAACGACTATTCAAATTTCTAAAAATGTCAAAGATTAGATGAGACATTGAAGATCATTTCACTCCTTGTCCCATTGTGTGTAGACAAGTTGTTCTCTCCAACAGGGAGTATCTGCACAAATTGTTTCTAGCTAGTTTCAGAGTGGGATCTTTTCCTAGTCCTTTCTAAGAATCACCCTTGCTCATTTCATGGTCCATGTCCTCTAGAGCTTTAAAATGGTTAGCCTTTCATCAAATGAAATTCCTGACCAATCTGTTGTTCTTTAAGGCCAGCTCAGCTGTCTAGAAAACTGCATTGTGAAGCTGCTCCTCCAGAAACCCACTTCCAATCTTGAAGACGTAAACTAATTTGGCCCTAAGTCATGCAAGAGCGGACATGCATTCCAGACACCTCCAAATCTTGAGATTCAAAATGAATTTGCGGTATGCAAATGTGGAAGTAGAATGGTACCCCAATATTCAGGATACCACAAAATTCAGATCACCCCTAATTTTACCTCAGACTGTTCTGCTCCATGGTGATCTTACACGAAAAGGCACCCTACCCGACATCAGTTTTAGCAGAGTAATAATTGCAATTCACCAGGACCACTCAATAACTGAGTTAGATCAGAGAAACTGAAAGGGTTTTATCACAAAAATTTCAAAATCAGGCAGTTCAGAATAAATGCCATGAGGACTTATATACAAAGTTTTAAAGTCAAGAATCAGAAAAATTCCAAGTCCTAAATGAACGGACAAATCAAGAAAGAATTGGGCAGCATCCTTAGTAGAAAAAGAGTAATCTGGGTCACCCCCGAAACCAAGGGGTTGTTCTACACAATTCTTGCATAAAAAATTAGAAAAAGACAATCGCATTGTGGCATTATCACAAATAACCAGTTTTAGACAAATCAGAGGGTTAAATGTCCCTGTTAAGCTCATAAGTACTAACCCACTCTAAGAAACCATTGAGAATCTTCTGTGTTATTGCTATCCGAAGATGTCCATAATAATATGCCGTATTTAGACAATCAACCTTCACACCAATGAATTAGACTGGACCCAGCAACAGAACTGCAGCAGAAGGGCCATGAAATTGTTACAGTTAGCAACAGTTCATTCAGAACACAAGAGTACAGCACAGTAAAAATCCATGACATTAGTTTGTCTCCGCTTCTGCAGAACTTGTGGGGAGAGAAGATGCTCAGGAGAACGCGATGGGAGGTGGACAAGAACAGGGGTGAACGTCAAAGTAGCATCAGTGCAGCATAGATATTATCCAGTATGATGGTGATTTTGTGAAAATGTGGCACAATTAAATTACATCAATCACACTTCTTTTTATCATACTAAACTTGTTTCAATTGCAATCATGCTAATTCAGCATTTGCGTATTGGACCCATCATAAAATTCATGAATCGTTATTATTATTTTCCACAAAATATATAAATCCAAGAAAAATGCTATCACACAAACAATGCAAACTCTGAGGGATTTTGAAACGGGCCGTGTTGCAATGGGATCTACTACGGTTGTGTTGCGTACATTATTCCTGATGTTTTTAAAGTGATGATCCCCTTTCAAAGTTGCACACACAGTTGCAGGTCTAGTCTTGCAGTCAGCCAATGCAAGCATCATAACAGGAGGTGCAAACAACTGCACGCAGCAGCGATGGAAGAGAAGTGTTCTTATGTTCCAGAACTTTGAGAATGTACCTAAAGCATCCACCACTTACCAAGCAATGGTCTCTCAAATACAACAGAAAGATTATTCCACTGAACATTACCATGGCGATACACTGTAGTCACCGAAAGATTTTAAGTAATAGCAACAAACATTTGTAAAGATACATATTTACATGTATTTGTACTTTGTAAATATGCATGAATGGATCTTATTTTGTGCTGACCTAGTTCTAAAGCAGCTGGTGCAGTGAAGCACTGATGAAAGATGGTACTACATCTTTGAGGTTCAGGTCGAGTTTTCACTCTTCAAGCTGTGCCCAGTGCTGGAAAGAAGGCTCTGTTACCTCTGGTGGGTAAGGTATCACACGAAGACGTGGTCCTTAAGCTCCTCCCAGAAGTGGGTGAGTGGTGGTGCTAGCCATCTTCATCTGGATGCTGTTCCAGATCATTGATGGTGCAACAGGAACTCATATATTATTTTATTCAAATTTAAGAAATTTTTATCGACTCAGTCCATGGGGTTCATACGAAACTAGCAAATGAAGCGATTTGGGCTACGTTGAGCTGGATAATAATGAATATCATGAACATAATAGGAAAAGGTCACAACAGATGATCTGATCAAGGCATTCAGGGGACTGAAGCAGGAAGAATGCGTTAAAAATCAGAGAAAAGCTGCAGGTGTGATATGTGCACCATGTAATACTGATGAGGTCTAAGATACATGTGATAAGCTAAATATTGACTGCTTTCCAGAAACAAATATACATAGCGTGGCCTGGGGGGGGAGAATTCCTGCAAATTCCTTATCTGGGAGAGATTATAGGCATACTGTTGTTGCGGGTTGCCTACATATTCCTCAGCATTAGCCTTTTTAACACCATAGTGATCCGCTGCACACCTTAGGTCTTTCAACACCGCAAGCTGCGCTAACTGTGCTCTGTATGCTCAGCCGCGGTCTGTATTCAGTGGAGGGGCGGTGAGCAAGTTGGAGTTTGCATGTGCATTGCCTGTGCTGCTGGTGTTCTCTGCACACTTGATGCACAAAGCCTTTCTCCCCTGACTGAATGTATCTCGTGCCTCCAAACTCAGGAGTGAGCGCCTCCTACTCCCAAAAGGAGCTTTGTGAGGTGGCCATGGTATGGATCTTGACTAGCTCCAGGCTCCGAGGAAAGATTGCTCTGCAGCTGCCGGTGTGGCACCTGCAATGAAACTCATCAAATCCTTATTATTATAGAAAAGCCAAGAAGACCATTGGCTTTATCAATGGTTGTTTACAGGCAGTTTGCTGTTGCTGGCGGAGGTACATTGGACATCGGTACCAATCATGGAAAGGTGTCTCTGGTAATAGCACATAAATAACACGCAGCCCCATTTCCAGTACCGCTGGGAAGAATGAACGGGCTTCACTCCTGGCCTCTGTGACTACAGCACAGCGGCCCGACAGGACCGAGTCCTCGCGCCGGCCCTCTTAATGGGCAGCGCAGTCACAGGGCAGGGTACAGCACAGCAGGGCAGGGTACAGCACAGCAGAGAGGGATCAATACGGATACATGATGCTGCCTCGCCTCGCGTTCACCTTGAGGCGCGGAAAGGAACTTCGGAGGAGGCCGGGGACTATATGCTGCAGGTCTCTCCCCCCTCCCCCCTTGAAAAGCAGGCGGGCTTTACAATGACCACAGGTCGTGCGTCATTTATACGAGATACTAAAGCAGCAGTTATGAAAAATCTGCTTTACTAGTGAGCTGGTCTGCCGTGCTTGTCAGGACAAGCTGGCTCCTGTAATTAATTGCCACCATTTAATGCATCGTAGTATTTTCATTAACAAAAAGCCACTTTCTTTTGCAAATGTACATAGATGGAGAGTGCCTCGTCTAAAACAGTTTGCAAGGCCTGGCTTTTCAATAAACCAGCCTACCATGGGCCCAGCTGCTCAGCCCTTGGCTACCCTCACAGGTGAAATGCACATAACCTAACAAGGAAATATCTGCAAACTGTCACCGTTGTGAACACCTTAGCACAACAAGCAGCTGTCAGAATGTCTGTGCAAATAATTGCAAAATTAATTTTTTTAGCTCCCACAAGGCCAACTTCATCCTTTCAGACATAAAAATGTATGCAATCGTACAATGATGATTGCAGAGCATACATTCTCAAATAAGCTTTGGCAAAGCCAGTAGGTCTTTCGCTTTTTTGTTGTTTTAGTGCAAGCACATGTCGCAAAGGACTATTTAACATTTTGTCATGTAATGCTATGCTGTAACCGATGTTTATAATGTGCACATTTTGGTAATGTTGTCTTATCCTTGAGGTAGCTCTGAATTTGCAAGCTTTCCTTTATTTTTTCAATACTTACACATAATCAATCATGGCAGCGATAGGCACTATAGCTAACCATCTTGGTATCAATAAGTGTATTACCAAACTTGTTGTGGAAGGCCAAAGTGCCAATACTCTTCACCAACTCTTTCCTTCAGAATTGTTGTCGTGGCCTCCTATGCCCATAACAGAGTCATTACAGGGAATTATTTTAATGTACAGTTGCAAAAAATTCTCCTATAAAAGCTCTTAGGGCAATTTACCTCAACAGGCCGTATACATTCCTCCGTGCTTTCGATGTCATTCTTTTTTCAGCTTGGAACAAACGAGAACCCCAGGGAGGTTAAATACTAGTTCTTGGTACCATAAATATAGAAGTATTGAAAGCTCTAACCAATGGGAGTGCAGTTCGGAATGTGGGTTCCAAGCATTGCAAAGGGCTAATGAAAGGAGTGACAATAGTTGTGCACACTGATTACAGGACCTAAGACAGACAGGAGGAAGGAGTCGTAACTACACTGTAGAGTATCAACTAAGCCTGGGCAAAGCACTACGCTACGCTCACGTAGTTTGTGAAGTTTGCGCTACTTCGCAATACGCGAATTGCACGTAGCACAGTGCAAACACGCATAGCGTAGCGTAGTGCAGCGGTCATTTATTACTTGCTCGCGGTCCTCAACGTCAAGTTGGCGACCGCGAGAAAGCAAAATGACATCCCGGCAAGACTTTTTCCTCGTTCGCGATCAGCAACATCAAGTTGCCGATCGCGAGCATGGAAAATAAACCTCCCGGCGAGATCTCAATGCGCGGAGGTCAGGTTTCTCATTGCGAATGGTCGCTTATGCTCACGACCGCTCGCGATGAGAAACTACCAGTCCGCGTTGAGAAAGCTGCCGCTCGAGTAAAAATCTACTCGAGCAGCAGAAAACTACAGCTCGCACTGTGCAAGATGCTGTTTTCAATGATTGCACAGTGCTGGATGCTTGTCCGCACTGTGCAATCATTGAAAATGGCATCTTGCACAGTGCATACAGGGTACACAGTTCGCGAAGTGCTACACGTTAGTCGCGTAGTGCGAAGTGCACTTTGCGTAGCTACGTGTAGCGCTACTTCGTAAACTACGCCCAGGGTTAGTATCAACCTTTACTGATTGATGACTGTAATGTTCTCTGCCCCACCTACCTGCAGTGGTGGCATGATGGATGCCACACTGCCAGACAGAGGTATTGCACTCCACAGGACACCAGCAAACGATTATCAGAATAGAAGAAAGAGTTTGTGTTTGAGACAGTTCTAGTAAAAGGTAAATGGACCTTTCCAAGAACCAAATCATCAGGAGTTGATAGTATTGGGCTTTCAGAATGTCCACTGCAAGATTTATTGTTTTAGCGGGAATCTAAAAGTCTTGCAAGTGTTTGCAGTGTGTGAGAGTTTGCGGTGCAGTCTATTGAAATAATAATAATAATAATTAATAAAAGTATATCCATTGAAAAGAGAAACGCTACATCTACAGAAAAATTAGAAGGGTCTTGAAATATGGCTATTAGCATTTTGCTATCCCTCATGAGTGCAGTAATGCCCCTGCTGCCCCCTGGAGCAGATGTTCTAGAAAGCATGGCTGCTGTAGAGGGGGCCATACTGTTAATATGCCGCGCCGCCTGGTGTCTGATGGAGCGTGGCACCTCATAAAATGCTAATAAGAGCTGTACCCATTGCCCTGTAAAGCCTGACATGTCTGTAGGATAATTGTGGGTGCGCTAGTCGGGCAAGTGATAGCGTTAGAGGGACACACTTGGGAAGTGCCCTGATAATAGCCAGTATTTTTGCCTGTCCCTTGTGCCTTGTGTGAAACCCTAGCCTGTTTTTGTCCATGTTGCTTAAATAGTTGCAACCTGCTCTAGGATCTATTTGTTGTTCTTCTGTTTTCCGTTTATATTTGCCTCATATTTGTAGACGGACATTAAAGCATCAACTAGGTTTACAATACCACAATCTCTCATTACACTGGAGATGTTCTAGAAAGATGGTACCAGAAGCAATATTTTCTATAATATTTTTCAGCTTGGTATCTTTGAGTATGCTGATTGTATATTAATTAAAGTGAGTATACTAATGGATTTGGACCTAGTATTGGCCTGTTGAACCGATCCCAGCCTATCCTAGTCCTGGCTGTCACCACAAAGTGCAGACTGTGTTCCTTTAATAGAAGCTCCTGCTGTTTTACCCCTGCTTTAGTTAGAGATGTGCTTCTCCTACCTAAAGCGTTAGGTTTTAAAGTATGATCTTTTTTTTCAATTGCATCTATTCGGTATGTTCAAGACATCATTATCTTGAATACATTTTCAACCCACCCCATGCATTTACTCTTTGGTGTTAAGACAGCGGGAGTTTTACAGGCAAGCTTGTGGAGAGGCGTGGGATTCATCTGTAAAGCCTGTGCTCAGTCCACTTATGTGCTATGTATAATGTATTTTATATTTAGTACAGTCCGGTTCCATCCTTTATTTGAATTGTGCCATAGAAGTGGTTATCTGAATTGATGTATACCTTTCCCCAATTAGCTTTCACTGCATTGCCTGTTTCTCTTCGAAAACCATCTACTTTAATAGTTCTATTATTGTCCGAGTAATTTCTGTTTCTGTGGGTGGGACTCGGTGTTATTTGAAATTACTCTTTCTGTTCATTTTCTTTCAACATTTGACCCAGTTTTTGCATTTGTTTTCCAGTTTTGCTTCTGGTTTCTACTCTTGAGTCTAAATTATGGTCCCTCCTCCCAGTTTCAAAGACTGGATCTACAGGGCCATTGTCCACTCTCTCAGTATGTGTTATACAATCCAGCTCACCAGGTGCATGCGGAGTTCTATTTGAGCCTCAATCCACCCTACCTGCTGCATTATGAATCTATATTTTGGACACACTGAGCCAGGGTTTCTCAACTATGAGCAATGAGCACGGGGACTTTAGAGCGTGGGAGTGTAAATGATGATCATAAGAAAGCGATTGTAAGGGATCATCATTGCACACCTTCCTTAACTTTAGGTGCAGTACCCTAAAAACAACGCCACCAAGGACTCCAAAGATGGTGCAATGCAATCTCCAGAATGAGAGTTGGCCTACGCAAGGCGCTTGTATTTTTTCTGGTCTCGCGATCTACCAGATTGTGGTGTTCCTCTTTGCTGCGAGTAGCCTTTTAAGAATGAAATCAGGGTTGCGTCTTTGCTTCAGAATTGACTTTGCAGAGTCATCATGCTTGCTGGGTTTCGTAGTCTTTTTCAGGGACTTCTTCCTTTTGCTTGATTGATCAGTTGTTAAAAACCTCAAATTGGTGTTTTTCAAGCATCTGTACTATTGGAAACAACATTGAGAGTACACATGTTTGGGAACAGATTAAGGATTTATTGCTGAAATAAAACAGGCTACTACAGCTTTTTGGGTAAAGCTGCATTTTGTATTTGATAAAGACTTGTGCAAGACTGGTGTGATAACACCGAACACACTTATTAATTGTGAGTATCATGGTGTGAAGTAACACTGAATATGACCTGCAGATCTACTGGAAACTTTCAACGTGCCTTAAACTAATCCCTTTTAGTTTGAGGTATGTTGTAAAGAAAATTAGAGAAAGAATGGCTGAGATCAGAGAGTCTTCGAAAATGCTCCGAGCCGCAGGAGAATATTTGAAGAGGAGAAGAATATTCAATCCCAACTAGTCTTTCTCTTCTCATTCCCCCTTTACCTCTGGTATTGGAGGCTCAGTTTTTATAAACTCCTAATGCTAGATTTGGCCTGGGTGAGTAATCATCATGTGTGGCATTCCTGCAAGAGGTATTCCACCAAGAAAAAATGAAGCAAGGTTCTAACATAGGGTTCTGCTGCTTGCAGCCCACCCACCACTTCTGGCTCCACTCTCCATTGCTTAAACTACCCACACTAATCCTCTGTACACTAATCACCTGATCTGGCCATTGCTGATCACCTCAGCTCTTGAAGTAATGAAAACAGCCCCAGCTGCATGCAACCATGTCAGGCTAATGCTGTAGTAGTGTAGTTGGTGAAGAACAAGCAGCACAACCTGCTCACTCGGCCCTTTGAATCGAAAATTAAAAACAGGGCCATCCCTGCCTTGCTCCAGCTCTCTCTTCATCCTCCACAGCAAACGTTCTTACTGCAAGTAACTTAATGCTGATACCATCGCACCCCCTCTTCATTAATACCTTCATGCAACACTTTCCACATCACCACAGCAGAAAATGCCACACTAAATGTTGCATACCACATAAAACCCTAAGGTACCAGCTAAGCACTCTCCTAGCCATATTAAACTAAAATAAAATATAGCAAAACACACCTGACAGCATATGACTGAACACCAACCATAAACTCTGCCAATCTTCTTCTTACTAAAATACATCCTATCATACTGCAGTATCTGACCCCATAGCTAATCAAGTGACACAACACTATACTGTGCCATAACACTTTATTGCATCATGATACTACCCACCCCACCCACCACACCACAGAACACCAAACTACTCTATTCAGTCCTGCACCATGTCACACAACACCAATCCACATCAAATCAATCCTACTGGACAGCACACAGAGGCATTTTTCTAGAAATTAGAAAGGACAGTTCTGATGACAGTCAATACACCACTCGTGGAACACTCAGGGCCCGATTCACAGAACTAACTTAAGACAAAATCCTAAACTTACTACCATTTTGGTATTCACAGAAGGCACTTACTCATTTTGGTATTCACAGAAGGCACTTACTCATTTCGGTATTCACAGAAGTTAGGACTCCTAACTTTAGGACTCCTAAATGCCTTCTGTGAATACCGAAAGTCTTCAAATTAGGATTTTTCTCAATTTAGTAGTCCTAAGTCTAAATTTAGGACTACTAAATTGAGAAAAATCCTAATTTGAAGACTTTCGGTATTCACAGAAGGCATTTAGGAGTCCTAAAGTTAGGAGTCCTAACTTCTGTGAATACCGAAATGAGTAAGTGCCTTCTGTGAATACCAAAATGAGTAAGTGCCTTCTGTGAATACCAAAATGGTAGTAAGTTTAGGATTTTGTCTTAAGTTAGTTCTGTGAATCGGGCCCTCAGACTTTATACTTTATGAGCTCTCTTATTGTGGGGCACTATCAACTGACGGTGTGTAGGTGCTTCCTGAAATGTCCCGTGTTTTTTCCCCTCATGGGAAACAGGATTCCCCTTGGCACATGTGCTAGTGGGTGATGCAGATTGATGACCTGTTCAGTGCTGGCTATTTTGAGGTTTCTTCTTCTCTTTTTGTTTATTTAATTTTTTTAGAGTTTTATATAGCGCGAACTAGACCCGAAGATATTGGGAATCGGAGTGCTTTACATAGCACCAGTTTTGTTACATGAGGACATATTCATTTTTGTTAGGCACGGGGAGATTAGGTGATTTGCCCAGAATCACAGGATGTTGAGCGTTCTTGCTGAGACTCGAACCGGGTTCTCCAGCTTCGCCGGCGACTGCTGTAGCTGTAGGGCTACATCCTCTCCCCATCCTCTCCGCACTCTGTAAATATGTGATGAGGAGAAAGAAGTGCTGGTTCCCAAAAACATTTGCCAGTGCCTCTCACCTGCTCAAATTAGGTGCTGCCTTTCCCCTAATTTTGTAACATAATTTTAGGATCCTATGCTGGATTTGTGAATCCTGAGGTTCAGGAAGCTCTGCGGGACCCAAGGGGTGTCCAGGATTTCTTATAAAGATTAGCATGTTCCTTACACTATGTCGGGCATTGGCAGGCACAACAGCCATTTAGAGTGGTGCAGATTTGCAACTCCTTAGCCAGAATCACGAATCTGGAATTCATTATGGGAGAAAATGCTCCCTAGTCTAATAGTAGGCCTCTATTATTTTCAATTGTTTTGCAGAAGAGGTGATAGGGTTTGGGTAGATGTACAGAGAAAAAGGGAGGATACATGCGGTAACCCCCAAAGAAACCAATAGCATGATTTATGAACCGAGTTTTTTTTTTACATTCATTCTGTTTTAAAGAATATTTGCACATTAATGAAAAACATGTAATAGGAATTGGTTTGAGACACTATCACTGTCAACATTTCTTCACCACACTGGATGCAAATGTTATTAAGGTAAACAAATTCAACACATGGAACTTATGATTCAAGCATAATAGGAGCTGAACTCTAGAAATGCAGTTAGTGACTAAATTCCATTTCAATAGGCGCTTTTACAATTGTAGTTTTTAGTTCTCTTTTAAACTAAATAAGATATTTTATCTGTGTCAATTTATCAGGTGGTTCCCCTTTTTCTGAAAGAGACTACACTTCACAAATACAGACTTTTGTTTTTTATTCAGACAGTTCTATCAGATTGGTTTCTTGAATCTAGCCTCCTGTGCACATCTTCTACATAAATACAGTTTTTAGACGTCTTGCTTGCGGGTTGCCTTGTGGTAAAGCCATATGGGAAAGGATAGGTTGACAAGCCAGTGATAAAGGCTGGAGGCGAAATTCATTCTTTGGATACATTTATGTCAGATGTCGTAGGTCTGATATGTTTATTCTGAAAAGTTATGATAAAGGCAGCAAGCCTGACCAATTTAAAAGTGTTTGTTAACGCTAAAAGGCCTTTGAGGATGGATCGTCAATACAATGTGATAAAGACTGTAGACAGATATTTTGGTACATGAAATGTCACAGTTTCCCATATTAGACCAGGGCTTTGCTGTTGGTCATCCCCTCTGACAAACACTTGAAGATTAAGATTTACAATCTGATAAACCTTGTTAGGGGCTTTTCACAGGGGTTGTCTAATGTTCTGTCAACTGTAGATGTGTATATCGTCGTAACTTTATAACTGCTCCTGGTGGTTACCAGCTTCTGAGCAATACAGGAGGCCTCAGTTCATTATGTCGGCAAGACAATGATGAAGGCTAAGGCTTGATTGATTCATTGGGAAAAGTAATATCTGATGTGATAGGTCTCATCCGTTTAATATGAAAAGGTATAACAAAGCTTTTAGGCCTGTCTTACTGATTGTGTGATGTATTATTTAAAGCCAATATAGACTTTGAACACAGATTCTTATTTCACTGTGTTGAATGTTGTAAACTTGTATTTTATTATGTGGAATTTTCCAGATTAACTTATTACGCAGGGGGTTAGGTTTTTGTTGCCACCCCAGATAAAGCCTTTGGGGCAGAAGGTTAGTAATGTAGTAATCCTTGTTAGACCTACTTAAGTGAGTTATTGACTGCCAGGCCCGTGTAAAAAAGCAACACAACAAACTAAATGCACACATACTGTCTTTTGACCAGCCCTCTTCAGTCTGTGGAGTGTCATTCTCATTCTGCTTCTCCCCATGACAGCACACTGCATGAGGCAATCAGTCAGCCCATTTCTGCTATTGGCTCTGTTGTGCTGTGAGTGGCAGCATTTGACCTGATCACATGTGCACATCTGGATGTTAGAGTGCTTCATGGCTTGGCTGGTGGTGACCAACCCTTTAGTTTCCCATTTATAAATCCCCTTTCATGAATTTCTTTCTCCTTTTGGGACCATCCTGCAGCCATCCAGGTAGTTTTACCGGGCTACTCACGTATCCCTCATTTCATCTGCATTGTGCTTTATCTTCTGCAGCCAATATTTCTAAACTGATTGACCATCTTTAAATGGTATTGTCTATTTGGTATCATTGTCTTACTTTGCCATGATGGCCACCATGATTAGAAGCATTATGTTGGACTTCTTGGCGAAGTACAACTGTGATGCACAAAACACTTTATTTATTTTTGTGCATATTTATATAGTGCAAACTCGACCCGAAGGTATTGGAGCGCTTTACATAGCACAGTATTTACATTACACATTCAGGCACGGGGATATTAAGTGATTTGCCCAGAATCACATGATGTGGACGCGACGTCGAGGCTCGAGCCCTGGTTTCCTGCACCAGAGGCGGCAGCGGAGCCGACGGACCACATTCAAAAGTATCCACATAGGGTGATGTTTACTGAGTGCCTCCCTCGGAATGGTATTGTGCATTGTTTTTACCATTCCAAGATGGCCATCACATTGCTTCTAAATGTGGCAGCTACACGGTACTTTAAAACAATGCAAAATTGTAAGATGTAATCCAACTACTGTGTTAGATTTTAGTTTTGTATTGCAAGCCTATGCGCACCAAGTTTAAGTGGCAACATGTTGTTTTCCTACTTTTATTCTTTTAATTTATCTTCCATATGTTTGTGGGAGGTTGTGTATCTGTTTTACTGCAGATGTGTAAGTGAGTAAATGCATAAGTGAGTCAGTGGGTGGATGAATGGATGTATGAGGGCAAGAATGAGTGATAGAGTACATGTATGATGACTGACTTTTTGAGAGCCTAAACTCGTTGGAGACTGAAGAGGCACTTTCAGTTATATGGCAGATTTATTGGCATTACCAATGCCTGTTATCTTTTTCGTTCTTCTTTCAGTAAATTATCAATATTTCAGTTATTTGCACAGCCCTTTTCAGTTTGTTTCCATATAAACACTTATTATTTGATCAAGGCCTTTGACTAATAGGGCTCATTAGGGATAAGCATATAATATGTCAGTTGTTTTTCTTCTGCTAGAAGCTACATTTTCCACCCCTTATAAAGTTTCTCAGATGTTTCATATTGGCATTGAGGCGCTTCTGATCATGGCGACCCTTGGGGGTTGTAAAATCTGCATCTCCTGTTTATTGATAAAGGGGAACACATCATCCACTTCTCTGCTGTGCATCATACACTTTTTTGTTTTCCCTATAGCATCATGTGATGCCCAAATTCTCAAATCTAACAGACACACCCACAGCACTAGGATTT
The DNA here is from genome assembly GCF_964204655.1 of Triturus cristatus. Classification (NCBI taxonomy): domain Eukaryota; kingdom Metazoa; phylum Chordata; class Amphibia; order Caudata; family Salamandridae; genus Triturus; species Triturus cristatus. The sequence goes on from NC_140587.1 coordinate 508,481,548, forward strand.
CTTCACTGCCCTCATTCACTAACTGTGTCATAATGCAAAGATATGCCCCCCACCCCTTGAAAAATTGGTGGGGGGTCACCAAAATATCATTCACACTGGCCCTGACTAGGATATGGTTTGGTAAACTATTTCTGCAATGCAACGTTCACTGCAGCTACTTGCCATTGTCTGATCAGTCATGAGAGGTGCCCTGCAGGTGGCCATGCATGGTGGTGAACATTACAGCGTGAAGAGCCAGGTCTTTAAATGACTCCTGAAATCAACTATGAAGGATTCCTTATGCAGCTGAGGTGGACGAGAGTTCCACAATTTGGTTGTAGCCAAAGCTCTACCACTACATAAAAGGTTTGACTGGACAATCTTATGAGGTGAGATCAAAAGAAATTGATGCACTGACCCCAAAGACATCATAGGTTAACACTACAACAATATGGTATCCAGAACACTTGGAGAGTTTAAAAAGATGCACTCTGAGCAATAATTATGACCAGTGGCGGCTTGCAGCGGGAGCCTACGGGGCGGTGAGGAGAGGGGGGCAGGATAGAGGGTAGTGGACTCGGACATACGACAGACAGGAGTAAAGTAAGTATTTAAATAAATAAATCTATTTACCTTGCGCTTGCTGAATCGCCAACTCAGCGATGCAGCGAGCGCAAGGTAAATAGTCTTATTTATTTAATTATGAAAGGCAGGGGCCCCGGACCAGAGCCCACTTTGCCCATGCCTCAGGCCGTCTCCGTGGATAACATGGAGGATTCTGCACTGAATCTAATATCCCCACGAAACATTGCAGTAAATGTTTTCCCCTTTGCTATTTGTTTCATGATTTAGATGTGTGGCCTGTTCTCACACGAAAAACTACCTTTCCCTACTGTCTATATCAACCCATCCTGCTTAAATCCTGACAGGAAAGGCCAGTTTTTCATTAGTTCTTGATTTTTTTTTAATTAAATGAGTTTCAGATAATTAGGTCTCATAGTAACATCTGGCCCTGCAAGGATAACACTGCCTGCTAGTTCTTCTCCAGGGACTGTACGGTAGCGTTCACTTCTCTTGCCTGCAATGTCAGATTTAACAATTATGTATGTGGCAGTAGATGAAGAAGTGGAATTTATGTCGGGGATTGATTAATAATGTCCACAGCCCATTAGCGGAGTATGGTACACTGGCTGCGGACCTTTAGGTACTAGCTGTATCAATTAGTAAGCATTTTCTGTTCATCTTAGGCCATGGGTAATGGTAGCACCATTTTTGAGAGGTCTGTGTTCTCTTGTAGCGAGCTAATGCTAAGTATGGCCTGTTTCACCTGTAATAATCAATTAATCAGTGTATCACATTATATTCAGTAATAGCTAAATTGGGTCTGTGGTGTTACATCCGTGAGAAAATTCGATATCTTAGTAGAAGTGCTGATTCCATATCGGTTGTCCGTATCTTTGTATGTCCTTCCACCAACATAAACTGAATTAATTTTTTTTAAATCAATTAAAATGTGTTTACGTGTACATCAATTTCCAGTATTCAACCCTTTCCCTTACAAATAGCAACTGGATTTGTGTGTGCTAGTTTGTGTATTTTTTTACGATCATCGTTCCTTCCAACCTTTTTATTATTTCTATATTTCTGTAATTTATTGAGTTCCAGGGTCGTAGAATGGAAAGGTGAGCATGGCTTACCAGTACAGTTTGGTAACCTGCATATCGTGGAAAGTAAGTGTAGGAAAGTGTCCCTTTTTACATGGTTACCCCCCAGTATGTTTGCCTGACACTTGATGCACTTTGACTTGATGTGCCCTGGGTCCCTGCCAATCAGGTTCCTAGAGCCTGTGTTCTTTCCTAAAACTGTAACCTGAAAATAGCGTCTTCCTAGAAGTGAAAATAGTCCCCACAGTTCACTCCACAATATTTTAGATTCTTTCTTTCAAATCAAACGAGTTGATCCATATGTGTATCCAATATTCTCTTAATTCATATGCCCATTCCACGCTGTCATTGAGTATGGACCGTTATATGAATTAAAAGAATTCTGAATACATATATGGATCAACTCGTATGATTTGAAATAAAGATTCTAAAATATTGTGGAGTGAACTGTGGGGGATATTTTTCCATTCTAGGAAGACGTTATTTTCAGGTTACAGATTCACTCCTATGGATCGAAAGGCGATACCCACCTGCACCGGTGAACGAATTACTTGTTTACATATTCATTTAACCTCTTCAGTGCCCCGCCCTTTCCACGCCCTGTGCCGGGCGTTTCATTAGCGGGCGGGGTTCATGACGAGATAGTCTCGTCATGGGCACAGCGCTACCGCGCTCCATGACGAGACTATCTCGTCATGGGCACTGAAGGGGTTAACCTTGCAGAGTGTGATTGTTTTTTGTTATATATAATCCTTACCCAAAACTGTACCTTTATACCCACAATTGGCACATCTCTGGCCACAGTTAAGCCTCTTGTAAAATCTACCATGGGTACCAAGGGCTCTGTGATCAGGGAAGGTTTCAGCACCTATTGTGCCACCCTTACAGACTCTGCACATTAACACCCACACACTGCCATTGCAGGCTGTGTGTTTTGGTACAGAGAAAAGTGAAGAGTCAACGTGGCACACATCCCTAAGTGCCATGCCTGCAAACCACTGCCTGTGGCCTAGGTAAGTCACCCCTCTAGCAGGATGCACTAGACCCGAGATGAGGGTACTGTTGCAAGATCACTGTACCCTACAGTTTCTAGGTCCATGCTTAGACATTGTAAGTGCTGTAAAGCCATAAAGAGTATATGGTCTGGTAGTTGGTTATTACGAACACTAGAGCTTCATAATGGCTTTACTGAAACCTGGGAAGTTTGGTAGCAAACTTCTCAGCACATTAAACCCACACTGATTCCACTGTGGGTTTTAATATAAAATGCACTCAAAGTGCATCTTAGAGTTGTCCTTGAAAAATGACCAGCCCTGGTGTGGTTCCTGAATGGCTACCCGCCATTTGCCACCACCAGAGAGGTTTTCGGACCCCTGGGTAGAGAGCCTCCGCTGTCTGGGTCCAGAAACAAAGCTCATCCTGGGCAGATGTGTTATTCCTCCTCCCTAAGGATGGGCTGGGTCCACGAAGGGGAAGCTTTAAAGGCCTGCCACCTTTGTTGAGCTGACCCTGCCTTTTGCTGCCCCCAGCAACTGGGTCCCACTGTTTCTGACTCCTACTTTGAGAGGGAGAATCAGCGGGAAAACCAAGTTAGGAAGAGAGGTGTGCCCAACTTTTCCATTCCCAACCCTCACCTTGGGGAGGTGAGGTAAAGCACACATCTCGGTCCCTTCCATATTGAAGATGAGAGGACCCAGCCAATCAGAGAGAGGCTCATGTCCCCCTCCCACTGAAGGGTGGCATAATAGGGGGTGTACTCACCCCAAAGAAGCAACCGATGTGTCCCAACCTGCACACCCCTGAAACACCCCTAAATTTAATATTTAAGGGCAACCCTAAACCTTGCCCCCTCAGACTTGAGAAGAAGAAAGAAGGTTCCAAGAGCGGTGCTTAAAGAGGAAGAGGAGGTCAATAACTGCTTTGGCCCCAGCCCTTCCTGCCTCTTCCAACTTTGACCTGCAACCATTGAAACCCCTATGTGTCCAGCAGCCAGACGCCATCATGTCTCCCATGAGCACATGATTTGCTCAATTGAAGATGAGAGGACCCAGCCAATCAGAGAGAGGCTCATGTCAGAATTGTGGGGAAGGCAAGATGGCCGCCGTGAGGTTGTGGTGAGAAGTCGCTCCAGATCTCTCTCCCCGTGATACCCTGATGGCTGTGGAATAAGGACTATATACCCCTCTTATGGATCTGACTACCTGGCTGCAGGCAGGACTAACCAAGGTCCGTTCAAAATACCCTGCAACTAAAGTACAAATCACCTGGTTATTGCTAAAATTAACTGAGTGGAAAGCTGCGGTTCGAGCACAACTGGCGAGGATGCCGGCACGCTTAACTAAAGCCGACAAGGATAAGGATAAGGAGAAGACAAAAGCGCAACAGGATACGCCAACAAACCAGCAAGGAACGGGTGGTAGAGGCGTCCATGCAAATGCAAAAAGAAGCAGCAATGATGTACCCCCGGGATTACAACAGCGGGGGCCTGGCGCCATACGGAAAATAATACCCCCGGCTCAAAAGGGGAAGAAAATGGAGAAAGCGGAAAAAGCGGAGAAAGCGGAGAAAGCGGAGAAGGCTGAGGTGCGCTCAAAATCAGATACAGCGACAGCAGAAAGAATCGATCGACCCCGGCCCGGGCTAGACCCGGATCACTTCACCGAAGACACTTCAACAGTTGCAAGGCAAGGCTTAAGCAAAGGAAAAGAAGCTCCCAGCCGGACACGGAGCAAATCGTAAACAGAAACGTCCTCGAGGACGCAACGGCAGACGCTCCCGGCGTGGAGGCAGCGGTCGCTAGGCAACCCCGAGACTTGGCAGCAACACTCGCCAGTAGCTGCAGCGGCAGCGGAGACGGAGGTAACGCAGGAGTCACAGCACTTAAGGTAATGCAGACTACATGCCTCAACAACAGCGGGCTGAAGGAGGCCAAGGGGCTTAGTAATAACTTAATACCAGACATAATCGGGGGGCCATATAGACCCGGGTCAGCTGGAAGCGCAGACATGATGGAGGCGCTAATTCAACTAGAAGCTGAGATGAGCAATAAAAGGGAAAAAGAAATAAACAATGAGGCCAGCAATCTTAGCTTAGCAGGAAAAAGTGCTTCACTGGCTGCAGATAATAAAACTTTGGGACTGGAGAAAAGAGAGGGAGCCTCATTGGAAGGAGAATGCTTTTTCTCAGTGAATGAAGACACCGATACTACCCAGTCAAGCGACGACACCTCAGAGGAGGGGGAGTTAGACGGAGAAACAAGCTCTGGATCAAGTTCATCAATGAAAGAAACCACGCAGAAAAAGAGAAGGGTAAAGGGTAGAAGGCATGGTGGAGGATTGGAATCACCTACAGTAGGGGGGAAGAAGTTAGACTGGGACTATTCTGCAACGTCGCAAACCTACTTAGAGGAAGGTAACTCCCAGACCTCAGGTAATACCCCCATTCCAGCGCAGTATCTGGCCCCCTTTGATATGATTTGCACCACACTTAAGCAGATGCAAGGGGAAGCAAGGTCAGAAAGTCGAAGGGCTAGGCAAGCCACAAACAAAATCCATAATACCCTCAGGAAGGTTAATAAACTTTATGAAGGTGTCATCGAGAGAGTGACTGAGGTGGAGGAGCGGACTGGGAAGCTAGAGGATGATGTTGGGGCATGGCAGGATTTCAAACTGGAGCAGGAAAAATTGACTAGCGATTTGCAAAGGAAGTTGGAGGATTTTGAAAACCACCAGAGGCGGAATAACATTTGCATTTTGGGCGTGGCGGAAGGAGCAGAGGGGAATGACATTATGCACTTTGTGGTTAACTTGCTAAGAGGAGCTTTCCCCGAATTACAGTGGGAGTGGGAAAGAGAGATTCAACGAGCCCACAGATTTCCCTTCACCATCAGAAAAGGCCGAGGGGGCGAGGGGCAGGCAGGTCAACATGCATTGCCTAGAGCCATCTTGATATATGTTGGGAATTACCTGCTCAGGGAGGAAATAATGGATAAGGCTAGACCTGACAGGAAAAGATCCTTTGAGGGAACCACCTTCTTCGCCAGGCCAGATTTCTGCCACGTAACGGTTGAGAGAAGATGGAGACTCAGGCAGCTCATTAAACCTTTCCAGGCCCTAGGTTCCGAGGCGTTTCTCTTATTTCCTGCAAGGCTAAAGGTGGTTACCAGGGGCAGAACAAATATCTTCCAGTCCGAGATTAAGGCCCAACAGTTCTTGGAGGAGATTAAATCACAGAAAGGGGGTTGAGAAACATAGAACTGTTAAAATCCAAGGATTTGGAATGAGATGAAGCGGGGTGTATGCACTGGTAGAGGAAGACTCTAGACTTTGGTATACCGCTGTTTGGACTATTATCAAGGGGACAGCACACACAAAATAGCGAAATAGTTAAGATAAAGACACAGAGGAGGGGTATACGACACACAGGGTGATGGGTGAAGGGGGGAGAGAGGAGCGATCCCCACAAGCTATTGCGGCTACACATAGGTCTTATGGACCTATTTGCCACTAAAGGGGGGGAGGGGGGTGGGAGACAGAGGGGTGGCAGGGTGGAATTAGGGGGAATAGGGGGTAAAAAGAGGGTTAAAAACGTAAAAAAAAGGTGAGGTAGGGTGTAAGAAGCAGCACAGGAAAGCACAGTCCAGCGCGCAGGGAGTTCACATTTTACAGTATGCACTAGACATAAGGAGGAGGATACGCGATAACTATCGGATACATTATCAAAGCAAAGTGTTAGATCGGGTAAGGTATGCAGAGTTGGACAAAACTTATGATGTATTTTTTTTTTTTTTTTTTTTTTAAAGTTTTATTGAGCAATAATTCGGTTACAAGTACGGGCCTACAACCACCCGGGCCGGCCGCTAGGTACAGAAGGAAATCTACACATATCAAGGCTACAATCAGTTCCCAGGGCACTGCCCTGCAGTGGCTCCAGATAGTTCTCGAGGAACAGGAAGCGTAAGTCCAACAATCACAAAAACAAAAGGACAAGCAATACACAACATAAGGCGAGTTATGAGGGAAACCAGTGCGGGCAGGCTCCCCCCGGGCAACTCCAGTCAGGACAATTGAGCAAACCGCTAAAGAGAGGAGTACCGGGAGGCCGGGGACGGAGGGGGGGGGGGGGAGGGGGTCAAGGAAGATGAACGTCCATATGTAGTTGTTCCAAAAGGCGCCAGGAGCCATCAAGGGTCAGGGGGACATGGCGATATCGGTATCTACCAGGGGGGGCGTACAGATGCCTCCGCGATACGCGTTCCATTGCCCCCGAATTCTACCCCATGCCCCCGGCTTGCCACGGGCCACATACACAGTCTTCTCCCTAAACATACACCAGTCCATATTCTCCTTCCATACTGACACGGTGGGCGGCCGTTGAGCGCCCCAAAGTTGCGCTATGTCCCTCTTGGCAACCATGTTCCCTAGGGCCGCCCACCGAGTCTGAGCCGCGCTGTAGTCATTGGGCTCCCACACATTCAGGACACAGCGACGCACCTCCGGCAGCAGCACTACCCCGGTGACCTGTCCCATAACCGTGTGGACCCGGCGCCAGTAGTCCGCCACCTCGCGGCACTCCCAAAGGATATGAAGAAAGGTGGCGCTGAGCCCACAGCCTCGCTTACAGAGCCCGTCGCCGGAAAATCCCATCGAGACCAGGCGCGGACCCGTCACATACACCCGGTGGAGAATCTTGAGCTGTAACAACCGAAGACGAGCCGGAATGGCAACCTCCTTGGGGGACGACAGTGCAGACTGCCAATCTTCGTCGTCCAATTCCACCCCGTCCCCAGTCCAAGCCTCCCGAAGGCGAACAAAAAGGTCCGCCCGGTGATTAATTAATTTTTTATAAATTAAAGAAATAGTACTATCAGGGACATGTCCGTCAAGTATGCGGTCCTCGAGGGGCGAGGAAACAGGGATCTTGGTCCCCTCCCCGAAGACCGAGAGCAGGGCGTGTCGAACCTGGGCGTAGCGGAAGAACTCCCTGTCGGTCAGCTCGTATTCGGCCTGGAGCACCGCGAAAGTCTTTACCGCGCCCTTGTGCCACAGGTCTCCCACTTTGCTGATACCAATCGTGTCCCACTGGTCAAACCCCTTCGTGGTCCACAAGCTACCCAGGCGGTCGGAAGCAAACAAGGGAGTAGCACATGTTAATCGCTCACTCCAGCCCATGGCCGCAGTGGCAGCCCTCCAGGTCCGCACCGCAATCTTAGTAGGACCCGTAAGGGTCCGGCCAGCCAGGCGGGAATAAAGTGCCCTGTTGTAGTTCCCGCCGGGAAGCAGGAACTTGTCCATCTCATACGCCGGATTCAAGCCGGGCGCATACGTGGCGTGGTTAATGGCAGATAGCTGCGAGGCCCAATAGTACCTGCGAATGTCAGGAAGCGCGATGCCCCCGTCATACCAGGGGAGAGCGAGCTTGGCAAGAGCAATACGCGCCCGCCCGTCCCACACCAGTCTCCTCTGCAGGCTCTCCACCTCCCGAAAGTAGGCCACTGGGATAACATCGAAGGAGTTCTGGAGTGCATAGAGGAACCTGGGAAGGGACATCATTTTAAACAGCGCGGCCCGACCCAGCGGGGACAGGGGGAGCCTGCACCACCGGGCCGTGTCCTCCCGCAGCCGCCGAAGTGGACGCAGGAGATTCTGCTCATAGCGAGCCACCGGGTCCAGCGAAACGTATATCCCCAGGTACTTAAAGCCGCTCAGAGATATCTGAATCGGGAGCCGAGGCGGCAGGAGAGGAGGACCACCAGAGATGGGATAAACGCAGGATTTAGACCAATTGATCGTGAGACCCGAATTGTTCCCAAAGGAGGTCAGAACGTCAAAGAGGACGTTGAGTGACTGCCGCGGTGAGGTGAGATACAGGAGAATGTCGTCCGCATACAGCGAGACCCGATCTTCGAAGCCCGGGCCCCACCGGATCCCTCTAAGCGAGGGCTCCCAACGGAGCCAGGCAGCGAGTGGCTCCAGGGCGAGAGCAAAAAGCAACGGGGACAACGGGCACCCCTGCCTCGTGCCCCTGCCGAGGGCAAAGGGCCGAGAGACCCGCCCATTCACCACCACTTGAGCCATGGGTCCCGTGTAAAGGAGCCTCACCCAGCCAATAAATCCCTTTCCAAAGCCGAATTTATCCAAGACGGCCCAGAGGAATGGCCACTCAATAGTATCAAAGGCCATCGTGGCATCCAAAGAAACCAGCACGGCCGGTTCGGAGAGGAACTCCGCCCTGGCAAGGGCACCGTGAAGACGCCGCAAGTTAAGAGCGGTGTTGCGGTGCGGGATAAAGCCGCATTGGTCCGGATGAATAAGGTCGCACACGACACTCAACAACCGATTGGCCAGGACTTTCGCCAGGATTTTGGGCTCCGCATTGAGCAGTGAAATGGGCCGGTAAGAAGTACAGCGGTCTCGCGGCTTGCCCTCCTTGGGGATAACGACTATAGTGGCCAAGCGCTGGTCGGCCGGAAGGGAACCCGCCGCGAGAGAGTCGCGGAACATGAGGCTGAGGAAGGGCGCAAGCTTATCAGGACGCAATTTGTATAGTTCAATGGGCAGACCGTTAGGACCCATAGCCTTGCCCGAGCGAAGGGAACGGATCGCGGTCGCTATTTCATCCGACGACAGGGGAGCATCCAGCCGCTCCCGGTCCTCAACGGACAGACCGGGCAGAGCAATATCTCTCAGTAGGAGGCGAGAGTCATCCTCATCCCTGTCAGTCACCGGGGAGTACACCGCCCGGAGGTGGTCAGCGAAACATTCCACAATCTCATCCGGCTCAGTCACACACACACCGTCAGCAGCACGCAACTCGGGGACCACACGATTCACTCTCTCCTTTTTGTCCAGCCACGCGATCAACTTTCCCGCCTTGTCCCCCGCGTCATACAATCGGCCCTGCTGCTCCCTATACATAGTTTTGGCCGCGTCAGTGACCAGGGACCTATATTCGAACTGTTTCAGGCTAAGGGCATGTAGCCCGTCCGGAGTAACATTCGCCTCCAGGGCCGACTCCAACCCCGAGATGTCAGTCTCCAGCTTCACCACCGCCTCGGTCCTAACCTTCTTGGCCACCACTATCTGGGCGAGGGCGTGTCCGCGTATCACAGTTTTAAAGGCTTCCCAAAGGGACAACGCAGACGACACCGACCCCTCGTTTTCACTGAAGTATAGGTCCATGGCCCTAACCAGGCTGTCACGAGTTATGATGTATTTTAATGACTTGTAGGATTGCTACTATTAATATCTGCGGTCTCAACGATTCGGGTAAAAGACTTAGGGTGGCGGCATCACTTAGGACACTTAAGTTGGATTTGGTTTGCCTCCAAGAAACACACGTTGAAGCCTCTAAGGGTTATCTTATGGACCACCTAGGGTTCGCCGTGCTGGCAAATACTAAGCAAGGGACGAAGCATGGGGGGTGGCTGTACTAGGGAGATCCACTGATGTAGAGGTGATAAGGAAAACGGAGGACCAATGGGGAAGGTGGGTAATATTGGAAATAAAATTTAAGGGGGAAAAATGTACCATAGTTTCTGTGTATGGTTCGACAGAAGACGATCCTGAACTTTTCCAATTTCTAGACACTGAGTTGGCACTATGGCCAGAGCCAATTATATGCTGTGGGGACTTCAATATTCATGATCCCAGTAGCTCATTTGTACAGACGGGGAGGGTATATGCAGGGAGAAAAAAGAGAACCCATAGGGCACTGTCAGATATGGTGTCAAATAATTCTTTAGTGGATCCATGGGTTAAGTTGAACCCAGGTATTGATGGTAGTACATTCTATTCGGCCCCCCAAGATACTTGTTAGACTGGATTACATTCTGATTTCAACCCCCTTGTTGTCAGAGGCACAAATAGAAAAACAACCTCGAATTGTTTCGGATCATAGCCCTCTGATTTAACTATTAGAATGGGCCAGGCACGGCGAAAATATATGCAGTGGACATTCGATAGAGCCCTTTTGAAGGATGAAGGATACAGGGTCTACATGACTGAATGGATCAGGGCCTATTGGGAAATTAATAAAGGTACGGCTCCCTTGGGAGTGGTGTGGGATGCCTTTAAGGCCGGTGTAAGGGGTGAGACAATGAGTTATGTGTTTTCAGCCCAGAAAAGGACACGACTTAAAATCAAGGAAGTTTATCAAAAGTTGATAAGGGTTGAGGAGGAACTGGCGCAGGATTTAAGAGACAAGGCACCAATAGAAAAACATCTGCTAAAAATAGTGGCTCTTAGGGCGGAGGCGGCAGGAAGTATCTCAAAAAAAGCAGCAGAGAATTATCTAACTAAGAGGGAAGCTGCTTACGAGCTAAGCGAGAAGGTAGGCCACTTATTAGCAGTACGTACCAGACAGAGACTAGCAGCATCAGACATTGTGGAGATTACGGATGGGAACGGAATTATGGTCACTGAAACAACTGAAGTAAGGGAAGTATTCAGGCAGTTTTATGAAGAGCTATATACCAGGGGCAGGGTAGGAACCACAAGTCAGGTTGAAAGCTATCTTAGTGATATTATTCCTCCGGGTATATCTGTGGAAGAAAAGGATAGGTTGGATTCCCCCTTTAGTCTGGAGGAATTTCTTATGGCATTAAGTATGTTACCATCAGGTAAAGCAGCCGGCCCAGACCAGCTCCCGGTGGAGTTTTACAAAGTGTTTTATCAACCTATGGGAATTGATATGTTTAATGTCATGTTGGAGGCGCAGAAGGGGGACAAGATACCTGAATCATGGGGGGAAGCGGATATCATTGTCATCTTAAAAAAAGGTAAAAATTCGACACTCCCAGGGTCATATAGGCCTATTACACTGATGAACGCAGATACTAAGGTGTACACCAAGATATTAGCAAGAAGGCTTGCAGAGGTAATAGAGGGATTAGTAAGCCACACTCAGCATGGGTTTATCCCAGGCAAAGGCACTACGCAACACATTAGGCAGGTGATTACAACCTTTGACGCGGCGGGTGTCCTGGGGGACCCTATCGCGGCATTTTTTTTGGATGCCGAAAAGGCGTTCAATAGAGTCTCCTGGCAATACCTATGGCAAACATTAAAGTGGAATGGATTGGGGAATAGTTTTATAACCGCAATGCAGACTCTGTATAAGAATCCGTCAGGAAGGATTAGAGTTAATAGAGGTAAATCGGAGCAGTTAGGATTGGGAGAGGGACTAGACAGGGCTGCCCATCTTCCCCATTACTATTCGCTTTTTATCTGGATCCATTGATAAGGAAAATGGAGGGCAATGAAAGGATTCCTCCAATAAGGTTGAATGGATGTGAGGTAAAGACCCTGGCCTATGCCGACGACGTGGCCATTTTGACACCCAATCCCAGCATGGCCATAGGGGAAATTGAGTCCGAAGCACAAAGATTTGGGCAAATATCGGGGTACAGTCTAAATAGTTCCAAAACTCAAATAGTATGTAACCACCATATTGTTTTCAATGATCAAAGAGTTGTGGACTCAGCGGTATATTTGGGGGTTGCAATCACAGCTGATTTAGACTCACTGATACAGAATAACCTTGCGCCCCTAATGCTAAAGGTTAAGACGGATCTGGATCGAATGAACAATCTGCATTTGTCATTAGTGGGCTGCACCAACGTTATAAAAATGTTAATATTGCCAAATTTTTGTATTTTTATAGGACAATACCGTTATGGTTTGAGGTGAAATGGTTTAAAGATCTAGAAAATATGTTGAATAGATTTATTTGGGCCCATGGCAAGACCCGTAGGGCATATCGTTTCATGTCTTTGCCTAGAGAGAGAGGAGGTTGGGGGGCGCCTGATTTCAGATTATATTACTGGGCATCTGCACTGCAATATATGCGGGGGCTGATAGGTGGGGGCGGTTTGGACGTTAGAACATCAAATGATTCGTCTAGGATATACTCTATAGTGTTGGGACCGGAGGTGGAGAATTCTTTTCTTAAATGTATTGACTTCGCATATTACAAAAGAACCCGATTTAAGACAGTCCAAGCCGCAATTAAGATCTGGAATGCCGTGATGAAAAAAATTGGCCTGGGCCGATATAATTGGTACACCAGGTTGTATAAAAATGTCTCCCTCCCAATGCAGATTTTTGGGGATATCACAATGGCGGGCTGGATGGAGAAGGGGATAGTACAGATTGGGGATGTGAGGAGTACGGAGGGGGTGTTTCAATTTACAGATTTAATGAGCAGATTTGGATTAGACAGGAGGGATTTTTTAAAAATTTTTGCAGTTAATAAGCAGGGTGGGAGTGTGGGGTTTGGTAAGGTAGAAATACTGGAGAAAATAAGGTTAGGGGGGACTGTTCTATTCGGAGTTTTTACGCGAACCTGTTAGCAGAAAAGCCAGATGATATGGACAAGTATAGTGAAAAGTGGGCAGACAAGCTGGCAGGTGAGGCTAGTTGGTTTAAAGAGTCACTGGACCTAGGGCGTACTCTGCTCTGCTCAGCGCCGCTGCAATCACAGCAGTATAAAACCCTCTATTCGCTATACTTCACCCCAGCAAAGATAGCAAAATGGGGGGGTAGCGTAGGTATCACATGCCCAAGATGTAGCTCCCCTGATGCAGACCTAATACATGTATTTGCTGTATGTCCGCAAATACAAACAGTGATAAAAGAGATAGAGAAGTTTCTTGATGCCTCCCTGAATATCCAGATTACTTTAAAACCCCCAGAAATATTGTTAGGGATAGTCACAGATACCAATATTAACCAGAGGGAGTTTATTTTTGTCGCAATGGCAGTTTATAGGCTCTGCATAGCCAGGGCCTGGCTGGATAAAAACCCCCCAGTAATGCAAGTCTGGCTGTCTAACCTTTTATCAATTTATAATCTGGAAAAAAAAAAATGCCCGGAAAGGTAGAAAAGGGAGGAGATTGGGGTTAAGGATATGGGACCCCATTATAAAATGGAGAGAGGGCCTGGGATTGAGGGATTAAGTTAGGAGAGCTTTAGATGAATTTGTGGCATCTGTTGCAGAAACTCGAGATGATATCAATTTATTGAAATAAGTAGGATGCTTTGATGAATTTTGTTTATGATGGAAACGTTTTGATATGTAATATGTTATAAGAATTTAAATGTACTATTGGAGATTGTGCGATGAAATGTGCTAACTGTGCAATGGTGAAAATAAAAAATAAAAAAAATAAAAAAAAGAGAGAGGCTCATGTCCCCCTCCCACTGAAGGGTGGCATAATAGGGGATGTACTCACCCCAAAGAAGCGACCTATGTGTCCCAACCTGCACACCTCTGAAACACCTCTAAATTTAGTATTTAAGGGCAACCCTAAACCTTGCCCCCTCAGACTTGAGGAGAAGAAAGAAGGACCCTAGAGCGGTGTTTAAAGAGGAAGAGGAGGACAATAACTGCTTTAGCCCCAGCCCTTCCTGCCTCTCCCGACTTTGACCTGCAACCAGTGAAACCCCTACGTGTCCAGCAGCCAGACGCCATCATGTCTCCCGTGAGCACATGATTTGCTCAACCAAAGACTCCAACACAGACGATCCAGCCAGATCCACAATTCTTTACCACTCTGCACCTGATGCCTAGGGCCTGAGTTCAAGTGGCCCAACACCACAAGGAGGTCTCTCAAGCGACCCTGACCTGGGAGATGGTGATCCCCGACCTGCCTCGACCTTCTACCCGATGCCTGCAGCCTCAATCTGAGGGGTCCCCCCGACCAGAGCTGGAAAGAAAACCTGATGCCTAAAGACACCCCTGCACCCGATGCCCCACGGCCTTGTGTGGCCCAGCCAACAGTGTTCAGGCCTCCCCCCATCTACCCAACTTACCTCTCTTACCAGTGGTCGCCCTCAGGAAACCTCCTTGCCCTATCCTGCAGCCTTTCTTCCGAACCAGAGAACTCCATTGGAATTTACAGGGCTCCCGGTGTCTTTGGCACCCTGCAGCTGGCCCCCCCCTGCTGCTGGTGGTGCAGCTCCTGTGCTGATCGTTGGTCCCTGCAGTGCTGATCTTAACCCCAGGAGTTTTGCTCTCACTACCAAGTGGCCTACTCGTGAGCAGCCCGTAACCGACAGCCCCCTAACACCATAAGCTAATATTGGGCCCCTGCACTCTGCATACAGCCGCCCTAGTGCCGCTGGTGGTGCAACTCGAGTGCCTCCATGAACTTTGGGGAACCTTGGTTCTAACCCCAAATACTCAGCCTTGTAAGTTGTTTACCTACCTGCAAACCGATTCTTTATAGGAACCCATTTGTGGTTTTTCCTCTGAAAAATGTTCTGTCGACCTGAGAAGTAATTTTGCTTTGAAAAATAAATTGTCTTACCTCTGTATTGTAGGACCCACAGTGTGATATCTAGGCATATCACACAGAGTAGTGGATGTAACTGAAAAGTAGCGCAAAAGTAATCAAAAAAAAATTTCAACGTATTCTGAACTGTTTTTAAAGCAAATATAAAGCTGTAACTGTACCAATGTCATCCACAATTTCATTTCTGTGTACAGCCTTGCATTTGAAAGTATATTTTACATAACTGTGCCAAGTTCTGCTTGGCTCTAGAGATAAAACCCAAGTATATCTTTTTTATACTTACCTAATTGTTCTGGATTCTGTCTCTGAGTGTGTGCCATAATTTCTTTCCTGAGTGAATACAATAAATGCTTAACACACCCTCTGATAAGTCTAACTGCTCGACCACACTACCGCAAATAGAGCTGTTAGTGATTATCTGATTTAGCCTCTGCTATACCGCTGGGGATCCACTGGACTCTGTGCACACTATACCTTACTTTGGTATAGTATCTATAGAGCCAGCTCCCTACATTGGTGGATTAGCGATGGGGTCTACGACTTTGCATTTATTGGACTAACTTAGTCAACACCCGATCACACAACAAGAATCCAAAAATTGACTTTAGTACAACTCATTTTTTGAATTGACTATTTTTCAAATTTCTAAAAGTCTTGTTACGGCCTTGGATTAAGTCCCTGTAGTAGTTTTTGGAAACTTTAAAACTCACTGAAGTTAGGAGGGAGGTACTTAGAACTTTTTTGTGGGTCTCCTAAAAAAAAAAGGACTTCCTCACCCCTTTCTCCAGCCTAGATGTCAGAGAGTTAAGGCTTCTCTGTAAAGACAAAAAAATAAGAAACGGGTCCAACCCTACCAGAGTACAACTCCAGGAGTATCTGGCAGGGTATGCAAGGGGCCACCCCACTACTGAAGGTGGAGATCTTCAGTTAGGGGGAGAAAGTAGTGAGGATGGTGAGATCTTAGACCCACCACCTCAACTACTCAGGGAGGATAGGGAATTTGTGCCCTACCCCTCAAGACCAGGGAGTAGAGGGTCCAGAGCATACAGAGTTAGGGTAGACTGTACAGGACAGTGAAGACAATTTCACTGAAGAAACAATATTTTAGCAAGGTTGACTAAAAGACTAGAGCTAGAGACTAGGCTGCTAGCTCTAGAAAAAGAAAGAGCAGATATGGGCCGATGATCCATCAATTGTGGCAGCAATTTAAACAATAAAGAGAAGGAAAGATCTTATGATCCTAAAATCCCCAGAGGGATTGTCTCGCTAAATTTGAGGATGGTGATATCACTGAATGGTTTGCAGCCTTTGAGAGGGCTTGTGTAGCCAGGAAAGTGAGAAAGACTCATTGGGGGGGCCTGCATTGGGAACTGTACACTAGTAAGTGCAGGGAAAAACTCCTGACCCTTACTGGGGCAGAGAGTGAGGTTTATGAACTCTTGACGGGCACCCGATTGAGGGATTTGGACTCACAACTGAGGAGTGCAGAATTAAATTCAGGGGGCTCAGAAAACCCAGAGTCAGTCCTGGGTGGAATTTGTAGACTACTCAGTAAAACACTAGGTGACTGGCTAACTGGAAGTAAAGTTCAGGACTATGATCGACTTTATAATCTGTTTATGAAGAAAAACACATATTCAGTAACTGCATTATGAAAGGTTGCATCAGTATCTGGTAGACCGAGGTCCAATTTCTCCCCAAGAATTGGGAAAGAAGGCAGACCACTGGGTCAAGACAAGGGTGACAAAGACAACCACTGGGTGTGACCAAAAGAAAGGGGGTCACAAAACCTCCCCAGGGAAAAGAGGGTGAGAAGCCCAAAGATAAAAACGAGGAGTCTTCTAAAGGACCCCAAAAAACCTGTTCAGGGGGGTGGGTCCCAGAACTCTTCTCAGTACACTGGTGGTTATACAAGGAAAAACTTTGATCCTGCTAAGGTCTGGTGTTTCCACTGTAAGAAAGTGGGACACCAAACTGGAGATCCTGCCTGTCCCACTAAGCAATCCCCTAGTACCCCTCCAGTTAACCCTGTAATGGCATATATCCAGATGGGATCAATGGTGTGTCCTGAGCAAATCAAAGTGCATACAGAAGCTGCACTAGTCTCCATGGGTGGGGTAGATTTGGCTCCACTAGCTGTATGGCCCACAAACTTAACTAAGTACCTGCAGCACCCCTTATCAATGGGTCAAGTGTAGAAGCGCTGAGGGATACAGGAGCCAGTGTCACTATGGTGAGAAAATCACTGGTTTCCCCAGGACAGTTCCTAGCTGGGAAATCTTTCCAAGTGATCAAAGCTGATAGTGACACTATAGAGTGAGGTCACCTACTTGGTACACCTGGGCACTAGAAGGTCCTTCAGAAGAGTCATGTGAACCGCCTTAAACTTTTCTGTGACAGGGCTGATGTAACCATGCTGATGAGGATCAGGAGGCAGAGTGACCTCCTCTCTTACAACCCCCAAGATGGATCAATAGATGGGGTTGTCTATTCAGACACCCTCTCTGCCCAACACCAAGCTGGCTGTAGGCAGGTCCTGCAACAGAATGCACAGCTCTTCTCCTTAACCCCTGACCAGACACCATGATATGGACACTGGAGACAGCTTGCCTGTCAAAACCAAAATCTATCGCCAGTCTGACCAAGTTAAGGAGAGCATCAAGGCTGAAGTCAGTAAGATGCTGGAGTTGGGATTCATTGAGCCTTTTGAGAATTCTTGGGGCAGCCCAGTGGTCCTAGTCCCCAAACGCAAATAGAACAATTGAAGGACAGAATGCAGACAATGTCATACATTCATCCCAATACAGAGATCTGGGCCTAAATCCATAGTGTTTTTGCTCACCATGCCATTCCAGTTTGAACCCAGCCATATGCAAATCAGTCTTGACCCTGTGCCTCATGGGAACAGCCCAGCCCGAACTGCCAGGCCCTCCCTGGACTGGAAACAAGCATCCTAGGACCGGTTTGCATATGGCCAGATCTAAACTGGGGTGACATGGTGAGCAAAAGAATGATGGATTTAACCCAGATCGCTTGGTGGTGAATGTTTTGATTTGTTCTGCATTCCGTCCATCAATTGTGTGTTTTTACTTTCTCGCCCTAGTCCCCAAACCTCATCCACAGGGTGGGAACAGAGAAATTAGGTTTTGTGTTGACCACAGAGGCATCAATGCGGTCACTACGGCTGATGCAAACCCCCTCCCCATGCTGATGAGCTGATAAGTTAGGGGCTGCCATATTTCTCAATACCTTTGACTTAACTGCAGGGTACTGGCAGATTGACATGGCCCCAGGAGCAGGATCACCTGGCCCACCTGAGGAAGATTTTACAGGCCCTGCAAGATGCAAGCCTAACTACCAAGGCATCCAAATGCCAGATAGGGCAGGGAAGGGAACTGGTGTATACTTGGGCCACCTTGTAGGTGGAGGCCAAGTCCAACCACTACAGCCCAAAATACAGACAATTCTGGATTGGGAAGCTCCAACCACTCAGACCCAAGCCAGGGCATTCATTGGCTTGACTGGCTACTACAGGAGGTTTGTGAAGCAGTGTAGATCCATTGTGACCTCCCTCACAGAACTGCCCTCCAACAAGATGCCCAAGAAAGTGAACTGGACAGTTAGCTATCAAAAGGCTTTTGACACCATAAAAAAGGCAATGTGCTCAGAGCCTATTGTCAAATAGGTCCAGATTATTCCAAGCAGTTCATTGTGCAGCCTGAAGCCTCTGAGCTTGGTATAGGAGTGGTCCTATGTCAGAACAACACAGATGACCAAGACTAGCCTGTTGCTTTCATTAGCAGGAGGTTACTGCCTAGGGATCCATGTTTGAGTGCCATTGATAGGGAGGCCTTTGCTGTGGTCTGGTCCCTGAGGAAGCTGAGACCATACATGTTTGCTACTCACTTCATAGTTTATACTAACCACAGACCTTTCAGATAGCTAATCAAATGAAAGGTGAAAACCCCAAACTTTTGAGGTGGTCCATCTCCCTACAGGGAATGAACTCTGCAGTTGAAAATAGATCTAGGACTGCCCATTCCAATGCGGATGGCATTTCCAGATTTTTCCACTAAGACAATGAAGACTCTCTTGTGAAAGGTTAGTCTCATCCTCTTTCGTTTGGGGGGATTGTGTAGGAAAGTGACCCTTTTTGCATGGTTACCCCCCACTTTGCTCTCCATAGTTAGAGGCCACACATGCTACGCAGAATGCAGTGGTTCTAGTGGTGCTAGTGCTAACGTGGAACTGTACTGATAGAATGTGTATATTAAGACATGTTTATGAACTTGCTCAAATTAAAGTAGCGCATGTAAAAATACGCTGAGCTAAACACATACCTATGCTCGTCTTTGTATCCTGGGGAATATTGGTTGATTTATCTCCCGCTGGTCTCTTTCCTTTCTGCTTCACATGTATCATTCAACTCTGGTACTGAATACCTGAAAGAAAGTCCAGTGTCTTACTGTCCTTGGTGGCCAGTGGCTTGCATTAGTACAAGAATGCCATGTCAAATGAGTTCTTATTTTTAGGCCAGTTGTCAGCGTTGACATTCAACAATATCCTACATTTGGAAATCCCCTTTTGTGGTTGCTTTTCACTTTTCATTTCTTCTGATGAGAAACTTCGGTGTGAAGATTTCAATAGAAAGGATAAGAGTTACTGCTCAAAGGGGCCGAGAAAGTGTCGATTGCTGTGGCTATCAAAATATTTCACATTAAAAATTGAGCAATAGAAGCCCTAAATTTGCTCCTATTCTTCTGAACTATTATTGATAGATTTAATTCAGTGCTCATGTTATGTGCACACTACCATAAAGTTGTTAGGTATGACATTTTTAGCTATATAATCCTGGGCCCAATGCTCTAAATATTTTGTTCACCAAATTAAAACTTGGTTTGCAAAGATAAAAGAATTTGGATCTGTTAGCGCATCTCTATGCTAAGGGTAGAAACATGGGTGCTCCGAAGGGAGTGTGAGTAAGTTGACCGTTTTAAAGGTTGTGAGCACCCACAACGTCCTAGAACTGTGGGTATTCATTAACAATCGAAATACAGTCCCTACCTCAGCTGCACACCTCAATGTGCGCATAACAAAGTTAGGCAAAAGTGCTACATTTGGGGTGAAAGCAGGTATGGAACACTGCCATTATTTGAGCTGGGATGTGTGGGAGGAAAGGATATCTGCACATCATTATTTCCACTTGAAAAGACAAAAAAGAGTATAACAAAAATGTGCTAGTGCATATTGTGTTAATCCTACGTCTGGAGATATTGTGTGCCGCTAATAGTTAAGTCATAGGCTGAGGAGTGAGAAGGTAAGCCTGGGGAAACTTCGTTGCCTCATATGACTACCTGTTAGTGCTATGGGTTCCAAATATCATTAAATGTGTGTGTGTTGTGTGTGTGCATGGTTTTCCATGGGTAGTTTTTAGCACTCCTGAAAAGAAGTTGTTTTGTACAAATCACAAACAGCATCACTGCAAAATCGAGACAATGGTGCTAAACATTATACAGGCGAGAAAGTGTCAGGAGATTTGAGGTTACATTGAACCTTCAATATGGAATTTGCCAGATTTCGAGTGCGGGGGAAGCAAGATGGCGGTCGCTTAGGTGACCGGGTGAAAACACTAGCGGGCTACGTTGGGTCTAATCGCTAATCAAAGCCCCCATCTGGTAGATTGTTACTGCAAAACTCAGCCCCCTCCTATGTTTACGATACGGACGCTCACTAAGAGAGCTTTGGCGCTTCTGTTCAGTTTCAACTCTCGATCAACTGAACGCCGCATCCTAAAGTACCTGCTTCAGCGGCTTCGCGAAGTCGCTGTAATGGCTCCAAAGATCGCTCCGAAGAATGCGAGTGCATCCGGATCAAAGGCAGTGGCAGCGGTAGCAACGGCCCGAGGGACGCGGGGAGATCCATCGACTTGCCTGGATATCTCTGGTGTCTCCGAGCGGTCGATTGACGGTAAACGCCAGCTTACTGCATCGGACCCGCCGAGGAGAGGGAAGGGCGGAGCTTCAGGGAAGAATCGTCCTGCCGGCCCCTCCGTTGCAGACCTTTTGATGCGGGGAAAGGAATCACGGGCAGAGGCGGAGACAGCCACAGTAAAGGCAACAGCAGTTGCAACAAAAGCGACAATGGAGAAAGTTGCTACAAGACAGAAGCGGAGTAAGGAGGTGAGCCCAGTAAGGGTCTCTGGAACCTTTAGGAGTACCTCAATGATCCCAAGCACAAAGATTATGGAGGGTGATGGAGAGATTCAAGGTGGTGAACCGGAAGGTGAGGGCCCCTGTATTAATAGTGATGCTGAGGTCAGCTTGGAGACTGTAATTTCGACTCCCCCCCCAGCCTCCCTCCCCCAAGACTTGACAGAAGTTATGGCTATTGTCAGGAATCAGGAGATTAAAGAGAGCAGCAAAATCATGCAGGAGGAAGCTCCCATACCCAAAGGAGAAGAGGATGGGGGAAAGGGGTCCTGGTATTCCCCTTCGACATCTGAGCTGTATAATTTGTCTCTAGCAAAAGATATGGGGGCAGGGAGTAAGAATGGAACTGACACTGGTAAAGAGCCAAGCGATGCTTTTTTTTCTGTTTCAGAGGGGGCAGAGTGGTCAGACGATGGGTTAAGCTCATCGCCAGAGTCAGATCTTGAGGATAGTGACCCAGAACCCCCGGTAACGGAAAAAGAGTTAAAACAGCCTTCCGGAAATCAGAGGCAGGAGAAAAAAGATCTAAGCTGGGACTATTCATCGGCTACCCCATTATCGGGTACTGGTACACCACCAACAGACACAGATACAATCTCCCCCACTCTGGAGGTAATACACCAGGCCATTCTCTCCCATAGAGAAGAGACACGTCAAGACAGCCGAAAGGCACAGGCCGCAATGAGAAAGATGCAGGGGGTTGTCAGAAAACTTTCCAAAGCATGTACTAACATGGGTGATAGAGTGACAAATCTTGAAGAAAGAATAGTATCAACAGAAGCGGAAGCAACCAGCGCACTAGCTCAGACGGTGGCCCAAGGCGCTCAAATAAAGGATATTCACTGGAAGCTGGAAGATTTTGAGAACAGGCAAAGGAGGAATAATCTCAGGGTGCTGGGGATTCCCGAGGGGGAAGAGAGACAGGATACGAGGGCATATATAATTGACCTTTTTAAATCAGCTTTCCCGGAGCTGTCGGAGTGGAGTTGGGCTTTAGAGATCCAGAGAGCACACCGAACTCCGTTCAAACCTCGTGTTCGATCTACGGAGGGGGACAAACCAAGGGCAATCCTTGTTTACTTTGGTAATTTTCTCTTGCGCCAGGTAATATCGGAAAAGGCTAGGCCAGAGGCAAGGAGATCAGTGGGAGAGGTCTCCTTCTTTGTACGGCCGGACTTTTGTCACTCAACTGTAGAGAGACGCTGGCGTTTGAGACAACTAATAAAGCCATTTCAAGAGAAAAATATTCAAGTCTATCTAATAAATCCGGCGCAACTCAAGATTATTCATGACGGGCACACAAGATTTTTTGCATCGGAAATAAAACCCAGAGAATACCTGGATGCTTTGGACTTATAAAAGACCTATAAAAGTCGCAGTAATACTGGTTTTGGGATGGCTTTGAAAGCCAAAGGAAGAGATATTCCGGTATTTGGGCTATAGGTTGTATTTGATTTATGGGGGTGATTTAAAAATATTTTGTATAATTTGGATTGACCCGAGCCGCTAGTGCTTCACACACACATCACATGCACAGACAAAGGTCTGAGCGCTTCTACAGGGTGGAGGGAGTGGTGGGTGTTGGGGAGGGAGATGATTGGGTGGGGGGGCCCGGGGGGGGGGGGGTGGAAGGGGTTTCGTTGAAGGGGAGAAAAAGAAATATCTGGTATTGTATGGTAACTTTGAAACAGACTCGATTTATAAAACTGAGGTTGGTTGTATTAATTAGGTGTGACTACTTAGAAGAAGAAAATGGGGAGGCTTAGAGTAGGCACGATGAATATTGGTGGTCTGAATGATTGGAGGAAAAGGCAACGGCTAGGACAGTTCGTAAGGTCAAATCATTTAGACGTAGTCTGTCTTCAGGAAACCCATATTCCTTGGGCAAAAAGATCTCTTTTAAATATTAGAGGATTTGATTTGCTGGCGTGCTCCACCCAGACATCCAACATCAGAGGGGTTGCAGTTTTGGCTAAATCATTTGTAGGAGGGGCAAAACGGCAATTAGCAGATGCCCTTGGTAGATGGGTATTAGTAGAACTTGATTTGGGATATACAGTTTGCACAATATATGGCTCGAATCAGGACGATCCCGAATTATTTGAACAGCTGGAGATAGAACTAGTCAACTGGACAAGACCCCTGATAGTATGTGGGGATTTCAATATTTCGGTCGATTTTGGCAAAAATAATATATATACAGGCCGTAAACCTAAGGTATATCGCGCATTAAAAGCACTAAGGGATTCACACGAGCTGATAGATGTTTGGGGGAATAAGAAACCAAATGAACCTGGGTTTACATATTTTTCCCATCCATTTAATAAATATACTAAATTAGACTATTTTTTGATTTCTAGCTCTGAAATTAAGAATGTTATAATTGAGAAGCTTCCAAAAATTTTGTCGGACCATAACCCATTAATTATGGAGATTCTGGTAGATAGCCCGAATAGGAAACAAACAAAATGGACATTTGAGAGGAAGCTTCTCGCTAATCCCAGTTTTGTTGAGCATATTAGCGAGTGGACCCAGGAGTATTTTAATATGAATCGCTATAGTGCATCCCGAAACACTGTTTGGGATGCATTTAAGGCAGCTCTTAGAGGGGAAACAATAAGCTTTTCAGCTAAAGGGAAGAAAGAAGAGCGTGAGAATAATAACAGATTAATGGGTCAGCTAGCTGAAGCTGAGGAGCAACATATTAAATTTATTAGCCAGGGTGGTGAGATCTCGGGGATTAAGCAGAAGATTATATGTATTAGAGCAGAAATACTTAAAGGGATAGCACAAAAATCTGCTGATGAATACCAGACCCAGAGGGGCAAGCTCTATGAGACGGGAGAACAGGCAGGAAAACTGTTAGCCCTACGGATCAGACGGGAAAATATAAAGAATAAAATAACTAATATAGCAGAGGGGGAAAGGTCTTATATTGAACCAGAAGATATAATAAATGTGTTTAAATGCTTCTATCAGCATCTATATAAGGAAGTGAATCTGCCAGATGATGACAGTCATGAATTTTTAGACTTAGGCCCACGTCTAGGCAGTCAAGATTTAGCGGCACTGGAGAAAGATTTTGAAAAAGGGGAGGTTGCAGAAGCAATACAAGATTTACGTACTGGGAAGGCTGCTGGGCCCGATAGCATTCCGCAAGAGGTATACAAATATATACAGAATGAGATCGTTAGTATATTACTGGATTTATTTAACGGTATAATGAACTCCGGGGTAATCCCGGACTCATGGAAAGAAACCAACATAATAGTCTTTCATAAAAAAGGGAAGCCCCCAGAGAACCCGGCTTCATATCGCCCTATATCCCTCATTAATAGTGACACTAAGATCTACGCAAAGGTTGTGGCCAAAAGGCTCGGAAGGATCATAGGCGGACTTGTCTCCCCGTGGCAGCATGGGTTTATTCCGGGTCGTGGGACCACAGAACATATCAGGCGGGTTATTTCACTTTTTGATATGCAGGCTGCCACGAGAGGACGGATGGCCTTGATCCTTCTCGATTCAGAAAAGGCCTTTGATCGTGTCACATGGAAATATCTTTGGGGGATATTGGAATATAGAGGTTTTGGGCCTAAAATAATAAGCTCTATTAAGGCCATGTACTCTGAACCGACGGCGAGAATTCAATTAATGGGCATAAGTTCGGAAAGAATATTTATATCCAGGGGGACACGTCAGGGATGCCCCTGTTCACCTATTCTTTTCGCTCTATATATAGACCCATTAATTCAAAGATTAATAGGATGTGATAATATTAGACCAGTGGTTAGTAATGGATTTGAGACCAAACTATTGGCCTATGCTGATGATCTTGCTATATTAACCCCTGAACCAGGCCGGGCTATGAATAGTATAAAAGAGATCGCTAATGAATTTGGACGAGGCTCCGGATATTTGCTAAATGATAGTAAGACACAGATAGTGTGTACAAGTAATATTATAATGAACGACGAAAGACGAATCGATTCTGCAGTATATTTGGGGGTTAGAGTGAGCCCGGTACCGGAAGCTATTATTAAAGATAATTTTGATCCGTTATTAGCAAGTATGACGGTGGATTTAAAAAGAATAGACGCTTTACATCTGACAATAATAGGTAGAGTCAATGTATTGAAGATGACTATGCTCCCAAAATTACTCTACCTCTTTCGATCTATTCCATATATGATTGAGGAAGGCTTAATGAAACTAATAGAGGCAACATTTATGAACTTTATCTGGCAGTACGGCAAAATAAGACGATCTATGAAATATCTCTCGCAGCCGCAGGAAAAGGGGGGACTTGCTATGCCTAACATTAGATTCTACCATTATTCGTGTCTAATTAGTCAAATGGCAACGCTATTTGAATCGGCCAAACATCATACAGACAACTTATATGGTAGCTCAGAATTACCATCTATTTATGAATTAATGTTGGGCAGGGAAGCCATAGGATTCCTGTTACGGAGAACGGATAAAAGATATTATAAAAAATCACGATATAAATTGATGGATAGTGCCTGGAAGGTCTGGAATCGGTTCTGTAGCTCAATAGGAATACCTAAAATAAACTATTATACCCCCCTCTGGAATTCAAGTCCTTTTCCGCAACTCAGCTATGATAGAATGGGGAAAGTCTGGGAACAACAAGGAGTGACAAGAATAGGGGATATCTGGGAAGGTGGGCAAATGTTAGACTTCGGCATTATTCAACAGAAATTTGGTATACAAGATAATCAAGGCTTTAAATATTTACAAATACGTAATACTTTAATGGGTATCAGACCAAGGATATGTCCAGGCGGTAGAATCAAGGAGTTTGACTATATTTTAGGTGGGGGGACTAAAATTAAAGTGGTATATAACACCCTGTTATCAAGTTTACAAGATGACATTGAAAAGGTTGAGGCTTCCTGGATGCAGAAACTAGATGATCCGGATGTTGATGTGGACAAAGCATTGCAAATGGCAGGGAAAATCTTTCGCTCCACAAATTTAAAGTCACAACATTACAAAACCATATTTAACTTATATTATACACCCTCCAAACTATATGAGTGGAATAAAAAGGAAGATGATAAATGCCCAAGGTGTGTGGAGGGACCCGCCAATTTGATCCACATGTTTTACCAATGTAATAAATTGAGTATAATTTGTGAAGAGATTGAAAAGTTTTTGGAGGGGCTGCTAGGTAGAAAGATCAACCTATCCCCAACCCTAATGATAACAGGTATTGACAGTAACCTGGGGCTGAAGACGGAGGAGGAAGCCTTTGTGTTTTTGTGTCTGGCTGTCTTGCGTTTAATGTTAGCAGGAAGTTGGAAAGATGCCATGGCCCCTACGTTTCAACTGTGGCTATCTAGACTACTTGGGATACATAATATTGAAGCTGCTCTATACAGTCGTAGGGGAAGGAAGATGAGGGAGTTGGGGTTGGAAATATTGGCTCCTCTGAAGAGGTGGAGGAACTCCCAGTGGTAGGGTAGAGCTGCATACAGATTGTATCTAGATTTTTCTAAATGTTAGCTTAACATTTATGAACTAACTGCCTTCCTAATATATATATTCTTGTATTTTATATTTAATGGAATCACTAAACACCTGATTATGTATTATGTATTATTTATGACCATCAATGTAAAAATTAAGCTATGTCAGATTGTCTATTATATAAATGTATATATTGTTATCAAACCAGGTATTTAATAATTAAAAAAAAAAAAAAAAAGGAATTTGCCAGATTTCTGTCAGTGACTAGAGCATGGTAGTGGTGGAGAGCAAGAGGCAATCCGTTTACAGAGCACACTAAACAAACACATACTTCAAATACATGAGTCCGATGAAGGTGCACAAAGACCTCATGAAGGATCTCTGTGAATTACCTGCTATAACATTAAAATGAAATATGACTAATCGAGGAGCGTTCTTGTGGGGTGTCAGTCACTCTGCAATCTTTTTTGCGCATTCCATGCAGAATACCCGACACTTCCATTCCATGTTGGCACCAGATATTGAAGTGTCTGACCTTGGAGAATTTGTTGAAGGCATTTGTTCTAGGATTTGTCTGCACATACACACAAAGTTCAGATTAGAAATCAACCTTTGATTTTACTTGCTTTTGCCCTCTTTAATTCACTCAAGCAAAGCATTAATGTCTGCGAAGAAGAAAATGGCTCTCTCTTGTCAATAGTTGGTACAATAGAATGTTAGAGTAAACCAGTTGAGCTTTTGTCACTAGGCAAAGGTGCGCAAGGGTCAAATGCCGTGTTGAAACGACTAGAGATGCGCAAGTAGTACCGGGTATTAGACTTGTTGGGCGGGTCTGTGTGGATTACAATATTTGTGAATGAGGAAGTTTATGAAAATTTTAATGTTTGCTTAATCGTAAAACGTTGCCTTTCACCAGTGCACAATTTGTACCTTTCCCTGAACTAGTTGGACAGATTAAAACGGCTTTAGTGGAAACCATCTTGACCATTAGCCAATTAAGGTAAGAATTATATAAAAGAAAAATGAGGAACATTGATTGAAAATTAAAGCTAGATACCATTTTGCAAATGGTTATGGAACTTATTTAATATATTATGAAGTGTTATTTTCATAAGCTTTTGAGTTCATTGTAAACTAACAATGAGGGACTAAAAATGACACCTGGTAATATTGAATCTGAAAACAATAACACACTAAAAGGACCAGCAGCACCTCTCGGCAAAGAATGATATTCTTAGGGGCCTTGGAATGTATATTCTTGTGAAAAAAACTCTACCACAATTTTGTTAGGGCTGATAAATTGGCGACAGTATAAAGCATTAAAGCAAATTTTCAGTCACTGATGGGAACAAATTTCAGTTTCAGCCCTTCGAACCTTATGCTAATGCTGCATTAATCCTTCCCATATAACCTGTGTAGCCCTTTGTCAATGTGGGGCAATTCAGTTATCTGGTGCACGACAGGTTAAAGTTTAAAAAATGGAAAGTATTACTTAGAAAGATTAATTGTAAGATGCAAAGAATAATGAAATCGATTTTAAGGTCAAATATGAACTAATTAGTCAATTGTTTGAAAGTTTGTTGGTTATTTTAGCGTATAAATGAGTTATCACATGATCTATTCATGTCTAACGCCATAGAGGTGTTGAAATGTGCATCTGTATTTCTTCTTCAATCACTGTTATCTAATTGATTACTCTAGTGCTTGTTTAATCATGCTTCACAGGCTCTGTCAAAGAGTGCACTCATGTCACAGTTGGTGTTGCTTTGATGACTGAGCAGTGTGGCAATAGTATTTCCCTGCTACTCAAGGAGTGAGTACTGAGCAAGAAGAGAAAATAGTTTATGATTTAATGTAAGAAGAGCATCGAGAATACTTCATTTGAATTCAGAATAGAATACTTAATCAAAATTGCGAATATTCAAAATTTAAGAAAAGCCGTAGGAAAAAATATCATAGACATAGTATAAAATTCTGGGTCTGGAAGATAATACATTTCAAGAAAAATACTCCAAACTTCGAAATATTTCGTAAAAGTGAGAGAATTTGATGGTTTTTATTTGTTTAAAGGAAGTAACGAAAGTGAACAGGAAATAATCTGTATGTAGTTACGGTAGTTCTTTTTTCTGTTTGTTCCACAACCCTAAATATAGAGAGTGTACGATAGCGAACTGCAAAACGAAAATAACTACAAAAAAAGGGGGGGGGGGCAGTGCAAGGGAGGAAACAAAACACTACAGATGTGGGCTTAGAGGACCTGTTTGGTTAGGAACAAAAATCGTGAATGGCATGGGTAAAAGAAAATGAGGTATGAAAAGCAACAAACAAAAAAACGGAGGTAAGTAGATGTGCATCCGAACACCAGCAAAGGCAAGGAAGCAAAGCGAAAGCAGAAGGGGAGAATTAAGAATGAAGAGGAGTAGTGACAACAAAGGGAAAAAAGCAAGGAGGTAGACACAGAGGTTCTTGCCCAAGCAATATAAGACGAGGTTGAGGGAGTGTAGTATAGCCAGTGAGAGTAGAATCAATGGATAAAGAAAGATCTACGTGACCATTTCACGAGCAAACGTTGTTAGATACAGTTTTGAGGTAATAGGTTTTAAGTAACGTTGCAGAAATTACATGAAGATTGTGCGCAGACTGTTCCCACCTCTCTCGGTACATTTGGTGTGATCACCACACTAACAATCAACAGCAGTAACAGCAAGAGCTTGTGAATATTTAGACACAGCTTTTTCTCTTTTTCCTGCTGACGAAACATGTGTATTGCTGTGGAGAAACCCTACCACGCCTGCCACAAGAAAGATTGGGCGGGTATTCCTGTACCTTTCCCAACCTAGAAACATATTCCACCCTCTTGCATTAGTCTTCCAAGTGTTACCAGAGTGGGAAATGGCATCCAGCATTTGTGCATGCGCACATGGCTCCATGTTTCCTCCATTTTGCATGCCACCTCCTTTGTTTTACCCAATCTGCCGCCTCTGCCCCTGAACCTTGTACTGTAGGAAACCCACGGTGCCAGCGCATTGCCCGCAGGCTCCTATGATTGTACCTACAGGTGACTTTTTGTAATTCAGTTTGGATGTCGAAAGTGTTTGTGAAGGAGACCCTCGTGGCCATCAATACCCTATCTGTAATTGGCTTTGATACTCCTCGAGCGTGGCCAGGCTCCATAAAACCACAAAATGCAATTAATAAATGAATTAAAGACTCGGTGAATGAGCTGCCAGCAAGAAACCGTTTTTAATAGGTAAAGGTTGGTTAAATACCGATTAAAAGAGTGTGTTCTTTTGGAATGGGGTTGGGAAACACGACCTTTGATGGCTTTTCTGTAGTTGCTGAGCCCCTTGCAGCTCCAGTGCTTCGTGTCTCACTGTTGTCGTTTCTAAGTGCTGTAAATGATGGCTTTTGCTAATACCCGGGTCAGTGGTACCACTGCGTGGCTCCTTCATACTATGTTCTAAATGTAAATACCTTTGTTGGCCGGCGTTGCTACTAATATGTAGTACACGCGACAGTTTATCCATGCTGTTGCTCCAGGGTATGAATTATTGTGCTTGTAAAATCTATGTCAACACAGGAAACGTACGTCATTTTCTTGCACACAGAACTAACATCATACAAGTGTGTAAATGAATGTACTTTCCCCCACACTGCATCATTCCTGCTCATGGGGGACCATCGACGAAGAGTGGGATGGCAATTGACACTCTAAGCTAAGAGTGTGCCACTGTGGCGGGGGTGTCCGTGAAGAGCACAATGGTACATTCCAAAGGAATGCAAGTGGTGTGCCAGCACGTAGCCATCTTGCCTGTGAGAAGTGGATGGCTAGTCGGGTAGATCCATTTTGGGGATGACTCGTACTTTTAGTGCCTCACAATACCGACATGTGAGGTATCCAGATGTCACTCAGCCCATCTTCCACTTAGAAAACCAAGGTTTTGTTTTCATTCCAAACGAGCAGGCACATATCTAACCAATCCTTTTAGTGGGATAAAGCAGTGGGGGCATTGGAGAGGCCAGGCATAAGAAGCGGTACTAAGAACCATTATTAGGTCTTGCCTGAGCCAGCGCGCATGCGCTGCTCTGCGAGGCTTTTAGTAAGGGCTTTAAACTCAAAACACATGCTTGTGCGTGTGCTTTTTTTTTAATCTCCTGCTATTGGCCTTTGCATGCATCTTTCTAAGAAAGACAGCACACAATTGGCCCAAGGGGGGTGCATGCCCCACCTTCTCTCTCCCCTGGCCTAGGGTGCTCGGAGCAAGCAGCAGTGGGGCCGTGTGCCATCTGTTTTAAATTATCATTGGCGGCGCGCAGTCTGCCAGATGGAGGTCAGGCTGCATTCCAGTCTCTGTTAATCTGGTATCCAATTAGCAAACCCCGGCGCCCATAAATAAAGCAGTTAGACTCGATAACACCGCCTCAAGTAACTTTTATTAGGAAATGCGGGCAGCTCGCTGTGACTGGTTATTAGTTGTGTTCGTTCACTGTACGAGGAAAACATGATGGCACCCGCTTTTGTCAGCCCGACTGGAGAGGAAAGAACTCAGCAACAATGTGATAATGGACCGGGCAGCTGTTTATCAAGCAACACGAGGTGGGGAGACTTTCTCTGGCACAACCCAAACAGCTGCGACAGAAAACAGGCCTCTGATGGCCCTTTGAGCACAAAGTATGCTGTGATATACATTTTGTTTGAACTCGTGGTAACAATTCAGGCACGTGAACCGACCTGCGTCCACAGCCATGCTGCCTTAACATCACTTGGAAAAGTGTAGTGTTGTTGAAAGACAGGCTTGTGCAAGCGGGCTGTGTCTGTGGCCTGCCCCGGGTAATGACATGCTGCCGGCTAGGGCATAACTCGTCTTTTATGGTCTCGGCCACTTTAAAACAGTACCCTTGTGGTGTCTAGGGATTGCAGAAGGTTGTCTGTAAATCGCTTCTTTTGAATGTTACAAGTCCAGGTTTGTGAGGTATGTCTACCCGTTTTACATTCCTCAGTTTCTAAGCAAGTCTTTTTCACTTCACTCATAAGGGGACATCATGGTAGATGAAATTTAGTCCGATAAATTCTTTGTATTTAAAATCATGTATTATTTCAGATGGATAACTGAGTAGTGACGTTTCAAACTTGAGCTGAGATTAAAGTATGCTAAAAATACAGCTGGCTACATGAAATATCGTCAATATCACAACTACAAATGGAATTAGTCCAACTAATGAAAAGTAGAGTTAAGGCAGCAGTGTGAAAACTGTTTTTTTTTAAATTGTTTATCTGTTATAGCTAGCTTTAAATTCTTAAAGCTAAGGTTTGCAAAAAAATAAAGGAAGTGTAATTGAGTTTACAGAAGAGTGAAAATGCATGTGGTCATACTGAGTACCAAACTGTAAAGAGCTACTTAATGGGAATCACACAAACTGGCAGCATCATTAAAAAAATAGTAGCAAGTCAGTCAGGGCCATTTGGAAAGTATCCCACGATTGGCATACTATGAAAGAGGAGGAAGTGTACGGAAAAGGAACAGCGAGTGTGAGCAGGCTAAATCATGCCTGTTTCAATGAGCCAAATAATGAGGTACAGTTACAAGTGTCTGACCAGTCAGTTCCACCATTTGATTTTATGCATCCAAATAAGGTCCATGGATATGGGGTGATTGGATGCAGTCTTCATGTCTGAAGATTTTGTCAGAGTTTTGCTGCTTTTGGCTTTTTCCTGCAGATGTGCCCTGCTTCATCGAAGAAGTGGCCAATGTGTAAGACAACTTCTGATCCCTCAGATGTAAGGTAGAAGACTGCTGGCTTGATTTGTTAAAACATGTTTTGCACATCCAATTTTAAATGTTATAATTTACTTTGAAGTGAAGAAGGTGGCTGGATAGAAAAGAATGGGTTGTAATAGGAACTGAATGGGATTGCTAGATACATACATATAGAAATTAAGAATTTGAATGATTATTTTGACGATCTGTTAACTTCCGTATGTCTTCATTGTAGTGTGTATATATCATAGATAAATTAACAAAGAGAGGGAGTGTAGAGGATTCCTAGTAGAACCTACCTCCTATGTCAGACTTTAAATAAACAATGTGGTTCTACTTAATGTGATGTAAAAAATATTTTTTTACGTTTTGTTGTTTTACAATCGTGAATAAACAAGGCAGTGCCTTATTTGAATAAAGGCACTAAGTGTTTTTAAAATACCCCTCACACACTATGAATTCCCATAGTGTCATGCTTCATCATGGGGGTCTTCCTGTCCCTCTACGGGGCAGGGCGTGCTTCGACCAATATATATATATGGGAGCACTGTTGTTAGATGATGGAAGAAGACTATGTGTAAGGTGATGGTGAGTGTGATAGGGTAAGTGAGTGAATACAAAATACTAAAAATCCCCTGGCTAGTGGAAAAAACAGACTTTATTCTATTCCCTAGCTGAGAATGTTAAAAATTGGGGTTGCGTAGGGGGTGTATGTCAATTAGATACTCCCTACTGGGTCAACATGTTTCGTAAGCAGTCCCCACTGCTTTACTCATCAGGACCTAAAAGATATATATATGTCCCTACTACACTCAAAATTATGATAGGATTGTATGCCTATTCAAAATCTTCCAAAAATTGGGGAATAATTAAAGGTACAATGACCTTTGTTGATTGACAATAGCATTTCCATTGGTATATTTTGGTGATTCAAGTCTCACCTCAGCTTTCTGCCGATCCGCTCCGTTACCGTTATCATAGATATACATTTTTCACACAAAAAATGAGTTAATGGTTAGTTATAGTTGAGCAACTGTTTTCCAACCTCCACTCCCCCGTTATTTATGTCCCGCTCCCCCATAACAAAGCAAATTATAACAAACAAGCATGAGAACAGGCAGAAAGAAGTTGCTAGTAGTGCAACTACAAAAAAAATAGAAGACATTTTTTATGTTAAAATCTTTTTTTAATCATGTTGTTCAGTTGTATATAATGTCGTCTTGGTTTGTATAAAGGTGACAAAAATGCTTAACACTTTTTCTTATAACTTTTCAACATGATGCACAGCAGCCACAATGCTCTATAACAGTTCTGGCTAAACACATACGGCCCCAAAGGCGAGACCTATTGGCTATGCCAATGCTTGTTAAGAGTTTTGACTACAAGAACAAAAGCAGTAATAGTCAGAGCCACTATGCAGAAGCAGCTGACCGTCTGAGATGGATTCTGGAAGGGTACGGTGCTGGTCAGACATCTCTGCCACACCAAAGGGGCATTTACTTACATGCCACCATCACGTGTGTTTGCTGAGGTAAGCAAGCACTAGCAGTGCCAATCATTGCTGGTACTTGCCTCACACAGGTTTCCTTGTATTCCTCATCTTCTTTATGCCTTTCATTACATCTCAGGAGATTGAATAGCAGTTGATTGTGCTGAAGGAAGTCACCCACCCGACAGGACCAGGGTAATGCTTTAACTTCCGCTATCTGAAAGAGTGTGTAAGCTGGATCCTGCTTCCCTCCCTGATCATGCTAAGGACACAAATCTGGTTTCTGATACTGACAAAATCATAAGCCTAAAATTAAATATATGTGCCTTTGAATACTTGTGCATGGGTGCATTCTGCAATGAATATATTACGAATCATAGTCATCACGTTATTTACCTCACTGCCTGCCTTCTGAGCACGAGCTTCAGCAGGCCGTATTCAGCAGGCCCTCATGCCTATCCAGACCTGGACCACAACTCCGGGGATCTGGTTGGCAGTAGTGGCAGCCATTTTGGTCTGGGATTTTCACGTTACCAGACTCACTGTGTACTACTGTGCGTCCCTTGAAGGCACAGAGTCAGCAGAGAAGAGACTACTGAGAGCTGAGGTATTACTACAGAGAGCTGCACCACAGCTAACTGTCTAAGAAAGGGCACCACAGCACAGTATTTCCCCCTCTCATGCCACAAAACCATGTCGCAGGATCTCGGTCCATCTTCTTTACATAACCTTGCCTTCTGACATTTTAAGGCCCTACCTCATTTCGCTCTGTAATGGTACTGGTCGCCTTTTACTATCCCATTCTGATTTAGTTTCTAGCCTGACCGACACCTCTCCTGAAGACCAGTATGTCGTGGGCACTCTTGCAGCTGCTAATATATTGACTGGATGGTTGGCAGAGAGGCAGCAGATGGCCAGTGTTGCCCAGGCTGCTGATAGATATTCCTTCGCATTGAGTGTCCAAGGCCCACAGGTTAAGTCAACTAGGTTTGGGCAGCTTTGTGCCCTGAATGCAGCAGTAGAACATTGGAATGTGGAGCACTCCATTGAAGACAATGGAGTGCTCCGTACTTCTACGGGCCGGTAAAGGCCCACTAAGCAACATTCCAATGTTGTTTTCACAAAGGCCTCTCAGAGCCCGAGGGGATTTAAACCCCCTCGAACTCCGAGAGGCCTTTGTTTTATTTGGTAGAACATTCTGCCCTCTAGTGGCAGAATGTTCTAATAGCCATATAGCCCTTCGTACCTGGGCTATACCGACTATTAAAGTCCCGCTCCCTTGTTAAAGGCCCTCTCCTTCGGCTCTGGCCTTTAACGGTGGAGCGGGCCTTTAATAGCCGGTATAGCCCGCTATGGTGGCTATAAGGCTATATTATGTCACGTCATCTTGAATGTGCTTTATGCCATCTATGTCAATACATAAACGGTGATGGAAGGAGTGCTTGTATTAAGTCTAACCACTGGGACGGGTTAGTATTCCAACCCACCTTTCTTTTGCCCACCACACCATGTCAGTTTGGACCCAGCCATTTGCAAATCAGTCTTGACCCTGATCCTCTTGGAACAGTCTTGAATAGGTTGTAACTGGTCTGGGATTGCTTGTAATCCCTTCTGGAGGGGGCCAGGACTGGCAGTCCGGGGCAGACTGTTCAAAATGGAGCGAGGTTTGGTACTGATTTGCACAAGGTGAGCCTTTCTTTAGAGTGGCATGGTGGGCAAAAAAAACGATAGACTGGAATGTGACCCAGAGCATTTGCTAGTGGCTGAGATTTATTCAAGAATTCCATCCATCACCTTGTTGGAGTTTACAACCTAATTGTGAAAGGTATGTCCAGACGTGGTTCCCCCTGTGAAGTAAGGACGCTACAGCATTTGCAAGTAATTCCTTTATTGCTGAGGAGCAACAATAGATACATCCTTCTCCTTCAACCACGAATACCGGTCTCCCTAGTGGAACCCGATATCCACTCCAACCCCAAACAATTCCAACCCACGAGGATGCACAGCAACTAATAGCCACGCGATGCGCAACCATTTGTTACCTAGCAACACAACACTTCCCCCTTCCTTATACAACATAATAATTAATTAATATGTACAACACGAAATATTTAACACCTTGTTGAAATTGTGACTCAAACTTATTGTTAACCACATAGTCTCTAAGCCAGATAGGAGCCTTCCTTGAACGTGAAGCTCTCTGATTATTAACAGGAGGGTCAGAAAACGGAATGTTCTCCCCAGAACTAGGACCAGCCAGCCTCCTCTGGAACTTCTGAGACCACCCCATCCCCTTCCTGAACAGCCACAGGCTGCTGTACATTAGTACCCTCAGGTGACACAGAGGAAGGAGCAGATGCCTCATTAAATTCATCTTCCAACCAGTCTGACTCGTAAGGAACTTCCCCCAAGTTCTTACGCGACTTCCCCTGATGATCCATAGCAACCCTTCTTAAATTCCAAACCTCGCCATTTTTAAGTTTCACAGCATTGTGGAGCACCTCTACTACCTCTTCGGCATCAAAGAAAGCGCTCTCTCCTTTGCATACAAAACCAGGTTTTTTCACTCTGACCCAATCTCCCACTTCAATCACAACTGGTTTGGTGGAATGCTTAATATTATAATAGTCACCATTTTTTTTATGAATACGTTGCATTCTGTTCCACACTTCATCCTTTGACCAATTTATCAATCCTGATGGAAATAACCAACTAGGATTAAATTTTGAACGAGGATTACGCCCCCGCATTATAACAAATGGAGGTAACCCAGTTGCTTCAATAGCAGTCACTCAGTAAGCCCAGACAGTCTTCCCAACCTGTGAGATCCAATCATGTGCATTGCTGGAAGCAATTTGAATTATCCCTTTCAACACACGGTTGAATCGCTCAACCATACCATTGCCGCTAGGGTTATACAACGAAGTAGTCCTATGCCGTACACCCAATTTTGCAAAATACTCCTTAGCCATATTCGAGACAAATTGAACACCATTATCACTAATTAAGGATGATGGAATACCCTCTGAAGAAATAACCTCATCCAAGAATTCAAGGACCGCCGAAGTATCTGCCTTATCCACTATTTTTACAACTGGCCAGCGGGAAAAAAGATCCATAAGAACCAAAATTTACTTCTGAGACTCACCGCCTTGATCTTTAATGGGACCCAAAATATCAATGGCTACAGTATCCTACGGCTCCCTTGCCACGGTAACCTCAGACATAGGAGGTCTAAATGTCTTTAAAGACTTGTCCGAATTCCCACATGTAGTACAATTTCTAACCACTCTCTCCGTTTCAATATCAACACCAGGCCACCAAAATAATTTTTTGATCACAGCCTTGGTTCTGGAAATACCCGAATGACCCTCATGGCACAATTCAACAATAGCAGAACGCAAACTCTCAGGAGGAACTACCCTTTCACCTCTTAACAACACCCCATCACAAAAAGATAGCTCCGATCTAATCTCCCAAAAAGGCTTCAACATGTTGGGAATACTATCTTTACGTGGCCAACCATTCAAAGAAAAAGATACAACTTTGGATAACGTTTCATCCTTGCGGAATTCAGAATCCCATTCATCTCTATCAATGGCAGAGCGGCCCTGGTTATGGATTAAAGCTACTTGGAAATCATTCCATACCTCATCTTCACATTTTTCCAAACTGACTGGCATTCTAGATAAAAAATCAGCTACCAAATTATCTTTGCCAGGGGTATAGACCATCCTATACGTAACGTTCTGCATTCTCATTGAAATCCTAGACAATCTAGAGGAGACCTTAGGTGACCCCTCAGATGACAAAATTTTAACTAAGGGTTTGTGGTCAGACCTAAGAGTGCACACCTTCCCCCAAATTAATGATTTAAAATGATCGAGGCCCCATGCACATGCCAATGCCTCCCTCTCAATTATTGGTTACTTCTCTTCACATGGGGACAAGGATCTAGACGCAAATGCAATGATGTTTTCCTTGCCCTTACCTGCGTACTGGGATAACACCGCACCCAAACCCTTATTGCTTGCGTACGTAGTTACAAAACTCTCTGCAGAGGGATCAAAACTACTGAGGCAGGACGCGTTTGCAATTGAAGTCTTAATATCCTTAAAATCCTTATCGCATTCCTTAGACCAAGTGAAATTCACATTTTTCTTCAAGAGTTGACGAATATTGAAACACTTGTCAGCAAAATTCGGAACATACTTAGCGCAAAATTCCGCCATGCCTAAAAAAGACCTAATATCATCTTTACTGCAAGGGGTTGCTGCCTCTTCAATAGCCGACACTAGAGATGCCTTTGGCCTAACACCGTTACAATCAATAACATGACCCAAATAAGTTACACTTTCACATGCGAATTTACATTTAGAGAATTCAATAGTGAGGCCCTTACTTTCCAAATTTTTTAGCACCTTAGAGAGCCTAGCATCATGTTCTTCCTTTGTTTCCCCATAAATTAAGATATCATCTTGGAAAAAGGTTACACCAGCCTCCCTTTTGGAACATTAACCGTTGGAAAACAGCACCGGTTGACGCCAAACCAAACGGCATGCGGGTAAACTGAAAGCACCCAAAGGGGGTTATAAAGGATGTGAGATGTTTTGAATCCTGAGATAAGGAAATTTGGTGATAGGCAGACGATAGGTCCACCGTCGAAAACCATTTTGCACCCTTAAGGCAACTCACCATCTCATTAATCTTAGGTAATGGGAACCTATCAATAACAATGTTATTGTTGAGATGGCGAAGATCCACACAGAGCCGAATGTTCCCATTGGCACGTTTAACAATCACAACTGGAGAAATCCACTCTGATGCTTCTATTGGTTCAATAACCCCTGCTGCCACCAGTTTCTCTAACTCCATGGATACTTCCTCTTTAACCAGTAAGGGCACATTGCGACAACGGTGAACCTTAGGGACTGCGTTCTCTTTAACCCCTTCGGTGCTCATGACGGAACGGTTCCGTCATGAGCCACGGTTGAGCTGTGCTCATGACGGAACCGTTCCGTCATGACCACGCCCGCGCAAGATTCCGTCAGCACAGCGGCGGAATCTGCGCAGCATGGAAGGGGTTAAGATGGATACGATGTTCAAAACCAAGTAAATTCCCTAGTTTCTCACTGAAAACAGACGGAAACTGTTTAATCATCTTTTCACCTAATGAAGAACCCTCATCCAGAATTAACACGTGTTCCTTGCTGTTGGGGTCAAGAATAATATGCAAAAGTTTCTGATCCAACCATCCCAAAACGGGAGGACCGTTCTTAGCCACATACAATTTGGCACGACAACATCTATTCTTAAATTCAAAAACAAACCACCTGAAGCCAACAAGGTCAATTTTCTCTCCACCATAACCCTCAGGGTGGATATCTGGCTCTAACAATTGTTCCCCAACCTTATTAATAAATTTGCTCTTCCACAACTTTTCCTCAATTATAGTGTAGGGTGACCCCGAGTCCGCTATAATATCAATTTTCACACCTCCAATAGTTATACTGCAAACCGGTTTGTTGGTACATGCGATGTCATTAATGTTTAACCTCAAATTGCTCCTAAAACTGTTATTCAACTCAGCGCTCACAATCATGTCACCCGGATCGGGGCTTGGTTCATCCGCATTCTCGCCATCCGTAACACATCTTACTTTATAATTCCTTCTTTTACACACTTTTGCAAAATGACCTAACAACCCACACCTAGTGCATTTCTGCTTAATGGCCGGACAATTTTTACTATGGGCCAAGTGGTCCAAACTCCCACACCTATAGCATTTAGCACGCTCTCTAAAGGCAGGTCTATCTTTAAATTTATGTTGACTCCTGTTAAAATCATTTGTATGAGGCACACTTGTCTTGCTCACCAACGCAACATTTTGGGAATTCTTTTTTAAAGCTACAGCACATCGGCCTGAAATTTCCGCTTTCCTCACAAAAGCTAATATATCATCTAGTGGGGCATCGCCATAAACCCATAATCTATCCTGGATTGCAGAGTTGGCGGTATGCATAACGACCTGATCTCTAATTGGATCGTCGTGCAAAATTCCAAATTTACAATCAAGAGCCAACCTTTTCAGGTCAGAAACGTAGTTATCAATGGTTTCCGAACTCGACTGTTTTCTCTGGAAAAACTGGTACCTGGTAACTCCAATACATACTTTGGGTTTAAAATAATTGTCTAGCTGTAACAATGCGATTTCAAACACATTAAAATCCCCAGCCATAATGTTACAAGTTAATTGGTGAAAAGTCTTGATTCCCATAGCACCCAGAGCATGCAAAAGTAGTCTTTTCTTTTGTTCTGCTGACATTTTCTTTGCTTCATCCACGGCCTCAATGTAATTAACAAAATACACTTTCCACTCAGACAACTTGAGAGAAGGCTCATTTCCTGTGGCCCAAAATGGTTGAGGAGAAGAAATGCTAAAATTAGCGTTATTTGGCTGAGAAGAACTTGCTCCCTCTGTAGGCATGATGGGACGTGAGAAAGGACTTGAAAAATAAATACCCCGAAGGAAAGTCACAGTCAAGAACAGACTCCGGAACCAAACAAAAAATATTCTTTAAAATACCTTCGTACAATGTACACGCTGCGCTGAAAGTAATCCCCTTTTTTGAGATAATGTTGAAAAACGCTGCAATCTGCTTCCGATCGGCGATTGATTCTGTTGCTTTCCCGGCTCCGATCTTCGGCAACTTAGCAACCACAAACACCCAAAATGGCCGAAAGGGGAGGGACGCAGTGTGGTGACGTTGTAGAATGCGTAGCTGGTAATCCGTAGCTGACGAGCGATGCGTCCGTGTGATGACGCTCTCACAAACTCACAGCCAATCAGAGCAGAAGAACAAAGAGGGCATCAGCACTCTGCCGGAGATCCGAGAACGCGCCTGCTTCCAAAGTTCCCGGCTCCTTTGAACGATGCGATCTCTCAACGGCAGAGGTATTTATTTACGATACATACTGTGAACAGCACAAAAGTCCCTTGTAAGACTACCGCTGCTCGTAGCTCGTAGGAACACGAAGATAACTGATCACTCCACACAGCTTTACCACAGATTCATTTTTCCTTAATACTGCTCCAAGTATGAGAAATCTCCCAAAAATGATCCAAAATGCGAAATCCACCTTCACGCGTGGGCTCGATGCTCCTCAGCACCTCAGTCGCCAATTGAAGTAAGGACGCTACAGCATTTGCAAGTAATTCCTTTATTGCTGAGGAGCAACAATAGATACATCCTTCTCCTTCAACCACGAATACCGGTCTCCCTAGTGGAACCCGATATCCACTCCAACCCCAAACAATTCCAACCCACGAGGATGCACAGCAACTAATAGCCACGCGATGCGCAGCCATTCGTTACCTAGCAACACAACACCCTGCCTACTGTGCCACAGAACTCAAGTTATACCTCACTGATGAGACCTAAATAACCAAACCCAGTTTGGGGTTGGAGGTAAGGGGCCTCATCTTGCAGTTTAGGACGGATTGTTCAAATGAGGAGCAGGATCTATATACTGATTTGCATAGGGTGGGTCTTTGTCAGGTGTGGCATGTTGGTGAAAAATGATGGATTGGAATGCAGCCCAGAGCAATTGCCAATAACTGATATTAGTAAGATTACGTCAAGCATTCCATTCCACTCAACACCTTGTGTTGCAGTTTAGACCACCTATTGGCTGCTTCAAAGAGTTTCAACAGAAAGAGAGAAGACAAACGGAGTGAGGGAAGGACGGAGGCAGCTTAGAAGGAGAGAAAAGAGTGTACGAGTTAAGAGGAGAGATGATATAATGTCATGATATACAGTGTTATGGCACAAAGCCAGCCTTTGGTCAAAGCAGACATTTTATATGGCACAAGTGGGAGTCATTTGTGACAGTAGCTCATGTGCTCGGCAGGTTCCGTGTCGGAAGCTAAAGAACTTATATCCTACAAACTTCATTAATTACCAAGTGATGCAGAAAGCTACTGAAATAAGTACAAGTAACAGTATACGAGGAATATGTTCCATCTTGTATACAGTATGTAAATGAACATTTATATTATGTTGTAACGCTTTAAAAAATATATATAATTGCCGCACAAAAGGCCATTCCTACTGAGAGGCTAAACACTGAATGGGCATGGACACCGAACTCCGGAGTGGGTTTTGTGCACATTAGTGGGCAGAGGAAAGAATTTACACTACTGTGACACATTTCAAGCTTCCATTAAAATAAAATAGCTTATTCTGTGTGGCAAGGCTCCATTAAAATCATATTCCCATTGCTTAATTTATCAATGAATAGGTGCAGCGACTCTAAGATTTGTTTGGAAGCCTGCAGCCAGCATATCGAAGATCGAGGTGCCAAATACCAAGGCTGCATTGTCTTGATTCCACCTCATGCCTCTTTAATCCACCACCAGCAGTCCCTACCTATATATCTCAAACTTGCAAGTTTGAGATATCCATTTCTGCTTTCTCCTTGGTCACTGTTTTTCTGGCTTTCTCTCGCTCTTTCTTTTCCTCTTTTGTGTTTTTCTCTCTCTTGCTCTGTATCAATGTCTGTTGAGGGAAAAGAGTGTCAGTCCTCACAAATAAGTGCCAGGGGCCCCACCTACAGCCACCTGCTCAAATTAAGCACTGTATATTTCCATGCCTGACCTGTGTCAAAGCAAAACCCCATTTTATTCCCAGGTGCAACAGGCAACATCCCCTTATAGGATACCCAGATCTTTACTTGAAAATGGCTCGTGGCAGGCCAGTGAGAGGGTCACCGTACCTCCTTTACTGTTGCATGACAGTCACTTACAAGTCAGTCTCTTAGCACAAGTCCCATGAATGACATAGGGAGAGGAGCAAGGCCATGGAGAGGGGATCAGGCTTACTTTGCAATGGTCAACCCACCACCCTACTCTTTGTCTGGCAGTAGTGCTGAGGATAAAGGCAGAACAGTCACTGGCTTGCAATTTGGCACCCTAGAAAAATCCACCTGAAACACAGATTGACCAGTCACCTCCTTCTCTCTAGCCAGTCTGCTGTGCATGTGCATTAGAATGAAAAAAACGTTGCTGTTCATACACTGTTTACATAAAGCTGCTATTTACAGTTTTTCTTCCTGAGTGCCTTTCGGCTGGATAAGGGTATTCCTACAGGGCTCTCCAGTGCTGTTTCAAAGCCCCTTTTTTTAGGTTTCACCTGCACAGTGCTTGCACTGTGCTTGTGGAATCTATTTATTTAATATAAATCTTAAAAGTTGCTTTCATTAGTTTGCGTACTTGCCACTTACTTTTCCTCTGTTTCTCTTGGTTGTAGCATACCATTTCCTTCTTGTATTCCATGTCTTCTCACCAGTGTCCTGAGGCCAAAGTACTCATCCTTCTGCTTGGATTTCTTTGTCATTTTATTTACATGTTAGCACACCACTTTTTTTTTACCTACTTCTTGATGACTGTGCTTACGGAAGTGTTCTGTTATTTGATGCAAGTTCTTCGCATATTTGTAGGCACAGGAAGATTGAGTGATATGCTTACAGGATGTTGAGCCGATGCCGAGACTCAAACCTGGTGCCTCAGCTCTAAAGTCGACAGCTCTGGCTGCAACGCCACATCCTGTCGTCTCTCTCCCAGGCTTGCTTTCTTCAGCTGTCTGAATGGAGGGCTCTTTAAGCAAATCAAGCTGAGGAGCAGCAAGGATGTCATATGCCCTAAATACACACCATTCAACTGCATCATAGTTCGCCCATTCATTTCAGTAGTTTTGCAAATTACCAAACCACTTGCCTAACAAGTAAACATTATTTTATTTTCAATTACTCTAAGGCGTCTATTATACCTACCCCCACGACAAGACTTTTAAAATGGCTTTTACAATGGCTACAAATGGCGACTCCTTAAACTTGAAAATAACTTGGAGTTTTGGCGTCCTGTGAATTTGGGGAAATGAGTTTACAGCTTTGCCCATTTCGAAGTGCACTTTGTTCGAGCAGCATCCATCAGCGAGGGCTTTCTCTTCATGCTTCCCCCGTCGCCTTTGCTTCCTCATCATTGGTGC
This sequence comes from Triturus cristatus, assembly GCF_964204655.1. Taxonomy (NCBI): domain Eukaryota; kingdom Metazoa; phylum Chordata; class Amphibia; order Caudata; family Salamandridae; genus Triturus; species Triturus cristatus. The sequence continues at coordinate 508,525,481 of NC_140587.1, forward strand.
TTGCACTCCTCTCACCCTAACCCCTCCATGGCCTCTGCCCCCCCCTCCTTCCAAGATGCCATTCAACCCTTTTGGCAGATTTGCTTCCAGCAGTGGCAGGATCTTGCTGCGAGTGCCAAGGATGGCTGCTTTACACCTTTATTATGCTGCGCTCATTCCAAAACCACACCTTTCAAACTGTTTACCTAGTCCACCTGAGCTCTTACACAGTGCTAAAACCAAGAGATACCGCTGCAAAACCCAACAAACAGCCTGTCATTATTAAAAAAAACACAATTTGCAGCCTGCTGCAAGTAGTTTGATTTTGCTACGTTTTCTGTGGTTTGTCCTGTGAGGGAGGGGTAATTAGGCATTTATAATGAGTTAAATTCTCATGCTTGCAGTTTAGTAAAATGTACTTTGCACTTTACATGAGCACCAGTTACATTACACATTCATTTTTTGTAGTCACGGGGAGATTAAATGATTTGCCCAGGATCAAAGGATGTTGAGCCGACGCCGAGAATTTAACCATGGTCCCCAGGTCCGAAGTCTGCATCACCGACTGCTACACCACATCCTCTTCTCTTTAGTGTGTGTTCTGGGACAGAGCCAAGGGCACGGAATTCCATCCAGAAGCTCAAGTAGTACTTAGCTTCTTCACTTGTGTTGCTTGTTTGCATTTCCTAACAAGCACTCCTTAAGGGCGCATCTGAAGGCTGTCTCTCTCCTCCCTGTGTCTTGCAGCCTCCTCACGGCTCACACCTTGTTGATTCCCCCCTCGTTTTATTTATTTCTGTTTACACAGATACAGCTCCATCTTTATGGCATAATTCGCCCCCATCGAATACACTAATCTTTGTCTTTTAAATCATTTCCCTTCAGACTACAGGGATGAACATTAAGTCCTCTGTGCAGAGGCATACAAGGGAACCCGTGGCACGACTCAGCATTTATCACTGTGAGATGTCTTTCCAGGCAGAGCAAGGCACAGCCAGCAACACGTGGCCTAGTTTCACCTAATCTCGGTCCCCAGCCTCATCCACATTCACACTGTAATTATCGGGACATGTTATTTTATTTTTTCTTTGTCCTCACCCATTCACCTAATCTCCCGGCTTTACAATACCACCAGTAACAGCATAATATATTTGCCTATCTCAATATACAAGTCCTAATACTTTAAAAGAGTTTCAGTAACTTACATACTCACCAAGCTACAACTTACAACATAAAACAGCTTATTATTAATCACATAGGTGAAACCTATTTCATTTGCCAATGCTTGTTTGCTTTACCAGGGCTTGGCCCCAGCAGACATGGCTCCTTTAGAGCCCTTTCTCTAATATAGCTTTATCTAGACATTCAAGTCTACATATATATTAATTCCTATTCACAATCTAAACCCTCCTTTTTTTTTTCTAACGACTTAAACGATTATTTGTGTAACCAGTTCTGAAAATAGGAATAATGTACTTTGGGATTCCATAACTTGGGGGTCAAGGTGTGACACTGGAAAGTAGGTGAGGGTCACGAGGGGAGTAGTCATGAAAAGTGGAGTGTGACAGTCAACGATTTTTTTAAAACTCTGCCACTAAGTAATTTGCTACAAGTTCTGATGTGACAGTAAATCTTTTCTGGTTCTTAATTGGCCATAAAAGGCTACACTTAAAAATCCCTTCTAGGGTAAGGCACCTGCTGCAGAGATCATTGTGTGCCCAGTAATGTTCCTGGGATAATAATAATAGTAAGATAACTATGGTGGTTAATGCACTTCTTGAGGAGATCTCCGTTTTTGATAGTCGCAGTTCTTACTCATAAAGTAGCATAGATGGTTAATGCACTTGCTGCAAAGTACATTGTGTGACATGCAGATCATAAGATTTGGATTTTATGTAGATAGATTAGTTGGTTACTGTTTTTGACACAGAGTACCTTTTGTTACTCGCAGTTCATGAGTTGAAATGCTTGTAATATAGTACAGTCAGCCTTGGTCCAGCATCAAGGAGCTGCATGCAAACTGCAGGGAAGGGAGCCTTATTATTTGTTTCTCAATCTGCCCTTATTCTAAGGCTGCTAAAAATGGTTCCTTTGAATAATAATAACGTCTCATTAGCACAGACAACCCCACACACTTTGCTGCGTTTTAAATCCTAACTGTGTGTTTCTTCTGACACAAGTACTCTTAACATGTAATGCCTACCATTATGGTGCATATGTCACTCCTACATCTTGTAACTCTCATTGCCTTGTGTAACATTTTCTGTACATTGAGTTACCCACTTGTATGACTTATTGTCTGTATAATGTGTGTGATGTAAAGCACTCTGGCACCTTACATTGGGGTGAGTAGCTTTATAAAAGCTATTTAAATCTTCATTTGTGTGAATACTCATAAAGATAGATATATCTGACATTCTTATTTACATGCATATTTTTATCTGCAGGGGTTGAACAAGGTCAAAACCCTGCCTCCGAATACTAGTTTCTCTCTAGTACTTAAGAAATGCATAACAAGTTGTGTTCCCTCCATTACATTGGCATCTAGGGGTTAGGCTTCAGATAGCTCCTAGCCAGGATAACAGTAGAACAACGGTGGGACTGATGTTCCTTTAAGTGAAGCCTTTGTGTTGTGCTGTGCTGAGAAGTGAAAATGAGAAAGTCCCCTCACTACCTGCGGATTGCTGCTATGAACGGAAAGTAGACAAAATGTGCCCACTTCCACTACTGAACGTGTCTAAGTGTCTGCAAACTACACTGCGGCAAATTCAGCACATTTCACTGGGGCCAGCTTCCCTCATTTCCTGAACTGTGTGACACAAATTACAGGTCATCGTGTTTGCGGGCAGGACTGAGATTATGAAACTCGTGGTTTTTATACACAAGTTCCTGTCAAAATCTTCATATTTCATTTACTGGCTATTTGATTGCTGTAGATGTGACGCCTCATGTTTGGCAACAGCTTCTAATGAGGGAACTTGCATCACTCCATTTCTTTCCCAGGGTAAAGGGAAGTTGATGAAATACTGTCTGAGGGGTTTAATTGTTAACCAAGATTTTGCATGTTGTTTCCTCTGGTCCATTCTGTTTTTAAAGAGGAGGCATCTGGACTATAGACTCAGACACTGGGTGTTGTAATGTGTCTGCTATGCTCAGCTCTCTCCTGTGCTCAGTTTATGCTGGGATGATCCATTGGTTTGATGTAAAGTGATGAGACCTGTAGAATCAGACAAGAGGTACCTAAAATGTCACTGAGCGTGGAGGGTCTAAGGGTTGTGAGTGAGAGTTGGAAGTCAGCCTCCCTTTGCTCTGAAGAGGCTCAATAGGTTAATGTTCGGCTTCTGGCATTATCGTCATCATTGCTTCTTGTAAGTAGGACCGCGCCCTGCAGACCTAGTCGTGATTTTCTGTTGTCTTACGTTTGGTCAATTTTAAAGGAAGGATTGAATGTGGGGTGTTTTACCCAAGTTACCAGTCAGCACAAACTGCAAATCCTAAGCATTTAGAGTCCGTTAGACACTGATTGTTTGTGCCGATCTGAAGAATATGCCAAGCCGTTATGTTCTTATTTTCTTAATTTCTTTATTGACATCGATGAACTTATAAAGTTGTTAAAATCCACTATTCACAATCCTTTTGGCAATAAGAACATAACGGCTTGGCATATTCTTCAGATCGTCACAAACAATCAGTGTCTAACGGACTCTAAATGCTTATACAATCGATGGGTGCAAATTCCATGTTTTTCTGATTGTTCTTTTGGGATTTCCCAAATAGGGAGTGGAGAGGGGTGCACTTCCTGGTTTCCTTGCACCATCACTACTTTGCCAATTTATTCTTGCTGACAGTGGCGCTGTCATTGCCTCAACCCTCAGCTGTTCTGATTCAAATCTGTAAGTGAGTCTGACTCCTTCGATATTGCATACTGCTGCCTATAGGGCCTTTTGGTGTCCGCCAGATACTGTACAATAACACTTAAAACATACTGTGTTTTTGGTTATGGTAATGAACAGACGAAAACTCTATAGTATGGCATCAGAGACATTAGTCTACCTCCTACGTGACTGTTTTCTGAGGGCTTCTGGGATATAGTCTGGAGATTACCTATCAAAAAACAGCAAGAAATGCTTACAAGGATGGGAACTACTAGGTCACTGAAGTAATCTGCAAATTTGTCTTGCTAGGGCTTGAGACATAGGGCCGGTGCTGTTGCTATTACCCAAGATTCGAACTGATCTACTTAGGATTAAATGTGGAGTTTGCACCTTCTAGTGCACATGCTGTTTGTTGGGGAAAGTGTAAGTTTGCAACTTGTCAGTAGGTTCAAATGGTGCAAAATACTCATTGGTGTAGATTTAATGAATCCTTCCCAGAGATTCTTAAATGTAGTCCAATCTGCTACAGAGACCCTGTGTTGAGGTTATGAGATCTCTCTGTGATCTCTTTGTTTAGACTAAAGGGTAGAAAGAAAGAATATGAGATATCGGATAGAATGTGGCAGGAGGAACTTCTTTAAAAAATAAAAAAAAGAGCCAACTCGAAGGTGAGTTTAAAGGGTCATATTGGCCACAATGGTTTCTCATAAGGGAACTGTTTTGGAATTGAAAATATTGAAACGGTTGTGAAAGACAACAGGAATTTGATTGCACGGGATAATCCATGTCTATCCTATATTTTCTCTGGCTCAAGTGAAGGTTAGTGCATTTTTTTTTGTTTTGGCATAGAGATTCACATCTAGAAGATTGGTTTTAACCGGCCCAGTCAGATGGACATATACATGGGTGTTATTTACATTTTAAAAATAATTAAAGTGCACTCAGAAATGATGAGGGAAGATAAATGCTAAACCAGAGTAGAGGGGGATCCCATGGGCTCTTTAGAGAGGGTGCCCAATCGAAGATGCTACATATAGTGAAGGGAGGTTCTCGACCTTTTTAGTGACATATCAGAAGCTCTCAATATGGTAAGAGGGCAGCCCGAGGGAGTTCAATCTCGACTGTTTCAAACAACGCTCACAAGACAAGAACAATTCGTTGGCTGATGTCAACTGCAATGAGAATGATGCTCCGAATGCCTGACAGCTGACTCTATCTAGAGTCCTGAATGGAAGCCCAGCAAGAATGTGTGGTATAAGTGATTAACCTCTGAGAAGGCCTACAAACAGAATATCACTACTTCCTTTATACGCTTGGTGGTCAGTGAGTGTCCGTGCATCATCTTATGGGCTTGTCTTGGGCCTTTTTGCTTTCTAAGATGTGAGATGGTGTTTCTGAACAGAGTTGATAACTGGGGCAATAATAATAAAGAGTTCAAGTCTGGACCGTCAAACTTAGAGGTCTACGGTGGAGATGGTCTAGCATTGGTGTTTTTGTCTACAAAGGAGTTATGTAGATTCTAACTGAGAGGCGTGAAGGGAGTACATTTAGCGGAAATAGTGTTGGTTTAAAAAAGAGATTTATTAAGTCTTCTGTTGAAGAGAGACTTCCATCGCCTCCTTTACTTTCCTGCAGCACCAGCTTTGGTGCATGAAGTACTGCATCTCTTCAGCATCAGACATCTTTGGCAAGACAGCGGATCAACTCTTTTAGGTGCTGAATCATTACAGGACTGAGATGTATAGTGCGCTGTGTGTGATTTACTCATTTGATGCCATGCTATCACTTACAGCACTATTGGATGAGAAATGGAAACTAACATTTTTAAATGGGAGAAAATTTAAATGAGCGTTACGAAATCCTTATAAACATACTGTTAACTCTTCAATTTAATTTTCTCTCATTTCAAAGTGTTGCCTTTAGACACAGCAGGCATGTTGGTCCCCGTGGCTGGCAGACATGGTGACATATTTATAACTATAAAATCCAACCATTATTTTAAGTGGGAGAAATTTAAAGTACTGAAAAAAAGTTCCATGTTCAATATTGTGAAATTTTTTCTGTCCCTTAAATTTCTCCCATTTCAAAAAAAATGTTTGTGTTATTCATGTAACTGTGCCGCATATGGCAAAGGTTATGTCCTATGCCTCAAGTACATATGACTTATCTCTGTCAGCCATACACATATATCACATTCATATACACACATGTTCATACATCCCTAAATAACGCGCTCTCACTGACACACATGGCAGCCCTGTCATAGTGCCCCTAGTCAAAGTATTTTGATCAAACCATAGCATCTATGGACATAAGGCTTAAAGTCAATGAAGCTGGGCGCTGTGGTGTCTGATAATACCGCAAGTTGCTTGGCTTCCAGTACCTCGTTCTATTTTCACTGATCAGAAGAATCTCTTACTGCCAAAAAAAAGGTTGGAGACCCCTGCTATAAAGGGACCTGCAGAGCTGTTCAAAGCTACCCTCATACTGAAAACCATAAACTGCTCGTCTGTCTCGTACACTTCATGATCCAACACAGTGCCTATGCCCTGCATCCCACAACACGGTAACTGCACCCGGGTGGTAATCATGTATGACATGGAAACACTTCCCACATAGGATCACATAACAAAAATGACACCCTTCCAACCATACACCCTACACAGTGTAACAGGCTACCTTTGTAGGCAAGTGCCTAAACGTCCCACATAGCGGTAGTAAGCGCTATATAAGTGCTACAATAAACTACAATACAATCCCTAAATCTGTTTTGCAATTGCAAAAGCAAATACTCTGGAGTTACCCGAAATATAACACCGCGTTCTTATTACGTTGTCACTCTGCAGCACAGCATACCGTTCTTCACTGCTGGCGCTTTGAAAGTGCAGTCGCGCCAGCAAACAGCCAGACGCTGCAAAGACAATTTGTTTCTATCATCAGAGACACTCTCTGTTACATGCAATGAATGCGTCCTCATCCGAACCCTTGGCATTTACACGTGCAAAATGCGCTTCTCCCCGACATTGCACAATCGGCAATGCATGTGTTTGAAATATTCTCATGACTTGAATCGTGCGTTTCTGCTTCCAAGTAAGGGATAGGAACAACAGGGTGGTGAGGCAGCGCCCCCTTGTGTTCATAGATGAGAAGTAATGAATGGGACATACGGAATGCAGTGGATAGATAGTTTGCCGAAATTCAGGATTTTTTTTAAAATAAAAAGTGACAGTGGACACCTTCCATGGTTGCTTTATTATTTAGGTATGTAGTGAGGTGAGGTAAACTGTTTTGACATGATCAAATATTGCTTATAAAACAAGGCTAGCAAGACCTTGTGAAGTTTCTGGTGTAATTTTGCTTCGTAGGATGGTCTCTTACCACTGGCTAATGTTTGTGATTCTGTTGTTGAAACTACATCATCAGGTTAATATGCCTCCCTCCCCCCCCCCTCCCCGGTGGTGTGCTGTGCAAATACAGCCTATCTATCCAGCATTGCCCCTCTGCAGCCCCATGCTGGCACCTCTGGGGCACGCGCTGGATCCAAACATGGGAGCTGCTGGGGAGACAGCCAGGCCCTATTTACAGAAAGCTTAAAATGACAGTTGGAAATGACAGGAGTTGTGCCCGCCGCCTGCCAACTCTTTACAGTACAGTACCCAGCACCCAACCATTGTACAACTTCACAATAAAAAATCGTACGCAAATGGTAGGGCTTTGCGTGGTGTGGTTAGCATAAAGAGTGCACGAATACCCACAACACGTCAGTTTCAGGCCATTCACAATCTTCCCTCAGACGCTTTCCCGGGCCGGGGATTTGCTGTTGCCAAGGGGTGGAATACATCGCGTTACAGAGTGGGAATCAACTTTGTGAAGCTGAAAGGGGAAGGAATTTTTCCAAATGCAAAAATGTTATCACCAAGAAGAGAGCACATGGGTGCTATCCTGGACAGAATTCCAAGCACCGAGGAGGAGGCACATACAGACGGAAAGATGAATAGGGTGTTTTTTCATGCCCGATACCTTGCAGTTTCAGAATTCCAAAGCAATCTGTAACAAGTGGTATCATTGGGTGAGATAAATCACCCACCATAGCAACCAAATATCTTGAAGTATTTTTATATGTGGGAATTAGGGATATTTTTTGCAATCTTGCACGGTTTTATTCGGATGGTTTTAACGATGGCAGACGGTAGTCGAAGAGTGTTTTTTTTATCAAGATCAGAAGTTTCTAAAGCAGTTATTATTTCTGGGTGAGAAGAGGTGCAGTCCTCCACACCCCTCCCCGCCTTTGTTTTGCAGTGCATGCAGCTTTATGTCACGCCAGAGAATGCAGGACGATCCGTTGGCCATATTTTGACTAGACACTCAAAACGTGTGTAAAAAATTAATAGAATTGGACAACCGGGCACATTTTAAAAGCAGCAATTTAAGAGTGAGTACTTAAAGAATTAAAAACAACGAAATGTGCAAGAAATATTTGCCCACTTTTAGTTTGATTACAAAAATGTATGCTCCAAAAAGATTGACTCAAAACTTTGTGTAGCAGTAAAAATGTCACTGTGGTCAATATGAAATTCTTAAGTTTCAGCTTTTTAGGTTTTGCCTGCACAACGCTTGCGCTGTTCTTGAGAAATATATTGATTTTAATATAAACTTAAAAGGGAGTTCAATCCCGCCTCCTCTCTTTCCTGGCTTCTCATTGGTTCCTGTCCATGCTGCTTACTTTTCCTCCATTTCTGTAGCATATTTTCCTGCATTTACCAATGCTTGTTCCTCGTTTGCTTCTCTTATCAGTTTCCCATTGCCGAAATACTGTTAACATCTTCTTTGGTGGAACTATTTTTCATAAAGTTTTGCCTCTGTTCACCTTTTACTCCTGCAGCATATTTATATAACAATTTATCACGAGGGAGATTAAGTGATTTGCATGGAATCACAGGATATTGCTGCTGCTGAGACTCAAACTGGGATCCGTAGCTTTCGAGTCAGCAGCTCTGGCTACTGCACCACATCCTCTCCACTCCTGTGTTATTTGTCAGGGAGCTCTTTCTTTTTCCCGGACGATGATTGATAAAAACAGTACTTTATTCATCACATAGGCGAAACCGATGCATTACCACTGCCTGTTTCTTTCCTTTCGACCTACTTCTGTTACCAAATGAGGACCGCTGTACAAAATGTATATGGAAATTAACATGTCAAAAATGTGATGCCTGCTCTGTGAAGGGAGATGATCTGTGTACTCAATATTATTTCTATATCTACAATTCTGGGTAGACCTCTTTATGTACTTCTCAAACCGCTACTCTAACAAGCAGGTAATTTATTGTAGAGCACTGGGTATTGGAAGAAAGCAACAGGAAGGGCTCGATGATAGGATGCATTCCATTTCAAGTGCTGGAGAGATGTTGCAAGGAGCCCACTTCGAAGAGTCAAGGAAAAGTGCTACATTGGACATGATGTAGCCATGATGTTGGAAAATCCGTTTTTTTTCAAAAGCATCTATGAATTGGCGCTGAAATAAACCCTGCGCGGTGGCATGACAATATATTCATGATGTAGAACTGTTATTTACTCTGGTAGGTTTTGTGCATGACAGTGCTAGTTCTGTTGGTGACATGGTGTGAGCCAGTGTACTTAGTTCATCGTGGCAGAACAGGAACCTATGTTCTTTGTTTGGTTGCCAGCTCGGTGGGTTTTTTTTTGACTGGTTCTAGGGGGCTAGTATGTTTCTTTGGCTGGACCAGGACCCAGTTGTAAAAGAATGAGTGCCGGTGCCCAAAGCTCTGCTCAGAGGACGCAGCCTGTACAATTAAATATCGACTTACAGAATTCCGAATCTGCTAGCCTTAAATTCACCTCATATCTCTTTAATCCACTACCAGACACTTCCTGCTCCTTTATCTTACTCTTTCAGGTTCCTGCTTTCTCCCTTTGTGATGTTTTTCTCGTCTTTCTGCTTTGTGTGGTTTTCCTTCTCTTGCTCTTGGTAAAAGTCTGATGCAGTAAAATAAGTGCTGGTCCCCAGAAATGAGTTCCGGTGGCCCCCACCGGCTCAGATTCAGTGCTGGGGACAACCTGACTGCAGTAGTTTATTTTTGCGTTCACTATTGTCCTGGGTGAAGAGGTGGTAAAAGCTTGTGCCGTGGTTTAGAAGGACGCCCCTATAGCTGTTGTTGTACAGGGGGATCTGCTTGTCTGCACCTGAGTGCTTAGTCATTAGTGTGGGCATCTTTATTTGGTGCAAGTGAAGGGAAACGTGTATTGAATGATTGGCTCCTTGTGGTGCTCCTGTAGCGGAAAGGTTTTATTTAGAAATGTTTTTTTATTTAAAGAGTTTTAAATAGCTCTGACTAGACCCCGAGGTATCAGTGCACTTTACAGACTTGATCGAAGCAGTGTTAAGGAAACATAAGTTACAGAAACCACAGACGTGTTGAGCGTTGGGTCAAGTTCTGGAGAGGAGCGAGCCTACAAAAGCTAAGTGACAGAGTCCGCAGGGTTGAGGTGTCGATTGAGGAGATCTTTTAATTGTCTTTCGAAGCTCATATAGGAAGGGTTTGTCCCGAACTGGATTGAGAGGGAAAGGCCAAGTGTGTGTGAGCATTGAGTGGTTGACATCTGGGCCTAGTCACCTTTCAATATCGTGACCCAATCTAGGGGTGGCGAATTTCAGAAATAAGATACCTGGGATTGTCGTAGAAGATGTGATTGCTTATCCTGCCTTTTATTTCATTGGTGTTTAACGTGCTCATGAAATTCACTAAATTTAGTCCAACTTGAAGGAAAAGAAATTGGGTTCAGAAAGCTTAATTTCGCCTCGATCAAGCATTATTCTGTCCATTAGGGTCGTATGTACTACAGCTATGGTCCCGATTTGCATACCGAATTTTTGCAACCACTAAATCATTTTTTCAAACTAATCTACATAGTACTAGTTTGGTTCATAAAACAATGATTCAGTGGCGGTCCCGACCGATCCGCCTAATGACTCACCATGTTGTTTCAACATCAGCTGTAACAGGCCACTGCGCTGCAGCTCCACTCTCTTGGCTTTATGGCCCGTCCTTAAGTTGCTTATGGATTTCCAAGAAAAGGCTGTAATCTGTTGTTATTATAACCCGGTTCAGTGGTACCTATTATGTCTTTCTGGATGAAAGGATGAGTCATTGCCGCTTTGCTTGTGCTTACACATTGCTGATTACACGCAGATCTAATCAGTGAGCTCTTAGCTTACTGAGGAGTCTTTCTTGCTTATTTTATTTAATTACATTCCTGTAATTTAATTTGCACATGTTCAGACCGGTCTGCCTCCACCAAAGCATCTTTTAGCCAATTCATGGGCTGTAATTTGTTTGCAGACAGAGCTGGTGTTTAGATGAATGCACCAGGAGACATATATTCAAGAGTTTGGCATCACAAATCTTATATGGTGTAATGTAATTTGAACATTCTCAGATGCTATTACCTTATGTTCTATGGTAACCAGAATTACATAATCATTAGTGGTGTTTGATTTTTTTTACAGAAAGAACACTTCAGACTTCCTGACCGCGGCAGCTCGTGTCCTGGTGGATGTCATGGGGCCTGACACCGGTCTGCTGAACAGTGGGCCTGTTCCTGTCATTGCCTTGGGAGGGCTGGCAGCAGTAACTACATTCCTTCTCCTCACTCTCCTCACCCTCTTCTGTTCCAGCTGCGACAGGTAAGGCCCAGTGGAGTATGTGTGAGAGGCGTGTGGTTCCAGCTGACCTAAATGAAAGGGGGTGCAGCACAAACACCACATTCAGACACTGCAGACTGTCAGTCAAGGCCAGGCCATTACTTGTCCTATTACATTTAGCGTCATCCTCGCTTCCCACATTCTGTTTCATATACATGTGTGTTAACCTAATTGATGCAACTTTGGTGCTACTCATGGAAGGGGGAAGGCTTAGCACAAATGGCCTTACACGGGGTGGCCTTACGCTGGGTGCCCTTACGCTGGGTGCCCTTACGCTGGGTGGCCTTACGCTGGGTGGCCTTACACTGGGTGGCCTTACGCTGGGTGGCCTTAGGCTGGGTGGCCTTACGTCCCCTCCATGTTAAACTCTGCAATCCTGCCTGGAGGTGTGATGAGGACTCTTCTGGCCATGGGGCACAGACCTGGAGCAGGACTGTATCCAAGAGCTGATGACTCGCATGCCTGACATATCCCAAGAGTAGACGACAACTTACAGTGACCGACTGAAGGGATTCACTCGCCCCGGCCCCATGAAAGGGCGTGAGAGTGAAGGGTGGCTCTTCGGATTTCTTTGCTTTAGAGGCACATGCAGAGGCTCTAGCTGAGAGGGAAATGAATGTCTGTCTCTGATTCCTGTGTACACGTAGTCCCTAGCCCCGAGGTCCCACAAACTGTTCTCATATGCACAATCTCTGTGACATGGCTCTTTTGATTATATTTAGAGTGGAGAAGGTGTGCGTTAGCAGGTCTAGATGTCCCGCCCTCCTTCCCCCCCCCCATCAGTAAGTGGTCCTCAACATCTGCCGAGCGACCCTGAGGGTTTTAGTGATATAAGCGTCAGTGCTTAATTTGAGCTGGTGGTGTTATTTAATAAGCAGAACAACAGTTGTTTATTAGTTCAATATATATTAAAAACAACTAATCCCTGCTCCCAAGCCATTCTTTCAGCTGTGGGGCCCTCGAACAGTCTACATTGTCACACTTGTGGCAGTGTGCGGTTATTAGTTGTGTTGTTACTGTAATTGGCAGCGCTACAAGAGGCAATGGGTGGTGCAGCTGCAGTGGCCTCCTGACGAGGGCAGTGGCACTTATTCTTTTACAAATTAAGCGCTGATCTGCGCCATACCTGACAGAAGTATCCAGAGAGTAGAAACATAGCTCATGTCTAGACTTCCTCATCATTAATCTTACTTTAGAAAGAAAACCTGTCTACGCATTCATACCAACTCACACGGTCCACCGTGTGACACACGATATCGGCTCCCACCACACGCTCGCCTAGTGAGGAGCCGATATCACACGGCGGCAGGGAAAACAAACTGAAAACCACTGTAAATGGTTTTCCAGCTGATTTATTCCGAGGCTTTGGACTGTCAACGTCCATTAAGGGCCGTGAAAACCCCCCAGGACACCGGCACCAGGACTCCAGCACCAGCCTCAGCAAGCATTTTTGTTTGGGGTGGGGGAGACGGGGGGCTAGGGAGCGGGGTTCAAAGTGCATCTAGGTACTTCTCGGCATAAGGCCCGCCTCTTCCAGACCCGGCCCCACTCCTCACACTGTGAGATAGTTCTTCAAGTTGGCAGGTATGTCTACATATGTGCTCATGCCCCCTGGCTTAAGGGAGAGGACTTTTTTCATCCTTGTAGCCAAGGGGTATCTCAAGCCCCTGCGACACGGGGTGGGGTGGGAGGGGCAACCTTCGGGGGGGGGGGGGGTCCTATTCAGCTCAAGGCCAAGTAATATCTGTGAAATATGTGGGACTCGGATCAGGGCTGGACTGGCCGTAGCGGGCACCGGGCGTTTCCCCTGTGTGCAGGCCGGTTTCGGACCCCCAGGGGGGAGTTTTTGTTACCAGGGGCCTGTTTTATTGCCTCCCTGTAACAAAAGTAGCTGCAGTGTTTTCCATGAGGGCCTAATCCCCGTGCCCGGCAGCGATTGGGCTCAATTGTCAGGGTCGGTTTGCGTTCTCAGTCTAGCCCTGACTCAGAGACCTGCAGTGGGCCCATCATTTTTCAGTTACGCCACTGCTTGTTGTGATGATAAAGGACACGTTTTTCGGATCGAAACCAAACTCTTGTATGTTCTGCACGAGGAGATGTGTGTTTTGCGTTTTGTCCATGAGGGAGTAAGAAGCGAGACAGGGCGAAAGAGTGACTGGCTGTGTTTGGAGAGCAGAGGGTTTGATAGTTGCCCACCCCACAGAAAAGACTCACAGAGGACCAATGAAGATATGAGTAAAAATTGCTCGAGTCAAACAACTACAGGGCTATCACACGCTTTAAGGGTACTTGAATGTCTGGTTTGTCTGTCTGATGGAAGAATTTAATCTCAATTGTAATCCTTCTGCATATGGGACCTTTACTTTTAAGCAGGGCTGAGTTCTGTTTGGCGCCTTTTACGCTCTACATAATAGCTAGAATAATATTTGGGAGAGCTTTCTTTGTGTTTAGTTTTCTTTTTTTTTTTATTACTGTTGTTTTCTTATATCCGTACGCACACGTAATAAAACTCGCTGTTGACAATATTTTTAATCAAGTACTGATGTCAGGCTGCACTCTCTTTTCATGGCGACTCTGGCTCCCGACAGCCATTAGAAACTCTGGAATTCGTCGAGCTCGCGGCCACTCGAGCTGTCGATGTGCACCCCTTTGGTAAACTCTCCTGGTCGTCTCCCTCCCTGTACATCATGATTCATGAACGGCGCCTCCGCCCCGGGGATCTTTAACCCTCACAAATTCCATCAGGGGTATAGCTTAGTCAGTGATAGGGGGTTGGGGGCGTGCAGATTTTCTACTTTTTCGATAAACCGATCTCCACATATAGTTAATCTTCAAATCCCAAAAATGAACAAGTTAAAACAATTTAGTGAAATTATGACAAGAAAAACCAACACTGGCATAGCAGACCTCCAACTCAGGGCCTAACTACCAAGCGAAAAATGCATTTATTTGGGGGTGCGACACCCCAAATTTCTCCCCTCCTCCGACTCTACGCCCCTGAATCCCACCGCTTTCACTGTGCACCAAATGCGTGGAGTAAAAAACTCCTGGCCGCTTCCGGAACACCGAGACTGTAGTCGGGTGGCTGTGCACCATCTACTCTCTTACGCTGTGAGTAGGGCTTCCGTTTAGATCTTGGCTCAAAGAGCTGGATCTCAGCCCTGTGTTGCCATAAAAGAATCACATTTCAGCGAGCATCAGCCTCTAAATTTAATGAGAAGCATTGAATCCTTTATCCAAAACTTCAGGCATTTTCATTAACTTTGGTGGTGTCCTGGAAAAGTATCAGAAACTACAGCTTTGAGCAAAAAATTAGAGCTGTCAGCATTTCAGCGATAGAGTGGAACATCACTATACAAAACTTGTGTTTAGAATCATGTTGAACACTTACATCTGCTGCTCTGAAAGGTTTAAGCTCACATGCAACCGGGAATAATTTTCCGAACATCACTTTAAAACAAGCATTGAAAATGTAATAGGTCTCGCCTTTCATTAAGTTAAAACCATTTGCTTTGCTATACAATACCATTAGCAAAGCAAAAGGCTTTAACTTAATCAAAGGCGAGACCTATTGCATTTTCAATGCTTGTTTTTATCCCACTTAAAGCCCTGGTAGCAGCAGTGCAGAAGCTTCTTCGATGCTGCTACGTCCTTCACATCACTGAGTTAGTGGGAGAGTGTTCTTATATTATTCCAGTGCACGATAGGGGCCTCTTCTAATCTTGCACAATCTGCCAGAAATCCAGGGATCAATAAAGATGTTCAGAGCAATCACTTGCGATGCCTCCGGTGAATAACTGCCTCTAAACTGCGGCGGCACAGAAACACACCTGCAAAGGGTTAATGTATTGATAAAAATCACATAAACAAGCAATTAAATAAATACAGTAGAAAGAGATAAGACTGGAAAGAATCGGTGATATAAGTCGGCTGCTATGACTGCTTTAATCAAGGAAAAACCTTCCCGAATCAAACCTAGTCTCTAAAAATCCATTTTACTGAAAATATGTCCACCTGCTTGTCAGAAGAAAAAACAATGTTTAAAGTAAAAGATTTTCTTCCACTTGCTTACTAAGGGGTCTATTAGGATGGCGGGCAGATCGCCACCGCCCGTATGGCGGTGGCGATCCACCCACCATTTACGTCCAGCCGCCTAACATTTCCCCCGCCATATTACGATGGCAGTGGAGACCCAGGCCTGCCAGTTTTCCGCCGGTAGGCAATCCCTCCGATTGCCTAGGGGGCGGAAAAGATCTGCAGTTACGATGATGGCGGTCTCATGCCTTTCCATGGCGGAGACTCCGCCATGGAAAGGCATGCGGAGAATGCCTATGGGGGCCCGTTGCGGGAACCCAGGCGGTTGGGGCGGGTGGCTGCACTTGGGGGGTACCCATGGAACCCCCCGACATTTGCATGCATAAGGTGGCAGGCACCACGCGGTGCCTGTCACGTTGTGCAATGAAAAGCACAACATGCCCTTTTAACATTGTGGCGGGTGCTGAATAACGCACCGCCCACCACAATGTTAAATATACAGGATGCGACCCCCATGGTGGCGGTCGCATCCTAATTGGCACAGCGGGACCGCGGCACCACTGATGGCCGGTCCCAGCACCACTAGGGTGGCGGGCGACCTGAAGTCCGTTCGTCATCCTAATAGACCCCTTAGTTTCTTGTTTTCTCTAAAATGCTACATGTTCTTAATGTAATAGTCTTAGTGGTGCTTCCAAATGCATTTGGTTGCATCCCCTTGGGCACACCGTGAATCCTGTGGTAAGGATTTAACAAAGTTTCTCAATAGTAATCACATTCACTGTAAATGATTCTTCATGCAATTCTTTATTTCTTTTTGTAGCATTTTCTTGAAATTGTGTTCTTTTCAATTCATTCAGATAAGTTTTCCAATTGTGACATCACTCAGTATAGCTCCTATGCATTTCGGTCAGCTTGCCCTTTCTCCAGGGAGCATGTCTGTAAAGAATCATAACACATATACAGTTCAAGGAACCCTGTAAATAATTTCTGTCCCCTAATCATTCAGTGCATAAATATGCGTTGTCATGAATAGCTGTGAGTGTATAAAATATGTAAAAAAATGTGTAAAGCATTCAAGGGAGCACCCATGTGTTAGTGCGGTATAGTGAAAATACCGTTAAACAGAGTGCAGACTAATGAACTTCATCGCATGTGGCTCGTGTCGAGACATTTGTTATAAGTATCAGATTCCGGTGAAAATAAAGGGCAGGCAGTGCAATTCTAATGATTTATGAGCGAAAACGCGTGTGGCTCGTGGCGAGACGCGGTGATCTAGAAAGAATAGAGTACTCATGATGTTGAACATTATTACATCGGACGCTGCCCTAAAAGTAAACAATAGGGTTGAAAACGTGCGTATGAATCTTAAAGTTAAGGTTCAATACTAGCGATCGCTAGTCATCAACTTACTGGTATAATTCTATCGTGCAGCTTTCCTGAATACGGTTGACGGGTCTGCTCGGTATGCAACGTTTTCCATGTAAGACCAATCATAACCCCGATTGGCTATAAACGTTGGCTGTTTAAACGTAGTAACAATTCCCAAGGTTCCCGTAGGACTTGGTTGTCAGTGAAAAAGGACTATGTACGATATACAAGGCGGCCATCTTGGTAGAGGATAACCAGGGAATCACTGGTGTAAAATAAAATGCGGGAAATGAAACAACACTAAAAAACGAAGAAATGAAATACAGATGTAATGAAGATATATACAGTGTCAAGTATATGTGTGTACACAAGTGGTGCTAATCTAAAGGGGACGTTAAAACTCTAATTGGTCACTAGATATTACTGAACATATGTACCATCGAACAGAACTAGATAAAGTTTTCAGTGAATATTCAAGGTTCAAAATAGGCTATGTTAAAGATAACATCCGTACTCAATGCGTTCATTCAATCCATATGGTTTGTATGACTGAAGATTCATTATCCAGAAATGTTGTCTTCGTAGGAGATGTTTATTATTGTCTCTTCCTTCTTTCTTATGGATGATTTCGAGAATTAAGAATTTGAGTTGAGATATATTATGGTGTTGTTCCATGAAGTGCGTGGCGATGATGGACTTCAGGTTCTTTGTTCTTATGTTGGACTTGTGTTCAATAATTTGTGTTTTGTTTTTTCGATCCGTTTTTCCCACGTAGACTTTGCCACATGGCAATGTGATAGTCTCACTCACTAATGTAGGCGTTGTATCTAAATTCAAAGTTTGAACATTGCACCTTGAGAGAATGGTTTCACGCACTCACTGTTAAATTAAAAGGTTAATATAACACCATCTATATGTAGATATAGATGAGTGTGTTTGTGTGTGTGTGCGCGCGTGCGCGTGTGTGCGTGCAGGCACATTTTAACTGTAAAAATATCAAAATAATTAGCAGTGTCAGTACTTGTATTTTTTTGGTATGGGAAAGGCAGAGCGTATGTTATGTGGTTTTATATGGTGCTTACTTCCATGAGGCAAGACACTACAGCAGGCCCAGGGGCCACTCAGGGCTTTAAGTGGGCCGAGGCTTGCCGCTGCTCAGCACCGACGGTTCTAAAAATCAGGTGCAGAGATGGGTCCCTATCAGGCTCGCTTCACTTTTGCCCTCATCTTAAGGATGAACAATAAACCTTAACTCTGCAGCAGTGCCACCCTTCACTGCCTTTGAGGTAAGTTCAAAGATACTCGTTATAGTTCTTTCACAATCCCACCATTTCAGAACTGAAGCATGTTCAATCAATGTTATATAAAACAAAGCCATAGTTGTTGCTTCTTCATGCTATGCCACTACCACCCATTGACAAAGCCAATAGTAATGGCTTGTTGTGAGTGTAATGTTACTTGCTGTATTATATAGCTGGATGTAATGACAGAAGTAGCAAAATACCAGTGGGGCGCCTCACTAAATTTAGCACAAATTTTCGATTTAGGTGCTTTTAAGCCCCGACCTTAATTACATCGGTCACGACCCTTTGAGTGAACACACCAGTTTTTTCATCCCACTTAAAGCCGTAGTGCCACCCCCTTCAGTTATGCACGAACAAACCACATCAGAAACTCCGCACCCGAAAAAAATGTTTCTGCAGAGTATTGTAATTAATTATGGGTTTTTGGAACTGCTGAATGGAGAATAACAGCGAGAACCGATGATTGTGCACCGATTCCCCCATGTTATCCGTTATGCCACCGCTTATTTATTTTGCAATTTTTCCAGGCGAAATGTTTAGGAAAAATTGGCCTGTAGTGTTCCCGCACAACTTCTAATTGTGATTCAGTGGGTAAATCCGGCCGAATCGGGATTTTTCCAATACTCATAATTGAAGACGGTCGCAAAACAACAGGAACAAATGCAGGGCCGGACTGACTACCGGGCGTTTTGGAATTCCGCCGAGTAGGGGGCTGATTTCACTGCGGTGGGGGCTGATTTCGTTCATGGAGACCCGCGTGTACTTCGAAATAATTAAAGCAAAACGAATTTCGTTCAGTACACGCAGGTCCCCATCAACAAAATCAGCCCCCACCTCAGCAGCATTCCAAAACGCCCGGTAGCCAGTCCGGCTCTGAACAAATGCCTCCTCATTGAATCAATGGGATCGCTTCACATGCAAACTAAACCCAGGCACCGTCCATACAGGGCCGGACTGGCTCCCGGGCGTTTTGGAATGCTGCTGAGGTGGGGGCTGATTTCGTTGATGGGGACCTGCGTGTACTGAATGAAATTCGTTTTGCTTTAATTATTTCGAAGTACACGCAGGTCTCCATGAATGAAATCAGCCCCCACTGCAGTGAAATCAGCCCCCTGCTCGGCGGAATTCCAAAACGCCCGGTAGTCAGTCTAGCCCTTCGTCCATATCTCCTTAATTTTACCTAATATGCCAATTACCGCTATGACTATCAGCAATACTTCCCTGCTGCAGAGCACGCTATTTGCAGAACTTTGAGAGGTGTTGTTCTTCTGCTTTGTAATGTTCTCTGGGCTCTCAGCCCCTCATTTGTTTACAAGTGTTGGCATCTCGTGTCACCAATTGCATTGCAAATGCTTAAATTTAAAACTGAGCGCGGCGCCGCTTCACGGACACCGCACTCGGTTTCTTCATATATTTCTTAACTTTAACACTGAGCACGGTGTCCTTGAAGCAGGCGCTGCGCTCAGTGTTAAAGTTAAGAAATATATAAATAAACCGAGCGCGGTGTCCGTGAAGGGGCTCCGCGCTCAGTTTTAAATAAAAACTATGCTAAGCACTGGTGTTAAGGTTATGTGTGTTTTTAAGCCACGCCTGTAATTACATCGCCCACGCCTCTGTGAGAGTCCCCCATCGCCCCCAGTGTTTTTATCTCACTTAAAGCCCTGGCTTTGTCAACGCTTTTTACTAGTTAAAGGGAACCAGAATTCGGACAGTTACAACTCTATCTTTACACCGGTGAAAGCGTAATGCCACATACAACTGTACAGCGCATTCAAACTAAGACACTTTTGCAGGTTAAAACTAGGTGGGCACCGTACGCTTTTGACGCACCCAAGAAGGCGTCTTTGCCTACCCTGCTGTTGTGCAGCACTTTAATGTTCCGACGTGGTCCCGTCACAGATCGCTTCATGGTTCCGGAGCTGGCTTTGATATGGCAGCCTGGATGGAAGAGCTGAGTCTCAAGCTATCATATGGACAGGAGGGGGCAGCAGAGCCAACTGTACCTGTTAGTACCTAGTTTCATGCCCAGTATAAATCACCCGATGTCACTTCTTTTTAACAGGACAAAAGGCGCTATAACCTAACAACAAGTCAATCCTCTCAGAGTCCCGTCCCCACCTTGACACCAAGATTACTCCTTTGTCAGCTTTCATGCTTCACTCCAGAAGGACCCTTGTAGCGCAGAATCTTCTAAACAAGCTTGGTCCCGAAAGTTAAAGAGGACCGCGCTGCAGCCGCAGCATGGGGATCTCTTGTCTTTATGGGGCCATGTGTTTCTAATTAGAAACACACAGCCCCATAAAGATAAGAAAGTGCTTTGCGACAGCAGCAAAGCAGGCAAGCCAGTCCGGCTCGCAGGCGAAAGGGCGTCTACAGAAAACCCTCATTTCCAATGGCAGGCCACTGTTTAGAATAAACGGTGACGCCCACCAATGGAAATGAGGGGTGAGGCTTAAAGTCCTTTTCTAAAACTCCTTGTTCACAATAAATCTCGCTGAGGCGAGCAGCGCATGCTCTGCAACGCCACGCGAGACCTAAAAAGGACGTCTCGAGTTAGAGTCTGGACGCCCAGCAAGTGCATCAATTGTATTGTGTTCAGGAAGTTGTGTAAACTGGGCGATCAAGTGTATGAGTACTTTACTCTGAAAGCTCTGCTGTGAAGCACCATGTTTGTTATGGCATAAGGTACACCATAAGACCCAGGTAATTACCCAGTTTTAAACGGCCATTGGCTCTGTTGATGACCATTGAGAGCTTAGCTCACTTACTTATAACACACGGCATTCACAGAAAACCAGTTTCAAAGCACAATACAATAACAGTACTAATAATAATAATCCACATTTGTAAAGCGCGAGCAATCGCCTGTAAGGGTCTCTAGGCACTGGGGGCCGTTTGGGAAGATTAAGCAAGATATTGCCCAGAGTCACATGGTGCTGGGCTAATCTGCCACCGGCGCCGGGGATTGAACCGTGATCCCCAGATTCCGGAGTCAGTCGCCCTGGCCGCGGCGCCACACCTCTTCCTGAGTAGCAGACAAGATGGGTAAAAACAATGCATAACAAGACAACACCATAAACACAAAGCCACATTTTGGTTCCTACTGCTGTCAGTATTTTATCTACATGTGCGATCTAACAGTCCCTGCGTTTTGTTGGAGCACTGCATCTCGTGCAGGCACACATTTAAAGACCATACGTTTCAGAGATTACTGTGTTGATTCACCTGGTAAAGGCCCACTGTAGAGACTGGTGGCTAACTTAATGCCCTGCTGGATGACTTTTATTTTGAAAATGGAAATAGCCATCTAGGTTGCCGAATGTTGTTGATGCGTTAGGGTATATCCCATCTACTTTCTTATTTTGGTTAGTTTCGTTTCTACACCCATTTAGTTAGGGGTGGGATTTCCATGTATTGGTCAGGTGCTGAACTAGGTTATGGTGGGGGTGGGGCAGTTGTTAACAAGAAAGAGACTACATCTATGATGCATATTGTATCCTATGACCAGCGGTCAGGGTTTCCCTTTGGATTGCACGTTACGCTGCAGGTACACAGCTGCGTTCACTTGATACTGGGCACACAAGGTGGTGGTACATTGATTAACTTTCTCTCTTAAAATGTCTGTGGCCTCTATAATCTAGTGACGCTTTGAAAGGGAATCACATGAAAACAAGCTGAAGGGTACCATTCTGCTGCTGCAGGAGATTCATTTCCTAGAAGCGTACCATGATGAGGTTGCTGCCAGGGAGGTCTTAAAAGCACTCTGCTGTATGAGCTCATTAAAAATAAGTATTCTAGCCACAAATCCATCGTTTTAGCCGGTATTAAATCACCAGGGTCAGTTTCTAGTGGTCAAAGAGACTATCCGCATGCATAACAATGTAGGGAGCAAACTCTGTGGATCATCTACGGCCTTAATCTGGGAAAACTCTGATTTCTAAGTAGCTCTTCACATTGTGTCCAGATTTCGTTGGATTTCGTTGGAACTTTATGACCGCGTTGGTTAGGTCCTGGGACAAGTCCTCTCCTGATTCCAGCCAACTACCTATGGCCACCTCCGGTGCTTAATTTGAAAAAAAAGAAAAAAAAAAAGATAAATGAGTGGCGGTGCCCAAAGCTCTGCTCAGAATCCTGTGGCTGTGCTGGATGCGTAGTGTTGAATCAACCTCATGCCTCTTTAATCCACAAGCAGACACACTCTGTCCCTTTATCTTAATCTTGTAGGTTCCTGCTTTCTCCCTTAGTGATAGTTTTTCAGTCTTTCTCTTCCTTCGTCTTTATCCTTTGTACATTTCTCTCTCTCTCGTTCTCAGTCAATGGTCGATGAGGAAAAACATGTGCTGGTCCCCAAAAATGGGTGCCAGTGGACCCCACCAGCAGCCACCCTCCCAGTCTAAGTACTGGACATGGCCTTCTTTGGTGAAGCCATCGGATTTCATTGGTATTGTTGAAAGCGTACTCTTAATATGATGGAGAGTATGCCTTTTATTCAATGGGCCATGACTCCTCATCCAGAGTGGACTATTTCCTAGTGATCAGAGATGTGCTGAGCTAGCTTCTAGAATTCAGTATATGTGAGCTCGTTTGTTCAGTCCCAGTCCAGCCATGTAGCAAAGCATTTTGAAAGTTTGTCAGTGATATCACACAAGACTGGCAATTCAAGATGGTCACTGTTAGACTCTCTGCTCTATTTGTCAGTAGCAGAGGACACAGTTTGAACTCTTGAGTGTGCCGTTCTTATATTTTTATTGTTTCTTGGTAAATTGTTTTCTAAAAGTCACTTTAAGAAAGGTATTAGGATCTGAGAAATGTCCTTCTGATTTGACTTATGAGTTCACTTAGATGTCATTAGTGCTGAGTAAATAGGTGAATTAGGGATTAGATATCGGTTTTCTTTTTTTCCTACAAAATGTATGGCAAGAAGGTATGACTCTGGTATTGTTAAATAAACAGAACTGTGAGTATTCATTTATTGAAAATGTTTATCAGAGTGTAATAAAGGTATTAACCTCTTCGATGCCGATGACGGAACGGTTCCGTCATGCACGCCGGTTGGGCTGTGCTTATGACGGAACCGTTCCGTCATGGCCCCGCCCGCGCTCAGATCTTTCAGCACTGCGCGGGAATCCGCGCAGCGCTGAAGAGGTTAAAGAGATTAACGAAACTGTTTTTCTAAGCAATTCTATACCCCTGGTGCTAATTATCATTTTCTGTGCAATACAGTTTTATCAGTAAAACTGTATGTCTGTGCAACTTTAGTGGAAAATGTCAGTGGAACATGATCTGTCTGTGAATGACAGTGCGCTACCACATGATGCTTTATTTACGTAAAAAAACGCCCCCTATTAGGGATGCGCGAAATAACTGGCATGCAAGCTGGGCACACTCCTGTGAGGGTCTGTCAGCCGGGGGAAATAGCTACCAAATGTCCTCTAACTGTGCGCTATCTTCCCTCAAACTCAGTATTGATGTATGTGGAGATATCAGCACATACCTGCTATGCCCTTTGGGGGCACGGACCTAGACAGACGAAGGCAGAGTACAGTTCACTGGGATATGGCAGGCCCAAGCGGCATGAACGGGGCTGCCATAGAATAGTGTGCGAAGGCCTGACGGGTGCCATGCATAGGTGGCGCTCTAAGCGGCAGTGGTTTCACACTGGCTGGTTGGCCTGGTATTGACACGCCTTACCGGCACGTAAGCACATCGGGGGAGATTGGCTTGGCTGAGCCGCTGTGTGTAGCGTCACGTGGATACCCTAGGCCCGGTTAAAAAACGCTATTTTACATGCTCAGGTTCTCAAGTTGCCTTCTCTCCCTGAACACGATGACATCTGACACACATTCATTTGCATGCACTTACATGATAATATTCTGCGAACTCAGTTTTGCTTGCACTACCACTCCATAGGAACTCTATCAGAACACCTTGAACATTCTGTCAAGGGCTAAGTTCATCATGCAAGATGTAATTTGTTTTTGCCGCTTGGCAACAGAGCTATCACAATAGAATAAACAACATCGGCCTGGCTAGGGCTTCGGCATGGTTCTAGGGTGGATGTTATTATATATATATATGACATCAAGCCTTTTTTTAGACAGAGAAGCATTTCGCTGGCACTGAGAGTTCAATCCATGCTAGAATTCCTGCTCAGCTGATTCCTGTCACCTCATGCAAGGGATGCTGTCTAGTTCTACACCAAGACGGGCGGCTTGCTGACATTTACCCACATGTAATGGAGTTTAGATATTCCTACATGGATTTGGCAGATTCACACTTCCTGAACATGAAAGGTTAGGATGTGCTAGGTAAGAGTACAATACTTTACTCAAGAATCCCAATGCTTCCATAAATATTGAAGTGCTTTACTGTGTATTTCTTGTGTATTTCTTTGTGGAGGCATAATTAACTAATCGGATGGGTTCTAGATCTGTTAATAAGATTTCCTTGGGGAGTCAGGTTTGTCATGTTCTGAGGTTGCACATCCATTTGTTACCCGGTAAGATTAAGGATACAGATGGTGCACTGTCAGCTAGCAGGAATTTTGCCAACATATCCGGATGGTGTGTATGGAGTCAGTCTCGCACAGTTCTGATGGTTGTTGTCCAACAAATGCACAGTTTTACTTGTTAAAGTATAAGCCATACAACAGTAGCAGCGGGAAGATTGAGGCCCAGGGGGAGACAGAGTAACCAAGTGCAGCTGACGAGCTGGGCGGCTCACACAAAAGGAAAGGCTATGACCCTCTCATTGCACAGTGCATCCAGAGCACCAATGCCGGCCGATGCATGGGTGAGTTAACTCCCTATCCCGGGAGGGGATGAATATCGAACTGTGACTTTCCACTGGAATTTAAAATACTTCTATAGTGGGAGGCCCCTGGCACACTGGAGTTGAGGCCCCCCTGCGCTGCTGCGAGATAACTCTGCTCGTGATCTGCTCATGCCTTCCCCAAAGGGTGAGTCCTGGCCTAGGGAGATAAGGCGGGATCAATAAGTCCCCTATAGGTCCCTGGAACACCACTCTGGGCCTAAATGAGGCCCCAGTTGGACTCCTAAATATTAACCAGAGCCTACCTGTGGTGCTTCAAGATAGTCACCAACAGTAGAGGAACCCAAGCCTGAGTCCCCAGCAAGCAGGTTGCTAAGCCGCCTTCGGAGCGGCAGCAGAAACCAAAACTGTGAAAGAGCGTGACTAAGAGCAAAACAGATTATAAACAGTCCTGCCTCCCCTTGAGCCCCACAGGGGCACTAGACAGCAGCCGCAGGGCGAGACAATGTGCGACCCTTCAAAAGAAGCATCAGACTCTGCCGTGGATAAGGCGGAAATGAAGGCCTTGCTACGGGTGATACAAGAGAGTTTGGTGGCTATAGATTTTAAAAATGGATACTCTAAATGCCCCTACGCCGGAATCCAAGAGAAGGCCTTGGACTGGACCACATCCTTTCTCTCAGGCAGAACTCAGAACGTCCGCCTCCCCCCCTTCCGCTCCAAAGCAACCGAGATCATCTGCAGCGTAGCCCAAGGCTCATCCCTCAGCCCTACGGTGTTCAACGTCTACATGGCACCACTCGCCCACGTCGCATGACAGCATGACCTCAACATCATCTCATATGTCGACGACACCCAGCTGATCCTCTCCCTCACCAAAGACCCCCACCTCGCCAAAACCAACCTCCATGAAGAAATAGGCCGTCGCCGACTGGATGAGAAACAGCCGACTGAAGCTGAACTCGGACAAGATGGAGGTCCTCATCCTCGGACCCACCCCCACGGCCTGGGATGACTCCTGGTGGCCGACCGCACCTGGAGCACCCCCTACACCCACCGACCACGCACGCAACCTAGGGGTCATCATCGACTCCACCCTCTCCATGACGAAGCAGGTCAACGCCGTCTCATCCTCCTGCTTCAACACCCTCCGCATGCTTCGCAGGATCTTCAAATGGATCCCCACCGAAACCAGAAGGACGGTCACCCAAGCCCACGTCAACAGCAGACTAGACTACGGCAATGTACTCTATGCAGGAGCCCCAGCCAAACTCCTGAAACGGCTCCAACGCATCCAGAACACCTCCGCACGCCTGATCCTCGACATCCCTCGCTGCAGCCACATCACACCCCACCTAAGAGACCTCCACTGGCTACCCATCAACAAGAGGGTAACCTTCAAGCTCCTCACTCACGCACACAAGGCACTCCACAGCACCGGACCAGCGTATCTCAACAGCCGACTCACCATCTACACCTCCACCTGCCAGCTCTGATCCACAGACCGCGCCCTCGCAACAGTCCCCCGCATCTGAAGAGTGACCGGCGGCGGCAGATCTTTCTCCTACCTCGCCGCCAAGACATGGAACACCCTCCGCATCTGCCTACGGCAGACCGAAGACCTTCTGACCTTCGGAAAACTTCTCAAAACCTGGCTCTTCGAACAGTAGCAGCATCCCCCCCTCCCCTCCAGTGCCTTGAGACCCTCACAGGTATGTAGCGCGCTTTACAAATGCTATGATTGATTGACTCCGTCACAAAAAAACTCAACCCGCACGATGCTCGCCTTGCAGAAGACAGAATATCGACAGCAGAGGCTGACATGGCGGACAAGGGTGTGACATTGCACACAAGGAGAAACTTCTGCAAATCATTGCAGTGAAAAATGACAATTTATAAGCCCAATCCTGATGAAACAACATTCACATACTAGGTATAAGGGATTATGCAAATACAGGCAGCAAGGAACGGTACGTAGAAAAGATGCTACTGCTCATGCTTCTTAATGGTGGAGAGGGTGCACAAATCCTTGGCAGTGAGACCCCTCCCTCCCTCCACCCATCCCCCCTCCCAGGTTGCACCCGCTTGCCCCATCATAGCACGCCTGTTGAATATCCGAAACCACGATCTGGTACTTCAACTGGTGAGGGAGAAAAACAACTAATTTTATATGGCAATATTGTCTCAGTGTACCCGAATTTCACCACAGCCGTGCAAGAAGCCAGGAGGAAATTCCTGCCAGTTAAACAACAACTCCTCAAGGCCAACATTCAATACTCTATGCTATACCCTGTCCACTTGTGAATCCTGCATGGTGGCAAACAACATATATTCCAGAAGCCCAGGCATGCATTTAACTTTATTAAGAAGCTCCCCCAGTGTCACAGATCAAGTCCTGGCAGGAGAAACCCACCACATTATCAGACAGATTCTGAATAGGGATACATCAGCATCCCTGTGAGGACAACTAGGCACCCCTGCCCCAACATGTACTCACATCCATGTTCCCTTGAACACATCGCCTTTTCATAGGCACATGAACTAGAGACCCCATCAGCACCCGAAAACATAATTGCAGGCGCACCTGCTGGTCTACCTGGCGTCCCTGATGGGAATCATACCTTGTTGCTAATCTCTTTTGGTTGTTTACAATGTGGTGTTGGTAATGTTTTCTATTGAACTGGGAATATGGATGGGTAGAGTTCTGATGGGGTTGGGCCATCAGATTGGGTTGATTTGGCGAGGGGGGGGGGTTCCTTTCTCGATTATGGACACAGGATTGGCTCCACAGGATTAAAGTATACAAAAAAGTGATGGCTGGAATGCTTAAATTAATCACAGCCACTGGTAATTACTCGGGACACATCCCAGTGCATCGTTATTTTGCACACCATGACACGCAAGATCACCGACATGGTGTCTCGATGAATCGCTCTCCCTCTGACACTGGCCAGTAAAATAGGGCTCATCAAAATGGTACTAATATCCAAGCTACTTGACGTGTTCATTAACCTTCCACTGCCAATCACAAGATGCCTTTTCCGTCATGTACGCTCCCAGTTCATAAAACTAATTTGAACCAATAAGCAGCCTTGAATAGGGTGGGATACACTCACACTGCCTTTAAACTGGGCGGTGGTGAGGGGGGAGTTCGAGGCTCGTGACACAGAATTGTACTACCCCTGTGTCCAGACGCATTTTTCACACAAATGGTTTGGCTTGAAGACGTTAATCCCTCACATGGCAGTCGAGACAGATGCAATTGCACATACATTGCTAAGAGCATGTATAGGCTCTGCCTCCCCAAGATATCCGCTAAGTATGTCACCAGCGAATTGCCCATTACGGGCATGGACTGAGCTGGGCAGATGCACAGGCCTGGGGGTTCTGTAGTCCCCTTTCCTTCCGCAATCATCCACGAATCCCGGCCACGTATGCACCAAAGGTGGAATCCCAACTGCAGAACAGGGGCATGGTGAAATGGGGTGACCTCTGTCAATAAGATGTTTCAGAGCTGGGGTGAGTTTGCCGATGCGGCGCAGTGCGCTCCCCTGCTTATTTCTCTCTATTACCGACTAAAGAGTGCTCTGGGGCACTAGGGCCGAAGTTCCTTGCAGAGCCGGGGCTCTGGACACACTCTTTGCGGGCATCTCAATGACTCAATTAAATTCCAAGTTATATAGAGCCATGTTCAAAGATGCACTGATGCCAGTGCATCCCACATGGATTAAAAGGGAGGAAAAGATGGGTCTTGAGATTCCTGTGAAAATGTGGACTTTTTGCTGTGCCCTGACCGGCATGATATCCCCAAGCAGCAGGTTTCGTGTTATACTCTACAAAATTCTACAACAAGCCTAACACACGCCTATGGCCCTCCACAAATATGGTCTCCGGGAGGACGATAACTGTGCTAGATGTGGCCAAGGGGATGCTAACTTTCTGCCTCTGGCATATTCCTGTCCTGCTATCTATGCGTACTGAGAAGAGGTTCTGACTGCACTTTCCACTATGGTAGTCTATGAAGTGCCTAGAGACCCGAGGGTGGCTATGCTGCGGTGGGGTGTGGGACATGCCAGTATCCTACTGCGCTATACTGCCCTGGCACTGCTGCAGGCGTGAGGACTGGTATCTTGCTGTTGAAGAGGACGACTTCCTAACTATAAGAATTGGATCAACTCATTAATTTACTGCAATGAACAATTCGATTCATAGCTACCATGCTTTGCCCGTCGTACAGGCCCAGGGATATTTGGGGCACCGTAAAAACGTTCCTGTCGGCTGCAACCAAATGTCATACTGTGGTCCGGAGGCGGGATTCTACTATGACCTGAGGTGCACTGGACTGTTTGGGTCCAGGCGTTAGGTCAGGAATGGATGCTTGCTGTTTGGCTCTGGCTGGCCGGCTGCCCACGGAGACTTATTGACAACGGGCCTCCGCAGGATCTCATCTCATGTACATGATGCAAATGGATGTCAGTTGCTAGTGATTGATGATCATGTCCAGGGACCTTTACTGCATGCCCGTCTTTAATGCTGTTGTGACCTTCTTTTATTGGTTGTATGTCTCTGACTTCATACTTAAAAAAATAAAGCGAGATGAGTCAGGAAAGTTTGTTGTTCTAAGAATTGGTTTGTGGCTCTGAAAGATTTGGGAAGCGCTGTATTAGAGTGAATCTAAATGGGCGGTTAGAGTGGAAGAGTGTGGCGGTCTCCAGTCACCATTCAAGTTGTGATGAGTAATACAGGGGCACTTAGTTCTATAAAGTTTGCCTCATCTTGACAGATTTGGGCAGTGTCATACAAACATAATGCAACTGGGTACCAGTAGGGACAGTTCTCTTCTACTGTCCATGAAGGAGGCAGAAATCAGGCTTATGCCCAGGCATAATAAGGGGATATGACACACATCATAGAGATGTGATCCAGCATCGAATGATCATGAACAGAATGTACGTTTTAGAAAGCTATCTACAGTGACTAAACATCCTCCATTCTGGAGGTACATTACCTCTGCTCTTCACATTGATATGGTTTCATTCACAAGCTTCCAGTGAACTACAGGCTTTCCTGATACCTTGAAAAGAAGATTACACTATTAACTCCTGCAATGAATGCAATACAACCCTTCTTCAATAAACTTCTCTTGTACCCGACTCAACACTCAACCATTTTCCATTACTCAAATCATGAAAGGGCAGGAGGTGGGATCTGCTCCATTCCAGGGCCCTCCCCCCTTGAACTGCATTTGAATCTGCTTGCTTTTTAGCAATCACCTTAAGCCGCTTCATATCACAATTGTACGGGTGATTCTTTCTCCACCCTTGGACACCTCCTTTGTTTATATGCCACTAACTTACCATGTGCACCCTTCAACTCTCTGCAGTGTTGGCCTGGCCTTCTAAGGAACGGCTTTGAGAAGCAGCCCATGACCTCTATTTTTTAAAACTGCTATGATATGCTTTTACATCTAAATTATGAGTACTGACAAATAAATAATTATGTACATAGGTTATGAATCTGTGTGAATAATTAAAACATAAGTAATGCTTAGGTCTTGCGTCTGATGCTCCTGTTCTAAAAACCCTTGTCTGTTGAATGATCTGCCTTGAAACCAAGTTTGATACACAGTGTAACCCTGAAGCCGACTTTACCTCTCTACTCAAAGTACTTTGCTTCATTACAAGACTTCTGAAGTTAACATAGCAATTCCAGATGCACATTTGTTCTTTCTAAAAATGTGTCTGTCAGTGTATTCAGCCCTTCTTGTCAAATATCCTATTGTAGCTGTAACAAGTCCTATCAACAAATGAAGAAGCTGATTTTCATACCTTTTATTGAAATTTGTCCCTTTCTAGTGGTGGCACCCAAGGCTTATGTTACGTAAGTGGATTTCTAGAGCGCAGCTTATCACCCGTATCCAGGTACCCAGGTGCTGGACAGGTGATGTCTGAGTCTAGCTGCGGTCGGCGCAAGGAGTAGAGTGCTTGGCAAAGGGGCAGATCTTCAGCTTCTTTCGAAATTCCAGCCTTGACGTGGGGGTCCAGATGTAGAGGGGGAGATCATTCCAGGACTTTACTGTCAGGTGGGAAAAGGATCGTCTCCGGCTCTGCTTCTATGTACTCTAAGTGTGCGGGCGAGAGAGAGAGCTGGAAGTGGAGGTGGTGTTTGAGGTTGGAGGGTCCATGTGTGTGAGGAGCTTGAACTGGCAACCTTTCTGGACCAGGAGCCAGTGCAGCTGTCTGCGGTGGGGAGTGATGTGGGTGCATTTTAGGTGGTCGAAGATTAGTCTGACGGCAGAGTTCTGGATGGTGTGAAGTCTGTGGATAAGGTGGGCTGGTGTTCCTGCATTTAATGCATTGCCCTAATCCAATCTGCTTGTGACAAGGGACTGGTTGATGGTGCGCTTGAGACCTGGAGGAGCCATTTGAAATCTTGCGTAGCATGCACAGGATGAAGAAGTTGGAGGATGTGACAGCATTGATTTGAGAGGCCATAGTAAGGTTGTTGTCTAGGATGATTCTGAGGTTTCTGCCGTGCTCAGTCGAGGTTGGTGTGGGGCAGAGTTCTGAAGGCCACTTCGAGGAGTCCCAGTGAGAGTTCTTGCCTCCAAAAGATTATCACCTCCACCTTGTCAGAGTCGAGCTTTAGGCAGTTCTCCTTCATCCAGTCAGCAACGCTGTTCATGCATTTGCGGAAGTTGATCCTGGTAGGGTCTTCTGAGAGGGAGAGAATGAGTTGTGCATCAATAGCGTAAGAGATAATGTTGATTCCGCGTTATCTGACAATATTGGCTAGTGGTATCATGTGTTGAATAAGGTGGGGCCTAGCAACAAACATTGTGGGACTCCGCAGATGATTTCCTTGGGTTTGGAGGTGAAAGGTGGTAGGCGTACTCATTGGGTTCTTCCTGTGAGGAAGAATGTGATCCACTTGAGTGTTAATCCCTGGATTCTGATATGGTGGAGCCTGGTGATGAGCGTTTGGTGTGAGACTGTGTAGAAAGCCACAGAGGAGGATGACTGATGCTGTCTCACCTCAGTTGAGTATGGTATGGATGTTGTCCGTGTCTATGATGAGGGCAGTTTCGGTGTTGTGGTTGCTCAAAATCCAGCTTGTGAGCTGTCCAGGAGTTGGCAGTGATCCAGGTGTTTGGTGGGTTTCTGGTTGATTGCTTTCGCCATGACTTTTGCCAGGGAGGGTAATAATGAAATGGGTCGGTAGTTTTTGCGTTGACTGGAGTTGGCCGATGGTTACTTTAACAGGGCATTCACATCTGTGTGTAACTAGTTTTCTGGGAAGGTTGCGGTGGCTATTGAGTCATTGATGATGGTCGTGAGTTTGAGGTTGATCTTGGGTCCACCTCGGTTAAAGATGTGGTGGAACATGGGTCAGTGATGGACCCTGAGAGTGCTGTTTTCATGATAGATGTGGTGTCCTAGTGGGGGATTTACCTCCAGTTGGTCAGTTGGGCGCCAGTCGTGCTGGTGGTGGGATGGTTGATAAAGTTGAGTGGTCTGGGCTGAGGGTTGGATTTTTTGTAGATCGTGGGTATCTTGTCATGGAAGAAGTCTGCGTGGCTGTCTGAGAGTTTTTGCAAAAGGGTGACGTTTGCTGTGCTGTTAGCTGCAGCTTAGGGGTTGGAGAATTCCTTGATGATGGCAAACAGTTCCTTGTTATTGTAGGAGCTGGTTTTGATTAATGTTGCGAGGGCTCTTTTCCTTGTCTCCCGTAGTTGGCGCTGGTAGTGGCTGAGTGCGTTTTTGGTGTACTTGCAGGTTCTACATGTCCTCTCTAGTTTGCAGTGGTGTTTGGAGTTCCTGAGGTCTTTAGTGTAACAGCTGGCTTGTTTGTTGGTTCTCCTGTGTTTGATGTGTTTGACTGGTGAAAAGTGTTGGAGCAGTCTGTGATCGAGGTGTTGAAATTTCTGATGCTGATGTCCAGGCTGATGTTGGGTTCAGGCTGGTTGGATGCGAGAGCATTGATCCAAACTGTCTCTGTGACTTTGCTCCAGGTGTGGCCAGGTTCCTGGGCCATAAGGAGCTCATCCTTCTTATTTAGAAAAGCTGAAGCCTGATTTGATCCTTGTCAAAGCATCTATGTAATTCAGCAATGTAGCTCTCCAGTGGCACGTGTATTTACTTTTCTATAATGACCCCACGTAAATGTTTCATTAAATGTACTTTTAAATGTGTTGCATACTCTATTTTGTAGCTCTTCAACAAGGTTCTGAAGTAAGAGACCCCGAATATAATCTGTTATAGCTTTACCTTATTGTGTGCAATTTAATAATTCTTGAAATCGCAATTGGCATAGTTTGCCTTAGCGGATCTATTCAGAGCTTTTGAAGTACTGTGAGTTGGGTCCAGGTGAGCTGAGTGGTGTAGTTGTATTTGATTCTGTCGCTGGAGGTGAAGATGGGATTGAGTGTGTGTCCTGCTGTGTGTGTGGGGTCCTGATGAGTTGGGTGAGTTTGATGTTGTCCAGTCAGTCGAGGAGGTCTGTGGAGCTGGAGTCCATGAGTTCATCTAGGTGCAACTTGAGGTCGTAGAGGAGCATGTAGTCTTTGGAGTCGATATCAACGGCGGCATTGAAGTCTGCAATGAGATTTGTTAACCTGTTTGTGGGCCCAGAAGGCAGTACATGCGGGTTCATTTGATGGATGTTCTTTCGTCAGCCTTGAATGTGAAGTTCATGTGTTCTATTGCCAGGGTGGTGTCATCCGGGGATGTGGTGCATTGAAGGGAATCTCAATGGATGATGGTAAGCCCTCTACCTGTTTGACTCGGTTACAGTTGGTGATCTTGTATCCCCCTGGGACGGCCAGGGCAATGTTGAGGGAGAATGACAGGTTAAGCCAGACCATTGTGAGAAAGAGAATGTCCGGCGCAAGCAAGTCGAGGTGGTCCCAGACCTCGGTGTGGTGTTTGACAAGCGAACGTGTGTTGAGGATTGTGCATGTAATCTGCTGTAATGAGGCAGGTGTTGTGCAGGGAGTGGTCCAAAGAGGGCTGGGGAGTGGTGGCATGTGCATGATGCAGCAGGTCAGGTGCAGGTAAAAGGTCCTACTATGGCGATTGGGGAGGGGCGGCAGCAGTATTGAAGGTGCTGTTTGGTGTCGAGGGCATGGAGTGCGGCAGGGGTGTAGCTCCAGTGTATCAACAGACCAGCGTTCATGGTGCTGGGCATGGTCCAGGAACAGACGGGTGGAAACGGGGTTGCCTTTTGTGCGTCTTTTGTGTGCCTTTGGTACACCAGTGGCCCACCACTGCACATGGCCGATGCACGGCCACGTTGTGGCTGTCATCAAATAGGTTGCGGGAGAGGCGTGGGCAGAGGTGGGCGGGGCTAGCAGAGGCAGGAAGGAGAGGTGGTAAAGATGCAAAGGAGAGCAGGTAAGGTTAGGGGAAGTGGATAAACGGCATT
Source organism: Triturus cristatus (assembly GCF_964204655.1). NCBI lineage: Eukaryota > Metazoa > Chordata > Amphibia > Caudata > Salamandridae > Triturus > Triturus cristatus. Next base: position 508,559,959 of record NC_140587.1, read on the forward strand.
GGGAGCAGCAAAAGGGGTAAGGGGGCAGGAGAATGTCAAAAGAAGCTAAAGAGCGGTAAAACAAAAGCAAGAGCCAAAAGAGCTAATGGATCTGAGTGGAAAAGGGTGTTAGAGTAGCAAAAGAGTAGAAAAGCAAAAAGAGTGATGGAATACGAGTGGGAAAGGGGTAAGAGAGAAGCAGAAAAGCAAAGTTTAAAAAGAGAAAATGAATATGAGTGGAAAAAAGGGTGAGAGAGAGGCAACAAGGAAAAGATAAGGAACAATGAGGCACAAGAGAGAGGCAGCTAATGGAAAACGGTGGTGATCTGCAGCAGATCAGGTAGCTGGATCCGAAAGAGCCTTGACTGAGGACCGGTCCAGGTAAGTTGGGAGCCTGGGCCCCTTTTAAATCTTCTGCCTTAAAACTTTGTGGATGCACCAGCTGTGGTGCTACACTGGTAGCACTTGGTCTGCTGGACTATTTGTTTTTGATGTACACTGTATTCCTTGGCCTCCAGCAGACGTTCCACGAGGAAGGCCTTGTTTTCTCATCCCAGACCTAATCAAGATCTTGTGTACTGTGGCTTGTACCAACCTTTTTTCATGGATTAGCAAAGATACAGTGTTTTATCCAAACTGATTATGGATATGTTGTTACAGAATATGTCAAAACTTCTACATAGCAATGAAGCTTGCATCATTCTGGGTCACTGTACCAGATGTTGTCTGAAATAATTCACAGATTTCTTGATGGGGTTCAGTGCAGACATTTCTACAGTGAAAGATCTAGATGCAGAGAAGGCATTTGACAGTGTGATTGATCTACCTTCACAGCACATAGAGCACCTATGACTTGGACCCCATTTTATCTTTATTGTCTCTTGTCTCTGTACTGTTTGATGTCTTCACAGGCGGCTGTAACTATGGAATTGCATCCCAGAAATCTGAATTCCACCAACATATCTAGTAGGGATGTGCTTTGTGGCCACTAATGTTTGTGTTGACATCGAAGCTCCAGGCATAAAATTGGTTCAACATGTCATTCATAGAGGGATGGCGTCATTATTGTCCTTGTAAATGGGTGAAATTCGGTTATCGGTACAGTATTTGATAGCAGGCCTTGCGACTGCTCTGCACATGGCCTATTAATTCAGGGATCTGCATATTCTAAAACCATTCTAAGCTATTAATTTTGGCCAAATCAACTTATGGTGCTTTATGCAGAGTTGATGTATCTTGAACACTTGTAACCCTCCTCTTTACATTTGCAGTATGAGAGGTCTCACATCTAGGCACACAAATCACCCAACATACAACAGAATCAGCTACTAGCCAGACAAAAGGCCACTTTTGCAAGTAGATTTTGTGTTAAGATCATTTTAAAGTTTGAAATAATACAGTAACTATAATAATGAGATTTTGTTCCCAATTGTTAATGAGCTTAGGAAAACAAACCTTTTTTCAGTTGTTGGAGGCATGCAACACAATTATGATATACTCAAAATGTCTAAATTAATACATCATGGTATTGAACATGGAACTCGTGGCCAAGGGTTTCACGTTTGTAGGACTTTGAGTGTGAAGATTTTCTAGGGTTTAGACCTCTTCTGTTACTCCTAACGGATTTTAAGTTTCAGCATGCCTTCTACCCTAACCAGGGGAACCTTTGTTTCTTTCCAGAGCGTTTTCTCTCTGGTGTACCTTTGTTGTTGAGGTTGCACTCTTCCTGTTATCTAGAGTCAATCTAACCCCTATTGTACCTATCTATTGGGGATGTGGTTTTCTCCCGAAGGGTCAGTGTCTGCACCCACCTTTGTTTAACAGGGTGCCTACCCTGTGGTGTACCCGCTTATGGTGGGGAGGTTGTGTGGGTGACCACCCTTCCCTGTTGCATTGGCTTTTTCATCTAAGCCATGCTTGTTTTTCCCTAAGGGAGGGGGATGGGGCGTGTAGTAATGTTATTTGCAATTTTAATGTTTTCTCTTATTTTTGCATCTTAACACATTTCTGTTCATGCCAGTGGAATTTCTGATACCTCATGCATTACACCCGTGTGATATATTGAGGTATCTTACTTGTCTTTATTTCTGCTGTTGTTCCCTAAGGAAGGAGGATGTGTAGTAAATTACTTGTCTACTATTCTCCACTGTACTGCTCTGCTAGAATGTTCCATGACATCATAGAATGCCTGAGTGCCTCTCTGTGTTAGAGTGTCAGTTAGTCAACTCAGGCTGAGCTGTTAGGAGCCTGCTCCTGGTGCGGCTGTCTTTCTACCATATATCTTCTCCTACTATCCTGATCTCCTACACTGGAACCAAGCTACTAATAAAGAAGTATCCTGCATGTACAGATGGACTCTGTATCTTCCTTTACAACAGAACACTTTTGGGCAAACCATTGATCTGTTACTGAAATCCAAGTTGAACCTCTTCCCCTTTGTCAGCTTCAGGGGAGTAGGCAGTGGCCCAGAGAACCACCGCTTGCCCTCATTGATGTTTTACAAAAATGTAAAATTATTAAAATGTTTAAAGCAGCCCGGGTTTCTTTAAGGACGTTAGCTACTCTAAAAAGGTTTTCAGTTTTAGAAAGCAATCAGAGGGCTGGTGGTCTGCTAATCCTTGCAGGCCACCACCCTTTTCATTGCTACAATCACAGGGTGTCGCAAGTTGCAAACTGCCTAATTCTGCCATCCCCTGCGATTCGGTATTTTGTGAACGTACCTATATGTAGATAGGATGGTTCACAAAAATGGATTGCACAGCGTTCGTGTGCCATTTGCAACCATTTTTTTTGTGAATATAATCTTTGTACATCACCCCCATAGTTCTCTAAATTATTTTAGTGGTGTTTTGGGACTGTTGATAGAGATAAGTCGTGGTGTCTATAGTTGGCATTGGAGTGACATCAGTCACCTATTTGACCTTTTCCTCTGACATCCAAACTTCCTCTGTAATCAATCATCTTTGTGTCTGCCAACCAAGGTGCAAGGAGTCTTTCCTGCCCTCTGTGCCATATTCACTTGGGCCACACTGCATAAAGCTTTGCACCACTTCTAAAGATTCAGCAAATCCATGCTGCCCCATGCTTAATGTTTCGGAAATATTGAATAAAGCAAACCGAATTCCCTTCAAAATAAAGTTTTAGCCACTGAGCCATTAGTGGAGTCAATACATTTTACAGTATAAGATATGGGTTATTTCCTGTTTAAGAAGTAGGGAAAATGGTGCAAAATCATATCACTTATCATTTTTTTTTACCCAAGTGTAATCCTGGATCAAGATTTCTATGTAAAAAATCCACGGCACACATAGAATATTTTTATAGCATTGGATGGATCATATATATTTTCACAAATTTGTTTCCTGCATGGTCCAGAAATCAGGAGTGATTCTAAATCATTTTGCTCCATTTGTTGTTAATAAAAGTAGCGTGTAGTAACATATCCACATGGAGTCATGTATGATTAACATTTAAATTGTACTATTCATTAGAAACTACCCTGAGCAGCTGGGCGCACCAATACCCCCGGCTTCGGGACCTCAGGGGCACTAACTGTTCGCGAGAGAGTGTTCATTCCACAGCAGCGTTTCACGCTCAGTGTCAAGAGCAGGGGTGTAGTCCGAATACTAAATTGGTTCTCCTCATATACATAAAAAGTATTTTTTTAATAATGAACAGACCTAAACAAAAAGATACATTAATTGAGAGTGCAACTACTAATGTCAACAATAAATAAAACAAAAGACCCCCGTTAAATGCAGAGCACAGAATAGGAAACCATGAGACCACCCAACACATGCAGAACACAGAATATACACTTTTGCATCACCCTAGACATACAAGTATAACCCCTCAACAGAGACAAAAGTCTGTAAAGAATATGATCCTATATAAATGTTATCAAACAGGGTAACAAAGAAAATAAAAATACTGAAACCGATACTTTTCTATACAAGTTACTGTAGAACATCTTTTATCAATAATCATCAGCGTCCCTTGCAAGTAAGGGCTGTGGGGCCGGGTGGAGGGGGGATTTCAACAGGCAACGACAAGGGCAAATTAAGTATTTATTTAATTTCTCTTCGTGGTAGTCTGTCGTATCCCCCCAACACGGACTCACCGCTCTTACCTTCACGGACCACGACTGTCAATAGTGAAGATCATCTGTGCCTGACCTGAATTTTCTGCTGACGTACACTCCTCCGCAGATGTTGCGGTTCATTTAGAACCTTCTGCAACCTAGTCTGCATACTGCTTTTCTGTTCAGGAGTCTGTTTAACCACGGTACATTGCTCGGCATTGAGATCTGTACTACTGTGTTGGGGGGAACCTTTAGCCATTTTAAACGGTTGCACCAATGGCCCCCTCCCACACAAATAATATTACCACATATCAACTTTTAACCATGGTCCGGATGGAAGTTCAATGGAAACTAGTAGGGAATTAGTCATTTTCAATGCCTTATCACTAGTTGAACACACAACACAACCTTTGACTAACATGTCAACTTTGTTGTCCATTTGTGGCCACCAAAATGCTGACCGCACCCTACGCTTGGTAACGTGGCTCCCTAATGCCCTTCATGTGCTCATTTCAATATCAATGGTCTAAGACTGACGGGAGGGATCAACTTGTCTAGTCTCATAACTAACCCATCTTCCAAAGATTGTTCTTCAGCCACTTTACTGAATGTTTGTATAATTTGCTCAAGCATTTTCTCCTTAGGTCAAGCCTCCATGATGTATTTGGAAACTATACCCAGTACTATATCATCAAGTGTGACTAGCTTCCATACTGACTGGACATACCTTTCCCAGTTCAACTGAAGCTACCATACCGATTTCATCCTCTAGGTCAAAGGATTCAGTGTCATGTACATTCAGTTTGAGGGGAACATGAGAAAGATAGTCTGCTCTACCATTTCTTCCTCCCGGTATGTGCTCAATATCAAATTGGAATTTTTGTAACAACCTAGATGAAAATCTAGCTATTCTAGGTGTGTTGTTTTTACCATTGTTTCCACCCAGAATGAATACTAGCGGTTTGTGATCAGTCTGCAGTACAAACCGGGTTCCCCACAAATAGGTGCAACATTTTTCAGTGGCCCACCAGCTCACTAATAGTTATTTTTCAATAACAGAGTAATGACTTTTGGGCTTCCAAAGTACCCTGGAGGCAAAACCAGTTGTGTTTCCACTGTACCTGCTCTTTGGGTGAGTACTGCCCCTAGGCCTAGGTTGCTAGCGTCGTTCGTCAGAACACATTTGAGTGTGGGGGTCATAAGGTTTGAGTGTTTTAACACTCGTCAATTGAGACTTGATCCACTCAAAAGCTGTCACACACTCTTCACTTCAACAAAACTCAAAATCTCTCCTTAATTGATTCGAAACCGGTCTAAGCTTGGATGCAAAGTCTTTGATAAAGCATGAGTAAAACTCACACAAACCTAGGAAGCCTTTGACACCACTTTTGTCCATGGATGATGGAGCTTGCCATATGCACTGACCAACCCTGTTTTAGGACTAATGCCTGAACTAGAGATCACATGGCCTATGTACTAAATACTATCTTTAAAGAACTCACACTTTTCTATTTTTAATACTACTCTCTGTTAATGCAACAGTGTGAGTACTTGCTTATGTGTGCGCACCATGAATATGGCAATCCTGCACAAATATCAGCACATCATCCTACTATATGGCAACATTGTTGATCCCCTTGAGAGGTTTCACCATGACCCTCTGGAACTCTGATGCTGTGATTCCAAACCAAATGGCATTCAACAGTATTGGAAGGTGTCCAACGGGGAAACAAACGCTGTGTAGTGGTAACATTCAGGATCCAATTCAATCTGGTGGTACGCTGAAGCTAAATCAAATTTGGTAAAAATAAAAGTTCTCCCCAGCAACCAAGGCCAACATTTCATTGATCTTAGGAAAAGGATGGGAGTCTACCCAAATCTCCTTGTTAGGAGCTCTAAGATCAACACATACTTTCAACTCCCCATTCCTCTTACGTGTGACTACCAATGGAGATAGCCAGAGCAGTGACTCTGCCCGTTCAATGATTCTTCTCTTTGCCAACATTTCAACTCTTTTTCCAGATCATCACATACAATAAAGGGCACTTCTCTCAACGTATGTTTTATGGGTATGGTTCCCTCTTTTATTTTGAATCTATGCTTGAACACTTTGATCTTTCCTAGTTTGCCTGAAAACACTCTGAAGTACAGATTTAGCAACTCTTCAACTATGTCAGTGTCCTTTATGACCAAAACCTGTTCTTTGGCCACAGGCTTCAACACCACGCCAAACAAATCTTGGTTGAACCATCCAAGGATGTTTAGGCCTATGACTGCAACATACATTTTGTCTTAAATTTATCTTCCTTTAAAGCTCCTAATGTCTTCAAAATAACACACCAAATGAATTTTCCGTCCTTCATAGTATACTGGTAAGCGATCAGGAAGTAGCAGTGGTTTTTCGCTCCACATAGCATGGAACAGTTCTTCAGTGATCATCGTGATACGTGCGTATGAATCAACCAGCAGATGCAACACTTTGTCTCCAACCTGGATATCAACATAGGGGTCTATACAATCAGATGTGTTACCACTTATCACTTCGCTTTGACCCACCACTAGTACTATATCCTGCATTTCATATACAAGATCTTCAGGATCATCCTCGCTATCATCAGCCACTGCTGTTACTTTAACTTTAGTACCCTTTGAACTTTGGCACACTTCAGCAAAGTGCCCTAGCTTGCTGTATAAACTGCAAGATACATTTTTGGCACAACATGGTTTGCCCCCTTTTTTGTGAGATGAATTCCCACATCTGAAGCATGTATTAGACTGGAATATTATGTAATAGAAATAATATGGTTGATTAGTACCATTAGACTGAAAATAAATTCTTCTTGGATACAGACTTTTCCTCATTACACCAAACTGGATTGACCTGATCACTACTTTTATCATGAAGTTCCTTCACTGAATTGAACAAGGTCTCAATACTTTTAGCTATTCTAATACACTCTGTTAGTTAAGGATTACCGAAAGACAGCATTTTCTGGCATAGGGTTCTATCACTAGATTGACAGATAAACTGGTCCCTTATAAGATGATCACTTAAATGTTCAAACTGACACTCAACCACTAGTTTCCGTAAAACCGAAATATATGTCCACATCCTCAGTGTTTTTGTACCCTTTAAAAAAATGTTTGTTTGAAAACCACCAAACTAGGAGGAACATCAAATCTAGTGACTAGTATTTTGACAGCATCCTGGAATTCATCCAGTTCCTCCTCTTCCCCAACCGCCAGCTCAGCCAAATGTTTAAAAGTGGATCCAGCTTGGAAACCTAAAAAATGAAGCAATAAAACTTTCTTCTGCTCAGGTCTGAACCTTGCTGTGTCAATTGCTCCCAGATATGTTTCAAAGGCGTCAAACCACTGATTCCATGCAATTGGCAGTTCACCTGTGTAGAAGGCTGGCTTAGTATATGGTGCACACACTTTTAAGTGAAGCACCTTGCACTAATCCAGACAACCCTTATGGTGATTTTAGTGATCTTAAACAACCATAGAAAGCTCTCTAAGTGATAGCTGTGGAGAGCAGCCTTCAGGCTTAGTCCAGGAGTGTTAAGCAATTTTTTTACTAGATCTAACCATGCAGTGTTGCTAAAAAAAAAGAACCACTCAATGTAGTTATAAAAATAAGTCTATTTATTACACAACACTCATTAACACATTTGTATATCAACACAAATACACAAGAATACTTCAATTGCAAGAAGTAAGTAAGCCCAATAAACATTGGTCTCCATGGGGAGACCAAACCATAAACTAAGTAAGTTGAATGCGAACTGCTACCTAAGTCGGGACTTGAGCCAGGAGACTCAAAAGAGCTGGGGAACCAAGGAACCACCCAAGGTATGTATCCAGGAACACCACGGAGGCTGTGTGCAGAGTGGAAACACAGCCACGTGCTCAATAGAAGTCAATGGGAAAGTCACGGTTGCAGTTCTGAAGAAGGACCCTTCCCAGTGGACCCTGAAGAAATCCCGTGGAAGAGAGAAGGTGTGAGCGTCACCCCATTCGTGGATACCCCAGGAACCAGGATACCTACACCAGGGAAGCCAGGTGCATAGGTGCGAAGTGAGGTCGGAAGCCGCCATGGACCACAATGGAGGACTTCATAAAAGATGCCGCTAGCGAAGACTGTGCAAGAGTCTGGTGGAATCCAAGGGTGGATTCTTGAAGAGAAGAACCTGCAAGCAGAGGGGACAGAGTCTTCATCACTCTGAGGTGACCAGGAGGCACGGACGAGCAATGACCACCAATGATGAAAGATGCAGGAGTGATGACGGTGACCTTGTCGCTGGTTACATGAGGACCAGGCAATGCTGAGGAAGAACAGGCGCCGTACACGAGCTGTCCCACGTTGGAAGTAAAGAACCAGGGTGTTGTGTCAGGCGATAGTACCAACAAGCCTTGGCAGCAGTAAGGGACTCACCAAGTGCAAGAGAGTCATAGCAGGCCCTGAGCAAGCAGGGGAGCCCACTGAAGCAAGAGGAGACCCTCAAGAGGAGCCACAGGCCAAAGGCACAGGAGTCACAAGAGGACCTAGAGCAGCTCACCAAAGAAGAGGACCCACGGTCAGAGGATGCAGTGAGGGCGCCGATCTTGGCAGGAAGAGATGCTGGAGGCAGGAGATTCTTGTAGCCCTAAGATCTCTGGAGTGCAAAGCCAACAAGCCTTGGCAACGGCATTGACGCAGTGCACAGAGGTTCGATCCAGCGGTTCCGACAAGGGATACTGGCCTCAAAATTGCTGAGAGGACAGGTCAGGCCTCGAGGGATTTGCAGAACCACCACCTGTGTTGCTGAGCCTCTCAAAGTCTGTAGGACGTCAGGAGCAACGGAAATGTCAGCTTTGTTGCAGTTCCTGCAGATGCAGGTAAGGGACTCCTTCACTCCAAAGGAGATTACTTCGGGTGTCCTTGATGCCCACAGGCCTTTTGAAGATCCTGGCTGAACCACAGACACAGACAATTTAAAAGACTTGCAGAACAGCGAGACCAGGAGCAGAAAGTGTCTTCCATGATGCAGTCTCAGTTCCAGGCGAAGTCCAAGTGTCCAGACGGTCGAAGAGTGATGTGGTTTCAGGCTTGAGTCTTGTCCCACAACGAATCTGAGGACCCACCCACAGGTAAGCCCTAACAAAGGGGTTAGGACGACTCAGGGATCCCTCCCAGAGGAGGGGCTGACAGAGGGGAGGATACTCCCATGTCCTTTTTCTAGTTTCGCCAAGGGCTCCCAGATCTGGTTCTAACTACAGTTTGCAAGGAGGGCTCCAAATGTGCCCTTCAAAGCAGTCTGGTGGCAGTGGCAAGCGCCCACACCCCAATACAGCTCCTGTCTGGGAGGTGGTCGCATCTCCCTGTGACAGGAAACCTATTGTTCTACCTTCCCCTGCTCAGCAGCAGGAGGGCAGAATTGTGTCTGGGGTCGGCAGCAGCACTAGTTTGCTGGGAGACCCAGAAATGCTGCTACCGGGAGTACTGGGGGCTTCCGGCCCCCCCAGTGCATGAAATCATACCTCCAACACCGGTAACGGTGTTGGGGTATGATTCCAACATGTTTGATACCAAACATGCCCAGGTTCAGCACAGCCACTATATAGTTAGCCATCGCGTAATGACACATGGCCAATATATATATATCAAAATGGCACCCTCACACTATTACCCAGCACCATGCCTTTAGGATTGAAAGGCCTGCCTTAGGGGTGACTTATAGGTTTAAAGTGTAGTGACCTCAGATCCAAGGAAACGTATATGCGTGATACGTGATGCACACTTCTTGCCTGTCAAAAATGCTGCTCAGTTGTTGATGCGTTGCTCAGGTGACACTACCAATGTGGCTGGCTGATGCGAAGTGCTACAGTCGTCCACAACACTTTGGGAGAAATCAAATCTGCCTGCTCGCGTCGAGCCAACCGGCGAGTTATTAGCTCAACACATAACAAGATAATCAATGAAGGAGTATTCGCATTTAAGCGTGCACAAAGTCAGCAGAAGGCAACACCTCACTTGTCAACAGATGAGACTTGTACGCCACCTTCCTCTCACGTGCCTCAAACGGGGTCCTCTTTCAAACATACTTTGTGTGCTTGTCGTTGAACACCTGCTCTGACATAGTCAACAGACATTGTGGACACTCGACTGCATGCCAACATTTTGGAAGATGAAAGTGGGAGATTTTTTTTATAATAATCGGGAGAATGTATTCTCCCATTAACTTCTGTTGCGGCCTGCATTGGGTCTATTGGCATGTATGGGACTTGCAAGTGTGCTGCTGCTGCAGGATCGGATATCAGAAATGCAAATGTATGTTTTTTCCTTAACTGTCAGGAGCACAGAGAAAAGGCTATGGCAGAGAGAGCGTGACAAAGATTTTGTGCAATTGCCTACAGGCCCAAGTTACTGGCAATACATATTTTGAGTCGCACATGACCAGTCGTTGCAGCGTCTGAAGTCCTCCGGGGATATCAGGTTTTTGCATGCAGGAATCGGGAGTTGGGTGACTAGCCTTGAAATCGGTAGTCTCCTGTCTGAATCGGGAGGGTTGGCATGTATGCGTTAGGTACGCACAGGTTCTGTCGTGGTGTGGTTTCTGGCCCTTGTCGGCACAAATGATGTGGTAATGCACACATGGAGTCATGTATGTTTAGCATTTTTGTTGTATTATTCATTAGAAATCGCTCGAGCAGCATTCTAGGGATCTAGAGAACAACATTCTAGGGATCTCAAGCAGACTAACTGTTCCAACCATCCATGAGAGCGTTCGACGCGCAGTGTCACGATCTGGCGTGGAGTCTGAATACCACATACTGCAAAATGAAATCGGTCCATGTTTTGTACTGCTTTCGTTCCAAGTGTTTATTCAGGAGTGTATCTTCATGGGTGATGTGTGAGGTGAAACAATGCCCAATGTTTACTGCTTGCCGGTAACATGCACAGTTGATTGGCTGGTCGGGTCCGCTCATAGGTTGCCTAGTTTCCTGGCCACAGATTTGGATGTTATAGCAGAACTCTGTCTCAGGCCTTTTCACAATACTGGAAACACATACTGCCCACTGTCGTCCCCGGTCACTGTGACCCATTGTGAGGCATTAGGGTCGACTCTCACTGCGCTGACCATGATACAGGCAGCTGGGACTGGATGCTGCTACAAGGAGACTAAAGTCAGAAAGGCAGAATCCTGTCTGCATCCAATTTAAGAAGTTCAAGACTGGTATGTTCTGCTTAGTCATTTCTGCAGCACATAGACCCAGCATTCAAGGGAGTTTTTGCCTCCCCCAGGTCCTTGCTGCTTTCAAGCAGTTTGAGCCTGCCTCAGTGTGCTTGGGGACGGTGAGGGTGCTATTGTTCTGCCCCCCGCAGATAAAGTATGACCACTAGTAGGCTAAAAAAGAGTGGGTGTTAGTGTGTGCACCTGAGGGTGTGCATGCGTGCCCACATCAATGTGTGTATGTGTATGCATGTGAGTGTACTGCACAAGCATATCGACATGTGTAGGTGCACATGTGAGAGTGTGCACGTGAACAAGTGTGCCCATAATTGTGTGTCTACTTGAGTGTCTGTGAGTGCAGGAATTTCACCTTGTGGTGACAGATTTCTGTAAGTCTACTGAGCCTTTCATCCTTCTGAAGTCGATAAAATGAATGCCATTGAGCTGGGTAACAGTAAACATGTGTTACTCTGGGCCAAGATACTTCAAGTGGTGAACAAGCTCCTTCATACATGTATATTATGTGTGCATGTGAGTGTTGTGTCTGTACGTATGTGTACAAGCGTTTGTGTCACAATGGCCAAAGCAGAACCCAGCATTTCAAACTGAGTGCATTCGCTAAAATATTAGTTTGTCAGTCACAAGCATCTAAATGAATGGCTTCTCCAGGATGTGATTTATGTGCATATAGAGTACCACTGTATATGTCAAATTTAGGGGGGGGGTGAAATTCACATAATTTGCTTTTTCATAATTACGTGACATTTTGGAAAAATTATGCGAAATACAAATCCAACATTTTGCGCTACATTTTACCACAAATGTTTCCCCTTATCAATGTTTGACACAAGGACACATTTTACACTAAAAATAGTGACAAAACACTATCATATGCTTGGCTTGTTGTATAGTCTAGCTAATCTTTATTATTCAACTAGAGTTTGTAGTATGTTATCACTTAGGGGTGTGCAAAGTTGTTGAAGTGGATAATTCTATCCCTATATTAATTCTATCAAACATATTCATTACTTTACCAAGCTCCAAACTAATTTCACTAACTTTGCCCACCCCATGCGCTTTTAAGTGGGTCTCATTGTGTCGCTTATTGTGAAATCATAGACCTGCACTCCTCTGTTATTATTGATTAACCTACATCCCCGTGTTTATTGTAACTGTCCATCCTTAAGTATCTGCCCTTCAGATCTGCCTATTAATTCAAATTTCCTTGTTTCTTAGTAGCACAGTGTATGCAGAATTCTGATACATGCACTTTTGTTTGTTTCCTTTTTTAAAGAGAAAAGAAGCCAAAACACCAGAACGGAGACCATGAAAACCTGATGAATGTAGTAAGTTAAATTCCATTCTGGATTTTATTTCAGAATATTGGGTCCCAATTATTTGTTTGGATACTTCTGGTGTTTTTAATCTCCACATGTTTGATATGTTTTGCTGAATTAGGATTCATTCCTATCTAAAATTGGGCATTCTTGTACTAATCTAACCACAATAAGTATGGGGCACCACAAGAGAAACTGGATAAACATTGTGTTCCATTTTAAATACCCTAGGTTGAAAGACCAGATCCAGCATTTCTGAATTAGGAAGCCTCTCCCACGTAATGTGCTATGCTTCATCTTAGGTTTCCTCACCCCATCCTGGGAAGATGGTGCTACCAGGGTGGACTCAACCTCGTGAGTACTAGGGACTTCTTGATAAATTTTAATTCCTGGATAATTTCAGAGATCCAGCCAAAAAATATCTTAGGGTAACCCTATAGGATATCCCTGTATTATTAGGTACCCTAAGTATGGTTAAAAGAAACGAGGGGATTTTTTCTGGGCAGTATGGCCTTTACATCTATTTTCCTGCCTAGGGGGATGCTTTTGGGTACTATGACACCTCACATCTATCTTTCTGCCAACATGTTTCTGCCCAGGAACTAGCCTAACATACGGTCTCTGGCATTCATCAGGGCTAATAAAGGTAGGGATAAAAGAAATCCCTCCTAAACTAGAATAGCACCTCTACATGCAGGTGAAATGAGTACCTCTTACCTTAGTTGTATTGAGGTGACAACCTAGGGAATACCATCAAAGTGAGTATTGTAGAGAAAATTGGCATAGTTAATTCATAGTGATCTAAAACAAGCACACATGGTCCCGGGAGTGACAATTCAAAACAAAACACTCTACACACATAAAACTGTGGTTCTGATGCATCCTGAGTTACCCAACTTGGGCGAATGCCTTATAACCTGATAAGATGCCGGGGGAGATGGCACCTGTAGTCACACACTATTAGCATAACTTTATTATTATTTAGTAACATTTCCAATTGAGAACCTGCTTGTGAGAACTATTGTTTTAAATAGTGGTAAGTTGGTATTAAATGCCAATATTGATTATAAATTGCTGCATTATGAAAAGTAGATCCATCAAGTCTCTGTAATACTATTCAGGAGTGTCTCCAGTACTTCAAATCATACCTATTAATATAACAGAGTATATCTTAAAACCCCAGAGAAACAGTTAACAATACCTCATACTCGTATCAGCCTAACAGAGGGCTGCTCAGGACATTTACTACATCAAGGAGCACGTGCCTGTTTGTTTACCTACATCGGTCTCTCCGGTTTGCCTAATATTATGCAAAGACCAAGGGAGACGCTATTAAAGGTGACAGCTGGTGCCATATTAAGACATGGCAACGCCTGTATAGTCCACCAATAGTAACTGCCAATGTAGTTATGATGGCAGCCTATTGGATGTCGTTGCTTAGAATGGCAACGGGATAATGTGAGATGAAGTTTTCTTGATCACGCCCAATTAGAGTGTGATTCTTTCAAAGTACACTATTGGTTATTGTACGAATGGCCTCACCGACCCTCCCATGGCATTTTCAGAACTCTCTTTTCTAAACAGGAGCACAAGCCGGGTAAGAGGAAAAAGAAAATACTAAGGGATGTCTTGGAAGGACAGAGAGAGGACCCGAGCGGGTCGAAACAGAAGGATCCGACGCCAGGATAAGCAAGTCCTAGCTTTCCAATACATTCATTGTCATCACTTTTAGTGAGAAAGTCATCAGAGAGGTGATGAGTACAATTCTTAATAAAGTCTTGAAGTGTGCTCCTTTCCATAGAGTAGATTAATCAATCACAGAAGGTCAGTCTTTCAGCAGGTTTCTTGGGATAAACAGGATACACAGATATACAGATGTAGAGGGCTTAGGATGGTCGCTCCAACTGAACACAGAGCAGTTCCAATACCTGATTAATTACCAACTTGTGCATTGGAAAGAGGTTGGACTTCTGTCTGACACAGAACACAAATTCCTCTCAATCCAAAATCCCAGATACCCATGTATATATCTTCTACCGAAGATACATAAGAAGCAACTCTTCCCTCCTTGACGCCCAATCATCTCGGAATTGGCTCCATGACTGAAGCCATGTCCGATTTTGTTGACACCTTTTTGCAGCCCCTAGAAACCAATCTGCCGTCATACATAAGAGACAGCACAGACATTCTCAATAAATTGGAAGACTTGGAGTGGGAGGACAGGATTGTGGTTCGCCACACTGGACGTGGTTTCTCTATACACCTGCATTAAGAAAGAGCTAGGGAAAATGGCTACCGATTTTTTTCTTGGGAAAAGACAGGCAACCCTTTTTGAGCACAATACCATGCTGTTCTCCATGATTGACCTTATCTTGGACAATAACTTCTTTTTGTTCAACCACACCTGGTACAAACAGGAACAGTGTAATGCGATGGGATCCAAATTCGCTCCCTCGTATGCGAATCTGTTCATGGGGTGGGTGGAGCACACGCATGCCTGGTCACCAGCGGCATCAGAGTGGACTGGACATATCCAGTTCTGGGGCCGCTACATTGATGACATCATCATCATATGGACTGGCACTGGACCAGAGCTTACACAATACTTAAAGTTTCTCAATCTCAACACACTCAACGTTGCCTTTACCCTGGAGATGTCTCTATCGTCCATACACTTTTTGGACCTTGAACTGTATGTTCATAACAACAGGATACACAGCACGCTCTATAGGAAAGACACAGCAGTTAACAGTATCCTACACTACACTTGCTCTCACCCTGTATCTACCAAGAAGGCCATCCCTTATGGCGAAATGGTACGCATTCGGAGAAATTGTAGTGAAGATGACACATTTTAAAACCACACTACACTCACAATGGATAGACTGCACAAAAGAGGATATGAACAAAACATCATACTCTCAGCTAGGAACCGGGCTAAAAAACTCAGAAGAGAGGACATACTCAGGAACACTAACAAGGACAGAAACACGTGTAAGGAGAGACTCTCCTTTATTACGACACATTCTACTCTCAATCATGAAGTGTTCAAGATACTTGACAAACACTGGTCGCTTCTTAAGGGAGCTCCGGGGGCTAACAACATCATCTCACAAAAACCTTCCATGACTTTCAGAAAGAGTAGAACCATCAGGGACAACCTATGCCCTAGCTACACGGTACTGAAACCTCTTAAACAAGGCTGGCTGCACAAACCCCTAGGATTTTACACCTGCAGTTGCTGCAACATCAGTCATCTAGGATGTAACAAAACTACTACCTTCAGCTACAACACAGGCAGACATCACGAGATACACTACTTTATCAACTGCCTCACGAGCTTTGTGGTATATATACTGATATGTGGTTGTAGCAAAATCTATGTGCGCAGCACCGTGAGGCAACTTAAATTGCGCATACAGGAACACCGCAGAGCAACATTGCATGGCGATACCACATATGCCTTAGTCTCGCACACCTGCAAAGATGACGTAGACAGATCCAAATTCCGTTTTCATGGCATAGATGTGGTTATGCCTGGGAAAAGGGGAGGCGACAGAGAACTTACTCTGAGACAATTAGAAGCCAAATGGGTTTGCACCCTTCGATCAGCCACCCTAGGACTCAATAGCGATAAAGAGATGCACCACTTTCTGTAATCATCACCTGTACTATAATACCTATGTTAAACATCTGTTATTTTTAGTTTAAATCTAACCTTTTGATCCAAGAATACTGTAATTTGCCTGTGTATTGGGACGCCCTTCCTCAAGCTATGTATGCTAACCGGAACTTCCCTATCACTCTTTGGTAAGTTCACGTTTTAATTATACAGGATACAATATACTCGCTCAATATTGTACGACATGTGGGCATGATTATGCTCTGCTTTACTCTCAATTACTCTACTCTTTCTGCTCGCATTTGTTTGTACAACTTGCAAGAATATAGGCTCAGATTCACCAATATAACACACTTAACTTGTCCTATAAAATGAATGACTATTAGGATTACGCAATACATATCTGCTTTTTCTAAATATGTCGCCCTTAATTTAGACATGACCAAACTGTCAAGAAAAAGTAATTAACCTATGATGTCACGGCAACGTTTTTAACATGTCTTTGAAAATGAATGACTATTCTGATCTAGCGATACATATCTGCTTCTCACTGTGTTAATATGTCGCTTTTAATAGAAACATGATCAATTTGTCAAGCAAAAGTCACTAACCTGTAATGTCACGACAACCTGTGTAACTCTTTTCTCTTAGCCAGTCACGTGCACCTTGCACCAGCCAGAATACTCTCTCTTCTCTCCCCTCCCGATTATTTACTGTTAGATTGATTCCCCGTCACCCCGGTGAAATACCGTTGGTTTCATGATTATTTAGGTTCCCCAAGAAGGAGTACTAAGACATACGCTACCTATAGCTCACACTTATTTACGTCTGCTAACTTTGTCTTTCCCAACATTAGCCATGTATATCATCGCTAATTTTTAGACACCATTCACGTTTTGATAGAGTTTTTCTTTTACTTGCATCATTTTTATCTGGATATAACACTTTTCTCTCGTACTAACTTGGGCACTTCAATCCCTACAATATGGAAGCGACAATAGGTGTTGCTTTAAACTAGTCTTTTCGTTACACGCATTTTTTCATAAATCCGGAAGCATTTCCCTGACCCGGGCACCGGAACTTCATCAATATGACCATACCCGGAAGTACCGCACGGACAGCTCTATACAAATAGGCTGACAGAATTTTACACGCGTACCATTCTACCAAGACGGATTCACCGGCACCGAAGGCTCCCTACTACAGGACCCGCAACACTGCACCATAAGTAAGTCCCACTCGCTTTTCTGTGCTGCTTTTTCGGACGCTTCCTTTAGCACTGGGCTTACGCACAGCCATTTAACTTCTTTTTAGAACAATTTTGTCTCCGGAACTACGGGTTTAACTTGCACGGCGCCGCAGGACTTTGTGTTTAATAGCACATGTTTGCGCAAATGTTTGCTGCCGCTGGGGGCATATCCACTTTTACTATTACTTGTTCATTTCTGGGATGGGTTAATAATTAATTTGTTCATTGGAACCCTTCACTTTGCCTACAATTGCCTTCCGTGAACAGGGGTTACAGCGAACAGCTTATCGTTTCCGTCCTCACGCCGTTTGCTAGTCTCCCCCTTTTTATACGTTCTGTGTGTCTTTTCTTCAGACACACGTGGCCAGCACATGCTTCGTAATATACATTAGATTGGCTGTACCTCCTCCACACTTCTTCACACTGAAATGTAGCTCCGTCAAGGATGCTAAATCAGACTCTTCATCTGTCACGTATTTGTCAAACTCACCGGCACTTACCACAGCTTATCGAGAACACTTTGCTTACATCTTGTTTTTCTGGCCAAATTCTTGTTGTTTCACACTACCGCCTTTGGCGTTTCCTCATAAATAGTGCCCTTTATTTTCTAGATTATCCCGACAGGAATCAACTCAACTGGAGACATTACACAGTGTCTTCTATTGCCCAGGACTACCAGAGCATTTCTCTGCAAGGTCAGTGGCCCTACACTTCCTGGAACCATTGCTCATTCATCTTCCACCTACAATCCACCTCTAACATACGCTTATGCTATGCTTTTTCACTTTCTTAGACCCTATATTCAAGACTCTACATTTACACCTTTATTTCTCAAAAGCGCTTCGTTGGCTTCCATAACTTGGTAAGCATTGTATCTTATTTATTCTCCTCTACAATTCTGGGGATCCTCATTTCTATCACCGCTTTGTATAACTTCTCTCTCCCACTAATTAAATGGTTGCCCTCCTTGGCTCTTTGGGCACTCTCACTGGTACTTGTCTTTCGCTCACCTCCCTTACTTCATTACATTATCCAACACACCCCTATTTCTGAATAGGTCCCTAATTAGCTCACAAAGAAACTTCTGTGTGTCTATGACACTATCATCAATTACTCAACGCAAGCACGTAGCTTTCCTTTCTTTTCACCTCACTAACATGATTAAGATGATTTTCACAAAATTGATGGACTTACTGACTGTATGATTTTAAACAGCCCTGAAGAAACCCATGTTTGTGCGAAACGCATTGGCTGTACTGAACTTTGAAACAATTCAAGATTAAAAGATCAGCTAAGAACACAAGCTTCAGCGTGGACTCTCTAATTAACTGTACCTTATATACATACTGTGAAACATTTAAACGTATTGCCTCTCATACCTTTGTGAATGGCAGTTCCAATACCTGGCTCAAACATTCTATTACAAGTAATGCATGGAATAAATGAGCAAGCACAAAGTAACATTCTAGCCTAAGTATATAAAGAAAGTGCACCTACATACAAAGCATAGACAGCACATATCTCCCTCTTTTTAATAAAAGAGAGTAAAGCACTGATATAAACAATAAATGAGAGCTTACTGAATATATCTACCAGGAGTTCTCTTAAATCTTGAACTCCTTCTGACAGCAGGAAAACTTTGACTTTTATTAACAACTGGATCACAAGCAACTTCGGTTCTGGCCAAACGACCAAAGTTCCACCACTGACCATTGTTTAACTTGGCAGCATTACCTTTAATTGTGACTATGTATGCAGGGTCCCTGAATTTTGATTTACCTTTTTGCAGCATCAATGGATCCTTAACACGGACCAGATCTCCAACAGCAAATTTGACTTCTTTCTTGGAAACAGGCATACTGAGTTTTTCATATCTACGAACACTGGCCTCATCACCACGGCTTTTGGCAATGAGAGATTTTTTTGTCACGTTACAATCATTATCCAAGCAATTCAATTTCCAAAAGGGATTGAGAGTAGAAACCACTTTCCTTCCTCTCATTAATTCAAAGAGAACACAACCTGAAACTGAATGAGGAGTGGTCCTATATGCCCATACCATATCCCTGATGGCAGACTCTCAATCTACTTTTGCTTTTACAGCAACTAGAACCCTGTTGAATCTTTCAACATTTCCGTTTCTTTGAGAAAAATACAATGGTGTGCGTAAATGTTTAATGCCCATTTTTGTTAAAAAATCTTGCATAAGTTGCGAGGTAGATTGAACCCCATTGTCTGTGAGTAGCTCCTCAGGGGTGCCTTCTCTGCTAAAAACATCTTGAAGAAATCTAATGACAGATTTGGTGTTTGGTTCAGAAACACCCCTGACCTCCACTCACCTGGATAAATGATCAATTAGAACTATAAAATATTTAATACAATTAGGGAGTACATGAAATGGTCCTAGAAAATCCACAGCAACTTTTTGCCATACTTTGTTGGGAGAAATTGAAGGTTTGGGAGAAGGAGAATTCATGACCAAATATTTGTCGCTATATGAACATTGTGTACAATTACTAACCAGTAGTTCCACGTCTCATTCAACAGAAGGCCACCAAAAATCATTGCGTATTCTGCGTTTGGTGGCAGTCATACCTAAATGACCTGAATGTGCGGTTTCTAGAATTCTTTGCCGAAAGCAAAAGGGGGGAATCAATTTGCCTTCTCTAACTAAGAGTTTGCCTTCAAGAGATAATTCATTTGCAATTTTTACAAAATGGTTGTAATTCAGGATCAACGGACCTTTCCTTAGGCCAAACTTTTACCACAAAATCCATGACCTGTTTAAGTGGTAAATCATTCTCTAATGCTTTGCACCATTCATCCATGTCAGGGCAAATTACAGTATTATCAATACTTGCAATGATACATTCATCAATGTCTTCATCAGATTTATTAGACTTAACCTCATGAACAGGAATGCTGGACAAAAAGTCAGCCTTGATGTTCTTCCCTCCAGCTATGTATTGTACAGAGAAATTGAATTCTAATAACTTGGTGGCT
This sequence comes from Triturus cristatus, assembly GCF_964204655.1. Classification (NCBI taxonomy): domain Eukaryota; kingdom Metazoa; phylum Chordata; class Amphibia; order Caudata; family Salamandridae; genus Triturus; species Triturus cristatus. The sequence goes on from NC_140587.1 coordinate 508,580,447, forward strand.
AACCAGGCTAACCTAGCAGTGGATTTTTTAATCTTGTTGCCAGATAGGATATCAACTAATGACTTGTGATCAGTCCTCAGACATAATTTTCTCCCCCACAGATAAGGTCTAAATTTTTCAATTTGCCAAACACAAGCAAGCATTTCTTTTTCAATAACTGAATCTCTTAGTTCGACATCTTTCATGCGTCTTGAAGCAAAACCAATTGTAAGTTCATTGTTGCCTGCCATTTGTGATAACACAGCACCCATGCCATAAGTGCTTGCGTCAACTGTAATAAATGCATCTCTACCTTCCATGTATGCTTGAAGGGCGGGAGCAGAAAGAATACTCTCCTTGATGCGTTGAAAATGGTCTTGACAAGTAGCTGTCCAAATGAAATCTGAATTTTTCTTTAGCAGACTTCTGAAACATTCAGTGAGGCTAACGAAGTTCTTAATGAATTTTGAATAAAATTTGCAAAGCCCAATGAACAAATGAAGTTGGTCTTTGTCAATTGGGTGAGGTGCATTGACAATGCCATCCACAATGCTTGGCTTAGGTTTGACACCATCTTTAGAAAGGACATGTCCTAAATACTCAATCTCATTTACGATGAAAATACATTTGTCTTCTCTAACAGTGACATGGTTGTGTTGTAGTGTGGTGAGTACTTGTTCAAGTACGATATTGTGTTCTTCCTTTGAACCAGTGTGCACCAAAATATCATCTTGGAATACAACTACATTAGAATGTCCTTAAGCATGTTGCTCATCACTCTTTGAAATACAGACGCAGCTGATGCTAAACCAAATGGCATCCTGCGGAACTGGAATGTACCATCAGGTGTAACAAAAGCTGTAAGGTGCCTAGAAGATTCTTCCAGTTCCACCTGATGGTATGCAGATCGTAAATCCAGCTTTGAGAACCACTTAGATTGTCCAACTGCAGTGATAAGGTCTTCCATGCGGGGTAAGGGAAAGCTTTCCACCCAAATTGCGTTATTGATGGAGCGCAAGTCAATGCATAAACTCAATTCGGCATTTTTTTTTTTTTGGACAAAACGATGGGAGAAAGCCAAAGTGTGGCATCTACCTTCTCAATGATGCCATTGTTCTGCATATTATTTAACATTGCAGATAGTTCATTCCTAATACTATGAGGTACATTGCGTAGTTAATGTTTGATTGGTTGTACACCTTCTTTAATTTTAATAGTGTGGGAAACATTTTTTAGCAATCCAATTTTGTCAGAGAATACATCTTCAAATTTTTCTTTCCAAGACGTATGGTCAGATACAGAGCTAGTGAGAGAGACAGGATGCTTGTGGCCAGGTTTGATAATCATCCCAAACTCAGCTTGATGCCACCAGCCTAGTACTTTAATGCCTTTGTATGCTACGTAAATCTTACCATGAATGGTCTTTGTTTCAAAAGTGATATTGCCACAAAAATACCCAGCTAAATCAATCTTGCTACCTTCAAATGCTGTAGTAATAACATCAGAGGGTAATAACACTTTATGTGCCCAGTTTTGTTTGTACTTGTCAATAGAAATGATGGTAATTCTTGCACCAGAATCAATAAGTAGGCGTATGTTGACATTGTCAATGAAAATCTGAACCAAGGGGTCTGAAATAGTATTGTCAGAATGTACATTGTTAATATCAATACAATCTACAGCTAACATTAATTCTTCAAGTTTGTTTTCTATGGGTATTTGCTCAATGTCAACATCAGAGTCTTGAACATATCTTACAGGATGACGTTTACCTCCTCTACAAATATTGCCAAAGTGACCTTTTTTTGCATTTCCAGCACTCTTGTGCTATGGCTGGACAATTCCTAAAACTTGATACGTGAGAATTCGAACCACATCTGAAACATTGTATTTTACCCCGACCAAGAGATGTACCTCTAAAACATCTGAAATTGGAAAAAACACCTCTGGGTTTGTTTGTTGTATTGTCAGTTGTATGTGGAGACTTTGTTGAAACACTACCAAGAGAAGTTGAAGGTGACGGTTGAATTTCTAGAATGTTTTAATCATTCTGAGAAGTTTCAATACTTTTCGCTATATCAACAGCTTCCTCTAATGAAGGATTTCTGCAGGATAGAAGTCTCTGTTGAATTTTCTTTGAATAACATCTGGATACCAGTTGATCCCTTATTAATTGTGAAGTGAAATGATCAAAGTCACAATAGCTAGCTAAAACCTTTAGTGCTGTAATATAGGTGTCAATAGATTCATTAGGGCCTAGAATATGAGTAAAGAATTTGTGACGATGAAGCACTAAATTAACTTTTCCCTCAAAATAAATAGGCAATTTTTTTACAGCAAGTTGGAATTCATCAAGATCACCTAAATCTTGACCCAGATAAACAGGTAAGTGGTCAAAAACATTTTGCCCTTCAACACCTCAATAGTATTATAAAAGGCTACGTTTCCTTTCTGGTTTAAACTTTAAACCATCAATGGCACCAAGATATGCTTCAAATGATCTGAACCAAAGACGCCATTTCAATGGAGGTTCTCCGGGATCTTATAAAAATAAAGAAGGAGTAACAGACTGCATAATGTAAAAAGAAAACCAAGAGAAGAAAAAAAAATGAAATGGAGAACACAACAGCAAAGTGATTTTAGATTTAAGCACAAGTTCCTGAAAAGAAAATGTTAATTAAAGATCATTGGAAATGAACATTAACAAAATAGTGTTAGAAGCGTGTTGATCGCTGTTGTTGAGGTAGAAAAAAAAAACAATTTCATCAACACATGAAAATAGCGTGTTAATCGCTGAAGAAGAAAAAAACATTATAGTGAAATGGCATGCAGATCCAAATAAGTACATAGGTGGCGCTGTGATGAAATGATCAACTTGAAACAAAAATGAGGAGGTTCTTGTTGCAGAACAGTTCCTTTTTGGACGAGTGGAGCGAGTCTATGGTTGTTTCCAAAAATAGAATCCAGACGAAGTGGTTGTGAAGTGAAGAAGATCAAGGTAAGATTACTACATGAGTCAGTTTAGTTTCCCTCGAGACGATCTCAGTTTAGCAAGCGCTAGTTTCACTTCAATCAGATTAGATGAATAAGTGTCAGATGCTTGTTTAATTTCAAGTATAACGTCGTTTTGTTTAATACTTGACTGGCAAATGGTGTTTACTTCCAAAATGAAATGGCCGTGTTTAACGCTTGATTGAACGCACTAAAGCACACATGCTGTAAACAGTGTATAATTGTACTTTGAAAAGGTTCTCCTTCACGCTTGACTGCACGCGGTAAAACCTCAATGCTGTTGAATGTGTTTATCTTTAATCTGTGGCTCGCTTTCCTTAACGTTGTAATCCACGCGCAGAGACACATGCAGCTGGCAATGTGTAGTGCAAGGGGTTGAATGCTCGGTCAGGCGCGAATAACAGCGCGTGTCGATTTCAAAACCAAACACGGGCACTTGCACGGACTCGACATCGGGGCAATCAACAAAACACGCACATATGAAAGCAAAATGCCACAAGAATCCAATCCGTTGAAAAACAGAAGAAATATATGTTTCAAAGTCTAAAATTAGTCTTGAAAAACATATAAAACACACAATAGGAAACGTAAAATGAGTCAAAGCTCTGGATTTTCAATAAACAGCATAACAGGAAACAGATCCTTGAGCCCTCAGAAATATTGAATGAATACTGAGCAGTTACAGTACCTTGTGAAAGCAGGAACACAGGATGGAGATTTTTGTTTAAAAAAAAAAAATTGTCCTCTCATGTCATCCCAAGCTTGTCGCCAAATTTGAAGTGTACTCCTAGAGTAGATTAATCAATCACAGAAGGTCTGTCTTTCAGCAGGTTTATTGGGATAAACAGGATATACAGATATACAGATGTAGAGGGCTCAGGATGGTCGCTCCAACTGAACACAGAGCAGTTCCAATACTTGGCCCAAACATTCTATTACAAGTAATGTATGAAATATATGAGCAAGCACAAAGTAAAATTCTAATCTAAGTATATAAAGAAAGTGCACCTGCATACAAAGCATAGACACCTCAAGTCTTTTTTGTGTTCAACACAAAATGATGACTTGTTTAAACTTAAGATGGAAATGGAAGATTTTTAAAGAGAAATCAGACTAAGAGTATTTTTCAGCAAACCAGAGGTGAATGACATGGAAGATACACCTTACAAGAACACAGGCTTACATTATAAATCCACCTTCACACCAGCAACACATGAAATGCCCCCTGAGGAGCTGGCATTTGAAAAAGCAGCCAATCAAGGACTAGATACTTTTAGGGGCAAAACACATTTCAGAATATCAAGGAGAAGAGAGAGAGACGCATTACAGAGACTGTCTAATGATCCGTCTATCGTCCTCAAACCAGAAGACAAGGGTGGAGCATGGTTATTCTTCCACAGTAAATGTATCATTTTGAATGCCTTCGCCTCTTAAATGATGAACGCAATTATAAATGTCTTTGTAGCAATCTCAAATCGGAGATTATGGAAGAGATCACCTTCCTTGTAAGCCTCTGGATTATAAATCAGGAAGCATGTTTTTTGATTAACAGACAACCTAGGGTTCCATACTTCTACATACTCCCCAAGGTCCAGAAGAACAAATTCCCCCCTCCAGGATGCCTAATAATTTCGGGTATCAATTCAGCATTAGTACCCCAAACTCAATTTTGCGATTTCTTCCTAAGATCATTGGTTAACAAAATGCATAATATTTACCCAGAAAATGCAATATTGAAAACTGATTTTTTTTACAAGGTAGCCGATAGGAATTGCCTATTATGTTTTGATAGTTTCCACCCTCGCGCTCCAAGAGAAATTCTCCCTTCAATCATTAAAAAAGCTAAGAAACGGGCAGCTAACAATAACAGGGAACACTTACTTACTCCTTAGGTCAAAAGGAACACAGAGAAATTAATCTGCATAACAAGTTTCAGCCAGAGTTCACTTAAATTAAAAAAAAACAGTCAAACCCTGGAGAATACTGAAGTCAGTCACTTTGGCATTGGAGAAACCTTTGTTCTCTTTTCGAACAGCTAGAAATCTGCACCACATATTGGTGCACACACGCCCAACGAAACAAGATAGGATAACAACACCATCAACATTATGAAATAAAACCCCCATTATTGGCCATTTCCCATGTGGAAATTGCAGTGTGTCCATTCACAAAAAAGCTGAGCAATTGAAAGGGTTCACCAATTGTAACTCCATCAATGTTATTATCTCATTAAATGTTCCTTTACTGTCTTAAACATCGGGATGACGACCCGTAAAGTAAGGATTAGATTATTGAACATCGTAACACCACTAGATGTAAGAAGGATAACACAAAATTCACAGAACATTTCCTTAACAAAAACCATTCAACAAACAACATTGAATGGTACATTATTGAAAACTACAGTCACGACCCCTGGTTGTGACCTCACTACTGTTACGATAAGAACAACGCTGGATTTACAGATTGTGGACTGACAAGAAGAGCCTGAATGAGGATATCCCATGGGGTCACCTGATCAGAATTGTGTTTTGAGTAACTATCTTTGGGAGTCCCACTGGAAGTCTCTTTGTTATCCTTTTCTCTCATGAATTTCATGTGGGCATTTTAACTGCCATTCCTCCCTTTAGTGAGGTGTGAGATATTGTATAATCCAGCTTTCGCCACGGGTTATACTGGTTTGGAAAATTATGCGCACACTGCTTATGGGGGGAGCCAACAACACTTCCTTCATTTGGTGGGGACACACACAAAAAAAAATGTGGGCTTGGGTGCATATAATAATAACCATAAATAAAAGAGATTTGACTGTAATTTTTCCCTTTCTTTCTTCGTAAGACAAATTAAATCTAATGCACGTTGAAAATAATACTGATTTTTCTTTCGGAACAGAACTACAGCTCCCATGAGCCCTTCTTGGTTCTATGTCTTGACAGCCAATTGAATTCCTCCACTTCATATGTAAAATAATCAATAGTGTACTTTAAATTAAAGAAACACGCTCCAGTTGGGCGCGATCAAGAAAACTCCCATGATCCCGCTGTCATTCTAAGCGACGGCATCCAATAGATCCATAGCCGCATTGGTGGAAAACACAGGCATATCCATGCCTCAATATGATGCCACCATCACCATTAACAGCGTCTCCCACGGTCTGTGCCTAGTATTCGGCAGACCGGAGAGACTGATGTAGGTACAAAGATGGACACCATCCTTAACAAAGTAAGTGTCCTGAGCAGTACTCTGTTTTGCTGATGTGAGTATGGGGTATACTTACTTGTTTCTATGAGGTTTTAAAATATACTTGGATATCTTAATAGGTATGATTTGAATCACTGCAGACACTCCTGTATAGTATTACAGACTCAATGACCCTACATTTACTAATGAAGCAATTTATAATAAATCTTGGCAATTATGCCAACCTATCACTATTGAAAACAATCTTTTGCCCCAAGCTGATTCTCAATTGGAAATGTTACTAATTAATAATAGTGCTATGCTAAAAGCATGTGGCTACAGGAGCCATCCCCTGGCATCTGACCATGTTATAAAGCATTTGCCTAGGGTGGGTGAGTCAGGATGCATGATTGAATGCATGTGTTTTTGTCTGCAGGAGTTTTTGTCTCCATAGCACCACAGTTTGATGTGTGTAGTGTGTTTTGTTTTGCAGTGCCACTCTATGGACCAAATGTACTGATTTTAGATCACTGTCAATTAAGTGTGTCAATTTTGTCTACAATACTCATTATGATGTCTATTCCCTAGGCTGTCACCTCCATGGAACTAAGGTAGTAAGTCCTCATTTCACCTGCATGCAGAGGTGCTATACTTGTTTAGGAGGGATTGTTTTTATCTCTAGCTTTATTAGCCTTAATGAATGCACAAAACCTTATGTCAGGCTAGTTCATGGGCAGAAAGATATTGGCAGGAAGATAGATGTGAGGATCACAGTGCCCAAAAGCATCCCCCTTGGCAGGAACATAGATGTGATGGTCATAGTACCGCGAAACATCCCCTCTTTTCTTTTAACCATACCTAGGGTACCTAATAATCGAGGGATATCCTACAGGGTTCCCCAAGGTATTTTAGCTGCATCCTGCAATTTTCCAGGAATTATAATTTATCAAGAACTCCCTCATTCTCGTGAGGTTGAGTCCATCCAGGTAGTACCATTTTACCAGGGTGGGGTTGATGAAGCATGCCACATTACGTGGGTGACGCTTTCTTATCCAGAAGTACTGTATCTTGTCTTTCAACCTAATGTATTTAATACAGAATACAATGTTTTTTGGGTTTCTCTTCTGGTGCTTCATGCTTATTGTGGTTGGATGTGTTAACTTCTTTGAGGACGTGCAGTGTGCACTTTATTTCCTTCTCGATGTTCTCGTGTGATTCCAAATGCTTGTCCTAAAACATCAGCAGTCTGTCTCAAAAACATTTGGCCGGATTCTTTCTAAATCTTCTCCTACAACATGCCTGCAGATAAAGAAATATCTGAGGACTGCACGAAAACTTCTGCTGTCGCAGGGTTCTGTAAATTATAAAATACAACTATGTAAATGGCTTTTTGGATGTGAGAGTTGTGCATAGGTAAATGACATCACATTTGTGCCCACATTTTTATTCATCTAATGGGGAAATGTATTTCCCAATGAAACGTCTTCTTCACCAATCCACCCTACCCTAACTATGACTTATTCTTGCTTTTAACTGGAGTAACTCGACAGCCATTTACAGGATAGGACTGATTCGTAAAATGTTTGTAATTTACTGCTAACTGGTGCATGTGGGTGTTCTCAAAATTGGCAGTGTATGGCTGCCCTATAGTGCCCACTCTCCACCCCTAGAATATGATTTACACATACATAGTAGTGCACAATTGTAGTGATGCATGAATACATTAAATTTAGTGTGCTGGTCTTATTTTGTGCATTTCTTTTAGCCATGTGTGCTCCAAGTAGAATTTAGAAATGAAAATGGCTTTGACAATAAGACCCTTTGATTTGAAAGTCTTCACTTGTCACTTCCCTCACAAAGTTACCTTTAATAATAACACAATATGGCTGATGACGTAAATCACAGTAACCTGTAACACTGTTTTGCTAATTAATATGATTTAAAGTTTACCTTGCACTTTTAAACCCATGCTTTGACTTGGGTCAATAAGAACACACATTCATAAAAAACAGAAAACACTTTCAAATAATCACTAATAAAAAGGTAATGGCACTTCAGCTTCAAACTGTCCATTTGTACTCAATGTACGTGCTGCACTCATCAACCAAAGCAGACGGCATGAAGAGAACATCCCATCGATAATTGGCCAAATGTTTAAACACATGTCACCTGGATGCCTCAGCATGTGAGAAATCTAACTGGTTGCCAAGAGTTGGAGCGAATATAAAGACATTTCTCCAAAGCCCATTCTCACAGCTATCCCGTAAAATCTTACAAGTTGCCACCACATAAATCCTTCCCCACATGAATTGACTGAGTGTCACATGAGTCTGAGAGTTCACATGAATCTTTTGTTTATAAAATATTCAACACAAAGTTCTAGGATGCATATTATTTACATATTAACTTAAGTTGCCAATGCATGCAGGCCTTTTCTCCGTGGTCCCATACATAGTCAAAGGGCATGCATATTTCTCAGGGGAGAGATCTTAGAATCACTTCTGTTCCAGAGTGGTTTCATCTTGGTGTGCCATATAAACTCTATATTCATGGGTGGGGAGTGGAAGTGTTACGTTTGTCCCCTCTGCTTCACTTTCATTGTACTTTCTAGTTACACCTAAGGTAATGAAAATGAGGGGTTGACTTTGACTGATATAGTTGGCACGATTTTAATGTGTTGGTCTATGTGGCAGCCATCTTGAAGCATTTTTTCACAAACATGGGCACTGAATACTTGAAATAGCTAACTAAAAGACGTTTTTCAGACACAGAGTACATCTATAAATGAATTAAAGGAAACTTTAGAATAATAGCAGGTAAACTTGTACTACGTATGCAGACTTATATCTAAAGAGGATGTGTATAGAGCTAGCAGAAGGTACCTGTGTAGAAGAAATGGATGGGCATGTCAGTGGTCAGCCACCATTCTACAATGTTTAAGACTTTATGATTGGGCATTAACAGACTAATTCTATGCATTAAAAGATAAAGAACATATAAATAATTGCACAAACGGCATGCCATCTTGGGGTAACTTGACAGGCTTATAGTAGTTTGTTTGTAGACCTAGACTTATATTGACATAGTTATGTGCTGTTAATTAATTTACATTGATTTTGTTTTCCAGCCTTCTGAAAAAGAGACGTTTAGCCATTCTGTCACAAGTTTGGCAACTGATCCTCCTCCCAGCACCTACCAGAATGGTGGTATTAGTAATGGTGACGGTAAGTAGTGGATTTTGCCATTTAATTGCAGATGCTGGTGTATTTATTAAATCTTGGAATTTTCATATGATAAACTTCCCTAAACTCCTGTACGTTTTTGCCAGTTAACTTACCTGCCTGAAGTTTCATCCTTACTTACTTAAAGACAACATTTTGTTTCCAATTACATCAGTAATGAAAATCCACGAGATTCAAGGTAGGGCATTCAAACTGGTGTTCAGAACAAATCCACATTTTATCCTCATCGTAGTGTTGTAAACTCTCATGAATCAGTCTCCCTGCTTGCTAGAGCTTTCATGTTACTAAATTGAGTACTCTTGAAAGTTGCGGCTCACGTGACTCACGGGTGGAGGGTCATGCGGGGAGCGGGGGGATTAAAAAAAAAAACTTACCTCACCGGCTCCCGCGCTGCCTCCGCTCCTGGACGGGTCCCCCGTTTTTCTGTTGCTTCAGGAAGCAGGCATCCTCCCTCCCCTAAGTCACAACACTGCAATAGCAGCATTGTGATTGTTACGGACGGTGCCCAGCCGGTGCCTGTAGGGAGGCCATTTTCTCTGCAGCCTACATAGAGAAAATGCAGAGTGCGCATGACTAGTCCAGGGCGACCAAACTGTCAGGGCCCACAGCATTGGGCAAGTCACTCCTCTCCTATGCACCCACCCCCAACCAGGCAATCGTTCTGCTTTCTCGCAGCGTGAGAAGCAGAAACATAAATTGGTATTTAAAATACCATTTTATGTTTCTGCTTTTCGCACTGCAAGAAATCAGTGGGGCGACGCTCCTCCACCCTAATGGTGGAGCCGCCCCTGACTCTGGAGTTGGTTAATAGTTATTTATTGTGCTAATCTTCTGTTACACGTGTTACGATAACTTTTTTGCATATGCGCTCAAATTAAATCATATGTATATGTAAATATATATTGATATATAAACTACAACAACATCTGCAGATTTACTGAACAGAAGAGTGAGAAATACTGTTTTTTGGTAATTTTTTACACTTACAATAAGTTATATACATTTTAACCTGGTGGGGGCAAACGTTGGCCCAGAAAAAAAGACGTTGCTGCTGTGATAGCAGACAAGTTTTCGAAATCTACCTGCTACCCGCGCAATAGGTTATACCCAGTCTGAGGATGTTCCATCAATAAGGGAGGGGTATTCTGGGACTGAAAGATGAAGTATAAGACACAGGCACAGCAGGGAGTATGACGGTGCAGGGCTTACTGGGACATAACCAATGAGTACGGTACGGGAGGGATCGGGAGACTTTTTTTTTATAAAACAGGGGATGGTGCTTGGTGGGATTTAGACACTGAAAGAGGATGTGGTAGCTCAGACAGTTAACAACTGCCAATCTATACCTGTTGTACCTTACAGCTACAGAAATGTTCCCGCTGCTGCATAGGGATGCTATTATGTTGAAATTACCACGTGTTTTTTCAAATTGCAGAAATACTGATGAACAAAAATACAATTAGTGCTTCAGAAGAAATTATGATACATGTGTAAGACAACACAAGTTGAAAAACGTTAATTTAAGAAACGATAAATTCATCTTTTTTTCTGATAACATTTTCTAGCTTTCGGGTGCATACGAAAATAGGAGGAATCCAAGAACAAAATAGTGTCTTTCAGAAGTCCTGTTTTTTTAGTTTCAAACTTTTTTTTTTTTAAACTACTGTCTTTCCTTTACGCCAAATTCTTGGCTAACTATTCGGCTGAACACGAAATTTACTATTTGGTACCTATCTCAAAACTGATTTAAAGATCTCAATTCGATCAAGAGTTATACATGTTGTACTGTTATCCAGCCAGTGAGAGGGGTAAACTTAATTATGCAACTAAGATGGGAAGGACACTCATTAGGTATTGGAGATGTTCTTTGCCGAGATTTACGTTGCTTCCTAATCTTAAAGGACTCTTAATCAATAGAGAGCTCAACTTGCAGAAAAAGCGTACCTTTTGACAGGAATCTGTCAAGTAATTTCAAAAAGAAATTCACGTATTTCCTTTGTCGATTGGAAAATCCTATTATACACTGTGACTCAATGAACCACAGGAAGGATCCTAGCTGTTCTTTCAAGGGGTTCTTCACTGGCTCCCAAGCTATCATGGTCCACTGCCCCATGCTGGAAGGATGTGCCGCTTGTGAGGGAGGGAGGGACACTACACTCTCGGCTTCAGAAAAAACTGTCTCATGCCCACCTCAAGTTCGGGCAGCTGGAGGTGGGAAGAGGCAGGAGTTTAGCAGAAAGGGACTAATGCATTATCCTGATACCTCTACATTAGGGTACAACTGAATTGCCTCAAAAAGTGACCAGAGAATATTTCACAACATTTCTTTAGCATACAGGACCTGCAATTTGATCCCTGGTCATCGATATTTTTTAAATGAAATCCCTTTTCACGAAAAAGAATATTTTTCTCAAGAGATTCTCCATTTTGTTGTCATCAACAATGTTTTCTCTGGGTTAGTTTCCTCCCAGAGAAGACATCTTAGTACAAGGAACCTACATATGAAATGAAAAAGTGCAAATTCTTGTTTCATGGCTTCTCAGCAATTGATGAGATGAACATCAGGTGTCTAAACTATTTTTAATCTTGGCTTCACTGATTGTCCACACACTAAGTAATGGATGGACTGGGTGCATACATTGAATACAAGCAGCATTTAAAAATGGACATTGGGTAACGTTAACTTTGCCAAATATCACAGCTATCATTATACAACTATTTGTGTGTTTTAAAAGAGAACTGGAAAGTAAATAGTGGTATTTATTTGTCTTGCGCGTTCCTTCTCGATGCTTGCTCAACTGTTATAAGACTGTAGTAAAAGGTAAACAAGCAACAAAAAACAGTAGCATTCTTATGCAACCTACTAAAACATAAATTATGTATCATTTATTTTGCAGTAATTTCAGAAGATAGTACAACTGCCTGTATTGAGCCTTATGAGGAAGTACAAACCTCCTGCCCTGACTTATGTGACCCACAGGACACTATGGGGAAGTCGACAAAGCATCCCCAGAGCAGAGAGCTACCAAGCATCCCACCGAGCCCCAACATGGTGGAACCCATACTTCCTGTAAATACGGATGTGTGTCTTGGGACAGAAGGACCATACGAAGTGCTAAAAGACAGTATTTCCCAAGACAATATTCTCGAAGACTGCCTTTATGAAACTGTGAATGAAATAAAGGAATGCAACATCACTGCTAGAGCAGAGGCAAGCAAGAAGTTAGATGTTATCATCTTAACAAATGATTTTCAGAGCAACGACCCTAGTCCTGACTGTAGGTCTGAGTCTGCGGAGTATGCCTCGGTTGATCGCAATAGGAAGAGTCAACAGTGTGTGAGCGCAGAGAGCACTTACTTCTATTCTCTGGACAAAGAAGATGAAGCACCCCCTCCGGTTCCTGAAAAACTCCTTGACGAAAATGAGAATGTGCATGCAAAGGATACGGAGCAGAACCCGGAAGTAGAAGAGGAATGTGAAGGGGCCAGCCGACCCAGCAAGGTGAGCACTCTACTTAAGATATGTCTTGCATTTCATGTGGGAGTTTTATGTCAATCATCATGTTTAGCATTCCTCGTGGATATGATTTGAGATTACTCATCCTTCCTTCGTCGACAAAATGAGTTTGGAATGTGTGTTTTAACATAAATGCCAACACTTTGGAAGAAGAAAGTGGGAGATTCTTAAAAAAGAATCGGGAGAATGTATTTCTCCTATTGACTTCTATTGCAGCCTGCATAGGGTCAATTGGCATGTACGGGACTTGCAGGTGTGCTGCTGCAGGATCGGATATGAGAAATGCAAATATTCTTTTCCTTACCTGTCAGGACCACGGAGAAAGCGCTATGGCAGGCAGAGAGTGCGTGTCAAAAATGTGGTGCACTGGCCTGCAGAAGCAGGTTACTGACTGTGTATACTCTGAGTCACACAAGACCAGTCCCTGCTGTCTGAAGCCCGCCGAGTGATCGGGTTTTTGCAAGTAGGAATCGGGAGGCGGGAGACAAGCCTTGAAATGGGTAGTCTCCTGCCTGAATCGGGAGGGATTGCATGTATGGTTTTAGTAACACGTTTTACATACAACACTTCATAATTACAAAACTGTGGAATCAAGTGGTATATAAAAATGCAAGGTGTTATTTAGCATATCTGGAATAAGTCATCACCTGTAGGAAGACCTAACTAATTAATATGCATTGAAAAGTAATCTAACGTAAAAGAAAGACACTCACCAAATTCTGATGATTTGTGAAACATCCTAAGAAATCGCCTCTAAAACAAATAGAGGTTCTCCTGAAGCTGTTGTGACAAAGTAGAAGCATTCCATGTCTGGTTGCAACCTGGACGGTTTTCTACCAGCACCACCAGTATTTTAATGCCCTGCCCAGTACAAAAATAAGCAAACTCACCAGAAGCCAGTATTTTTAGCAGAAAGCAGCCTTCACAACACAGGCTGAGCCACGCAGGGCGTTTCCGTGCAAGCTGAACGCTTGCCTTAACCACGTATCTGCCTTAACCACTTATGCGTGGTTAAGGCTGTCAGTAGTCTAGATGTGCAGATGAGGAACAGGGAGGATCAGGAGGGGAAGTTCGGGGACCAGCCTGTTGAGCGGACTAGGGCCAGGTTTGGGGTAGTTTTTTGGGCTCAGGGCAGGAGAGGTTGGGATTGTTTTTTGGCAGGGAGCAGGATTTTAGGGCTCGGGCGGGGGGCTTTGGGTAGTTTGAAAGGCTGGGACTGGGTTTTAGTGCTCAGGTTGGGGGAGTGGTATTTTTCAGGGTTGGGGGGGTCAGTTTTAGGGTTTAGGCGGGGGGCTGGGGTCAGGGTAGTTTTTTGGGCAGGGGCCGAGTGCCAGGGCTCAGTTTGAGGAGTCGGTAGTTTTAAGGGCTGAGGTGGGGTGGATTGCAGGGCTGAGGTATCAAGTCTTAGGGCACAAGGCGGGGCTAGCGTGTACAATTTACCATGCATATCTCTTTCACAATCAATTTGTTGTAAAGGCATGCGTGATAGAGATGCGGTCGTGCTTAATACCACATTGTTTAGGCATGCATGGTTTAGGCATCATCATGTTTAGAATTCCTCGCGGATATGATTTGAGATTACTCATCCTTCCTTCGTCGAAGAAGAATACGACTATTTTTAGGCCTTATCTGTAATTACTTTAAACAGCAAATGTAAATTGAAAGCACTTTCAAATGTGTTCTACAGCTGAGTTAACGATCCCTGACTAATAATTAAAGTAAACAAAGGCAGAAAAGTCATGCTGCAAATGAATACATATGATTTTGTTCAAAGTCCTACCTAGTATCAACTCCGGCCCTTTACAGACTCTTACAACAACAAATGGCCTGTATATTTCTCTTGGAAAGGTGGAAACCCTAATTCGATGCTATAGGCCAAGTAATTGAGGCGCGATATGACTAAATTTTTTATTCAGAGTCGGTTGTTTAATGTCAGTTTTTCACTATTATCAAACACTCAGAGTGTATTAGTTGTGAACAACTGATGTATTAAAAACCATGAACACATCAAAGTTTTTTCAAAATATTTTTATTATATGGTATCGTTTACCATAGTTGTCCTCTTATTTGGATCAGCTTGTACACGTTATTGAAAATAACGAGAAAAGAAGTGACTTTGGATAGTCTGAGTGGATATTAAATATTAATTTAGTCTGAATTATATCTTTCTTTACATTGTTACGTTGGGGAATGCCCTGTTAAATAGTGGTTTCTATCATATATTTTGTTACAGTAATAACTGAAATCACCTGAGACCCAAAATAATGGGGCTCAAAGATCTCCTAATTAGTACTCTTTGTGATTGTACACCTTTTGAACTGCTCCACCTCACTGGCAAACTCCATATTCCTTAATGAAAGTGTGTAATATATATCTAGTATCTGAAAAGTGTCTGCCATTCAGGTTTTTGTGACTGTTACTCCAGTATGTGTTGAAACTATTGTCAATCACCGCTTAAACAGACTATGCCTAGCTTCAATTTTTTAGTTTTTAGTTCTCACCTGAGATGCACTGTCGCTTGTAAGTCTTTTGTTCTTAAGAGCATTGTTTTTAAAAAAGGGCTTAGAGTCAGCCCAATACTTACCATTGGTTGGCTTCAACGTCACTCTCATTTCCTTGCTTCTCATTGGTCAGCTCCTCCCGGTTTTACTTTATCTTCATCTTTTGGTCCAGGGCATGGAGCAAAGACCCAGTACAGCTTCCTGTCTGTGGACAGTGTCCTTCCACTAGCCATGTGCTACTATAGGGTTTTTGGGGGGAATTGCGTTCAAATAACTACAATGTTAGAACTTTATTTACCTGCATGTTTGCATTTAAAGGAAATTCTCCCAGTAATAAAATTAATGTTATACTGAGAAATTAGAATATGCACACATGCATTAATAAGAACGCTTCAGGTTTCAGTAGAGCACATGGGCTTGAACTCAGAGACATGGACACCAATATGCACCTCTGCTGGCATGCCAGGCCACACGGCAAACGTCTCTCTCTGCAAAATTACTTTTATGAATTATAGCAATTAATTTTATTGTTAGAGCGCACACAAATAAAATATATACATTGTAGTCATATAAGAGCCATTCCCCGCTGTCGCGTTTATCATGTTGTCTGCCCTTGTGCTGCATTTGTTTAACTTTTCTTCTTTGACGTGTAAAAGTAACGTTATACTGGGAAATTACAAGTATGCACATGTCCATCAAAAATTCTCCAGCTTGGAGTAGAGCCCTGTGCAACTGAACTCTGAGAACTGGACATGAATATCCACCTCCGCCTTTACCTCATGGCGCTGACACCATGTCCCAGTGTTATATTATCATGAATGTCATGAGGGGTGGCTTGTCCTTGGCCATCCCAGGGACTGCCTGTGCAACCTTTGGGCTGCAGAAGCAATACCAAGAGCAGAATGTAAAGTGATGAGCACTGTTTACTTTCTGCAGCAGCTGCTGGGAGCCGGGATCATTTATTTACCATAACATACATAGGTTCAGTAGAGAACAATCGTAATTACATTTACAAAAATGCAAAACCAGACCTTTTTAAATAACCTATTGCCATGTTGAAGTTTGAGCCTAATCTTCTCTGCTGTATATGTCATGAGTGACACTGGCTTAAAAAGTGACCATAAATCAAAATGTACTTACAATAAGCAATAATTTATGTCAATAGCATTGTTCATATTCAACGTCCGGGGTTTGATTAAAAAAATAGT
Organism: Triturus cristatus; assembly: GCF_964204655.1. Lineage (NCBI taxonomy): Eukaryota > Metazoa > Chordata > Amphibia > Caudata > Salamandridae > Triturus > Triturus cristatus. Next base: position 508,597,086 of record NC_140587.1, read on the forward strand.
AGTACAACTGCCTTCTTATTCTTAAATCTATGTCCGAGTATAGTTTTACTACATTTTGGAATTCCGGAACACTGGCTAGGATCAGCTTGAAGAGCTGCACTTGGAGCAAGTTTCCTTGCAAGTTACAAGGGAAAGCACATGGTTTTGAAGTTTGGAATCCATTCCACCTCTACAATGGTCTTCGTGGCAGAACTCCACACAGGGTGAATGGCTTCCCCTACAAATGCACTTTTCGGTGTTGTTTTACGACTTCTATATGTGGGAAGATGTTCACGTCCTCACTTGGCTGAAGTAAACATATGACCCTATCCACACTGGAGAGGGCAATGGTTGGAGATTGTGAATGTCCATAAATATACTAGTTTGTGACTTGCACAAACTTGCCTTGAAACACCCCTGCGGAGAAATCTGCACCTATGGTGAAAATCGCCACACCCATAAGAAGGCCTACGTCTGCTAGGAATCCCTTGTGAATTCCTGGCAGGCATAAGTGAGATAAATTCACTGGAGAACTTACGTTTTAAAAAGAATATCTCTTTGTAAGTAGGCCATGATCAATATAAATCTAAATTCTGGTGAGAATAACTGCTATTGTTTTTTAAATCTTAATTTTGTGTGATTTATTAATACATTTCTCAGTAATGAACACACTACAGGAACAATTAAATCATGACAGTTTATGGTATAAATAATTAAGGTACCCTCGCATTGGTCTGTGTATTATAGCACTGCATCCTCCTCTACTAACAAACACATACATTTTCATGTAAGGGAAAAATAAATTATTAATGCTCCCTTGTCATAACATGTTAGCACCTTAATTAAATGATAGGTGTTATCTAAAATAGACATTTATCAGTGTTGTGTTATATTAATAATAAAATTATAGAAGTTTAGCAATGTCAGTTATGGTGATGTCATCAGGTTTAAGGTCATGTGACATAACTTCCTGCAAATATTCATGGTTAGAGGTCATATGACGACACTTCCTGTGATGTCATTGAGGTCAAAGATTGTGAGATGTCACTTCCGCTACTCTTGGCATTTTGGTGAATTGACGCCCATGTTCATTACTTTTATTAGTCATACCACTTTTATTTCTTCCAACGTTTCTCGTTTTAACCACCGTCACGCATACCTATTTAATATCTGGATATACATGTTTATGGCCGGGCCTGCTAATCACAGGTAAGCAGCTATTCAGAATTGTTATTGAGATATTTTTACTTTGCCACAGCTTCCCCATAGGCACTGGAAATAAGGGTGTCCAGGATGCATCAGTACCCCCAAAATAATTATGCCAGAGTTCAGACGGTGAATGAGCAATACATAGGACTTTATATTTTGTTTTTATCTTTTCATATTTTCTGTGCTTTCAAAGGCAGATGTCAAATGTTAGCCCAGTCTTCTGATAAACCGCTGCTTATTCTTTTAACTCAGAGACTGGTGATTGCTTTTCTTTCTCTTACTGCAAGGTGTGAATATTGTGTAAAGTGAACTTTGTGACAGTCATGCTGGTGTGAAATCCTAATTCTAAAGCGTAATGCAATTAAAGATTTTAATAGGATCAAACGAAATCAAGATACTTGGTGATGAACAAATGACAAATGTTCGCTGAAACCCAATTTTCGCACATCATTGTCTGTGTGCCCTATAGTTTTATTAGTTGGTCTGTGTGTCTGTGCAAATTGTGCGGTCTGTAAATGACAATGTGCTAGAACAGTGCTTTAGTAATATATTTGTGACAGTGTGCTCCTAAACACAAACAACATACTTCCACACCTGCTGCACTCCAGCTAAATGGGTGTGGCTCATTTGAGACATTTGTTCTTTGCTGGCTTTTTCAGGATCTCTAGGAGTTCACTGATGTTACATTGATGGCAGCACCCCCCATTCCGAAAAGATTTCCAGCACCATTGAGTTTCGCTACAGTAAACAATTTCTAAATTGCATAGAAGCCATAATGCTTATTTAAAAGTGTCCTGCTTGTTAACAAGGTCTACAAAAGGCTTGCAGTAAAAACCGCCACATCTGGATAAACTTCCCAATTGTTTCTTCAATGACTACGAAAATACTCTCCACTGTTGATTCTTGTCCCTATCCCAGACTGTAAATAACAGCTGTATTTTCCATTTGGCAGCTGAATGTGACTTTGCCCCCTGCCTGCTCTCAAGGAGCACATGGAAACCAAAGGATTCCCTCCCGCTGTTTATCTCTTTTTCGGAGTGGCTGTGTTCAGCACATTTGTGCCAGGGGCATACTTTAGCTATAAACTGAGGTCGTCCAATTTAGAAGACCCACTCCCCCTCCCTAAGGCAAGCTGGAAAACCCTTTTATAGCTTTGCCAATAACATTCTAACCTCTCCAGCCAAAAGCACCCCAACAAACATTTAAAGCAATCACTTACATCATACTTCTATCACTGCAATGAGTTTAAGAACGCCTTTGCAACAAAAAAAACCCCTGTCATTGGCAAAGCCGATGGGTCTCATTTACGTAACAGGTATTGGCTTTGTCAATGTCTTTTAGCTATGTTCAAGGGCGTATCTTCAGGGGCGGTGTTTGTGGTGTTAAACCCCTCTAATAAATGCATTTTTTAATAAATAGTTGGGTACAGGAGCTTTCAGTCTGGAATGGTAAGGTTTCTGTTGGATTTCACCTGGCATTTTTAGATACTCCGGCAAACAAAACACACACACACTCTCGTCTCTGTTTTGAAGGACTTATAACATGGTTATTTTACAAAATACTGTTTTTTAAGTTCCCCCTCACAATCCGCACTCTTTTCCCTTTCCACTAGGCCTTAAGTTCCCCTCCTGCGCTGCTTCTCAAATAATAATTAACATGATATGCCAGTGTAATTGTTGGAAAATGTAAGCTCACACCCCCCATCCTCATTGACCAAGCTACGCCCCTGGCTATGTTGTACAGCAGCGAAACTGTGCAGCATGACTCAAAGTTAGAAAAAAAAGCTCTGTGACGCAGACAGCGCTGACCATGATGGGCATTGATTTGTTTTCTTAGTATAGGATTATTCTCTGCATGGATGCCCGGTGACGTGGTGAGTGTGAGTTTGAGTGTACAGGTTGAGCAGCATGGAGGCTTGTCCTGCTGGGGCTATCTGTTATAATCTACCTACTTACCTGGAAGTTACTTTGTAACTAAGCTTAAGTAAATTATCTACAGATTATACACCTCAGCTAATGGACCTTGTATTTCAACATTTTTGCGATGATTTGAACACAGAACGTCCATGTTGTGGACTATGTAATGTAAGGATCCTAATAAAGAAACCGAAACAAAGAGACTGGAACTAAGGAACCTGAAATTATCCAGATCATGTGGGACACTGGTGGCCCTGGTCAGCCCCACCAGTGTCCCACATCATCTGGACAACCTGGGGCGTTTGACCTTATTGACATCAATTAAGTTTATGTACTGATACCAACAAGCTCTCTTAACGTTGTACACCTGTTTGTTACAAGGCACAAGGAGTCGCTGAGTTCTGATCCACTTTCTTTTTTTGAACTTGAGTGTGCCAGCTGCATGCATTTAGCAGCGATTATTTTAGAAATTTCAACTGAGTTTATTGCTAAGATTGTGAGCCGGCTGCGACACCAGCTATAATCGAGTGAACTGTTTTACCAGAGGGATTGATCGTGTTGGTGAGTTGAGCTTTGAGGAAACATGCCAAGTTGCGTTACTGTATTACCGTTATGATGGTGAGCCATGTAAATGAACCGCAAGATGTTTATTGTGAGCAGTTCGTGCATCTTGGACTTTTGCTAAGGTCTCGCGTGAAGGTGCCGCGAGAGGACCTGCGGTGTTGACATTAAAGTACGCTATTCAGCTCTGAAAGGTTTGGAGCACATACAAGCCTGGAGCCACCTTACACCTCTCACCCCTGTGTGCCGCCATCTGTGTTTCTAGCCAGAGCAAGATTGTGCTTCACGCGGCTTCGCTCAGCCCGCTGTCTCCCCGGCATCGCTCAGTCCTCTGTCCTCTTCGCTCGCCCAGCCTGTTGAGCCGTATGAAGCGTGTGTCGGGGAGGCCCCTATATGAACTGGAGTTTATGAAATGGAAGCCAGTGGTGTGGATGATTCCCCAAGGACTACTTCGAATTCTCTATCGGTGGTAACATGCTATGTTCTTGCACGCAATAATGCTGAAGAAGACTTGGAGTTACTTTTCATGCCGAGTGTGTTACTACCTTTGTGTTGGTGCCTTACGTGATTTGGGTTTAAGTAGGTTAATTGAATGCAATTTGAATTTCTGCACGTGTGTTGTTGCCGTTCTGCTTTGATGCCATTCTTATTTTACTGACATGCTGAGTAGAATTGAATGCTGGTCTGGTGCTGACGTTGTTGATATGCTGATGAGCTGTATGCGGGTAGTGCATGTTGAGTGGGGTTTCTTTATGTCATGAATTATTTCCTCTCATGTTTGAGTGGTTTCCTGTTGTTTTAGCCTGTGTCTGGCAGTGTGTAAGAGTGCAGAGTCATCCTCTGGCATCGGCATGGTTGTGACCAAATACAGTTGTATGGTGGTGAGTACCTTAGTACAGAGTTGTAGGGTGGTGTGTACCCTTGTGCAGCGTTGTAGGGATGTGAGTACCCTAGTACAGAGTTGTAGGGTGGTGAGTACCCTAGTACAGAGTTGTAAGGTGGTGAGTACCCTAGTGCAGAGTTGTAGGGTTGTGAGTACCCTACTACAGAGTTGTAGGGTTGTGAGTGCTGTGTTGCAGGTTTGTGTATTCATCAAGTGTGTTGCCTTGGATTCTTGTTGAATGAGAGGTATAGTGTGTGTTGTATGCGACTCCACGGTATGCTTGAATCTGTATGTTCCCTAAGGAAAGGGGATGGGTGAGACTTTAATGTGTTTATTGCTTTAGAAAGTATTGATTGCTTAAGGAATTATTGCTTGTTTTAGGGATATTCTATAATTCTTTTCGTGATTTTAATGCGTTTATGTATTGGGAATGTTATTTCAATTATTTGTGAATTTAATGTATTTAATGATTTAGCAATGTATCTTTATCTACTCTTTTATTATTTTTGGGTTAAATGCATGTTTTCGGTTTTTTGCATTATTTCTGTTTATAGTTTCCCTAAGGAAAGGGAGTATGTTGTGACTTCAATGTTGTCATTCCTTTTCCTTAGCAACACCTTCCCTACTGCTAAGCCAGGATGAGTGCTGGAGTACTTGGTGATGAGTGGAATGCTGAATGTTTGGTGAATGCATGGGTGCTTGGTGCTGTGCTGAGTGTCAGTTGGAGTGTGCAGGCTGAGCAGCAGGGAGGCATCTCCTGGTGGGCCTATCTGTTATCTTCTACCTACTTACCTTGTAACTAAGCATAAATAAACCATCTATAGAATATACACCTCTGCTAATGGACTCTTGTATTAAAACAAACACCTTGTCAGCAAACATAAAGCAACAAGAAATTAAAATACACATTTATGCATCAAGGTCTTTCTAATGGTGGCAGGAGATGTAAGCCAAAGACTGAGATTGCTGGACAAAACATAATATAAGCAATAATAAAAAATAAAAAGGTAAATCACCATCCATAAATCGGTTCAAGGACTGCAATCTACTTGAAATATTCTGAAGTTGTCAAAACTGAGTAGGATCATGACAAAGCTGCGATTTCTGAAACTCACAAATACATAAAAGTCATTCAAGGAAAAAACTCACTTGTTTAAATAGCTTACCTCTGAGCTGAAGTTCGCTGTGTTTGCCCCGCATGAAGACAGTGCCAAAGAGGCCATGCAGAGCACGGAGTGCACAGCTGTAGGCAATTTTGTAGCATCTTGAAACCCATTGGCTTGAATTTTGGGAGCTTTTGTTTCTGGCTAGACAGAAGGGGGTAAGTATCAACAGGGGTGGGGCAGACCTGAAAAGCAGCAACTCAGGAGGGTGGGGTGCAGAGCAATCAACAAATGTGGGATGTGGAGGGAGGACGGTGGTAGTGAAACCAACCGATGATATGCAATGGGTGGGCTCTAAACCCACTGCAGGTCTTGCGAGCGACAGCGCATGTGCTGTCTCTGGCAAGCCCTAAAGTATAGGGCTTTGAGGGGGTAGGGAGAGGGCAAACTGTTAGAGGTTATTATGCCCACCAAACATAGTGAAGGGCATAAATTGACCGACAGTGCCCCCAAAACATTCAGGGACTTTAGGGTGAAGGCAGGCGAGTGTTTTAAGTGGGTGTGGGAATGTGTCCTGCCTGAGGGGAAACATCCATTACCACACAGACCTTTACCACACAGTCTTAACCACACAGGTAAGTACCACACAGGTAAGTATGTGCACCTTTACCACACCGTACAGTGCAGGTAAGTATTTTTTTTAAATAACATACTCTTTATTTTATTTAGTGATTTTAGGGTTTAGGGATGTTTGAGGTAAATGGAGGTAAGGGTAAGTTTAGGGATTAGGGGTGGGTATAGGTAAAGGGAGGGAACAGTTAGTTTAGGATTCAGGGATGGGTAGAGTTAAAGGGTGGTAATGGTGATTTTAGGGTTTATAGGTGGGTAGAGGTAAAGAGAGGTAAGGGTGATTATAGGATTCAAGTGGCTAGAAGTAAAGGGACTTAATGGTTATTTTAGGGCTTGGTGGCTAGAGGTAAAGGAAGGTACGAGTGATTTAAGAGTTTAATGATGGATAGAGGTAAAGGGAGGTAAGGGTGACTTAAGGGTTTATGGTGGGTAGAGGTAAAGGGAGGTAGGTGTTATTTTAGCGTTCAGGGTGGGTAAGGGTGAATAAAGGATTTGGAGGTGGGTAGATGTAACAGAAGGTAATGAAGATTTATGGTTTGAGGGGTGGGTAGATGTAAGGGAGATTTTAGGGATTGGGTCGAGGAAAAGGGAGTTAAGGTTGAATTTTGTTTTGGGATGTATAGAGGTAAAGGGAGATAATGGTGAATATATGGTTTGGGGATGGGCAGAAGCAAAGAAGTAAGTGTGATTTTAGGGTTCGGGGATAGGTAAAGGGACTAAAGTGTGATTTTAGGATTCGAGGATAGGTCCAGCTAAAGGGAGGTAAGGGTGACTTTAGGGTTTTGGTGGGTGGAGGTAAAGGGAGGTAAGAGTGATTTCAGGATTCAAGACTGGGTAGCAGTAAAGGGAGGTAAGGATGATTTTAGGATCCGTGGGTGAAGGTAAAGGGTGGTAAGTGTGATTTTGTTTTGGTTCAGGATGGATAGAGGTAAAAGGGAGTAAGAGTGATTTTACAGTTTGAAGTGGGTAGAGTTAACGGAAGGTAATTGTGATTTTAGGGTTCTGGGAGGGTAGAGGTAAAGAAGGTAAGGGTGATTTTAGGGTTTGGTGGTGGGTAGAGTTAAAGAGAGGTAATGGTGGTTTTAGGGTTCAGTGTGGGTGGCGGTAAAGGGAGGTTTAGGGGTGGGTAGAGTGAAAGTGAGGTAACGTTGATGTTAGGGTTTGGGGTGGTAAAGGGAGGTAAGGGTGGTAAAGGGAGGTAAGGGTGAAACACACATTTTGAAAATGCTGCATGTTTGATGAGGAATTAAAGTATCCTTTAAATTATAAAAGAGGTAACCCACAAATACGTAAATGTGGCACAGAAGGAATTGGTAATTCAGAAAAACACATACTGTATAGCAACTGTCTTAAATGAAGAGAGTAGGTTTACAGATTCTTCAATTAAAGTTACAGGTGTCCAAAATGTATGTCTCGGACATTGGTCACATGTGACAGAGTTTCCTTACTGCTAGTTATCTGCAATTAGCTCTTAGAAATACTGGGAAGCACAAGCTTAAACTTTGATGGCTTCAAATTGCCTTGGGAAAAAAAGATAAAGCAAAAAAGGCGGAAAAAAGGGCCACAACCGGAGTGCAAGCAACCAGGAAAAGCCCTAATCAGGAAATCAATCAGTAATTGCTCCTTGCTCCAGGGAATAAAACAAACACATGGAGACAAAGCTAAGTCAATGTGCTCTCACCAATGAAATGGAAGAAAATAAGAGTGACAATGAGGCCAACCAGGGGCAACTAATTAGGGGGCTAAACGCCCCTTTTTAGAGTTTTTAATTTTTAAGAAACAACAGATCTTTGCAAGTTACAGCACATGCGCTGTCCCAAACAAGACCTAAAAATCCATGTAAAGGCTTAGCTTTAGGTCGGTGCTGCACAGCATTGGCAAACATCATTGTCAAAGCCAATAGATCCAAAAGGCGAGATTTATTGCCTTGCCAATGATTGTCCCAAATTACACTCCGGTTTCTCCTGCATCAGACTTTTTGTGGCGCATGTTTAATTTATACTTCAGTACATGGCATCAAGCCTTTTATCTCTTGCACTACTGGTGTGTGTAGGCAGGTTAGTGAATGGAGATGTATTTTATTGTACTGCTATGCTGATTAATATAGGCACCTTCAGTATAACAAGCATTGAAAATGCAATAGGTCTCGCCTATGGTTAAGTTAAAGCCATTTGCTTTGCTAATGGTATTGTATAGCACAGCAAATGGGTTTAACTTAATGAAAGGCGGGGACTATTGCATTTTTAATGCTTGTTTATGTATGGAAAACAGTTAATGGACTATTATCTTCCAGGTAAGCAGGACTGATGTAAATAATAAAACTGGTGTTTGCTATGAATAAATGATAAGTTAATTATCCAAAAATTGTTTGTAAAACTGCTCTGTGTGCATTTTACAGAATAAATTCAATTTCAATTCAATTCAATTCAATAAAAGCTTTATTCGGTATGCTTAGCAAAGCCATAAAAGCATAATACAAATACACAATAAAAATTTGTCAGAATTTACACAATATAGGTATAATACACAAGAGTTTTTTTTCTTTTTTTTTTTTTTTAAAAAGAAACCGACGTTTTCATAAGGACTTGTTAGTTCTGTATTGGAGTGGATGAGTACAAAAGTAGCAAAGCTAATCAAAGTGCAAAATAGCAAAACTTGAATACATAATTCATTTAGAGTTTGAATTAAGCAGATGGTTATTAAGACAAATTATTGAAAAATTAGTTTGAAATGCAACTGACAATCGCAAGTTCAGGATTTATAATTGTAAATTTGTTCGTTGCCTGATGCAAAATGTTTAAAATGTAGCAATGTTAAAAGATATCAGAGGGGAGTCCAACATTTGTAGTGCCAACAATTTCGGGCGACATTCACATAGGGCCATTTATAGCAGAAGAGGTTTCAGCCACCGTTTTCTTGGATCAACATAAAATTTACTGAAAAAAGTGACATGTAGAAGGGATTGTGTGGAGGTGTCATCACACGGGCAACAGGAAAGCTCCTTTGACCAGTCATTGATATTGGGAAAAGTAATAAAACGGTGAAAGTTATTGAGTCTAAATCTGGTGAATAAAAAAACGTCATAAATTGGCAAATTAGAGATTAAATAAGGCTCAATATTGTGTGAGGTTTGAATTTGTAAGGAATGCTGGACGGCAAGTTCATTGGCTTCAGCGGCCAGGCGAAGATCGCCTAGATGTTTTAGGCATTCAGCCTTTAATAGCTTGCGTGGGATCGTTGCCAAGTCCAGAGGATCTGTATAAAAATTTGGATATCCCAGGTCGGTGAAAAATTTCTGTACATAGTGCAGCCAGGGGATTTTATGGTAGTATTCTAATTTTTGACAGTCCTTGATGATTTCTTGAGTAAGAAGCAACTTGTCTGAAGTCCAGATGTGATGCCACAACAAGATTGGTTGCATCCGGATGATGTCAGAAATAAATGGAAAGCCCAATTCTTGGTGACAGGAATAAGTAGATGAAGATTGGGGGACTGCTAGTAGATATCTGAGAAAACTATTTTCGATTTTTTGGATGGGATCCACTTGAGCGTGTCCCCATATACCCGTACCATAGATGGCGGTGGTGATGCACTTTGGGCGGTAAACTTCAAGAATCTCTTTGGGGGATCTCTTTCCGAGTCTCTGAGTGAAAGAGACTAGGGCCATCGTTGCTTTCAGAAACTGAAGTTTTCTCACCTCAATTGCCCTTTTCCATGTCCCTTTTTCGTCAATCACCACTCCTAGATAAGGATAAGTTGCGGAGTAATCCATCTTTGTGTTTGTGATGTAGATGCCATGACCCTTTGGTGGATTATTGCCGGACGACATTAAAAAGGTTTTGGTTGTATTTTAAATCTAGGTCAGACATGAATTTATGATAACGGTTTAGGGAGCGTTGTAGTTCTAGTGGAGTGCGTGCAAGGATTACCGCGTCATCCGCGTATAATAGAGCGGGGATTGGGCGGTTGTTAATCTGTGGTAAATCCTGGCTCCCTTCCAACATGGCTACCTGTAGACCGTTGTTATATATAGTTAAAAGGAAAGGAGCCAGGACGCAGCCTTGTCCGACTCCCCGCTCCACCCTGAAAGATGTGGATAGCTGGCCCCCTATGCCGAACCTAACTCTAGCAGTAGCATTTGAGTAAAGTTCTCTTATATAATTGACTAGGGTCTTGTCCACCCCTATGTCAAGCAAGATGGTCCATAGTTTTGCGTGTGAAACGCAGTCAAACGCTGCAGAGAGGTCGACATAAGCCATGTAAAGTCTTCCTCCCTTAGCAATTACAAATTTGCCTCTTATTAGGACCAGATTTAGGACCTGCTCAATGGTGTCCAGGCCCTCCCTGAAGCCATATTAGGGGTCAGAAATGATGTTGTTTTCCTCCGTCCAACATTGCAGCCGTTCGAGTAAGATTCGACCCACCACCTTACCTAATGAATCTAGCAAAGAGATGGGTCGGTAGCAGGTCGGATTGTTACGGTCTCCCTTTTTGAAAATTGGCACCAAAATGGACTCCGACCAGGAGTCCATCGGTCCAATATCTCTAGTGGCTTCCAGTACTCTATGTAGGAGGGGGGCCCATTGATCGGTGTTGGATTTATATAGGTCCACAGGAACCCCATCCGGTCCAGGAGCCTTCCCTCCCCGGCTAGCTTTGAGAGCCGATTTTATTTCTACCAAAGTAAAGTCTAAGGAGAAAGGATTGGGAGCGTCACTGGCGGGTAGTATGGTCTGTTCGGCGGGACCTGGGGACATCAAGGATGGGTCTGTGAGACTGAACATGTTTGAAAAGTAATTGATCCATTCATTCTCAGTGATAGTAACCTCTATGGTACCTCTCTCTTTTGGGCCTGATAGAAATGAAGAATTTATAACCTCCCAGAAAGATGAGGAGTCCTTTAATTTGCAGCTCTTGTGGAGAGCAATCCAATGCTCTTCTTTTAGTTCTTTCCTACGGTTTTTTAGAATCTGATTATAAGATTTTCTACATTGAGTGACCTCTATTTTATCTCTGGGGACTTTCTTTAAGGCTAGTTTAAGTGCTTTGTACGCCTTTGAGCAAGAGGAATTGAACCAGCTGTCTGTCGTTTTCCTTTTCGTTTTAGGGAAGATCGTCAGAGCCTTGTTTATCTCACTAGTGATGGTTTTAAAATTTGCTAAAATCTCCTGGGGTGATGAGGACTCCGCCAGACAGATTGTAAATGCTGCCGGGTTCCCTTTTATAATCTTTCCAGGATTTTGTCTGGGTCAATGGATGACCATTTTAAAGCGTAGCCGTTTGGTCTATTCATAATGAGATTATCTTGTTGTAGAGGGTTTTTTACGTAATTGATGGGGCCAGTTATTTCCATTGTGATGGAAATAGGGAAATGATCACTGTAGGCACAGTCATGAGTGGTGAAGTTAGTAAGTAGGTTGGCGGCGCAGAGTGCCAAGAGTATGAAGTCTATACAGGTCGAGGCTCCTCTGCCATGGTATGTGGGGGTTAGCTTGACAGTGGGTGTTAGTAGCTCATTAGAAAAGGTCAGTTGGAGCAAAAACATGGTTTCATTCATGAACAAACCTTTTGAAGAATGAGAGAAATGGGTGGAGATGTTTTCTTGGTGATCCATAAAACCACAGGTGAGATTATTTTTCTCACATAGTGAAAGATTAAAATCTCCTCCCCAAATTAGGATTGGGTTTTTCACTTGGGGGAGATTATAGTATTCCAGGAGAAAATGGCGCATTTCTTTCAGTGTGCCTATCAATTGAAGATCTTGCAAATTATTATAGAAGTTTACTTTCAACACTGAAATAAGTTTGTTAAATTTTATGAGTAGAATCTGGTAGTTTGGCTCATTTTTTAATACGCTAATGGTTTGTTCTGGGATTAGGTTGGAAATATAGATCACTAATCCTCCCTTAGCCCGCCCTGAAGTTGAGGGGAGCGCGGGAGAAAGAAAGGTTTTATAACCATTTAAATGAATGGGAGAAGGTGCCCAGGTTTCCTGCAGGCAGAGGATGTCATAGCGCCTTGCAAATGCTAGCCATCCTTCATGATTAATTTTTGAATGAAGGCCTGCGATGTTCCAAAATATTACACTAACTGGGTGGCCGGCAGTGAGTTTTAGTGGTCACTTTAATGGAGTAAGTGGTTGATTAATTGGGACAAGAAAAGAAGAATTCTCAGGAATAAGAATCAATTTTGGGTCTAATTGGATTGCAGTTTGTAAGTTAGTTGAACTTGCTGTAAGATTGGGGGGTGGGTGTGAGATGACTTCTGAATGTGTAAAAGATGGCAGAGGTTGATGAGGGTGTGAGACTGGGAAATTACTCAATGACGAAGACTCAATTTCAGAAGTGGAAATTAGGAGAGGTTGCGTTTTATTAGTTACTGACACAGGTTTTGGGAAGTTAGGAAACTTTGAGAATGTGGATAGTCAGTCTACCTCCTCTATTAGTGACAATGAGTCATACCTGTTTTGCGTAATAACAGAGCCATTTGTTTTTTTAACTGGGTGGGTGAACGGGCGGTAGAAGAAACCGAGTGGGACAGGAAGAATTGCTGTGGGATGGGGCGAAGACTCTTCCTTTTGTGCTAAGAGGGAACGGACGGCTCGTGGGGTATTAAAGTTGATAATGATGCAATCACCCTGGATGGTTTTTTGCGAGGGACCGATCCATCCGACTCTCCGTACCATGATTATTTTATTGGAGTTGAGCACATTGAAGTGTCTATGTTTTGCAAGCCAATCCACTGCTTTGTTTCGCAGGGAGGACCAGGATTCTATCGCTCCTTGAGGTAAGGGGGAAACACCTGTTAGGACAATGATGTAAGGGCAGGCGGCAGGCGGGAGATTTGGACAGTCCAGTTTTGGATGAGAACTTAGGGTGGCGATATTGGAAAAACTTTTTGGCTGGACTTTCTTCTCTTGAACGAGTGTCGAAGCTGGCTTCTTCTCATTCATGGTCCTAACAGGCGAAAGTGTGTTTGAGCATTTGGGAATGTCAGTTTGTGGGGAATTAGTATGTTCCTCAGAGTGACAAGAGGGCTTAGTTAAGAAAATAGTGTGAGTGCCAAGAGTCAATAGGCTGTCAGCTCTTAATGCTTGGGATCTAAGTAGATCGTCGGCTTCTAGAATTTGGTTCATCTTAAGGTCTAAAGACCTAAGTGATTCGTTGAACTTAGTGGAAAGGCTAAGAGCTATTGACTCGAGTTTTTGGTCAAAAATACATATTATGTCTTCTGTTGAATAGTTGACGTGAGTTTGAAAAATAGAGTCGGGAGTGGTTAGATTGGAAGTAGACTGAGCGGTAAGGTAAAGTTGCCTTTGATCTGTTTGGGTGCCTGAAGTGCACATTTTCGGTTTTCCGGTATTTTTACTCTGTTTCTTTGACTTACTACTCTTCTGAATAATCCCTGTGGCTAGATCTAATGAATGCTTGGTTTTCCCCCGAGTTTGTGGGCCCTTCACACTGGGTGGAGCAGGGGGGGTGTGATTGACAGTGGTAACAGGTTGGGATTGTGTAATTTGAGCCACAGATGTAGTAGGGGGACTAAGTGAAGGAGTCTTACTCAAAGAAGAGAGGGTACTTAGCGGAGATTCTCTAGTCGGGGACAAACAAGAATCTATTGAGAGTCTACGTTCTATTAGATGAATCTCTTTGCTTATTAAGGAATCAGCCCGTAGGAGGTATGCGTCCAATGTCCCCGCAGTGCACATACGTTTCTCCATGGATCGGTGCGGGAGTTATACTGGGGTGTAAACATGGAGATATGGCCAAACCTTTTAAAACGGGTATACCGTAATCCAACAAGTACTCACAAGTAGCTGTCTTGGGTGAATCTAGCCGTAGAAAATGTTAACTGCAGAGGAAGCAGAATATAGAGCCGCAGATTACAGAGACGGGGCCCAGCCCAGCCTCTGCCAGCCCACGACGGCCTCAGATGGTCCCGCCCTTGTCCCGGGCTTCTCCCGGCGCGTACCGCGCGCGTCCTCGCGGGACGAGGGACCGGGCTGTGCTTAGTAGCGCCTCCTGGCGCGCTGAGGTTTCTGGGGCGGCAGCGTCACCTGGCTGGGAGCTGTGGGGCTGCTGGATGTGGTTGTCCCGGTCAGGAGGCGGAGCCTAGCCCGGCCGGTGCTGGAGCCTAAAGATATTGCGCTCTTGCGCCTCAGCGGGGCTCGGCACAACTGCTGGCAGGTAAGTGCCCCAAAGAGTGATGTCCCACCGGGGACTCGGCCCCGGGCTGTGCTTAGTAGCACCTCCTGGCGCGCTGAGGTTTCTGGGGCGGCAGCGTCACCTGGCTGGGAGCTGTGGGGCTGCTGGATGTGGTAGTCCCAGTCAGGGGGCGGAGCCTAGCCCGGCCGGCGCTGGAGCCTAAAGATATTGCGCTCTTGCGCCTCAGCGGGGCTCGGCACAACTGCTGGCAGGTAAGTGCCCCAAAGAGTGATGTCCCACCGGGGACTCGGCCCCGGGCTGTGCTTAGTAGCGCCTCCTGGCGCGCTGATGTTTCTGGGGCGGCAGCGTCACCTGGCTGGGAGCTGTGGGGCTGCTGGACGTGGTAGTCCCGGTCAGGGGGGGAGCCTAGCCCGGCCGGCACTGGAGCCTAAAGATATTGCACTCTTGCGCCTCAGCGGGGCTCGGCACAACTGCTGGCAGGTAAGTGCCCCAAAGAGTGATGTCCCCAATTCAATTTATGAACTTACATTACAGTTGTCTAAGAAAAAGAAATTGCAATGTTTCCTTTGTGTATTTGTTTTTCATGTGTTCCTTTGATACACAAGGTCTTAAAATGCAACACTATAAGAGATGGTGCCTAACATCATAGGGTAACACCAGCAGGAGTCGGTATTAGGGAGAAAAAAGAATAACAAAGAAAGAAGTGTGGTTATAGAAAGAGGGAGAGGGGCACGTTTCACATAAGCTGATTAAAATGACTACAACTGCCAATCAAAGACAAATGTAGTTTAAATGTAAATCAGCAACAATTATTTTAATGCTTTCCCATACAATGAGCATGTATTCTGTATAACATTACGTGAAGCCACATAAACCACGCTAAGCCCTTTACAACTGCAAAAACAAACATGGTGCTCAGACGGGGATAGGGAGCCTGGACATGTTCTCCACCCAGGTTGTAATGCAGCCTGGGTGGAGAACATGCTAAGTACAAATGAATGTTTGGCCGGCCCCAAGAGGGCCGACCAAACAATCATGCCCACTTTAGAGAGTACAAACCACTCTTCACCTCCCCTGCTCTGTCAGCAGGAGAGCCCCGCCTGGCAAAGACTCCGTGCCTGCAATAGGAAAAAATAAAATGATAATAACTTTCAGTGATCATTTAATTTTTCCTTTCACTGCTGATAAGCAGTGGTGCGACGCTCCTCCGCCTTAGCCTTAGCGCCTTAGCGGAGGAGCTTCCACTGCCGATACTGACCTCCACACAGCCCCACAGCAACTACAAGTCTGCCCACCTGCTGTGGCCGCCTGTGGAAATATGGATTTTTCTGGTCAGTTATGTCCCCTATCTTGGACCCCAACGGTTCTATGTGCATGTTACAAGTACATGTATGTTCCCTCCAGTTCCAGTTATGAAGACGCAAATACATGTGCGTCCACCGTTAACATGTCCTCTTTCAGATCCGCCATGAATGAGCCGGATATTCCATTCCTAAGTACAAAAGGCCACCGCCTTTATATGGTTCACTTATGCCATTTTACAGTTCAGACGAGTAGGCTCAAACTCAAGTCATCAAGTTTTTCTTGCTTTCTGCCTCTGAAGCTCCAGTCTGAGCCTGCATCTGTGACCATGAACTTTGTCTCATTCCCTGCGCGGCTCACGAAGCCTGACATCAGCTTGCTGCCTGCCAAGAACTGTATTTCACCTTCGAAATTATCTGCTCCGTTCCCTGCCCAATGCATTCCTGTCTAGTAGTTTCAGTAAACATTCTTCCAGCTACCGAGCAAAGGCCCGGTTTCTCTGTCTTTATGCAAGTAATTCATAGCCCTGTTACTATGGAAGATTCCTGCCCTCGCATCTAGTGTAGACACTTAGACGCTTGTACACGCACTAACAGTCAGTATAGTCAGTATAGAATAAGATTCTACTCTAAGAGACCTCTCTTCTGGATAACATAGTTCTTTAAACATAGGATGTTAGATATGATTTGGGATTAGGTTGACTTGACCCTCCAGACTTCTGTCGCCACATGTAGAGCTAAATGTCAAGTCCCCTTCACCCCCTAGTTGCACGTCAATCGCACGTCATACTGCTGCACACGCATCTCTGCCAAGTATTTCTGCTGACATTGCGAAATTATTTCATAGGTCCACCCATATGTGACATCATAACCAATGACGTTTTCCTTGTTACACCCAATTACGCCTCTTTATGCTACGCATGTGAAATGTTATCTTTGCTATCAATTGTTACGCCTCTTGCATCTACTTCCCTGTAATGCCTATTGTATAAAAGTGAATAATTATCAATAATGTATGTACTTCACTTCCTGAACCTCCGTGGTGATGGAACTTGGAGGCCACGATTTCGAAATCGTCCATTGGAATAAAGCCCTTCCCGAACCTCTAATACCACGGATTCTGCCTCTTATTTACTGAGCTATTTTTATTATGTTCTGTATCAAATTAAGTCCCGGTAATTAAATTATTTACCACATGAATGGCGCCCGAACAGGGACACTTTCTCATCTCACGCGCCGGCGGTGCGTTGCAGGCCCGGTCTCCTGCCACAGCTGGACGGACAACAACGCGTACCAGCAGGATTTCCTGTATCTCCCTCCGGTCAAGCGGGGGCGACTGAGGCTGCGATAAACACCCAGACGAGGCGGTGAGAAGTGCGAAGTATCCCGACCAGAGCCTAGCTGAGAGAGCAAGATCCGAGGTATACAGAGGCCCACCAGGTTTCCGATGTCCTGACGTGTCCGAAGTTTTCGAGTCGAGTCGAGTCCAGTCCGGTCCAGTTCAGTTCAGTTCCGTTCCGAGGCCTTCCGTTCCGAGCTACCCGGTGAGTACCATTACTGGGGAGGCGTTCTGGCGTGCACATAAGTTGTGCCGGTCCAGACGGGTTTGGGTACACAAATCCGGTCTGCACTGTTTAGCAGTGTATCTGTACTGTTTAGCAGTATATCTAGTATATCAAGTATATAAATCCAGAATAATTTCCGTTAAATGTCAAGAATTATGTTTTATGATTAAGTTTCCTTAGATCGTTATCATCATTGTTTGCTCATTTAAATGTTAAATGTTAAATGTGTTAATACGTTCTGCATATTGTGGTATGAATGACTGTTCATTATCGTGTTTTATTGTATTAAGTTTTGTCCAAAATCAAGTATCAGATCAGTTCTCAATATGCCGCTCTTTTCGAAATTAAGACAGATCACAACTAGAAAAGGGGTACTCGAAGAAGCTGTTCCTATTCCTCCTAGGGACACTCCAGGGTACTTCATGTATCATAAACATGGCCTAGACGCTATATTATTTCTTGATTTATGGGTAGACTACACTAAGGAATTACCAGAAAGTCAGAGGTGGCCCGCAGCTGGGACCTGGGATGCAGAGTGCATCGTGAAAGTAGAGGAAGAATTATGGAAAAAGAAAGCTAGACAATCACAGAAAGACGCCATTGAGTTATGGCGTAAAGAATCGTATAGACGTACAGAAAAAGCACGTAGACAGGAAGAGAAGAGTAAAGAGAATTCAAATGAAGTCCGAGAAAATCTATTAATTGAAGAAGGTACACGAGTGAAATCAGAACAAGTAGACAGACAAAGACATGCCCTTATGAAGGGTATGTATCCCCTTCTGGCCGAGGGATTACCTAAGGCTACTGCGGGGATACCAAAAGATTTGCCACCCCCATTATTTCCAATAAAGGCACATCCCAAGGGGCATCCTAGAACCGCAGAAGATGTTTTTCTTTCCTCATATTTAGATGACGCAGCTCCCGAGTATGCTAACCCCGCCCCACACAGACCGTCGGCCGGGGAGGTTCAACGCCAAGATCCTGTATCTGTATCCTTACAGCATCAAATACTGACACAAGTTCCGGCAAGCACGTCCGTTTCCACATCTGCTCCTACAGCTACTTCTATAGCTGTGTCCACACCTATAGTTGCTGTATCGCGTTCAACGAATCCTTTCACGCCCGATACCCCAGACGGGGCTACGGGAGGTGCTACCAATATTTTTTCTACGCCACCCAGAATAAATAAACTTACTTTTCAAGAGTCAGCACATCCACGCACCCCCAAACTCATAAATGCTCGCACGCTTAAGGAACTTCTTATAGATTGTAGATATGACCCTGTGCCCGGCAAAGAGGACGAAATGATCCTGGCATCACTACGTATCAGACGAGCCGCGGTGTATTTAGGGAAGTTACCAGGAATGACTATGCATCTAGATAATATATATCATTTTGTCCAAACAGGGCGAGATTCTGAATGTATTAACAGAGCTATGGAATACCAGAAAGTGGAGATACAAGGGGAACTGTTACGTTTCCTCATAAATTGTGTGATCAGAAATCAAGACCGACCGGGGGTAGACCCGGAAGCAATGCAAATTCTTACCAGATGGAGCCAGAATATATCAGAAGGGAGACATGATAAGCAAAACTGTATAATAGCCATGTGCCGAAAGATCCGTAAAGAAATAGAACGCCTACACGAAGAGAGATTAGCGGTAGACCAGTTCGAACAAAGCGAGGAGGAAGGATCAGGACTGTCCACAGGACAGTCAGAAACCATAGCCTATGTAGGTAGAGGAAGATCTTGTAATAGTACTAGATGTCTTACTGACCCGATACGCCCGATATGTCTAGAAAATAACAGGAATTTCCAAACACCTATAATAAATATAAGGTCTCCCGAGCATTCGTTCCAAGCCGCTGACAAATTACTGCGAGAACGAAGGGGTTATCATTTTCTCGATTCTATGGATGAACAAGAATTAGCCAGGTCAGCCGTTCATTGGGTTGACAGTCCCGGAAAGTATGATGATGATACAGTAGCACACACATTTTTGAATCTCACCCCAGATGAACAGCGTTTAGCTGGGATTTATATGATTCAACAACTTCTTATACTATATAAAAGCCAACATTCAGATCCTGGTCCCTTACCTGATATATTGACTGAATTACTCACGAATAGATGGAGAGGTTCAGGTACTAAGCTAATTAAAGAAATACTAGAATCAAGAAAGCAGTACATTCTTTTTGTATGTCCAGAACATGTCTCACTGCCCATCAAGGAAAGACCGATGTATTACATGGACAGACAGAATCCTTTACGAGAAGTACACCCAATAAAGGGCGAGGACAATCAGTTTAAACGTGTATATGTATATACGCCCATATCAAAAATAGAATTGTTGGAAATGAAGAAAGTGGTACCCAGTCATGACAAAGACCCAGCGGGTTTCCACCGAGAAATTAAAGACATGTTACTCATGGGAGAGTATACCTATCCCGACATTATGACAATATTAAAGGTATTAATGCCTGCTGGCATTTATGAAAAACTCAAGGAAAAAGAGTGGGAGGTGGGAGACCAAAAGATAGACTGGACAGCATTAGAAAATGAAGAAAAGGCCCGAGGTCCAGGTTCGGGGCTTGGGGACAAAACTAAAGCACTACCAGGTTTACTAGTTCAGGTACTGCCACGTTTATTAACCACGAAAAAGGAAGACTGGGGTGCAATCTCAGCCTGTAAACAAAAGCAAGATGAAGACACTAGTGATTTCTATGCCCGATTCGAAAAATGTTTTGGTATAAATAGTGGTATAAAAGCAAGTAACGAATCATACCCACATCTGTTTGTGACAAAATTAGTTGAAAATTCTTTGCCCCAAGTGAAGAATAGAGTATTAAAATTCGAGAGTACCTGGCAAGGTAACACCCCATCACAAATGTTACAAATGTTACAGTATCATCACAATAGAATTAGAGAGGAACAAGATCATGAACAAAGACGCATGAAAGACACGAAAATGAAAATGCTAGTCTCCCAGACAGTTCCAGCTGAAGGACATAAAAAGGGTACGACACATTCCGGTGAATCAGCAGGACCTGTAAAAGGGACATGCAACTACTGTAAACAACCAGGTCATTATATACACGATTGTCCAGTCCTGAAGCGTAATATCGCCACAGGTATTACAAAAGAAAGACCACGGCCACTTAGACAGGATCAGAATGAACAAGGAGCACCGCAGCATGCACAGGCCATGCCAGCTCCACAACAGTCTATACAGTTTGTGCCAGCCGCACCAGCGTTGCCTGTTGCTGCCACACAAACCACGACACGACAGCTGTACCAGACCGCACAGTACGACTATCCTGATTATCAACGATACGCATGAACCAGCCTAGAGAGGGAAGTTGACTTACCCATTATCGAGATCCCGGTAGACCAAGAAGGACCTTATGTACATAGTGAATTATTAGGTCAAGACAGAAAATTTTTACTCGATACAGGGGCAAGTCGAACAACCATAAAACGTAGTGAAGTTCCAGGGGCACCCCTCTCAGGCTCACAGAATATTTCCCTTGGTTTTTCAGGAAAACCTATTGTTAATGAAGTATCACAGCCTCTTCCACTGACGATAGGACCCTTGACCAGAACTACAGATTTATTGCTTACTAAATCATGTCCAGAAAACTTGTTAGGTATAAAAACACTGAAAGCTCTAGGAGCTATAATATGTTGTTCTCCGGAAGGAGTAAGATTGTTTTTACGTGATTTCAAAGGTCATTATGTGTCTCGAGATATGGATCCCCGACTGCAGACTTTACCTACACATCTATGGGCACAAGGCCCTACTGACGTTGGTTGCATGAATATTACACCATATCGAGTCACACTAAAGGCAGGAGTGGTACTACCACGAATGCGACAATACAAGTTACCACCAGATGCTGTAGTGGCTTTACTACAAATCATTGACGAGCTCATTGCCCAAGGAGTGGTTGTAGAAACAGACTCCAATGTATGTAATTCACCGATAATTCCGATTCTTAAACGAACAGATCCGAAGGCCCCGCCAGTATATCGATTGGTTATTGATCTGCGCGAATTGAACAAATGCATTGTGCCACAATTCCCTGTGGTCCCAGATATCTCGTCATTACTGACAGCTATTGATTCTGAAGCAACATTCTTTACTGTAATTGATCTCAAGAATGCCTTTTTCAGCGTCCCTATAGATCCGGAAAGCCAATATTTGTTCGGATTTAGTTTAAATGGACGTAGCTTTAAATTCTCACGCGCACCTCAAGGATTTACAGAAAGCCCCAGCATCTATAGCCAAGCACTGAAACGAGAACTCGACAGTATCCACATGCCAGTCAACACTGCTCTGCTTCAATATGTCGATGATCTGCTGATCACCGCCAGAAGCGAACCTGAATGTGAGAAAGCATCACTGACAGTTTTACAATTTCTAGCCGAAAAGGGGCACAAGGTGTCCCCTTCTAAGCTGCAATTCTGTGTCCAGCGAGTTGTTTATCTTGGACACTCGCTGTCCAAGGAGGGAAGGCAGCTTACACCCGACCGCATTCAGTTAATAGCTAACATGCCAATACCCAAGACACAAAAGGAGGTGCGGGCTTTTATAGGCCTCACTTCATATTGTAGGCAGTGGATCCCTCAGTATGCATTTCTAGCAAAACCACTCATTCAGTTGACAACACAGGAGGCAGCCACATCGACTGTTCTCCCTTGGACTCAGGAACATACACAAGCTTTTGAAAGCTTAAAGAAAGCTTTATGTCAAGCACCGGTTTTAGCAACACCATGTTACAATAAACAGTTTACACTTTTTGTTACAGAACGCGAAGGTACTGCCTTGTCAGTACTCACACAGGAACAAGCAGGAGCACACAAACCATGTGCTTATTTTTCTAGTACATTAGATCCCGTAGCTCAGGCTCTGCCTGCGTGCCTAAAATCAGTGGCAGCGACAGCTTTAGCAATCAGACAAAGCGATGCCATAGTGTTAGGACATCCATTGACAGTTCAAGTACCACATGCAGTAGAGGTTCTTTTGAATCGAACGCAAACACAACATTTAACTATAGCGCGACTTACAGGGTATGAATTAACATTGTTCCAACCACATATAGAAATCAGACGTTGTAACACATTGAATCCTGCCACACTGTTACCAGTAAACGGAACAGACCCACTAGCTCATGACTGTATTGACGTTATTACAATCACGACGAAACCCAGACAAGACTTGACAGATGTCCCATTGTCAGACCCAGACCTGACGTTGTATGTAGATGGCTCATGTATGAGAACAAGTACAGGAGAGTTAGTGGCCGCTTACGCAGTCACAACAGACACTGAAATCATTGAAACAAATTGTATAAATACCTTGTCCGCTCAAGCAGCAGAGCTCGTCGCTCTGACACAAGCCTGTATTCAAGCCGCAAATAAAAAAGTCAACATATACACTGATTCACGTTATGCATTCGGAGTTGTACATGACTTCGGCGTGCTGTGGCGAGAGAGAGGTTATTTAACTTCTCATGGTGCCCACATTCAGCACGGACCCCTCATTCATGCCTTATTAGATGCAATACATCTACCCACTGCAATATCAATTATGAAATGTAAAGCTCATACGAAAATTACTGATATCATTTCTCAAGGCAATGATCTAGCTGACAGAACAGCTAAACAGACTGCTCAAACTCAAACATCCGACATGACAAAGACAATAGTCCCGACGCCAACACATTGTATGACAATTAAAGATCCCGCTCTTGACGTAATTGACATACAGACACATGCTACACCAGAGGAAATAAAGAAATGGACTGAATTAGGAGGGATTCAAACGGACCAAGGATGGATGACGAAGGAAAAATCTGTGTGGTTCCTTCCTGACTCAATGGTCCAAGTTATTATTAACACTATACATAGTCCAGCACATCTAGGAGAAAAAGCTATGCTAGACAGCATCCAACACATTTGGTTCAATAAACATTTACGAGCAGCAGCTAAACAAAAAGTTCGTACCTGTATGATCTGTTGCCAGTTTAACCCAGGAAAAAGCGTTCCCGTAGAGCAGGGTGGATTTCAGCCTCCTGATCACCCATTTGAAATCCTTCAGATGGATTATATCCAGATGGAACGATGTCGAGGATTCAAATATGTTCTCGTAGTTGTCTGTGCTCTGTCCCGTTGGACAGAGGCATACCCGGTTTCAGATTACACTGCCCCGACTACTGCCAAACAGTTAGTTCGAGAATTCTTCCCACGGTACGGTTTACCACGTGTTGTCTACTCAGATAACGGCCAGCCGTTCTCATCCGAACTAATGAAACACGTTTCACTTTTGTTAGGCTATCAGTGGAAATTCCACTGTGTCCGACACCCCGAGGCAGCAGGTCTCGTAGAGAGACATAATCAGATCCTGAAAATTAGATTGTCCAAAATATGCAGGGAGAAAGGTGTCGATTGGGTAGTAGCATTACCAGTTGCACTCTTTTACATGAGAATGGTAGCACACTCACGAACAGGGCTATCCCCGTATGAGGTGATCTTTGGCAGACCACCAAATATGTGGGGGACGCCTATACCACGTAAAATAACTGATATTGACTGTAATATGCTGACAGATTATTTGGCTTCCTTGATGTCTGCACTACAATCTTGTCGTTCACAGGTAGCTGCAGCCTTTCCTGACAACACTGAGGTGAAACCCCATGACGTAATTCCAGGGGATCTCGTTTTAGTAAGGAACTTTGATCGAAAGACTCAGCTGGATCCTAGGTGGAAGTCACCGAAATTGGTCTTGCTCACCACAAGGACAGCCGTGAAGATCGAGGGCAGAAAAGGCTGGATACATTCAAGTCATATCAAGAAATTTCATGGACTACCAGCGGATGTGAATACCACACCTTGTGTGTCTTCACCCATTGACTCAAAACTTCCTTTTGTTGAAAAGAGTAATTCCGAACTTTATAAACTAAAACTCAGGTCCAATCAGTCAAGCAATTTGATTGTTTAAGTCCTCTCCGAGGTGAAGCGGTTGAATTGTCTCTGACATGTATCCCTTGGACCTGAATAGAGAATGCACCCGAAAAATGTTGAAACGACAGGCGTACTGTAAATCACTGCGTAGTCATTGTACAGTGACGTTATTAATTTTGTTTTCCTTAAGTCTTTTTATAATTATTGCAAGTATATTGTTGCACATATATTATCCTATTTCTAGACATGTTTATAACGTTACTGCTGAACATTCTTTTAGTGACCTATCCCCGCATGAATTATCGTATAGATTTGCGCTGCGCAATAACACTTTTATTAGTATGTTACATCATTCCCATCAGGTTAGCAATGCTACAAATTGTTGGATATGTGGCCGACTCCCTCCCTATCAGAATTGTAAAGGAATTCTACCTCTTTTTCCATACTCATTCACACACAACGGCTCCTGTGGAGCATGGTTTAGTTTAATTAATTCCCTAGATTCAAATTCTGCAGTTTATCAAGACAACTGGGTATGGGGAAATTTGAACTTAGTTTTACTTAAAGTCTGCTACCCTAACAAGGAGGGACTTCCCAAGAGAACAGGAACTGATCTAGAAAATGAAGTATATGGATTAGGTAATTTTACGCTTAATCTTATGATCCTAAATGTCGAATCCGAAGCTACTCCAATTTTGCCCGCCATGTCAATATTTCCAGTAAAAGGTGAATTATGTGTAAGAAAGAATGGTTCCATACATATGGGCCATAGTAGATGCACAACTGTAGTAGAATTTAGTGATCAAGGCAAGTCTACATTTAGAGCTTTCCGCCATTCCTATTTCATATGTGGTCAGACGGCCTATGTACGTTTGCCTCTAGATTGGGATGGTACCTGCTACATTGGATTCCTTTTGCCACCTGTTTTTCTAGCTCCTCCTGATTATCACAGAAATACTCATTTAGTACACAATAGAGAAAGGAGAGATCTCCCAATTGTCGATTACACTGAAACAGCATGGGAAAAATACACAGATTTCAATAAAGGTCTCTTTCCCTATATAGGTACCGTTACCAATAGTAAGCTAATACGTAGATTAACTAGAACCCTTGAAGCAGTAGTGAACGAAACTATTTCCGCCTTAGGCAATTTAACAGAAGAGCAGTCTGCTATGCGGATTGTTGTGCTTCAAAATCGTCTTGTCCTTGACGTCATCCTGGCCGATAGGGGCGGAGCTTGTAGGGTCATCGGATCAAGCTGTTGCATTTTCATACCAGAAAATTCGCCATCTGTATATAAAGCTATAACCCGCCTTCATAAGATTGTAAGCCAGATACACCAGAATCCAGGCACCTGGACCTGGTCCGGTTGGTTTTGGAGCGTGTTATCAGCCTGGGGATGGAGAGTTCTATCCTTCCTAGGTATTGGCCTTCTCATACTATTCAGTTGCTGTCTATGCCTGCAATGTGGACCAGCGATTTGTGGTCTGTGTGCCACATTGTGTATTCCACATCAAGATTTTCGTTCAAAATCCCGGAAGAAGAAAGAAGAACAAATGATGCTATATTAACAGATCAATGGATTAATGAAGATTGATATCTCTTGACGGGCAAGTAGGGGACAAGGAGGGAATGTGGAAATATGGATTTTTCTGGTCAGTTATGTCCCCTATCTTGGACCCCAACGGTTCTATGTGCATGTTACAAGTACATGTATGTTCCCTCCAGTTCCAGTTATGAAGACGCAAATACATGTGCGTCCACCGTTAACATGTCCTCTTTCAGATCCGCCATGAATGAGCCGGATATTCCATTCCTAAGTACAAAAGGCCACCGCCTTTATATGGTTCACTTATGCCATTTTACAGTTCAGACGAGTAGGCTCAAACTCAAGTCATCAAGTTTTTCTTGCTTTCTGCCTCTGAAGCTCCAGTCTGAGCCTGCATCTGTGACCATGAACTTTGTCTCATTCCCTGCGCGGCTCACGAAGCCTGACATCAGCTTGCTGCCTGCCAAGAACTGTATTTCACCTTCGAAATTATCTGCTCCGTTCCCTGCCCAATGCATTCCTGTCTAGTAGTTTCAGTAAACATTCTTCCAGCTACCGAGCAAAGGCCCGGTTTCTCTGTCTTTATGCAAGTAATTCATAGCCCTGTTACTATGGAAGATTCCTGCCCTCGCATCTAGTGTAGACACTTAGACGCTTGTACACGCACTAACAGTCAGTATAGTCAGTATAGAATAAGATTCTACTCTAAGAGACCTCTCTTCTGGATAACATAGTTCTTTAAACATAGGATGTTAGATATGATTTGGGATTAGGTTGACTTGACCCTCCAGACTTCTGTCGCCACATGTAGAGCTAAATGTCAAGTCCCCTTCACCCCCTAGTTGCACGTCAATCGCACGTCATACTGCTGCACACGCATCTCTGCCAAGTATTTCTGCTGACATTGCGAAATTATTTCATAGGTCCACCCATATGTGACATCATAACCAATGACGTTTTCCTTGTTACACCCAATTACGCCTCTTTATGCTACGCATGTGAAATGTTATCTTTGCTATCAATTGTTACGCCTCTTGCATCTACTTCCCTGTAATGCCTATTGTATAAAAGTGAATAATTATCAATAATGTATGTACTTCACTTCCTGAACCTCCGTGGTGATGGAACTTGGAGGCCACGATTTCGAAATCGTCCATTGGAATAAAGCCCTTTCCGAACCTCTAATACCACGGATTCTGCCTCTTATTTACTGAGCTATTTTTATTATGTTCTGTATCAAATTAAGTCCCGGTAATTAAATTATTTACCACACGCCCACTCAGCATCCGCTCTGCTGAGCCCTCCCCCTCCGCTCTGCTGAGCCCTCCCCCAGTTCCTCA
Source organism: Triturus cristatus (assembly GCF_964204655.1). Taxonomy (NCBI): domain Eukaryota; kingdom Metazoa; phylum Chordata; class Amphibia; order Caudata; family Salamandridae; genus Triturus; species Triturus cristatus. Next base: position 508,624,251 of record NC_140587.1, read on the forward strand.
TTCCTCACTCGGCTGATTTTGGTTGCCTCAGCGGTGAGATGGAAAGTCTGTTGTTGCCTGCTGTTTGCCAGTAAAATTTTTTGTTTATTTAGCAAAAAGTCACATGGCCCTATTCACACAGATACATTTATTTGTAAACTAGGATTATGGCTGAAAAAATAATTTTTATGTCTGCCAGAACTCCACAAACGTGCCTTTGTTAGCATTCCCCAACTTCAATCTGACCCCATCTAATCCACATAGATTTACTCCAGCCAATGGCTGCAGTAACTCCCCTTCTAGGATGTAAATGCAAACATCTCCCCCAGATTTTCTGAGACTGTAAGGAAAGGGAAAAAGGTTTTCCTACAAAAAAAAGTGTCTTTGCTCAGGACGTTCCTTTTCCCCTGTGCGGAGTTCTCCCCGAAGGAGAACTCCGCATAGTGATAATAGGAGGCGGTGGAATTGTCGCTTGACATTCCCAGTAGTGTAACTGGAAACAGGCACCTGGTGCAGCTGCCCAGGCGTACGACTGGTAATACTTGTGAACAGAGGAAAAAACATAACAGTATGATCAGGCGCTGATCTTTTTTAGTGATAAGAAGCCACTGTTTGTGAGGACTAAAGTTAAGTCTGTTTGAAGTCAGAAATAACTTGTACATAGCTGGTCATTAATCTTGATGATGTCAGCAGCCACATAATCAATCTCCCACAATATTTACTCTCCTTTGACTCAAATAATTACATTTCTAGACAAACTCTTCCCACCAAGAGCACTCTGATTCACTAATCTCAATCATTCTAGCAATACTTGAGTTAGACTGTCCCTTCCAGACGTGAAGTATGCGCTCTAAGGACCCTCCACGCACTTCAGCCTTGAGGGGCTTGCAAAGTTGACCCTCCTGAGCGCTGGGGCCCTTTTCAACCCCTCCCTGGCTCTTGGACCACAGCTGACCGTGGCCCATAATATAAATAGTTAATCTATAAAGTTTGATTTCTATTTCGCTGTCTTTGTTCAGTCACCCTTCACCATGCTTCTTTTACAACACCCTTTTATTTACTCACGTCATCACCTATAGCTAATATGCCAGTTTGATTTTGTGCGCAGCACCTATGTTCCAAATGCTTTGCTACAGATAAGTGTATTTTGGAATAAATCATTGGCTATAACTGCACTTCAGCCATTGACCAAGAAGGCGCACGTGTGCAACTCTTTGCTCTTGGTGAGATGATGCTGACCATGTTTGGTGCTCCTAAAAGCACCATCGATGAGGTGCTTCTCCATCTGAAGCCTTCAGCCCCTGTCTCTTGCTGGAAGGCGAAGTGCTACAGAAGGTTTTCAAGGTTGCAATGAGCCCGAAAAGCCATGGAGTGGCCAACATAGGTTTTGTGGTTTCATGGCTACAGATCTGAAATAGTGTCTCTTCTTACCATGATGGGTGTGCTTGTCCCATTGCATAGTTTCAGATAGTCTGCTACTCGCCTGCTACCCCTTCCAATGTTGTCTGCGACCGCGTGAATCATTTCAGAAGTGGTGTTCTGTCTTTGCCACTCATCATCTGCTGACCTGCTAACACCTTCTCTCACTGGTACAAAAAGAAGCAGCAATCACCCCAGTGCTTGCTTAATTCTGGTGTAGAGCTTTTTTTTTTTAATTCATTCTGTCCATTACAGGGTCTGAAGGTTCCCTCTGGTTTACGCCCATGAACTAGCATGTTTCAAAGGGCCTTTGGTAGCCCAAATCCTCCCTATTTTGTGGGGATTGTATGTCCCACAATAAAAACAACAGATTCATTCAGTCATTCTACTTTTTCCATTGAACCTTTTGCCTTTTCCCATGTTAACAGATACAAATGAACACTTCCCATCTTTTCTTTCTCCTTGTTTATTTATTTAAAAGGTTTTATATAGCGCTGGCTAGACTCAGGGGTATCAGAGCACTTTACAGGAGTATGAGGAGGTACAATAATCGATACATTTGGTCAAAAGCATGGCAATAAGACCCAATATAAGGAGAGCAGATAAATATGAATGTTATTTACAAAGGCCAAATAATAAGCTCACGTGGGTAGAGAGTAATTAGGTGTGGGTGGGTGTGTGGAGGTGAGCAGGATGAGGTAAAGTAGGGGAAAAGGAGTGTGGGAGATTAGGGGAGTGGGGGTTGGGAGATCAGAGGGAGGCCGTGAGGTAGGTTAGATGTCATAGGTAAAGGTGGGGGCAAGGAGGGGTTGCTAGGGGGAGGGGAAGGGAGTAGCGTGAGGGAGGGGAGTTAGGAGGGAGAGTGAGGGGGTGAGAGAGTTGGATGGCAAGGGGGGAACCTCCTTGCTATTCTCTGACACGTCAGAAGGGAGAGTGCCACAGATCACTTTGTCGTTTCATGTGGATGATTTGGCATGAGTCCTCCACATAAGTAACATTGGCCAAAGTTTCTACGTGCTGACCACAAAAAAGCACATGCAACTGGAAAAAAGAGAATTACTTCATTTACAAATTTGGTCAAGAGTTAAAAATGTGACCCGGCGAGGTGCACATGAGCGCTATTATTTTCCAGTAATTTAATATCTTATCACAGATTTCCAGTTACTGTTCATTCAGTCATAGATCATATCATTATGTTGAATTTGAAGATAGTGATCTCGCATATCCGCCACACAGGACAGTGGGGAACAACCTTTACAACGCAACTTTTACAACGCACTACCTTTACAACGCATTTTTTACAACGCATAATCCATTACAACGCATGACATTACAACGCATACCATTACAACGCATTTTTAAAAACTACCTTTACAACGCATTCCATTACAACGCATACTACCATTACAACGCATACCATTACAACGCATAATATTACACTACACTATCCAACACTTACTCTACTGTTGCACCCCCTGGAGTTAGAATAGTAATGTTTACCCCTATACTATCCAACACTTACCCTACTGATGCACCCCCTGGAGTTAGAATAGTAATTTTTACCCCTATACTATCCAACACTTACCCTACTGATGCACCCCCTGGAGTTAGAATAGTAATTTTTACCCCTATACTATCCAACACTTACCCTACTGATGCACCCCCTGGAGTTAGAATAGTAATTTTTACCCCTATACTATCCAACACTTACCCTACTGATGCACCCCCTGGAGTTAGAATAGTAATTTTTACCCCTATACTATCCAACACTTACCCTACTGATGCACCCCCTGGAGTTAGAATAGTAATTTTTACCCCTATACTATCCAACACTTACCCTACTGATGCACCCCCTGGAGTTAGAATAGTAATTTTTACCCCTATACTATCCAACACTTACCCTACTGATGCACCCCCTGGAGTTAGAATAGTAATTTTTACCCCTATACTATCCAACACTTACCCTACTGATGCACCCCCTGGAGTTAGAATAGTAATTTTTACCCCTATACTATCCAACACTTACCCTACTGTTGCACCCCCTGGAGTTAGAATAGTAATTTTTACCCCTACACTATCCAACACTTACCCTACTGTTGCACCCCCTGGAGTTAGAATAGTAATTTTTACCCCTATACTATCCAACACTTACCCTACTGATGCACCCCCTGGAGTTAGAATAGTAATTTTTACCCCTATACTATCCAACACTTACCCTACTGTTGCACCCCCTGGAGTTAGAATAGTAATTTTTACCCCTATACTATCTAATACTTACCTTAAATGTAATTTAATATAATGCGTTGTAATGGTATGCGTTGTAAAGGTAGTATGCGTTGTAATGGCAATGCGTTGTAAAGGTATTTTTTAAAAATGCGTTGTAGTGTCATGCGTTGTAATGTCATGCGTTGTAATGGATTATGCGTTGTAAAAAATGCGTTGTAAGTGCATGCGTTGTAAAAGTGTGCGTTGTAACGTCATACATCCCAGGACAGTTTCTGAATGAAATATCTGAATTTATACTTTAATTCATTATGCCTGGTCAAAGGGGTTACGACTTAGCATGACTGTTTTTTTTTTGTTTTTGTTTTTTTTATCCTCATTTTGCGATTGAATAGATAAGGAGGTTTCTGGAGTCTGATGATCTTTTTCGTTAATCTTTGCCTTCACAGTCCCATCACTTTCTGAAGATTTCGTTTTTCGGGGATATCCCTTTCGTTGATTTGATCCATTAGTTTTTCTCCATTTACCCTTTATCGTTTCCCATATTACCATTGGTTAGTGGGGGGGAGCTAGCCAAGTTGACTACTCGGCAGAAATCATTTCTGCCTGGCATTATGGTTTTTCGCGTTAATCATTGGATTTGTTGTTTATGACCCAGTAAAAGATTTTAATTACTTTGGAAGTATTTTTCCCAAATTTCCCAAAAATGTGTTCTCTTCGTATAGCCCCTGTTTCTGTCGAGGTTGTTGATTTTAATGGTGTAATTTAACCAGTTTGTGTAGCTTGGAGCAACCGGTTTAACCCAAGTAATACAGATTTCTCTCCGGGCTAAGAGCATTAATACAAAGAGTAAATTTTCCTGTTTTTTATTTAACTTATTTCTATCAGCACCTGTGTTACTGTGTATCCCAAAAAAGATAAGAGAGGTACTTACAGTTATGTTGGTTCTTAGAATCATATTCACTGTCTTACCAATCTCCCCCCAAAAGTTGGTTATTGCGGGGCATTTTTGAAACATATGGATGTCATCCGCTCTTGCTTCTCCGCACTTGGGGCAGAGCTTAATACTGGAACCTTTGAATTTAGACAGCTTCTTTGGGGACCAGTAAGCCCGATGAACTGTAAACAGATGGTTTCTTCTTAATGGTGCTGATTTTATACAGGACCAGCATTTCCCCATAGATTCTTGCCATATCAATTGTAGATCTATCTCTTGATCTGGTATGTCTTTCCTCCAAGTTTTTTCCGGGATTGAGAAGTCTTCCTCCCCTGATTCAATTAATGTCCAATACCACTTTGATATTTCTTTTCTTATTAGTGTGGTTCTTATCATTACACTTTCAAGTGTCTCATTTCCGGTATTTCCCTCAGTAAATATACCGTATTATAGTACAAAAGCACCAATATGGGATTCTCCAGGGTTACCGGAATGCTTAAAAGACTCTTTAGCAGTGCCACTCAAAACAGCAGGAATAGTACTATGGGGACAAAGACTTAGCATGACTGTTAACTAAGAAGTGCAAAAAGTAATGAATGCATATTAAAATCCGCTACCACTCTTAGAAAGTTCTGCTAGAATTCAGAGTGCTACAGAACTTGGAAGAAAGAAAAGTACCAATTTAAGGTTGATTGCTGTGACAGAACCTAGGTCAGCTTTGGACCTAGCTCCATCCCATTTGCTTGTAAAGTCGTGGGCTCTCTAAGGTTCAGGAAGCGCTGCCAGATCAGACCTCAATTGATTTAAATTATTTATGGAAGCTAGATAGGGCAGCCACAAGCCAGGATTGAAGTAACATTAGAAGCATACACTCTTCTTATTGGAATCTATGAAAAACCTCTAACTCGATTGTGGGCATGCAGGGTTTTTCATGCTTTCAAGCGTGGCATGTCACCTGAGTTTATTGTCAAATAGAATCCTTATATTTTAATAGGAATATTCTATCAAGGCATATCTTGTCCAATAATTGAGCGGGCTTGTAACATACTTTACCAAATGTGATAATTTGACTTTCAATATAAATGTATGTTCAGTTTATTAGTATTTGAGTAACATGCTACTGCATTACAAGCTTACAGAGGTATGATGAAATAACAGCAGAATGTCCTTGAAGTAAAGGGCTGCCATAGGTGAACTACCTAAAGCCGGAGATGTTTGAGCAAGGCTTGCATCAAAATTTCTAAGATTCTTTTTTAATAAACAAGACACAAGAAAGCAACCTTTGCACACACCAGAAAGAAAATATATATATTTTTTATTTTGGCTCTAAGAGTAAACTAGTGTCTCTGGATTGGTGTACGGTTCAGAAATAACGTACACAAGGCATCATGGGACATTTATAAGCAACATTTTATTCTATAACAGATTTCTGTCTATCCTGCTCAATGCACATTATCTAAGGCAGAGCAATGGGGGGACTTGTCACATTCACCTGCCCGATGGGCCAATAAGGCAGAAGCTAGGGAACTGAGAAGAGTGGAATACTGTTTTCTAAATCCTGTCGTTTGGTGAAAACATATTGCTGTTATTGTCCAGGACATTACGGGGCGCATTTAAAGTGTGGCATGTGGCTCGCCAGGAGAGTGGAGAGTCTGGCCTCTGCCACCATGGTGGGTGACTTCCCACCACATTTAGAGATCCTTCACCACCTGGTGGGGATCTCTATGCCATCAGAGCATCCCCCAGTGCAGTAGATGCATTGAAGACAAAACTCAATACAAATGGGTGCCATGGTTATTTGGCTTCACCTGCTTTCATTTAATTGTTTTGACAGAACCATATTCCCAAAGCAGGAGTTTATTTAGGAAAAAACAAAAGCAATCACACTTACTCAATATTCATTTTCCCTGCCCAGTGCTGTCATGACCTGCTTGGCAGATACATATGGCAATTCAATTAATATAGACCTGTCTTGAATATGGCGGATGAACCAAAACTGGGACCTAGCAGGCAAGGGTTTCTGACACTGGAGCCAGCTGTGGTGCTGCCTTTGGAAACTGTGTGGTTTACGCAACTCTAAATGAGGTGGGAAAACTGTGAGTTAGTTGAGGTGGGAGCACAGCCAATTTCTGGCTGTGCTCACCTTCTGCCAATCTCCAAATGAGGGCCTAAATCTTCAAGTAGTACTCAAGCAAATGTTTTTCTGAGGGGAATGAATAAAGCCAGAAGTCATTTATTGCTAGGGTCCGTTTTTCTAAATGCTCCTTGCCGTTTTTGGGTGATTTTCCTATTTCACAAAATATTGGCAAATATGGCTGATACTAGAGGAGCCCATCGTTGCATATTCAGTGTCAGATGGCCCCTGAAATAGACATCCGGTCCCACATCGCTAGACGTGCTACTTTTGATGATTCCTGAGATACTTTCAACAGCTGGAGAAGAAAAGTGGCTGTACATTTAAGAGAATGTCATAAAATAAAAATGCACCCTCCATTCATAAAGTTCAGAGATGTTCCTGGACCATAGGTTGTAATTAATTAGAGGGGCGGTACCGACCACGCCAGTTAATCATCATAAACTCTTTCAACAATGGACCAAAATTGACTAGGTATTTAGAGTATGGTAGATGCAGGACATCCACCAAAAAGTGGGAAAGGTCCCGTCCACCTTGTTAAGAGTGTATATATGACTATACATTCCAAATAGGAAAGACTGCACATCCACCTCTTTTTGACAGCTGCCAGCATCTAAATCCAAACCCTTAGACCCTCATTATGAGAGTGCCACAATTTGGTGCAGGGATACCGAAGTACTGGAATCTCCAATTCCAGTCAGCATCCCTGAGCCAGATGCCACAATTACAAGTTTTCTCCGCATAATGAAGAGTAACAACATGGACCCAATAATACCAAGTCCTTTTCAGCTAACGTTTTACCTATTCTGCGAAATAAATACTGCCAATTCCCTCTGCTCAGAGATGGTGGAAAGTGTCCGTGTGAGGGCCAGTAGAGGGCATTGCAAAGTAGTGGAAGAGCAGCAGGTAAGAACTGGCTTCAACACGTCTGTGGGGGAATTGCCTGCCCCCTTCCCTTGTGCTGCTGCAGGTTTTGAGTGGGGACCAGGCTGTGCTCCTGCCCACAGCCCCAGTCTGCCACAGGAAACACAAGGTCTGGTGTCTTGGGGCCTGGAATTACCTGGTCCATAGTTTGCCGATCTGATAGTTCTGGTACTGGACACACCGGGATACTCATAGTTGTGGATGTCAGCATTCATGTGAAGTTATCATTCCGGTTGAAATTCCACCACTCCTAACAAGGGCCTTAATCATTTCCATTTTGCTCACTCGAGAAAAGCCATCAATGATAGCTTGTGTCCACCAGTAGCAGCTGCTATCGGACGGGGGTGGTGGAGGATAAAACAAAGAAAGAATAAAAGGACTTACCTGGATCCGCCTCCTCTCTGCCGTCTTCTTCCTTCTTCCTGTCTCCAGTCCCAGCCTGCAGCAGGAAGTACCCAAGCACACAGGATCACCTGAGTCAATCACAATGCTGCAATGCAGCATTGTGAGTGGTCTGAGCACCATGGTTTGGCGCTTAGACGGGGACAGGGAGCCTGTGCATGTTCCTCACCAGCTGTGTAATGCATCCTGGTGGGGAACATGCAAAGTGCGCATGACTGTTTGGCAAACCCGAGAGGGCCAGCCAAACTTTCATGCACACTTTGGAAGTGCAAACCACTCCTCCCTCTGCTCTGGCCATCCCCACACTGCCACTGACTGCAATAGGAAAAATAAAATGATGATAACAATACGTTTTATAATTTTATTTTTCCTTTTGAGCAGTGGGGCGACGCTCCTCCACTTTAGCGGTGGAGCGGACACTAGTGTCCGCTTCCATACACATTCATGATGTTTGCTCATATTGTTCAAAGACCAAATGAGTTGGGCAAAGACACCAGGAACGAAACAACAAAGGGTAACTGTAAATTCTATAATTATAAATTATTATTTCCATTGCTGGATTCAAAGAGAAAGTGGGGCAACAGTTCAAGAAATCACTGATCATGAGAGGGGTCCAGCAGTGACCGTGACATTTCACTAATTGGAATGAAGTGAGCCAATCTGTCCTGGTGAACATCCATTAACCAAGCGCAAGCTGACCTCTTCACTAACCTGTAGCTGATTATTACCTCTGTTAATCAAGCGTATTCAGTAACCAGCCTGTCTGCTGGGATGGAAAAGTCCTCTGCCCGGTAAGATCCGTGTACCCCTGTCCTGAGTGCACAACCGTATTGTTGTCTGAATCGCTAATGCTTATTTTTGTCATTGATAAACACAGATTATATGTGTGCACTATGACATAGGCCTGTCTCACGGATTGCGGTCTTGGTGGGCTAGGAGGGGTGTCCAAAGTGCTACCCTCATTGTGATAGAAGGCTACCGTCCGGAGCATGAGTGCTGGGGTGGCAGCTTACTGTGTAGTGATCAGTTGTAGTTAACAGGACCTTTTTCCCCTTTGTCACTGGAGTGAGGCCTACAGGCTCATTCACCTTTTTTTAAAGTTCAGCTTGTGTGTGCTTACATCACTCTTGACCTACATCAGGTAGATGTGAAGTACAGCGTAACACAGAAGTAGTGACTGTGCTTGATGTATGCTCGCCTGGGAAGAGTACAGTTCAGGGATAGAGCAGTAATGTGAACTGCATGTGTGGTTAGTGCATGCCCTGGGTGTATGTAAGCCTGCGGGGAATACTTACATGAAAGATGTAGTGCTGTGCAGCGCATACATAATGAAAGCATGTGCTAGGTGGATGTGTGCTTTCGACACAAGAGTTATCGACAAACTTATTCAGTGCCACTATTACACCATGTACTCTGGCGGCCCTACTGCAACTATTTAATTTCCTGCCAAAAACTGAGAAGCAGCACCCCTGCCTATGAGAAAGGAAGGCTCTCTAATGCCGCCATTTAGAAAGTTTTGTTCCTGTATTCTTGGCTTGCAGGCAGGAAGCCCCCAATCGGTCAGCCTAGAGAAGCCATGGCTTTAGTTTCATCGCTAAAAACAATGTATCTATCCAAACAGATTTTTTTCATTTTACAAGTGTAATGTGATACACAGAATATGTCTATTATTTATACTAAAAGCTCTTTCTCACTTAAGCATAAATCAGGAGCTTGAGTTCCACATCGCAAATGCTTCTGGAAACATTATCTATATCAATGATATAAAACTGGATTTACTAGCTGACTGTAATGGCCCCAGCAGCATGCTTTCTAAGGCACCCATAACTAATTAACTAGTCTGCTACAAATATCAAAATATCACTTTGACAACTTCAGTTATTTTTTAAAGCCAAATGTGTAATATTTGTTTTTTTACTGTTTGAATATTACTCTGGTAAAGTTTATGTAATATGATCACAAATTCATTGGTGCATGAGGTCATTAGCAAATGGCTCAGTGAGTAAAGGACTTGCTGGACACAGCAGGCCCCAAGTTTCCATCAAGGCCATCTATGCCTTTCACCTTTCAAAGGTAGATAATTGAATATCTTTTAATTAGATAATAAGACCTGTTGTTTACAGCAGTAGCTCACTGTGCTAAATGGTAGATAAAAACATAGTTATGTTTGCTGCTTCCTGTTCCATAGGAGCATTTTGCAATGCACCCGACTGTGTGAAATATGCCAATTTCACAAGAAGCTACAACTGAGACAATCTTAAGGCCACCCTAGTGTCGGTCTTAACATTGCACAGATGCCAGTGTGGCCTTGGCAGTGGACTGGAGAGACCTAAAAGACCCTGTGTCTTCTTGCACTCCTAAACGACAGAGGCCACAAAATGACCAAACAGCTCACTCTAGCCTGCTCGGTCATGCCGCACATCGATCTCCTGGCCTGCAGACACCCAATCAGTTTTGTGTCAGACAGAGAGCTGTTGACAAACGCCTCAAGCCCAGAGTGAAATGCAGAGTGTCTTTCTTCCCTGTGAAATCCAGGATCGGACCCTCCTGTGGGCTCTGGCTCTTCCTTTTTAATCAAGCTTTCAACCTCTTTTATATACTTTAGTATATACTTCTGTGTGGGCTTAAACTCCACCCACTGCTTTTCATTTGTTTGTTTCAGTGTCCTTTAAGAATCCTTGCTTGCTAGTGGTCAGTCCTGTCTCTTTGTCCCTCTTTTTTCTCTTTGTTTTTCCCAGGGAACAGGGACCAGGTACTCTGAGTGATTATCCTTTCTTTCTTTATCTGTTATTTGGGGACAATGTTTTTCTTGGTTTCCTGCTTGTGTTACTGTTTGCCTGTCTGTGTTAGTCTTTGATGCCGTAGCTGCTTAGATTTAATATAGCATTTCTCCCTCCCACCTCCTGCTCCCATGTGCTGCATACCCACCCCCTCATACCCCACGTCAGACTGTTTGTTTTCTGTTAGATTTTCTTTCCATAGAGGCATGAGACATTGTTGCCCCTCCCACTCCCTATTACTAAGTATGGTGGCGGCTTTGAAGGCCAAGCACCTTTCTTATTTTCTCCATGCGCCTGCTTTTGTAGGCCCAAAGAGATTACATGATTTGCTCAAAATCACAGGATGTTGAAGCCGAGACTCGAACTTGGTTCCCCAGCTCCATAGTAGGCAGCTCTACTGCTATGCCACATCCTCTCTAAGTGAACATTTGCTCAGTTAAGCAGTAGAACCAATGCAATAGTTCTTTGGAGTGGGAGGCGCATGATACAGCACACATGCGCATCAGTTTGATGTCACATATAAAGGTCAGCGCTACCGGAGGATGAGGTGAGTAAGGAGCATGATCCGATATGTGTGGGCCCCACTTTACAGGGCCTTTCCGGGCTTTACTTTGCCTACCACTGACTTGGTAGAGGTATAGTCTGTATCCTATTTCTTCTAGCCCCAATCACAGTTGTCTCAGTACAACTCATGGATGTAAAGGAATCGTTAGCTAAAATCTTCACTAGGATATTGCATTCACTTTGGTGGTGTACTTAGTTTAACTAGTTTATTTAACAATATATCTTGTTGCTTGATGACATCCGTTTTGATCAGTTGTTATGACCACTTGGTGGTGGTTTGCCAAGAGGGTGCTTTGAGAAGTGTTTCTTAGACATTTAATACTGTCACAACTCGGCTCCTAATATTGGTGTTTGTGAGGATTGTGTATTTGTAGCATCAATGGGTGTAGGGGTGTAACAGAGGACTCTGCAACCCTATAGGGTGATCCCAACATTTTAGGGGCCGCAGTCAATCTAAATAAGGTCAATGAATATCTATCTGTGAGATATGGGAGACTCTGGCACCTCATCACATTCTGAAAAGGGACCCCTTCATTTTGCGTTACACCAGAAAATTGGTCTACAGGGCAGAGAAAACTCTGTAAACTCGACATAAACTGGGAAGACCCTCTCCCTATCTAAAGGCGGAGCTGCTCGACTTACCGTGCTCCACGTACAATTGAATCAGTACTGATACAAATACAATTTATAAATTGGAGGTCAAGATGCTGTATAAATTTGCCCTATTAGGTTTGGTGCTGGCAAAACGCTGGTTAGCGATCCACTGGACCCAGCCTCACCCCGCCCCCACATTGTAAAGATGGGTGGCAGACCTATAGGAGTGGGGGATAGCGGATTAGAAGTGACATAAACTGGTCCATACTGACGAAAACGCAGAGTGTGATCTAGAGATATGGGCCGACATGCTAGACAGCCTGGGGTCGAGGGAACCCCAGCCAACCATACTCACCGCACAATCGCAAGATGCAGACCCAGGGGTCACGGGGAATTCACTTCAGCCACTTGAAAGATATATGGCAGATCAATGTGGGTCGAGACCTTATGCGCATATTCAGGGCCGGGCATGTACGACAAAGTTGGGAGGGGACATACATGTGACGACAGGTGGAATACACAGAGAGAGCTCTCCTTGCACGCTATATTCAACACACCACATACCTTCCATGGGCGGCATCTTTCCTGCCTCGCTCATGACCAGGGGCCTAAAAGAGAATGAAGAAATGGGGATGGCAGGATGGCAGCCCCCCGGACCTGTATGGTGGGCGCCCGTATGCCCCCCTCCAGAAAGGAACGTGCTCATTGTGATAGCCAACACCCACTTTTAGCCAACACCCATACCCCTCCTCCCCATATGAGCTGACACCAGATAAACGCCTCCTAACTGCCCGCTGCCAAATGCAAACCCCTCCCAAGTGGGCGAGACCCTCGAGCTTCTGGCCCACCCATGCACCCCACTTCCCTCATGCTCACATATGACGCAATTCGGTGATGGTGCACAAGGCCGCAGCTTTATTACCATCCTGTTATCCAAACACTTAGTTTATTTCCAGCCAGTCCCATTTATACCCATTTTGTTGCTGGTCGTTCCAGTCCAGTCTTTAAACCTTGACAGCACAACCATTTGTGACAGCACCCTGAGCGAATGCCCTTTCTCAGCAGATCTAGCATTTCCTGTGGCCTCTAGGCTACACCTTGCTGCCTAATGTTGTGGGTGGTCCTCCTGCCTGATGCGGGTTGCAAGTGCTATGTCTGCCCTCTGCTGACCCCATGCTGACCTGAAACCTGCTCTGTGCCCCTCTGTAAGGCAACCCAAGGACACAGGACCCTTGGGCTATTGCGCTCTGTCCGCTGACCCTCTGTGCTGTCCCCGCCTTGCCTGACCCCTGCCTTTGCCTGCGACGCCCTCATCCACGTGTGGGTTGGTTGGTCAACGACGAAAGCACATATTCCGAGGAGGGCCCCATTCACTTAAATTCTGGGGCGCCCGCAGGGGGCCCCCCACTTATTGGGTGACTTAAACATCACCGCCCAACCAGAATCCGGCAAACTCCCGGGCTTGCTTATTGTCCGCCTCTCGTTCCGCCCCCCCCCCCCCCCCCGTAGGGGTTTGTCGTGGGCCCCTGATCAGTCTGGCTTCACCTCCCCAGCCTGCGTACTTTTCGGTTGATTGTTATTGTTTTAATTTTATGGTTGAAAATCGTTGGGCTCCAGGCAATGGAATCTGATCCTACTTCTATCAGTCTGCATCTGCTGTGTATGCCACTGTGAATTACTGTGAGATCATTTAATAAAGATAAGTTTAAAAAAAGAAGAAATTGGAGGCCATGTACATAAAATTAAGTACAAAAAACTATCCAATATACCGATAATTCAAATTTACATTTTTGCAGTGTGTTTGTGCTTTTATACTGGCTGATTTGTGAAATGCTTGTGATCTATGTAAAGCCCTCTGACGCTCGTGGGTCTATAACGTGCTATATACAAAACTATTAAAACACATAAAATGCACATGACCATTCCTTCCCTGGTATTTGTATATACACATCACACACAGGCAGAATGATCAGTGAAAACACAAAATGGGTTGCAGACGGAGAGCGGTGCGGGACATTCCTTGCCGCCTCTTCCAATCATGAAGGCTCCGGTGACAGAACAGTGATGGCCGTTCCTGGCGGGCACTGGTTGGATACATATCAGTGCTGGAAAAGAGTGGGAATCCAATGAAATTCGGTTCAGGCAGTTCTCCTGGGGTGACGCGGAGTTCCAGGCTGGCCTGGTCATGAATCGCTCTGCTGTCTGCCGGGACCCCACAGCACACATTCAGTGCATTCCCAGAGAGCTCCAGCCTACGGAGGGCTGGAGTGGGAGAGGTGGGGGGGTTGAATCTCTTGCATGCGGTCATCCAGCTCCAGGTGTCTCTCCTAAAGGATAAGTAGTACGTTTCTTGAGCCAAGTTGTATCCTGGGTGGCAAAAAGGTGTCGAAAGTGAAAGGAGCCCAGCCGGATACTCACAACTGGCGGCCTCTTTAATTGGTTCAGCAAGGAAAGAAAAGATACAGTCTGTGTGTTCCTTGAAATGTCAGCAAGCATATAAACACAAGGATCTCTGCAACTGGTGAAGTAACCCACTAAGCTGCCTTACATAGAACACAAGCTTGTTTTATGTTCATTTTCCCCTCACAATGCTCAGCAGCAGGCCCAATAATTGTCTGGGTTATTTTGTGATGATTTTAATCTGTGACTGAAGATTTCTCACGAGTCTGTTCCTTACTAATAAAGTAAGCTGTAACACCTTTACAGCCACATTTTCTTATCAGTTACTTATAAGAATGCTGCATGGATAGTGTTAGGTTAATCAATGAACCATGCCTAACTGCAGCTACTTTACAATGTGCATTCCAAGGTGGGTGGTGTTTGTGTACCATGTCAGCATGAGTGGCTGGTGCGGAGCATCTGGAATTGCATGCGAGAAATTAGACCATACGTAGTATGTTCTGAACTGAACACTGAGTGTATAAACTTAGTGCCAATATCGGCAACACTCCCCATCCCTCCCACAGCAATATCTTAGAGCAATAAACAGACAAGAGACATTTTTAGTGGAGAAAATTGCTGCAGGTTTATTTTCATAACAAATATGCCAACATGGTGGGTTATTTTACGGGCAATCCCAGGGCAGGCAGCCCCTCGCCGCCTGTCCACCCGATGAGCCAAAATTCACCGTGGCCCTAGCCAACCGGTGTTTGTTAGATTTGGGGGAGGGGATAGCCCCTCCCACCGGTGGACCCCCAGTCCACCCCCTTTCTCACGCCCCCCCAAGAGGGGCGGAGCGTAGAGGCAACCCCCGGTTGCTCAGGTCCACAACCGCCCATAGGACTAACGGGGCGCCGTCGCTCCTCCAGGGTCCAACGCGAGGACCTCCCTGGGGATATTTGGCTTCAGCACCCTTACTGTGCTCCTGCAGAGGGTACCCTTACTGTACCTTACAGCCTCTGGATCGCCCTGTAACTCAGCCTGCAACACAAAATAATAAGTTAGATAGACACACCCCCACCCCTGCCTGTAAGCCGGGTAAGCGGTGGGGAGGGAAACGGCGTCCAGGCAGACTAAAAAGAGGGCGACCAGCGGGCGGGAGAGGTATATGTACCTCTCCCCCCCACCCCCTCCTGCCCAGAGGTGACGTGGCATGGGGGACCCACGAGGGTCCCAAACACTGGGAGGCTGACTCGTTGTGTGCCATCCTGTGGCACTAAGGGGGGCCGCCCTCTTAGGAGGGCCCCCTGCTTGGGCCCGGGGCAGCCCTGCATAGTGCCAATATCGGCAACACTCCCCATCCCTCCCACAGCAATAGAGCAATAAACAGACAAGACACATTTTTAGTGGAGAAAATTGCTGCAGGTTTATTTGCATAACAAATATGCCAACATGGTGGGTTATCTTACGGGCGATCCCAGGGCAGGCAGCCCCGCGCTGCCTGCCCACCCGATGAGCCAAAATTCACCGTGGCCCTAGCCAACCGGTATTTGTTAGATTTGGGGGAGGGGATAGCCCCTCCCACCGGTGGACCCCCAGTCCACCCCCTTACTCACGCCCCCCCTTAAGAGGGGCGGAGCGTAGAGGCAACCCCCGGTTGCTCAGGTCCACAACCGCCCGTAGGACTAACGGGGCGCCGTCGCTCCTCCAGGGTCCAACGCGAGGACCTCCCTGGGGATATTTGGCTTCAGCACCCTTACTGTGCTCCTTCAGAGGGTACCCTTACTGTACCTTACAGCTTCTGGATCGCCCTGTAACTCCGCCACAGCACTGGGTGTGGCCACCGTTACCCCGGCCCCCCCCCCCCCCAAGGTAGGCAACTTTACCTGTATCCTTTTGATTCCCAGGCCTCTTCCCGGTACAAGGTCCAGACAGGTCAACCCCTCCTAATCATAAACGGCGTCCAGGCAGACTAAAAAGAGGGCGACCAGTGGGCGGGAGAGGTATATGTACCTCTCCCCCCCACTCCCTCCTGCCCAGAAGTGACGTGGTATGGGGGACCCACGAGGGTCCCAAACACTGGGAGGCTGACTCATCGTGTGCCGTCCTGTGGCACTAAGGTGGGCCGCCCTCTTAGGAGGGCCCCCTGCGTGGGACCGGGGCAGCCCTGCAGTACATCTGCAGTGCAATGTGTTTTGGTATATGTGTGTGCACCAATGAGTGCATAAATGGTCCAAGTTCGGCTCTTACTGGGGTTATGGGTCATGTACAACAAGAAGTAAGTACTGAATAGTGTTATTCAGCACCTGGTGCTCAGGAAGTGAGTATAATATGAATATGTGTGCACAAATGCGTGTTTCGATACTTCATGCACAGCTCAAGCACTGGGTGTGCGTAATACCTGTGCTGTCTGCTCCACGTGTAGTGCTGGGTATGTGTGATGCATGTTCCACACTGAGATATGCATGAGATATACAAGCTTGTAGCACCAGGTGTGCATGAATGATGCACATGCACAGTTTGGGCATGAATGGCATGCAACAAGATGGCAACAGTGCAACAAGATGGCCGACTGCAATGAAGCTACCATCGGGAGCTCCCCGGGAAAGGATCACCTTTTGGTGTAAATCCCCACAAAAATAGCCCCCATCAAGCCACCGCTTTTCTGGAACCAAAGCAGGCGATCTTGGGATCCAGCACAGCTGATAACAGTTGAAAAGTGAGCCCAAAATATGCGGCTGCCCACGGCCCCCACAGGGGGCCACCTAAAAGGGTGGCCCTTTAGTGCCATTTGGGCACAAACACATCCCTCCTAGTCTAGTGGTGGGACTCAGGGAAGGAGTCCTTTCGCCTTGGCGCGCTAGGCGCGTCACTTCCGGCGCACAGATGTCAGGGGAGGGTACTTATACCTCCCCCCGCCTTTTTGGCGGCCTCTTTGCACAGTCACGCTGTCTCCCACCCTACCACTTACCCAGCGTGGAGCTGGCAGGCAAAGTACGTAGAACGTTGTAATGTTTTCTTTTGTCATTGTAGGCAGAGTTACAGGGTGATCTGGAAGCAGATGCGTACATAAGGGTAACTCTGCACGAGCACAATAGTGGTGCCAGAGCCAAATACCAGAAGCCTCAGGGCAGGTTCCTGGAAAACCGTGTCGGCGCCCCGTTAGTCCTTCGGGTGGTTAGGGCCTGACTAACCGGGAGCTTGCCTTGCTACACTCCGCCCTGAAAGGGACGGAGGTAATAAGGGACCAATGTGTCACGTGATCCGGGAAGAGGATCACCCAAAAGGTGTAGCACTGATTGGGTTTCCCACAGTGCTGGCTCATCAGGTGGGCAGAGCAGCATAGGTTGGTAACAGCTGCTTGCCCTTGGATCGCCCATAAGATAACCCACCACATTGCATACTTTTGTATGGAATAAACCTGCAGCAATATTTTCCCATAACAAAAGTTGTGTTGTGTTTTTATTTATTCATGCATGCTCAGACTGTGGGTGGGGATGTTGCCAATAATGGCACTAGTGTCCGGGGCGAGGATCAAGGCGAGGACTGTGCAGTGGCTGGAGAAGCTTGGCAGCTTTTGCCTGCAGACAGCCACCAGCCCTGCTGTCACTGTGCCATGTGCAGCCTGAACCATCTCGGAGGAACAGCAACAAGAGCCTTAACGAGCAAGGGTGCCGACTCTCACGCCCATGACTTGCTGGAGCAGGGGCTAGAGGGAGTGAGGTGACCATATTGTTATGTGGGGAGCCCATCGCCGTCGCCCTCTCTGCTGTTGATCTCCATCAGCCAGCGGCGCTGGACCGGCCCCCGGTGCACAGATTGTACATTGGCTTTGAGGCAACCGGGAGGGTTATCCAGCGTGGCTACACAAAGACAGAGCCACGCAACTGCCTCATTCCTGTCTGAAGGATTATGGCGAACCCCGGGCTATCGCCCCGATCAGTAAAGGAGAGAGGAGCACAGTAAGTGAAAAAATAAGAGGCACAGCAGAAAAATGCAAAGAGTGGAGAAGCAAGAGTCAAGCATTGTTTGCCTAACTGGCCCTGGTCTGCCAAGGGGACTGCTGAGTGTCTTTGGGATTGCCATGTGTCGTGGGAATACCCCCACCCCCCAACGCTCACCTCCCTCAACCACAGAGCTCACCCAATACTTATGATGGTGAGGAGGCTCCCATTTCTTCCCCAGTGTTTTTGGTACTGCCATGCTTCCTGAGCAGGCGCGCAGCACCAATTGGGCTCAAAGGGCTTCAGCCCCCCCACCCCACAGTCGTGTGTGTCAGCCCTGATGAGACAGCTTCCCGGGCATACACACTGCCGCACCCGAGTACTTCACAGGTGTTTAAAATACCATTTACTTGTCAATGAGGCTTTGTTGTTGTTTTTCACCCCTTCTTAGAGCCCCTTCATCTCCACTCTGCATATTGCTGGAAGTGTCAGCCCCCCCCCCTGAAAATTTTAGTAGCCCCCCCCCAAAAACAAATTGGCTCTAGTTGCGCATCTGGTCCAGAGACTAACCCTTTACCCCCACCTCCTTCAATCACAGAACGCACCTGAAGCAGGTGATGATGAGGAAGCTCCTATTTCTGCCTCTGAGCACTCCACTGCCCCCCTCCCCTCGGCCCACTCTACCTGGCCGGCACCCTCTCCGCAGGCAAGCGGGTCACCGCCAGCATGTATGCCAGGAGTAAGGGACTGACGCCCAGTATATCGTGCTGAGTGCTGCATCGCTCACACTCCAAATGTCTCAAGCTTGTGTCTAGACAGCAAATGAATGGCCCGGTGACCTGTCCCTCACGGGTTAACCCCGCCGCACCACCCCCACTAGCAGCATGCCTGCACCAGCTTTGACTTATAGCTGAAGCACATTGTGCTCCGCCTACAACAGCTCCTGACCTCCTCCTGGTACAGCCTGCAATGATCTGCAAAGGAATCTATTGCCCCTGCCCCCTCCCTACTGCAACTCACTCTTCCTATCTAAAATCCCCCAAATGGAGGCCACTGCGCCCGTCAACCTCCAGGTTGAAGCGGGAACACTTCTACGCCAGAACTTGCTACTGTCTACCCATAATCTCATCCTGCGAGTATAGTGTGTCGTGAGGCCTACACTGATAGTTCACACTGTTATATTAGGCTTATATGCTCTTTTGCGCAGTCAACGTCAACACTGGTGTACATTGTTATTATAGGCCTATATGTTATTCTATGCTTTTTATGATTTCCAGCTCTTTCCACACCAATACTGTTAGCATACAATTTTCCTAAATCAACAGCCCTATCGTAGCTACCTCAGAACTATATCGCCCACATATCCTACCGTCTGTTGTATGCCTCTTATATACTGTGTTGTCTCTGTGCTTACCCCATATGATTATACCTACTCGATTTGTAACGTGTACAACTGTGACTGCTTAAAGTATACTTCTTGTGTACACTGCTGCTTGTATTCCATGCAACTGTATTTTACCCATATGTAACTGCAATTGTATTCACCCATATGTAACTTGTGCAACTGTTACCCTGCCAACTATGTAAAGCATTCTGATACCTTCAGGTCGAGTTTGCGCTATACAAAACTCTATAAATAAATGGTATACGCGCAAAATTTAGGGACATAACTGGTGACCGTAGCACTGTGGCATGAGTGATATTGATGCAGTGCCTCTTGCAGAACTACATCCTATATACGCATGTGCAACTCCAGCTTGGGGTGTATGTGTTGAGCATGTACAGCGCCCAGTGCTGAGTGGAACCTATTTAGCATCTGGTGTGTGAGTCGAGCATGTGCCGCACTGGTGCATTAGGGTGCTTGTGCAGCTTCAGGGGTATGGGTTGTGTGTGCATTGCCTTGTGTGTGTGTGTGTGTGTGTGCACGCGCGCGCAGCAAAGGGAGCATAAGTGGTCCATGTTCAGCACTTAGTGTCGTTTTTGGATATGTAAACTAAACAGTATGTGAGTAGTGTCATATAGCACTGATTATTGCGAATGTAGTGCTTTTTCACTATATCCGGTTCTGCCCATAAATGGTGTTTTAGCAAGTTGTGCATTTGTATCACTGGTTACACGAGTGGTGTATTTGCTGCACATGGAACATTTGCAGGAAGATCCAACGTGTGCTCATCCTGTTTAAGGCACTTTTCTGCTGCTTGTGCTGTGCTTGTTGATTCTGTTATGCTTGTTCTGTGCCATGTGCTTCTCTTTTGCTCCTGCAGCAAAGGGTGTGCATGGTCCAGGTGATGTGCCATGTGTGTCTCTGGTAATTGTACAAGGCTAGGTTTGTTTGTGATGCTCTACACTGCCTGGCATGTTTATAGTGCAGATCCAGAACCAAACGCATCTAGTGCATGTAGTATGGCAAGTGTTCCTTTGTGCATATTGCATGGCACGGCCCCCTGGACTACTGAGGATGTGTATGATACACGCAACTCAGTTGAAGGAAAGAGTGCAATAGCAAGTCGTTGAGCAGCACGTTTTCATAGTCATTCCAAGTACACATTGTATGTTGTTGCATATCTGCTTGTTGTGTTGGTGGCAATTACAGTGAAGTCGCCATAAGTTACGCTGTGGGGGTTAATGGCATTTCGCCGTTTGTGAAATGTTAGGCCATCATCAGGACCAGGTTACAAAATTCCATACAGTGTGGCAAGTTGTCACGGAACGAATCCAGCCGGATGGTGTGGTCCAAAGCGTGGAGCGACACGCGCTATCAAGAGTGATTTGTTTCTATCGGTGTCAGCCCGCCAGGAAAGAAATCCTACAAGCGGTCCACTTGAAGTGTTCAAGAGTCGCATAGTGTTTGGGGAGAGGCAGCATTTTCCTGTGTTGTTACCGAATCCCAGGCAAAAATGGAATGAGTCGAAAAGGGGGACAGAGCAGCCGGGTTCAGTCTACTCGAGCCCTGGGCACGTGCTGCTCAGCCGGTGTGAGTCCGGTGCGGAGTGAGTAAACTACTGAGGCATATGTGCCTCGTAGGGTTTATAATTGAATAATATAAATGTTTCTTTCAGAATATTCTGTTAGTAGAATGGAGGTGTGTAGCAAAATCGTGTTGCGTTGGGTAAGAAGTAGGTGTATGGCCAAGAAAGTCTGAAAGTTGCATTTTTTTTGTCAGTTTCAGATATTGATTTGCATGGATTTTCTAGCAACATAGAAAATACAAACTGGATAAAAGTTTGCAGGAAGTATGACTGGTGCTTAAATAGCTGCAGGATGTCATAAAATGGTTACCATCTGTTCCATACATAACCACTGGTGTCTCGACGTTGAGCTGCTGACTTGGAAGTCTAAGAATCCAGGCTCTAACCCTAGCTTTGGCAGTTGACCAAATGTGTGATTCTGGCCAAATTATTTAATCACTGGGTCTCTTAAATTGTAATCATGTGTAATGAAAATGTAGCTTGAACGTGCGCCACATGAATAATGTTCATGTACTGTCATTGCCTGTTCTGATTTATCATCAATGACATCTACCACTGGTCCATGCAACTATCTCCTCCTTTCTAGCTAATGCACCTCTTTGTTACCTTGTAATGGGTTTCTGCTTGAATTACTTGAATGTTTTCATCTTGTATCTCTTGCTTTGGCTGTGTATTTGGTATCTCTTTAGTACAAACCTAGCCAAAGGGCTGCACATGGTCAAAGTCAATGAGTGATAACTGTTTATTTGGTAGCCGAGTAGTGCGTGGTTGGCATTTTTGTCCAGCTAACTGTGCTTTTTTGTGGGGGCTTGACATGAGAGTAAAATATAAGTTGTGTGTTTGTGCAGAATAACTCTCACTGCGAACACTATGTCACTCTCACGTTGCACGAGCATAACTTGCAGCACACTTTTGAATGTTTTCGAGTGCGCTTATTACATGCTGCAGCCTTTCTCCGGAAGATAGTTTATGATTATCAGACCATTTTCATTTAATTATTTTAGGTTCTAAGGCACATTGGGTAGTCCGATAATGTGCTGCATGGCTAAACACTTTTAAGGTCTCAAAGGCGAGACCTATTGGCTATTCCAATCCTTCTTTGTTTTAAAACATTACACAGTACCCTATCTTGCAGCTTTCTCCCTTATTGTCTTGCTCCTGCCACAGCCGTATTTTCTTTAATTGTGTCAGTTCTCTGGCTCTTACCATGTTTCATTTGACATACACAGTGAATGCTCCTGTCCCGTCGAACCTCTTAGTTTGCATCTTTCCTTGTATTTTTCAGTTTTTATGGCCATAAAGCTCTTCTGTCACTTTACTCACCAACATCTATATTACTTTTCCTATCAGACCGAGACTTTTCGAATGTTGATTAAAATGGTTATTCGTTAAAAAAAAAACGAATTGATGAAAACCCCTTAGGTCCCACTAACAGGGTTTTGTACGAAACGCAGGTGAGCTCACACCTGGAGAAGCAGAGCACAGGTAGAGCTTCGGGTCATTCAGGTGCCCTTGTTCTGTTCACACACAGAGTGTGCACAAGTGAGGCCTGGGCACAAGGCTTACCTCGAAGCCCTGGAGCAGAAGAGAACGACTTCAGGCTTCGTTTGCGTGTCCTTATCACTGGTTGAGCACAGAATGTGGTCATATGTTCTCATTATTGAAGGATAGTGCGCTTTTAATGTCATTGATTAAGTTAAACTGAAGTATATGGTACTATATTAAAGCAGTACTCTGCAAATGTAAACACGAATGCCTCGAATTTTCCTTTGATGCGCTTAACCATTGACAGTACCACTGAGATACTCTGAGTTAGTGCCCAATTCATTCCCTTTGGATGACAACCCAATGTTCTGTATCTCATGGTTGTTTTTACGTCTCGGCCTGGCGAAAGCAGCGCATTCGCTGCTCTGCCATGCAGAGGCCTTTTCGAATGGATACGATTCCAGCGTGCAAGCGGGGAGACAGAGGAGAAAGAAGATGTGCACACGGGGATTGGATGCTTTACTGGCGGCGTGATACACTGGGGACTTTTTTTTCGCCACCAGTAAAGGCAGTCCCCGCGTGCACATCTTCTGTCCGTCCCATGACGGGCCGCGCTTGTTGACAATCTGACCTCTATTCCTCAGTGGGCGGGCATCCCTAAAGACCGACGGTGACGCTTCTCTCGGCACCTCCTTGAGAACTTGCGACACAGGCGCACGTTTAAAATGGCCCCCTTCTAAGGTGGGGCCAGAGACCAAACCTACCATCGAGTTCTCTCCCCTGTCCCGTCACTGTGCCGAGTATTTCTGGTCGCTACACGTATAACCGAGCCCTGTTGACAACACGTTGCTGTAATTTTCTTTTTTACCTTAAGCCAGCCAATTTGTTTTTCTTTTCCCTGCTCTCCATTGTGGACAAGTGTCTGAAGCGAGAATGCATCTTCCGATCCCTCTTTGAGAGAGCGCTGATAGAGTGAAATTCAATTTATAGTGAATTTTCTTTTTCTGATGTGCCAATCTGCCCGTTCATTTCCATTGCCTGTCACACGTGTTCCGGAGGAACGCGGCCCCGCGCTGCTGGAAACCTAGGTGACATTTCCTTCCCGCTCCCCAGAATTAATAACAGGCCTCGTATTCATGTGATCTTTGCTCCGCTGTCTACTTCTAAATTGTTAAAGCTACACATGGTTTTAATTGGTGTCAGTACCGTATATGTGTAACTGGGCAGTGTGGTCAGTCTTCCATTAAGCTGGTCACCACAGGAATCCATGTCTCTAGACCTGGGCTCTTCTTACTTTGAAGTTACTCCAGCTGGTTCAAAGGAAGAAACACAAGACTACAATTCTCAGAACACAAAGGGTAATACATTAAAAGTCCAGCACTGAAAAAAGGTGACAATGCTTCCTTTCCTCATCTTCATGCAATACCCCTTGTTGTTTTATAGGACAGAAGGCACTTACGTAGACAAGTTTTAAACATTGGATGTGACTGTTCTAGCGGCCATGTCGCCACACACTATGAGATTGATTGAGTTTTAAGTCAACAGCCTTAAGCATACAGGGACTTGTAATTTCAGTTTGTAAATATAGGCCCGCATGTGGAAAAAGGAGACTGTCTGATGAGTACAGTCTTAACATGGGTCACTCTTGCAACGACGCTGTTTCCAAACCTCCAAATCATTGCTTTCTAGTGTGCTAGTCCAGTTACTTCAACGAAAGCAACACAAGCTCATAACCCCCAGAATGCATTTGTTTAATCACTTTGTTCTTGCACAGTGGAAGGCCCATCACAAAGATCGACAGGCCATCTTTCACTGGTTTACTGCTGTATTTGTAAGTTAAACTGGTACAAGCAAGATGACATATTTTTACAGACAGTATTATCATGTGTAAACATGTCAAAGTAATGAACTAATACTATCATAAAATGCTCTACATTATGTCGCATAATTTCTACATAATTTTGCCACCCTGCCACATAATTTGGCCCTCCCCTGGCACATAATACTAGTCGCCCTGGTTATTGCTTGGTACTGGTTATTTGAATTTTTTGGTGTCAAGTAAACCATCCGAACATTTACTCAATTTACTCTGTGGTAGATTAATTAGAGGGAGTCGTGATCAATAGTGGGGAATGTGAGTTCATGTAATGGTTGGTGGGGTACATGGATAGGCGAGAGGAGATCACATATTGCTAGGTTGCAGGGGTATAGTTTCAAAGAAGGAGGTTGTAATACATGAGGGGGGGTGATGGCAAATACAATAATGGGGAGTTGCAGAGAACCAAGATTTAAAAACGGAGGACCTGATTATAATCTGACAATGGTGTTCAGAATGATGTCAAACGTATTACTGTAAGTCTCATTACGGGTTGCATCTATATTGCGGGATGTCAGTTAATGTGCCATGAAGTATGTATACTGCTCACTACACTAACCCTGGACTGCACCACACTGTGCCCTGTTACGCATTACCAACGTTGGTAGTTGAATATAATGTAAAGGAGGGGGATCTGGGACAGTTAGACAAAAATGTACTCTAATTGCCAAAGGGATACTCGTCAGATGGTATTACCTAATCTAAACAGACTGGTACCTGGTCACTGACTTAACAAGCATTAAAAATGCAATAGGTCTCGCCTTTCATTAAGTTAAAGCCATCTGCTTTGCTATACAATACCATTAGCAAAGCAAATGGCTTTAACTTAATCAAAGGCGAGACCTATTGCATTTTCAACGCTTGTTTTTCACAGGCATTATGTTTCTCTTAGCCTGAGACATGCCACATTGATGTAAAACGAGTTTTGTTAGCAATATGCCCCAAAGTGCCTTTGAGCGAAAGCAAATTTTGCAGAGGTGAAAGATTTGTAAACGGATGAGTTCCTAATGTCCAGTGTATTCTTTGATCTTGAGTACTCCCACCCACATGTAATGAGGCTGCCGCAAGTCACCAGGGAGTTCTGCTGAATGTCTACAATCAAAGGAATGTACCCCAAGTTTCATTAGATTGAGACCAACATATTAAGAAACAGAAAAATGTTAATTGGTTAAAGCGTCTTCCTAACAATCATTGTTTATGAAAATGCTTTTCTCTTATTCTAGAAAATGTATCTTATTTGTCGCTTATTTTGAAAAAATGCATTTGATGACAAAACAACATCACACTCGAAAATTCTTCCTACAGTCACAAATCTACCCTCCCCCTCAATCTAACCTTTTGTCTTTTGTTTGAAGTAATATATAATTTCATGTTGGATGATGCTGGGTTTCTGCATATGACATGGTCGTGTAGGAATTTGACAGACTATTGGTGGTACGGTGGTACAGATTTTAAGACGGGTGATGGGGATAGAGTTAGAGGAGTCGGCCCTACACTATTTGGGGGTTATTCATAATCCTAAAAATCATAAAAGTAAACATAAATTTGCTGCATTGGCGTTGTTGCCGGCTAAACATAGGCTAGCAGTTCATTGGCTGTTTTCCCCCATTCCCTTGTTGACCTCCTGCTTGCCAGATATAGTAGAATAGGCAGGGACGGAATCCCGTCGCAAAAGAGAGATGCGCACGGATGAAAAAGTCATTGGAGGATCTAACGACCAGGAGATGTCTGGCTCAATGGTTATTCCCCAGGTTGAGGTGAGCTAAATCTACAGGAGAAGGTAGTCTTTGCAACCATAGACCCAAGCATAATGAAGCAGTCTGTTATTACATGTCATACTGTGTTATGGGCTTTCTCTACATTAGCAGAAGGAAAGGGAGGTGTTGCCATTTCCGATCTCAAGGGAAAATGGAAAGAGAGCAGTAACGAGTAAAAAGGATTGTTTTTGCTCAAGATTAAAGACGTGGAGTTCAATTATGGACCAGTGTTTTACAGGAGCATCAAGTAGAATTTTTTATGCTCCTTGGGTTTACTTACCTTCTCACAAAAGAAAGCACAAGACCACTCTGTGACCTCCTCACTAACTGCAAATAGATTAGACCAGAGAAAGATTGGCCTAATCTTGAGCGATATATATCAGATCACTGTCAGCTGCATAATGGCCATTTGGTAACAGTTGCAGGTAGAGCTAGGGAGATGTGGTCTAGTAGCCTTTGCTGTAGCCTTTTTAACCTGGGAACCCAAATTTGAATCCTGGACTCAGCACTAGACCTAACATCTTGTGATTCTGGACAAACAACGTAATCTTCCACTGCCTAAATGTGTGTACATTTTATTTGTGTAATCCCCTCTTGATATATATGATTGTCTCTCAAACCCTCATCCTATGGACAGCGCTCCTTACTTCACAGCCATGATTAGTTGAGAGCGGTGAGAACTCAGCTCGCATAATAATAAAAATCCTTTTCAGGGGGAACAAATAGTCATTAAATAAACCTGAGCTTAACCCCCATGGTAGCTATGGCACAGAGCAGACATACTTAAAGTAGAGACAATGTATAAAGTATGTGTGCAGTACTAAAACAGTCATAAAGTTAAAATACAAAACAATAAAAATCCCAAAATGAATTAAAAAAAAAGTCATGACACCAAAATGACAAAAATCCAATAAGATGATATGATTTTTAAAAAATGTTTTAAGTAGAAATAGTGCCAAGAAGCACAAAGTGCCAATGATAGTTATTGGTCACAGCAGAACAGGACCTAGGCACAGTTTAATGCAAACCGCGATGAAACACAGATCGGATACACTAACCAGGATTGTCCTGATCAAAAAGTTTACCTTCTGCCTTTTGTCCTTTAAAGCCCCATTCCACCAGCGAAGTACATTTCTCAACCCCCCCCCCCCCCTCCCTCCCCCCCACCCGAGGATCTCAGGGGAGACACTTAGAGACTCACAGGGTGACAACAAGAGGGTCCAGTCCAGATCCAGTTGCCAGCTGGGCAGTTGCAGCAAAAGGCATCTTGTAGTTTTTTGTGTCCCTGTGGCTTTAGCAAAAAACCAATCTTATGACCCATGGAGGCCACTTTGCTGTCCTGGGTACAAGAGACAGAGCAGATCCAGTCTTCTAGGTTATTCTCTGGTCTCAGACAGAAGGTTCAGTCCTCTTCTGATCTCCCACAGGTACAAGAGTGTTCTGAAGTGAGTAATTGGAAATGCCACATTTATGCCAGGTACGGCCTAGTGTGTGGAAGGGAACCTTGGGGACCCCATAACCAATGGGGTAAAGGTTCCCAGGGCTAACCCTACCTATTTTGGACATTTTCAAAATGGGCAAAGTCTTCAGTCCCAATAAACTTGGGCACAAATGGTTGGGGGGGGGGGGGGTTGTGTGTGCACAATGGTAATCCTAGTGTCCTTCCACATCTAAGACTGAATCCAGTTTTATGCAATCCATGTACCCTCAACAAACTCAGAAACCGAAGTCTGGTAAACAAAGCAGAGCTTTTAGCAACCAGAGGATACACACACATTGTTTTGGCATTCTGTTTCTCTCCTTTGATGTGTGCCATAAATGCCATACAAAAAACCCTAACAGACCTGTCAATCAGGTCTTGTCACTCCAGCAGAATCTGACACAGTGATGTCAACAAGAGGCCACTGTTATGGAGGCCGGTCTGGTTTGAGGGACACAAGAAGCGGACACTCCTGAATGTTAAATCCAGCTGCTTGTGACAGGGTAAGACTCTGATGCTAATCAAGTTCATGGGCCCAGGCCAAAGGCTGTACCCATTTCAAGGGCATGTCATGTCAAGGGCACAACAACACCTCCCCAATTCCAAGGCTACTTGTCCCTGTCCCTGTCCTGTCCACACCTTATTCACGCCCATTGAAATGCTAACTACTAGCTGACAGAAGGGAGAGAGCAAAATGCAGATTTAACTGCTAGGGACTTCGGGCAGGGAAACAGCAACTCTTTAAAAGTCATCTTTCCAAAACATTTATTACTAATCTGACTTAACCAATGACTTGGGATTGTAATCAATATTTCAAAAGGTTCTAGGTGAAGATAACATTTATTAAACTTAATATTGTATCCTAATGCTTTCCTATGGAACAGCCAGTCCTGCTACAGTGAAAATAGCTGTAAAGGCCTTTTCTCTATATGGACATATTTAACACTAAACGTTTACATGTCCTACTTTTAGGTACCAGGCCCCCTGCCCTATTGGCAATAAGGCCTACTTAGAGGTGGCTTATAAACATTTAAAAGGAAGATTTAGGTCTGTGAAAAAGGGCTATATTGACAGGTCAAATTTTCAGTTAAAACCTACACAGCTATGCTACCGGTGGGCCTGGAGACATGCTTAACAGTGCCACTTAACTGGATGTCACAACAGGTACCACAGTCCACTTATAGCATTTAATTTACCAGCTCTGAGTATATTTGATACCATATACTTGGGACTTATAAGCATATAAAATACACCAATCAGATGTATACAAATTTCATCATGTTGAAAAGAGGAGCACACGCTCTTTACAATTGGTTAACAGAGATAAAGTGCACAGAGTTCTATAGCCAGCAAAAATACAGTTCAGCCACAAGGCAAAATAAATACAGGGTAACCCTGTAGATAGGACACATTTCCAACAATACATAAATACATACAAGGGCTGTGACTCATTCACATGTGGATGTCTGTATGTAAATATGGTCCACCTGTGTGCCTGCATTCATGCACCTTCCCAGCAGAAGTCTTATCAAGCGACCTTTAGGCATTGAGTCAGGGTGTAAATCTCACCTACAAATCCTCAAATACTCCCAAATTTGAGCATAGTCTAAAATTTTGAATTAACAGTTTTTTTCATAGAGGAAGGAATCCATTTATTCTCTGTTGTAAATATTAAGACCTACCTCACTTGTTGCTCAACAGAATACAATTTTTGCCTCAAATCATTTTAGTTTTTTGAGGACATTGAGCGCATATGCTACAAAAAATAAAATTGGCATAGCAGGATTTATTTGTTTTTTAATTATTACCTAGTGGCACATTTAGTCATTTGATATAAAATGCCAAAGCATCTTTTCAGGTATAATTATTAAATATTTGATCCTCATCAGCGATGTCTTTATAACACATGGCACACTAATTTCACCAGTCCCACTGTCTTGACTGAATACTACATTAACTCTTCCTACTGATAGAGTTGAGCTGAATGACTGATCACTGTTGAAGGTAGCATTTGTAAATGGTGTTATTCATATATGGGATGATTGAAACATAGCTGATGAAAAGAGAGGGTGTCTTTGGCATCATTTAACAGCAGAAGTGTGAATGTTCTCTTTTTTGTTTCAGAGGAACAGCTCACTGTCTTACAAGTCTTTGAAGGATGAGTCCTACGTCCAAGAGGATGATGTAAGTTCAACTGTTGTACTGTACCTTTGAAGAACTCTATTTTGAGTTTTTAATGTTTTATTGTTTATTTAATAGGACACTAATTATTGCTTTGGTTTCACACCTAACATGAGAACTTTCAGGCAGTTTTAAACAGGAGTTATTGGGTTGCCTTAGATTGATGCTTCTTCTGGGTAAAGATAAAGTGTCAGTAAATGGAGGTTGGTAGAGTAAACATATATATTTTTTTTGAAACACACTTTATTGGGATTTTCATGTGGGGGTACATCATAATACACATCACATTGAGCATTTTAGTTATGCAGAGAGCACAGGATACAATTCAGGCATTGTGCGCCATCTGTGCCAATTGTGGTGTTGTCTACAATACAACTAGGGAGGCCACCAGTTCATCACAGTATTATGCATTACATTCCTAGCCTCTAACCTATTGTGTCCAAGGGGAGCGTTGTCCGCTCAACTGACCCACAACCCCATATCCCACCCAGAACCCACCCTCCGTACCCAACCATGCCACGAAGAAAACAATCTTAGTCTGGGGGACTCAGAGCATACCCCTGGGGGGGGAAGGAGTGCGGGCCAGAGCAGAGGCCAATCCCACCCCCCCCCCCCAGCCCACGGTAGGGGAAGGAAAGAGGCCGGTCCATGCAGCCTGAAAGAGGGGACTAAATGGACAGGTAAGATCCCACTCTAAATTGTGGGGGGGTTGGGGGACCAGCCCCCACGGCAACCACCCACCAATAGAAAACGGTCTCATCTGGTAGAGTAAACATATGACATGCTTTTCATCCAGACTTTTCAGATTTACTCAGCAATTCTGGGAGGCACACCAGGGGCTATCACTATAGCTGGAGCTATCAGGGAAAAACAAATCTCTGACCAGAGAATACATTGGTAGTCACCTGCCATGCAACCTATCCTGGCACACCTCCTGACTCCTCTTTCCTTGAAGGGTGCCATAGCTCCAACAGATCCTTTATCAGTATTGCCTTAGCATAACCTGTACTGGGAAGGCGCATACATGACAAATCTCCTCACCCCGACTTGGGCTAAGTAAGGGGAAGTGAAGTCTTTTGCC
The DNA here is from genome assembly GCF_964204655.1 of Triturus cristatus. Lineage (NCBI taxonomy): Eukaryota > Metazoa > Chordata > Amphibia > Caudata > Salamandridae > Triturus > Triturus cristatus. The sequence goes on from NC_140587.1 coordinate 508,655,359, forward strand.
TTCCAGATTGTCCATTATGGTCATGAAGGTTGTAAGTATATTTCGAGGCTTCCACTTTTCAGCTCCTCCTGCTGGGAGGCGGTGAATTTTTATTCAGAAATCTACAATGTGTTCTACATTGCACTGTTTTTTATGTGATGGTGTCTTATCTGCAGAAGCCTTGATTAGTGATCAAGAATCTCTAAAGGCTAAACCATGAAGAAAATTCAAATATCACACCGTCTTCTGCTCCACTCCCCACAGTGCCTGTCACAGATGTTGACTACCTGTGTAGCTTGTAAAAGACTCATGCATATAGAGCCACTTCCAGGCGACTTGCCGCAATACGGTTATATCTTTGTAAAATAACTCCCCACACTGCATTTTAAGTCAAATTCCAAAGGTTCAATTGAAATCTTTTATTTAGTTTTACAAAGCTTCTTGCTGACAAATAGTCCTTGCAACAAGTTATCAAATGAAAGAAGCTTGAACAAATTTAGTGTGTTTTGAGCTGTTAGACAGCCTTCCTCAGGAGTTTAAGGGAAATACAGAGGATGTGGGTGATTTTATGAAGGACATCTGTTTAAGACATGGCCATGATAACCATCTCATCATGTACAAAATGTTGCTAATCCTGAAATACAAGGCAACAATAAGTACCTGATAAAGGGGATCTGTGTGGAACACAGAGGGGTATGTAAGTCTTGAAAACACCTAAATCATTTGACATATTAGGCACAGACAATTTGGGGAAATATGTATTTTCAGTAGTCTTTCTAAAAGTAAATCAAGGAAGAGTCTGCCAGGGGTCTTTATTTAAGAGAATTTTCCTGCAATAAATACATGTCCCAAAGCAAGCTAATTTGTAATTGCTATTTAAAGACAACCCTCAAAAGTCAAATAAAGTTCAGCTATAACTGATCGCAAATGCATCCTCCATTGACAAATTCTTGTCAATAGTTACTCAACCATTGGTATTTTCCCGAGTGGATTTATTTTGAGAAATCCTTAATGGCTTAACATGTCAATGAAAAACATTCTCGTATGAGCAGGCCTGCATCTAACAGCACCAGCACAAGTCTACTGTCAGGCAGAGTGGCTAACTGATCATTGGAAATAGTCACCTGAGGCACAGAGATAAATGCAAACTCTCTCAAGGGCTTCTAGAGACCCCAAGTACCCAAGTAATGGGCAGATGTACTGTTTTTTCTGGTTGTGAAAAGCAGTCACTATTTGTAACTCGTCTGTTTGTGAGCAGGAACTGGTTTTGCAAACCAACCTATACAATAACAGGTCTGTTCACAAAATAAGGATTCTGAGTGAGTCGGAATCTGACCTACTAAATTGTGACTGACTCCAATTGGTAATGATCACAGACATGGTGGCCACCAAAGGTCAGCAAACCACCATTTCTGTGACTGACTTTACATAAAGTTAATTTGTTTTTATATATAGGCAGCCTAATTAAGGAAACTGGCCTTGTTTTAAAAAAAATTAAAAAAAGGTTATGTTTTTCAGATGTTTCAGAGAGAGTTGACAGTGGCTGTCTGGACAAATGGCTACTCCCCCTGAAAGTTTTCCCTAATTGTACAAAGGGGAAGAGGTCCAAAGGGCACCCCATCCCTTTTATAAATAGATTACCACTCCTCCTTGGGAGTCTGTAACTTTTGAAGGGGGTACAACTGCGATTCCGGTTGCAAACCATTGATATACATGTTACTGAATTGCAATTTGGAATTGATGCCCACAACACGTCCCTTCCAAATTGTGATTCTATATTCATTCAGCAACTGTACCAGTCTTACATTAAAAATAACTTTTTTGCAGTTGCAACACTGAATTGGAGTATTTGCGACTGCAAAAAGTTTCATACATCTAGCACTAAATGCTAGATATATGAAACCAGAGGGCGGAAGAAAACAATCTAACATTGGAACCAATGACCATGTGCAGTACCAGTCATAGGAGGAGTCACAACACTTCTTGATTCGAAAGACTTCTTTAAAGAAAAGCAAGTTGTACACTACTGAGCCCAACACTAGATGGCAGAAGTATGCAGAGCATGTGTATCTACAGCTTCACATGCCTTGAGCACATTTAAAATTGCCACTAGTATTACCCATATTACATAAATAGATCTGACTTGGTGTTATTTGATTATGTCAGCATAACTGTCAGCTGTATTTTAACTGATCAGCAGTAAACTGCACCATGTTAGAGCCTAGCAAAAATTGCCCTATATAAGGAATTTCCAATTTTGAGTGGTGTTTCTCTAATTAATACTTTGCACAGCACATTGAAATGGGGTAGACAACCAAATTAACAGAAAAACACAAAAAACGAAATCTATTTAGGCGATGAAGTGAAGACAGCCAACAAATTCAAAAGCTGTCTCCCTCAAACCATTTACGATACGTCCTATCGTTTTTAAGCCTTCGGTTTTCAGATTTATAATACATTAATCAGTTGTTTAATTTTTGATTGAAATAATACTTTGTATTCTAAGTGTACCATTTAGTTTGGCTTGGCAAATATTCCTAAAATGTGTAATTTGAACACCTGGGGCCGTGTTATACAAGTGCCCCAGGGCGCAACAGACGTTTGCGTCCGTTTTGCATGCCCCCGAGGCACTATGGTATTACAGAAAAGGCTACAGACACTTGTACGCCCTTTTCTGTAATACCGATAGCGCTGGCGCACGTAAAGCACCAGCGCAATCTTCAGAGGTTGTCCCCTTTTTTGCATGGGGGCGTGCCCCATGCAAATTAAGGAATCCCTTTGCCTCTGCACCTGCGCCGTATTACAGACGCGGGCACGGAGGCAAACAAGCTCTCAAGAGGCACATTGACAGTGAGCTATCTAAAAGGTGGCGTACAATCAGTGCCCCCTGATGGTAACCCTTTGCAGGAAGAGGGTACTATGGACCGCTAGACATCCCCTTGCAGGTAGGTGCCATCACTCACTGCACCTGCCTGCCAGGGGAGCTCTAATCCCTCTTCAAAGTGCAAGCGGCACTGTAAATACACAAAGCAGCTTTAAAGCAGGTTTTTCACCTGAATGCGCTGACCCTGGGCAGTGAGAGTTCGCAGCTGCCCTGGGGACAGTGCATTCATCATAATACAGTGCATTTTCATTGTTTGCTAATGGAAAAAATGTGTGGCATTTGTCGTCGGATTCTTTGGTGCTTCAACTTCCATTGGCACTAAACAATCGCATTCCTTGCAGTTTTCTTACTCTGTCTTGCTTCCGTTGCGTCTGTCCAGCATATTTGTCAATGATCCATTTGGAGCCTCGGGTCCCTCAGCCCTTCTCTTCGGCCACCCGCTTCGAGAATGTTCAGGCTGTAGTGGAAAGAACCCCTTTTCAGTACTGTCCACAGTGCCACTCCATATATTTGTATCTATCGTAACGGGGAGTTATCCAGTTAAGGCAATAAGGGCAGGATCAGTGTACTAACATTCAAAATGGTACCCTTTACACCATCCTTTTATCACAATTTTGACCCTGAGCCCACAAAAGTATTCTATGTCTCCTTTGCCAATGAAGACTCCTTGTTTCCTTTGGAGATTATCTCTTCTACGCCTCACTTCACAATATCTTTCATACTGATATAACCAGGGTATTTATATTTTCTATAGTACATACTGGTATGCAAATAAAAGCAGACAATCCTAAATAATAAGAGTTCTGCAAGAGTAAGACTTTTTCTGTGGATCTTTATATCAGACCACCTAATGTATTCATTACACAGTGTAAGACAGACAAATCACAATAGTGACACTTATAAACCAACAGCACATAGAAAATTCTTTAACGTACAGTCAACTCGACATTACAGTACATAAATTGACTTGTCTGAAAGGCTATTCATTATCCACATACATATCACACATATATAACATTAAGGAGAAAACTCCAACATAACCAATGAAGGTTTGACAGTCAATTTTACTGGGGATATATTATTCTCCCTCAGGGTTTATTTGTCCTACTAGTACTATATGGCCCTAAGTGGTCGGAGTTGATAGATTTTTGATGCTTTTATTGGTCGCGGAGGTATAAGTGTACTCCTTGACCTTCCCATGTTTGAAGATTGAATCTCGGAGGATTGAAGGCGCAGCCCCAAGTAATGAAGGATCTGGAGTCACCGCCCGCAGATAATCATTCCCCACAGATGCCTCGGCCTGGGCAGGTCATTAAAACAAGCATCAGTAGCCACCACAAAGCGGGATATTCTAAATTTTAGATGCACCCACCCTGGCGGTTTGCCAATATAAGTAAATGAACCCTAATTTTTATGTGGCACAGAGTAGACGGAGTCCAACCTAAACCCCCATCCCCTAATCAACACACCTGTTAATATAGAAGGTGGAGTTCCCTGGAATGACAAGAATCACAAATGTGTCCCACACAAGTACCCTTTCAGCCCTGAGGAAGATGTTCGCCAAAAATCCTGGCCCACCAAAAAGGCCAAAACGCTTTGGCGTAATTAAGAACGTGATCAGGACACATATACTGTGATAAAGAGGGACACCGGAAGGTCAAGAAGTACACTTATACCTCCGAGACCACTAAACGCATCAAAAATCTATCATCTCTAACCACAGAGGGCCATATAGTACCTATAGGACCAATACACACTGAGGGAGAATAATATGACCCCAATAAAATTGACTGTCAAACCTTCAATGGTTATGTTTGACACTTTCTCATTAAAGTTATAATGTGTCTGTTATAGTCCTTCTTCCTATTACACTTTGGTATGATCTGTTTCCCCCCTCCCCTCACTCTCTCTTTGGTTCCCTCCACCTGGAGCTCACCTTGAAATCTTGAGATCATTGTCAGTTGTGAAGAGTGGATGGTCAATAAAGCAGTACTAAGAACAACTCCTGTTCTGGACATTCCTTACTTTCAACAGTGTCATTATATGTGTTGGACACTTATGTATGTAGATAACGAATAGCCTTTCAGACAAGAAGTCAATTTATGTACTTTAATCACTAGTTGACTGTACGTTAAATAATTGTCTATGTGCTGTTGTTTTAGAAGTGTCACTATTGTTATTTGTCTGTCTTACACTGTAAAATGAATACATTGCGCAGTCTGATGTAAAGAACCCCAAAAAAAGATATGAATAGACTGCTTATATCAGTATCAAAGATATTGGGAAGTGAGGAGTAGCAGTGGGAATCTCAAATAGAAACAAGGAGCCTTAATTGGCCAAGGAGACATGGAATACTTACCTGGGTCCAGAGTCAAAATAGTGATATATCTATGGTGTAAAGGGTACCATTTTGAATACTACTCCAAATATTTGTGGTATGATCACCACTTAGTATGCAACCTTGTTCGACGCAAGATGGAGCAGTGGCAAGACAAAGATACCCCCTGATATCTTCAGTGAAGACGTTGAAGTGTAAGCGAAAACAGGCACCTCCGTGTCTGCAGAGCACCCAGCCTGCTTTAGTCTGGAGCTGAGCTCTCCTTCAGGCCCTGAAGCCAACGACCAGCCACCCCCACCGAGAAAATGCCCGAAGACGTTGACCGTGAGTACTGTTCTCCATCACTCACACCAACCGGCCAACCACTTCCCCTTGGGGAGCCGGACGTCAAGGCCACTACCAGCCCAACAGCCTTCCGGTCCACCTCTGCATCCTAGCCATGGCCAGCACTGATACAAGGCCTGAGAGCTGACCCCAGCTCTTATGCCGACACACCCACATAAGACCTGGCTTTCCTAAGTACCACCAATGTCTTCCTGTTCCTCAGCATCAGCTCAGCTTCGCTCTTGGGAGCCAAAACATCTTTCGACACCAAGACCCGCTACTAAGCCAAACCACCTGTCGCCGTGACACGCCCATCTATAGCACTTTCCTGGTTGGGCTTTGAAGACCTCTATTCCCTACTTCTGCAGTAACTCCAGGAGAAGTTGGACAGTAGGCAGAAGAGACTATTCATCCACCCTCAAACAGGTAAGAATGTTGCCAAGCAACCACCAAAGGAACAGGACACCCTCGCTCGCAAGAGGAAGCTACCTTCGAGGAGCAGCTTGCATTGGATCCACCACCTCCTCCAAAGCCCAAGAAACATCGAGATAGGGGCACCAACCCCCTGCCCTCTCAGCTTTCTCCCATTTCTTCACCTTCCTCCTCCTCCACCCAAGGCCGCCACTCCTCTGCTTAAAGCAACTACTCCACTCCACCAGCTTCACCAGAGGGGTCCACACGTTCCTAATATGAGGAGGGTAGCCCCCTTGATCCTAAGGATCCATATGATGCCCTGTATGACCCAGAGCTCCAAGATTTTCCTTAGGATACTTATGTTGTTGTTTCCACAGGTGACAATGATCCTGACCTCTACCCCACCAAGCCTTCCCCTCTGGATGGTACCAGCTCATATTACGAGGCCATTTACAAAGAACACACCTTCCACAAGGTGGACTTACACACCATCACTGAGGAGGATGTCTTCTTAGTGGAGACACTTTCTCACACACACTGCACTCAAGCCAATACCTGTCCATGCTCAAGGGCATGCTAAAATCCACCCAATATATCTTTAAAGACCCAGTTAAGACCAGAGTGGTCACACTGACGTAACAAAACTTGAGAGGACCCCCTCTGCAAGGAACGTGGAGGGGCCCCCTCTGGACTCAGTCAGGAGCTCTCTAGCCAAAGTACCTTGCTGAGGGGGCACTCTGGAGCCTGGGGACCCCCCCGCACTGCAGGGGCTGCGGGGTTCCTGTGTTACGCAACTGAGTAGTCATGCCCAGGGTTGATAAGTAATATAAGGCCTCCCCGTCAGATCCACCTTATATTAGAGGCAGCTCCCCCTGGAGACTCTGGTTGTGCATACCGCATGTAAATGAACAAATGTATAATGTTCTGGGGATGGCCTGCTGCCAGACAAAGAAAGCAAAATGATAGATGCGGTGGACAAAAGAGTGGCCACCCAATCTGCCACTCGTTGGCTCATCGTCAACTCAGTGGGCCTACTCTCTAGGTGCAGCCGAGCTCAGTGGCATGAGATGAGAGAACTCATCCAACATCTCCAAGACCAATACAGACAAAGGACTTAGGAGCTTTGGCCAAGGGCCAGACCATCTCCAATACCACCATCACATGTGCCCAGGTTGCGGACGAATCTGCCGCCAGGGAAATCAACTCCATGATCATGATCGACCTTCATGCCTGGCTCCATTTCTCTGGCTTTCAGTCAGAAGTCCAACAGCATTTGTTCAACATTCTTTTTGACAGGGAACACCTCTTGGGCTCCAACTTGATCAGATGCTAGAGGAAATGAACACTGTCAAGTCAATGGGGACTCTCCAGTACCCATCGGCCGTGGGTTCTGTTTTTGCCTGTGGTGTTGTGACGGTAAACAAATCGCCTCTCTGGAGACATCCACCTCACACAAGAGGCAACAGCATTAGCAAGCCTCCTGTGGTTATTCAGGAGGAATAACTGACAGGGCAGGGGCAGCGGTGGTTCGGCGAAGGGAGCCACTCCCACCAAGCAGTGACTCTTTCTCCCTCCCTTCAGATCACACACCTGTTGGGGGTCGCATACAAGCGTTTCTCACATAATGGCAAAATTTCACCTCTGATCAATAGGTTCTGTCCATTGTGCAACACAGCTGTTGCGTGGAGCTCACTGTTCCCCCACTAAACATCCCCCTCACATACTCCCTCCCGATCGACCACCAGTATCTCCTCCAAGAGGAAGTCGATGCGCTACTCCTCAAAGTGGCACTTCCACCGTGGCAAAGGGGTACTCTGCCTGTACTTTCTCATCCCCAAGAAAACCGGGTCCATCAGGCCCATACTCGTTCTTAACAAGTAAATTCGTCAGAGCACTTCCACATGGTCATACTCCGGGATGTCATCCCACGTTGTAGACTGCAACACTCGTAAAGTATCCTACACTGGACATGGGAACAACATCATCCTTTCTCACTCAGGCTAGGTGGTGAAATTGTTGAATAAGGAAAAAAGAAAGGGGGGGGGATAAAGAGGTAATGCTAGTCACAATCAGTGGAGGTGGACACGTCCTCCTTCAGTCTATAGATACTTAACCAAAAAGATCCACCCTCCGATAGTTTCAGAAGCCATGTCCTGCCAGATTGAGTATGTTTCCTACAGTGGTGGGAAAAACACACAGTTTGTTTAAATTCCCCTGACACACCAAAAAGGTCCTTGGTGTCATGCTTCATCATAGGGGTCTTCCTGCCCCTCTACGGGACGGGGTGTGCTACAACCTATGAAATACATGGGAGCACTGTTGTTATGAGACGACTATGTGTCGTGTAGGAGTGTGAGTGGAAGGGTCAGGAGTGAATGGAAAGGTGAGCTTTTAAAAGATACCTGGCTTGTTGGTTTAGAAAATGTTAATATACCTTTGAGCTGGTATTGTTAAAAAGATGTAGGGAGGGAGGTTTGTTTGCCTCAATGAGCTATACCCCCTATGTCAGTCAACATGTTTCGAAGCCCCCCTGGCTTCTTCTTCAGGACCACGCAGATCCCTTCTACACTCACTAATTATGTGGTGTGTTCATTAAACTCAATTACATTACTGAAAAAGTGTTCGTGTGGTTAATTATATAGTGCATGAGAATTGTCAAAGCACATATACGATACCTAAATAGGTATCTGTCATCGTTTATTTGATTTTAAAAGGAAATACGACCCCATGAGCCTGTTACGGGTGGGAGGGCTGCCTATTGTTGCAACTGCTCCTGGAACACTGCCCCGCCGTGTCTGGCCTCCCCGCGGCTCTGCTGGAAACCTTGTTTACATTCACTCCTGACCCTTTCACTCACACTCCTACACGACACATAGTCGTCTCATGACAACAGTGCTCCCGTGTATTTCATAGGTTATAGCATGCCCCGTCCCGTAGAGGGGCGAGAAGGCCCCTTTGATGAAGCATGACACCAAGGGCCCTTTTGGTGTGTGAGGGGTATTTTAAAAAGCTGTGTGTTTTTCCCACCACTGTAGGAAACATACCTAATCTGGGAGGACATGGCTTTTGAAACTATCTAAGGGTGGATCTTTTTTGTTAAGTATCTAGAAATTGTTGAATAGACCTTAATTATTTCGTCAAGATCATCTCAGGCTCTCTTTCTATCACTAATACACTATTGTATCTATTCTCAAACTAATTGTGTGTGAATACCTGCAAGAAAAGTCAAGTTAGCAGAAAATGGAAAACAGTAGTTTATGCAGCAGGTAAAACAGGCCTACTAATGTCAAGTTAAAACATTAACTCAATGGTGCACATTTATTATGCGTGTGCACATCAAAACACGTAAATGAAAAATCTCAGTACATCAGATTCATATTACATGTTGAATACAATAAAATCCTAAAGGTTTATGTGTAAGTATTTCTAGGAACTACATTTTAAGGCAATATATTAAACATTAGTGCTCACATTACATAAACGTTTGTAGTTTCTAGGGTAATCGCATTCTATGTATGTGAAGAGCGTTTCTATTCCACCAGCAAATGCCATTTAATGTATTAAGGCACACATTAAGTAAATCGATTTCGTTTTTATAGTGAGTACATGTCTACTAAGTAAAGATAGTTATTAACATCTTATTATATATGGTTAAGGCATACAGTATGAGTATATTTACTAATCCTACAGTAAATGCACTTTAATAATAATGTCAAGTGTAACACTTATTCTAATGTTGTTAGACCACACAAGAAACATCCTAAGTGTACGTTCATGTTCTGTATTAGTGACGTGTAAAGGTGTAGCCAAAATTGCATTCCATCAGGAGAAAGTGAACGAGCAGTGTAAAGATTGAGCTTGTTGCTTGAGTCAGCTCTTGCATACTGTACCACTGTGTACATGTTCTGTATATCCCCTGACCTTTTGGCTCACATTCTCGAGTCCACTGAAAAGTACTCTACCTGGCCACTTACCATTTTCCTATGTGTCCAGAGCCATTGTTCCCACTGTATTTCCCAGAGGCCCAGTTCTCATTCTCCTATCCCTATTGCAGTGTGTCAGAACGGAATTAGTTTGTTTTGAAGGATCTTCTGATCTCATTATTTGATATTCGTATCGACCCCCCCACAATTGCAGCTTGTGAGGTCCTTATATAGTTCCCACTGTGATAGCTGCTGCATTTGGCCGGAGTACATTGAGTGATGTGATGAGTTTTTAAATGATGCATTTTGGGTGTGTGTTGGCGATTCAAGGGGTGCTATTTAAAGGCAGTTGGTGTGGGGAAGTATGAGTAGTCATCCTTTGGGAGAGAAGAAAGATAAGCATGACAGGCATGCAGAGGGTAACATTGCATTTATATAATAACTGCTTTTTGGCTACAGGAGATAAAGCAATAGATGTGATAAGAGCATGTTTTAGTAACAGAATTTCATTGTCTAATGAGTACAGTTGGTGATATTAAAATGCTCTGTACACCAAGACCGTCTGGAAGCCTGGTTGTGAAAAGACACAAGGAAAGTCAGTGCATACCCCTTAATTATACTCACACTGATCAAACTGCAACCATTGACTAGTCTCAATGCAATAACAGTAATAGAGATTGGAGCAAGGAAACCAGGCATTGAGGACACACTTGTAGAGCCTAGTGCCCTCCAGATTCGCTGCTCCTCCACAGCTCCCCATCTTACTCATCTCCAACATGAGTGTAGAGGAAGTCAAAGGACCAGCAGGGATATATGGGGTGGAGGTACTAGGGTTCTGGGCCTACCCATGATCCAACAGGTGTAGTTGGACTCAATCACTACTCCGTTCACTCAATCTGAATGGCTTTCCCCATCAACTGTCTTATCAGCCAAACCAATAAGTTTAATTGTAGACAAACTTCTGTCCTTCATCCCACAGTCGTGTAAAACCTTGTTGCACCCGCCTCACAATATCACCACCTTACATTTCCTGTATTACGACAAAGAAAACTGAAACTTTGGGTGAGGTGCTTTGTATATGATACATCTAAAAGCTTTTAAAGATTTTGATTATGAGAAGGTTTAAATGCTTACTTTATTAAATAACGGTTTATTGAAAAGAGTGTGAAAGTTACATGTTATGTTTTCATGAGATTTTTTCAGGGAATGTGTAGTTTAAAGGAAGGCAGTCAAGTATGTTTGTACTCTAAAGCTATAATTTATTTTTTCTCTAGATTGCAGCTGTGTACTCTTCAGTGAACAAAACAAGTCAGTCCATATTGATCCAAGATGAGCTGGCCAATTATGCCTACATTCAAGAAATTGCAACTCGGCGATCTCCATCAATTGGCAGTGAACTGTATGCAACAGTCAGAGACTTGGAAAAAACCTCAAACCACTTTGACGAGCCTGAGTCATCGCTCAGAACATACGATGAGCCAGATTCAGAGTACGAAATAGTCCAAGTTATGTGCAAAGAGGATGAAAGGACAATACCCTTACCTAATGACTTCCACAATGCTCTTCCACAGGGAGAAAGTGACTATGAAAGTATTGGAGACTTGAATCAAAACGGTGATATCACTAGACTTTAATACCTTTAAAAGTAAGGTTTTACAACAAATGCTGTCAAGTTATTTCAACAATATTTTGCAAGCATCACACATATCTTTTTAGAAAGTTGGATGTGAAAACAGTCATATGAACAATCAAATGAAGGCCGGCAATGGACGTTCTATATCATTCTGTGTTATGAGTGAATAGCTTTTATATTCATTAAGTACGATCACACATGTTCTGACTAGGTTCAGCAGTTGGGTGGAAATCATGCAGCCAGTATTCTTGCACATTTCCTGTCTATCCAGAGAGAAATTTCCATTTTATCACCAAGACGTTTCGCATTGCCATGAACAAAATCCACTCTCCTCATGCAAGACATCGCTCTTTATTTGTCAGAAACATCTTTTAGATGTCCATCCAGACAGCTTCAGAAGCAGTGGACTTGGCTTGTTGTGATGCTTCTTGCGAGTTGACTTGGTCTTCCTGTGAAATAATAATTTTTCTTTTAAGCCTAAATCATGAATATATGAATGTGGTTTTAATACCTCTTTCCCATACAGGGCATTATCTTGTTTGGTGTGTTTGGCTTGCGCCACAAGGACCATTGCGCAACAGGAGACCTATTTACAGTAGCTTTTCTTTCTTGTCCATGGTTGCAGATTGAAGGTACTTCACAAGTGACCTACACAAAAACTGTACTTGAATGACTATGATTGCAATTAGTTGGTAGCCTAAAGCTTTATCACCTCTTGGTACTTATAGAATTGTTTGGAACATATCATAATATGTGAATTAGTATATTTGAAATGGTACTGCCTACAAACTGTAGCCTTAACATTGAGAATTTTAACTAGCCAACCATGTTTGAACAGCTGCCAAAACAAATCTGTAGACACTATGGCAATGAATGAGGTCCATGTTTCTTGGGATGGCTGAAAATAAAAGGCATGTATAATAACTTTTATTGTATTTTCAGGTACTTAAGGGTGATCATCAAATCCTATTTCTATTGCACAGAAATCTTGGTAACTCTTTTACGCTTAATTTAACATTTGTAACATTATGCACAAATTAAAATATATCAATCTTTTATCATCTTCAATGGATGTATTTTTCATTTACCTGATGAAAATATGATGTTGTCTTAACAGGAACTTTTTAACTGGGCACCACGATCCACTTAAAATATAGATATATGTTGTATCCCATGAATTCAGTTGTTGCTCCTTGCAAACAAGCAGTGATGTTATATAAGATAATTTATTGATTTCTAGCGCAATGTTAAAAACTTCTGGACCACAGCCTGAATTATGAACAGCTTTATATACAAATTAAAACTACCTTAAATCAAAAGTTAGATCACTTGACACATATTTGTAACACAACTCAATTACATATGTATTACTAATTATTGTCTCTTATAAGAATACTAACTATAGTTTTCCAGATGATCCTGTGGTCTCAGTTGTTATTCTTTTCTGCACCACGTCCTCCTGATAATTGATAACAGTATAAGTGGGAATGGTGATATGCACAAGATTTCACAGTCAACTGGATTCACATGTCTTAGCATAGACCTGCTGCAATCTTTTTCATTTGATGTTTGATCCCTGTGATAAAAAAAAGTGAAAGAGGAAGCACTGCATGAATGTTATAAAATGCAAAGAATGAATATAATATCCAAAAAACCAGTACGCTTCTGGAACATTCATTGGCTTGCATACGTTTTCGTCTAGGTCACTATGTCCCCTACATGAAAAATAACCACATTTGATGTCAGGTACTGGATAAACGACCATAGTTACATATTGTGAAGCCGAATGCACATACATGTGCCTCTGTGCGCCTTAATCTATGTATGTGTCCTGGGTTACTCTGCTTTCAGATTTGTACTTCCACATGCAGGTGCCTATTAGAACAGTCCACATGTTTCAGGGAAGACCAAATAGAATGTCCAGTTTCATATGTTATGTTCTCTCTGCATAAAGAGTCTTCTACTCCTACTCTTGCTGCCTCCACACTGCAGTTAGTCCATGTCACAGAAGCTTGGCTCTCCCTAGTCGAATCCAAGACAGGAATAGGCCTCAGTCCCATGCAGCCAGACTCATGTTGCTTCTTCTGTTCACAGATTGCTTTTTATCACAACTGAATCCAGTGAAAAAGACCCTTGTTAATATGAGGATCTTATGTTATCTTATGTTTGAAGGGCCTAACATGAACATCATCACATCTTGCCTGTCCTATCCCTGCTTACTCATGTTAATAAAGGAATGCTATGGATTTGTGACCTTGAGATCTCTGGGCAGATTCTCTGTCAATTTAAACTCTATCACATACTTTTTCAATATCAAATAATTGTTTTCAAGTTTGATGATTAGTTTGATGATTAGTTGCTACAAGTTCTACCATCAATACCTTCTTTAGGTTCAAAATAATTCTAAGATGAAATATTATTATAAAAAGATTCATTTATGACTTATATAAATGGACTTAAATTATTATGTCGGAAGAGTGTAGTAGATATACAATTTCCTAGTATAAAATGTTTGGTAATGGCTAAAAGTGTGTGCTTGTTTTAACAGTGATTAAGGAAATCATACCAAATGCATTGAAAAGTGTACATATTATCTTACATTTTAAGCAGGGCTAGCTTGGTGGGGGCAATCGTGACGTCAGTAATCCACAATTGTATTCCCAAGTATGAAGTAGATTCCCAATCTTTTGAACAATACGTTTTTGCCACCATTAAGCTCCTGATGATCCAATTTGTTATTTTTGTTGTAGCTTTGCCACATGTAGGTCATGCTGAAACGCAGTTGAAGAATTAAAGGACTTGGGTAAACAAATGCCAATAGAGGTTGTCAAATGAAATCTTTCTCTTTTTGCATACACCAGCATGTATTTTTTCTTCACCCTACAAATATATGCACTAGATTGGCCTTTGGGCAGTTACATCTCCAGCAGTTATCCCCATTCTGTAAGACCTAGTTTGAGTGGTTTGCTTGGTGACCACTAAGACCTCATTGAAATTCATTGCTGGGTATAAATTGTTCATGATTTAAAGATATCTAGTATTTTAGCCAAACATTTAAAGGAATGGCATAGTTTAACCTCCTTTCCCAATCCTGTCTTGGGTTTCTCAAGTAGTTGAATATTTTTATTTGGTATCATTTAATAAATCATGGAGGTCAAGCACAGGGTTTAATGAGTGGTAGAAGTCAAATTTGATATCTCATTTTACAATAGTTCATTTGAATCTGTCATATTCGGTAGGAATGCAGTAAGACATTGTGTGCATGGATTTGCCTTCTCATATAGAAGCAAATGGTTCACTGTGTGTAAAGTCATAAATGATTTGAGAATCAGGTTATTGTCCAGTAGATGGTTGACTGAGAATATATATAAAATTATCAAATTATCCATTTAGACCAGTAATAGCATTTGTCCACAAATAAAATGTGAGAGATTTTTCATCACAGTGTCTTGGAAGATAAATATAGATTTCGCTAGTTACCTTCAATTAGGTGTTGAAATACTGATCTAGAAGAGAACAGTATCTAGGTAGGTGTTTGTTGACTTGAGTCTGTCTGAATTTGAGGTATTTGTCTTTGACCCCATCTTTCTCTTGAGTGTCCAGCAATGTGGTTCTTCATTGGAAGCGGTGATTGATTTTTAGTCTTATTATATTTTTATTGATTGATTTTTGTACAACACCAGATCAAGTGAGTCACAAGTGATTTAGGAGTGATGTTACATAAAGTGGGAAGAAGGGTAGAACAGTAACAAATTAAAAGTAATAAAGGGAAGACAGACTAAAGATCAGGTGAACAACAGGCCATAGGCGGTTAAAAGATGTGGGTATTCAGTGATTTCCTATATTTGAGAGCCTTATTTTTAACAGGTCAGGAAAAAGAAGCAAGGTCCAGAGGGTGGAGCCTTATGAATAGAATGACCTACCATCAAAGAATTTGTACCATGTCAGTTGAATGACCAGACTGTTCTGTGCAGCTGCCTGTGGCATCTAATCAGTTGGTAAGGTAGCATCAGTCATTTAATTGCACAGGAAGTTGTTAACAGCATTCTTCGGTTGAACTATCATTGAAAGTTCTAGTCAACAACAGGTTGCAGCAGCGGCGGTTGGGAGGAGGAACACCGCCCCGACACCATCAGTACATAAAACGGGTTTTAAATCCATTTTAATATTGTTTTATTTGTATCCTCTGTGTCCGCCTCCAGGACTCTGACGAGTCTTGGGGGCAGGTCCAGGGGATGACACTGCTGATGGGGGAGTAGTGGACACCCCCCTCACTGTGCATGAGGTGTTTATCCTGCCATCTCAGGCCGGCCATACCCCTCAAGTGCAGTGAAGCTCTCTCCAGCCTCGGCTGCTTTGCTGGGGCTGGAGAGAGCAGGCACAGGCTCCCAGTCTGCTTGAGAGCTCAAGTTGTCGATGCTCAGGCCAATCCTGAAGCTGCTCTCATGCGAGATCAGCCTCAGGATTGGCCACAGGACAGGCTGGGAGCCTGTGTCCAGCACCAGAGCCAGAAGCAGGAAGAGCCGGTGTGCGGGAGATGGCGGCGGCAGAGTTAATGTACGTTTTTTGGTTTTTTTTGTACCCAAGCCCTCCTCATCTCCCTCCTCCGGCCCCCTCCCCTACTTTGGAAGGCGAAGGGCCACTATATTTTGAGAGTGCGCTTGGTGTGGAAAGAGGTCTGTCAAATAGGAGGATGTGTGGATTGCCCAGACCAAAAAGTAGTAGCTCAGTGTTGAGACATCGCTAATTCAAATGCATTGAATTTTGGACATTTGCAAAACATTCCACACATTTTCAACTATTACCTAGATCACTGGGCATGTTAATGCATATTTGGACATTGTCAGAATACATCTGAACATTTAGGATATAGAACTTAAATATATTACCAAGTTGGATCATTTAGATATTAAAGAGAGTAGGGGAAAGTACTGATCTTTATTGGACACCACAGTCAGGAACTGAGGCCCATGTAACTTGTTGAGATTTACTCGCTCTGATGGAGGCACATCGATTAATGGCATCACTGCATTAATGCAATAATGTGCTGTGTTCAACTGTGACAAACGAATATCAAACATTAGAATGCATTACTTTACCCCACATGCCTTTGCTCTGCGGGCATTTAAATGCGTTGACCTTTACAGTGTGTTGTAATACTACTGAGGGCAAAGTCGGACAGGCTGTACCAGGCATTGGGGGTTTCCCCGGGAGGCTGGAAGGGTGGAGGACCGGTTTTGTAGTAGTGCAGCAGTTTTAAAAGCACTGTGACTTTCCTTGTATATCCAGCAGTTTTAGGGCAACAATAAAAGTGTCAAGATAACTCTGGTGATTAAAGTACCTGCCGGAGGGAGATGGGAGTTTTGTCTAGTAGCAGTTTTTGACTCATCTAAGGTAGTGCAGAGGGTTAAAATGCCTGCTGCAAAGAATGTGTACCATATCAAAGAACTGTATTTTACGTGCATAGCTCAGTGAGCAACTGCTTTTGTCACAGAGATTCCTTTGTTACTGTGCAATTCCTAACTGACAATCGTAATCTAGCACAGTGAGCTATTAACTGCCATCAAAGAGCTGCATGCAAACTGCATGGTACAGGTGAGAAAGTTATGTTTTTCCCCCCAGTATTTCATTATCCTCATGTTGCTAAAAAAAAAGGTTTGTTTGGATAGAAATAAATTCTTATTGTTAAAGTCAACCCTAACCACTGTGTTATGTTCTGAATCCTAAGTTTGAGCTTCTCCATTCCAAGCACTCTTAAAAAGGGCCTATTAGTATGGATGACGTGAATCCGACACATTTTCTGTGCACCGATATATAATTGCATGATTCACTGTCTCTATGTGTGGTTGAGGTAAAGTGCTCTGACACCCTACACTGGTATTAGAGGTGCTATAAAATAAATGAAATACATGCGAGAGAGAGAGGCAATGGAGAGATGAGAGGCACTGTTGGAGGGTGATAGTGAGGGAATAATTTAAGTGTCCCAACTAAAATTGATGTTTCCTGGTGCACAGTGAGGTCACCATTTAGTATGCTTTAAAAGCTAATACAATTGAAAATATAATGGCAAATGTGTTGTAGAATGCATCATTTTGTCCCAAATTCTTTTTGGGGGAAAGTACCCCAAAGCCCCCGTTTGTAGTGGTTAGGCTCGCCCACTACATTAACTATGTATTAGACCAGGGGCTATATATTTCAGCTATTCCCATTTGAAATGGTAGTACAAGACTAATAAATTAGATTTACTGGCTGCACATAACTTTAAATATGTTAGAGTTTCTGTATATACAGTGATTTAATACACATGGGACAGATGCATCACTTGGGTGACAAAGGACTCCCCCTCCCACTGTAGGAAGCTGCCTCAGTATATATATATAATACCAAAGTGAGGTATAGTGTGCACAGAGTCCAGTGAAACCCCAAAGGTAGGCAGAGGTAAAGTTAGATAGAACCTTACTCTCCCGTTTGTGGTAGTGTAGTCAAGCAGTAAGGCAGTATCAGATGATAGTGTTAAGCATTTGTTGTACACTCAGTCAGCAAATGAATTCACACACTCAAAGACTGAACTTCAGACCAATTGTTTTTGTATAAAAATATTCTTTTAGTTATTTTATTTTTTAGAACCAAGCAAGCCTGGCACAGGTGCACAATAAGTACTTTACAGTATTAATGCAATTGAAATACAGTTTGAATGATAATTGTATATGCACTTTGGTTTGATTTACAGTATGGATGCAGAGAAATGCAATACTTAGTAAATGCAGTACATAGACTTGAATAGTCTTTTTAGTAAAATAGCAGGTAAGTAACTTTTGAGATTACTAGGCTTACACAGAGTAGTATACCTAGATACTACTCTGGGACATTTCCTGAAAACAGGTAAGTAGAATCGTTTTTGTAAGATTATGCAATGTTAAAGAATTTCTTTAGTTTCTCAAACTTCACACAGAAACTTTTCACAGAAAAACAGCCAATGTTATCCTAGGGAGGAAAATAGTGTTTTCGGTTTTGAGGTAAGTATTTGGTAGTGGGAGTTGAGGTTCTGGGGGTAGTCTCGGGTCCCCCAGGGTCAAGGATGCACTCTTGTTACACCCTCAGCTGAACTAGAGCGGCTGGGTGCAGAGTGCTAAGGCCCAATATTATCCAATGGGGGATATGGCGCCTCCGGATGGTGGCTGCTGGCAAGCAGGCCACTGGGCTGTAGGAGCAAAGCTCCTGGACTTCAGTTCAGGGCAAATGGGGAAACAAATTAGCACCAAATGTGCACCCTCAGCGGCACTAGGGCGGCCGGGTGCAGAGTGCTGTTTCGACGTCGGACGCCCTTTTGTTTTCAATAGGGAACCTCCGGTTTACAAAGACACTGCAGGCTTGGGGATGAAGGTCTTTTGGGTGCGACCACCACTTCGAGAGGTAAGTTGGAAAGTTAAGGAATTGGTTAGGCACCGCCGATTTGGGCACACAAGGCCGTGGGGCGTCGGGTGCAGGGGTGCCTTTTGGGGTCGGATCTTCTTACCAGCTCCTGGTCACGGTTAGGGGGGCCTTCTGGATTTAGATTGCAGGCGTTAGCTGGAGGCTTGAGGCAGGTCATGGGTCGCCGGATCTTGGGTCAGGATCATGGGGGTGACCTCCTCGTGGTGTTTGCCCACTCGAGCTCGGGCCATGGACGGCGGGTGCAGAGTGGTGCGGATTTGCGGTTTCCGGCCAAAGCCAGAGGTGGTAGATGAACAAATCTGGTGTTCACGGGAGACAAAGTCTTTTTGGCTGAAGGCAGGCAGGTCCTCCAGGGTATTCGAGGTTGTTGGCTGCAGGACACACCAGGATTTCACAGGAGCAGGTTAGAGGTGGAGACAAACCGGTAGGGCTGGGGTCAAGTCAGTGGGCGTCTTCCTCTTGTTAGCTGCTGCGCGGCTGTTCGGTCCTTCTTCTTCTTGTAGTTGCTTATTGTCTTAGGAAGCAAGGTTCAGGGTTGCCCCTAAATACTAGATTTAGGGGCGTTACAGGTAGGCAAAGGATAGGGACCAATGGGTCCCTTCCCTGGGGTGGGTACACCTTCTATTATGCCATCCTCCAATAGGAGGGGGGCATGAGCCTGTCCCTGGTTGGCTGAGTCCCCCAATCTGGAAGATGGCGGGGACTGAGAGTTGTGCTTCACCTCGCTTTCCCAACCTGAGAGGTAGAGTTGGCAGAGGTGAGCACACCTCTCTTCCTCACTTGTTTTTCCAGCTGGTTCTCCCGCCCAAAATGGGGGTCAGAACCAGTGGGGACCAGTTGCTGAAAGAAGCACGTGGCCTGGGGAAAGTCACAAAGGCGGCAAGCCGTTGAAGCTTCACATTCGTGAACCCTGCCCATCCAGGGTGAGGAGACTTGCCACCTTGTCCCAGGATGTGCATTGTTTCAGGCCCCCATAGAGCAGCAGGCTCTTGACTCAGGGGTCCAGACACATGCTTGGTGGTGGCATCTGAAAGCAGCCACTCCACCTGGACACTGGTGGTAGGTTAGTTTTCAGGAGGCATCTCTAAGATGCCTTCTGTGTGCATTTTTCATTAAATCCCACACTGGCATCAGTATGGGATTAATGTGCTGAGAAGTTTGATACCAAACTTCTCAGTTTTCAGTGTAGCCATTATGGTCTGTGGAGTTCGTAATGACAAACTCCCAGAACCATATACTCTTAATGGCAGCACTGCACTTACAATGTCTAAGAATGGACTTAGGGCTTATGCACCTGTACCCTCACCGCTGGTATATTGCACCCAGCTAGAGGGGTGACTGATCTATGCCAGGGCAGTGGGTTGTAGGCATGGCACACAGAGATGTGTGCTATGTCGATTCTTCACTTTGTTTTGCACCAAAACACGCAGCCTGCAAAGGCAGTGTGTGTGTGTGTCTGTAAAGGTACAGGGCATCTAAGGGTGGCACAATAAGTGCCTCAGCCCTTAGAGGGCTTTTCCTGGTCACAGTGCCCTGGGTACCTGTGGTACCATTTACCAGGGGCTGACCTGTGGCTAGAGCTGCCAATTGGGTTACTTTTGGGGAAAGAACACAGGCCCTGGGAACCTGATTGGCAGGGACCCGGGGCACATCAAGTCAAAGTGCATCAGTAGTCTGGCAAAAAGTGGGGGGGTTACTACAACAGAAACCCACTTTCCTACACCCACCCCTCCAATTATTAGCAAAAAGCACAGTGTATATTAATCTATTACTAGCTGCCAGTTGTTGCTAGAATATGAATATACCTTGAAAAAACGAAAGACGAGGCATTTAGCAAAACAGGAACAGTTGGTTTAATTAAGCACTTCGGCCAGGAGCAGATACAGAAGCGGGTCTGAGGACTGTTTCAAAATACAGTCAATCTGAACAGGGTTTCATTAATTTCTTTGGGTATCATAAAGTACTTCTGTCTTTTTTGGTAAAAGAATGCAAGCCTGGTCTGTGGAGTCCTAAATAAGGCCTCTGGTGTCATGACTTGTAGTGTTCTTACCGGTTCTGGCGTGTTGGAGAGATCCTTGACTTCGGTTCTTGAGGATTATGGCGACCCCTTCTGCTAGCCACGGTGCTGCCAACAAGGAAAAAGGCCAAAGCAGACCGTGCCTTCCAAAAGGAGTCCCAAGAGGAAAAAACCCGTAGGGAAAAACCTCTGATGGAAGTGGGGACTCTAGAAATGGAAAGGAAGGAAATAAGCTACCAGTAAGGAGGGATTAGATGGTAAGGAATCAAAACCGGAATAGAAGACTATAATCGGGACAAGGTACACCAGCAGGAATCACAGATACATCAGGCAGGAGCACAGGATACCAACAGGCTCGAGGACACACCAGCAGGAGCAAAGAGCGTTGCAATGCAAGGAAATGAAGGATTCAGCCCTTTAAATACCCATGAATAGGAAGTGACCAAACAGGAACAGGAGGTGATCAAAAAAGAACAGGAAGTGACCAAACAGGAAGTAAGTAACCACCATCTTGGACAAGGAAAAGGATAGTGGACGGAACAGCAAGGTCACCATCTTGAATTGGTATAGCAGATACTTCCCAAGGCCTTCTGGGAAAAAGACTATGGAATCACGGGAAGGCAAGATGGTCCCTAGAAGAAATGAACAAAGAAATATATATCCAGTGAAAGGAAGGTAACAATATAGTGCCCCAACATGTGAAAGTAGGAAGCCGCAATTCCAAAACCAGAGCTGCGGCATTCCTGTCATGCAAATTGTCAGATAACAGGTCACCGCGTAGGTATGCGGCGTGCCCAACACAGAAAGAGAGCAGGCACCGCGGGACGCACCCACGACCCAGAACGGCAAAAGCGGGCCACCGTGCAGCACTGCAACGTGTCCGTAGAAAAGAGGGAGGCACCGCGGGCAGTATCCCCTCCCACTAGGAAGAAGCGGGCAGCACCGCGGGCCTAATCACGGGCCGCGGTGCAACACCTGATGACAGAATGCAGGTGGGCCTCGATGAGAGCCAGTGGGTAACGTCCAGATGTCCGGCATGAGGGGTGCGTGATCACTACTTGTACTGTGTCCTGATTGGCTGTGTGTTCCTAACTTCATGTGGCAACTGACTTAATGGTGTTTTGGGAATGCGTGCATCCCTCTGGCCATGTGTGCTTTATTGGGGCCAATCTCCCAGGACCATTGTGGTGCCGCTGTGCTTATCTGAGTTTCCTGTTCATACTTTTGTCTGCCGGCTACGTGCCACCCACCTGTGCCCTGTCAATCAGTAACCTCAGGCTAAGTTCGCAGAGCCTGCCTGACCACGTATTTCCGAGTTGGGTTTGATGGAAAGTTCATGACGGGACCATTAGACATTAGTGATGCGATTTTGTTGTTATGTACGAATGTATCATTATAAACATTGGCGTTGATTCCATCAATGTTAACATTCCCCCGCTAGTTGAATATTAAATTACATTACCTAACCCATAGTTCATGACAGTCACATGTTTGGAGACTTGTTATTCTTCAATTTTGATTATTATTACTTCCCAATTGCAGGAACCCACACAAAAACAATGAAAATGGGCAACAATGATGTGCACAGACCAGTCAGCCACCGGGGAAGCCAGGAGGACCAGTTCATGTACCACTCCTTATCAGAGGCACCTCACTCCTCATGTATGTCTCTTTGTAAATGGTGAAATTCTTTGATATCAAGAGTCGGAGTCCCATTATCCAGGTCATTTCCTGGGATAAACGTGAAGCAGGACTCACCAATCTTGGCACACATGCTCCCTCCATTGCGGTCATTAATTCCAAGACATATCGATGTTGCATCACCATGAGACGGATGGCTCTCAGCTCTTCCTTGATCGCATTAAGGCCAAACCCAGTGCTGTTAATCATCTTGAGCATATCCCATCTGAATATTTGTAAGAAGCGGGCGTTTGCTTTCCTCTGCATGGTGAAGAAGGGTACGGACCCTCCCTTGTTTACTTGTGTGTCAATAAACAGTTTGAATTGTTCCGGAATGTCCTTGTACTGAGTCCAGCCAAAATAATCAGCAGTTTTTTCTCGAACCTGATGAACCAGTCTCGTCATCTTTTTTAGTGGGTGTTGGTGCAACTTTGACAGATCTTCTCCAGGAATGACCAGGGTCGAGTGTGTATGGTGACGAGGGAGCAGAGGCCACGCCATCTGGGGAAGAGCTGAGCGTAGGTGAACTTGCTGCATTGCAGTATCCATCAGCGTTGAGGTGCCCCATTGCTTGTCCGGAAGGTGCATTATTATGCCGCAGTTTTAATTTGTTCCCAGTTGAACGGTTCCTTTACCTCTGAAACCTCAAGGAATACAGTGTAAGTTTCCGTACAATTAGGGGTTGCCCCTTCCCTTCTAACCACGTATATCTATTCACCTCAGTATCTCAGATTTCCTGACATGGGGTATCTATGATGTTGTTCAACTCTCTCCCCTACGATTCCCTTTGTATCATCAAGGTGAATGGTCCTACAATTGAGCTCGCTGTCTGGAGTCTATTTGTTATTAAAGAAGACAGCCCCAGAAAGGCTGAGGGCCACCCTGGGACCACAGATGGGAGCGGACGTGTTCCTGCATTGGTTTGGTGGTTTTGTTACCTCCAAGAATCTCTTCTCTGGAAAGTCTTGGCGCAAAACAGTATCCTCCCCTATGATGTCCCTCCTGCACATCCTATCTTGCTCAGTTTGAATGTTGCTGGGCTCGGTGAAAAGGTACAATGCTGTGGGATTGGTGTTGAATCGGGTCAGAGTCCCTACTACTCTATGGGGTTCTATTCTGTTAGGTTTTATTTTGGATTTATATTGAGAGGGTAGCTGTTCCTAAAGAAAGAGGTAGGAAGATCTGCTGTGTGTGCTTTGAGCTTGGTTGGGCCGGAATGAGTGTGGGGAATTTCTCCTTTGAAATTTAGTGACCTCACACACCCTTTCAGGTGTCCTGCTTCATCATAGGGCGTTGCTCCTCATGGGGGTGGCGCTGCAGTCCCCCACGGGCCCCGCAAGAGGGCTCTTTGTCGGAGTTCTTTTAGGAGACGCCGCAGTTGTGCATGGGGGTGTGTGGGTATGTCTATGAGGGATGTGAGTGGTGCGTTAAAACTACTAGGTAGAAACCAAGACCTTTATTCACGGCTCTATCTAGCATTGATTAAAAGTGATCCTGGAGGTCCTCAAGAAAACAATATAATGAGGGCAGATATAGAATTTACTGCAACTCTCAGGATAGGTGAGTGAATAGGGAGTGAAAGTTCTTGAAAAATAGGGTCAACATGTTTCGCGCTTCAGAGTAGGTCCTTAAGGCATCCGATTGCGCTTCGTCAGGACCAAATCAGACAGGTGAATCTAAAAAGTATATAAATGAAAAAGAAAAGGTTCCAGTAAAAGTGAAGTACTGTGAACCTATAGTACCTTGATAGTAAGGGGAAATAGCGTCGTCGCGCTGGTAGGTGCTCCTTATTATTGGAAAACCTACACCCAACCTGTTAAAATAAAGACAAGGACAAACACACACATAAACAGAGAAGGAAAATACAACATCTGTCATATTATTGTGCCAAGAGATGTCGTGAATTCATTGCACAGTGGCATGATTAGTGTTCACAATCCACATGCTTCTAATGTACACATGCTGATTTGAGTGAAAATATTCACCGATACAATTTCTATAAGTTAGAGTGAATCGGGCCGCTACCTGCAGTGCATGTGTGAATTTGTTAAGCTAATCAAATACGACCATGTGCCATAACAAAAACCAGAATGAAGGTCTCTTCTCAAGCGGCTCTTAGATTTAAAAGCAACACCCTGTGTACGTTCGGGTGTCGTTACATGTAGAAAAATAACTAAGGACAAGTCAGGCCTACCCTACGAGATGAAAGGGAAGGGCTCCGTCAGCGGTTCGGATTAGGCGACAGAGAAACTGAGGGAAATCAATCAAAGTATTAGTCTACCTCGTCTCAGTCGTTCCGCCGCCGATCGTGTTCCCATGATTGGGGAATACTCACATGTGTTCAGTCGCCTGTAGAGTGGAAACCTACCCCTCCTCCGTTACGCGCCGGGATTGTAGACGGGGTGGGGGGAGATGGCTTATATGTGTTCCATAAAGACGCTGAGTGAAATGTACGCGCGGTCAAATGACGCCAGAATGTGACGTAATGACGTGGCGCGGACAGAGAGTCATGGAGATCACCAATCGCTTCACGAAGCTGAGAGGTGACGTAGTGACGCTCTCTGTGGAGTTGCCATGACGATTGTGTCCATTACGGGAGCGTCAGACTACGCAGAGGTTGATCGGCAAGGTTGTTTAAGACGTTGTCATGACGATCACGTTGATTATAGAAGCGTCAGAGTTAGGGGCTGGTTTTTCAGAAGGTTAAACAGTGTGAAACCAGGTGACCTTAAAAAGAGTTTATTCAGTGAAAACAAAACTTTATGTGTAAATATAGTGCGCACAGTCACTGAGTATCTAGTAATCGGGAGATGGTACATGATGCTAGGGCCGTTAGTAAGCAGCAATAAACAAGCTTAAAAGTGGTGAAAACTAGTAAACAAAAACCATGATGCTGCATGTTAAAAATAAAAATCACATACCTGATGTTATAAGAGGTATTTACATTAATTTCGAGGTTCTCGTCATAGTGTAGTAGCGAGTCAGGATAGAACTCGTTACACGGTGTTAATTACAGAATTCGGGTGCATTTTGCATAAGACCATACTTCCAGACAGTGTAGCTAATCATAAATCTGAGGGGTTACGATCTGATGTGAAGTTTATCAAACTGAAATCGGCTTATCATCTCAAAATTCATTAAGAGTTTCTCTGGGGGGAATCAGGTTAGCTCGACCCACGGGATTTCGTCATTTAAACCTGTGGTGTCACATCTCAGTTTATGGACCCATCGTTGTTCTTGTATGAACAAAGTGCGTTTGTTCCAATAAGGATTGGAAACTATGATGGTCCATCGAAGACTTTCTGCTGGATGTCCTAGTTCAGAAAAGTGTGTTAGTAATTTGGTATTAGTCTTCTTGCGTCTTATGGTGCTTTTATGCTCCCCTATACGTATTTTGACTGCTCGTGTGGTCATCCCCACATACCTCTTGATACATGGGCAAACTATGGTGTAAACACAATTAGTCGTGTTGCAATTCGTGTGTCTAGTTTGGCGCCAAGGTGTCATTAGACCCAGGTCGATTTCTTTTGAGATCGCAGTTTCTGCACAAGTTGAGCATGAGCCACAAGGATAATGTCCCACTACTGGTGGCAAAGACCATAATGTAGATTGGTATGTGGGTTGTGGTTTCGGTCTCGTATGTACCAGGTGGTCTTTTAAATTCTGCGTACGTTTGAATGCAAACAACGGTGGGGGACCAGGTTCGAAGGCTCCTGAGTTCAATATTGTCCAGTGTTTTTTGATTACCTTCTGTACACTGTTAGAGCTTGGAGTGAACTTGGTAACACATGTGATCGTCTCCAAATCAGGTTTTTCTTTTATTTCCAAAAGGGCTGTTCTGGGGCTGTTTCTTGCTCTTTTGTGAGCTTGACGGATAATGTTCTTGGGGTAGTGTGGTACCTCCAGATTGTGCTTAAGTAGAGCTGATTGTATCTCGAACTCCTTGGTAGTATCACAATTCCTTCGTAGACGCAAGAACTGGCCAACCGGGAGGTTGTTCCTCAGAGCACGGGGATGGTGGCTATCATAGATCAGAAGATTGTTCCTGTCTGTAGGTTTTTTGTAGTTCGTAGTGTGCAGACAGCCGTTCTCCAGTGAAATGAGAAGGTCCAAAAAGGGGATACTGTGTTGAGATCTCGTGCTCGTAAATTTCAAATATGGGTTTAAAGTGTTAACCCAATTACAAAATGAAATACATTGTTCTTCATTTCCTTGCCAAAACAGAACCACATCGTCAATGTAGCGACGCCAAAGAAGAATGTGTTTGATGTAGGGGTTGGTAGCTCCTAGAATGTGCCTATCTTCGAAGTGGGCCATGTATAGGCATGCCAGGCTCGGCGCGAATGTGCTTCCCATGCTCGTGCCTTGTATTTGGTGGAACAGCTGTGATTTGAAGGCAAAGAAATTTTCTTTCAGAGCAAGGGAAGCACAGTCGCAAATGAATGTGATCGGTGTTTCGAAGGGCCATGGTTCAATGTTCCGGAGCGTGTTCTCCAAAACTTCTAATGTGGCGTCCTGTGGTATGTTCGTGTAAAGGGCTTCCACGTCCATTTTGGCCCTTATCCTACTTAGGCATAGGTGGAGAAGGTGCTTTTTCGGGGACTACCTCTTGGGACAAAAGTAAAGCCTGTCTGCGCCTACTGCATGTGGTATCGGTGAACAGACGTAACATGACCTGGCTGATGTCTTGGAGTCCATGGCAGTCATGTGCTGATACATGTGTTTTGTATGAGGGCGCTGTGTAGTGCATGCGGAATGCTACTGTTGGGTTTGATGTAAATATAAGTGATGTGGGAGAGGTCCTTACTCAAGCGCGGTGATAGCTTCCGGGTGGACTCCATTAGACTAGGCAGTTCTTTGGTGATGAACGAATTCGACAACACCCATAGTAAACAGAAGGTACATAGAAGTGCAACAATACAAAACTTATTGAACATTGCAGGTCTTGGGATGAATCCAGGGGCGATGCCTGTAATCCTCTGGTAATTGGGAGTATCTTTAGTTAACAAAGTTTGAGGCAAAAAGTTAAATACAGTTCATAGTTCTCAATTTGCACACTGTAGATCCTGTTGGGGTGCTGATGTGGCCATTGAAAAGGTGGTGCATTTGGATATTCGATTGCCAACCTGTTGGATAAGACCTGCGTTCATTGCTTAGTTAAGAAAAAAGTGCATTATTGCATGTGCCATTGGTAATCATTTTCTTAGGAGTTCCTGTGCTCTGCACACTTCATTTGCGCAAATTTTTAGTGAGGCACCGGAAGGTGGCCCCAGTCGGGGTATCTATTTTTGATGGGTTACGTTAAAGAGTGTGTCCCATTCGTTGTTATGGGTTGTTGGGCCTCCTGCCTCTACGCGTCTGTGAGCAACACCAGCCCTCCAATATCCTATCTCTCCTAGTGAGTGGATGGGGGGGTGCTTATCGGTGTGGGCAGTGTCTTTTGACCTACACATGTGCAGGGCGATGTACAAAGAGGGGGTGTGTCTCAATTGAATACTGTTGGTGATCACAACGTGCCCTGAGGTCACATACTCCTATACTCCTATAGTCCCGACATGAAGTGTGCAACATGACCCTCCCTAGGGGCGCCAGTTTTTTTGACCGCCCTTTTTCTAGAAACTTCTTTTTGGGCTTGCTTTGGGCATTTTTTTATTGGTCTTTTGGGCACTTCCCTAGATCTCACGTGATCTGTTATCTCAATTGTCATGAACTAGAGGGGATCAGAAAGCTGTTGTGCAGCCCTCATGTGCCTCTGATATTGCGGTGTCCGAGATTGGGCTTACCGCTATTTAGATGGTGTGTGTAAGGTATTGTGTGTTGGCTGATTGTGAGGCCTGATACAGGGGGTGAGCACATTCTGTATTCTATTCTCGCTCGGAGCTGTGATGGACTCTTGAGGACTCCCTTTTCCCCGAACCCACCCTCTCCCTCAGACCAAGTCTCTCCTGGGGTATTTATTGCTGCAGTATCCAGTTGTGGCCAGGGCCCCCAAACCGCGACATGCTTCTGTCATTGTTTTGAAGGCAAAAAACCTGGTGAACAGACTTTGGACATTTGGATGATTTGAGAGAAAGGAAGGGAAACATTGCTGCATGGAGAGTTTGGGGTTTTAGGCCAAGAATTCATCCAAACTTGCCTAATGATGGTGATGGACTGGGATAGCTGGTTGTTCTGGCAAATCCCCCTTCCTGACTGAATTGGTGACATGCAGCGCCTCGCAACCTGTCAGAACTTGTGTGTGTGCTTTGGAGGTTATGGGGTCTTTACTATCCCGAGCGTACAAGAAACCTGACTCCTGACACTGGAGGGCAGCTTCATTTTGGAACTGAAAGGGGACCTCCATTGGATGGAGGCTGCTGGCTTTTTTTGGAGTTGCCATTGGAAACTCACATCACAAAGGAATTTTGATCCCAGGCTAGGTGCCAGAGAATGGGATCCCTTCACTTTGGTGAACGGAACCCACTCCAATTGGATTTGGCTACGGGGACCTGGGTGGCTGCTTTTAAGGACTGGGCAGGAGGCGCCCTGCCCCCCTGTCAGATTGTCCTCCCCCTGGGGTGAGGTCAGCCAGCCACATCCTGGGAGATCAACAGCAGAATGGGGACTAGGCTCCCACAGGTACCCTGAATGGCGTGCTCTAGTGAGGATACCCAATCGACAAAGCACAAACAGCAGCCCTGAATTCCCAAATGTAAGTAAAGGCTTGACATTCCTAATATTGTCTGATTGGTCCTTCTTTTGAGTTTTGGTACAGTGAATTTTGAGGTGTGCCTGAAATGGATGCTTAGCATTGGGGATTTTGATTTACTGCCCATTTGTGTTCTGCTTTTGTGCGAAGGCATAGCCTCCCTAGACAGTTACCACTTCCTGCCACTGTTGTGGCCCCAGTCCCTGTTGGGCTAGGTTTCCTGTCTGTTGATGCTGTTGCCAAACTTTTGTCCAATTACCTGATCCCTTCTGAGGTGGTGCAGTGGCTGACTGACTTCCCTGCGTTTGAGTGCAAGGTGCATTTGGGTTCCCCTGTGCTTGGTTTTGTGGATGTAGATTGTGCGGGGACTGGCCCAGGCTTATTGACCTCTGTTCGTGATATACTTTTAGCCGGCACCGGTCGACCGTGTGGCCTATTCTGAGGCAATAGTAACATTCTCTATGGTTGGGTTGTTGCCAAACCCCCTGGCCTCTGCCATTATAGTTATGTTGAAATCCTTTTGTGTTTTGTGGTGGAACCTTCGTAGTGGGTCACTGAGTGGGAGGTGCATGTGACTGCCTGCCCATCTTGCGCTCATCTTCTCTCCCCATGTGGTTGGTGGGGACACTTTCTTGTGGTGGTTTTATATTTACCTTACATGCCATATTTTCTACAATGGCTATATGTTTGGGTACTCTATCTGACGGAGGAACACCCACATAGTGCCAGTCAGCCTCGTCTGTGCCACTTCCCCACATGCAGAGGTGCCATGGTGGTGGCAGAGGCTGAGTTTGGTGGACCCAGAGGCCGTGGTTGTTACAGCTGTTACAACTATTACCCTTGGCCCTGCTTCCCATCTAGTTTTGGGGCACCCAGCAGACATGTCCATGTCGTAGTCCCAACTCTCTCACTCCTTAATACCTTATTAGCTATCAAAGTCCTCGCCTTTTTGGCTGTCGCAGCTAAAAGGCGGTG
This sequence comes from Triturus cristatus, assembly GCF_964204655.1. Classification (NCBI taxonomy): domain Eukaryota; kingdom Metazoa; phylum Chordata; class Amphibia; order Caudata; family Salamandridae; genus Triturus; species Triturus cristatus. The sequence continues at coordinate 508,685,648 of NC_140587.1, forward strand.
TGCACGTCATGCTCAATGTCGAGCAAATTTGCATAATTCAAATACATTTTTCATATATTACAAGACTGTCTCAGCGAAGGGGATCTGATTGGTAGGGATTGTCCCTGTCTGTGTACATGGTGTACATGTGATGCGGGAGTGTTTCAATGGCCTGGGTTCTAGGGAAGGAGATCCAGGGGAGGGGCAGGCTATAGTCCCATCGTCGGAAAACTGGATGGACATTTTTAGCTTGCTAAAATATAATAACTGTTCCCTCACACTATTAACACTGTAATATAATTGAGGAATTAGATAAATGACCTATTGAGAGTCACTTCTATAAGTAATTCAATGAAAAAAGTGCCTGGTGGAAACCAATGAGGAAACTCATTAGGAAGAGGGCACAGTACCGAAGTGTTTTATCTTATTTTGTGATTCTAATGGGTCTTTGAGGACAGAATCACAGGATGTTGAGCCGACTCCAAGACTCGAACCGGGTTTTCCAGTTCCAAAGTCGGCAGCTCTGGCCATTATGTCACATCATTCTTATCCAAGTTATTACAAATAAGTGGTGTGCAACTGGTTACAAGATCATTTTAAAGGAAATAAAAAAATTCTACGGATGCAAGCATCTTTTTTGTCCTGGTTGCATCACAAAGACAATTGCATTTGCTGCTTTAGAAGAACTACATTACTTATTAGATCTGCTGTTATCATTGATATTATTAAACCTCTCTGTGTCATTGAACATCATAATCCAACAGATCTTAATAACAAGACTTTGTGGCTTCACTGTCCAAGATACCACTCTTACTTCTTTTCGATATTTTTAGGCTTTCATGACACTGTGCTAGAAATGGGATTTCTGGTTGACTAGGGCTTGCGCCAAAGCAGGCAGAAACCACCACTCTAGTCAGGGCTGGGGAGTTACACGCCAAAGATAACCCCTGCTCACCCCCTTGGTAGCTTGGCACGAGCAGTCAGGCTTATTCCGGAGGCAATGTGTAAAGCGTTTGCGCGCGCACCCAGCAACAACACCCAAGGTCCACCACAAAAGAAACTCCACACAAGGTTATATATAAAAATAGCCTTTGTATTATACCACAACACATTAGATAATATTCACACAATTTACACTGTGCCAACTGGCACTGGGCAGAATTTTACAAGGGACTATTTACACGGGACAGGGCCACATGGACCACTGTCAGAATCAGCACAAATCACCAATTGTACATGTAGAACATATACTAACTGTAACACAAATTAGCACGGTAGAGCACAACCAGTAACTACTGGCGCAATAATGACCTCAGCGTCATCACACTAGCAACAGGTATAAAACCTATCCTGCATTCATCACAGGGGCATAACTACATTATGCAATTTCTCCTTGGTCTAACGCATTAGATCTAACCACCTACCTCGTAGGCAGAAATGACCACATTTAGAGGTATAAAACACAGGGTGCGCAAAACATGCTATACACAGTACATTTCCTAGCACCCAATCACATTAGCATGAATCGCAATAACACCTCAATCACATTAGGGTCCAGGTCGCACCAGAACCTAAACGTAGCAGCTGCCCACTACTTGCTGGGCAGCTGGGGACAAGAACAGGGCCTAAACGCTGCAGCTGGCCCTAAGTGCTGCGCAGCTGGGGGAGGCAAATAGGCACAGGGGGGCTCTCATTAGCCCTTCAGAACAAACTGCGCCAATCCTTGGAGCCCTCTAGGCTCTTGGAATACTGTCCAAATGTTGGAGCCACCTAGGCTCTAAAAACAACATGCCCCCATAGCGCTGGAGCCACAGAGGCTCTAAGACAATTATGCCCAATCGTTGGAGCCTCTCTGGGCTCTGAGAAACCAATGCCCCCTTTGGAGTCCCTCTGGACTCTAGACAAAGAAGGCCCTCTTCGTTGGAGCGCACTAGCGCTCTAAAGCACACCTGCCCAGCGTTGGAGCAGCCCACTGCCATCCGGGGCCGCTCTAAAGGCATCACGGGTACCGTGCCTTTACCCGGCACCACAACAAAGCAGAGGGGACGGCCTAAGGGCCCCACTCACCGGCTCTCTTCTTTGGGACTTCTCCGGACACAGCAGGCAGCAGGCGGGGCTCTCTCTTGCTCATGAGAGCCTCGCCGAGGATTCAGCTGCCCCATTCTCGTTGCAGGCTTCACCGGTGCAGCGGGCGGGGCTCTCTCACCTCCGAGAGCCTCGCTGGCGGCGGCCGCACTTCTCCTTTGGTCGTGAGAGCGGGGTGGGCTCCCGCCTCTCTTGCAGCAGCACTGCTCCTTTCACCTGTGCCCCCCTCCTGGGACCCGGGACTGGAGACATACGCGGGGCTCCCTCAACTCACGGGAGCCCCGCGAGGCAGGCACAGTCTTCCGGGATGCTTTCTCCCGGTCGGGGGAAATGACGGCGAGGCCCCGCCCCTGTCCCAAGCTGACGTGCCTGGCTTCCGGTTTTCGAACGGGCCGGCGGCGGTGATCTTCTGGCGGCAATGCGGGGTGGGCACCCGCAAAGGAATATAAAGCGGGGTGGCACCCGAAAATTAAAATATAATGCGGGGTAGGCACCCGCAAATTAAGGTAAACGGAAGCGGGGTGGCACCCGCAATTTAGAAGAAAGATGAAGCGGGGTGGGCTCCCGCTCGGCAGCCATGACGGGGGAATCCCTACGCTGGGGATTCCCTCTGGGTACAAGGACGGCAGCTGAGCGCTGCAGAGCATGCACGCTCTTCTTCCTGGCAAAAATGGCGATAAAGCGCTCCCAGGGCACTAGAAGGCTGTTTCAAGCCTTAGCAGAGTAAAAGGACCAGCAAAAGGTCCAAAAGGTCCTGAAGGCAGCCAGGGGGCAAGGTAGGGCCCAGGGGCCAGCACACAGGACCCTCCAGCAGGGAGGTAGCCCCCATGGCGGTCCCCCCTGGGCCCCACCAGCAGCAAGCCCCCCTCTGTCAGGATCCAAAAAGAGAACATTTTGTAAGGGGACACAGACCCTTTTTATACACATAATACTTTGTCTCAAGGTGCAGGGGAGGGGCGAACCAGATACAACTGGTTCCTGAGCACTTTGTTTTGCTCAGCCCCTCTGCCTATTCACAGAACAGGCCAGGGTCATCAGTCGCACCACAGGGGGCGGAGCCAGCATTGTGTGGGGAAAGCCCAGCCCTATTCAGGTCCCAGGTATACTCCTCCCACTCATCAACATGCAGCTCTCTCCACCCACCACTGGGGCAGACCCATCCTGGCTCCTTGGGCCAGGCACACCAGCCAATCACACACCAGACAGTCACTGCACATTTATGCCAGTGTCTAGAAGTGGCGCTTCTATACTAGCTACAGTAACGCCGTACACATCATTGCGCAGCATTCACTCTCACGAGTTTGCACATATCAAACTCGACCCTGCACTCCCCACGCATCAGGAACTAGCACGGTCACTCAGATCCCCCATGCATTCCTATGGGAGGGCAGGTCAGTCTCACCAAACCATACCCAGAGCGCACGCGCTTTACACTGGGACACAGTGTTAAAGCGCCTAGAGGCCTAAAACCACTAGTACAACACAGGAAAAAGGCTAGGATACTGAAAAAAGTTCTAGGGGTGAACTTGCCAGAAGGGCCAAGTCCAACACTCTGAGTATATAACCAGTTTCACTTCTACACTGTAGAAGCTCTCCTTTTGGGTTCCCAAATGTTACATCTTGTTCCTTTTGCTATTTACCCTTTATGTGGTTTCACCCTCCTAACTAATTTAGGGGCATATGTATCAAACGATTTTGTATTCGCAAATGCTGCGAATCGCAAAAAAACAGCATTTGCGAATACAAAATCGCAAAATGAGATGTATGAGGCATTTCAGCCTCGCAATCTCAAGGAATCGCTAATTTTGAGATTTCTTAAATTTGCGTAAGCATTTAAGAAATCGCAAATTGCGATTTCTTAAATGCAATGTAACACGCACCCAAGTTGTGCGATTTCTCCTTAAGAAATTGCAAATTACCACCAACTTGAAGTTGGTGGTAATTTGCGATTTCTTTGAAATATGCACTTTTTTGCATATTTCAAAGTGCCATGTGGCGCACATACATGCCCTTAGGGCATGTATGTGCACCATATGTGCACACATGCTGATTTCAGGGGTGCATCAGGGTGTCATCATGACACCCTTGCACCTTTGAAAATATTCTCAATTTGCGATTAGCAAATAGCGATTCGCAAATTGAGAAGGACTTCCCATTCATTGCTATGGGCCTCCTGGCCCATAGGAATGAATGGGAAGGTATTCCTTAATTGTGATTTCGCAATTTGCTAATCGCAATTAAGGAATTTTAATAATTCGCAAAATTTGTGTGAATTTTTAGATACATCCCGTTTTGTAATTCTCAAATAGCGATTCTCAAAAAAACGCTATTTGAGAATCGCAAATGGAGATGTTGATACATATGCCCCTTAGTCTTTTGACCGTGCATTTTTTTGTAGGCCAAGACCGTGCATTTTTGGGTAGGCCAAGAACACACAGGCATTGCTCAAAATCACTAGAGATTTGAGTCTGTGTTCCATCAGTCTTCACAATTGTCAGTAAGCCTGCAGAAAAGATGAAATATGTATCCACAAAAATAACAGACACCATTCATTTTGTCTGCATTCACGTGGCGATCAGGCAACCCTAGTGTCTTGCCCAGAGCATAATGTGTAAAAGAATGAGTGCTGATGCCAAAGGTTTTTTTTCTGAAGCCCACCACCGGCACTGCTGAATGTCGATTTATAGAATATTAAGGCTGTCTAGTGTTGATTCCTCCCCATGCCTCTTTCATCCACCACCATTCACTCCCTGCATTTCTTCTAATGTAAAGCGGTGGCCACTAGATCTTTTTCTGTTGCCGCTTCAGTGCGATGGCACTATCTCCCTTTGACTAGTCTATGACATCCATTTTGTTTAAGTTCAGAAAAAACGGAAAACTTGACTTTTCCAGTGGATACCTTATTATAGCAGTGTGACTGTTTTATTACTCTTTTATGTCAACAGTGCCAAGAGCAATGCAAGCAAATTTGAGAGATAAAATTGTCATATAGTTATACTTGTGTATAATACACTTGTAATATATACTTATTTTTTATGTATCTTTTGGCCAAGGACCAAACTACTCTCAACACACAAATCTCACCTGGTAAGTGTATGAAAGGGGTAGGCTTTAAATTTGATTACAAGGGGCATATTATCAAGAAACAGCGTTAAAATTATCGCCGCTTTAGCCTGTAGCCGGGTGACAGGAATATAGAGAGGTCCCCGTACTTCAGGGACTCGGAGGGATAGACTCCGTTTCTTGCAAGGCACTGTTGAATTATGTGGTATTATTGAGGAGCATTACCGGATGGTTATTGTGACACCTAAAGCTTCAGATATCCCATTATTGAATGGTCCGATTGAATTCTTGGCGGTTAGAGGTGCTGGTCTACTTACTCACAGATATAGTGGAGAGTTATTATCCACATTGGAATATTATGGGCCGCAATAGAGTTGACTAAGAATATGAAGATTCATGGGAGTTTGAATTTCAGATAATCGACCTAACCGAAATTTAAGCCCTGAGGAAGTCGTTTGGGTAATCCCTATAACGACGAAACGCGTTGGGAGAGGAAGATTTTGGAAAATAAAGAGAAGAACAGAAGCCCAATTGATTATTATTGTGTTGTTAAAACTATTGTCATATTGTGTATTGATATTGAGCGTGTGCATCAACATTTTGTGATTAAAGTAACATTATAGTTAGGTGTTGTAATAATATTAAAACAAATGTTTAAAAACAAAAACCCTCTGTCCGCAGGGCCTGGTAGTGCATGCCTTATAATGAACTAAGATATAGAAATAAAGTTGTTGTCTTAAAATTCTATGTTAGATGAGGTATTTAACAGATACATCCCATTGCACTTCCTCCGTGTCCTGCAAGAGTACAGTGGGACCTTGGACTGTTAAAAAAAGCTATGTTCACTATAAAGTTGTAGTTTTATTTAAACTTTGAGCCCAGAGCTTTCTGCACACGCCAAAATAACAAAGGTGTCTTCCATGTTTTGGTGGAATTTCTGTGTATTTAGGTTATCACTGTACCGCTGTACCTGAAAGCTGGTACCACAGTACCCCTGAAAGACAGATAAACAGCATCTCATGAGCTAATATGTTATTATATCGACAGGACCTGCTGAGGGCAGAAAAACCCTGCCACACATAACCTTTAGCCATATGCAGCATGGATTGGCTGACAGTCAGACTGTCTGCCTAACACCCCACAGACAGCAAAACACATGTTGCTCATGGCCTTTAGCTATGTGCAGCCTGGGGTTGGTTGAAAAGCCTGGGGCAGCAGCCCTTCAGTTTGTGAAGTTTGCGTAGTATTGCTGTACCTTATGGGAGGCTGAGATGAATTCTCCAAAAGTACTGCAGTACTGGCAGCACAAAATGTTTTTAACATTTTGGCCTGGTGGAGGCGTGGTGGGGGTTCTCCCTAGAATGCCAGGGTGTCAGGGTACATGGACCAAGTGCCTGTGTCCTGTAATGGAGGCCATAACATTTAGCTTCATGTTGCGGCCACCTAATCAGATCACTTTGTCCCATGAGACCAGTATCAGTCCAATGGGACTGAAACTACAAGTGGGGAAAAATACTCTTAGACAATCAGAATGCTTTATTTGTTTACGTTTGCGGTACTGCAGAAGTATTGCTGCGCTCCAGCGGGACCAGCTATCCAGATATCACCATATTTTGAACCTTAACTTCTAAAAAATGGCTAAACGGATTTACACCAAATAACAAAATACTTACTTTCACACAGAGTAATGATCTAGCATTCTGACAAATTTAGTTTTTTGTGTATCATTTCCCAAAATTCATATGGACCATTTATTGGGAAAAATATTTTTTGTGGCCCTCCTTTTTTCTCTGCCTCTGTTTGACGTATCAGCCCAAAACTTTTCAAGAAAGAGCTAAGGTAGATGAGCTTATTTTTGGAAAGTCTTGCGAAGATTCATCAAACGACAGAAAAGTTATTAGCAATACAAAAATAACTCTCTTCCTAAAGAAACTCTGACCCAACTTTAACTACTTAGTGGTGACTACTACTGTATAATGTGTATATATATATATATGTATATATATCAAGCTCCAAACTGCCCCTCTAGCAGAAACGCACTCAGACACTGAACTGGAGCAATCCCTTTATTGGTCAAAATGTCTCCCATGCGCAGATAGCTGTAGCAGCTTCGCCGTCGATTACTCCTGACGCGTTTCAAAGCCATTATGCTTCTTTCTCAAAGGTCGACAGCGGCGTCCATTCAAAGACACACCTTCTTTTAAATTGATGCCACGCCCTCTGATATGCCGGGAATTCTGGATCTTGTAGTGTGCCTCAATGTTACCCTGGATGGGTGCACTTCATTTATGCTGTTTATGGCAACCACTCAAAGCCCTCGGATGCGCCTCCGCACACAGGTACATTAAAAATCCAAAATCAGTGTCCCACAAGCGAGGCCAGGTTGAATACCAAGCCCCGTGACACCCCGTAATCACGGGTTGGTGCGTTTCTCGCGGCAAGGGCTGCCGCGTTTACATCAAGCTCCAAACTGCCCCTCTAGCAGAAATGCACTCAGACACTGAACTGGAGCAATCCCTTTATTGGTCAAAATGTCTCCCATGTGCAGATAGCTTTAGCAGCTTCGCCGTCGATTACTCCTGACGCGTTTCAAAGCCATTATGCTTCTTTTTCAAAGGTCGACAGCGTCGTGCATTCAAAGACACACCTTCTTTTAAATTGATGCCACGCCCTCTGATATGCCGGGAATTCTGGATCTTGTAGTGTGCCTCAATGTTACCCTGGATGGGTGCACTTCATTTATGCTGTTTATGGCAACCACTCAAAGCCCTCGGATGGGCCTCCACACACAGGTACATTAAAAATCCAAAGTCAGTGTCCCACAAGCGAGGCCAGGTTGAATACCGAGCCCCGTGGCACCCTGTCATCACGGGTTGGTGCGTTTCACGCAGCAAGGGTTGCCGCGTTTACATCAAGCTCCAAACTGCCCCTCTAGCAGAAACGCACTCAGACACTGAACTGGAGCAATCCCTTTATTGGTCAAAATGTCTCCCATGTGCAGATAGCTTTAGCAGCTTCGCCGTCGATTACTCCTGACGCGTTTCAAAGCCATTATGCTTCTTTTTCAAAGGTCGACAGCGTCGTGCATTCAAAGACACACCTTCTTTTAAATTGATGCCACGCCCTCTGATATGCCGGGAATTCTGGATCTTGTAGTGTGCCTCAATGTTACCCTGGATGGGTGCACTTCATTTATGCTGTTTATGGCAACCACTCAAAGCCCTCGGATGGGCCTCCACACACAGGTACATTAAAAATCCAAAGTCAGTGTCCCACAAGCGAGGCCAGGTTGAATACCGAGCCCCGTGGCACCCTGTCATCACGGGTTGGTGCGTTTCACGCAGCAAGGGTTGCCGCGTTTACATCAAGCTCCAAACTGCCCCTCTAGCAGAAACGCACTCAGACACTGAACTGGAGCAATCCCTTTATTGGTCAAAATGTCTCCCATGTGCAGATAGCTTTAGCAGCTTCGCCGTCGATTACTCCTGACGCGTTTCAAAGCCATTATGCTTCTTTTTCAAAGGTCGACAGCGTCGTGCATTCAAAGACACACCTTCTTTTAAATTGATGCCACGCCCTCTGATATGCCGGGAATTCTGGATCTTGTAGTGTGCCTCAATGTTACCCTGGATGTGTGCACTTCATTTATGCTGTTTATGGCAACCACTCAAAGCCCTCGGATGGGCCTCCGCACACAGGTACATTAAAAATCCAAAGTCAGTGTCCCACAAGCGAGGCCAGGTTGAATACCGAGCCCCGTGGCACCCTGTCATCACGGGTTGCTGCGTTTCTTGCAAATATATATATATGTGTGTGTGTGTTGGAAAGGGCTCTCTCTTTGCAGGGTCACCCCCAAACATTTTGCCTTCCTCCTCCCCTTTTTGTCAAATTAGTTTTTGTTGGCTTTAAGACTGTGCAATTTACCACTGCTAAAGTGCTTGCGCTTTAACCTTAAACCATGGTAGAATTGGCTTGTACCCAATTGGCATATTTAATTCACCTATAAGTCCCTATTAAAGTGGCACTATGTGTGCCCAAGGCATATAAATGAAATGCTACTAGGGGGCTTGCAGCACTAGATGTGCCACCCCCTTAAGTAACCCCTTAAACATGTCTCAGGACTGCCATTGCAGAGCCTGTGTGTGCAGCTTTAAACTGACATGTTGACCTGGCAAGTTAAATCTCTTGCCAGGCCCAAACCTTTTATTTTAAGGCATGTAAGTGACCCATGCGGTAGGTCCTGGACAACCCAGAGGGCAGGGTGCAATATATTTAAAAAGTAAGACATGTATTTTAAAAAATTTCCTCTCTTGGTAGTGAAAAACTCTTGAATTCGTTTTTCACTACTGCAAGGCCTATGTCTCCTATAGGATAACATTGAGATCACCTTATTACATTTTATAAGTGTAATTTCCAAATTGGAAGACTTAACAGGTTCATGTTTGGTGTCTCAGGATTCCTAATTTAAGATTTTAACTTATTGTGAAGTCTGATTTTAAATGACAATTCTGAAAATGCCACTTTTAGAAAGTTCAGAACACAAAACAATGAACCCGTATCCGTACTACCGTACACTCCTACTACTCATGGAGTAACAAACAGTCAACTCTTTTATCTGTCCGAATGGAATTTCTATTAGACCATTCCTGTTTCTTATTATTTTCAAAATTGATCAAAACTATTTTTTGGACTGAAAAAGAAACACAGACTTATCAAATTCACACATGAACTTACACGTATATACAATTGACATTAACATACACTTAAAGACAAAAATGGACTTAGACACTGTGAAAAAATTATTGGCAACAGCAGCAAATGAATTCATACATTAATCTGAAGCAAAACAAAGTTTTAGGAAAATTTACATCATATACAAAATTTAGTAATAAACATGAAAATATACAATGTTATGAACCACATGTGTTATTCCAACTCCAGCGTCAAAAGAGTGTCTGAATAGTATATCAATCCTTTATCCAATAATTTCCTTCAACGCTCGCTGCATTCAGAATTAACTAAATGCCTCCCAAAATGCCAACGCGTTTCAAGACCCAGGCGAATAGTACTGGGACTATCATCAGGCTTCATATAAATGGACCGGATATTCTACAAAAAACAAAATAAATAAATTATGCAAAAACAGCGTCAACCCGAACTAACGCGCAGATAAAAGAGTTGACTGTTTGTTACTCCATGAGTAGTAGGAGTGAACGATAGTACGGAGCCGGGTTCATTGTTTTGTTTTCTGAATTTTGAATAGCCCTACCTGGCCCCGGTCCGTTGGGCTTAACCCCTATAGGTTTTTGCACTTTTAGAAAGTTAGCATTTTCTTGCCTTAACCATTTGGTGCCTACAGCCTGTCTCAGGTCACTTGTCTGGGTGTAGTTGGCAGCTGGGCTTTGTGTATTCCACCTAGACAGCCACACACAATGGGCGCTTAGGTGTGACTGATTGGGCAATCACTGACAGGATGGGAAGGAGGAGCTCCAGGCTGTGTTCCCTCCCTACACAAAGGGCTGCATACCCCCAGTAGTTCGTTTGGAGCCAGAGCTGGCTGGGTAAGGCATCTTTGCACTTCAAAGGCATGTCTCTAGAGGTTTTTCCTCACTCCAAAGGCACAACTGTGTATAATAGAAAAAGGATCTCAGACACCACCACTTCAGTACACTTCTGGACATGTGGATACTCTGCCAGGAAGGACGACTGCTGTGCAGCCGAAGAACTGCCACCCTGCTGACTGCTGCACTGGAAAAACTGCTGACCTGTGGTCTGCTGCCCTCCTTTCCAGGGTGAGAAGGACTGGACCTGCATAACTTGAAGCCAGGGCCTAGAGTGATGCCAAAGGGCTAATGCACTGGCCTCCTGATCCGAAGCCTCAGGGACATAACAAGCTTACAACAACCTTGCATCTGCACCTGGACTCTGCCATCTGTGAGTCTACCTTTGGAAGTGGGCCACCCCAGTCCTGGGCCCTTGGAAGTGGGCTTGAGGTGCTTACCCACAGAACCAACACATCTTCCCTGCTGAGCAGCGCATCCTTCTACCAAACTGACGGATCTCCTTGGCTGAGCAGTGCATCCTCGAGCAGAACTGACGCATAGCTCGTGTTGCATGTATTGGGTCTGGCACAGAAGATCTGCATCACCCTCGCAACTTTAGAACTGACGCATCGCTGACGGCGCAGCACATCTCTGAATCTCTGACCCAGGTCCTGGCATCTCTCATTGATGGCAGCTTGACGACAATGCCGGCCTCTGCATTGCAGCCTTGCAGCTCATCAGAACCCAGCATCGCCTCAGCTGCGTGCCACATCCTCCACACCAGGACTTTGTATTGCAAGCCCACCTGATTGGATCCTTGACGGCGATGCAACAAGACCTTGCACCGCAGCCTCAATGCATCTCAGATCTGACTCAGCACTTTGCCTGCGCAACACTTCTTTCCCTCAAATGCTTGCACCACTACGCAACCAGGATTTAAGGTACTGTTTTCAGTGGGCCTAACCTGGTCCCTAAAGCTGGCCCATGCTCCTTCATGGTCAGCCTGAACTTGTTACTTTGTCCCGGCCTGGTGCAACAAGATTTCCAGCATTGTCCTTTGTGCTGTTTGGCGGTACTTTGCCCTGAAATTTTTGCATTCAATATCTCTGGTTTCCATTATTGGATTTTTGATGTTTTGGTCTTATTTATTAAAATATATTCTATTTTACTATACCTGATGTTGTGTTTTTACTGTTTGAAGTGTTGCACAAATACACTACCCATTACCTCCTCGTTAATCCTGACTGCTCTGTGCCAAGCTACCAGAGGATGAGCACAGATTAATTTGGGGTTTTCTTGTGCCCTACTCTGACTAGGATTGTGGTTTCTGCTTGACCAAGGCTCATACTGCATTCAACCAACAACTCCATTTCTAACTATATAAATATATATATATATATATATATATATATATATATATATATATATATATATATATATATATATATATATATATATATATATCTACTGGCGGTCGCCTGTAGATAGTTATAGTTAGGACCGTGTTTCCATAGGAAATCTGAAAATTCTATTTTGAATAACTTTGGCGCCGGTTGACGAATCCTCACAAATTTTTCAAAATAGGTGGGGCGCTCCGCTCAGCTCCTACCCTGAAAGTCTCGGGGGGATTCGTGAAGCGGGGGCAGAGAAAAAAGGGGGGGTCCCAAAATGCATTTTCCACATGCATTTTTCCATAGGGACCTTTAGTCCAAGGTACAGCCCGAACGGCTGAACAGAATTACTTGAAATTTGGCATAGAGGTAGTCCTCAGGTCAGGGATGTGCCTTTTGGATATCTGGAGTCAATCTGTTCAGTAGTTCCTGAGAAATTTTCAGTTAAAAGTACATATATATCTATAAGCGCGCACCGTGCGCGTACGGTAAGCATACCGTACGCGCACGCTGCCGTGCGCGAGCGCAATTCTGATTGGCTGTTAGATCTCAGTAAACATTCGAATCGGTCGAAATCAGGAAGTGTCGGCCGCCATTTTGTCTCTCGCAGTCTGAGGCAGTGAAAAACAAAGGTGTAGAACGTGAAAAGGGGGCAGGGTGGACAGTTCCTGACCCCCTAGCCTTTGTCAGGGGGTCACTGAAGGAACCCCCAGGGTGAAAAAAACTATTTTTTTTTCGAAAAAGCGCGAGGTGCGCGCACCGTACGCGCACGGCACGCACAACGCATCGTGGGCGTTCGGTGCGCGAAGCGCACCGAACGCTCAGAGCGCGCGCACGGTACGTGAAGCGCACCGTGCGCGCACGGTGAAAAACCTAAAAAAAAAAATATTAATAAATACATAACTTAGCATTTAAAAAACCGTACAAATTCACTTAAAAAACCATAGGTTTCACACACGTTATAGATAGGAATTAGCATTTAAAAAACCTTGCAAATTCACTTAAAAAACCATAGGTTTCACACATGTTATAGTTAGCTGGACATTTCTCTCGTAAAAAAACAATGAAATTCCCCCGTTATAGTTAGTGCAGGCAACTATAACTCACGCGACCGCAATCCTCTGCTGATGACGTCAGATATTACATCACTGATGACATATGTGTCTTTCTGAAAAATAAATATTTGTAATATATGTATAGCTAAAGATTAATGGAAGAAGACATGGGTAAATAAGTGTCTAAATACAGTGATGTAATATCTGACGTCATCAGCAGAGGATTGCGGTCGCGTGAGTTATAGTTGCCTGCACTAACTATAACGGGGGAATTTCATTGTTTTTTTACGAGAGTAATGTCCAGCTAACTATAACATGTGTGAAACCTATGTTTTTTTAAGTGAATATATATATATATATATATATATATAATATATATATTCACTGAAAAAAACATAGGTTTCAGGGGCGTTATAGTTAGCTGGACTTTTCACTCGTACAAAACCATTGAAATTCCCCCGTTATAGTTAGTTCAGCTAACTATAACTCGCGCGACCGCAATGCACTGCTGATGACATCACAGATTACATCACTCATGACATGGTCAGTGACATCACTCATGACATCACTGATGACATCTCAAAGGACATCACTGATGACATCACTGATGACATCATCCAGTTAATGTGGGTTTTTCTTAAAATTACATATGTTTTATATATGTATATCTCAAGGTCGATGGAAGAATAAATGGGTATATAAGTGTCTAAATGGATGATTTTTTTTGCTAAATTGATTGTATCACTGACTGATTAAGTGTATCTTAGTGAATACATGGCTTAGTGAGTAATGTTTAAATATGTTAATATCTGTATCAGTCTCTCACTTTGTGTATAAGTGGCTGCATGGGTTGGTGAGTAGCTACATGAGTGTCTATATAGGTTATTAGTTGTTTTTTTGAGTATCAGTATGAGTGTCTGAGTGTCTGTATGGTTCGGTGGGGGTATTACGTAGTGCATAGGTGAATTAATGAGTGACTCACTGTTTGTATGTATTGAAGACAGCATGTGTGCAGGACTGAATGGGTGGAGGAGTGTGTGCATGGGTGTGTTAGTGAGTGAATGAATGTCTCAATAGTGCCTTTATGAGTAGCTACATATGTTTTAAACTAGTATATGTGACTATTGGTGTATATAAGTGAGTATATGTGAGAGTGAGAGATTGGAAGAGTTCCTGTATGAATAAGTATGTGTTTCTAGAAGTGATTGTTTAAAAGACTAAGTATGTGTAAGTTTCTGTAGAAGTAAGTGTGGTGGTGTGTGTATAACTGTATATGCAAGTAAATGGATGTTTGATTCTTTATTAGCATGAGTGATGATGTGTGTGAGTAACTCTATGGATGAGTGGCGTTGTGTAACAGGAGGTATAGGTGTATGAGTACATATGATGAGTGAGTACATGTATGAGTGACTGTATAGGACTGTTGGTGAATGAGTGGATGTATATGTGGATCTTAGAATTACTGAATACGTTGTTGTAACTGGTATTGGTATGTCCATTGTTTTGAAAATTTTAGTTTCTATTTTTGAATGTGTGTATCAAAGGTTATATTAGGGGGAGAGGAGGTCTGCCACTCTATCACAAGGATGATGTCATCAGTGATCTCATTTGAGATGTCATCAGTGATGTCATGAGTGATGTCACTGACCATGTCATGAGTGATGTAATATGTGACGTCATCAGCAGTGCATTGCGGGCGTGCGAGTTATAGTTAGCTGAACTAACAATAACGGGGGAATTTCAATTGTTTTGTACGAGTGAAAAGTCCAGCTAACTATTACGCCCCTGAAACCTATGGTTTTTTTAGTGAATTTCTAAGGTTTTTTAAATGCTAATTCTTAACTATAACGTGCCTGAAACCTATGGTTTTTTCAGTGAATTTCAAAGGTTTTTTAAATGCTAATTTCTAACTATGCCTACAGAGATAGGACATGTGAAGAAAGAAGAAAAAACGCACAGAAAGAAAAAAAGAAATGCAGAAAGAAGCAACAGAAGTCCTCAAAGACGAAGAAAAGTGCAGGAAGAAGGATAACGTGCAGAAAGAACAAACAGAAGACCAGAAAGAAGCCTTGTTGCAAAATCATCCTGTACCCTCAACTTTTTCAGACGGATACTGGTGGTAACTGAGTCTGACTAACCAGTCCTAGAGCCAGTGCTATGTTAAAAGACACTCAGAATACAGTGAAAATGCCTACATACACTAGGGAACACTATGCGTTGGGGACCCCCTGTGATTAGCATAACCTCCTCTGTAAGCCCCTTGTATATAATAGGGCAGGGGATTAAAACTATCTCTTAAAATGCGCCACAGGGCGTGTTTGCACACGTCACCTCAGGCCCTGTTCCCTCCCTTCCCCACTGTGTAAACATGCACTGTGGCTGTTTGAAGTTGGGAGATTAAGTCCCCTTGAATCCTGAGGGTCCCTAGGGTCCAACTAGACCACTAGGTACCTCCAGTAAGCGCCACAGAGCTGCGTTGCAGAGAGGTGTAAAAAGTGGCACAGCCTGGACCACCTCTCTGCAACGCAGCTCAGTGGTGCTTACTGGAAGCACCTGGTGGGCTAGTTAGCCCCCAGGGGCCCTCACAATTGAAGGGGAATTATTTCCCCAACTTAAAACGCGCCATAGTGCGTGTTTGCACACGTCACCTCAGGCCCCGTCCCCTCCCTTTACCACTGTGTAAACGCGCCCTGTGGCCGTTCTAAGTTGAGAGATTAAGTCCCCTTGAATCCTAAGGGTCCCTTGGGTCAAACTAGCCCACTAGGTACCTCCAGTAAGCGCCACAGAGCTGCGTTGCATAGAGGTGTAAAAAGGGGTGTGGCCTCAGAACACCTGTATGCAACGCAGCTCCCTGGCGCATACTGGAGATACCTGTTGGGCTAGTTGGCCCTCAGGGACCCTCAGTATTGAAGGGGAATTAAAACCCCAACTTACAACTGGCCAGGGGCGCGTTTGCAGAGTGGTGCAAGGAGGGGGCGTGGCCTCCGGCGCGATGCCGGTCTTTCATTTATTTTATTTTTTTAAGAAGGAGGGTTGTGTGGCCCCCCTTCTTTTTCTAATTTATTGGCCCTGGGGACCCCATCCCCCAGGGCCTGCACCCTAATTTTTTTTGTTGAGAAAAATAAATTTGGCCCTCCCAAGGCCTTAATCGGCCCCGGGGACCCCAACCCCCGGGTCATGGCCTTTTTAAAAAAAAAAATCTTTAGGAGGGGGGCTGCGTTGCCCCCCTCCTCAGGCCACTTATGGCCCTGGGGACCCCATCCCCCGGGGCCGGCCTTTGTTTTTTAATATTTTTTAAAAATATATATTTATAGAAACACCTAGGACATGCTGGACAAACCGTATGTACCTATCACCATGACGATTTGCGTGATATTCATTAAAAGGCGACTATGCATACAATGAATCCACGTGGAATGTATTTACACCGCTAGTGAAGCTCTGACGTGTCTGACGCCCTACCGTGCCTAATCCCGGCGCCCCCGCCGGTGGGTACTCTCCAAGTAGACACCCTTGTCATTTATTTATACAAACATGGGTAGCTATTGACGGGCACATTTAATACACACGCACACCAAGCCATTCAAAGGGGATTCGACAAAAATTCGACCAAACTATGCAAGAAACCCCCCTCACGGTTAATAAAACACACATCCACCGCCGGATGTGCAATACTTTTTATTTTCCTCTCTGGAAAGGAGACAAACCTCACTTGAGAGTCACAGCGTACTCCTGGCTGAGCCCAATGCTGTGTTACACCCACCAGTGCCCGCCGAGTGCCACACACCTCTGTGTTGTATTCCACCAGCTAGTGCGTATACTATGACACTCTCTAGCCCATGTGCACTGTAACACCAACCCGTGAATATGTCATGCCACACTTGCCTTCGCACAGGTTATATTGCCCCATCTAACGTGCCTTCCTCAATGCCTATGTTATAACGCACAGCGCTATTCCATACATATTACAATCTGGGATCCATATCTTTGTCACAGTGCATATGCAACGTCACACTCCCCAGCACATATTTTATATTACAACTTTAGAGACTAGTTAGGTTACACAACACTGCCCTGTGCATATTACACTCCAAGGCGCATATCGCATAGCACGCGCTAGTGCCTGTGCTACCTCGCACTCTCGAATGAATCTGTCATTGCACACAATGTATTGAATATTATATTTCACGCCCGGTTCATATTATATCACACTTTTTGGTGCATAGTTTATACCATATACTATATCTAGTTTTCATTTTCAATTGTGCTCTCAGGACTATATTCTATATAACACTGCGTCCACCTACACTTTTCACGGGCATTACATTTTGTGATGGGGGTGGAGGGTCAGGGGGTGTTTCTGCCAAGTGACCCGGAGTCACAGTCACAAACGTCCTCTTCTTCCTGAATAAAAGTGAGATTATGCTGCATACTTGTTCATATTTTAAGTAGTTCGCACAGACACACATATTAAAAACAATAAAGTTCCAAATACCCACCTTCTCTGAACAGTTAGCTTGCTGCCCCATCCACCTCCTCCCTATCCTCTGTTGTCTGAATCCATGGACTAGCCTCCTCCCTCCTGCCATGCATGGTCTGATGTGCTGCCACTGCCCTCCATTTAGCATGATGTACCAGTCCACTCCTCCTGCCCTCCATTGCCCAATTCTATGGCCCATCCTTGACCTCCTTCTTAGCCTCTGTGCTTAGCTTGCTGCCCCTATTCTCCTTCTCCCTGCCCTACGATGTCTTTGTGCATGCCCCTGCTCCATCCTTTTTGCCAATCATGTTCCATGGACCTGCCACTCCTATCTACTCTGAGTGTTCTGTTGAGCTGCCACTCCCCTCCCACCTGCCTAGCATTGTCAGATGACTATAACCTGTCCCTGCCACCTCCACCCTGCCTGTCCACATGCCATGCCCCTATCCCCTTCCTCCTGTCCTCCATGGTCCATTTTACTGCCACACCCTTCTGCCCTCCCTGGTCTGGTTGTGCTGCAACTGCTCCTCCTGCCTGCCCCGCGCGGTCTGTTGTGAGGCCCCTTCCCCTGAACTCTCGTGTCTGTGCCCAGGTCCTGACCCTCCCTTCTATCCTCCATGGTCCTTCGTGCATGCCCCTGCACCCTCCTTCTTGCCCATCATAGCCATTGTGCTGCCACTAACCCTCCCGCTTGCCATGCATGGTCTTCTGTGCTGCCATGGCCCCTCCCACCTTCCCTGTGTAGTCAGCTAGCTGCTCCTGACCCCCTCCCACCTTCCCTCCATGGTCTGTGTGTATGCTATCATAGTCTCACTGTTGCTCTCCATGGTGTGTCTTGTTTCTAGTGCCCATCCTGCCTGACCTCCATGGTCATCTTGCTGCTCCTGCCCTGCCCCCTTGCCCCCAGCCCTCTGTTTCCATGTGCAGACCCCTATTCCCTCCCTCCTGGCTTGTCTGTTCCATTGAAATACCCCTGATCTGTCCCTCCTGCCCTTTATGGTCTCTTATGCTGCAGCTTTCTCTCCTGTCTGTCCATTATGGTCAGCTATCTACCATTGCCTCTTTCCCCTCTGTTCTCTGTTGTCCATGTGCATGGTCCTGTCCCCTCCCTATTGCTTTCTATGGATTGTTGTGCTGCACTCCCGTCCCGCATGCGCTGTGTGGTGTATTGTGCTGCTGCAAACCCTGATGCCTGCCCTGTAGGGTCAGTTTGGTGCACCTCTCCATGTCCCTCCTGTCCTCTGTTATCCGAGTCCATGTCCCTACCCTAATTCCTCCTGCCTACCATGATCCAATGTACCATATTTGCGAACATTTTGAACTTGGTAAGAGGGAGATTTTGAAAAAAAACTGGGGTATTGATTTTCCCCTTTGAGTTACATTGAAAAAGAGGAGATTGTAGACAGGAGACAGATCAAATAAAGCCCATTTGAGCTTAAAAACATTGGAAGTTTCCTGGCTGAAACGGGTCTGTTGGCATGTATGGTTGTACTACCACTGCCTCTTCTTTCTGCCCACAATGGCCTATTATATTGCCACAGCCTCTCTTGCCAGTCCTGTATTGTTGGTTTGTTGCCCCTGCCCCCCTTTCCACTGTCCTCCATAGTCTGTTGTGCTGCCACTGCCCTTCCTGCCTGCCCAGTGTGGTCAAATTGTTGCCTCTGCACTCTCCTACCTGCCTCCAATTTTCAGAGTCCGTGCCCCTGGCCTCTGCCTCTCAACAGTATCCCAATGAACAACTAGATTGCTAATATTCGATATTTATTACAAAAGTGTGGAACGCCTGACGTCATCTTGATGTAATCAAAACTGTAATACCTAGAGCATTTCCTTTAGAAATTACATATATGAGAGGGTCTTATTTGCATCAAAATGATGGTTAGTGCTCTAAAAAACTAAAATGAGGACATATTTTCTGAGTTTTCAAATAGCGGCAAAGAACTTTTAAATTATTTGTAATCTTTATGTTTTTTTATCCAGTTGACCACTTGATTAAATGTTGCACCTAGGGGAGAGGATATGGTGTTACTTCCAGAGCTGCAGACTTTGCAACTAGGGAACCAGGTTGGAGTTTCTGCTTCAGCTCAACATTCTGTGATTCTGGTCAAATCACTTAATCTCCCCATGTCTACAACCAAAATGAATTTGATCTTGTGTGATGTAACCAATGCTCATGTAAAGCACTCCAATACCTGACAAGTCTGCACTATATAAAACTGCAAATACACAAAAAATAAGTGTTTTGCACACTTCTGTCATTGGGCTACATGTGGGCTAGATCTGGGTGATATTTGTGCTGCATTTGGGCTCTTTTGTCTCTGGTGGCCATCTTGGGAGATTTATTTGTTATGAAGTTTCCTAATTTCTTCATTTACTGCAGTCTCCTCAGTAGGAAATGCTTTCAGTTTTTTACTTTGATTCCATCAAGAAGGAATTCAGATATGTCACACATTTGCCATAAATTCTGAATGTTAGCACTCTAGTTGCTCATTAGATCACTGTAGTAAAGCTACTGCTCACCACGGAAGTCTGCTGCTGGTATTAAAAGTGCATGTTTCAGTCTGCATATCAGAATTTTTTTTATGAAATAGAAGAGGATTTGAGAAGTCACTCAAAATGTGCCCTATTTTTTCTTTCTTCAGCACTAATCATAATTTCTATGGCATAATGAACCCCCTCATTGTGTTCCTTTGTAAATTAAATGTTTTAAGTGTTACCAGTTTATTCCAATCAAGATGGCTTCAGGTGTGCCATACTTTTGTCATAAGTAAGACAGTAAGCGCTCTAGTTGTTCTTAAGAACACTCCGGGACATTCTGTCATTGGGCTATACTTGGGCTACATCTGGGTGATATTTGGGCTACATTTGGGCTATTTTGTCTCTGGTGGCCATCTTGGGAGACTTATTTGTTATGAAGTTTCCTAATTTCCTCATTTACTACAGTCTCCTCAGTAGGAAATACTTTCAGTTTTTTACTTTGGTTCCATCAGGAAGGCATTCAGATGTGTCACACATGTGCCATAAATTCAGAATGTTAGCACTCTAGTTGCTTATTAGATCACTGTAGTAAAGCTACTGCTCACCAGGGAAGTCTGCAGCTGGTATTGAAAGTGCATGTTTCAGTCTGCATGTCAGAATTTGTTCATGAAATAGAAGAGGATTTGAGAAGTCACTCAAAATGTGCCCTAATTTTTCTTTCTGCAGCACTAATCATACTTTCTATGGCAAAATGAACCCCCTCATTTTGTTCCTTTTTAAATTAAATGTTTATTCCAATCAAGATGGCTTCAGGTGTGCAATACGTTTGTCATAAGTAGGACTGTTAGCGCTCTAGTCGTTCTTTAGAACACTCTGGGAAGCTGCAGTAGAACACAAAGGAATCAACTGACAGTCTCTGCCCTTGTTGGATGGACATGTTTTACTGAGAATGTCAGACTTCATTCTCACATGACTGAGAAAGATAATGTGAATTTACAGAAAATATGCTCTCAGTTTAGCTTATAGATCACCTTCCAAACCTCTGGGGGAAAAGCATGAGAAAATAGTTTTCTCTCAAACATGATTCATGATATCACAGCAGAAGGCTTTTTCACATGGTAAAATCACCTTAGAACACACCACAATTCCTAAAATGAGTATGGTACCATCAACAAATGAGTTATAATGTAACTAAAGTCTTAAAACCTTCTATTAACTGCAATGCTTTTTAATGAGGTGCTATCATTTATATTGGTCCCAAGATGGCTGCCAACACTTCTTGGATGAAGTACTGACAGACAATCAGATCTCACGATGAGATGTGTGGTTAGGCTCCGCCCAGATATATCTATCTTTTTAACTCTAATTTTCTCAGGAAATACTGAACAGATTTACACCATTTAAGCAAAAGGCACGAGTCTGAACTGAGGACTACCTCTTTGCCAAATTTGTTGTAATTCCGTTCAGCAGTTCGGGCTGTAGCTGCGTCAACAGGTCCTATGGGAAAATGCATGGGGAAAACGCGTTTGGGACCCCCTTTTTTCTCGGCCCCTGCTTGACGAAACACTGTGAAATTTTCAGGATAGGAGGACAACGGAGCTGGCCAAAAGTTTGGAACGTTATTCCAAATAGAATGTTGCGAATTTCCTATGGAAAATAGGTCCTAACTATAACTACCTACTGGCGACTGCCAGTAGGTAATATTTATTACCTACTGGCGGTCGCCAGTAGGTAGTTATAGTTAGGACCCTGTTTCTATAGGAAATCCGCAACATTCTATTTTGAATAACTTTGGCGCCGGTCGACGAATCCTCGCCAAATTTTCAAAATAGGTGGGGCGCTGCGCTCCGCTCCTACCCTGAAAGTCTCGGGGGGATTCGTCAAGCGGGGGCTGAGATAAAAGGGGGGTCCCAAAACACGTTTTTCCCATGCATTTTTCCATAGGACCTTTAGACACAGCTACAGCCCGAACGGCTGAACAGAGTTACTTGAAATTTGGCAGAGAGCTAGTCCTCAGGTCAAGGAAGTGCCTTTTGTAGGTTTGGTGTAAATCTGTTCAGTAGATTCTGAGAAAATAGCCTTTAAATCAATATATATATCTGAGCCAGCTTACGGTGCGCTTACGGTGCGCTTACCGTATGCGTACGGTGACGTGCTCGAGCGCGATTCTGATTGGCTGTTAGTTCTTAGTAAACATTCGAATCGTCCGAAACCAGGAAGCAGCGGCTGCCATTTTCTCTCTCGCACTCTTAAGCGGAGAGGAAAAACAAAGGCAAAAAACATGTAAAGGGACTGTTTAGACAGCTCTTTACCATCTAGCCATGACTAATGGATCCCCACAATTACCCCAAGGTCAAAAATTCATATTATTTTTTTTACGAAAAATCACCGATTACGCTTACGGTAAAAAAAAAAAAAATATCCAAACTCTCCCCACCCCGTGTGCAAATGGTGCCTTAAGGGCACCATTTGTGCATGGCATATTAATCAAGTTGTAAATGTAAAAAATTACCTTTCACAGCGAAGCGCATACTATGTCCTCCATGTGCACACGGTGCGCGAAGCGCATCGTGCGTACATGGCCCATCCACGGCACTAACTGCGTAAAGTGGGTGCGCGGTGCGCGAAGCGCACCGTGCGCGCACGGAACGAACTGCGTTAAGTGGGCGCGCACGCCATGAATGGCGTAAAGTAACTTAGCATTTAAAAAAACGTACAAATTCACTGAAAAAACCATAGGTTTCACACACGTTATAGTTAGGAATTAGCATTTAAAAAACCTTGCAAATTCACTGAAAAAACCATAGGTTTCACACATGTTATAGTTAGCTGGACATTTTACTGATAAAAAACCAATGAAATTCCCCCGTTATAGTTACTGTAGGCAACTATAACTCACGCGACCGTAATCCTCTGCTGATGACATATGTGTCTTTATGAAAAAAAAATATTTGTAATATATGTATAGCTAAAATTTAATGGAAGAAGACATGGGCAAATAAGTGTCTAAATACAGTATTAGCATCAGCAGAGGATTGCGGTCGTGTGAGTTATAGTTGCCTACAGTAACTATAACGGGGGAATTTCATTGGTTTTTTATCAGTAAAATGTCCAGCTAACTATAACATGTGTGAAACCTATGGTTTTTTCAGTGAATATATATATATATATATTCACTGAAATAAACCATAGGTTTCATGCACGTTATTGTTAGGAATTGGCATTTAAAAAACCTTAGAAATTCACTGAAAAAACCATAGGTTTCAGGGGTATTATAGTTAGCTGGACATTTCCCTCGTACAAAACCCTAGAAATTCCCCCGTTATAGTTAGTTCAGCTAACTATAACTCGCGCGCCCCCGCAATGCACTGCTGATGACGTCACATATTACATCACTCATGACATGGTCAGTAACATCACTGATGACATCTCAAATGACATCACAGATGACATCACTGATGACATCATCCAGTGAGTCTGTGTTTCTGTAGAGTTTTAATATGTTTAATATATATAGGGAAAGACCTATGGAAGGATGAGTGGGTGTATAAGTGTGTGAATGGATGATTTTCTAGGTGTGTGACTGACTCTATAAGTGAGTCATTAAATGTATCTTACTGCAGACTAGTGACTAAACTGTGTGAATGTCTGTATCTGTCTATCTGTTGGTGTATAAGTGGCTGCATGGTTTTGTGAATAGCTATATGAGTGTCTATATGAGTTATCGATTGGTTGTCCGAGTATCTGTATGGGTGCCTGAGTGTTTGTGTGGGTAGGGTGTGTGTGACTCTGTGCATAGATGTGTGTGTGGGTGATTCTATGGGTGCATGGTTTTAAGAGTACATCTGTGATGGACTGTATGGTTGGGTGAGTGTATGTATGGGTGTGTTAGTGATTGAATGTATATCTCAGTGGTACATGTGTGAGTAACTACATATGTGAAAGGCAGGGTATATGTGTGTAAGAGTATATAACTGGGTATATGTGAGAGTCTGTGATTGTGAGAGTGGCTGCATGGATGAGTGTGTGCTTGTATCAGTAATTGTATAAGAGCGTAAGAATGTGGTAGTATTTTTATGAGTAAATGAACTTGTGTGTGTATAACTGTATAGGTGAGTAAATTGGAGTGGGCTTAATTATTTGCATGATTGACTAGGTGTGTGAGTATGCCTATGGATGATTGGCAGTGTCTGAGTGTCTATATAGGTGTATAAATGCATATGATAGTCCTGTACTGAGTGACTGTAAGTATGAGTGACTCTACAGACGAGTGAGTGGAGGTGTGTGTAGACCTAAGAGTCAATGAGTGGGTATGTAGTTATTGGTATTGTAGTATCTATGGTTTTGAGAATGGCTGTCTGAAATTTTGAGTTGGTGTATCAAAGATTATATTAGGGTGTGAGAAGATGCACTAATTTATTACACATGGATGACGTCATCAGTGATGTCATCATTGATGTCATTTGAGATGTCATCAGTGATGTCATGAGTGATGTCACTGACCATGTCATGAGTGATGTAATATTTGACGTCATCAGCAGTGCATTGCGGGGGCGCGCGAGTTATAGTTAGCTGAACTAACTATAAAGGGGGAATTTCTAGGGTTTTGTACGAGGGAAATGTCCAGCTAGCTATAACACCCCTGAAACCTATGGTTTTTTCAGTGAATTTCTAAGGTTTTTTAAATGCCAATTCCTAACTATAACGTGCATGAAACCTATGTTTTTTTCAGTGAATTTCAAAGGTTTTTTAAATGCTAATTCCTATCTATAATTTATCTCTAAAGCTATGATGTTTAATGATTTTCATTGCATTTCTAAATTTTTCAATTTCAGTGTGTCAATTCCTTTAATTATGTTTTTTTAAAGTACTTGTTTTAAAACAATAGTCTGTCAGCAAATACATAATTTTACCAAATGCTTCTCTGACAATGCTTACCCAAATACACACAGACTCACAGTGTGATTGTAGACAGATAACTATCCCTTGTACAAAACACATTTACTAGTCTACAAGATCTAAGGTGACTGCACACATTGCAGAAAATCTACTACTACAGATTAGTACCAAAATGTTTCTCTCAAAATGATTCCTAAATGCACACAGACTCACTGTGTGATCCTAGACTAACAACACTATCCCTTGCATTATACCAAAACACATTTCTTAATCTACGAATGCTACATTTTAGTGTAGAACGAGTTGAGGAAACAAGGAGACCCTAGGAGTAAGACGGGACCGAGGGTAGGTACATTTTTGTAAGGAACAGTGGTCCCATTCAAGCAGAATAAATTGACATACCGCAATTAGTACAATGAAAAACTGGGTTTTATGTTTAAGAAAAATGCAAAGAATAATAGTAAATTACAATAAAATAGTAAGGAAAAAATTGAACAGTGAGTGAGTTGGTGGCAAGGTAAAGGGAAATCAGCCGATTTCCGGTACCCAGGCAAGTGATTAAAGGGTGACTTTTTGGTGCACGAAGGTAAGTATTAACAAAAAGTCAGTAAAGCATTTCATACTCCAACATTACAAATAATAATACCACGGAGTTTAGAAATGGTTGTCGACGACGTTTCGATCCCTGTGCGAATAATGGGATATCTTCAGGACAGGAGGATTTCAAGATTACCTGGGGGTTGCCTAGTAGGGAGGGGAGAGAAGGGAAGGAATTACAGTTGCAGAATTTAAGAGAGAGAAAGGGTTAAAATTAACAATAAAAAGGCACAGGGGAGGGTGAGTTGGGTAGAAGGAGGAGAGTGAGAAAATTACGAGTAGTGAATCCAAAGATAAGAAGTAAAATGAGGAAGGAAAGAAGAGGGGTGTAACCCTATAGTGGTCAAGAGACCCGTGACTGGGAAGGGGAAGTGACACAGAGAGCAGAAAGTGAAAACTTACGTAATCAGAAGGGAGGGGATCCAATAATTGCCACGCAAGGTGGAGAGATATGGGGCGAATTATGCCCAGTCAAATTAGATTAAGCGGCGTCAAGGCCTGACCTGGTTGAGGGTAATTAGTCCAGGGAATAAGTCATGACGGATCTGCGGGGAAGCGGAGGAAGAATGAATAGTAGATCAGAAGTGTGGAGCTAATTGAATGAGGCGGGGGGTGCTACGATGGCTTACCCGGTAGGAAGCAGGGAACCCGGAGTGCAGCGTGGGTAGCGCTCGTCAGGGTCCGGCGAAGGCGGGTTCAGAATACCGGCCAATGTTAAGGGAAGTCCCGATTGTGTCGGGTGTTCCGGGGTTGTGGCGTGTGATACGCGGATAACCTGCGGGAGGGAATAAGGGTGATGAGCAGAGAAGGGGAGGTAGGGTGCCAGTGGGACACGATCTGTGGAGGGCGGCGAGGACTCACCAATTGTAGACGGACGATTCCGGGATGAGCGATCCAGCAGTGTGGTCGAATGCAACGGAAGTGAGGGCTCGTGGAGTGCGAGCGCTGGTAGGACCTTATTCAGCCAGTGGTAGAAATAGTAATGGTACCGCCCAGTGGTAGAGAGAGAAGAGGGACAGAAGGAGGAGGAAAAAACGGTGGCCATGATGGGAGGATAGGTATTATCCAAGTGAGATGTGTTAAGGGGAGTGGTGAAACCAGGTGAAGTGATGCAAGGGGAGAAATTAGAAGAATTTGGTGCGAACGTGGGCCAGGGGATAGGGGGACCAGAAGGGGAATAAGTATAGAATAAGGAAATTGGAAAGGTTCAATATACAGCAGAATAGAGAAATTCTGCTTCTATGTTGGCAAATCCGGACTCTGATTTTTTGCGTTGTTTGACCGACATAGATCAGGTTGCAAGGGCAGGTTATGGCATAAATAACATTATTAGTGTTACAATTGGAGAAGTTATTCAAGGTGATGTTAATATGGCAAAATCAGAGTCCGGATTTGCCAACATAGAAGCAGAATCCGCTGTAAGACCGCTAATGCACCTCTTGTTGAACATTTTACGCAACTCAATCACACTGAGGACGACAAGACATGGCAGATCATCACCGTGATCGTACAATCTACAAGGAATATGTACATTGCGGCTGTCCTCAACAAGGAGGAACTAAAATGGATAATCCGCTCTGATAGTCATCACACAGGACTGAACCGACTTGAAGATTGGTCCAACTTACTTTAAATCCCTGTTATTTCTCTATTCTGCTGTATATTGAACCTTTTGGAAATAATGAAATGTCCAACTTACCAACCTGTTTATACTGAGCCCCTTTTTTACTTTTCCATGCCTTTTATACCCAACTCCCTTTCCTTTCCAATTTCCTTATTCTATACTTATTCCCCTTCTGGTCCCCCTATCCCCTGGCCCACGTTCGCACCAAATTCTTCTAATTTCTCCCCTTGCATCACTTCACCTGGTTTCACCACTCTCCTTAACACATCTCACTTGGATAATACCTATCCTCCCATCATGGCCACCGTTTTTTCCTCCTCCTTCTGTCCCTCTTCTCTCTCTACCACTGGGCGGTACCATTACTATTTCTACCACTGGCTGAATTAGGTCCTACCAGCGCTCGCACTCCACGAGCCCTCACTTCCGTTGCATTCAACCACACTGCTGGATCGCTCATCCCGGAATCGTCCGTCTACAATTGGTGAGTCCTCGCCGCCCTCCACAGATCGTGTCCCACTGGCACCCTACCTCCCCTTCTCTACTCATCACCCTTATTCCCTCCCGCAGGTTATCCGCGTATCACACGCCGCAACCCCGGAACACCCGACACAATCGGGACTTCCCTTAACATTGTCCGGTACTCTGAACCCGCCTTCGCCGGACCCTGACGAGCGCTACCCACGCTGCACTCCGGGTTCCCTGCTTCCTACCGGGTAAGCCATCGTAGTACCCCCGGCCTCATTCAATTAGCTTCACACTTCTGATCTACTATTCATTCTTCCTCCGCTTCCCCGCAGATCCGTCATGACTTATTCCCTGGACTAATTACCCTCAACCAGGTCAGGCCTTGACGCCGCTTAATCTAATTTGACTGGGCATAATTCGCCCCATATCTCTCCACCTTGCGCGGCAATTATTGGATCCCCTCCCTTCTGATTACGTAAGTTTTCACTTTCTGCTCTCTGTGTCACTTCCCCTTCCCATTCACGGGTCTCTTGACCACTATAGGGTTACACCCCTCTTCTTTCCTTCCTCATTTTACTTCTTATCTTTGGATTCACTACTCGTAATTTTCTCACTCTCCTCCTTCTACCCAACTCACCCTCCCCTGTGCCTTTTTATTGTTAATTTTTAACCCTTTCTCTCTCTTAAATTCTGCAACTGTAATTCCTTCCCTTCTCTCCCCTCCCTACTAGGCAACCCCCAGGTAATCTTGAAATCCTCCTGTCCTGAAGATATCCCATTATTCGCACAGGGATCGAAACGTCGTCGACAACCATTTCTAAACTCCGTGGTATTATTATTTGTAATGTTGGAGTATGAAATGCTTTACTGACTTTTTGTTAATACTTACCTTCGTGCACCAAAAAGTCACCCTTTAATCACTTGCCTGGGTACCGGAAATCGGCTGATTTCCCTTTACCTTGCCACCAACTCACTCACTGTTCAATTGTTTCCTTACTATTTTATTGTAATTTACTATTATTCTTTGCATTTTTCTTAAACATAAAACCCAATTTTTCATTGTACTAATTGCGGTATGTCAATTTATTCTGCGTGAACGGGACCACTGTTCCTTACAAAAACATTTTAGTGTAGAAACATGACTCATTTCGCAAATTTATAAACAATGACTGATTTCTAATTTTACCAAAATATAAAAACAGCACAGTTATCTGTCTGCAAACACATGAAAAATACAAATGCTTATCACAGAATGATTTCTACATGCACACACACTGTCAATAAGATTGTAGACAAAAAAAAGTACTCCCTGCACTTTACCAGGAGAAATACATTAGTCTGATTAAAATCAAAATAAACCACATACATCCCCTCACAATTAAATAACTCACCTTTCAAGTTGTTTTGTAGATTAAGAAGTATATCAGTCACACACCAGATTTTCTTATACAGAATCTCTGCACTGTGCACCTGTCAGCAAAACCAAAGAATGGCAAAGATTCCCTCTCATTTTCCACACATATACATGTAAACATCAAATCACATTCCTTCCCACATAAATTCAAAAGCAAACACATATTTCTATTGGTTAAACATTTCAACCCTTTCCAAATGACATAAATTTGAACCCTACCCCCAATCTGCCTTCTGCCTGTTACCATAGAAACAGGTAATGGAACACTGAACTGAGCACACAGGTCACAAGTTCAGCACACAATGTTGCTAATCAAAACAGCAAGTGTGCTTGACTTTTCAACATATCAGCTATCATATATAATGTTCCGTTCAATCACTTTTTGTTAACCAATAAGAATCATGCGTTTAAAAAACAGAAACATGCACCCTACCTTTCAGGGTAGAAGGTTGTCAAACAACCAATGATTTATTGTCTTTTTTCAAAACTGCATCTTAGCCACCATTTTAGAAAAATCTTACTTTTCAAACTGCCATTTCATTTACAGAGAGCATCTGAGTGCATCCAGACCTCCCTTCAAGATGCTTAGAGTGTGGATTGTGGGACACAGCTATATTTTCTGGAGCCAAAGGTATGCAGAAAACAAAGGCATTCACAAAGACCTAGGTTTGCCAAATGTAGACATTAAATGGATTGGACAGAGAGGGTTAAAGTGGCACCAATTGATGCCATTGGTAAAATCCTTTATGCATATCCAACACCCTGACCTCATAATAGTGCACTGTGGTGGCAATGACCTAGCCACTTTGACTGGGGTAGGTCTGGAAATGCTTATGAAGGACACCTTTGCAGAATTGATTTCACTTTTTCCCAAAACTGCCTTTGTGTATTCTAACATATGCCAAAGGAAGAAATGGAACTGGTCCAATCATTTTTGTCCACAAATTGAGAAAGCTAGGAAACATGTGAATAAATCTGTTTCTGCTTTTCTCCAAGACTATAGAATGGGGTCCATTTACAATAACAATCTGTGCTTCCATATGCAAGAGATGTATAGGAGAGATGGAGTACACTTTACTGATCAAGGAAACAGAGTCTTCCTCAACAACTTTAGACTCTGTATAGGTACTTACTTATAAGTACCAAAAACTCTCAATGAACACAACGGCTATTTTTAGAGCCACTCATCAACAAAACACTTACGCTTGATGTTTATCTCCCAAAAATTTCATTTTTTTTTCCTTGGATCCGCGCACCCAACGCGTTAGGAACCGCGCACCCTGGGCGCATTTCGCTGTTTAAAGAAAAAAAAA